>NC_064625.1:162078268-163328268 GCF_023898315.1 Schistocerca nitens | reverse complement strand
AGAGAAACAATATAAAAGAGTTAGATCTTTTTTGGACAAGTCCGTCAGTGTAATAAAAAGGACACGAGCAGCTGCTCGAGCGTCATCAGCTAAAAGTTCCTGTAAGGTAGACGGCAGACACAGGACAACACGAGAGTGAATAAAATGGGGACAGGACAATAAAACATGGCGCACGGTCAATGGATGACCACAGGGGCACTGCGGGGCGGGGTCACCGGACAACAGGTAGCGGTGGCTAAATCGGCAATGCCCAATCCGTAGCCTGGCCAAAATGACCTCCTCACGCCGGGAACGCGCCGACAAAGAATCCCACTAACATCAGTTGATGGGACGCAAAAGGAAGCTGTCCGAGGCAGGAGGACAGCAGCCTTGGCCGCAGCATCAGCAGCTTCGTTCCCAGGCACACCGACGTGGCCAGGAATCCACAGAAAAAGGACACGAGCGCCGGTATCTGCTAGCGACTGAATGGACCGGTGAATTCGTTGCACTTGAGGGTAGTCCGAATGTGGGTCACGGAGACTCTGAATGGCGCTCAAAGAATCAGAGCAGATGGCATAGGGAGAATGACAATGGCGGCAGATATACTGAACAGCGTGATAGAGAGCAAAAAGCTCAGCTGTAAAGCTTGAACACTGGTCAAGGAGCCGGTATTGAAAGGTATCGTCTCCAACGACAAAGGCACATCTGACGCCAGCAGTAGTCTTGGAGCCATCTGTGTAAATAAAGACGTTATTAGCGGGCCTCGAACGAAGTTCGATAAACCCTGAGTGGTACATCGAATCCGCGGTCCTCTTCTTTGGGAGTGAGCTGAGTTCAAGGTGAACGCGAACCTGAGCCTGGAGCCAAGGTGGCGTCGGGCTCTCACCCGCCACAGGAGTCGCATGATCGATTTACGATCGCGTGTTCGATATGTATCGTTTGGACCCAGCGACTTGGATAGGCAATCATTGTTGGAAATTACCCTATTCACAGATAATGCCGTTGTCTAGCCGGCCGAAGTGGCCGTGCGGTTAAAAGGCGCTCCAGTCTGGAACCGCAAGACCGCTACGGTCACAGGTTCGAATCCTGCTTCGGGCATGGATGTTTGTGATGTCCTTAGGTTAGTTAGGTTTAACTAGTTCTAAGTTCTAGGGGACTAATAACCTCAGCAGTTGAGTCCCATAGTGCTCAGAGCCATTTGAAGCCGTTGTCTATACCAAAAAGTAGCAACGCCAGATGGTACTAAGATTTTGCAGGACGACCTGCAGAGAACTGATGAATGACGCAGTCCCTGACAGTTGACCCCGAACGTAAATAAATGTAACATATTGGGCATACATAGGAAAAGAAATCCACTACTGTACAGCTACACTACTGATGACAAACAGCTGGAGACAGCGTCTGCCGTAAAATATCTAGGTGTAAATATCCAGAGCGATCTTAAGTAGAATGACCATATAAAACAGATAGTGGGGAAAGCAGACACCAGACTCAGATTCATCGGAAGAATGTTAAGGAAATGCAACTCATCTGCGAAAGAAGTGGTTTATAAGGCGCTTGCTCATCCGATTGTTGAGTATTGTTCATCTATCTGGAATCCCTGTCAGGTAGGACTGACAGAGGAGATAGAGAAGATCCAACAAAGAGTGGCACGTTTCGTCACGGCATCGTTTAGCTGGCGAGAGAGCGTTACGGAGATACAAAACAAACTCACATTGAAATTTAGGGACAGCACTATTCAGGTGGAATCTGACAACTTATTACTTCCCCCCACATACATCTCGCGTATTGACCACGAGGGAATTCGAGAAATTAGAGTCAATACAGAGGCTTACCGACAACCATTCTTCCCACACACTACTCGCGAGTGGAACTGGATTGGAGGGATCAGATGGTGGTGCCGAAAGTAGCCTCCGCCACACACCATTAGGTGGGTTGCAGAGTTTGATGAAGATGTTGATGTAGATGAACTGTTAGAAACCTGCGTCATATTTGTGGCTTGAAAGTTGTAACAGAGGAATCCGAATTTTTTTATTTAAACACCGTTGGAGTCGAAGCTAATCTTAGACCGTGAAGAGTGGGCGATGGGAGAGGGGGGGGGGGACGCTAAATAATATATTTCGATCCCGAGAAAAACACAAACACACGCAGTATACACTGTCAAAAATGAACACATGAAACTTTTACGCAACCTGCTAACAAATAATTTACATTTATTGCACATAGTGCCAGGATTGACTAAACGCATTGCAGAAACTATTGCACCAGTTGTACAAGGTGCATTCAAGTTCTAAGGCCTCCGATTTTTTTTCTCCGGACTGGAAAGATATAGAAACATGCGCATTGTTTTAAAATGAGGCCGCGTTCATTGTCAATACATCCCAGAGATGGCAGCACCGTACGGCAGATGGAATTTTACCGCCAATGGCGAGAATGAGAACTGTTTTAAATACTTAAAATGGAGACGTTTTCCTTACTTGAACAGCGTGCAATCATTCGTTTTCTGAATTTGCGTGGTGTGAAACCAATTGAAATTCATCGACAGTTGAAGGAGACATGTGGTGATGGAGTTATGGATGTGTCGAAAGTGCGTTTGTGGGTGCGACAGTTTAATGAAGGCAGAACATTGTGTGACAACAAACCGAAACAACTTCGGGCTTGCACAAGCCGGTCTGACGACATGATCGAGAAAGTGGAGAGAATTGTTTTGGGGGATCGCCAAATGACTGTTGAACAGATCGCCTCCAGAGTTGGCATTTCTGTGGATTCTGTGCACACACTCCTGCATGACAACCTGAAAATGCGAAAAGTGTCATCCAAGTGGGAGCCACGAATGCTGACGGACGACCACATGGCTGCCCGTGTGGCATGAGGCCAAGCAATGTTGACACGCATGACGGACGACCACATGGCTGCCCGTGTGGCATGAGGCCAAGCAATGTTGACACGCAATGACAGCATGAATGGGACTTTCTTTTCGTCAGTTGTGACAATGGATGAGACGTGGATGCCATTTTTCAATCCAGAAAGAAAGGGCGAGTCAGCTCAATGGAAGCACACAGATTCACCGCCACCAAAAAAATTTCGGGTAACCGCCAGTGCTGAAAAAATGATGGTGTCCATGTTCTGGGACAGCGAGGGCGTAATCCTTACCCATTGCGTTCCAAAGGCACTACGGCAACAGGTGCATCCTACGAAAATGTTTTGAAGAACAAAATCCTTCCTGCACTGCAACAAAAACGTCCGGGAAGGGCTGCGCGTGTGCTGTTTCACCGAGACAACGCACCCGCACATCGAGCTAACGTTACGCAACAGTTTCTTCGTGATAAGAACTTTGAAGTGATTCCTCATGCTCCCTACTCACCTGACCTGGCTCCTAGTGACTTTTGGCTTTTTCCAACAATGAAAGACACTCTCCGTGGCCGCACATTCACCAGCCGTGCCACTATTGCCTCAGCGATTTTCCAGTGGTCAGAACAGACTCCTAAAGAAGCCTTCGCCGCTGCCATGGAATCATGGCGTCAGCATTGTGAAAAATGTGTACGTCTGCAGGGCGATTACGTCGAGAAGTAACGCCAGTTTCATCGATTTCGGGTGAGTAGTTAATTAGAAAAAAAATCGGAGGCCTTAGAACTTGAATGCTCCTCGTATGGTAGCAAACGTAGAAGGCAGTCAGTGCCATCAACAGAATGTTTACAAGTTACGATCATTGTCTAATGAAGCAATAGATTGTGAACGTAAAATATATTATGGCGCGGCGACATTAAATACGCACGCTGCCAGCTTATTGTCTATTCCAAGCCACTGACAATCAAAAGAAAAACCATTTCAGTTACCGTAGGGATTTTGACTATGGGTGATTGTAAAGGAAATGACTGTCGCAGAAACTGCAAAACACGAGAAACTGCGAGCAGTTCATATGTGCTGACATGTCTAATAAAAACAGAAGAACCTTAACATCCTCGAAGAACGCAAACATCACAAATTTTCCTAACTACCTATGAGCACATCGCTACTGATCACGATTCAGTTACAGAAGTTGGGTATCTCTTACCTTTTCGCCGAGAAAACTTCCTGCTGGACGCTGGAAACCCAGAATAACAGCTTCTCTTGTAGAATTCTTGTATAGAATACTGGAAGCTTCAAATTCGCCTCGTATGTAACTGTCGAAGACGGAGCAAACAACACAAGTGTCGTGAAGGCACAGCTGCTCGTATACATAGGCCGCTCAAAGAACAATTATTCGTCGCGGAAAACGCTCAGAGAGTAAACAATACGTGGCGGGAAAAACAATCTCGTAGCGGACGCGACTGAAAGTTGCGCATCAGTCGTACAGAATTTTGACATAAACTAAAAATAAAATTTATTAACTGAAGTAATGGATTGTTTTGTAAATAGCAACGTCGATTGCCCTAGCCCTCTGTCAAGCTGTATCTTTACAGAAATAATCCCCCAAAATTTTCCACCCAATGATATGACACTATTTACAAAGGTCAAAGGTTCGACATTCGAACTTGTGTGACTCAGCGCTGCAACCTTAATTTTTTCGTAGACAGTTTGTCATACAGATAGCTGGCAAAAGAATCGTGTATATTACTTCTTCTTTCTCCGTTACAGATCTGCATATGAAAGAAAGAAATTTGTTTGTTTATTCGCATAAAAATCAATATTTACACGTGATTCGTGTGGATCTGGAACATTCATGATTTATTCCTATTGGGTATATGGTTTTTAAAAGTAGTCTCACGACAAGGGGTTTTTATCAGTGATTAGGAAATGTGTCAAAGACAAAAGAGAACACTCAGCAGTCCACATCATTCACAATTTACATTTGTTTACCAAGTGGGATCTGAATAAGTTTAAATGATAACGCAGTGAACGTCTTACTAAGGGCTCACATTAATTTCTTGTTTACAATGTACAGAGTATGTGCTGTGTTGTAGTTAGCCAACATCAACGAGAATGAGAAATATCCCACCTCTACGGAAAATTGTGTTTATACAAGGTCCGATCAAAAAGGTTACGCTTGAAGGCGTTACTGCAGCGCATATGCAACGTAGCGCAACTCCGATGCGGGTATGTAAGCACCGACAAGTAGGCGAGGGACTGCTGTGGTACTCGTGTCTTTCCGACGTGCGTGTAGTAAATGCCGAAACGTGAACTATGACGACGTTATCACCAAATGCGTCCAAACAGGAACAATGTGCAGTTATTCTTTTCTTCGCTACCGAAGGACAAACAACGGTAAACGTCCTTCGGAGAATGAAAAATGTCTACGGGGAAGCATGTCTATCGAAAACTTCTGTTGTGAAATGGTACAAGTTCCATGCTGGTCGCGATTCGACACAAGATACGGGTGGATCTGCGAGGCCAGACTCATTTCAGGGAACGGGGCGTCTCCTTCACTGTGGACCGGTAACTACCCATCGCATGTGTAGCATTTGTCTCCGATGGCTGTTCTACAATGGCAGGCAGAGAGAGCAGTATATAGGCCATTTTCAGAAAGAAATATCATCGATCCTCACAATTTCTTCGCTCAATCCACAAACTCAACCTTGTGGGTAAAGATGCAAACGCAGTGCCGGAAATTACGAATACTGTTGTCATTGTAAAGGACGTAGCAATCTTTTTAGAAAATCGACTACACACTGGAAATATGCTTTCAATTTATCACGAATGTATGAGACGAGATGGTCTGAAAAACATAAAACCATCAGACTATTTTCTCAAATTTCCCAGATGCTACGAGAGCTCTAGAGAAATTGTCTACAGACAGAAATTGTGTAACGAGAATATCTATGTATCAGTTGCATTCAGCCGTTACAAAACCAGGGCTCATCTTACCTTTACATACAATAACCAAGAACTCAGCAGTTTTGAAACTACACTACCGGCCATTAAAATTGCTACAACGGGAAGAAATGCAGATAATAAACGGGTATTCATTGGACAAACATATTATACTAGAACTGACATGTGATTACATTTTCACGCAATTTGGGTGGACAGATCCTGAGAAATCAGTACCCAGAACAACCACCTCTGGTCGTAATAACGGCCTTGATACGCCTGGGCATTGAGTCAAACAGAGCTTGGATGGCGTGTACAGGTACAGCTGCCCATGCAGCTTCAACACGATACCTCAGTTCATAGAGAGTACTGAGTGGCGTATTGTGACGAGCCAGTTGCTCGGCCACCATTGACCAGACATTTTCATTTGGCGAGAGATCTGGAGAATATGCTGACCAGGGCAGCAGTCGAACATTTTCTGTATCCAGAGAGGCCCGTACAGGTCCTGCAACATGCGGTCGTGCATTGTCCTGCTGAAATGTAGGGTTTCGCAGGGATCGAATGAAGGGTAAACCCACGGGTCGTAATACATCTGAAATATAGCGTCCACTGTTCAAAGTGCCGTCAATGCGAACAAGAGGTGACCGAGACGTGTAGCCAATGGCACCCCATACCATCACGCCGGGTGATATGCCCGTTGGCGATGACGAATACACACTTCCAATGTGCGTTCACCGCGATGTCGCCAAACACGGATGCGACCATTATGATGCTCTAAAAAGAACCTGGATTCATCCGAAAAAATGACGTTTTGCCATTAGTGCACCCAGGTTCGTCCTTGAGTACACCATCGCAGGCGCTCCTGTCAGTGATGCAGCGCCAAGGGTAACCGCAGCCACGGTTTCCGAGCTGACAGTCCACGCTGCTGCAAACGTCGTCCAACTGTTCGTGCAGATGGTTGTTGTCTTGCAAATGTCCCAATCTGTTTGGCTCAGGGACCCAGATGTGGCTGCACGATCCGTTATAGCCATGCGGATAAGATGCCTGTCATCTCGACTGCTAGTGATACGAGGCCGTTGGGATCCAGCACGGCGTTCCGTATTACCCTCCTGAGCCCACCGATTCCATATTCTACTGACAGTCATGGGAGCTCGACCAACGCAAGCAGCAATGTCCGATAAGATAAACCGCAATCGCGATATGCTAGAATCAGACCTTTATCAAAGTCGGAAACGTGATGGTACGCATTTCTCCTCCTTACACGACGCATCACAACAACGTTTCACGAGGCAACGCCGGTAAACTGCTGTTTGTGTATGAGAAATCGGTTGGAAACTTTCCTCATGTCAGCACGTTGTAGGTGTCGCCACCGGTGCCAACCTTATGTGAATGCTCGGAAAAGCTAATCATTTGCATATCACAGCATCTTCTTCCTGTCGGTTAAATTTCGCGTCTGGACTATATCATCTTCGTGGCGTAGCAATTTTAATGACCAGTAGTGTAGTAGTTCATTCGATATTGCAGCTCCTGTGTTATTCAGAATTACGATGCAATGTTCATTCGGACTTGCACTGCAGCGACTACAGCCGTTATGAAATACACTCCTGGAAATTGAAATAAGAACACCGTGAATTCATTGTCCCAGGAAGGGGAAACTTTATTGACACATTCCTGGGGACAGATACATCACATGATCACACTGACAGAACCACAGGCACATAGACACAGGCAACAGAGCATGCACAATGTCGGCACTAGTACAGTGTATATCCACCTTTCGCAGCAATGCAGGCTGCTATTCTCCCATGGAGACGATCGTAGAGATGCTGGATGTAGTCCTGTGGAACGGCTTGCCATGCCATTTCCACCTGGCGCCTCAGTTGGACCAGCGTTCGTGCTGGACGTGCAGACCGCGTGAGACGACGCTTCATCCAGTCCCAAACATGCTCAATGGGGGACAGATCCGGAGATCTTGCTGGCCAGGGTAGTTGACTTACACCTTCTAGAGCACGTTGGGTGGCACGGGATACATGCGGACGTGCATTGTCCTGTTGGAACAGCAAGTTCCCTTGCCGGTCTAGGAATGGTAGAACGATGGGTTCGATGACGGTTTGGATGTACCGTGCACTATTCAGTGTCCCCTCGACGATCACCAGTGGTGTACGGCCAGTGTAGGAGATCGCTCCCCACACCATGATGCCAGGTGTTGGCCCTGTGTTTCTCGGTCGTATGCAGTCCCGATTGTGGCGCTCACCTGCACGGCGCCAAACACGCATACGACCATCATTGGCACCAAGGCAGAAGCGACTCTCATCGCTGAAGACGACACGTCTCCATTCGTCCCTCCATTCACGCCTGTCGCGACACCACTGGAGGCGGGCTGCACGATGTTGGGGCGTGAGCGGAAGACGGCCTAACGGTGTGCGGGACCGTAGCCCAGCTTCATGGAGACGGTTGCGAATGGTCCTCGCCGATACCCCAGGAGCAACAGTGTCCCTAATTTGCTGGGAAGTGCCGTTGCGGTCCCCTACGGCACTGTGTAGGATCCTACGGTCTTGGCGTGCATCCGTGCGTCGCTGCGGTCCGGTCCCAGGTCGACGGGCACGTGCACCTTCCGCCGACCACTGGCGACAACATCGATGTACTGTGGAGACCTCACGCCCCACGTGTTGAGCAATTCGGCGGTACGTCCACCCGGCCTCCCGCATGCCCACTATACGCCCTCGCTCAAAGTCCGTCAACTGCACATACGGTTCACGTCCACGCTGTCGCGGCATGCTACCAGTGTTAAAGACTGCGATGGAGCTCCGTATGCCACGGCAAACTGGCTGACACTGACGGCGGCGGTGCACAAATGCTGCGCAGCTAGCGCCATTCGACGGCCAACACCGCGGTTCCTGGTGTGTCCGCTGTGCCGTGCGTGTGATCATTGCTTGTACAGCCCTCTCGCTGTGTCCGGAGCAAGTATGGTGGGTCTGACACACCGGTGTCAATGTGTTCTTTTTTCCATTTCCAGGAGTGTACATAAAATGTATTCGCATTTGTGAATGTGGGTAACCGTCAGCTGTAGAATGGAATGATGACCATGAAAATTTGTGTCGGACCGGGACTTGAACCCAGATTTCCCGCTTAACGCGAGCGGTTGCCTCAACATTTTTTTCCCATGTTGTTCATAGTTGATCGTTGTGTATGGTTGTTGCGGACGTCACATGACATCCGTTCTAATTCGTTGTTGATCCTTTCACTCAGTTTTTTTATTACAAAGGCCAACCAGCTTTCTGATCGAACACGCTTTTTTTTTTTTAATCTCATTTAATTCGCTTCTGTTCGTTGCGTCTGCTCGGGGCGGACGTCGTAAGACATCCTTTTATGTTCGTGGTTGGTCGATTGACTCAGTTCTTTTTATTACAGTGGGCAGCTAACCCCCTGACCGAACACGCTGAGCTACCGTGCCGTCTGTACCATTTGTTTATCTGTGCGCGACTCACAGCCAGACCCAAACTTCCATTTGTCACCAACCATGTGTCTACAACCAGTACTCGTACAGCCACTAAGTATAGTTCCGTACAGGGAAGACATTTTACTTGAAAGGTGCTTGCCCTGAATCAGCGCCGGTCGTAGTGGCCGAGCGGTTCTAGGCGCTCAGTTCGGAACCGCGCGACTGCTACGGTCGCAGGTTCGACTCCTGCCTCGAGCATGGATGTGTGATGTCCTTAGGTTAGTTAGGTTTAAGTAGTTCTAAGTTCTAGGGGACTGATGACCACAGATGCAAAGTCCCATAGTGCTCAGAGCCATTTGAACAATTTTTTTTTTTGAAACCAGAATCAGCGGACAACGGCAGTTCAGTGCCTGTGTTATTCAGAATAGGCGGAGAGTCATCGTCAGATGTAGACGTATTTTCGGGTGTACCCTAGGAAGTGTGTTGGGACCCTTGCTGCTCATGTTGTGTAACAATGACCTTGCATACAATATTAATAGTAACATGCGGCTTTTTGCAGATGATGCAGTTTTGTATAACGTACTATCCCGAAGGAAGCAGGTGTTGACAGATGTGAAAATTACCGAACTATCAGTTTAATAAGTCACAGTTGCAAAATACTAACACGAATTCTTTACAGACGAATGGAAAAACTGGTAGAAGCCGACCTCGGGGAAGATCAGTTGGGATTCTGTAGAAATATTGTAACACGTGAGGCAATACTGACCTTACGACTTATCTTAGAAGAAAGCTTAAGGAAAGGCAAACCTACCTTTCTAGCATTTGTAGACTTAGAGAAAGCTTTTGACAGTGTTGACTGGAATACTCTCTTTCAAATTCTTAAGGTGGCAGGGGTAAAATACAGGGAGCGAAAGGCTATTTACAATTTGTACAGAAACCAGATAGCAGTTATAAAGAGTCGAGGGGCATGAAAGGGAAGCAGCGGTTGGTAAGGGAGTGAGACAGGGTTGTAGCCTCTCCCCGATGTTATTCAATCTTTATATTGAGCAAGCAGTAAAGGAAAAGAAAAATGCGTAGTAGGTATTAAAATTCATGGAGAAGAAGTAAAAAATTTGAGGTTCGCCGATGACATTGTAATTCCGTCAGAGACAGCAAAGAACTTGGAAGAGTAGTTGAACGGAGTGGACAGCGTCTTGAAAGCAGGATATAAGATGAACATCAACAAAAGCAAAACGAGGAAAATGGAATGTAGTCGAATTAAATCGGGTGATACTGAGGGAATTAGATTAGGAAATGAGACGCTTAAAGTAGTAAAGGAGTTTTGCTATTTGGGAAGAAAACTAACTGATGATGGTCGAAGTAGAGAGGATATAAAATGTAGACTGGCAATGGCAAGGAAAACGTTTCTGAAGAAGAGAAATTTGTTAACGTCGAGTATAGATTTAAGTGTCAGGAAGTCGTTTCTGAAATTACTTGTATGGAGTGTAGCCATTTATGGAAGTGAAACGTGGACGATAAATAGTTTGGACAAGAAGAGAATAGAAGCTTTCGAAATGTGGTGCTACAGAAGAATGGTGAAGATTAGATGGGTAGATCACATAACTAATGAGGAGGTACTGAATAGGATTGGGGAGAAGAGAAGTTTATGGCACAACTTGACAAGAAGAAGGGACCGGTTGGTAGGACATGTTCTGAGGCATCAAGGGATCACAAATTTAGCATTGGAGGGCAGCGTGGAGGGTAAAAATCGTAGAGGGAGACCAAGAGATGAATACACTAAGCAGATTCAGAAGGATGTAGGTTGCAGCAAGTACTGGGACATGAAGACGCTTGCACAGGATAGGGTAGCATGGAGAGCTGCATCAAACCAGTCTCAGGACTGAAGACCACAACAACAACAAACAATCTGAAAGAAGCTGCGTGAATATTCAGTCAGATCTTGATAAGAGTTCAAAGTGGTGCAGAGATTAGTAACTTGCTTTAAATGTTCAGAAATGTAAAACTGTGCACCTCACAAAACAAAACAAAACAAAAAAGTAGTATCCTATGACTATAATAACAGTGAGTCACTGTTGGAGTCGGCCATCTCATACTAATACCTGGACGTAACACTTTGTAGGGACATCAACTGGAATGATCACATAGACTCAGTCGTGGGTATAGCGGATGGTAGACATCGGTTTATTGGCAGAATACTAGGGAAGTGCAATCAGTCTATAAAGGAGATTGCTTACATATCACTCGTGTGACCGGCCTGCGAATATTGCCCATGTGTGTGGGACTCGTACCAACCAGGGCTAAGCGGGGATATGGAACGTAAACGGAGAAGGCAGCACGAAACATCACAGGTTTCTTTAACCGTGGGAAAGTTTCACAGAGATACTGTAGGATCTGAATTGGAAGACTCTCGAAGATAGGCGTAAACTACCCTGAGAATGGTTCAAGTGGCTCTAAGCACTATGGGACTTAACATCTGAGGTCATCAGTCCCCTAGACATAGAACTGCTTAAACCTAACTAACCTAAGGACATCACACACATCCATGCCCGAGGCCGGATTCGAACCTGCGACCGTAGCAGCAGCGCAGTTCCGGACTGAAGCGCCTAGAACCGCTCGGCTACAGCGGCGGGCACCCTGAGAATGTCTGTTAATAAAGTTTCAAGAACCGGGTTTAAATGATGACTCTAAGAATAAACTACAGTCCCCCACGCTTCGCTGACATAGGGATCGGGAAGATAAGATTAATTACTGCACACACAGAGGGATTCACTCAATCATTCTTCCCGCACTTCATACGTAAATGGAACAGGAAGAAACCCTAACAACTGGTACAATGGGACGTACCCTCTGCCATGCACCTCACGGTGGTTTGCAGAGTATAGATGTAGATGTATAGGGAGACAATTATTGAAGTATATGAAAAAAACAGTAAATTAGTTGGAAACTACGGCGTGCACAAATTTTATTCAACATGTAAAATGATTTACGCTAAGACATGTTCGATATACCTGCCATGTTTGGCGATGTTGTGGCGCAGACGAAGAGCGAAAATTCTGCATGACCCGCTGAAGTGTGAGAACATCGATGCTGTCGATGACCTGCTGAGTGGCTGTGGTTCTGGAGTTATTGCTGTACACCTTGTCTTAATATAGCCCCACAAAAAGGAGTCGCATGTTTCCAGATCCGGAGACTATGAAGGTACGGAAAGAAAAGATGAAGAGGAGACTGTTGAAATTTGGACACCATCGTAGTTGATATTTTACGGTTTCAACCTGAAACATTCCAAAACAGTTTGAACCGATTTCAGCGCTTTGTTTTCCAGAATTTATCGACATACTGAGTTTTGTTAATCATGGCAGATAAATGTAGATAAGAGGACTTCCTGACAGAGTGGCGTTCGAAATACTCGTTGAAATTGCTAGGTAAAGCGTGTTGTGTGACCGATTGCAGGCTATATTGCTCACAACATTGCCGGTGACGTATCTGTCGTGTGTGGGACGCTTAATCGACTCATCGCTGAGGAAACATCTTGCTGTGTCAGATTAACAGCGTGAGAGGTCACGTATAAGTGATGCTCACTGCTATACACTGGGTATAACCGAAATGAAATACATCATTAGGCAATGCCGACTATGGCGGACAGTCTGAATGCAAAAAGAATCACGTATCAGCAGCTCGACTTCGAGCGATCGCTACCAGAAACGAAGGAAATGTGGCAGCACTGAACTGGTATTAGGGATACGAACTGGAGTGTCACAAAGGCGATAAGGCACGCCTACCTTATTTTACGATACTTAAGCAGAAAAAAAACATTTCGAAAGGCATTTCATTCCCTGAATTAGGCAGCTATGATTTAAAAAGCCAATTAGCGTTCTGTCGTAAACAGATGATAAATTCTCGCTTCCGAGTCCACCTGTCAGCTACCAGCAATGACATCATATAAGTCAAAGTCGCTACTCACAAGGGAAATTCCCCGTCACATCCCCCTCAGATTTAGTGGTAAGAGAGCGCACTGGACATCCAGTCAAACACTGGACACACACGGAGTATGAAAACAGGAAGAAAATGTACTGTACTGTGAAAAAAAAGAAGCAACATAGGCACAGTGGATGGTGTTCCAGTGCAACGACAAGTGCCGGCGCGACGATCAAGAACGGGGGAGCAGAGAGGGCTGTGAGAGGACGTCAGCCAATAGAAGGCTCACGAACGCATCTCTAGGACGACACCGAGACAGCAGCGGCCTCTGTACAGAGAGATTGTACACAACTGGCCATCAAAATTGCTACACCACGAAGATGACGTGCTGCAGACGCGAAATTTAACCGACAGGAAGAAGATGCTGTGATACGCAAATGATTAGCTTTTCAGAGAATTCACACAAGGTTTGCGCCGGTGGCGACACCTACAACGTGCTGACATGAAGAAAGTTTCCAACCGATTACTCCTACACAAACAGCAGTTGACCGGCGTCGCCTGGTGAAACGTTGTTGTGATGCCTCGTGTAAGAGGGAGATATGTGTACCATCACGTTTCCTACTTTGATAAAGGTCTGATTCTAGCATATCGCGATTGCGGTTTATCTTATCGGACATTGCTGCTTGCGTTGGTCGAGATCCCATGACTGTTAGAAGAATATGGAATCGGTGGGCTCAGGAGGGTAATACGGAACGCCGTGCTGGATCCCAACGGCCTCGTAGCACTAGCGGTCGGGATGACACGCATCTTATCCGCACAGCTGCAACGGATCGTGCAGCCACGTCTCGATCCCAGAGTCAACAGATGGGGACGTTTGCAAGACTACAACCATCTGCACGGACAGTTCGATTACGTTTGCAGCAGCATGGACTATCAGCTCGGAGACCACGGCTGCGGTTACCCTTGACGCTGCATCACAGACAGGAGCGACTGCGATGGTGTACTCGACGACGAACCTGGGTGCAAGAATGGCAAAACGTCATTTTTTCGGATGAATCCAGGTTCTGTTTACAGCATCATGATGGTCGCATTCGTGTTTGGCGACATCGCGCTGAGCGCACACTGGAAGCGTGTATTCGTCATCGCCATACTGGCATATCACCTGGCGTGATGGTATGGAGTGCCATTGGTTACACGTCTCGGTCACCTCTTGTTCGCATTGACGGCACTTTGAACAGTGGACGTTACATTTCAGATGTATTACGACCCGTGGGTCTACCCTTCATTCGATCCCTGCGAAACCCTACATTTCAGCAGGACAATGCACGACCGCATGTTGCAGGACCTGTACGGGCCTCTGTGGATACAGAAAATGTTCGACTGCTGCCCTGGCCAGCATATTCTCCAGATCTCTCACCAAATGAAAATGTCTGGTCAATGGTGGCCGAGCAACTGGCTCGTCACAATACGCCAGTCACTACTCTTGATGAACTGTTGTATCGTGTTGAAGCTGCATGGGCAGCTGTACCTGTACACGCCATCCAAACTCTGTTTGACTCAATGCCTAGGCGTATCAAGCCCGTTATTACGACCAGAGGTGGTTTGTTCTGGGTACTGATTTCTCAGGATCTATGCACCCAAATTGCGTGAAAATGTTATCACATGTCAGTTCTAGTATAATATGTTTGTCCAATGAATACCCGTTTATTATCTGCATTTCTTCTTGGTGTAGCAATTTTAATGTCCAGTAGTGTAAGTGCCGCGCCGCCTAGCCACGGCGGAGTGGAGGACGAGCCATAATAACAAATGCTACAGCAGTGACTTATGAACTGTATTGTTTTTAGTGGCCGTGCGGGTCTAGGCGCTACAGTCTGGAACCGAGCGTCCGCTACGGTCGCAGGTTCGAATCCTGCCTCGAGCATGGACGTGTGTGATGTCCTTAGGTTAGTTAGGTTTAATTAGTTCTAAGTACTAGGCGACTGATGACCTCAGAAGTTAAGTTGCATAGTGCTCAGAGCCATTTTTTTTTTTTGTATTGTTTTTGCTTACGTTGAAATTGTATATACCAAAGGACACTGATTATTTGCATGTTGCCATTTGCTTGCGACACAGTTTTGTGAATACGCAAAAATCAGGATTGTCAATTCAGTTTACTGTAATAAACTCTATTAATACGATTTGCTTCAATTGTTCTGTAGCGATCCGAGAAAACAGCTTCCTGGGCATCCTATATTAGATGAGTGGCCAGACACAATAAATGGTCCAAGCTTAACATGTGCAATACGAAGGAGCGAGGACAAGCAATCGCCTCGTGATTAAAGTCGAAACGGTGGCTCGACGTGTTTGGTTAGAGGGTTAGCTGCCCTGTGTAATAAAATTAGGTCAGTGAATGGATAGACAATGGGTGCCATGGGACAGTCGGCTGAACAATTGCAACGAATAATAACGAACAAAATGAGATAATAAAGGTGGACATGATGTCGGACGATCAAGCGGCGAACCATGTTCAAACCCCCCCACCAGCCAAAAACTCTTTTTTGATGACAAGGAGAAAAGTCAACCGAATCCCACCCGGAAAACATGTCTGGTGTGTCAGACACAGCATTACTGACAGCACGTGTGTCATTTGAATCTCTTACTAACGCACCTAATTCGTACGCTTGGTGAGTGAGTGAGATATCCGTACTTGCCCAATTTAGGTGTTGGTATGAATGTGAATGTGACCACTGCTAAGGAAATGATGAAAACATAATTTGTCACATAAGCTGCAAGAAATGAATGCAACAGCCCGCTTCTCACACAGTTTCTCTGTACCCTGTCAAAAGATATGTTTTTGAAGTTGCGTTCCGTTTTGGAACAGTTGCTTAGTTGTAACATAGTACACACCTGTTTGTTTGTTGTTTTCATTTCTGTGAGATGTCTCACCTGCTCTCACTACTCATCACGTTTACTTGCGATGGTAACGTATTCTTACCACGTGACTCATATTCTGTAACCAGTGGATAGTACAACTGCCAAGTCTATAGAAAGAGAACGAACGTTTCAATGACTGAACGGACAGTTCATAATGTTGCGAAGAAAATAAAAACAAATACTAGGAGAGAGTTTCGATCCCGACTCGTCTGCTTTATGGTCCAACACTGTGAACATTTTACTACAATACCCAAGCTGTTCGTGTATGCTCAGTATCACACTTGTTAAACTTGAAGCGTTCACTGTTTTTATTTTGCTTTTTTTTCACACTTCAGTACACCTTTTTCCTGTTTTCAAACTTGATGTGTTCAGTTTTTGACGAGCTATCCACAGGGATATCTTACCACCAATCTGAGGGGGTGCTATTGGGAGTTTCCCTTGGTAGAGGCAGTATCCGAAGTCAACGAAGCTTATTCGAATCTATCACACAGGAAAAGATAATCATATACATGTGATAGAATCCTACCAAAGTTCACGGAATTAATTACATTGGCACGAATTATATTATTAAGAAACTGAGATAACGGAAAAGAATGTAACAACAGAAAATGAAACATACATGTGTGAAACAAATTGAAGCGCTGAGAACCACAACCGCCGTTCATTTTGAGATTGTGGCATGTATGCATTCTCCTGACATCTGTTAATCTTACAGTGAACCAGCTTTGTCCATGCTGTACATCTGCACTACACTGGTATATATGAACATTTGCGAAAAGCTGTCTCGCCGGTTTCTCTGAGATTCACTTCCATGATGGCCCGAGGCACTAATTTTCATTGCTGCAGTAATGTTGTCCGGTTATAATGACGCCCATTTCTTCATAAAATCTGGAAGCTCGTGGAGAGGAGCCCCACCACAAAATCACGTTCCTCGGTTTCAGCATTCTAGTTTGCAAAATGGACGGTGAGACTATTAGAGTCTTTAAGAATGTTACCGACTCCACTGCCAAACTGATGTTAGTCGTAACAATTTACTTTTAAGAAATTTTGCAATGATGAAGTTCTCAACAGGTTTCCATGAACTGTTGATTAAAGTAATGTAACCTAAATTGGGCAAGGAGACAGATCTCACTCACTTACAGGCGTTCAAATTAGGTGCGCTGGTAAGAGATTCCTACCATATGACACACGTACTGTCTCTCATGCCGTGTACGACAAACCAGACTTGTTTTCTGGTGGAGGGTTCGGTGGACTTGTCTCCTTGTCGTCAAACACTTGCGGTTCCCATTCGAAAGTCAATTTCTTTCGGCTGCTAATAGAGTAGTTTTTTTTGTTTTTAATAGCACTATGGGACTTAACATCTATGGTCATCAGTCCCCTAGAACTTAGAACTACTTGAACCTAACTAACCTAAGGACATCACACAACACCCAGTCATCACGAGGCAGAGAAAATCCCTGACCCCAACAGGAATCGAACCCGGGAAAGAGTAGTTTGTGCAGGATCAAATGTCATTATAGGCCCGTTCCTTACACCGCGCTGTTGCAAACGGACATTGCACCACGATACAAACACAAATTTGGACACAGCGAACATCTAAAGCAGAAAACGTTTGTGGCCAGTCTGGGGGTTGAACGCGGCTCGCCTGCTTGATTGTCTAACACCGTGTCTACTTATTTTTTTTAATCTCATTTTGTTCCTTGGAATCGTATGAGGCCACCATTTTCTTCAAGTCACAGTGAGGGAGACGACAATTTGCTATTTATCCACAGTTTGTAGATGCCTTGCAAAATCTAGTGCCCCAATACGTAGATATAAGGCAAATAACTACCTCGAAACACAAACACTCAAGAAAATACTGTAACAAACCTGAAACACATAGACTCAACAAAACTACTAGTTTTCATGCCTAAAGTGAACAGACAGTTTTATCTGAACCTCAATCCTAAGAATGTGCTTCATGGAAACGATGATAACAGGGATCTGAAGTGTTGACACAGGTCACAACTATGTGCATTAAGTGTCTGTTACTTATGTTCTGATTCTAGTTTTACATTAGTTACAAACTACACTACAGTTAAAAGACGCCATTACCTTTAACCTTAGATTAATAATAATAATACAAGTACTCAAAGAGTAAACACAAAATATAGCAAGATCAACAGAGTAACTCATTTTAATTATGTAGGGGATGTGCTAGGACCGACAGGATGGGAGAAAGTCACGCAGAACACCAGGTTACTGAAGATTAAGAGAGCCTTATACAAAATGCGGTAATCTACAATAAAAAATGTGTGTCCACTGCCGTCAAAATTCGTCGCTACAATACTGTAATCAAACCTGAGGTGTTAAACGCCTGCGAGACACTGAAGCTACACACCAAGGGTGACCTAGAGAAGATGCTCACAGAGGAAAGAAAAATTACCAGGAACATTATTGGACCAAAACTCACAGACGATGGATACAGCCTTCACTCCAGAGACACTACAGGGAAGTTGTCCAACCTAGCGGCGGACATCAGAAAAGGGCGACTAAAATTTCACGGCCACGTCATCAGACACTCACAGATCAGACGCACCAACAGAAAACTCAGATACAAACAGAGGCTCAAAACCACTACACCTTGGATGGCACAAGTCAAAACTGATCTGGAAGAAGCACAGTTTAATTCAGCGGACATCACAGACAAAAGCGTCTGTAGACACAAAATACACAATTGGGAAGTAATGTCAGAGAAGACAGCACCTAAAACAGAAAGATCAAAGTGGACCGAAGAAAGGAAGAGGGCCTTTAGCGAACGAATGAAAAAGTACTGGAAGAACAAGAGGAGCAAATAGTCATACATGCTTCGCGTGGTCAGATAAAGGCCTGTGAGGTGTGTAATAATGAGAATGATAAATATTAAACTATATTAATAGGAAATATGGGATGTTAAAAAAATCACAGCTATGAGACTGGTGGTTTCCCTACAAATTTGATTTTCACAAATATCTGTTTTTCCCTAAACTTTGCATCCGTGCTTTGGGCCCTTCTGGTTCTCAGTGCCTGAATTATTGTCATATTTTACGCCAGTAAGTGAAAGGACCAGAGACTACCTTTAAAGTTGACTGCAGCATCACGCATAGTAAACTCGTAATATTGAATAGCGGCAGTTTTTAATAACAAGTATTGAATCTTAGGGGGGTGTGGGTTTTGAAAGGGCACAAACTAAAATGTAACATAAGAACCGCAAAATGAAAGAAATAGTAACTCATGGGAAACGTAGGCAGGACACAAGCGGGAAAAAAGGAGTAAGCAACACAGAATTTCTAAAAGAGAAAACACTACACAAGCAACGAAAAAATAACAAATCTTGGGATCGATAACCAGAAGTGAGCTGTATAGGTCAGTTCTAATTGTCGGTTCCATTATCGCTTTTTTGTAGTAGTTCAGGAAGCGGTACCATAATAGGTAAATCCTAAAGGGATTAGGGGCCCACGCCTAATGAAAATGGCGTAATAAACCAACGTGAAGTCGACAATTTGAGCGTACCACACATGAAAATGCACTGTAGGATTATGCAGTGGTTCGTTATATGATTTCTGTTTTGGTGTTACTTTCTATATTACTGTTGTTGCTGTAGGTGTGTCCTGTGCATTCTTTGAGAATTGCCATGTATGGTATCACTCTAATTGTTGATTCTGTGTTCCGTAATATTTTGATTGGCTGTTAATTATTTCGTCAAAGATTTAACTTTTTCGTATCACTCGCTATGCTTCTGGAAGAACGAGAAACACAAATAACGTTGGAATAGACAACTAAGCTTGACCTTCGGTATACAGAGACAAAAAGTAAATAAATTATCCTAAAAGAAATAACAACAAACAATGAAAAATCACCAATAAGAACGAACCGTGGTATGAAGAACTAGAGTTGACCTATATAACTGTCTTCTTAATTGCTGCCTAAAATCACTTTCGGCAATCGTGGCACATTCGGAAAAAAACAGCCATATATTTGTGAGAAGCAAGATTATATGTACCGGTAATTGCAGACAGTCTCACACGCAGAAATTTCAGCTGACGTCTTAAGTATCTGACCAACCCTGCCTTCGGAAATGGTGCCATATTCGGAAAAAAGTAGTCCTATATATTTGCGAGAAATAAAATTATAAATACAATTGCTACTTGATTCACGAGCAGCAACTTAAGCTTTGCAATTAGGTTCCTGCCTAACCACAACCTGAGAAATCGCGAAATATTTTTGTAATAAACAGCATCGTTTACGTCAGTTACGGACACAACCACAGATAAAATTTAATGACAGCCACTTCCATCCTTCGCATCGTAAACTCATGGCGTCCTTCGATCGGGAATCGGACACTAGATTTGAATCAAAATAGAACTTAATGCCTGAAATTCATCTAAAATGCGTTAGAAAGTCTTATAAAACATATTATGTCATACGACAGGGCCAGGGAATACGTGAGTTTCACGGCAGCACGACGATGTACTGAACCTGTCGAATGTTATCTACACGAGTGAATACAGTAAGCAATTGGCATGGACATCTTTGCAGGACCGTGTATAATTTATAGTATTCCGATCTTACTCTAATTACTAAATTTGTGAAGTTAATGGTTCTCCAACACAAGATGCTTTAGACAAACCGTGATAAACAGACTGGATGACCGATTTGCAAAATTAAATTACCTCGAATATAACCGCTGTGTTGAAGATCTTCATACCCATTCAACATACGTGATGTGAGAATTAATGTTATGCATCCTCAAAAAGGTGCAGTCGGTTTAACGCCTGTGTTATGGCTGCCAAGGATAGGCGGAAATCACATGCTGGTAAATGACTTACCAGAGACCACCACCGTTGCGCGTGCCCCTATTTCACGATTTCTTAAAGTTCTGCTGAATGTGGACAGGACCATTCACGTTGCTCGCCATTCGACTCGAATCAAACTGTTGCTAAGAAACGACACCGGACGTCGAAGAGACCCCTGTATTGTTGAAAACTGCGTCACGTCGCGATTTCTGTTGTTTACTGCAAGACGGTATGTGGACAATTATCGCCGTGTAATTAAAGGAACTGTACACCGATAATAACAGGAGCGTAAATGGGCTGTGTTGTCCGGGGCAGCCGGCCGGAGTGGCCGAGCGGTTCTAGGCGTTACAGTCTGGAACCGCGCGACCGCTACGGTCGCAGGTTCGAATCCTGCCTCGGGCATGGAGGTGTGTGATGTCCTTAGGTTAGTTAGGTTTAAGTGGTTCTAAGTTCTAGGGGATTGATGACCTCAGCAGTTAAGTCCCATAGTGCTCAGAGCCATTTGAACCATCTGTCCGGGGCAATTCCGCCGAGAAGAACATCCTCACAGCCTTACTTCCGGCGGTACCTCATCTAATACACCGAAGAGCCAAAGAAACTGGTACACCTGCCTAATATCGTGCAGGCCCCCGCGAGCGTGCGGAAGTCCCGCAACACGACGTGGCATAGACTCTACTAATGTCTGAAGTAGTGCTGGAGGAAACTGACATCAGGAATCCTGCAGGGCTGTCCATAAATCCGTAAGAGTACGAGGGGGTGGAGATCTCTTCTGAACAGTATGTTGCAAGACATCACAGAAACGTTAATAATGTTCATGTCTGGAGACTTTGGTGGCCAGCGGAAGTGTTTGAAGTCGGAAGAGTGTTCCTGAAGCCACTCTGTAGCAATTCTGGACGTGTGGGGTGTCGCATTATCCTGCTGGAATTGGCGAAGTCCGTCAGAATGCTCAATGGACATGAATGGATGCAGGTGATCAGGCAGGACGCTTACGTACGTGTCACCTGCCAGAGTCGTATCTAGACGTATCAGAGGTCCCATATCACTCCAACTGCACACGCCCCATACCATTACAGAGCCTCCACCAGCTTGAACAGTCCCCTGTTGACATGCAGGATCTATGGATTCATGAGGTTGTCTCCATACTCATACACGTCCATTCACTCGATACAGTACACGTGTACTCTATATTAAGCTGCTGGAGCAAGAACCGAAATCGAACTCCAGAAGTGGGACTTGCCCCATTCTGGTGATCAAAGGAGTCATCGAAGAAGGAGGCATAGGATGGGCGGCCACGCATGGCAGACAAATGTCACAGGTATCTGCTGAGGAGAAAGTTACGGTGGTAGGACAGTGGTAGTTCGGCAGCTTCAGCACACAGACTCTCAACTGGGCAGGGCAGGGCCCAAATCCTCGCACAAACGAAAAAATTGGCTGACATAGAAATAAGTGTCCAAGGAATAGAAAAGCAACTGGAATCACTAAACAGAGGAAAGTCTACTGGACCTGACGGGATACCAATTCGATTCTACTCAGAGTGCGCGAAAGAACTTGCCCCCCTTCTAACAGCCGTGTACCGCAAGTCTCTAGAGGAACGGAAGGTTCCAAATGATTGGAAAAGAGCACAGGTAGTCCCAGTCTTCAAGAAGGGTCGTCGAGCAGATGCGCAAAACTATAGACGTATATCTCTGACGTCGATCTGTTGTAGCTTTTTAGAACATGTTTTTTGCTCGCGTATCATGTCGTTTCTGGAAACCCAGAATCTACTCTGCAGGAATCAACATGGACTCCGGAAACAGCGACCGTGTGAGACCCAACTCGCTTTGTTTGTTCACGAGACCCAGAAAATATTAGATACAGGCTCCCAGGTAGATGCTATTTTCCTTGACTTCTGGAAGGCGTTCGATACAGCTCCGCACTGTCGCCTGATAAACAAAGTAAGAGCCTACGGAATATCAGACCAGCGGTGTGGCTGGATTAAAGAGTTTTTAGCAAACAGAACACAGCATGTTGTTCTCAATAGAGAGTCGTCTACAGACGTTAAAGTAACTTCTGGCGTGCCACAGCGGAGTGTTATTGGACCATTGCTTTCCACAATGTATATAAATGACCTAGTAGATAGTGTCGGAAGCTCCATGCGGCTTTTCGCGGATGATGCTGTAGTATACAGAGAAGTTGCAGCATTAGAAAATTGCAGCGAAATGCAGGAAGATCTGCAGCGGATAGGCACTTGGTGCAGGGAGTGGCAACTGACCCTTAACATAGACAAATGTAATGTATTTTGAATACATAGAAAGAAGGATCCTTTATTGTATGATTATACGATAGCGGAACAAACACTGGTAGCAGTTACTTCTGTAAAATATCTGGGAGTATGCGTGCGGAACGATTTTAAGTGGAATGATCATATAAAATTAATTGTTGGTAAGGCGGGTACCAGGTTGAGATTCATTGGGAGAGTCCTTAGGAAATGTAGTCCATCAACAAAGGAGGTAGCTTACAAAACACTCGTTCGACCTATACTTGAGTATTGCTCATCAGTGTGGCATCCGTACCAGATCGGGTTGACGGAGGAGGTAGAGAAGATCCAAAGAAGAGCGGCGCGTTTCGTCACAGGGTTATTTGGTAAGCGTTATAGCGTTACGGAGATGTTTAGCAAACTCGAGTGGCAGACTCTGCAAGACAGGTGCTCTGCATCGCGGTGTAGCTTGCTGTCCAGGTTTCGAGAGGGTGCGTTTCTGGATTAGGTATCGAGTGTATTGCTTCTCCCTACTTATACCTCCCGAGGAGATCACGAATGTGAAATCAGAGAGATTGGAGCGTGCACGGAGGCTTTCCGGCAGTCGTTCTTCCCGCGAACCATACGTGACTGGAATGGGAAAGGGACGTAATGACAGTGGCACATAAAGCGCCCACCGCCACACACCGTTGGGTGGCTTGCGGAGTATAAATGTAGATGTAGATGTAGATGTGTAAAAGGTGACCATGGCCAAACGCACTCGACGATTGTGGGCAGTATTGAGAGGACATAAGAAGGACGGACCTGCAGATGCACAAACAAAACACCCATACTCTAGTTTCGAGCGGATAAGGGACCAGTCCAAAGGGGGGAGGGTGGTTCAATCTGCTCCCCAGGAAATACCACTGAGGACACGAAGGACGTTGAAGGAGTTCATACAGCGGGCTGCCAGGAAAGACATGTGGAAGGACCAAGAAAGTGTCCTATCGAGAATGAGTCCCATTCATTTCGTAGTTTCAACGAACGGAAGATCAACAGGCCCAAGATGTAAAGACAGTGGAAGAAACCAATTGCGCCCCCAGAAATTCATACAAACGGTTTTGTATGTGGAAAAACGAAAGCCATTGTCGATGCTCCATGAGTGAAGACGATCGAGACAGCGCTGAAGACACCGCTCAATGAGACAGGTCCGTGGAGAAATCCAATAAATGGCAAAATTTTCAACGAAAAGGAAGCCGGAGATGCCATTATAGAATTAAGGGGGGTAGGACGTCAAACGGGCCGACTAGGAGCAGGAGAGGAACATAACAAAATAATTTTTTTACGTGTGAAATTTCATCATTTTTTACACTTCCTAATGGCTGCATTTGTTGCTATAGGTACACTTTTCTTCATAAGTTAGAGAGATTCTTCGATGAATTTTCCACAGCATACATACCATACTTACAGGTGTATGAAACTCTAGTATTTATTAAATTTATGAAAAAACGAATGAGTCATTGTATTTTAAGCATCATGTTTAGAAAAACACAAATTTTGTAGTTAATTACCTCAATTTTTACCATAGTTTTTAATAGATTTGGAAAACTCTAGAGTTTCATACACCTTTAAGTATTGTTTGCATGCTGTGCAAAATTCATCGAAGAATCTCTCTAACTTAAGAAGAAAAGTGTCCCTATAGCAACAAATACTGCCATTAGTAAGTGAAAAAAATGATGAAATTTCGGAAGTCAAAAAATTATTTCGTTATGTTCTCGAACATCCACTGCTAAGAGTGTGAATTCTGAATCCTTCCTGGTCATGCTGACAAAGTTTAATAAATTTATTTGTAGAAGTATAGACAGTGGAAATTGAAATGTCCTGTGGTGCCTCTCCTGCTGCAAGTCGGGCCGTTTGACGTCCCACCCCCTTAACGGTGTTAGCAAACTATACAGTGATGTTTTATGGTGGTTTTTCCGACTTTCGGAAAGCGTTTTCAGCAGCATAAAACGACCGATGACATTCAGTAAAAGACTTGTGACGCTGAGGTGCCAGGTTCCTTATATTACATTTGTTCTATACTGGCCTAATCATATTTGTGTTACTGAACTATTGTTCCTATAAACATGATATGTAATTCGAAATTTGTGTCGAACAGCGTTGCAATGTAGTGCTTAGGTACATCAGGCTATTGAAAGTACACGGACGGGAAAAAATGAGACACCAAAAAATAATTAATGTAGAGTAATGAAATTTCGCGAATACATTTGTCTTCATAACATATGTAAGTGATTTGCAAGCTCACATGGTAATGTAAGTTTTTTTTGTGGCTTTAGGGCGCACAACTACAGTGGTCATTAGCGCCCAGACTAAGTTATGAATGCACTGCGAGGCACAATGTTAAAACAGCAGCTAAAAAGGACAACACCATAAAAGGCACATTAACAGGCAAGGGGTTAAAAGAAAACAGCATAATCAAATGTCCTTAGACAGGTTTGTCAAGTGGATAAAACGAGGAACGCGAGCAGCTGCTCCCGGGTCATCCGCTAAAATGTCATCCAGAGTACGTGGCAGGCCAAGATCAATGCGCAGTGTATTAAAATTCGGACAGGACGTTAAAATGTGGCGTACCGTCAGCACTTGGCCACACGGGCAGAACGGCGCCGGCGGAGCCGTCAGCAGATGGCGGTGGCTGAACCGGCAGTGTCCAATGCGTAACGGGGCCAAAACGACCTCCTCCCACCGAGAAGGTCGTGAAGAGGTCGTCCGAGCCGCAGGGAGAGGTTTCGAGGCCCGAAGCTCGTTTTCATTAAGTGTAGACCAATCGGCACGCCACAGCGATAAAATGCGCTGACAAATGACCCTGCTAAAATCAGATGAAGGCACACAACAAGACGCTGTCCGAGGCTGGAGGACCACTGCCTTGGCCGCGGCATCTGCAGCTTCGTTTCCAGGGATACCGACACGGCCAGGAACCCACATAAAGCTAACCGGAGAACCGTCGTCCGCCAGCTGCTGAAGAGAGCGTCGGATCCGGTGCACGAAAGGGTGAACCGGATACGGATCACTGAGGCTCTGGATGGCGCTCAGGGAATCAGAGCAGATGACGTAAGCAGAATGTCGGCGGCGGCAGATGTAAAGAACAGCCTGGTAGAGGGCAAATAGCTCAACTGTGAAGACCGAACAATGGCCACGGAGCCGGTATTTGAAACTGTGTGCCCCGACAATAAAAGAACACCCGACACCGTCATTGGTCTTAGAGCCATCAGTATAAATGAAGATCTTAGTGAACTGCGAACGAAGTTCGACAAAGCGTGAGCGGTATACCGAAGCTGGGGTAATGTAAGTGCGAGATGAACCATTGCAAATGTGAAATGCTAGTACATTAACAACCAGTATATGCGCCAGAATATTGCATGCAAAAATGCACATTTACATGCAGTATTTTGTGCAGGAGCCGGGTGTCAGTTTGTGAGGTAGAGTTCTATCCACGCCTGTTGCACTTTGTCGGTCAGCACAGGGACAGTTAATGCTATTTGCAGGTGACGCCGAAGTTGTTGTCCGATGGTGTCATTACAGACTGATCTGGTGATTGAGCAGGCCAAGGCAACATGTAGACGACCACCTTGGTTTACAACAACGGTATGTTGGCGAGCGTTATCCTGTTGGAAAACATCTCCTGCAATGCTGTTCAAGAATGGCAGTACAGCAGGTCGAATCATCAGACTGGCATGCAGATTTGTAGTCGGAGTGCGTGAGATAACCACGAAAGTGTTCCTGATGTCGTACGAAATCGCACCCAAGATCGTAACTCCAAGTGAAGGTCCAGTGTGTGTAGCACGTAAACGGCTCGGTTGCAGGCCTCAACTGGCTCCCTTCTGTCCAACACACGGCCGTCACTTGCACCGAGGCAGAACCGGTTTTCTTTGACAGACACAATATACCTCCACTCTGGCCTCCAATGAGCTCTTGGTTGACACCACTGAAGTTGAAAATGGCGGTGGTTTGGGGTCAGCGGAATAAACTGTACAGCGCGTCTGGCTTGGACCTGTCCTGAAAGTAACCTACGTAAGTACGAGCACGTAGCAACCATGAAGATTAATAGTAAACGTGGATGGGAAAGAGGTTAAAAAAAGAGATAAATAGCTCTGAGCACTATGGGACTTAACATCTGAGGTCATCGGTCCCCTAGAACTTAGAACTACTTAAACCTAACTAACCCAAGACTGAAGTGCCTAGAACCGCTCGGACACATCGGCCGGCTACAGAACAGAAAATGATAGTTTATGACTTTGGCTGAGGTACGCTTGATCACTACAGAAATCCTGTTGCAATATTATTCCTGAATTATATTACTGGATTAAATTGATAAATACGTCTCACTTTCGTTCTGAAATACTGCCGTTTAAGGTTAATTAGTCCCTGTCACAAATTCTCCCTTTCTCGGCAGGACGATGATCGTGTTTAGTGATCCTGACGCTACTCGTATTAAATGATCCTGACGGACTGCTCAATATCTGCGTTCATTCTGGTACTGTCTTCTGGGTTGTCTTATTTGAGCAGAATACGAGTATATGATGTCTACGTATGAAGACAGGAATTTTGTGGTTCGGACTGCGTACACATATATGGTGTAGAGACGTTTCGCCCCATGGTGACTGTTGTAGCACAAAGACACAATAGTGTGGGTATTTCACATTGACCTACATGACACAAATGTTCGAGTATCAAACGAAGTTCACTCACCGAAGGCGGCGAAGTTCACGCACCGAGGCGTCGCACACCCGTCTCCTCGAAAGTGATTGGAGCCCACTGAGCATCTGGGACAGTTGCCGCAACCCTGTTTCAAACAATTATTACTTGAAAAGTAAACTAAATTTTACAATTGCAGGAAGTTAGATAACGGCGAATGTTCTTTGACTCTACTTCCAAGATGACGCATTCGTAGCTGAAAGACCGCTGCCTCTTACGCCGTCTCATTCTTTTCTGCGATTTCGATTTTCTTGCCGGTTTTTCACATGCCCTGCCGCATGTGCTGTAAATACGGGAGCACCTAAGGTTTCTGATAACCTGCAGTTTACAATTATTAAGAAGAAGTTCTTCTACGTTCATCAGGTCACACGAAAGATAACGATTGTGATCAACAAATATTGCAGAGGGCGGTTTTCATTGTGTTGTAACTGTGAGCTAGAGGCGCGATCTGCACTTATTGCCGAAATATCAACTCTGCTCTATGTGTATTGAAAGATTCCATCGGGCTTTCAGCAGAGATCGGGAGTATCTGAATACCTGTGCAGGATGGTTGTATGGATCAGTGAACAACTGCTGAGAAAAAGCGGTCACTAAATGAAAGTGACAAGACAGAGCAAGATGGAGCAAAAGCAGAATTTGTAGGTCAATAATTTTCATGATGTAATCTACAACAACACAATTGCAACCACACATTAACATATAGAGTCTCAGAAATGATCGCTAAACATAAGGCAACTACTACTATTTATTATATTATGGCGTGAATCTACGTAACTGACGGAAACCTGCGTTGTATTTGTGAGTTCAAACTTGCAACAGGGGAACCTGAATTTTTTATTTAATTGGAGTCGAAACTAATCTTACACCCTGAAAAGGGGTCGGGGGTGAGAGATGAAAATTAATATATTTCGACCTGGAGAAATACATGCACACACACACACACACACACACACACACACACACACACACACACACACACACATATATATATATATATATATATATATATATATATATATATATATATTATATATATGCTACCGTGTGTACACCCATGCGCGTTCGTATACGCTGTCAAAAATGAACACATGAAACTTTTACGTAACCTGCTAACGAATAATTTGCATTTATTGCACATAATGCCAGGACTGACTAAACGCGTTGTAGAGAAAACACTTCACGGGACTATTGTACCAGTTCAGCGGTACTAAACGTACAAGGCAGTTAGCACCATTAACAGAATGTTTGCAAGTTACGACCATTAGCTTGTCAGACAGTACATAATGTGCGTAAAACTATGGAGCAGCGACATTAACAACACCCGCAGCTAGTTTGTCATCTATTCCAAGCCACTGACAAACGAAAGAAACAGCATTTCAATACCGTAGGTATTTTGCCTATGGGATGATCGTGAAGGAAATGAGTGTCTCAGAAGCTGCAGAACACGAGAAACTGCACGCAGTTCGACCACGTAATGGCCGGCCGAAGTGGCCGTGCGGTTAAAGGCGCTGCAGTCTGGAACCGCAAGACCGCTACGGTCGCAGGTTCGAATCCTGCCTCGGGCATGGATATTTGTGATGTCCTTATGTTAGTTAGGTTTAACTAGTTCTAAGTTCTAGGGGACTAATGACCTCAGCAGTTGAGTCCCATAGTGCTCAGAGCCATTTGAACCATTTTGAACCACGTAATGTTTTTCTTATATGTTGACATGTCCAATAACAACACAACAACCTTAACGTCCTCGAAGAACACAAACATCACACATTTTCGTAACAATCTATGAGAAAAATCGCTACTGATTAGGCGTCACTCTCATTCTGCGTTACAAAAGTTAATTATCTCTTACCTTATCGCCAAGAGAACTTTCTACTGGACTCTGGAAACCGAAAATAAAAGCTTCTGTTATAAAACTCTTGTACAGAATACTGGAAGCTCCGAATCCGCCTCGTATGTAACTGTCGAAGACAAACAAAACAAGACAAGTGCGGCCAAGGCACGGCTGCTTCTATACGTACGCCGTTCAGAGAGCAATTATTCGTCGCGGAAAAACAGAGAGTAAACAGTACGTGGCGCGAAAACAAACTCGTGACTGAAAGTTGCGCACCAGTCGTACAGAATTTTTCCATTAGCTAAAAATAAAATATTTAAACTGGAGTAGTGTATTGTTTTGTAAATAGTAACGTCGATTGCACTAGCCCTCTGTCAACCTGTATGTTTACAGAAATAATCCCCCAAATGCTTCCAGCCATTGATATGACTGTATTTATAAAGATCAAAGATTCGACATTCGTAGTTTCCAAGAATGATTACCTATCGGTGTCCAAACGATACACATCGAACGTGCGATCGTAAATCGATCATGGGACTCTAGTGGCGGGCGTGGTGATCAATTATATGTGATCGTCATTTTCATCTGTTTTCCGTTGTTACCTTAGTTGCTCTAAATTACACACCTCCGCGAATTATTTGTGAGTTGCTGGGGAATACCAGACGATTTATGTCTTTAGTGAGTGGGATGTCTGGTGTTCTTGACGTTTCTTCGGCGGATTCTCTCACATGGAAAAATCCAGTTCCATGTTTATCCAGCGTAGAAAATTGTTTGATTTTTTGTTCCGAATGTGGAGTACTACCAGACGAGGGAAGAAGGGACCGCTTAGACTGTGGTGGTGCGAAGTGTATAAAACTTCGTAAGAACAGTTTCAGTGTTGAAATACTGTGTCAATTTCATTGCGGACAGTACGGGAAACGAACGAGTATCAGGAAGAATACACGGTTCGACTCTTCCAAATTATCCATCCAGACCACCGTAATGGACTTTCACATGATGACAACACCGACGGCGAGTAAGGTAAGTCGTCTCCTTTGCAATTACAAGTATTTTTGCAACGCTCTTCTTATGTCGTTGCTGTAGCGAACGCCGTAAACATACTCATAACGCCCGCCACCATAGTCGCATGATCGATTTATGATCGCACGTTCTATATGTATCGTTTGCACACCGCAACTTCCATACACAATCATTCTTGGAAATTAGCCGACATTCGAACTTGAGGGACTTACCGCTGCAGTCTGAAGTTTTTAGCAGACAGTTTGTGATACCGATAGCTAAACGTGCAGCCAAAAGAACCGTGAATGTTACTTTTTCTTTCTTTGTTACAGATCTGCGTATTAAAGTTGTAATCTTCTGCTAAACCCTTTGTTTATTCACATAAAAATCAATATTTACACAAGATTCGCGTGTCTCTGGACCATTCTTGATTTATTCCTGTTTGGTATGCGGTTTTTAAAAGTAGTCTCACGACAAGGGGTGTTATCAGTAATTAGGAAATGTGTCAAAGACAAAAGAGAACACTCAGCAGTCCACATCATTCACAATCGACATTTGTTTACCCAGTGGCACCTCAAGTTTAAATGATAACACAGTGAACGGCCTATTAAAGGGCTCACATTGATTTCTTGTCTGTAATGTTCAGAGTACGTGCTGTGTTGTAGTTAGCCAGCATCAACAAGAACGAGAAATATCCAACATCCTTATACAAGGTCCAATCAAAAAGTTTCCGGTTGAAGGCTTTACTGCAGCGTATATGCGTCGTAGCGCAACTCCAATGCGGGTATATAAGCACCGACATGTAGGCGAGAGACTGGTGTGAAACTCGTGTCTTACCGACGTGCGTGTAGTAAATGCCGAAACGTGAACTACGACGACGTTATCACCAAATGCGTCCAAACAGGAACTACGTGCTGTTGTTCTTTTCTTCACTGCCGAAGGACAAACATCGGTAGACATCAGTCAGAGAATGAAGAATGTCTGTGAGAAGCATGTCTGTCGGAAACTACCATTGTGGAATGGTGCAACAAGTTCCGTTCTGGTCGCGATTCGACACAAGATCTGTGACGCCCGGGTCATTTCAAAGAACGGGGCGTCTACTTCATTGGGGAACGGTTACTGCGCATCGCAGGAGATTGTGGTGGTGGTGGTTAGTGTTTAACGTCCCGTCGACAACGAGGTCATGAGAGACGGAGCGCAAGCTCGGGTTAGGGAAGGATTGGGAAGGAAATCGGCCGTGCCCTTTCAAAGGAACCATCCCGGCATTTGCCTGAAACGATTTAGGGAAATCACGGAAAACCTAAATCAGGATGGCCAGAGACGGGATTGAACCGTCGTCCTCCCGAATGCGAGTCCAGTGTGCTAACCACTGCGCCGGAGATTGTGTAGGATGGCTGTTCTACAATGGCTGGCAGAGAGAGCAGTGTACAGGCCATTTTGAGAAAGAAATATTATCGTTCCTCACAGTTTCTTTGATCAAGTCACAAACTCAACCTCGTGGGTAACAATGCAAATGCAGTGCCAGAAATTACGAATACTGTTGTCATTGTAAACGACGCTATAAATTCTTTTTTAGAGAATCGACTGCACGCTGAAAATATGCTTCCAATTTATCTCGAATGTGTGAGACGATATGGCCTGAAAAATATAAAACCATCAGACTATTTTCTCAACATTTCCCAGATGGTGCGAGAGCTCTAGAGAAATTGTCACCAGTCAGAAATTATGCAACGAGAATACCTACGTATCAGTTGCATTCAGCCAAACCAGTGGTCATCTTACCTTTAATCCAATAGCCAATTACTCAGAAGATTTGGAACTAGTAGTCCATACTATATGGGCAACACCTGTGTTATTCCGAATTACGATTCAATGTTCCTTCGGACATTCACTGCAGTGACTAAGCTGATCGTTCCGTTTCTCCTCTTCTACAATTTCCCTTGTGCTCTTCCAAACGTTTAGAAACAGTTCTTTTAGTGGTACCCACATAATCATCACGACAGCTGCGTGGGATCCTATACAATCCAGCTTTTTCCAATGGTTTGCGAGCGTCCTCGGCAGGCTTAAGGTATTCCTGTATCTGCTGTTGCGGAGCATGCTTTCCAGCCAGGGAACCACAATATTCGTTTCGAGGAGACGCAAGTACTAGCGGCCACAAGCGGATATTATGAAAGGTTCTTACAGGGAGGCAATCGAAATCGCTAAACACCCAAATAATTTCAACCGAAAGGAGGAGGGCGTGAAATTAAACGGTATATGGATGCCGGTGTTAAAGAAGATGTGTACCACCCGTCCACTACTGGGTGATGGCAACGGCGATCGACGGCGACGGACAGCGGCCAATTGCACTGACGTTTTCAAAACACGTGACGTCACGCCGCGGCGCGGGAGCGCGCGGACACGGAATTCAGCGGCAGTCAGTAGCGAGCCAGTGGGTGTGTTGGACCTTCCATCGAGCTACGGACCCCCTTGAAGATGTCTCCCGCATTCGGAGACGAAAACGTTGGGAATCACCACAGAATTCATCAACCTAGCACGGCATAACAGCCCGGATAATTATAATAGACATAATCCACATCGAACATTGCAACATGTTCGTGACAGCCCTAAACTGAATGTTGTTTGTGCATTGGGCAAGAACGAAGTGTACGACCACTTTTTTTCCGTCAGAGAACGATCAGAGGGATAGTGTACCTGGATATGCTACAATTTTTAATACCATACATCGATGAGGATGACCAAGAACGAAATGTTAACTTCAGGCACTATCTGGCTGACGTCCGGGATTTTCTCAGGTCAATGGACTGGCCGTGATGCGCCAATTGCATGGCCCCTACATTCCCCAGACCTAACAACACTCGATTTTTTTTTAAATGGCAATTCATCAAAGATATCGTGTTTGTACCTCTTGTGCCAGCTTCTCCACCTGAACTTAGAGCAAGAATTTACACCACCACTCAGCAAGTTACACATGCAATGCTACAGCGAGTTTGGGAAGAAATTGACTTCCAATGGGATGTCTGCAGGATAACCAACGGAAGCCACAAACAACATATTTAGTTTAAGGTAAAAAACCTTCATATGTTTCGCTACAAAATAACACTAAACCCAGTTCTATATCTTCTTTCAATAAATTTATATGAATTTTTAAAGCCGTGAAGTCCTTTCTGAAACACCCTCTATATGAACGGTTGCGAAAATCTGGCAAAGTACAAATTTTCATTGCTGTAGTAACTTTCACCGGCTACACTGACGCACATTTCTTCATAAAATCTGGAAGCTCTTGAGGAGATGCCCCACCATAAAATCATGTTCCATGGTTTCAGCATTGCAGTCTGTAAAATGGACGTTGAGGATTTTAGAACCTTTAAGAGTGTTATCGACCACACTACCAACCCAAAAACTGGCGCTCGACGTAGCAACGTACTTTTAAGAAATTTTGAAATGATGACATTTTCAACAGATTTCCGTGAACAGTTGTTTACGTATTCTTGACTGTAATTGTGGGAGTCCACCATTTTCTTCAAGTCATATCGAGGGAGACCACAATTTCTTATTTCTCCACCGTCTGTTGATTCCTTGCAAATTCCAGTGCCCCAACACGGAGGTAGAAGGCAAGTACCAACCTTCAAACACAAACACTTAAGAATATACTACATCAAACTTGAAACACATAGACTACTAGAGTACTAGATTTCGATGATAATGTAGGGTGTTACAAAAAGGTACGGCCAAACTTTCAGGAAACATTCCTCACACACAAAGAAAAAAAAAAAAATGTTACGTGGACATGTGTCCGGAAACGCTTACTTTCCATGTTAGAGCTCATTTTATTACGTCTCTTCAAATCACATTAATCATGGAATGGTAACACACAGCAACAGAACGTACCAGCGTGACTTCAAACACTTTGTTACAGGAAATGTTCAAAATGTCCTCCGTTAGCGAGGATACATGCATCCACCCTCCGTCGCATGGAATCCCTGATGCGCTGATGCAGCCCTGGAGAATGGCGTATTGTATCACAGCCGTCCACAATACGAGCACGAAGAGTCTCTACATTTTGTACCGGGGTTCCGTAGACAAGAGCTTTCAAATGCCCCCATAAATGAAAGTCAAGAGGGTTGAGGTCAGGAGAGCGTGGAGGCCACGGAATTGTTCCGCCTCTACCAATCCATCGGTCACCGAATCTGTTATTGAGAAGCGTACGAACACTTCGACTGAAATGTGCAGGAGCTCCATCGTGCATGAACCACATGTTGTGTTGTACTTGTAAAGGCACAACACAAGCACCGAAGTCAACATTACCTTCCTTAAATTGGGCCAACTGGCGGCGAACCGAGACGAAACTAAAATGAGCTCTAACATGGAAATTAAGCGTTTCCGGTCACATGTCCACATAACATCTTTTCTTTATTTGTGTGTGAGGAATGTTTCCTGAAAGTTTGGCCGTACCTTTTTGTAACATACAAATTTTGTAGATTAAGTTTACTACTAATAATAATAAATATTAAACTATTTTATGGGAAATATGATATGTTAAAAAAAAGTAAGTCAAACATATGATACTGCTGATTTCCCTACAAATTTGATTTTCACAAATACCTGTTTTACTCTAAACTTCGCATATATGCTTTGGCCCCTTATGGTTCTCAGTGCCTGCATCATTATCATAGTTTACGCTAGTAACTGAAAGGTCCGCAGACTACCTTTAAAGCTCAATGCAGTGTCACGCATAGTGAACTCGCAATATTATGGAATAGCGGCAGTTCTTAATAACAAGTACTGAATCTTAAGAGGTGGGGGTTTTGAACGGCCACAAAGTAAAATCTAACACAACTGCAAAACGAAATAAATAGTAACTCATAAGAAACGTAAGCAGGACATTAGCGGGAAATAAGGAGAAAGCGACACAGAATGTCTAAAAGAGAAGTCACTACACATGTAACGAAAAAATAACAAACCTTGGAATCGATAACCAGAAGTGAGCCGTATAGGTCAATTCTAGTTGTAGAATCCAAGGTTATTTATCGCTCTTTTGCAGCAGTACAGGAAGCGATGATATAATAATGGAACGTGTCGACAACTACACGGTATCACGCATTCTAAAAGAATGCGCAGTTACACGATTTTTGTTTTGGTGTTATTTTCTGTACTACTGTTGTTACCGCAGTGGTTCAAATGGCACTGAGCACTATTGGAGTTAACATCTGAGTTCATCAGTCCCCTAGAACTTAGAACTGCTTAAACCTAACTAACCTACGGACATCACACACATCCATGCCCAGGGCAGGATTCGAACCTGCGACCGTAGCGGTCACGCGGTTCCAGACTGAAGAGCCTAGAACCGCTCGGCCACACCAGCTGGCTGTTACCGCAGTGTGTACTGTGCATCCTTTGAGAATTGCCATGTATGGCATCATTCTAATTGTTGATTCACGTTCGGTTATTTTTCATTATTTTTATTGGCCGTTAATTATTTTGTCAAAAGTGTAACTTTTTGGTGTCACTCGCTGTACTACTGGAAGAACGAGAAACATAACTAACGTTGGAATCGATGACTAGACTTGACCTACGGTGACACAGACACAAAAAGTAAATAAATAAATAATCCTAAAAGAAATAAGAACAAACACGTAATGAAAAAAATCACGAAAAATAACGAACCGTGGGCTGAAGAACTAGAATTGACCTATATAACTCTCCTCTTAGGTTGCTGCCTAATCTCCCCGTCGGCAATCGTGGCACATTCGGAGAAAAACAGCCAAATATTTGTGAGAAGCGGGATTATATATACCGGTAATTGCAGATACTCTCACACGCAGCAGTTTCAACTGTGCTCTTAAGTTTGTGGCCAACCCCGCCTCTGGAAATGGTGCCATAATCGGATAAAAGTAGTCATATATATTTACGAGGTTATCAATACGATTGCTACTTGATTCACGAGCAGAAACTTAAGCTGTGCACATAGGTTCCTGCCTAACCACAACCTGAGAAATCCCGATATATTTGTAATAAACAGCATACCTTACGTCAGTTACTAAGACAACCACAGATAAAATTTAATAGCAAGCCACTTACAGCCTTCGCATCGTAAACTCATGGCGTCCTTCACTCGAAATGTCATTGGTCGAAGCTCACAGGTGGAATCGGACACTAGATTTGACTCAAAATAGAATTTAATCCCTGAAATTCATCTAAAATACGTTAGAAAGTCTTATAAAAGTATATTATTTCTTACGACAGGGCTATGGAAAACGTCTGTTTCACGACAACAATGCTATGTACTAAACTTGTCGAACGTTACCTACATGAGCGAATAAAGCAAGCAATTGACATCTTCGTAGGACCGTGTATAATTTGTAGGATTCCGATCTTACTCTAATTACAAGATTTATGAAGTTAATGGTTCAGGAACACAAACTGTTTTACACGAATTGTGATGAACAGTCTGGACGACTGATTGGCAAAATTAAAATGCCTCGAATATAACTGCTGTGTTGAAGATCTCCGTATTTATTCAACGTACGTGAAGTGAGAATTAATGTTACGCGCCCGCAGAAAGGTGCAATCGATTTAACGCCTGTGTTTTGGCTGCCAGGGATTGGCAGAAATCAGATGCTGATCGATGACTTACCAGAGATCGCTGTCGTTGCTCGTGCACCCACTGCATTTGACGATTTCTTAAGGTTCTGCTGAATGTGGACAGGACCATTCACGTTGCTCGCCATTCGACTCGACTCAGACTGTTGCTAAGAAACGACATGGGACGTCGAAGAGACCCCTGTATTGTTGAAAACTGCGTCACATCGCGATTGCTGTTGTTTACTCTTAAGAGTGTATGCGACATTTATCGCCGTATAATTAAAGGAACTGTACACCGATATTAATAGGGGTGTAAATGGGCTGTGGTGTCCGGGGCAATTCCGCCGAGAACACCACCCTCACAGCCTTACTTCCTGCAGCACCCCATCTTATAAACTGAAGAGCTAAAGAAACTAACTAGGTACAATACATATGTAGAATTGTGGACAGTTGGGAATGTGAGTCTCACGGGAAGCGTGCAAGGGATAAGTCCCTGCAGTCGCGCTATTTATCTGTGTCCTCGGTGGCTTAGATGGTTGGAGTGTCTGCCATGTAAGCAGGAGATCCCGGGTTCGAGTCCCGGTCGGGGCACACATTTTCAGCTGTCCACATCGAGGTATATCAACAACACCTGTCGGCAGCTGAGGTTGTCAGTCATCATTTAAAGAAACTAATATCATGTAGGGCCCCCGCGAGCATGCAGAAGCTCCGCAACACGACGTGGCAGAGACTCGACTAATGGTTGAAATGGCTCTGAGCATTGTGCGACTTAACATCTGAGGTCATCAGTCCCCTAGAACTTAGTACTACTAAAACCTAACTAACCTAAGGACATCACACACATCCATGCCCGAGGCAGGATTCGAACCTGCGACCGTAGCTGTCTTGCGGTTCCAGACTGAAGCGCCTAGAACCTCTCGTCCACCTCGGCCGGCCGCTCGACTAATGTCTGAAGTACTGCTTGAGAGAACTGAAATCATGAACCCTGCAGGACTGTCCATAAACTTGTAAGAGTACGAGGGGGTGGAGATCTCTTCTGAACGGTATGTTGCAAGACATCCCTGTGTTTAAACTCAGAAGAGTGTTCCTGTAGCCACTGAGTAGGAATTCTGCAGGTGTGGGGTGTCGCATTGTCCTGCTGGAATAGGCCAACTCCGTCGGAATGCACAATGGACATGAATGGAAGCAGGCGATCAGACACGATGCTTACACACGTGTCACCTGTCAGAGCCGTATCTAGACGTATCACTGCAACTGCGCATCCCCATACCATTACAGAGCCACCGCCAGCTTGAACAGCCCCCTGCTGACATGCAGGGTCCATGGATTCATCTATCTACATCTACATCCATACTCCGCAAGCCACCTGACGGTGTGTGGCGGAGGGTACCTTGAATACCTCTATCGGTTCTCCCTTATATTCCAGTCTCGTATTGTTCGTGGAAAGAAGGATTGTCGGTATGCCTCTGTGTGGGCTCTAATCTCTCTCATTTTATCCTCGTGGTCTCTTCACGAGATATATGTAGGAGGGAGCATTATACTGCTTGACTCCTCTGTAAAGGTATGTTCTCGAAACTTCAACAAAAGTCCGTACCGAGCTACTGAGCGTCTCTCCTGCAGAGTCTTCCACTGGAGTTTATCTATCGTCTCCGTAACGCTTTCGCGATTACTAAATGATCCTGTAACGAAGCGCGCTGCTCTCCGTTGGATCTTCTCTATCTCTTCTATCAACCCTATCTGGTACGGATCCCACACTGCTGAGCAGTATTCAAGCAATGGGCGAACAAGTGTACTCTAACCTACTTCCTTTGTTTTCGGATTGCATTTCCGTAGGATTCTTCCAATGAATCTCAGTCTGGCATCTGCTTTACCGACGATCAACTTTATATGATCATTCCATTTTAAATCACTCCTAATGCCTACTCCCAGATAATTTATGGAATTAGCTGCTTCCAGTTGCTGACCTGCTATATTGTAGCTAAATGATAAGGGATCTTTCTTTCTATGTATTCGCAGCACATTACACTTGTCTACATTGAGATTCAATTGCCATTCCCTGCACCGTGCGTCAATTGGCTGCAGATCCTCCTGCATTTCAGTACAATTTTCCATTGTTACAACCTCTAGATATACCACAGCATCAGCCGCAAAATGCCTCAGTGAACTTCCGATGTCATCCACAAGGTCATTTATGTATATTGTGAATAGCAACGGTCCTACGACACTCCCCTGCGGCACACCTGAAATCACTCTTACTTCGGAAGACTTCTCTCCGTTGAGAATGACATGCTGCGTTCTGTTATCTAGGAACTGTTCAATCCAATCACACAATTGGTCTGACAGTCCATATGCTCTTACTTTGTTCATTAAACGACTGTGGGGAACTGTATCGAACGCCTTGCGGAAGTCAAGAAAAACGGCATCTACCTGGGAACCCGTGTCTATGGCCCTCTGAGTCTCGTGGACTAATAGCACGAGCTTGGTTTCATACGATCGTCTTTTTCTAAACCCATGCTGATTCCTACAGAGTAGATTTCTAGTCTCCAGAAAAGTCATTATACTCGAACATAATACGTTTTCCAAAATTCTACAACTGATCGACGTTAGAGATATAGGTCTATAGTTCTGCACATCTGTTCGACGTCCCTTGTTGAAAACGGGGATGACCTGTCCCCTTTTCCAATCCTTTGGAACGCTACGCTCTTCTAGAGACCTACGGTACACCGCTGCAAGAAGGGGGGCAAGTTCCTTCGCGTACTCTGTGTAAAATCGAACTGGTATCCCATCAGGTCCAGCAGCCTTTCCTCTTTTGAGCGATTTTAATTGTTTCTCTATCCCTCTGTCGTCTATTTCGATATCTACCATCTTGTCATCTGTGCGACAATCTAGAGAAGGAACTACAGTGCAGTCTTCCTCTGTGAAACAGCTTTGGAAAAAGACATTCATGACGTTATCCCCATACCCGTGCATGTCCATTCGCTCAATACCGTTTGAAACGACGTCCAAACAGGCAACATGTTTCCAGTCAACAACAGTCCAATGTCTGTGTTGACGGGCAGGGAGTAAATCTTTGTCGTGCAGTCATCAAGGGTACACAAGTGGGCCTCCGGCTCTGAAAGCCCATACCAACGATTTTTTTTTTTGAATGGTTTGCACGCTGACCCTTGTTGATGGCCCAGCATTGAATCTGCAGCAATTTTCAGAAGGGTTGCACTTTTGTCACGTTGAACAATTCTCTTAAGTCGTCGTTAGTCCTGTTCTTGCAGAACCTTTTCCTGCCCGGAGTGATGTCGGAAACTTGATGTTTTCCGTGTTCCTTCTATTCACAGTACACTGGAGAAACGGTCATATTGGAGAACACCCACTTCGTCGCTACCTCGGAGATGCTGAGTCCCATCGCTCGTGTGCTGACTGTAACACCACGTTCGAACTCACGTAAATCTTGGTAACCTTCCATTGTAGCAACAGTAACCGATCTAACAATTCCAGAATGAGATTTTTACTCTGCAGCGGAGTGTGCGCCGATATGAAACTTCCTGGCAGATTAAAACTGTGTGCCGGACCGAAGAATGGAACTCGGGACCTTTGCCTTTCGCGGGCAAGTGCTCAACCAACTGAGCTACCCAAGCACGACTCACGCCCCGTCCTCACAGCTTCACTTCCGCCAGTACCTCGTCTCCTACCTTCCAAACGTTACATAAGCTCTCCTGCAAACCTTGCAGAACTAGCACTCCTGAAAGAAAGCTGAGGACGGGGCGTGGGTCGTGCTTGGGTAGCTCAGTTGGTAGGGCACTTGCCTGCGAAAGGCAGAGGTCCCGAGTTCGAGTCTCGGTCCGGCACACAGTTTTAATCTGCGAGGAAGTTTCATATCAGCGCACACTCCACTGCAGAGTGAAAATCTCATTCTGGAAACATCCCCCAGGCTGTGGCTAAGCCATGTCTTCGCCATATCCTTTCTTTCAGGAGTGCTAGTTCTGCAAGGTTCGCAGGAGAGCTTCTGTAAAGTTTCGAAGTTAGGAGACGAGGTACTGGCAAAAGTAAAGCTGTGAGGACGGGGCATGAGTCGTGCTTGGGTAGCTTAGTTGGTAGAGCACTTGACCGCGGAAGGCAAAGGTCTCGAGTTCGAGTCTCGGTCCAGCACACAGATTTAATCTGCCAGAGTTTCATATCAGCGCACGCTCCACTGCAGAGTGAAAATCTCATTCTGTACCATTTGATACTTTGCCTATGTTGCGCTCAACATTCTTCACTATGAAGCTAGTGTCACAAGTAAACAGAAATATCTCACGATCACCTGTTGTATAATAAGAAGTATCATTTAGATATATAATAAACATCCCCCAATCAGAACCCATGTTATACCTGTCCTTATTGTTGTCGATGTATGATCTTTCGTTGTATGTTCTTAACCCTAGTATCACTAGGGGGGGGCGGGGGGCAAAAATTGCCCACAGTATTCGTTTTATTTGTGGGTTGGAGTGAAAAAGCAAGAATTTAGGTAATTGTAGAAAAATATCTAGAGTAAGTGCTGTCCTATATAATTTTTATGAATAATTTAAATTTGCATATTACATTTAAGTGCGGGCAGTTTTTGCCCCCTCCCCCCCCCCCCCCCCCCTTAGACATCGGTTGAGACAACTTTTCTCATTAAAATATTTCTCAATATGGCAGAAAGAAACGCAGTTTCTGACTGGGTACCGCTGTATTGTGTTGCCATTGTTGTTTTGAAATAAATTTCCTTTGTTGTTCGAGCATTTGTACATTACTCGCAGTTCTAATAAAATGTATCATCAGTATCAGAGGTTTCTTACAGATGAAGAGGTGTCAGCTATAATAAATGAAACAAGTGAAGTTGATGAAATTGATCCAGAAAAAGATGATATAGTTGTGACACACAATAGTGACACAGCAATTGAAAATGAGTCACGTTCGTGGACTTCATCCCCTGATAAACAGCATGCAGGTGCTTCCAGCATCATTGTTAAGCAAAAAGCGGCAGGGTATATATATTAATGTGCGTCCAAGGCAAGTACGCAGGTCGGTACAAAATGAGGTGAATTTTCGTCAAGGCTTGACTCACGAAGACGTGACCTCTAGTGTGTCAGAATCTATCAAAAAGTTTATAACTCCCGAAATAATGAAGATTATCGGGGATTATACAAACCAAGAATCTCGTAATAAGAGCTTAAAACTTACAACCATAGAAGAAATGTACACCTTCATTGGTATTTTGATACTCGTGGGCACATAATGACACCACACTGCCTCTTGACGACCTATGGGGGAAAGTACTGGGAAAGAATATCTACGTAGCTACAATGAGTAGTATTCGATGTGGAGATCTGTCCCTGATCAGAATTGATGATAAAGAAACAAGAACCGAAAGACGGAAGCAGGATACGTTTTGCCCCCTTCGTGAAGTTTTCGACAAAATTGATAAAATGTTTGTGAAATACTGCGTACCAAGTGCAGATCTAACGATCGATGAAATGCTCTCCCGATTTCGAGGAAGATGTCCCTTTATGGTCTTTATGAAAGACGAGCCTGGGAACTATGGCATATTGATTAGGATGTTATCAGATGCACACACCCGGTATGTTCTAAAAATGGAGGTCTATGCAGGGAAGGATGAACAGCCTGCCGAGGAACGGAGTGCAAAGGCAGTTGTTAGACGCCTGGTGAATCCGCTGGAAGGAAGTGGAAGAATTATAACAACAGATCGTTATTACACATCCATAGACGTAGTCGAGGAGTTTTACAATGATGAAAAGTTAAATTTGGTGGGAACACTGAAGAGTAACAAAAAATACATACCATAACAGCTAAAGAAGAGGTATATTCCTTTAAGTCCTTATCCACACATCCGGAAATAGGCAACACACCAGTTACCTTGGTTTCCTACATCCCCAAACTGAAGCCTACAAAGAATCTCCTGCTTGATATGCGATCTGTAGTTTTCCCAGCGTATTTCCAATTTGAACAGTTCACAGGGGTCCGACCGGGTAGCGTCGTAATTTCTCCACAATATTTCGGCAGACATACACGCTGCCATCTTCAGGTGGTTCCTGAAGAATGCTGTGCTGTTATAGAGATGGGGCCCCTCCACGCCCGCACCAACGTGGTGACCACACCAGAAGTTCTACTGTCACCTCCGTCAACATGTTAGTTATCTAGTAAGTGGATCACAGGATGCTGGGCTGTGATGTTACCCGTGCATCTGGGTAAGACTACGCATTAACATGGTCCATCACGTGATAGTGGACGAAACGCGAGTGAGGGTAGCGATTTGAAGAGCAGAGGGAAAAAAGTGCCACAGCTCGTGCCATGGGAAAAAAACCTCTGAGACAGTGGGATGGGTAGTAAGAGCAGTAGTGGCTTACTAGCTGCGATAGTTCATGTGAGGTTAGATTTGTTAATATGGGTATATGCATTGTTACCGTGACAAGCGATGGTGATGTATCCCAGTTGCTGCAGCCGCTACATTCCTGGGACAATCAGGATCGTTATATAGTGGTGGGAGATCGGCCATAGATCATCTCACTGTGTGTGTGTGTGGGGGGGGGGGGCGGAGGGGCGGGGGTGGAGCTTGTTTGCATGCAGTGTACGGTACGGCTTCCCTGCGTGGTGCCAGTTATTCGGCAGTGTGTTCCAGCTGGATATCCAGTAACGGCGTCTGATTAACAGGGGCTCGCCTGTGCCGTTATGTTTGCGTATGCTTGGCCATAGATGTTATGCCCTTACAAGTATGTCTTTTGGTCTTTTATGTTTCCATCTATGGTTGTGGTCGTAGTTCCCCAGATTCAGAATAAACGGGTTCTGCGAATGTCTGGAGTTTCTGTATAGTCTTGTGGTGAGTTTGTGGATTACCTAAGTGAGAGTCTCAAGTCGGCATTCCCAGTGAAGGTCCGCGATGCGTGTGTATCATGGAGCATTGCTTATGATTTTGAGTACTTTGTTTTGTATGAGCTGCAGACGGCGCAAGCGTGTAGGCGCAGCGTATCCCCAAACAGGAGCTGCGTACGTCATCAGGGGTCGAGTAAGTGTCATGAACATGGACCTCGGCACCCTTCTGTTCAGTGTGCTACGCCTGTTGAGCATAGGGTGGAGCTGTTTGAGCCTCGCGGTAGCTCGGTTGGTCACGTGTTGTATGTGGTCCCCCCAGAGTAATTTCCGGTCCAGACAGACACCAAGGTATTTGACTTTCTCACGGAAACGTATCGGGCGTGCGTTTAGGGTTATTGGTCTGCAGTATCGGTGTTTGCGCAGTTGCTTCGGTCTTCTAGTGAACAGAACGGCTTCGCACTTGTCGATGTTTACTCTAACACGCCATTTCTCCAACCAAGGCTCAGCCACTCTGAGTGCAGTCTCTAAGCGTGACATAATGTTTGATGGTTTCCAATCTCGCGCGAAGACGGCTGTGTCATCCGCGTAGATTGCCATCGTTACGTTGTGTGTGGTTGGGAAATCGTTTACGTAGAGGTTAAACAGTAGGGGCCCTAGGATGCTTCCCTGGGGTACCCCCGCGTGTATACCGTGTCGTGTTGATTGTTTTCCCTCCACGTCAGTGTTGAAACTCCTGTCTGTGAGGTATGAGTGTATTAGACGCACCCGCCCCGTCGGGGAATCCCGCGTCGCTGAGTTTGCGAATGAGGCCGTTGTGCCATAGATGGTCGAAAGCCTTTTCGATGTCCAGGAACAACGCCCCTGTTGCTTTGTTTGTGTTGAAGCTGTGTGTTATATGTTCAGCGACCCGTAAGAGTTGTTGTGTTGTGGAGTGGTGATTCCTCCTCTCGGCGCTCTATATATACTAGCCGTTACCCCCTCCACCGTTCCTCTCCTGGCTACTGGAGGTGGTGGGGGAAGCGGCGCCTGGGACTGAACTGGGGTCTGCAGTCTTCCTGCTGCCGCCGTCGGGGGCGGTCCTCGATCTCTGGGACCTCATCTTTCTCTCCAGACTGAGCGCAGGGTTCACAGCCTGACTAAGTTGAAGGCCGCTGTCATTATTAGATCGTCCTGGACGATGGTGCCCTACCATTTCTTGACGTCCTGGTGAAACGGAAACCTGACGGCAACCTAGGACACAGTGTATACAGAAAACCTACACACACCGATTTGTACCTAAATGCCTTCAGTTGCCACCACAACTCCCAGCGTGAAGGCATTTTGCGCACACTTGTTCACTGGGCATATGGAAAAGGGTAGAGAAATCTTTGTGGCTTTTATAGATTTAGAAAAGGCTTTTGATAGATTTCAGTGGAACAAGATGATATCCTGAAGAGGAAAGGAGTAGATTGGAAAGAAAGACGACTGATACAGAATCTATATTTACACCAGAAAGTACGGATAAGGATTGGAAATGAAATGTCAGAAGGAAGCAGCATTGGACGAGGTGTTAGACAAGGTTGTTGCCTTTCCCCACTGTTGTTTAATGTATACCTTGAAGAGATTATTGCGAAAAGCTTAGATGGGAGAAGAGGAATATGTATTGGTGGAAAGAGAATAGAATGTATAAGATTTGCTGATGACATGGCATTAATGGCAGAAAGTGAGCGGACAGTGAATAACATGCTCAAAGATCTGAATGAAGCCTGTGTGGAATATGGGATGCAAATAAACAAAGAGTATGGTCATCAGTACAAGACGCAGACTGTCCAATATTAAAATAGGACGATCTACCATTAGCCAAGTAAGTGAATTTAAATATCTCAGAAGCACAATAACCGAAGACTTGAGATGTCACCAGGAGGTGAAAACTCGAATTGCCATAGTGAAGGAGGCATTCAACAGAAAGAGGAGACTCTTATGTGGCAAATTAGATAAAGGATTAAGGAAAAGGCTTGACAAATGTTTTGTCTGTATGGGGCAGAAACATGGACGCTGAGACGAGAGGATGAAAAAAGGTTAGAAGCATTTGAGATGTGGATGTGGAGGAGAATGGAGAGAATAAGCTGGATGGAAAGAGTAATGAAAGAGTATTGGAAAGGGTTGGTGAGAGAAGATGTCTGCTGAACGTTGTAAGAGAAAGGAAGAAGAACTTGTTGGGACATTCATTAAGAAGGGAGTCCTTGCTAGCAGATGCTTTGGAAGGATTGGTTTGTGGGAGAAGACTGAGAGGAAGAAGGAGATACAAGATGATAGACGACATAAAGGGAAGAGGAAATTATGCAGACCTGAAGAGGATGGCAGAAGACCAGACAGCCTGGAGAACTACCATGTGAAAACCTGCCTTTAGGCAGAACACTGATGATGATGATGATGATGATGATGATGATGATGATCGATCTGCAATCAAGAGAGCCTTCCAACAGAACTGCAGCACCTCGAGATAACATTTCGGAAAAATGGGTACAACCAGAAGCAAATAAGGTATGCACTCAGAGAGACCGCGCCAAGAGAAGAAAAAGACGAAACAGAAGAACACAAGTCATTGGCGTGCATTCCATTTGTCGGAAACACCTCAAGAAAAATCGGTAGAATCCTGGGGAAACACAATGTGAAATGTGTATTACGACCCCCTGCAGAAACCTTGACTCTACTGGTGTCAGTGAAAAATGACCTAGGCCTTCGAAAACCAGGCGTTTATCAAATTCCCTGTCAGTGCGGAAAATCATACATTGGGGAGACAGTCCGCAATGCAGAAGAGAGGTGCCGCGAACACAAGCGCTATATCGAATTACGCCACGCCACTAAATCAGCCGTGGCTCACCATTGTATAAAGACTGGCCATACTATGGACTATGAAAAAACAAAAATACTCTGTCAATCCTCCTACTTTGGGACTGCGTTACTAAAGAGGCCATCGAAATCAGACTACAGGACGATGTAATAAATAAAGACGGTGGCCTTCAACTTAGTCAGGCTGTGAACCCTGTGCTCAGCCTGGAGAGAAAGATGCGGTCCCAGAGATCGAGGACCGCCCCCGACGGTGGCAGCAGGAAGACTGCAGACCCCAGTTCAGACCCAGGCGCCGCTCCCCCCACCACCTCCAGTAGCCAGAAGTCGAACGGTGGAGGGGGTAACGGCTAGTATATATAGGGCGCCGAGAGGAACAGCACAGCATAGAAAATCTACAAGCAGAGCTAAAGAAGCTGAATATCACGCCAAGATCGGTGACCAAAGTAAAGTCACCAAAAACGAAAAAAGGCACCCCACTGTTCCAAATAATAGCGGCTAATACCCCTGAGAACAGAAGAATCAGGGAAATCACCGCTATTAGGGACGTGGACGTGACTCTGGTAAAACCCAGAGGAAAACGGGGTCCAAGGCTATGTTATAACTGCCAAGGAATAGACCACATAGCAAGAAACTGCAATATGCAGACCAAATGCGTGCGATGTGCAGGGAACCATGCCACGGAAAACTTCACAAAGGACGAAGACACGCCTCCCATGTGCGCCAGATGCTCACACCAACACCTTGGGAAATATCTGGGATGTGAGGCTGTAAAGGCGTACAAGGCACGCCAACAGGCACCAGTAGCCAACCGCAACGCAGCAACAAGGCAAGGGTACTCCTTTGCCAACGCTGCAGGCCACAACAGACGGAACGTCGGCCCCAGCCAGTGGCAATCAGAACCACAGCAGCAGCAGCCGCCGCCGCCACCGCCGCCACCGCCGCCGCCAGACCGACAGCCGCCATCACGGAAGCCGCGAAAGACGCCCCAACAACAACGCGGGCTGCCACCGCCATCACCACACCCATGGCAGCACCACAACCGACGCTGACGGACAAGGACAACAACGCCATCAAGGACCAGGCGTCACAAACGAACGCCAGCCACACTGCCATCATGAGGAGGCGCCCATCAGTTGCAGTCCGAAAAAGAAGATGGACACCTAATAAACCAGCACACCCAGCGCCAACCACTGCAACCAACCCGATGACCCAGGACAACGCAGCCGCTTTCCTGGAGGCTGTGCAAGTGGCTATGACAACCGCAATGGAGGCCATTGTGAAGTACATCCCGCAGCAGATAAGCGCTGCAATTCAAGCTGCCGTGCAGGCATTCCCACCGACCAACCCAAGGAACCGACATAGGTACTAGGCCACAGGGATTAAGAGTTTACCTGGGGAACGCCAACGGCATCCGCCAACAAGCGGGTGAATTCCGAGAATTCCTGCAAGAAGAAGGAATCGACGTCTGCCTGATAACAGAGACTCACTTAAAACCAGGAGTCAATGTCACGGCAGCGAATTACAAAAGCTACAGGAACGATCGACAAACAGCAGGAGGTGGTACAGCCGTCTACGTTCGTACACACCTCCAACACCACCAAATACAGCTACCCGCGCTGCAAACAATGGAAGCCACGGGGTGGAGATAAAAACAAGTAAAGGGCCAATAACGTTCGCAGCAGTTTACCAGCCTCCACAAGGCCATCTTCAACCGCAGTACATCTATACACTGCTCTCCATGCCAGGTAATCTCTTCCTAGGTGGAGACTATAACGCAAACCACACTGCATGGAACAGCAGGCTAGTCAACATCAGCGGACGTCGTCTTCTGAGGGCAGCGGAGCGCAACCACGCTATCACAGTTGCGCCGCATACAGCCACCATCTACCCCACAAACAGAAGAGAAGATGTCCTTGACATTGCAGTAGTCAAAGGACTCCCCCACACGATAACGACCAGCACAAGACCTGTACTGTCCTCTGACCGCATCCCAGTAATCTTTGACCTTGAGATGGAAGCCACACCACGAGAGGAATCAAAGATGGACCTCAAGGGAGTAAACTGGGAAGCCTACCAAGAACTGCTAGCCGACGATCTGGAAGATATCCCAGACCCAGACGAAGTAGGTGCGGACACGACGCTTCTGCACATAGTAACCAAAGCCATCGACGCGGTCGAAGCCGCCACCAGGAGACAAACGCAGCCCAGAAATCATGCCAAACCACTTCCACGAGAAATAAGGGACCTCATCACGAGAATGAATAGATGCCTCAGGGAATGGCAGGACACGAGAAACCCAGCCATGAAAAGAGAAGCCAATAGAATGCAGAGAGAAATAAAAGCTAAAGTTGAGGCACACCGAATCCAGTCTTGGGCAAGTAAAGTAGAAGCACTAAATCTCAATGACCAGTCAGTCTGGAAAACCACCAAACACTTACTGGGGCAAGGTCAAAGAATACCTCCGTTACAGGTGGGAAACGACATAGCCTGCTCACCCAACGACAAGGCAAATGCCCTGGCGGACATCTTCGAAAGAAACTTCCAACCAATCGAAGATCCTGTGGACCAACAGCACATTGATATGGTGGAAAAAATACTTCCAAGATTCCTGGAACACCAAGACCAAGACGACGTAATCGAACCGATTACGACAGAAGAGGTAGCAGCACAAATTGCAATACTAAACCCGAAGAAAGCAGGCGGACCAGACATGCTGACGAACACACTCCTGCTAAAACTACCACCTGCAGCGGCTCCCCTGCTGGCCAAAACATTCAACAATATCCTGAGTATTGGGCAATACCCCATAGCCTGGAAGCGCGCAGAAGTAGTGCCGATACCGAAGCCCGGCAAAGATCCCAAACAGCCAAATAGCTATAGGCCAGTCAGCCTACTACCTGCACTTTCAAAGGTATTTGAAAGGATCTACGCAAAAAGACTACTGAGACACGTCAACGACGAGAGGATACTGCCGGACGAACAATTCGGTTTCCGCAGCAACCATTCCACCACACATCAGCTACTCCGAGTCGTCGAAGAAGCACTGGACGCCGTAGAGTGACGAGAATACTTCGCTGCGATCTTCCTAGACGTCTCAAAAGCATTCGACTGCGTGTGGCATAGGGGCCTCCAGTTCAAACTATTTGATCTGGGGGTACCCGGGTCGCACGTTCGGCTGCTACGGTCCTACCTCAATGGCAGAACATTCCTCGTCTGGACACCAGACGGCAACTCGACCGTCAGAAGAATCAACGCCGGAGTCCCACAAGGCAGCGTCCTCGGACCGCTGCTGTACATCTTATACACGTCTGACCTTCCGTCGGTGAACAGGGTACACCTCGCCCTGTACGCCGACGACACTGCCCTGTACTCCAGAAGCAGGAGCGCGACACACCTCCAGGAAAGGCTCCAAGGAGCTTGCAACGAGCTAACTGTGTGGGCAACAAAATGGCGCCTGTCCTTCAACGCCTCGAAGACACAGGCCCTCGCAATCTGCAGACGGCCCATACCGCCAAACTACCAAGAAGTCGTCATACGAGGCACGTCTGTTCCCTGGACGCAGACGGCCAAGTACCCAGTGCTTAATCCAACATCTACACTACCACCACGGCTGGGCGTCATCCTCTATCTCACCCTGGTGCGGCCAATCCTGGAGTACGCCGTGCCAGTGTGGGGTAACGCGGCCCAGAAACACATGAAGAGACTTCAGGCGGTCCAGAACCGCGCCCTCAAGAGAGCGCTGCACCTGGACAACCGTTTCCCGACGGCGCAGCTACACGAGATGGCAGACGTCGTCCCACTCCGAGAGCGATTCCAACAGGCTGCAGGGGCCTTCTGTCGCAAAACAGAAGAGTCGCAGAACCCACTCATCCGACAACTGGGTCTTCGTATTCATCGACTGGCCACCACCAGATGGCCCGACCCATTGCGTGTGTGAATGTATGTGTGAATGTGTGGGTGAAAAAAAAAATCCTCCATGTAAAACAATAGCAGCCAAAGGATTCATTTAAATTTGCAGTTAAAAATATAAGCCAATGTCTCGATTATGCCCATGTTTGTTTGTTACCATAAGTTTTAGTGAGGAGGCGAAGCAGAAATGCTGGTACTCCATACATCACTGAGGACTGCCAAGAATAGGTCCTCGCCATTGAACTGCACGGCAACAGTACAGCATTCGTCAGGAACCACCTGAAGATGTCAGCGTGTACGTCTGCCGAAATATTGTGGAGAAATTACGACGCTACCCGGTCGGATACCCGAGAACTGTTCAAATCTCCTACTTCTTTCCACACAACACAATGATATCAAGGTCTATGAGTCGACAGAGAAAAAAAAAAGACAAGCATCAATCTCTACTACAATGAAACCAAAGGGAGCATAGACAGCATTGATCAAATAACACAATGTCATTCAGTAAAACGAGGGACGAGAAGGTGGTCATTATCTCTCTTTGCCACCTTGTTAGATATTGCTCGTCTCAGTGCTGGGACAATTTTCAAGATAAACAACCCAAACTGGAATAAGAAGAATGAAAGAAGGCTGTATCTGCTAGAATTAGGTCAACAGCTCGTTAGGCAAGCTGTGGAAGAGAGAGCAAAGAATATCATGGGTTTGCAAAAGCCTATCGTCTCTGCAGTGGAAAGTGATCTAGGGAAATTCTGCCCAGCAGTACTGCAACTGTTCAGTCTGTTAAATTTTATTCAAGAGGAAGATGCCATATCTTTTTGAAGAGTAAAGACTCTAAAAAGGAAAACGACAAGATGACAAAAGTATCTATAGTTTGTTGCAGATGTTCCAAGTATGTGTGTTCCACTGATTATGCAAAAACAATCATATGCAAAGGTTGTGAAATTGAAAGTGAAAGTGAGCAGGAAGGAAAAGATCAACTGTAATTTCTGAGTTTGATTTTCTGTTTTCTTATTTGTGGTTTGCTGTTGTACGTTCTTTTATGATTTCTTAATATAAGTCTGATGTATATGAAATGTTAGTTTCATGAAAAAAATATAATAATATTTCTCATATTCATTACTTTATTTATTGTATTTGTATAGGTCATAATGTTCCTGATAACTATGGAAAGTGTGTTGCAACCCAGTAAAGAAATTCCTCGTTCATTAAATAATCAAATCAAAACAAAACAAACAAACAAACAAAAATGTCAAAATGTGAAAAGAATGTGAGGACAATTTTTGCCCCCCCCCCCTTTAGACACCCATGAGACAGATTCGAGCTTAGTGGTGCTAGGGTTAAGAGATGGGGATTGTGTAGAGAAGTATGGTGTTCTTCCGTATACTTTTAATAAATGTGCTTTAACAGTTCCAGTATTTTATTTACAGTGTAATGAAGGCTACTGTTTTGGTAGCTCTTTTATTTGATACAGCACAACGTATTTCTCAGTAATATGTAGTTTCCCTGCCTCGTGTTGTCCACAGCAGAAATAAAATTTTTGTACCGGGTGATCAAAAACTGAATAAATCACGGAATAATGTAGATAGAGAGATACAAATTGACACACATGCTTGGAATGATATGGGGTTTTATTAGAACCAAAAAAATACAAAAGTTCAAAACATGTCCGACAGATGGCGCTTCATCTGATCAGAATAGCAATAATTAGCGTAACAAAGTAAGACAAAGCAAAGATGATGTTCTTTACAGGAAATGCTCAATATGTCCACCATCATTCCTCAACAATAGCTGTAGTCGAGGAATAATGTTGTGAACAGCACTGTAAAGCATGTCCGGAGTTATGGTGAGGCATTGGCGTCGGATGTAGTCTTTCAGCATCCCTAGAGATGTCGGTCGATCACGATACACTTGCGACTTCAGGTAACCCCAAAGCCAATAATCGCACGGACTGAGGTCTGGGGACCTGGGAGGCCAAGCATGACGAAAGTGGCGGCTGAGCACACGATCAACACCAAACGACGCGAGCAAGAGATCTTTCACCGGTATAGCAATATGGGGTGGAGCGCCATCCTGCATAAACATCGTACGTTCCAGCAGGTGTTTATCAGCCAGACTGGGGATGATGCGATTCTGTAACATATCGGCGTACCTATCACCCGTCACGGTAGCAGTTACAAAACCAGAATCACGCATTTCCTCTAAGAAAAAAGGCCCGATAACGGTAGATGTGGTAAACCCAACCCATACCGTGACTTTCTCGTCGTGCAATGGAGTTTTGACGACAGTTCTAGGATTTTCAGTAGCCCAAATTCTGCAGTTGCGGGCGTTGACAGACCCTCAGAGTGTGAAAAGAGCTTCGTCGTCCACAACAAGTTACTCAACCAATCGTCATCTTCCGCCATCTTTTGAAACGCCCACACTGCAAATGCCCTCCGCTTCACTAAATCGCCAGGTAACAGTTCATGATGCCGATGGATTTTGTACGGATAGCATCGGAGGGTATACGCCTAAGTGCCAACGAAACAGTAGTGTATGGAATGCCGGTGCGACGTGCGACTGCACGAGCGCTGACTTCCCCGTACATAGACGAACCCGCTACAGTCTCCATTTCTTCCTGAACTGTCTCAGCAGCATTACGCCTCGTGCTCGGTCTGCCACTACGGGGTCTATCGTCTAAACAACCCGTGGATTCGAACTTCGAAATCATTCTCGCCACAGCTGCATTTGTCAACGGACCTTTACCCGTTCGAATCCCCTTCCTATGGCGGTAGGATCGTAACGCTGAAGTAGCACATTCCCCATTTTGATAATACAGCTTCACTAAAAGCGCCTTTTCAGGTAACGTCAGCATGCTGCGACTGCTGGCGCATCTGATTCTCCCTCTCATTACAGCTCCTTTTATACACGATTGTCATGCGCAGTCACTGAGATTTTGCTGTCCAGCGCCATCTGTCGGACATTTTGTGAACTTTGTTTTTTTTTTTTTGTTCTAATAAAACCCCATATCATTCCAAGCATGTGTGTCAATTTTTACCTCTTTATCTACATTATTCCGTGGTTTATTAAGTTTTCAAATTTATACTGACTTTTTGATCACCCGGTAGAAGCAGTAATCTGACTTGTCTCCATTAACGAATGGAAGCTTCAGCTGATTGAACTGATATTATACAGAATAATAATTGACTGTGACAGCCCTCGATAATTACCGTGTCCTCGTCTTGTGCCAACAGAGAGCTGGAGATTGACTACTGTGACGGAGACCGAGACGTACTGGACAGGATTACTGCCCAGATGCCAAACCTGGTGGCGGAGGGCACCCTCGGGACACCCATCACAGGTGACATTTGTGGAGATCACGAAGAGCGTGACTACGACTGAGACTGTTCCCAGCGTCTGTACGCAGTCAGCACCTGGAGCTGGATAGCTGTGGGACTGGCACATTACTGGAGGCTGCAATCATGTTCCGTAGGTCCTGACTACAAAACTCAGCCCTGCTCCCATTTCCTTACTGTCATCGGCGTAAACAGGTCCGTGGATGCCCTAAATAAGGAAACGGGAAGGGGGAAACAACTGCCAGTACGACAACAGTGAAGACTTTAGTAATTCCAGATCTCTCGAGTGTCTGATTTTCGTTTTAAATTATTGCATTTAATTATCGACGACTTGGGTGACTGTGCATTACTTGAAGGTCAGCGGATACAAATTGAAATTAGTTTCTGCAATATTGCAGATGGCACCCCATGTTTTTAGTACTGCGTGGCTGAAAATATTTGTGTGCATAGTTGTAAATTAAAGTTTTCACATGTAGTAGTGTTTGACTACATTCACTAAATAGCATGTTGGTCACACTAAAAGGATACTTGTGTATTTTTACATTTAAAAGACATTATTTGTTTTCTTCCTTATGCATCAGGTTGTGAGTTGATGCTACTTAAGGAAACACAGAAACATAATTGAATTTAATCTCAAAAACTGATGCCACTGATGTACAGGCGTGTGTTTTGGGTACACTAAGATTCCTGCAAGCGTGTGTCAGTTTTTATTTTCAAACAATGGGAACTCCAGGTAGGAATATCAACAACATAGGAAAAGATACGCTACAGGCCATCAAAATTGCTTCACCACGAAGATGACGTGCTACAGACGCGAAATTTAACCGACAGGAAGAAGATGCTGTGATATGCAAATGATTAGCTATTCAGAGCATTCACACAAGGTTGGCGCCGGTGGCGACACCTACAACGTGCTGACATGAGGAAAGTTTCCAACCGATTTCTCATACACAAACAGCAGTTGACCGGCGTTGCATGGTGAAACGTTGTTGTGATGCCTCGCGTAAGGAGGAGAAATGCATTCCATCACGTTTCCGACTTTGATAAAGGTCGAATTGTAGCCTATCGCGATTGCTGTTTATCGTATCGCGACATTGCTGCTCGCGTTGGTCGAGATCCAATGACTGTTAGCAGAAGATGGAATCGGTGGGTTCAGGAGGGTAATACGGAACGCCGTGCCGGATCCCAACGGCCTCGTATCTCTAGCAGTCATTGCTTTCGTATGGCATCATATTTTAGGGTAATTCATCACTGGTGAATAAAGTATTTATTGCACAAAAGCGTGTAATCAGAATAATAGCTGGAGTCCACCCAAGATCATCCTGCAGACATTTATTTAAGGAGTAGCTTCTCAGTATATATACTCTCTTATGAAATTTATTATTAACAACCAAACCCAATTCAAAATAATAGCAGTGTGCATAACTACAATACTAGGAGAAAGGATGATCTTCACTATTCAAGATTAAATCTAACTTTGGCACAGAAAGGGGTGAATTATACTGGCACTAAAGTCTTTGGTCACTTACCAAATAGTATCAAAAGTCTGACAGATAACCAACAAGTATTTAAGAAGAAATTAAAAGAATTTCTGAATGACAACTCCTTCTACTCCATAGAGGAATTTTTAGATATAAATTAAGAAAAAAAAAGAAAAACAAAACAAAAAAATATTTAAAAAATATTAAAAAAATAAAAAATAAAAAGACACAAAAAATTAAAAAGTTGTTATATTAACTTAAGTATGTTGTTAAATTAACTTAATTATGTCATGTATTGGAAAATTTGTCTCGTTCCACATCATTACGAAATATCGTATTCATGATCCATGGAACTAGTATTAATCTAATCTAATCTGACAGGCATCTTATCCGCATGGCTGTAACGGATCGTGCAGCCACGTCTCGATCCCTTAGTCAACAGATGGGGACGTTTGCAAGATAACAACCATCTGCACCAACAGTTCGATGACGTTTGCAGCAGGATCGACTATCAGCTCAGAGACCACGGCTGCGGTTACCCTTCACGCTGCATCACAGACAAGAGCGCCTGCGATGGTGTACTCGACGAGGAACCTGGGTGCTCGAATGGCAAAACGTCATTTTTTCGGATAAATCCAGGTTCTGTTTACAGCATCGTGATGGTGGCATCCGTGTTCGGCGAATCACGGTGGACGCACACTGGAAGCGTGTATTCGTCATCAGCATACTGGCGTATCACCCGGTGTGTGCTATGGGGTGCTATTGGTTACACGTCTCGGTCACCTCTCGCTCGTACTGAAAGCACTTTGAACAGTGGACGTTACATTTCAGATGTGTTACGACCCGTGGCTCTACCCTTCATCCGATCCCTGTGAAACCCTACATTTCAGCAAGATAATGCACGACCGCACGTTGCAGGTCCTGTACAGGCCTTTCTGGATACAGAAAATGTTTGACTGCTGCCCTGGCCAGCACATTTTCCAGACCTCTCACCAATTCAAAACGTCTGGTCAATGGTGGCCGAGTAGCTGGCTCGTCACAATACGCCAGTCACTATTCTCGATGAACTGTGGTATCGTGTTGAAGCTGCATGGGCAGCTGTACCTGTACACGCCGTCCAAGCTCTGTTTGACTCAGCACCCAGGCGTATCGAGGCCGTTATTACGGCCAGAGGTGGTTGTTCTGGGTACTGATTTCTCAGGATCTATGCACCCAAATAGCGTGAAAATGTAATCACATGTCAGTTCTAGTGTAATATATTTGTCTAATGAATACCCGTTTATCATCTGCATTTCTTCTTGGTGTAGCAATTTTCATGGCCAGTAGTGTAGATTGCTATTTACAGTAGAAAAGACCGTCAAGTTGTACACAGGCATGATTAAAAGACACTCCCATGTAGCTTTCGGCCACTGCCTTCGTCAGTAAAGAGAGACATTCACACACAAACACAAGCAAGCACACCTCACGCACACACAACTGCCAACTGCAGCATTGGCAGGTGTGTGTGTGTGTGTGTGTGTGTGTGTGTGTGTGTGTGGCAATCTATCTTTTCCTACATTGTACAGTTTTTATTTTATTTTTTTAATTGGCTGTGAATCACGTCTTGCTCCATCTCGAGCACTCTTGTCCTCCTTATCATGTTGAACTGAAGTCAGTGTTTCTTCAGGCTTCCAAAATCACTACGATTCAGATAACAAATACGAACTCTTTCCAGCCTCCGTTATCAGTTCAGACTTCCCATTCAACTGTAATTACGCCTCCTTACTTTAGTTACTGTTGTATTCACTGGCCTGAAGACTGGCTTTACGCAGCCCTACAATTTAGTGCATCCTTAGCATTCCTCTTCATGACTGGGTAACTTTTGTGCACCGCAGCACTGTAGTCAAACCTTGGTCGTATTCTACATATTGATATATTTCTCTTTCCTCGGAAAAGTTTTTCTTGCTCTTACTACTTCGTGTTTTATATTCTCTTTACTTCTGGTGGTGTCAGTAATGGATCATTTTCAAATGAGCAATAGTATGCTGAATTTTAAACAAAAAAATTATTTATTCAGTATCAAAAGTTGATAATTCTATTATGTATATGATCACTTACAAAAAATGTTATACGAGTGACGACCATTCTCTTCAATACAGTTTTAAACTACTCTACATCTACATCTATATTTATACTCTGCAAGCCATCCAACGGTGTGTGGCGGAGGGCACTTTACGTGCCACTGTAGTTACCTCTCTTTCCTGTTCCAGTCGCGTATGGTTCGCGGGAAGAGCGACTGTCTGAAAGCCTCCGTGCGCGCTCTAATCTCTCTAATTTTACATTGGTGATCTCCTCGGGATTTATAAGTAGGGGGAAGCAATATATTCGATTCCTCATCCAGAAACGCACCCTCTCGAAATCTGGCGAGCAAGCTACACCGCGATGCAGAGCGCCTCTCTTGCAGAGTCCGCCACCTGAGTTTGCTAAACATCTCCGTAGCGCTATCACGCTTACCAAATAACCCTGTGACGAAACGCACCGCTCTTCTTTGGATCTTCTCTATCTCTTCAGTCAACCCGATCTGGTACGGATCCCGCATTGATGAGCAATACTCAAGTACATGCCGAACGAGTGTTTTGTAAGCCACATCCTTTGTTGATGGACTACATTTTCTAAGGACTCTCCCAATGAATCTCAACCTGACACCCGCCTTACCAACAAATTTATATGATCATTCCACTTCCAATCGTACCGCACGCATACTCCCAGATATTTTACAGAAGTAACTGCTACCAATGTTTGTTCCGCTATCGTATAATCATACAATAAAGGATGCTTCTTTGTACGTATTCGCAATACATTACATTTGTCTATGTTAAGGGTCAGTTGCCACTCCATGCACCAAGTGCCTATCCGCCGCAGATCTTCCTGCATTTCGCTGCAATTTTCTAATGCTGCAACTTCTCTCTATACTACAGCATCATCCGCGAAAAGCCGCTTTTTGCTGGAAGTTGCTCATAACTCACGCCAACAGGCACTAGTCAATAAAACCTGTGTCGGCACAACTAGGAGTTGGCCATCTGAACAACTATTACTGCACATATCGAGAGACTCGACCAGTTGTACGAGATATGGACAGTGTACAAGGAATGGATGAACGTTTATTAACCAAATAAACATAGAATAGATAATGGAAAAGATGTGAGGCTAATTAGTGCTGGAGAAGAGTTTGATATGAACTGTTTATAGCTGCCAAGAAATTATTGTATAAAACATTGATGAAATCTCATGCAGTACACAGAGAACAGAACAAAATCCAGTGCCTCTCGCAGCTGGCGTAAACGCAGCAGCTGACCGTTAGTGACAATCTGGGTCACTACGTCAGCCGCTCGGAAGAAGTGGAGCTCTCTCGACGTCTGGAACGTGTTCTGCAGTCAGGCGGCAGCTCTGCTCTGGGTGGATGCTGTTATGCTTGAAAAGTTGAACAGAAAGGGTAGTGTCTTGAAAGGAGATTATGAGGTGCGTATCAACAAAGGAAAAACCACATTAATACAGGGTGAAAAGTATTTAAACCGACAAACTCTGGGAGGTTGTAGGGGACATCAAAACAAATATTTTTCCCTGATGTAATTTTTTCCTATGAGGAGTATTTAAAGCGGTAGAGGAAGATTTCTCTGGTGGCAAATTAATTAAACCAACAAACACTTTTCAATTTTATTATGACCAAGAGACAACACATTAACACAACCCAATTTCAATTACAGTAGATTTTCAAAAATGCCGCCATTGACACGTAAACAAAGGTTACACCGCCGGATCATGTTCTGTGTGACACGGGCAATAACCCCAGGAGTACCCTGAATTGTTCCTGCTGCTGCTACTATTCGGGCAACCAGATCCTCTTCTGATGCGACAGGCGTTGCGTAAACAAGGTTGCGCATCTCTCCCCACACAAAAAAGTGCACAGGGGACGTGGGGATCGAGCAGGCCACGGTACAGGACCACCTCTGCCAATCCTCGTTTCCGGGAACCGTCGGTCCAGGAATCGACGCACACGACGACTCAAATGTGCCGGCGCCCCGTCATGTTGGAACCACACGCGTTCTCTTGTAGGGAGCGGGACGTCTTCCAGCAATTCTGGCAATGCTCTGGCGAGAAAATTGTAATAGCGCCTGCCATTTAATGGCGTAGGTAATACGACCCAATTAGACAGTCCCCAACAACACTGATCCACACATTAACGAAGAACCGCACTTGATGAGCGCTAGTAACTGTGGCATGCGGGTTATCCTCACTCCAAACATACGAACTGTGCGTGATGAAGATTCCATCACGCCCGAGCGTTGCTTCATCGGCAAACAACACAGAGGATGGAAACGTAGGATGCATTTCACACTTTTCCAGGTACCACTGCGAAAACTGTGCTCTGGATGGATAATGAACTGGTTCCAGGTTGTGGACACTGTGTAAGTCAAATGGACGTAACAATTGCTGTCGAAGGAATGTTCTTACACTCGTCTGAATCGTCCCCATTGTACGTACAATTCCAGGAGTGCTGATTGAAGGATCCCGCTCCACAAGCTGCAAGACAGCTTCCTCAAATTGCAGCGTTCTTACCGTACGACGGCGTCCCTGTCCAGGTAATCTGCTAAATGACCCAGTCTCACGCAGACGTTGGTACACAGCAGCAAAAGTCGTATGATGCGAGGTACGGCGATTAAGATATTGTTGTTGATAAACCCGCTGTGCAGCTCGGGCGCTGCGGTGCGCTACGTAGTACGCACCAACCATATGAGTGTACTCACTCCAGGTGTATTGCTCCATTAGTAAACAGAGACAATGCACTAGTACACTGGTGGACAGCAGTTGCCTACAACTGAAGAGCGTAATACGGCCCCCACCGGTTTAAATAATCCTCATAGGAAAAAATGACATTAGGGAAAAATATTTGTTTTCATGTCCCCTACGACCTCCCAGAGTTTGTCGGTTTAAATACTTTTCACCCTGTAGAATGTAGCCAAACTGAATCAGAAAGTTATGAGGGAATTAGGTGAGAAAATGCCACACTAAAAGCGGAAGATTCGTTTTGTTATTTGGCGAGAAAAATAACGAGATGGCTGAAGTAGATAGAATATAATAAAATGCAGAGCTGACAATAGGAACAAAAGCATTCCTGAAAAAGAGAAGTTTGTTAACACTGAATACAAATTTAAGTTTGAAACAAGTGTGCTACGGGCATCCGCAGCTGTGGTAGAAGATCTTGCAAAAAGAACTCTGGCTATGACTGTACGATTATCTGTAATGTGACACGACCAGTTTTGTGGCCTATATCCATATCCTCAGGTATACATCAAAACAGAAAAAATCTGAATAACTCTCCACGTCATGGCATTACAGGCACAAAATCCTAATAATGACAGTCTGTATACATACTCGTAATACCTTTAAGTCATTAAAGGAAGGTTGACAAAATCGTCACTAGTAAAATGGCATTGCCTACCAAATGCAGATAATTAGTTATAGAAGACGCCAAATGTGTAGATCGTCCTCCATAATAGTGAGGAAGAACCTATAACAAATGATAAACAATACGGAATAGAGAGTCTTTGGAGAACAGCCCACACCAAACCGACTGTCTGCGTACCAACAAATCACATCCTAGTAACAGACATCGTAAAGAGTAACAACACACTGGCTTCACTGAGCACACGGCAGAGCAGCAGTGTACAGAAAATAGTGCTTTTGCTGCGGCCAGCGCAACTTTCTCAGCGGCGTGTAAGTACACAGGACGAGGTTCATCTACTGCTCGCCCCATCTCGCAGTTGCACTCTCGGCACCAGTTACGACGCAAGTTCTGTGCTCCGAGTCTCGGTGCTCTGATGCACATTCATTGTGGCCGGTGCGGTGTTATTGGTCATGGGGGCTGTCACTAGGGTGTCCTGCATAGTCTGTAGGTATTCAAACTGTTGGTTTGCTACGGGCAATTGTCCAGGGTCTCTCTATTCCATCATTTTTGGTATCGGTTGTAGGTTCTCCCTTGCTTTTTATGGAGGATGACGTATGCACCATTTGGCCCCTTCTATAACTATCGTCATTTGGCGGGCAGTGCCACTTTACCAGTGAAGGTTGGGTCACCTTTCTTCCCTACAGCGATATCTGTAATGACTTAAAATATTGCGAGTATGTTTAGCGATTGTCGTTATCACGGTTTTGCGATTGTAATGTTATGACGTGGGACTCCTGGACCGTATGGAAAGTCATCCAGATATTTCTGTTTAGACATACACCTGGGGATGCGGCTGCAGGCCACATAACTGGTCGTGTCGCATCAAAAATTGTCATACAGTTGTCGAAGAACCCAGAAGATTGGAAGAGGGCACTAATTGTCCCGATATTCAAGAAAGTGAATAGGAAGGATTGTGGAAACTACAGGGGTGTCACAATGATTCCACACGGTGCCAAGGTATATGAAAGGATCCTGGAGAGCAGATTCCGAACTAGGGTTGAGAAATAAATTGAGAGGAACAGCACAGCTTCAGACTGAGCTAGCACGAGGAACACAACTATGATTTTGGGGAAGACCTCATGATGTCCTTTGTTGATACAGAAAAGGCATTTCGTAGTGTCTGTAGAAGAAATGTCTGGGAAGCAGTAGAAAAGAAGGGAGTGGATAAAGAGACAATAAGCAGGGTGCAGGAAATGTACTAAGTTGTGTGAAAGTGGGAAATAAAATAACAGAGTGATTTCAGCAAACAAGTGGTGTGAAGCAAGGCAGTGTATTGTCACCTCTCCTCTTCAGTGTGGTCTTCGGTGAGATAATGACTAATTTGGGAGAAAACACTTGAGAAGACAATATGAAAGCAATGGTATTTGTAGATGGAATGATGACCTGAGGATATATGGAGGAGGAGATTTAGGTACACCTGGATACTTGGGAAGAAACTGTGAGAAATTTAATGTAAACAAATGTGAAATCGTGGTTACAGCTAGAAAGAAAGAAAGATAGCCCAAGTAATGGAACTGGAGGTGAACAGTTGAAGATGGTGGTAAGTGTCAAGTACTTAGAAAGTGTGACAGAGCAAAATGGAAGAAATCAGAAAGTGATCAGTGAACATGACAGGCAGAAGGCTTCGTGTGAAATGTCAGGAACCTGTTTTGGAATGAAGATGTAAAAGTAGAGAAGTGATACATAGAAGTTATTACACACCTAATACTGATCTGTGAAAACACGGGTAATGAAAAGAGAGGTAAGCAGATTCCAGTGATGTGAAATGTAGTTCCTCAGAAGTAGGATAGAACTAAGGAGGAGAGATAGGATGAAGAATGAAAGGGTAAGCGAAATAGTGAAAGAGGAACCCTTGTAGAGCAGGATGAAAAATCAAGACCAAGATGGATCTGATATTTAAAGAGATTGGAAAACAAGAGGATTCCCAAGAGATAAGAGGGGAGAACTGGACCATAGTGAACACAAGAAGATTGTGGGAAAACTGGATTAAATGGTGAGGCTTATTTTCCACCCAGCTCCAGCCGTACAGTCGTAAGCAGTGTTCTTTTTGCGAGATAAATTTAAGTTTTAGGAAGTCTTTTATGAAGATATTTGTCTGAAGTGCAGCCTTCTACGTATGTGAAACATCAACAATAAACATTTCGACCAAGAAGAGAGAAGTAGTTTTTGAGATATGGTGTTACAAAACAACGGTGAAGATTAGATGAGTGGATTGAATAGCTAATGAAGAGTTGCTGAATTAAATAGGAGAAAAACGGAATGAAGAGTTGCTGAATTAAATTGGAGAAAACTAGAAATATATGGCACAACCTGAGTAGAATGAGGGATTGCTTGACAGAACACATCCTGGGGCATCAAGGAATTGGCAACTTGGTAACAGAGGGAGGCTCGGGGGATTATAACTTGTAGCAGCGGACCAAGGTTGGAATATAAGAAGCAGGACTGAGAGCATGGAGGCTGCAGTAGTAGGCCAAATGCAGTGATGCGATGAGCACAGGATAGACTAGTATGCAGAGCCGCCTCAAAACAGCCTTCACTATGAAGACCACAGCAACGTATATTCCTACCGGGAATCTTCCAAACACTCTTTGATAGAAATCCACCTATAAATACATTAAATTTGGATCTGACATCTGTCACAATACACTGAGGTTGTAAGTGCTAAGCAACCTTTGCAAATTCCTTTTGTCTGGATTTTTCAGAAGAATAATGTTAAAATTTCCACACACCATTACTTGTTTCGTTCATCATTGGAACAAGTGTATTTATATTTGTGGGAATTACATTTTCCTAAACACCCACGAATTTGATTTCTCACAGTACCGCTTGGTGCTTTAATACAGATCCTCCAGCACATTTCTTGTTCTTTCTTCATTTTACTATTTTCATTTCCTTGCGGACAGTCGTTCGGGGCGAATGAACTTTTATCGCGCAATACTACCCGTACACGGTACATTATACTGAGCGGGCGTCAATATTTTTAAAGCTCAGCAGTCTCCTTCAATATTCTGCGCACAAACCATCAGTACCATTCTCAGACATTCTGTATTTTTTTGCAATGCTCAGTATTGGGAACAATTTACAGACAAGGACTGAGGAAGACTTGGCACAAACAAGTTAAGGAGACCACACCGTGGTTCAGGTCGAAAAAAAAATCGAATTTCGGTTTTCATCCTATTTCGATAGATTAAGGTTTTATTTAAGTACTCTGAAAATGACTTTGCTGAAAAAAAATTTTTTTCGAGCGTTTAAAGAGCATTTTCCTACTAAGTATGTATATGTGCCATGTACAATCCATTGGCAAGGGCTGGTTGCAGGGAGAACATTTTGTTCAGTGTTGAACATACAACAACCACCAAATAAATTTGACAAACTGACTGCACCATCATTGTCTTCCTGCTGCTGTTATTACAGCAATTAAACCTATTTTCAGAGACTTGGCTCATTCTGACCTAATGAGATGTCTGCATGGGCAGACACACAACCCAAATGAATGTTTCAACAGCATAATTTGGAACAGCCTTCCTAAAACTGTATTTGTAGGCATGCATAGAGTGAAACTAGGAGTTCATGATGCTGTTATTACATTCAATTGTGGTAATATTGGAAAGTATTGGGTACTGAAAAAGCTGGGAATTAATCCTGCTGAAAATATGATCACTGGGCTGCAAAATTGCGATAAAATGAGGATACTCGATGCAGACAGGTTCTCATCTAATATGGCCAAGAACGCAAGACAAACATCCAGGAAGGTGAAAAAGAAGCTGGAAGACCTGCTAGAGGCCAAAGAAGGGCCATCATATACAGCAGGACAGTTTTAACTAACTGTAAGTAACAAATTTCAAAAGTTTTTTCTTTAAAGTCAATTTCCCACAAACTAAAATATTCAGTACATATGCCCCATTATATGAGAAGGTATCATAGATAAATGAATGAAATTTTCAGTCCCTGCATAATATAAAAAGCCACCTCTGGTACTACATTCATTAATATTCCCCATTAGGAAGTTCGCAAAACAACCCGTTCAATCTGCTATATTACCCAGTCATCCCGCAATAATGGAGTTTAATGTAGCAACATTGATGGCAACACTGTTGTGGCCACACATTGCCGTAAAATATGGCCTGTGTAAACGCACATCAATGATTAGTAACGCCAAATGCTCAGATCAAGTTACGCCACTGCAGATATGCGAAGCAGCAGAGCCATGTGTGCGCGCGTACACGTATTACGTTGCGATTGTGAGTGAGCGCAACAAAAGTTGAAAGATGAAAATAAAGATGCCTTCCTGAAAGTAGTAGTAGCTGGAACAGAGATAGAAACAAAATGTCTATCATATGGCAAAACGTATAGCGAGCTGAGGTCTGGCAAAGGCATCAATTGGCAAAAATGCGCTCACACGTACTGTGTGAACAAGATCAGCACATAGAAGGGGACGACAGAACATATCTTTCAACTCAACACCACGCTCCCCATAACCTCTTCCAAGTATTGGTCTGCTTTCCACCGCCTTTTTGGGAACCGCCCCCCCCCCCCCCCCCAGTACCCTCTCCTCCTTGATGACCGTCCATTTCCTGACAACCTCAGTAAGGCCAACCACTTTGCCTCTCACCTCTCAGATGTTTTTTCCATTCCACGTGATCCCCACTTTGATTATTCCCTCTTCCGTGACGTCATGGATCATACGAATACCTCGGTTCCTCCCCTTGCTCCTAGCTTCCAGTACTTGGGCCACACGCCACCATCTAAACTTAACACTCCCATCACTACACAGGACATCAGCCTCACACTCCTCACTAAACACAACACTGCTCCCGGCCACGACTGCATTACCTACCGCCACCTCGAACACTGCCCTCCCTCCTTCCTTTTAGTCCTTGCCACCCTCTACAATGTCATCCAAGACCACTGGCTTCTATCCTGTCCTGTGGAAAACCTCCCGTATCCTGATGTTCTCCAAACCTGAAATACCTCCATCTGATGCCTCTTCCTATTGTTGTATCTGTCTGACATCGGTGTTCAGCAAGCTCTTGGAATCCATCCTTTCCCGGCGCATCCATAATCACCTCTGCCAAACCCACCTCCTCCCCAACACCCAATGTGGCTTTCGACCTTCCTTCTCTGCTGATGACCAACTCCTTCGCCTCACTCATCTCCTCTCCCTCCAGCTTAACTCCCGTTGATACGCCATTTTTGTCTCCCTCGACCTCAAAAAGGCCTACGACCATGTCTGGCATCCCGGTCTCCTGTTTAAACTCCAAACCTATGCCCTTCCTATCAACTACATCCGTCTGATGGCCTCCTTCCTTTCCCACCGCCCCTCCTATGTTACCATCCATAATGCCAATTCCCACACCTTCTACCCCTCTGCAGATGTGCTCCAGGGCTCTGTCCTCTCCCCACTCATCTACCTCCTGTACACGGCAGTATGCCCCAACCCTCCCCTCCAGTACACCTCTTGCAATATGCCGATGACACCACATTCCTCGCCCTCGCCCCTACCCTCCAACGGTCCCAACGCCTTCTCCAGAATCACCTTGACCTTTTTGCTGCATGGTGTAACCAGTGGCTCCTGAAAATCAATCCTTCCAAGACCCAGGCAATCATCATAGGTCGTACCACTCGCTCCTTCCGGCTCGTGGACTTCTCCCTTACTGCCTGCGCCCGTCCTGTCCGCCTCACCCCCACCCTCACCTAACTTGGCCACACCATTGACCGTCACCTCACCTGGATCCCTCATCTTCGCTCCATCCAATCCAAAGCCCACAACCGCCTCCAACTACTCAAACGCCTCTCTGGCCGGACATGGGGGTTGCACCCCTCTACCATTCTCCACACCTACATATCCTTAATCCGTCCCATCCTCTGTTATGCCAGTCCTGCCTGGATATCTGCCCCCCCCCCCAAATTCTATAAGTCCATCCAGATCCTTGAGCGTCATGCACTCTGCCTCGCCTTCCGTATATGGCTCCCGTCCCCCACACGGATCCCTTACGATCTCATTCCTTTCCCCCATCTGCTCCTATTCCTCGAACATATCCGCATTCTCTACACCTCCCGCCGCCTTGAACCCCCTCACCCCATGGTTGCTCCTCTCCTCTCCCATCCCCGCCCTCTGCCACGTCTTCACTGTTGTGTCCCCTCTACCCTCCATCTCTACACCCTACATCTCCTTTCCCAAGGTGGCTTCCATCAACTCCCCCTCCCGGATGATGCCTTCTCTCCCTCCATTTATACCTCCTATCAACTCTGATCCTCACTCCCCCTCCTTTCCTCTGTTCTTTTCCCGCGCTCCCTCTCCCCCCTTCCATCCTCCTTTTTGCCCACCTCCCCTCTCTCTGCCCCCTTCTCTCCCCCGAGGCCTTTTGCATTTACCTCCTCTGCCTCTTCTCATTCCCTCTCGCGTCTGCCGTGCCCCTCTCCCCCTTTATGAGTCCTCTCCCTTCTTGGTTCCCCCCCTTTTCGTTTTTTCCTTCCTCCCTCCTTGTTCTTCCCCTCCTCAAGGTCCCCCCCCCCCATCTGCCTTTGGCTCGGGAGTGTCTTCTTTGTGCCGCCATTTTCGTGAAGTGTTTTACAGTGAGTGTTTTACAGTGAGTGTTTTACAGTGAGTGTTTTACAGTGAGTGTTCCGTGTTGTGTTTTCTGGGAAGTGTTGCGAACGGCCATCATACTGTCGCTGGGTGTGCTTTTTATCTCTTGCGAACAGAAACCAGACTGTCGCCATGTTTTTTAATTGTGTGTGTACTCTGTTACTTGTCTGATTCCTGTGTCTTTTATTAACATTGCCAACCCCTTTTGCTTTCTGTTTTAACTTTCCGCAGTTTTCCGCCATTTTACACTTTAAGTCACCGTTTTATATCCTGTTTTTCTTGTTTCATTTCTTCTTCCGTTTCTTTTTTAATGTCTGTAGGCTGTACAGCAGCGTACTAAGCTGCTGCCAGCCCCCCCCCCCCCCCCTTCGGGGGGAATTGAAAATCAGTAAAGAAAAAAAAAACGAATTTTCCATCTCATGCGGTACTTCAGCATGAATACCGCTCTTCGATTCGTGGCTTTTGTCACTAATCGAAGCGTTAGGGTGTGGCAGGTGCCAGCCGTTAAGCCAGCCAGCCAGCAGCAGTCCAGCCAGCAGCAGCTGCAGCATTCCTGCCGGCCAGCCAGCGTTCCTGCCGGCGGTGCGGTCACCTCCCGACAGTGCCAGCGAGTGGGGCTGTGGCCCCAGGTGGCGTCACACTGGTCTTCGTCTGTCTCCTGCTTTCCTCTATACTTTTCGTCCTGTCCTGTCTTTGTTCCTACTTGTCATCATGTCAGCCACCACTACCACCACGCCGGCCGTGGTGGTCTAGCGGTTCTGGCGCTGCACTCCGGAACCGCGGGACTGCTACGGTCGCAGGTTCGAATCCTGCCTCGGGCATGGGTGTGTGTGATGTCCTTAGGTTAGTTAGGTTTAAGTAGTTCTAAGTTCTAGGGGACTTATGACCTAAGATGTTGAGTCCCATAGTGCTCAGAGCCATTTGAACTACCACCACCACCGCAATATTCTATATTTCCCCATCCGCCGCCGCCGCCGCCGCCCCACATGGTGTGCCCAGTCGCCCCCCTCATTCCATCCCTCCTCTTCTCACTCTCCCTTCGCCCCCACTCTTCGTCGCCCCCCCCCCCAGCTTCTTCCTCACGCACCTCCGCCTCTGATCCTTTCCCTCCACTCTCTTAGGCTGTTACTGCAGCTCCCGCTAGGTTGGTGGCCTGATGGGCTACTGCCCATGCCCAGCTCTCACCCTCGTCATCTCTGTCGTCGCCGTCGCAGTCGCCGTCGCCGTCGCCGTTACCTTCACCATCGCCATCCCCATCTCCAGCGCCAGCTCCAGCGCCCACGCCGGGACCTGTCACTTCCCGCCACCTCCCTGTTCCTCCTGTCCCACATGTCTCCTCTCACCCTTCCATCGCCCTTAAACGCCCTAGTGGCACCGCTGCCTCCTCTGCTTCCAAAAACGACCCACCCCGTCCTCCTCTCCCCCAGAATGCCATGGATGTCGCCCCACCTGGCTCTGCACCCTCCTCCTCCTCCTCCTCCTCCTCCTCCTCCTCCTCCTCCTCCTCCTCCTCCCCCCACTCTTCCTACAAATATCTCCTCTCTCATCCCGATCCTTCTCTCCTCGAGGCAGGGAACCTCTCACTCCTCCTACTCGAATACTTTCCTGGAGCCCCCATATCCCTCCTCATTCCCAGAAGAGACTCTGTTCTCATCTCCTCCCCCAGCCCCACCCTTCCTACTGACATACTTTCCCTAATCCCCATCACCCAGTTTGGCCCCAATGCCTCCCTCACCCCTGCTCCTTCCCGAACCCCTACCCGCCAACCCCAACCCCAACCCCCATGTTGCCCACCGACCCTCACTGCTGTGATCACTGAGCTTAGTCCGACGATCACGGAGGAGGAGGTGTTGGCAGAGCTAAAGGTGCATCCCTTGTAGGAGGTCCGGGCGGTCCGCTGCATTTTTAACTCCGCCGGCCCCACCCACCTTATACAGGTTTTTTTGGAACATGCCCCCTCCATTGACCGCCTCCTTAAGGAGGGTGCCCTCCACTTCAACCAACGATGCAAAGTCGAACCCTCCCATTCTCCCCCCTCAGTCTCTCCACTGCCAGAGGTGTCTCCATTACAACACACACACAACATCTGAGTGCCACGAGGCCCCAAACCTGCCCGCAGTGTAAGCAAGTGCATTTCCTCCGGAAGTGCCCCAACCTTCAGTCCCTCCCTCCTGTAACACCTGTAATCTACCCCATCCCAAGTACTCGAAAAAATGTAAAGCCCGACCCCCTCCCACCGCACCAGTTCACCGTCCCTGTCCGCCCCCTGGACGCCCCCACCCCTACTGACTATTCCCTTCGTCCCCCCCCCCCTGCTGAGGACATCATCAGGTTCCTCACCATCGTTCTCCAAAATGTCCACCCTTTCCAGCGCCCTCACACCCTCCAGCAGATATCCCTTGCTGCTCATTCAGTCTTCCACCTTAAAATGTATGCCACTTACTCCCACAACCAGGCCCATTTTACCTTCTCCCGTCTCGACACCCTCACCTAAATCCATATTGTGGTGTCACTGCCAGACACCACACTTGCTAGGTGGTAGCCTTAAAATCGGTCACGGTCCGTTAATATACGTCGGACCCGCGTGTCGCCACTGTTCAGTGATTGCAGACCGAGCGCCATCCCACGGCAGGTCTACTCTAGCGAGACTCCCTAGCACTCGTCCCAGTTGTACAGCCGACTTTGCTAGCGATGGTTTACTGTCTACAGACGCTCTCAATTGCGGAGACGACAGTTTAGCATAGCCTTCAGATACATCATTTGCTACGACCTAGCATGGCGCCATATTCAGTTACTATGTCTTCTGAACCGATAATATTGTGACTCATGTACCGTCAAGAGTGACGTTCATCATTAATAGATTGAAGTATGAAACTAATTACTTCCACTTTCTGAAATCTGATTCCTTTTCATGTTCCAGACCTCACATCAGTATAGTTCTTCCCTCCTTACGCCAGCCTGCGTGAGGTAAAACGCGTGCATTTCGGCCTCCTCTAGTAACACGGTGTTGGCTCTTCAGCCAACACAACACCTATCATGGCCCGACAGCACCATATCCTGTTCAACAACATCTGTTCCCTTTCCGCCAACAAGAACCTCTTCATGCACACCCTCGCCACCCACCGCGTCGATGCCTTCCTCCTCAATGGAACCTTTTTCAACCCCACCACACCATTCACACCTCGCCCTACCTCCTTCACCGCTCCGATAATCCCTTCCTGATAGCACATGGCTGAGTTGCCTTTGGTCACCACCACCAGATCCCAGTTCGGCTCCAACCTCTCCTTCCTGATCCCACTGAACACCTGATCATTAGTCTCTTCTTCCCTGGCCTTACCATCACCTATTCCTTTTGACTTCCTCTCCCACATTGACCGTACCTTCTCCTCCTACGTGATCACCACCGAACTCAACATCCATAGTCGTTCCGCCACCCTGTTACAATGATGGCTTCGGTTCCTCTTCTCCCTCCAAGGCGACCTCATCCCCATTCCCCAGCACACTCGCCCCAAATCCAACTCCACTCCTGATGGCATCCTCTCCTCCCCTAACCTCCTTGGCCACATAACTGTGGATATCCTGGACCCCATTGGTAGTGACCATCTCCCTGTCCCCCTCTCTGTTTCAGACAGTCGTCGCCCCCACCCCGACCCCCGTCATGAACCTCCCTGAAGTACATCCATGATTATTCCCACGCCGACTGGAATGCCTACAAGGATACCCTATCTACCCAGCTTGATGGCCACCCCTTCAGCTACCGCCACCCTGATGATATTACCCATACCACCTCCTTTCTCCAGCAGACCTTGTCTGAGGCCATGGAGGCACACGTCCCTTCTGTCGCCATCCACCCCCACCATCCTACCTTACCCCACAGGCCATCCTCCTCCTCTGTGAATCCCACCATCTCTACCGTGCCTTCCTCCTCAAGCGTGACCTGGATACACTACAACGCCACCGGCAACTCCAGAACACATCCGTAACTTGCTTGCGGCTAAGAAACGCCAGGACTGGCGACAGACTTGCACCCGCTTAAACGCTACACTTCCTATAAACTCGTCCAAGTTCTGGTCAGCCTTCTGCAGCCTTACCGGATCTAAACCTCCCCCCCTACTAGCCTCTCCTTCATGATAATCAACCCTTCCCTCACAACCTTATTAAGGCCAATCACTTTGCCTCCTACCTCTCCGATGTCTTTTCCATCTCCGATGATCCCCAGTTCGATTACTCCCTCTTCCCAGATGCCCGCGATCGAACTGACACCTCTGTCCCTCCCCTTCCACCTGATTTCCAGTACTTGGACAACATTGCACACACTGAACTCAATGCCCCTATCATTACACAGGATCTCATCACTGCACTCCGCACGAAACGCAACACCGCTCCTGGTCACGATCGTGTCACCTACTGCCACCTTCGTGAAGCTCCTGCCTCTTTCCTCTCCACCCTGGCCAGGCTCTACAATGTAGTCCTGTCCACCGGCTACTACCCCGACCTGTGGAAAACCTCCCGCATCCTGATGTTCCTCAAACCCGGTAAACCGCCGTCCGCTTTCTCCTACTACCGTCCCATCAGCCTTACCTCGGTCTTCAGCAATGTCCTGGAATCCATCCCAACCTGACGCATCCACCAGCATCTCCACCAGCACCGCCTCCTTCCCGTTACCCAGTGTGGCTTTCGGCCGTCCTTCTCTTCCGATGACCTTCTCCTTCATCTCCCTCATCTCCTCTCCAAACAGCTTAATTCCCGTCATTCCACTATCTTCCTCTCCCTTGACCTTGAACGAGCCTATGACCGCCTGTGGCATTCTGATCTCCTCTAAAACTCCAAACCTTCGCCCTTCCTATTAACCACGTCCATCTGATCGGCTCCTTTCTTTTGCAACGTCCTTCCTACGTCACCATCTACAACACGGATTCCTACACCTTTTTCCCCTCCGCTGGTGTGCCCCAGGGTTCCACCCTCTCCCCTCTTCTGTACCTCTTGTATACGGCGGACATGCCGCCGCCTTCACCCCCCATCCACCTTCTCCAGTATGCCAATGACACCGCCTTCCTTGCCCTTGCCCCCACCTTGAAGAGCTCCCAACACCTTCTCCAATCTCATTTTGACCGGTTCACCGCTTGGTGCAACCAGTGGTTGCTTAAGGTCAATCCTTCCAAGACCCACGCGATCATTGTAGGTACAACCACCCCTTCCTTCCGCCTCCTCGATTTCTTCATAACTATCTATGTCCATCCTATCGCCCTCACCCCCCACCCTTAAGTACCTTGGTGTCACCCTCGACTGTCGCCTCTCCTGGACCCCCCACCTCCGGACGATCCAAGCCAAGGCATGCTCCCGACTCTGTCTCCTTAAGCTCCTTTCCGGCCATACTTTGGGTCTGGACCCCTCCACCATTATCCATACCTATAAATCCCTCCTTCGCCCTATCCTTTGCTATGCCCACCCTGCCTGGATCTACACTCCCCCTTCCTTTTACAAATCCCTTCAGATTCTAGAATGCCATGTTCTTCGCCTCGCCTATCACATCCGTCTCCCCTCCCTCACACGGATCCTGTATGACCTTATTCCATTCCCGCATCTCCACATTTTCCTCGAATGGATACGGATCCTCTACACCTCCCATAAACTCGATCCTCCTAACCCGCTGGTCTCTCCCATACTCTCCCACCCCCGTCCGCTGCTGTGCCTGTATTTCCACATCCCACGTGCTCTCCATCTCTCCATACCCTCTCCCAAGGTGGCTTCCGCAAGCTCCCCCTCCCTGATGATGCCCTCCTCCCCTCCATCTACCCCTCCTACCAACTTTGATCCTCCCTCCTTCTTCCTGTGTTTGTTCCTATGGGCACCCACGCTCCCTTCTCTCCCTCCTCCCTCTCTCCCCACTCCTCCCCCAGGCTTCCCCTACCCCCATACCTCCATTCCTCCTACCATCTCCTCTGCCATTGCATCTTTGCTCTTCCCTCTTCCTCCCCCTGCTTCCCCTCTTGACAGGTCCCCGGACTTGCACACGCTAAGTGGACATTTGCGCGCCAGAGATTATTGCCATCAGTTTCTCGTGTGTGTGCCATCATGTTTGTGTTTAGTGTTCGCCATCACACTCCTACGTTCACCTATGCTGTCGGAGTCGTCAGTGTTTGTGCACCATGCCGAGAGTTTTTAGTGTGTTTCTCGTTGAGTGTGAACGGTTTCGTGTTTATTGTATTCTTTCTGTACTGTTTTTTGCCCGCCAATTTGTTCAGTCTTTTATGTGTCTTCTTTATATTTTCTCATTGTCAAACCTGAGGCTGAAGAGCAGCGTAGGATGCTGCTGCCAGCCCACCTTACGTACCGGTGTTAAAATAACAATAAAGGAACAAAAAAAAAGAAAAAGAATTTTCATGCAAACGTACTATTTTCCTCATTAATCCCTACCTGCAACTGGCTGCATGTAATCCTACATACCTGTTACCTTCCCACTCCTTTTCCCCTCCCCTCTTGATAAAAGCTAAACATGGATACAGATCAAATCGTAGAGTGTTCAAAAGTGGCAGTGGATTCACGTATTGTATGTGCGGAGAAGAACATTGTGGCATCATTATGTCCAATATTTTCTGGGCTTGCGAGGTTTGAGACATTCAATATTAGAAGCCAGGGCGAATGACCTTGAAATGTAATCTTCATCAAGGCCTTGATGGTTAAACAGAAACCTGTACTTACAAGCTTCTTTAATGATGTTCTCTCCTGTAAAGCAGAAATAAATTTGGAAGAACTGTTAATTTTTACCAAAACTTTGATTATCATGCCTGTCTCTTTGACAGTTTGGCGGCATATGCTTTCATTACTGCGCTGTGTTCCAGTGTTCAAACTGTAACAGTGTTTTCCGTTTTCCAAATAAAGTTGTATTAACATAAACACACACGCAACAACCAAAACACGTGATCTGTAGACTGGGACACTATCGCAAGCTGCCACCAGAAAGCGCTACGACCTCACAACTTATAATTACGAGCATTATGTAATTGTGAGTTTTAAAAATGCAGAACGCATCGAAGTAACGAAACCTATCATTTCATGTTTCTTAATTTGTCGGAATTTACGGTAAAAATGCAACAAAACGTGACAGTTTATCATTTCGTGATTACGTAGCAGAGAAATGAGCTATCACGTAGGTTTTACTTGGTGTGCTACTAAAGTTAAATGTTGTAATTTGTGAATTTCTAGGGCTGCTTTCAGGCTCACACATTCAGATATTTTTTGCAAATATTTTGTCTCACTGGATTCTTTTCACGCTTAACAAGAAATAGAACTGTCACCATTTACTATAAACAACTCTATTTGAAACGACGAGTTTACATTTTCCTTCATTGTCAGGCTTCTTGCAGTCAGTACATTTGTTGTATGCGCCTTGGCATTCTGCCGAAGTCCTCTTGTTGGCAAATAATACATTGAGTCCTGTTTGGCGTTCCCACCAGGAACAAGCATGTTTCGATCATGATATAGCACTTCACTACTTCTGGAAAAGCACAGTGAATAACTGATAAGGTACCAGTTTTGGAAACGAGAGTAACTTTGTCCGCCGCCGTTTCAGAGCTAACACACTGAATCAAATGTGATGGAGTTTGGTGTGAAGAAAGCTTAAACCGTGAGGACGACCATAGACTACTTAAAAAATTGAATGGGTAGCTAGAGGTGATAACACTCGATAACAGTGAATCAAGGCAGCAAAAAATTTGTTTGCAATGCATTCTTTTACGAGGGCTGTTCAAAAAGTAAGGTGACTTTTCAAATTGCGCGAGCAGGTTACATTCGATTATCGATCTTTTTTATGTCCCGAACATATATTCACAGTTACAAGCACAGTCTAACATATCAGTCCAGATACTCATTGCTGCAAAAGTTGTTACTGTTTAACAGCTGGAACGACACTAGCGCTCCAAGCGGCAAGAAAGTAGAACTTCAGATGCATCGTAACCATAGTGTGTGTTTTGCATTTCTTTCCTACGTAATTTACAAAACATTTGAATTATTTTTTTGCCTCCAAGAGTTTGTGTAATATTAGAAGACATAAATGGTTCTAAAATAAGCGCAAGTAGGGATAAAACTAATGAATCCAGTGGCAAGTTACAACACATTTGCTAAGAAGTACTTGTGACGTTTGATAGGACTGTGTTAGCTTGTGGTTTCAAATATACAGCATACTTCTTGTTTTTGAGTGATAGAAAGGTTATACCTGGTTCCGTGTGCTCAGCGATTTTCGATTATTATAAAAAATGGAGCACAGAATTTGCAACAAATTTTGTGTGAAAAATGGAATGAATTGCTTCAAAACACTTGAAAAAGGAAATGTTTACAAGTGGTACAAGCTCTTCCAAGATGGCCGACAAGATGCCAATGACGAACCTCGCTCTGGACGAGTCTTCTATTTTTAAAACCAATACATCCTTTAGTTACTTTAAAAATATCAATAAATTCTTTTTGAAATTGTTAAGTTGGGTAGTTAACTTTGGATCTATTAATGATTGAAGTTGGTTAATAAAATTTTGAATTTTTTCTAAATTGAATGTAGGTGCATTAACTACTTGTTGATTTTGTTTAGTTATATATATCTGACTTCCAAAAATATCTATTTATTAAATCTAAAATATCGTTAGAATTATAATTTTCACATATAAATTTTGAAACAAAGAAACATAAATGACCACATATAACTTCATCAATATTTTGTATTCTCGCTGTATTAAAGTACAGTTCATTTTCCCTAGATAGTTGACTAATTGCTTTGGTATATTACCACCAAATGAATAAAAAACAACGTTTTTATAGACGCAGTCTGAAGACTGTTTTAGCTGTCGCTCATTATTTTCATAGTAGCAAATCCAATGAGTACCAGGATAATGAAATGTATCGAAATTAACTGTGCTGCATTCAATTTTAAATGGTTTATTAAGCAATTCATCAATCATATATACACAATGAAAGTTTTTTATTTTTAATTGTTTAGTTAATTTTTCTATATCAAAATTACTTAATACGTTAGGACATTTATGAATTATTTTTAGATTTTTTTTCGTTTTCTTTATTCCAGCGCCAGTTGAAACATTCTTACGACTGCCTCCATTTCCAACTTTACTTTCCATTTCTAAGTTATGTCTTTTATTCTTCTAATTCTTTATCAGTTTTCTTCTGGTTAATAACTGCATTTGCAATTGCTGCAGAACCACCAGTTAATGAACCAATTGTTGCTAAATAAGGTAATGCAGCTAATAATAATGGTGAAAATCAACCTTCATAGTGTGGTAGTCCTTTCTTTTTCGATAAATATTCAGTAATTTTTAACAACAGGAATAGTTAATGTGATAAGTAAATTTCCACCAGTTTTTTATCTTTATCTTATCTCTTTTATGGTTCAGTTAAAAATGGTTGAATTGCACTTAATTGTTCATTATTTTACTTTAATTTAGTTAACTTTGTTTTAGTTTTGCCACTAGGTAGCAAAATATAATCAATTGTAAAGTTATTCAGTTATATAGTTAAAATTTAATAAAGATTTTTATTTATTTTTAAAATGTATAAATATTTTTATAAAGTTCAAAAATGAATAAAGGTTTTTTATATAGTTTAAAAATGAATAATGATTTTTATATAATTTTTAAAATTTGTAATGATTATTATAATCCCCAACAATTTTCATCAATATTAACATTAATTCCCATACCTAACTTTCTTTTTCCATGCAATATTCCTCTAACTGCTGTTGCTGCTACTTTTTCACCAAATGTAGCATTATTTGCATACATTCTTTCTTTTGATCCTAGCTGAAGTTCATCAGCTATGATTCTTTTTTTCCAAATCTTTATTATCTCGATAAGCAATATCATGTTTTCTTACAAGCTTCATCTAATGGATTTATATCTTTATCACCTTTAGGTAATCTTTCTTCTGATTTTGCACCTAGACCATAATAATTACAACCTGGAAGATGCATTTCAAATGGTAATTTATTAATCACAGTATTTACTAATCCTCTTCCATATTTATCACTTTTCCAAAATATATATGGAAGACCATTTAAAAATCTAATTAAATATGGAAATCCTTTTGGATTATCAATTATAAAATCAATAAATTAGTTAACATTTGGGCAATACTAACTTTTTCTTATGATAATTTTTTTGCATCTAATTCTTCACCATGAATTACTGCTAATCTATCAATTAATTGTTTAGTATCATTTAACCAAAAATATTCAATTGATTTATCTGCATATTTTTAATTAAACCTTTACCTTTTCGTTCTGGAGAATTATTATCTGAAGGATCTATTGTTTGTTATCTTAAATTGGGGGAAAAAACATCAACTCTTTCTTTTATTAAGTAATTATATTTCTTACCACTGCTTTATCTTAATTTGTTTCGATTATTATCAGAATACAATGTCCCTGAATTAAATAATATAGCTGCATAACTTCATAAATCTACTGCATCAAACTTTTTATTTAAATTTTCCATAGTAATTAGTTTTTCAGTTAAAAGTTTCATTAACCCACATCTACCTTCATATGTTATCACCAGTTTTTAAATTATCACCATTAAATTCTACAGGTAAGTTACCAACATATTTCAACATACCAACAAGTTTTAAACCAAATACTTTATTTTCATTATGATTAATTTATTTTACCATTCTTTCACTAACATTTATATTTTTAGTTTCATTTGTATTTTCTTTTATTTTCATCTTCATATTTAATTAATATATGATTAATTTCTGTTTCACTTAATGTGTAATTATATTTTCCAGGAATATCATCAGTCAAATCTGTTAATGGTTTATTTGGTGAAAAATCTCCAAAATTTTCTATATTATGACAATAGGGAATCATTTGTTTTTCGGTTTCTTTTTTCCTTCAGTTGATTTTAAAACATTATCAGCTAAACCATCAATACCTTTTTTACTTTTTCAACAGCATCAATATCAGGTTGATCTTCGTTTTTATATTTTTCATATTCTGTTCTTGGTTGCTTTTCCAAAGTTAAAATTTTTCTTTTAGTTGTTCAGCTTTCTTTTTTGTTTAGCTGATTTAACAACTACTTCATAATACTTTGTAAATATTAAAGGAGAAAAAACTCTTTGCGTTTATGTTTTTAAGAAATGTATTTTATTTCTAACTTACCTTCGTTTGATTTTTTAGACATATCTGTTGTTAAAAAACCAAATTCATCATTCCAACATTTACTACACATTTCTTAAAATTTATCAAACTTTGAATCTCCACCAACATATTCATGTCTAAATATATTTAAAAATTTACATTTCTCTAACTGTTTTGTTATTTTTGGATAAGTTCGAGCTAAGTAAAAACAATCTATACCTTTGTGTCTGCCTCTAGTAAAATAATCTCTAACAATATCTTGATATTCTAGAATAAAGTCATCAAATACAACAACTGACTTTTCTTTACATTCGTCTAATGGAATAATTTCTTCATTATTTTCCATAAAACTAACAATTTGTTTATCACCTTTATGTTCAATTTTTTTTGCATTCTTTCATAAAATCTTGATACTTTGGTTGTTCTAAACTTTTTCAATAAATATCGAAATGTATAATTTTATTCCAGTTTCACCATCCTGGAGCTAAAATATAGTTATCAATCGTTAATGTCGTTTTCCCACAACCACTGCGTCCAATTATTGCACATCTTACAGAATTTGATAAAAGTTTTCCATGTTTGTTTTTTAAATATTTTCTAGAGTTCTTATTTTAGGTTCTGATCCTGCTTGGTTCATTTGTTTATATTTTTACATTTATTTTTTACAGTCATTTATATTTTTCGTTAGTAAATGAGTATCCTGATGCAGTCTAAAGACATATTTGGCTTTAGTAATAAATCCTCTACACTTAGAAAAAGATTAATTGTTCCAATACATGATAATCATACTAATGTTTCACGAGTTGGTTTTTATTCAACATTCCTAACACCAAATAGTACAACAAAATATAATAAACTTAGTGATGTAGAAACGATAGACATTCCTGTAGCTTAATATACTTTTAAAATTAAAAAAAATTATTCATTCGAAAAAACCTGATATACATATTACAGCAGATGAAAGTTTAAAAAGAATTATTATTGGAAGTGATGTAAAATTATATATGGATATACAAGATAGTACTGGAAATTTACTTGTTTTTAATAATCAAGTTGTTTTACCTCTTGAAAAAACTGTAGCTAAGGATGTTCCTAAAATAATTGCTTTTGAATAACAAAATATAAATTTTTATCTTGCTAATGGAATGTACGTGAAACATAATGATCATTTTCATAAAGAAACTAATATTATTGTTTAATTTAACGTAATGCTGAATTTGGTGGACCAATACTTTATGAAACAAATTATTCTGTGAATGTTCCTGTTTTTGATACAATTCAATATTTAGAAGCTGCTTATGAAAATGATAATTTAATTAACTTTAATGGTGCTACTGTAACAGTTATTTTAAAAATATGTTAATAAATTTTTTCCTTAATAAATAAAAAATTGCTGAAACAATAAGCTATAGCTAAAGCAATCTTTGACTGTCATGAATAAAATTGAAAGTTATCTGTTTTGTTCATTTCCTGTTAATGAAAAAAGTAAAAATAATTTGCATGTTCCTAACAAACATACAGAAATTGAAATAAATATTGGTGATGGTTGGCTACACCCAAATCACACACAATTACATATGAATTTTATTATTATTGGAAATGATAGTACAGATTATCCAACTTATGATGGTAAATCAAATAAAAAATTTATTGATAATTACGTTGCTAAATTGTTTGGCTTTGTAACAATAAAAAATAGTATATTATCTAGAATCGAACATCCTTTTATTTCAGCAACAGTTTTATTAAACTTCATCTGTTACTGATAAAATACGTTTTGAAGGACATATTCTTATTACAGGAAAAGTAAATAGTAATAGAAATGATGCAATTTATCCATTATCATTACTTGGTTGATTTTTTAAATATTATAAAGAAATTATGTTAGGGGGGAGACTTAACTAGTTTTTACACGTAGTTCATCTTCTGGAGATGTAATTTAATGTTGGATTGATACAAATGATGCTGGGGTTGAAATAAAAGATACATTAACTAAATAAGGTAAACTTGTTATAGAATCTAAGGAAATTCATGTACCTGTTGTTAAAATATGAACCAAATTACGAACTTTGCTCAACTTTTAATGACAAAATTCCTAATGATACACTTGCTTATGTAATTATGTATGGTAAAAAGAATCTTACATATGATACACAACACAGATTACTTATTGAAAATTTTTAATTACTAACATTTGCTTCTATGTAAATGAAAGAAAAACGTAAAAAATTAATAAAAGTATTAACTTAATGCTTATATAAATTCCTGAAACACTTTAATATAGAAAAAATTAAAACTGGAAATTTTAAAATAATGTACTTTGTTAACTAATACATTTTAATTGTTTGACTTATCTTCATATACATAAGAAAAGTACTTTACTTTACTTTACTTAGAACAACCTCGTTTCAACTAATTTTTCAAAACTAATTTTATGAATGCGGTAGAATTGTATTAAAGAGATCACTCATAAAACATTTAAAAACAACAAATCACAATAATCTTTTGGCTGCTATAGCAGAAAGAAAATTTTATATATAGAATTTATTATATATTATATATTTATTACATTCACCTATGGGAAATGTATGTAAAATAAATAATTCTTTACTATAGTTATTATTATATATAATTATATTATACTTATTAATTATTAGGTAAAGGGATATAAGGATGATTTTGTCGGTTCTGGATAATTAGGTCAATTTTGTGAAAAATAACAAAATTGTGTTAAGGAGCAATTTTTTTTTATTTTTTATAAAATTGAGCTAGTTAGCCACAACCTACAAAATCATCCTACTTACAAAGAATGAATTACAGAGAAAATTCAATAAAACACTTACAAGATGATAAAATAAAATACAAACAGCGGGATAATACCATTCATGTTCTGTGGCTAGCCCAGTATTCGGCGGTTTTGATTGTTGTTTTGTGTATTTCAACAAGATCAGTGGTTGTACACTTATCCCGCAGGCTAGAAGCCCTATTTCCAGAAGCTGAATCTGCATCCTGACATCCCCATTCCCAGCCTGTAGAGCATCTACGATGTCATAGTATGAATCGGCGGCTGGTTGCGTCAGGCAAACATTCTCGCCAAAATTCTGCTCGGTTTGGAAGCATAGGGACACACACACTTAAACCATCCATCATTTCATGACAAATATTTAAAAGTGATTTCACATTTTTCTGAAACAATCCCACATCTCTAACTCCCATGAACTCATAATGCCCAATACAAATTGTAGTCGTAAATAACAACGACTAACGGGGCTAAAATTTACTAAATTTATATCGAAACTCCTCCTAACAGGAACAGCACAAACTTAATTTTACATTACAATAACTTTAGATATACAGGGTAAAAATTACTGAACTGTAAATCGCCATAACTTCAGAACAGTTTGTGTTGTGACATACAAACTGCTCGGTTGGCCGCGAACCATGATGGGAGCTGATATGAGCTGTACGGTTTGGTTTAGTGACGAAGCCCGCTTTCATTTCGAAGGGTTCGTCAATAAGCGAAACCGGCGCATTTGGGGGACTGAGAATCCACATTTGGGGACGAGAAGTCTCTTCACCCTCATCGAGTGACTGTGTGGTGTTGAGTGTGCAGTCACGGAATAATAGGTGCGATATTCCTTGACGGCACAGTGATTACCGAATGGAATGTGAAGGTTTAGGAATACGATTTCGTCTCCATTATCCTAAGTGACCCACATTTTGAGGTGGTGTGCTTCATGCAAGACAGAGCTCACCCCATCGAAGCAGGAGAGTGTTTGATGTCCTGGAAGAGCATTTTGGGGACCGCATTCTGGCTCTGGCGTCCTCAGGGGCCACTGGCATGGGCCTCGATTGGCCACCATCTGAACACATGTGACTCCTTTTTGTGGAGCTACATTAAAGACAAGGTATACATCAATAATTCCAAAACAGCCATTCAGGAGGTTATCGACAGCATCAATGTTCCAACGCCTCAGCAGGTCATGCAGCATTTCGCCATTTTTTCTGTGCCACATGATCACCAATAACGGCAGGCATATCGAACATGTCATAACCTAAATCCGAATATCTGTAGTAACGTAAACGTGTTGAATAAAGTGTGTGCACGCCATACTTTGTAACTAATTTACGTATTTTCATATAGTTCAGTGACTGTCATCTTTTATGTTAGCATAGTTTGCCGGAAACCTGATTCGCAGCCTCATAGTGGTGCTACATCAGCGCCAAAGCTGAGCAGACATCTTTCAGATGCAGAAACATGCCTACCAACTTTCGTTTATGTAGCACAGCTCCTTCTTGGTGCTGCGATCATGTTTCCATCTGTATACTTTCGTATAAAACATGAAAAGAAAGATAAAGGAAAATTTGAGATTAGAGATAAATTTCCTGGGAGGGATTACCCAAGAACTTCGTATATACATGAGCTACCTTTTTTATTTTACAGTTAATGGTTTGCTGGGATGCTGTAAAAGCAGAGGAACCAGTGATTTTATCGGCATCTTGCACACATTATAAATCACGCATTTTTACAAAGCAGCACCAAAAAAGCTTTCGTCGGAGTACGAAAAAGGCAAGTACGTTCCTCTTTAAAAGACTGACAGAAAAGTGGAGAACTAGCTCACTCACTCCTCATTCTGCCTTCCCCCCCACCAAAAATTATGGCGTGCGAGCATATTTGCGCTCTTTTAACACGGAACATTCTTAATCCTTTTACCCAGGCTCTCTTTGTAGTTATCCTTCATATTCAACATGTCGTCCTCACCGCCTATAGTCAGTCTCTCTCTCTCTCTCTCTCTCTCTCTCTCTTTTATTGCGATTATCTCCCGTCTCATTGGCCACACTTCTATTATCTTCATCCACACATCTTTCTCCTTAACCACCACTTTTTTTCTCCCACAATCACTTTCTCTTCTCTCTTCCACGTCAGAAAGTGCGAATATGTTCGCATGCCAAAAGTTCTGGATAGAAAGGCAGAATGAGGATTGAGGTAGCTGGTTCCCCACTTTTCTCTCAGAGAATTTAAAGAGGAATTTATTCGCTTTTTTGTGCCTATTTTCGCCATTCCTTGTCGTGAGGAATACATCGCATCTTATCTCACTTCCTGTTTGGCGCGTTCTGTGAACAATTAAGACAGACGAAATTTCCTTAGTCTGGCGTTCGCAGTTAGTGTTGTGTGTTATTTGCGTGAACCAAGCTGTTATGCCTAAACACAAATGCACCATTCATACCGATTTAAAAGAATAATATGCTTTTCTCGAAGAGAGAAAGCTTAGTTACGAAGTTCACAGAAGAATCTCCAATGCCACGATTTCCATTGCACGCGGTGGAAATTCGGATATTGTTGTTCAGCACGATAAATGAAACAAACATAATCCGACTTATTCTGCTACTGTTACAGCAACTTCTGAAATCAATCACTCTGGAAAAAATGAGGCTGATTTTTCTTCACACATCCTTAGGAATTCTGCTGTTTCTTAAAAAAGTAAAACACTGCTAGCATACATATGCTTTATTGGTTTTCAGTAACAGAGTTTTTACATTAATTATAAAAAACGAAACATAATATAATCGGTGAGGACTGATCTGGTACTTCACAATAATTACTATACACAATGTCGGCTCTACACTGAGGCGACAAAAGTCATGGAATGCCTCCTAACATTGCGTTGGACCCTTTTGCCTGGCGCAGTCCAGCAACTCGACATGGCCTCAACAAGTCGTTGGAAGTCCCCTGTAGATATATTGAGCCATGCTGTCTCTGCAATCTTCCCCTAGAACTTAGAACTACTTAAACCTAATTAACCTAAGAACATCACACACATCCATGCCCGAGGCAGGATTCGAACCTGCGACTGTAGCGCCTAGAACCGCTCAGCCACTCTTGCCGGCCATCCATAAAAATGCCATCATTGTCTGGAAACAGTGTTGAAGCCCACGAATCGCAGCAAATGGTCCGAAAGTAGCCGAGCATAACGATTTCCAGTCGATGATCGGTTCATTGGAACAGAGGACCCACTCTGTTTCGTGTAAAAACAGCTCATACAATTACGGAGCTACCGCCAGCTTGCACAGTGCCTTGTTGAAAACATGGGTCCATGGCTTCGTGGCGTCTGCACCATACTAACCCTACCATCAGCTGTTAACAACTTAAATGGAAACTCATCCGACCAGGCTATGGTTTTCCAGTTGTCTGGGGTCTAAAGTCTGAACGATACGATCACGAGCTCAGCAGAAGTGCTCCAGGAGATAAAGGCACTCGCTCCGGTTGTCTGGTGCCATACCCCATAAACGCCTAATTTCGTCACACTGTACTAATGGATAGGGGAGAGTGGGGGAAATACACGCACCTAAGGAAAAATCGATGTGAACCATTCGTTACGTCATTAAAACCTACGAAGATAAGTGCATACCATACAATGGACATTTCTCCACATATTCAAATCGTCTATAAATAGTTATAAACTGTACCTTAATTTTGAAGATTAAAATAAAAAAAAGTGCAAATGCGTGGCATTCCCCACCCATGAGGGTAATGACACGCAAAGTACTGGGTAATAACACGTAACACAAACAAACCATTAAAGTGTACAATACTTGCTATTTTTATTTGTTTATTAGTTACTACAAATAGTAAACAGTATATTTAAGAACGAAATAATGTAATTCTACAAACATATCTTACAATTTTGGTTTTTACATTTTTTTTATGAGAAAAGAGTTCATTTTCTCATACCATACAGCAAAGATCGCACATGTAAGCTTTTGGAGTGTTCCAGCCACTACATTCTTTATGACTCCATCTGCTACAAGAAATACATCGGTACCATAGTTCTCCATCCTTCCCACACTCTCTACAAACTAAACAGACATCTTCTGAAATCGCCACGTTTTTACCCCTTTCCCAAGACGTGGCCCCACCTATTTCTTTAACACCTTTAGGAGCCGAAATTCTCTCGGGCTTTTGTATTTATGCCTGTTTCATCGACGTTGAACACTCGCCCCTCTTTAAATTTGTATTTATCAAAGAGATGTTCTAAGTTTTTAAAATATGCATTAACCTCTTCTTCATTAAATGCCTGTATTCAGTTAATGCTAGTTACTTCAGGTTTTCTTATGCTAATATTTGGGTTTCTTTTTAAAAACAGAGCTAGCCAATCCTTTACAGCTAGCCTAGATGACTTATCAAAATTGTTTGCAATGTCGTTAGCCTCTGCACACTCAAATGCAATCTTTCGCAGCTGCATGCATGTAATACCATTGTAATGACATGATCCCTAAACTCATTTTCCTGTTCTGTCGAAAATGTTAGGTATCTTCCAAGTTTTGGACCCTCGGTATTTTTAACGTTCATTCTCGTTCACAGAGTAGCTTCATCAATCCAGAAAGCTCTTGATACTCATCTTATTTTTCTTCCAGATTTGATGGCATCAAGAGCCTTACAAAGTTCCTCGTGCATCCATTTTGCTTTCTGGGTTTTACAGCTGACCAAAATCACATGACACACGCCGAAAATAAACAATACTTCACTACTCCAACAATACCACTGGAAAATGGCTGGCATGAGCCGCATAGTAGTTGTTACTCCTGCCGGCAGGGTGTAGCACCAACTGGGAACAGCTAGCGCCATTCAAACTTCGTAAATCAGCCTGCGTGGGATTACTCACATGCGTGTAATTCCCGCACATTCCCCTACGTTCGTCGTAAGTCCCACACTGTGTGAAGTAACCCAAAAAATCGGTGTTGTTTCTCTGTTAGCACTGACAGTTCTATGCAAATACTGCTGCTCTCACTCGTTAAGTGAATGCCGTCGGCTACTGTGTTGTCCGTGGTGAGAGGTAATGCCCGAAATTTGTTATTCTCGGCAGACTCTTGACACTGACGATCTCGGATTATCGAATTCCGTAACGATTTACGAAATAGAATGTCCCATGCATGTAGCTCCAACAACGATTTCGTGTTCAAAGCCTGCAGCCATCATCACGTTGGAAAGCTTTTCACAAGAATCACCTGACAAATGACAGCTCCGCTTTTTTCCGTTTCCCATACCCTTAGGGGGCAGGGGAAAGCTGGGAGCAGCACAATCCGCTGCTCTTCATCCAATTAATACATTTAATAAAAAGATGAGAATAGTACATATAAAAGGCGATAAAGGGGCACATAACAACATAATGAGGGGAGACAGTGGGGGTTATAATATACATGTACATGGGGACATTCATTGTGGAACACTCAAAAAAAGGTCCACATAAAGTTAAAAAACACAGTTGGCGATTTGTAGCATGTAAAAAACATTGAGTACACAAGACGAAGGGTAGAAACTGCCAGGATGGACCTGCCAGGAGGAAGGGGGGGGGGGAGGCCTGAGAGGAGGAAAAACAAGGGACAGGAGGGGCAGATGTACTGGAGAGGGTGGGAGGAAAAGCAAAGGGGCGCACCAAGGGGCAAGTGTCGGGATATGGAGAGGGAAGGCAAGTCCGAAGGGAGTGCAGAGACGCAGAAGGGGTGCACTGGAAAGGGAGGGGGCAGGGAGGGAGAAAAAAACCGGTCAGGGCAAGGGAAGAGGAGGGGAGAGGGAGCCCTGAGAAGGGGTATGGGGGAGGTGGGGTTAGAGTTGGTAGGAGGAGTAGGTATCAGGGCGAAGCTCATCATCAAGGAGGGATAGGCACTGGAAGTTGCATTGAGAAAGGAGGCGAATGGTGTGGAGATGGTGAGATAAAGGTGTGATGATAAAGTTGTGGTTACAGGCTGGTGGTGGAGAGGATGGAAGACACCAAGGGATGGGGGAGATCGAATCTGCAGATGATGTACAAGGTGTAGATGTGTTTGAGGAAAAGGAGAAGATGTGGGAAGGGGATGAGGTCATGGAGGATCCACATGGGGGATAGGAGGCAGATAAGGAAAGCAAGACAGAGTGCATGGTGTTCAAGAATTTGGAGAGCCTTATAGAATCTGGATGGGGCAGAAATCTAGGCAACGCTGGCATAACAAAGGATGGGATGAATCAAGGATTTAGGTTTGAAGAATGCTGGAAGGATGCAGTCCCCATGGCTGGTCGGACAGGAGTTTCAGGAAATGGAGTCTATTGAGGGCTTTGTGTTGGGTCGTAAGGAGATAGGGAGTCCAGGTGAGGTGATGGTTGATGGTGAGGCCAAGATATTTCAGGATAGGATTGAGGTGGATATGATGACCATAAATAGTGAGGTAAAAAATTGTGGAGCCAGAAGGAGCGGGTGGTACAACCTACGATGATTGCCTGGGTCTTGGAAGGGTTGATGCAAAGTAGGACAGCTTCATCAGTGCACTGCAGTTGTATGCCTCTTGTACCCGATACTACTGACATCTGTATCACTATGTCATTCCTTTTGTCACCTCAGTGTATACTGTAACACTTCTTTCCGCATATGGTCCAGGTTTCATCGAGCTAAATTACACATGAGACAAAAGTTACTTTCATCCATTAGTTTTGCAAGCCAGCATACATTCTGTCACCCACATCGCTATAAGAAATATTATGAAAGCGAAATATGATAACTGTACAGCAGCCATTAATGCACATTTGGTTAATTGTATCATGGATGTCCAGCACTCACAATTCACGTTTTTCCGAGCACACAAGGTTGTGGGATACTAAGTGATTCTGCTAGTAGGCATCTGAGACAGAATTAATGTCGGTAAGTATTAGGTGAGTAATGACTCGGACAGGATGTCGTTAGCAGTCAGAATGTGAGGTGCATCGATGGGGCAGTGTCAAACAAATCAGTTGTGCCATGTGACAGGAAGTGAAGGCGGCAAGGCAGGGGGCATGGGCCCTACTATGAACTGCAGATCTGGGTCATTGGACAGTGTGATTTACCTCCGTTCAGGCTTTCCTTTGCAAGTAAACCAATGGAGAAGGGGGAAGCAAATTTCCGTGTGAGCTATGATTTCTCTTATCATGATGATCATTTCTCCCTATGTATGTGCTGGGTGGGATAGACTTCCACGCTTGTTGCACTTGATATGTCAATATAGGGATGGTTAATGCTGTTTGTGGATGACAGTAGTGTTGTCATCTATTGATGACCCATATATGCTCCATTGGAGACACATGAAATGATTGAGGAGGCCATGGCAACATGTCCACACTCCATAGAGCATGTTGGGTTACAAAAGCAGTATGTGAGTGAGCTTTGTGCTGTTGGGAAACATCCCCTGAGATACTGTTCATGAATGGCAGCACAATGTGTCAAATCACCAGATTGACATAGGAATTTGCAGTCACAGTGTGTGGGATAGCCACAATTGTGGTCCTGCTGTCGTATTAAATTGCACTCCAGACCATAACTCCAGGTGTACATCCAGTGAGTGTAGCACGCAGACAGGTTGATTGCAGACCTTCAGCTGGCCGCCTCCTAACTAACAGACCTCCACCGTGCCTTCCAGTGAGGCTCTCGACACGATTGAAGTCACAAATGGTGATGGTTTGGGGTTAGTGGAATGCACACTACAGGGCTTCCGGCAGTGAGCTGTCCTTGAAGTAAACTGCCAAACTGCTGCTGCAGATGCAATGCAATGTGCCAGAGTCACATGCTGAACATGTCTGTCTTCCCTCTCACAGTGTCGTGTGGGCATCAGGAGCTCGATCTTATTGCAACCACACCTTCTCGTGACCACTGGTGCCAGCAATCATTTACAGTGGCTACATTCCTGCCTTAAGTCTTTGCGCAGTATTGCATAAGGAACATAAAGCTTCTTGTAGCCCTATTAGATGGCCTCATTCAAACTAAATGATTTCCGATACTGGCATCTTGGTCACTTAAAGACATTCTTAAATTACAGTAACACTGATATTAAATTTCTGTTTATAGGGTTTTGTCGGCCTCTGTAGCTGAGTGGCTCTTGTGGAAGATTGCCATGGGCGGAGCGGGGATACAGCTTTCATTCCTGGTACTGTCAAGGATTTTTCCTTGGTGACATAATTACAGAATCTATCAGGCACTGTAGTTCTCTAGCTGACCTTCTGAACTCGCATTTTTGTTCTTGTTTATGACTCCTTGAACCTCCTTTGATACCCTTGTCTTCTATTACATCTCCATGACTACTCTGTAATTCACACATAAGTCACAAACTATTTTATATTCCATGCAATCAACGCTGTTGAAAGGCATGATGTTAGAAATAACTCTGCTAACAGCTGGTAAAATTGTTGTTTATTAAACCACAATCAGCTTTATGGACTCAATCTAGATCAAGTGTGCAACCTACGTGGTACAAAGCAAAGTAGGGTCACCACATTTTGGGGATATTAGAATTAATGAAGCAATGTCTAAAATATATTCAACATTAAAAGACCATACAAATACCCTTCGCTCCTAGAAATAAAATTCCCAATTATTCTCACTTGTAAAGGTATCAGCGACCCAGCACTCCTAGTAACGCATTTATGGTATCACAGTGTCCACATGAATAGCTGCCATTGCACCAGCCAGCTAGTCTCTCTTCGTCGTTCATACAGGCCACTTTCACTTTGGCCTGTGCTGAGCAGTGCTGCGGTCACACCAGTAAGACACTATCACCTGATACTTCCCTGAGGGCTGTGACTATTCGTAATAGGAGTGACATTTTTTATCCCCAGTCTGGCCCCTTTTTAAAAACTTTTAGTGCCCCCTCAGTTAAAATATTATTCTATTTTTCTTTTTAAATGCAGGCATATTTTAAAGAATGGAGCACATCTTCATTACACTTGCTTGCCATAGTACCGACAATATGCACTGAATACCAAATTATGATTGTGAACAAAGGGTGTTGTTATACCACAACACCTTAGGACCTAATCTCCTATTCCAATTTCGTCTCCGCTCTCCTGAAGAAGGCATATATATATTAGTGTGTTGCACTACTTTAAACAGTTGTTTTGATATTGTTTACATTGGGTCTCGCCAGTAAATGAATTGAAGGAAAAGTGTTTGATTAAAAACTAATGCAACATCATAATTTGCACACAATACAATCTAGAGGCACATGGTAGGAATGATTTTGCTATTGTAATTATGGAGAAATTGATGATTATAGTTCCGATATTACCAAGTCATAGAGAGACAGCTGTTTTTATGTTTTGAAGCCAGAAATTAATAGAATCCTTAACAAAAATATGATACAATGATTTTTCAGACAAAATCTATCACACTCATGTTTTAATTGGAACTGCTAATTACAGCCATATAGAAATATAAATTTCACTCATACAAAAATAATTACTTGCATCTAGGTCTTTCATTCGATTAAACTAATCACTCAGTACACCTGAAAATGCTAGCATGATTTTTCTTTCAGTCAATTAATTACTATATGCAAATTAATGAAATATATTGCTGCAGTGTTAAAATGTAATTTATAGTCTTAAGAAAAACAGATTCTTCCCTGTCTTTATATGGATTTATTAACTTTTATTCTATGTAAATTTCTATGTAATTTGGGAAGATGTATGTAAAAACATTAATTGTTTCTATGCAAAATTCAATAAGTAACAATGACAGTAATTGTTAAGGAGAGGCAATTTGTACATGGCCATACTTACATACAGTCTTAGGCCGAATTTTGCATCAACAGCATGTAGTCAGACATTGTTTTTATTTATAACTGGAAGATGTAAGTTCTATGATGAACATTCGCTGCCAAACATCTTGCTTGCAAAATAAAAAAGCCTTTGTAAACAAGAACTGCTAAAACTTATTTTGACCATTACTTGATATCCATGCGATGATGCAGTAACATCAAAATAAATCTATGGCAGTACATATAAAACTGGTGGAATATTAGTTAAATGTTGGTAATGTGTTGTTGAATATGGTATTAAATTATAAGATAGTGACTGAACTTTTTTCCCCTTGTGTTAAACTACGATATTCACCCCAGACTTCACCATAAACATTTCACACCACATTATATTACAGTATGCCTATGATCTTTCAATACTGTATGTATATTTTACATTCCTGTATTAATTTTAAAATCCATAAAATGTTGTGACACTGTACTTTGATCCTTATCATGTAGGTTGCATCTATTAATGTGCCTTGAGCGCTGCAAAAACGGTTGTGTTTTAATAAACAACAATTTAAATGCTATTAGCGGAGTTCTTCCTAAAATCACAAATGTCCAGCAAAGGTTTCATCAGATCACTTTCATACTGTTTCTCTACCATTCTAATTTCGAACACCATGCAAAAAATGCACACACAAACCTTTCCATACAAGCTTTCCATGTGGTGGGTCCCAACAAAATACTTTTGCATTCAGGGTAATGTTGGAGATTTAAATTTCATGGAAAGATACCACCACACTGCAACAAAGAACGCCTTTGTTTTAATTATTGCCATCTATAATCACGTATCATACCCTTGACATGCTGTCCTCCAGATTCTCTCCCTGTAGAACTGAAGGCTGACTTTTTGATTTGATTTGATTTATTGAGCACCCATTTTATCATGTACAATGATATGGGATATGTAATGGGTTACATACAGAAAATATATGAATAACATATTATGTAAAAAAACATCAGTGAACAAATCTGAATTAAATATATAGGCAAAAACAATTATAGCTTACATGATATAAATTTGTAACAATATACGACACAAATAAGTTACATATATTCTGTGTAAAATGGACAGCAACAAGAAACAATGATTATAACACTCTATATTGACAAATTAATTAATTTTTGTGGGTAGATAAAAGAGTCTACCCACACCCCAAGTTTGTATATGAGTGAATTATAAGATAGGTGAAGGCACGCCATCTTTCTGAAGAATTCATGTATTCACTAACACTGTAAAAACTATCACTAATTAACATTCTTATGAGTTCACTTTTAAAACTGCTCCGCTTCTGAATCCATTTAATTTTTAAGGGAAGATCACTATAGAGAATTTTTGGGTGGTATATTGCACTCTTGTTGTACTGGGATTTCTTATGCACTTCTCTGTGAAAATCATTACTCTGTCTTGTTGTATAGTCATGGAACTCACTGTTTAAAGAAGAAAACTGGGGGGGGGGGTGAGACTTCAGAAAGCATATACTTTCATAGATTTCTATTGGAAGCTATAGCCCTGCATGATCTGATATTCCTAATTCTATTAGATCACATCATATGGAGTCTCTTTGTACATTTCTAATTATGTTATCAAGGCATGTGTTCAGTCTAGTGGGTTTTTCATTGAGACAGTAATAGTTTAATGACTCCAGAGAGTTAATCATATGAATTACATTTTTTCTCTTTGCCCTTATATCTATGGTAATATCACCTACAATTACAATTCTATGCTGTTTATATTTTGACAACAGCAATATTAAAGTATTAATTTTTTCTATAAATACTATCTCGTTAGAGCCTGGGATTCGATAGATTGGGACAGTTACGGTTTTCTGTTCGTGCATTAGCACACCAGCTACTTCTATTGTAGCTTCAAGGCATATTCTACTAAGGTCTATAACTGAGTAATGCAATTCAAGGTTACTTTTGACATATATTAAGACCCCACCATGTGTAATACTTTTTCTGCAGTAGCTTGTAACTAACGAATATCAAAGAGGAACACACAAGTCTATTTCAGTGTCTTTCATCCAGTGTTCATTGATGGATAGAACACAGCAGTTGCTTTATCGAGCCAGTATTGTAATTCATTGATTTTACACCTAAGAGATTGTACATTTACATGAAGGAGGAGGAAACTGTCACTGCTACATAATGGTATTCAACTTTCACAGAACCTTCTGTATTCATTTATTTCCGCTGCATGATCTACGGTTGCACAATTATCTGAATGAATTGGACTGCTACAGATTCCACTTAATGTGGTTTCTAACCTTCCTTCGTCTGTAATGTTTTCTCTAAAAAAGGGGGTGTACAGTCATGCTCTGTGGGTCTGTCTTAAGACAAGGCTGCTGCGTGCTCGTATTTCATTTACAACTTTGTTTATCTCCTGACACAAAAATGTTTTCCCACTTACACTACTTAATTTAAAAGAGAGAGGGTTGCTTCTTGCCCATATTTTAATCATTTTAAGTGAAATCTATCAAATAGTAAACATTTGTGATACTGATGAAGTCCTACGTGTAGAAATTCCTGATATTCAAACACACTGTAAACTATGTGTGTATGTTGCAACAGTTTTGCTGCATCAACCATATGGTGCACTTAAACTCCTGTGTGTATGAGAGATGGCAAATGCACAAAAAATTTCCTATATATTTTTATCAAATCACATGAAAAATTATTGTGCAAGTATTCAAGGCTAAAATAATTGAATTAATTGAGCCATTGGTGACAGAATATATCCAATATCCATTGTACAGAGGGTGTCTTAGTGGTATTAGCATTAATGTTTGAGGACAATCACTTGACAGTTGTTATTTTGTACCGTACAATCTATACTTCCTAAATTTGATTGCCATTTGAATGTTGAAGTTTGCATGACAGTTTAAAGTGTTAAATACATTTATAAATACATATATAAAGGATATGGTAGTGCAGCTACAGAAGTAGGGGATGAAAGAACACAAGGTAATAAAGAAGTTCAGATTGATTAAGTACCCAAATTTTAGAAAGCCCATGAAGTTGGATCAATTTAAGCAACATTTTTCTTAAAAAAATGCATCTTCATATTTGCATTAAATGAAACTGATTTTTGTCACATGTTCAACAATATACTGATATGTCTTTGCACTATGTTTGGGTAAATGCTGAAGAAAAAATTTAAGAGGAGGGTATGGAGTGGTGATAAAATGATTACATGCATGTATGTTATGTATCCAAAGGATGTAGATTTCTCAGTTATACTGAAATTATTCACTTCTGTGCTCCTAAATCATTTGAAGATGTTAGAACTTTTAATGCACTTGTTTACAATGCAGTTGTAACATCACGCACATCGGATGTAGTTTGTTGTTATGAAGTATTACATGGTCTTCGTTATAAAGCCTTTGACACATTTTGTTGTTGGCTCGCGTTTGTATGTGCAGTATATTTTGTTGTTGTAAGCGGCGCATTTCCTTTCCAACGAAAGTTTTATTTATTTACGTTTTACCTCTTGTTTCTGTTTCATTGCTGCAGTATTATTCTCCAGTAGCTGAAAACAGTAATATTCTTTTAAAGAGTATCAGTTGTTACCAGTCAAAGTTATAAAAATCCCGTTGTTTTCCTAGTTTTCTCCCGGATGAAAAAAATTCCCAGGATATTGCCGGGTGTCCCAGGGTGAATACACCATAAACAAAAGATTATATATTTAAAAATGCGTTTCTGAATGTAGGAAGCAGCAGTAGCTGGAACAGAGACATAAACAAAATGTCTGTTGTATAGCAGAGCGTGTAGCGAGCTACATTCTGGAAAAAGATATCAGTTAGTAATAATGCGTTCACACGTTCTGTGTGAACAAGATCGCCTAATGTATGTTCATGCAAACACGTAAATTTTTCCTGTATTATTCCTGCTTACAACTTAACAGAGATTCCTGAATACCTCTGTTCCTTCACGCTCCTCTTCCCACTCTATAAATAATTTCAAAGAATAGAAATTGCGTCAACTCGTTCAGTGTATTGCGATATTGCAACGAGCGTAGCCTGTGCACTAGGAGCGATTACACTGACCAGAGCGCAATTTTGTGAATGAAATTACGGTGGGTTGGCACCATTGAGTATGCTGTAATGTTGCAATGACTGTTGCCTGGCATGACTCTCCAGCAGTCCTAAAATTGACCAGGTCAACATTTAGTGAACGAAATTATGCTCTCTTGGCACATCGTAAGTTGTGTATATGGGCAGCGTATCTTGGTGCCGATATAGTGCTTCCTGGAGGCATACAGCGAAAGCTTACATTCATCTTGTAGGGCAAAAAACTGTTTAATTCATTCCACACGCAATTGAAAATTGATATTTAAGTTTTTAATCTTGTGTAGGTAAACACAATCTTCAGAATGTGCCCAAGTACCGAAGCTGCTTATGCAGTTTTTTGGACCAACAGTTCACTTTACAATAAAGTCCTCGAAAATATACCCTTTAACTCTAAACGTAGTTAAGTTTATATTCTTCCCGAATTACAACTAATTTTTTTATGACGAGAATGTTCTAGTTCTTATTACCTTCACTGACTAATTCTGTTAGTTTCTGGATGTAGGGGGCTGTGCAGATAAATTGGTGTAAATCTCGTGTTTATCACCGATGTTCGCACCATCGAGGATGCTGGTTTTCCTTCATTAATGTGGAGCTGAATTTTATCTTTAAGTAGCGGAGCTTTATATACTTCTCTCGAGAAGTTCATATCCAACTGCAGCAGTTTACAAACAGCTATATATTTTTATATCCATTCTTTTCAGCAGACTGAATTTACCAATAGCACAAAGACTATTGACATTATATTTCACATTTCCGGAGGAGGGGGATATTTACTAATGTTCTGGACTGGAATGGATAATCAGAAACAGCTGACAGGTATTATGATATTATGATATAAGCTACTTCGCTTAATAAGTCTATTATTAGAGAAAGATCTACAGAATATCACGTATTTTTTTATGTGTTTGGTATGTTTCGAAAATTGGACGAAGTGTTTATACAATCCACAGTCTCGGTAGTAGTAGTAGTAGTAGTAGTAGTAGTAGTGACGTAGAAAGTTTTGTTAAAGATGTTTCACATGACGGAAATGCCTCTAAGAATCACTGTGTTGCAGTAATTCCAGATTATTGATATTCAGACCACTTAAGTACAACGGTCCGTGTTTGGAATAAAAACTGCTGATTGCCATTAGTGATTTGCTTTTAAAGGAAAGGCAAATGAAAATTGTTACTGCTAATGACAGTGAGTTAAAAAAGTAAAGCAAACTGTCAAAACATATTTTAATGGGGACAATCATGATAACATACGTCGGACTACTTGTAACAACTTGTTCAATTAGCGATATTGCCAGTCATCCCGAAATATTGCCGTTTATTCCAGCAACTCTTGCGGCCATACGTTGCTGAAAAATTTCGCCCGTTTAAAAACACCTCAGGACGGGGTGGGCGTTGGCTAGCAACGCAGAAAGCACAGAGCGAGCTACGTCACAGCAGATATGCGAAAGCAGCAGAGCCATCTGTGCGTGCCAAGGCGTATTACATTGCGACTATGGGCGTGGAGTGCACGAATGTCATTCAGGGACCTGAGAAAAGCTTTTAGATAAAAAAATAACTGCCTTTGTTAAAATACTAGTAGTTGGAATAGAAAAAGAGACAAACCTGTCTATCGTATGGCATCAAGTGTAGTGAGCTAGAGTCTGATAAAGGCACTAGTTAGTAAGACTGCGCTCACATATTGTATGAACAAGCTTGTTAGATAAAACAGACAAGAACAATTCGTGTGTAGGCAATTCACCGCTTGGTGCAACCAGTGGTTCCTCCGTGTTAATCCCTCCAAGACCCAGGCGATCATCATAGGCCGCACCACCCGTTCCTTCCGCCTCCATGATTTCTACCTCACCATTTATGGCCGTCCTATCCACCTCACTCCTACCCTCAAATACCTTGGCCTCACCCTCGACCGCCACCTCACCTGGACTCCCCATCTCCTTACCATCCAAAACAAAGCTCACAACCGCCTCCGCCTCCTGAAACTCCTGTCCGGCCGGACATGGGGTCTGCATCCTTCTACCATCCTCCACACCTACAAATCCATGATCCGCCCCATCCTTTGTTATGCCAGCATCGCTTGGATTTCCGCCCCTCCCCGGTTCTATAACGCCCTCCAAATCCTTGAACGCCATGCGCTCCGCCTCGCCTTCCGCATCCGCCTTCCGTCCCCCACGCGCATCCTCTATGACCTCATCCCCTTCCCCCACCTTCTCCTTTTCCTTGAACACATCCGCACCCTCTATGTTATCCGTCGCCTTGATCCCCCTCACCCCCTGGTGTCTCCCTTCCTCTCCACTCCCGACCAGTTGCCGCGCCTTTACCGTTGTGTCCCTCCCTCTCTCCATCTCCACACCCTCCATCTCCTTTCCCAACACGACTTCCACCGTCTACCGCTCCCGGATGATGAGCTTCGCCCTGACATCTACCCTTCCTACCAACTCTAACCCCCTCTTCCTGCCTCCTCCTCGGGGCTCCCTCTCCTCCCCCTCCCTCCTTCTGAGCGGATTTCCCCTCCCCCTCCATCTCTTGTGCCTTCTTTCCGTGTCTCTGCGCTCCCTCCTGCCCTGTCTTCCCTTTTCCTCTCCCGCCCCATGTGTCTCCTGCCTCTTCGTGAACCCACGGTTACCCCTCCTCCCTTCCCCCCGCCGCTTCCCCAGCTGCCCCATGCTCTCCCCTCCTTTTCCATCCTCTCTGCCCTTTCCCTCGGCAGGTCCCACCTGGTAGTTTTATTCTTCGTCGTGTGTGCTCCGAGTGGGTTTTAAGTGTGTTGTTTCGGAGTGTTTTTAATACTGTGGCCGACTTTTAACCTGTGCCTGTGCATCTAGTGACTTCCATGTGTTTTAAGAATCACCAATTGTGTTTTTTAACTTTCTGGTGACTTTTTTAACTGTCCCCAATGAACGTCTACATATCAGTGTCTTTTTACCTCCATTTTCTCCCCTTATCTTGTTTTATGTTCCCCTTTTTTACCTCCTTATGTATGTCTTATTTTATTCTTGTTTTAATTGTCCTGTCACTCGGCTGAAGAGCGGCGGATTGTGCTGCTGACAGCCCTCCCCTGCCCATATGGGGCAGGGGAATGAAATCGCAATAAAGAAAAAAAAAAAAAAAAAAAAAAAAAAATTCGTGTGTAGGCGATCTCCGGCGGTACACCGCAAGGTTACCGCCCTTCGATAGTGCCCTTCTAGCGCTTATCGAAGTGTTAGGTGTTCCAGCCAGCCAGCCAGCCCAGAAGCAGCAGCAGCAGTTCCCGGTCCCGGCCTGCAGCAGTGGTCGGGCAGCCAGCCAGCCCTCCGGTGGCAGCAGCAGCAGTAGTCCCGCCAGCAGCAGCCACCGCCGCCGCCCCGGCCCCGTCCGCGGCAGCTGCGTTCCTGCCTCTCGCCGTCCAGCCAGCAGCAGCAGCAGCAGCAGCAGCAGCAGCAGCAGCCGCCGCCCCGGCCCCGTCCGCGGCAGCAGCGTTCCCGCCGTCCGCCGTCCCCCAGTGTGTGTCCTGTCCTTTAGTGCTGTGTTTTTTCTTCTCCTTGTCATCACGTCCGCCCCCACCACCACCGTCTCTACTACCACCACCGTCATCGTGTATACGTCCCCTTCCGCCGCCTCCACCACTATCACTTGGTGTGCCCAGTCCCACCCCCCTCCTTCCATCCCTCCCCTCCTCTCTATCCCTTCGCCCTCGCTCTTTGTCCCCCCCTCTTCCGCTTCTTCCTCTCGTTCTGATCCCTTCCCCCCACTCCCCCAGCCTGTCACTGCAGCTCCGGCTCGGGTGGTGGCCCGTCGGGCCACTGCCCACGCCCAGCTTTCCCCGTCGCCATCGCCATCTCCGCCGCCACCACCACCACCACCGCCATCTTCGTCGCCGTCACCATCACTGCCACCTTCGCCTGCACCGTCACAGTCATCTCCGGCGCCGACTGTTGCGTCCGTGCCGGGACCTGCCCCTTCCCACCACCTCCCCATCGTTCCCGTCCCTCTTATCACCACCCGCCCATCTGCAGCTGTCAAACGCCCTAGTGGCGCCCCCACTTCCTCTGCTCCTAAAAAGGCTCCACCCCGCCCCCCATCCCCACCCCAAAATGCCATGGACGTCTCCCCACCTGGCCCCGCTCCCTCCTCCTCCTCCTCCTCCTCCTCCCCACCCGGTCTCTACAAATATCTCCTGTCCCGTCCCGATCCTTCCTTCCTCGAGGCCCGGAATCTCTCCCTCCTCCTCCGCCGCCATTTCCCTGGCGCCCCCATATCTCTCCTTACTCCCAGACGGGACTCTGTTCTTATCTCCTCCCCCAGCCCGACCCTCCATACTGACATCCTCTCCCGCCTCCCCATCACCCGTTTTGGTCCTAACGCCTCCCTCACCCCTGCTCCCTCTCCTTCTCCTACCCGCCAACCCCAACCCCCGCGTCGCCCGCCGACCCTCACCGCCGTGATCACTCGGCTTAGTCCGTCGATCACGGAGGAGGAGGTGTTGGCGGAGCTGAAGGCCCATCCCACCCTGGAGGTGCGGGCAGTCCGCCGCATTTTTAACGCGACCGGCCCCACCCGCCTTATGCGGGTGTTCTCTGAGGACGCCCCCTCCATTGACCGCCTCCTGAAGGAGGGTGCCCTCCTCTTCAATCAGCGGTACAAGGTCGACCCCTCCCGTTCCCCCCCTCAATCCCTGCGCTGCCAGAGATGTCTGCGCTACAATGCACATACAACAGCCGAGTGCCGCGAGGCCCCCACCTGCCCGCATTGTCGACAAGCGCACTTTCTCCGGCAGTGCCCCAACCTCCAATCCCCTCCCTCCTGTAATACCTGCAGCCTCCCCCACCCTACCTACTCCCAAAAGTGTAAAGCCCGGCCCCCTCCCACCACCCCTGAACTCACCGTACCTGTCCGTCCCCTGGACGCCCCCACCCCTCCTGGCAATTCCCTTCGTCCCCCCCCCCCACTGCTGAGGACATCATCAGGTTCCTCACTATTGTCCTCCAAAACGTCCATCCCTTTCAGCGCCCCCACACCCTCCAACAGATCTCCCTCGCCGCCCGTTCCATATTCCACCTTAAAATGTACGCCACCTATTCCAATAACCAGGCCCATTTCACCTTCTCCCGCCTTGACACCCTCGTCTAAATCCTATCATGGCGCGACAGCATCGTATCCTTTTCAACAATATCCGCTCCCTTCCCGCCAACAAGAACCTCTTCCTGCACACACTTGCTACCCACCGTGTGGATGCCTTCCTCCTCAATGAAACCTTTCTCCAACACCACCACTCCATTCACACCTCCCCCTATCTCCTCCACCGATCCGATAATCCCCTCCCAGTGGCGCGTGGCGGCGTTGCCATTGGCCACCACCGCCAGATCCCCGTTCGGCTCCAACCTCTCCTTCCCGACCCCACCGAACACCTGATCCTTAGTCTCTTCTTCCCCGGCCTTACCGTTACCTGTGCCACCATCTATGTCCGCCCTAACGCCCCTCTTCCTTTCGACTTCCTCTCCCACATCGACCGTACCTTCTCCTCCTATGTGATCGCCGCCGACCTCAACATCCATAGTCGCTCCGCTGCCCAGTTACGGCGGTGGCATCGGTTCCTCTCCTCCCTTCAAGGCGACCTCATCCCCATCCCCCAGCACACCCGCCCCGAATCCAATTCCACTCCCGATGTTATTCTTTCCTCCCCCAACCTCCTTGGTCGCATTACGGTGGATGTCCTGGAGCCTATTGGTAGTGACCATCTCCCTGTCCTCCTCACCGTTTCAGACGGTCGTCGCCCCCGCCCCGACCCTCGTAATGACCCTCCCCCCAAGTACATCCATGACTATTCCCGTGCCGACTGGAATGCCTACCGGGATACCCTCTCCACTCAGGTCGACAGCCACCCTCTCGCCTACCGCCGTCCCGATGATGTCTCCCATGCCGCCTCCTTTCTCCAGCAGACCTTGTCTGAGGCCGTGGAGGCCCACGTCCCTACTGTTGCCATCCACCCCCACCGTCCTACCTTGCCACCACAGGCCGTCCTCCTCCTCCGTGAATCCCGTCGTCTCTACCGTACCTTCCTCCGCACGCGTGACCCGGACACCCTACGACGCCACCGGCAACTACAGCGACACATTCGAAATTTGCTCGCGGCTAAGAAACGCCGGGACTGGCGACAGACATGCACCCGTTTAAATGCTACCCTTCCTATAAACTCGTCCAAGTTCTGGACCGCCTTCCGTCGCCTTACCGGAACAAAGCCCTCCCCCTACTATCCTCTTCTCCACGATGACCACCCATTCCCTGACGCCCTTAGTAAGGCCAACCACTTTGCCTCCTACCTGTCCGATGTGTTTTCCATCCCTGATGATCCCCGGTTCGATTACTCCCTCTTCCCCGATATCCGCGATCGAACTGACACCTCTGTCCCTCCCCTCGCTCCTGGTTTCCAGTACTTGGACAACATTCCACACACGGAACTTAATGCCCCCATCACTACACAGGATCTCATTACTACACTCCGCACCAAACGCAACACCGCTCCTGGTCACGATCGTGTCACCTACCGTCACCTTCGTGAAGCTCCTGTCTCTTTCCTCTCCACCCTGGCCAGGCTCTACAATGTAGTCCTGTCCACTGGTTACTACCCCGACCTGTGGAAAACCTCTCGTATCCTCATGTTCCTCAAACCTGGCAAATCGCCGTCCGCCGTCTCCTCCTACCGTCCCATCAGCCTTACCTCGGTCTTCAGCAAGGTCCTGGAATCTATCCTCACCCGCCGCATCCACCAGCATCTCCGCCAGCACCGCCTCCTCCCCGTTAGCCAGTGTGGCTTTCGGCCGTCCTTCTCTTCCGACGATCTTCTCCTTCACCTCACTCATCTCCTTTCCGAACAGCTCAATTCCCGTCGCTCTGCAATCTTCCTCTCTCTTGACCTCGAACGCGCATATGACCGCGTATGGCATTCCGGTCTCCTCTTCAAGCTCCAAACCTTCGCCCTTCCCATTAACTACGTTCGTCTGATCGGTTCCTTTCTCTCCCGCCGTCCTTCCCATGTCACCATCCATAACACCGATTCCTACACCTTTTTCCCCTCCGCCGGTGTGCCCCAAGGCTCCGTCCTCTCCCCCCTTCTGTACTTGTTGTACACGGCGGACATGCCGCCGCCGCCACCCCCGGTCCACCTTCTCCAGTTTGCCGATGACACCGCCTTCCTTGCCCTTGCCCCCACCCTGCAACGCTCCCAACACCTTCTCCAATCCCATCTTGACCGGTTCGCCGCTTGGTGCAACCAGTGGTTGCTCAAGGTCAATCCTTCCAAAACCCAGGCGATCATTGTAGGCAAAACCACTCCTTCCTTCCGCCTCCTTGATTTCTATCTCACCGTTTATGGCCGTCCCATCGCTCTCACCCCCACCCTTAAGTACCTTTGCGTCACCCTCGACCGTCGTCTCTCCTGGACTCCCCATCTCCAGACAATCCAAGCCAAGGCACGTTCCCGACTCCGTCTCCTCAAGCTCCTTTCTGGCCGTACGTGGGGTCTGGACCCCTCCACCATCCTCCACACCTATAAGTCCCTCATCCGCCCTATCCTCTGTTACGCCCATCCAGCCTGGATCTCCGCCCCCCCTTCCTTTTATAAATCCCTCCAAATCCTTGAACGCCATGCTCTCCGCCTTGCCTATCGCATCCGTCTCCCCTCCCCCACGCGGATCCTGTATGACCTTATCCCCTTCCCCCACCTCCTCCTCTTCCTCGAAAGGATACGAATCCTATACACCTCCCGTAAACTCGATCCTCCTCACCCGCTCGTCTCCCCGATCCTCTCCCACCCCCGCCCGCTGCCGCGCCTGTACTCCCATGTCCCACCCGGTCTCCATCTCTCCACCCTCCTTACTCTCTCCCGAGGTGGCTTCCGCCAGCTCCCTCTCCCTGATGATGTCCTCCTCCCCTCCATCTACCCCTCCTATCAACTTTGATCCCCCCCTCCTCCTGTGTCCTATCCTTTAGGCACCCTCCCTCCCTCCTATCCCCTCCCTTCTCTTTCCTTTCCCCCCTCCCTCCTCCCCTCTCCCCCGGGCTTCCCCACCCCCTTCCTCCCTCCCCCTCTCTCCTTTGCCCATGGCATCCCTGCTCTCCCCTCTCGCTCTCCCTCTCCACTTCCTCCTCCTCCTCTCTTGGCAGGTCCCCGGACTCGCACACGCATAGTGAACATTCACGCGCCGGAGATCATCGCCTTCTGTGTCTCGTGTGTGTGCCGCCGTTTAGTGTTTTTGGTGTCCGCCGTCCCACTACTACGTTCACTTGTGCCGTCGGATTCATCAGTGTTGTGTGCGCCGTGCCAATGTGTTATCAGTGTTGTTATCGTCGCGTGTGAACGACTCCGTGTTTTTTGTGTCTATGTGACATCTTTCTTTTGCCCGTCACTTTGTTTCATTGTCTTTCTCCGTTTTTCTACTTTTGTAAACTGCTGTGGCTGAAGAGCGGCGTAGTGTGCCGCTGCCAGCCTACTTGCTTTGTACAGGTATTAAAATAACAATAAAGTAAAAAAAAAAAAAATTCGTGTGTAGGCAAAATGTATGTGATTTTCCTCCTCCCTGCCTGCAGTTAACTGCGGGTAATCCAATATAACCTTGCTCCTTCTCTCTCCCGGTCCCACTCCTCACTATAAACAATTTAAAACAAAGTAAAAGTAAGGGCATGGAGTGGTCTTCAGTCTTAATGACGTGGATGCTGTGGGTTTAGAGCTTTTCCCGGCGTGCTGATTGTTCCATATATATACGGGAGAACTGCTGGATATTAGTAACGTCCTGTCACGATATCTCGGCGCATTAGTGGGGCAAGACTTAACAGAAACAAATTCGTAAGATCGCTGAATGCATGAAGATATCGTACTAATAGGTGAAGAACGTATAAAATCGTACTTCAACCAATTTAGTTAATCAAAGAGAGTATTTTCTTCATTCTTTCGGTACGACCACATTTCTTCTACATTTGCTTATGTTACACGCTACTTACAAGGGAACCTCCCCACCGCACCCCCCTCAGATTTAGTTACAAGTTGGCACAGTAGATAGGCCTTGAAAAATTGAACACAGATCAATCGAGAAAACAGGAAGAAGCTATCGGGAACTATGAAAAAAATAAGCAAAGTATACAAACTGAGTAGTATATGCACAAGATAGGCAACATCAAGGACAATATATCCTCAGGAGCGCCGTGGTCCCGTCGTTAGCGTGGACAGCTGCGGAACGAGAGGTCCTTGGTTCTAGTCTTCCCTTGAGTGGAAGGTTTAATTTCTTTATTTTTGCAAAGTCATGATCTGTCCGTTCGTTCATTGACGTCTCTGTTCACTGTATTAAGTTTAGTGTCTGTGTTTTGCGGCCGCACCGCAAAACCGTGCCATTAGTAGACGAAAGGACGTGCCTCTCCAATGGGAACCGAAAACATTTGATCGCAAGGTCATAGGTCAACCGATTCCTCCACAGGGAAACACGTCTGATATATTCTATACCACACTGGTGACGGCATGTGCGTCACATGACAGGAATATGTTGTTGACACACCTATCTTGTACACTTGGCGAATGGGTAAGAAGATTCTTCTACCTTGCCCGATTTAGGTTTTCTTGTGGATGTGATAAACACTCCCTAAAAACTGAACACATTGGACAGATGGGCGGACAGATAATAAATGTCTGAAAATAAAATATTAAACTTTTCACTCGTGGGAAGACTTTAACTAAGGACCTCTCATTCCACAGCTGCTCACGCTACCCACGGGACCACGGTGCTCCTAAGCTCTAAATCTCCTTGATGTTGCCTATCTTGCACATGGACTACTCAGTTTGTATATTTTGCTTATTTTTTCATAGTTCTGCACTACTTCTTCCTGTTTTCTCGATTGATCGGTGTTCAGTTTTTCAAGGCCTATCCACTGTGCCAACTTATAACTAAATCTGAGGGGAGTGCGATGGGGAGGTTCCCTTGTTAGAAACAAACCAGGTTCAAAACAAATGGGTGGTTATTGAAAGACGGGACGGGACATATGTACCGCATACGCCGGGATTCCCACTAAAACCACTCTGATTTCAAAGACCCAGGAAGAAAAAGCCACACTAGATATGACAATGAAAAGTGAACTACATTGTAGAGCATCTCAAAGAATTTATTTAACATCAATACACCTCTACATGTTAACCATTTGCAGCACGAAGAATATCGAGTCTACATTCAATTTCTCGCCAAGTTCTTTGTAAAATTTCTTCTGTTATTTTTGCAATCGCATTAGTGAATGTCGCAACGTAGGAATATCGTCCACTTTCGTCACATGCACGCAGTCCTTCACAAATCACCACACGAAGAAATCAAGCGGCCTGACGTTGGGTGAACGTGAGGGCTAGGCAATGGATCTGATCCAACGACTGGGAAATTTCCAATCCAGGAACTTGCGAACAGCCGTTAGCCAATGCGGCGGAGCTCCATCTTGAAATACGATGTTGGGTTGCAAGTCTTGTACCTGAGGCTACACAAACTGCTCCAACATGTCCCGATACACTGACCCATTCACTGCTTGTTCCGCAAAGAAGAACGGTCCAAGAATCCTGCCATGCATTATCCAGCACCAGACGTTTAGTTTAGGGCTATCACGAACATGTTCAATGACAACGTGCGGATTTTGCGAACCCCAAATCCGAACATTATCGCTATTATCCCTTCCTGATAAATGAAAGGTTATCTCACCTGAGAATAAACATCTTTCCAGGAAGCTGACATCCATACCAATACGCTGCAGCAATTTGTTGTCGGCGTGGTTTGTCGTCAGATGTTGCAGACTTTGCACTTTGTAAGCACACAGACGAAGACGCTGGTGAACTACATGATACAATGTTGATCGAGGTACATCAAGCTGCCTAAATGCTTGACGAATTGACTTACGTGGTCTTCTGAGAAACGTTTGTCTGATGTACACCACTGTCTCTTCAGAAACTCCGTAACATGCACCGCCAGAATGTTTCAGGACACTTCCTGTTGCCAGAAATTTCCTAAACTATTCCTTGTTTTCGAATCAGGTGGATCACGTTCATACACTAGACGATAATTTCTTTGCTCAGTAATCGGCGATTTTGTTTCTGCAAACCGCACTACTGCTTGCACGCACTGCTGTAGAGTCGCCATTTTCACTTCATACGACCATGATGCACTTGGCACTTGTGACGTGGGAATACAAATTCTTTGAGATGCTCTACAATGTAGTGCATTTTTCATTGTATCTACCGTGCTTTTCTCTCCTGGGTCCTTGGAATCAGGGAGGTTTGAGTGGGACAACCTGTATTTTGATGGGACAACGTCTGGTCAACCTACACTATGTCTTTCTCCCTACTGTCCAGATTTAGCTTCCTCGGATTTTCATTTATTTGGTCCCCTCAAGGAGGCATTACGGGGGATAAAAATTCAGCAACAACAAGATGGTCAAAGTATCTGTGGGGAAAATGGCTCAGCAGCAAGACAAATAGTGTCTTGAATCAAGCGTCTATATTATTAATGCTCTGCAGTCTCCAATATCCTGCTCACAAACCATCAGTACCATTCTCCGACGGTCTGTATTATTCTACAGTACTCAAAATTGGGAACCATTTAAAGACAAGGACTGAGGAAGACATGGCACAAACAAGTTAAGGGGGACCACACAGTGGTTCATTTCGAAAAAAAAAAATCGGTTTTCGGTTTTCATCGTATTTCGATAGATTAAGGTTTTATTTAAGTACTCTGAAAAGGATTTTGCTGAAAAAAATTTTCGATCATTTAAAGAGCATTTTCCTACCAAGTTTGTTTATGTGCCAAGTACAATCTATTGGCAAGAGCATGGCTGCAGGGAGAACATTTTGTTCAGTGATGAACTTACATCAACCACCAAATAAATTTGAAAAACTGACTGCACCACCATTCTCTTCCTGCTGCTGTTATTACAGCAATTAAACCTATTTTCAGAGACTTGGCTCATCCTGATGTAATGAAATGTCTGCATGGGCAGAATGTTTCAACAGCATAATTTGGAACAGCCTTCCTACAACTGTATTTGTAGGCATGCATAAGTAGGAGATCATGATGCTGTTATTACATTCAATTGTGGTAATATTGGAAAGTGTTGGGTACTGAAAAAGCTGGGAATTAATCCTGGCGAAAATATGATCACTTGGCTGCAACGTTGCGGGAAAAATGAGGATAGCCGATGCAGACATGTCTGCATCTAATATGGCCAAAAAAAGAAGACAAACATCCAGGAAGGTGAAAAAGAAGCTGAAAGACCTGCTGGAGACCAAAGAAGGGCCATCATATACAGCAGGACAGAATTAATTAACAGTAAGTAAAAAATTTCATAAGTTTTTTCTTTAAAGTCCATTTCCCACAAACTAAAATTTTCAGTACATGTGCCCCACTATATCAGAAACTGCCATCGATAAATGAGTGAAATTTTCTGTCCCCGCATAACAGGAAAAGCCACCTCTGGTACTACATTCATTAACATTCCCCATTAGGAAGTTCACAAAAAATATTTTCTGTAGAAAAAAATATTTTTTGTTAATAAATTTAAAAAGTATTTCTTAAAAACTATAAAATGGATAAAGTAGGTTTTAGTAGAGTTGACTATTAGCATCATGTAACATACAGTAAAAATATTAAGGTCCTGCATCAAATAATTTTTTTCAGAAATTGGTCAAATACTTGCCTAAATTAACACGGGTTAGATAGGCGGGGTGTGGTCCCCTTTAACAGTCTCCTCCTCCTGTGGACAAAACCAGCAAGACGTCAGCAACTACTTGCAACAGTCTGTTCGATCTGAAATATTTCCCAGTCATCCCGCAGTAATAGCGTTTACTGCAGCAACATTGATGACAGCGCTATTGCGGCTACACATTTCCGTAAAATATGGCCCTTGTAAACGCACCTTGAGACCTGTTGTGCGATGACAAGCAACGCCAAATGCTTAGAGCGAGCTACGCCACTGCAGATATGCGAAGCAGCAGAGCCATCTGTGCGCGCAAAGACGTATTACGTTGCGATTGTAAGCGAGTGCAACGAAAACTTATAGACTTCAAAAGAAAAGATGGCTTCCTGAAAGCAGCACTAGCTGGAACAGAGAGAAACAGAATGTCTATCGTATGGAAAAACGTGTAGTCAGGTCAAGCCAGCTAAAAGTATGAATTGGTAAGAATGCGCTCACATGTACTGTGTGAACAAGATAGCGATATAGAAGGGGACAACCCTAATTTTCTTGCACTCAGACGGTTGGATCCCCTCGGTCGACGACGTCAGGTTACAACGCCTGGGCTACTCTCGGGTTGTGCTCTCCGTCTTCAGCGGTTGTGTCTGTCTGTCTGTCTGTCTGTCTGCCGCTTCCTGCTGTCGCTGTTCGTCCGTCTGTCCGCCTGCCTGCTCGCTGTCCACCGCCGCCGCTGCTGCCTGCTGTCCGTCCGTCCGTCCGTCTGCCTGTTCGCCGCCTGTTCGCCGCCGTCTGCTGTCCGTCCGTCTGTTCGCCGCCGCCGCCGCCAGCCGGTGCCCGCCGCCGCCGCCGGTGCCCGCCGCCGCCGCCGCCCCGTCCGCGGCAGCAGCGTTCCTGCCTCTCACCGTCGCCGTCGCCGTCGCCGTCCGCCGTCCCCCAGTGTGTGTCCTGTCCTTTTAGTGCTGTGTTTTTTCCTTCTCCTTGTCGTCATGTCCGCCCCCACCACCACCGTCACTACTACCACCACCGCCATCGTGTATACGTCCCCTTCCGCCGCCTCCACCACTATCACTTGGTGTGCCCAGTCCCACCCCCCTCCTTCCATCCCTCCCCTCCTCTCTATCCCTTCGCCCTCGCTCTTTGTCGCCCCCTCTCCCGCTTCTTCCTCTCGTTCTGATCCCTTCCCCCCACTCCCCCAGCCTGTCACTGCAGCTCCGGCTCGGGTGGTGGCCCGTCGGGCCACTGCCCACGCCCAGCTCTCCCCGTCGCCATCGCCATCGCAATCGCCGCCGCCGCCACCACCACCACCGCCATCATCGTCGCCTTCACCATCACTGACGCCTTCGCCTGCACCGTCACAGTCATTATCTCCGGCGCCGACTGCTGCGTCCGTGCCGGGACCTGTCCCTTCCCGCCACCTCCCCATCGTTCCCGTCCCTCTTATCACCACCCGCCCATCAGCCGCTGTCAAACGCCCTAGTGGCGCCCCCACTTCCGCTGCTCCTAAAAAGGCTCCACCCCGCCCCCCTTCCCCGCCGCAAACTGCCATGGACGTCTCCCCACCAGGCCCCGCTCCCTCCTCCTCCTCCTCCTCCTCCTCCTCCTCCTCCTCCTCCTCCTCCTCCCCACCCGGTCTCTACAAATATCTCCTGTCCCGTCCCGATCCTTCCTTCCTCGAGGCCCGGAATCTCTCCCTCCTCCTCCGCCAACATTTCCCTGGCGCCCCCATATCTCTCCTTACTCCCAGACGGGACTCTGTTCTTATCTCCTCCCCCAGCCCAACCCTCCATACTGACATCCTCTCCCGCCTCCCCATCACCCATTTTGGTCCTAACGCCTCCCTCACCCCTGCTCCCTCCCCATCTCCTACCCGCCAACCCCAACCCCCGCGTCGCCCGCCGACCCTCACCGCCGTGATCACTCGGCTTAGTCCGTCGATCACGGAGGAGGAGGTGTTGGCGGAGCTGAAGGCCCATCCCACCCTGGAGGTGCGGGCAGTCCGCCGCATTTTTAACGCGACCGGCCCCACCCGCCTTATGCGAGTGTTCTCTGAGGACGCCCCCTCCATTGACCGCCTCCTGAAGGAGGGTGCCCTCCTCTTCAATCAGCGGTACAAGGTCGACCCCTCCCGTTCCCCCCCTCAATCCCTGCGCTGCCAGAGATGTATGCGCTACAATGCACATCCAACAGCCGAGTGCCGCGAGGCCCCCACCTGCCCGCATTGTCGACAAGCGCACTTCCTCCGGCAGTGCCCCAACCTTCAATCCCCTCCCTCCTGTAATACCTGCAGCCTCCCCCACCCTACCTACTCCCAAAAGTGTAAAGCCCGACCCCCTCCCACCACCCCTGAACTCACCGTCCCTGTCTGTCCCCTGGACGCCCCCACCCCTCCTGGCAATTCCCTTCGTCCCCCCCCACTGCTGAGGACATCATCAGGTTCCTCACTATTGTCCTCCAAAACGTCCATCCCTTTCAGCGCCCCCACACCCTCCAACAGATCTCCCTCGCCGCCCGTTCCATCTTCCACCTTAAAATGTACGCCACCTATTCCCATAACCAGGCCCATTTCACCTTCTCCCGCCTTGACACCCTCGTCTAAATCCTTATCATGGCGCGACAGCATCGTATCCTGTTCAACAATATCCGCTCCCTTCCCGCCAACAAGAACCTCTCCCTGCACACCCTTGCTACCCACCGTGTGGATGCCTTCCTCCTCAATGAAAGCTTCCTCTAACCCCACCACTCCATCCACACCTCCCCCTATCTCCTCCACCGATCCGATAATCCCCTCCCAGTGGCGCGTGGCGGAGTTGCCATTGGCCACCACCGCCAGATCCCCGTTCGGCTCCAACCTCTCCTTCCCGACCCCACCGAACACCTGATCCTTAGTCTCTTCTTCCCCGGCCTTACCGTTACCTGTGCCACCATCTATGTCCGCCCCAACGCCCCTCTTCCTTTCGACTTCCTCTCCCACATCGACCGTACCTTCTCCTCCTATGTGATCGCCGCCGACCTCAACATCCATAGTCGCTCCGCTGCCCAGTTACGGCGGTGGCATCGGTTCCTCTCCTCCCTTCAAGGCGACCTCATCCCCATCCCCCAGCACACCCGCCCCATATCCAATTCCACTCCCGATGTTATTCTCTCCTCCCCCAACCTCCTTGGTCGCATTACGGTGGATGTCCTGGAGCCTATTGGTAGTGACCATCTCCCTGTCCTCCTCACCGTTTCAGACGGTCGTCGCCCCCGCCCCGACCCTCGTCATGACCCTCCCCCCAAGTACATCCATGACTATTCCCGTGCCAACTGGAATGCCTACCGGGATACCCTCTCCACTCAGGTCGACAGCCACCCTCTCGCCTACCGCCGTCCCGATGATGTCTCCCATGCCGCCTCCTTTCTCCAGCAGACCTTGTCTGAGGCCGTGGAGACCCACGTCCCTACTGTTGCCATCCACCCCCACCGTCCTACCTTGCCGCCACAGGCCGTCCTCCTCCTCCGTGAATCCCGTCGTCTCTACCGTGCCTTCCTCCGCACGCGTGACCCGGACACCCTACGACACCACCGGCAACTGCAGCGACACATTCGAAATTTGCTCGCGGCTAAGAAACGCCGGGACTGGCGACAGACATGCACCCGTTTAAATGCTACCCTCCCTATAAACTCGTCCAAGTTCTGGACCGCCTTCCGTCGCCTTACCGGAACTAAGCCCTCCCCCTACTATCCTCTTCTCCACGATGACCACCCCTTCCCTGACGCCCTTAGTAAGGCCAACCACTTTGCCTCCTACCTGTCCGATGTGTTTTCCATCCCTGATGATCCTCGGTTCGATTACTCCCTCTTCCCAGATATCCGCGATCGAACTGACACCTCTGTCCCTCCCCTCGCTCCTGGTTTCCAGTACTTGGACAACATTCCACACACGGAACTTAATGCCCCCATCGCTACACAGGATCTCATTACTACACTCCGCACCAAACGCAACACCTCTCCTGGTCACGATTGTGTCACCTACCGTCACCTTCGTGAAGCTCCTGTCTCTTTCCTCTCCACCCTGGCCAGGCTCTACAATGTAGTCCTGTCCACTGGTTACTACCCCGACCTGTGGAAAACCTCTCGTATCCTCATGTTCCTCAAACCTGGCAAACCGCCGTCCGCCGTCTCCTCCTACCGTCCCATCAGCCTTACCTCGGTCTTCAGCAAGGTCCTGGAATCTATCCTCACCCGCCGCATCCACCAGCATCTCCGCCAGCACCGCCTCCTCCCCGTTACCCAGTGTGGCTTTCGGCCGTCCTTCTCTTCCGACGATCTTCTCCTTCACCTCACTCATCTCCTTTCCGAACAGCTCAATTCCCGTCGCTCCGCAATCTTCCTCTCTCTTGACCTCGAACGCGCATATGACCGCGTATGGCATTCCGGTCTCCTCTTCAAGCTCCAAACCTTCGCCCTTCCCATTAACTACGTTCGTCTGATCGGTTCCTTTCTCTCCCGCCGTCCTTCCCATGTCACCATCCATAACACCGATTCCTACACCTTCTTCCCCTCCGCCGGTGTGCCCCAAGGCTCCGTCCTCTCCCCCCTTCTGTACTTGTTGTACACGGCGGACATGCCGCCGCTGTCACCCCCCGTCCACCTTCTCCAGTTTGCCGATGACACCGCCTTCCTTGCCCTTGCCCCCACCCTGCAACGCTCCCAACACCTTCTCCAATCCCATCTTGACCGGTTCACCGCTTGGTGCGACCAGTGGTTGCTCATGGTCAATCCTTCCAAAACCCAGGCGATCATTCTAGGCAAAACCACCCCTTCCTTCCGCCTCCTTGATTTCTATCTCACCGTTTATGGCCGTCCCATCGCTCTCACCCCCACCCTTAAGTACCTTGGCGTCACCCTCGACAGTCGCCTCTCCTGGACTCCCCATCTCCAGACAATCCAAGCCAAGGCACGTTCCCGACTCCGTCTCCTCAAGCTCCTTTCCGGCCGTACGTGGGGTCTGGACCCCTCCACCATCCTCCACACCTATAAGTCCCTCATCCGCCCTATCCTCTGTTACGCCCATCCCGCCTGGATCTCCGCCCCCCCTTCCTTTTATAAATCCCTCCAAATCCTTGAACGCCATGCTCTCCGCCTTGCCTATCGCATCCGTCTCCCCTCCCCCACGCGGATCCTGTATGATCTTATCCCCTTCCCCCACCTCCTCCTCTTCCTCGAACGAATACGCATCCTCTACACCTCCCGTAAACTCGATCCTCCTCACCCGCTCGTCTCCCCGATCGTCTCCCACCCCCGCCCGCTGCCGCGCCTGTACTCCCATGTCCCACCCGGTCTCCATCTCTCCACCCTCCTTACCCTCTCCCAAGGTGGCTTCCGCCAGCTCCCCCTCCCTGATGATGTCCTCCTCCCCTCCATCTACCCCTCCTACCAACTTTGATCCTTCCACCCTCCTCCTGTGCATGCTCCTCAGGGCACCCTCCCTCCCTTCTCTCCCTTTTTCCCTCCCCCCCTCCTTTTCTCTCCCCTCCTCCCCCGGGCCCCCCCTCCCCTGTCCCTCTCCCTCCTGCCCCCGTCTCCTCCGCCATTGGCGTCCTTTTCTCCCTTCTCCCCCACCTCACCCCCGTTCCCCTCTTGGCAGGTCCCCGGACTCGCACACGCTACGTGGACTTTCGCGCGCCGGAGATCGCCGCCATCAGTGTCTTGTGTGTGCCGTCGTGTTTAGTGTTCAGTGTTCACCGTCACACTCCGTTGTTCACCAGTGCCATCGTCTTCTTCAGTGTTTGTGCGTCGTCTCAACAGTTTGCAGTGTGGTTTATCGTCGAGTGTGAACGGCTCCGTGTTTGTCTTTCTGTGTCTCCTGTTTTATCGCCCACCATTTTGTGACTTTTATGTTTTTCTCCTGTTTTTTATGCTTATGTCTTCTTTGGCTGAAGAGCAGCGTAGTGTGCTGCTGCCAGCCTGCCTATTGTATAGGTTTTAAAATGACAATAAAGTAAAAAAAAAAAAATAATTTTCTTGACCTGACATGTGCACTTTCCCTTCATCATCTCTATATGCAATTCAATGCAGGTATTCCTCAATACAGCTGTTCCTTCCATCTCCTGTTCTACTCCCCCCCCCCCCCCCCCCACCACCACCCTACTACAATTGTAAAGGAATAAGACATGTTTCAAGACTATGATTGCGTAGAGTTTTTGAAATACGCCTAGTGTGGCGTGCTGCATCAGGAGTGATTAAAGTAATCAGAGCGCAATTCTGTGGACATAATTGAGATGTGTTGGTACCATGAAATATGAAAAAAAAAGCCCTTGAAAATATACCCCCCCCCCATTTAAAAATGTAGTTAAGCTTATATTCTTCCAAAACTACAAGCAATTTATCATGAAGAAAGTGTTGCAGCTCTTTATTATCTTCAGTGACTAGTCCTATTCGTTTCTGGGTGTAGAGGGATACGCAGATTTGTGTAAATCTCGTGTTTATCGGTAATGTTCGCACCAACATCATGGACACTTTTTTTTCTATTTCATTAACCTGAAACTGAATTTTGTCTTCGAGTAGCGGAGCTTTATATACTTCTCCCGAGAAGTTCATATCCAACTGCAGCAGCTTACGATAGCTATATGTTTCTACATACATTCATTTGAACAGACTGGATTTACCAATAACATAAGCGCTGTTGTAATTATATTTCACAGCCCTAGAGGTGGAGGAATATTTGCTAATGTTCTGGACTGGAATAGAGAATCAGAAACAGCAGACAGATTTTGTGATGTAAGCTAGTTAGCTTAATGAGTCTTATTGAAGCAAGATCTACAAAATACCAGTGTTTACGTACTTTTTACAAGTGTTGGAAATGTTTCGTAAATTGGACGAACTGTATATAATCCACAGTCTCAGTCGTAGTGACGTAAACAGTTTCCTTGTCAAAGCATATTTTTTTATGGGGACAACTATGATAACACAGATGTCAGTACGTTTCTCTGGTACGATCTGTAAACTTAGAAAGGTTGTAAGAATGATATATTTAAACATATGGAAAATAAGGCATTCTATATCAGATTCTTCGAATAATTTTTTTTTTTTTTATTTCATCAATTTCTACTTTGATGAACTTTGAATAAATCACACACATTAGAAGCCTAATATTTGGTATGTGGGGAGAAGCACGTTATGGCATCGTTATGTCTATCATTTTCAGGGCTGGCGAGGTTTGAGACATTCAAAATTACAAGTCAGGGAGAATGACCCCGAAATGCAATCTTGGAGCAAGGCCCCCTTCAGCAGTGTGGTTTTAAACCGTTAGATTCACTTTGACGTTTGCAAACTTATTACTAAAATGCCACAAACGACGTTTGTATTTACCGAATAAACTGAAGCTGTTTCCATTTCTGAAATCAGAAAGGCAATGCGAGAACTTATTTTACACGTGTGTTTGCATGCGGCAACAGTAACACAAACTATTTACTCGATTAGTACTGCAAGGTAGTTTGATGTTTAATTGGCGCTAGTTAAAAAATATACGATCTGTGTAGTTAATAGCTTAAAGCGGGTATAACACATACATATATGGATACAGTATTGACGTAAGTTTCTAAAAATGTTTCCTCTGCTATTGTGGACAACGAGATATGCAGCATTTTCTAAAGAGTAAGGAATTTGATTTCTCAAAGTACCGCTTTGTGCTTTAATGTATATCCTCTAGCACACTCCTTTTTCTTTCATCATTTTACTATTTTTCAGTTCTTTGTGGAAAGCTGTTCGGAGAGAATTAACTCTTGGTCTTGGCAGGAACTGCTTTTTATTGCGCAAAACTGCCCTTACACGGTGCAATGTGCAATACAGCGAGTGACAAGTGTCTTTCAATATACTGCGCCCGAACATCAGTCTCAGACGGTCTGTGTTATTGCACGGTACTCAGTATTGGTAAGCATTTACAGACAAGGACAGCGGAAGATATGACCCGACCATGCACAACATGGACCAAACCGGCAGCACCCCTGCAATACATAGCATTATTTGCAACAAGTCGTTCAATACTGTCCAGTCATCCCGCAATACTGCCAGTGACTGCAACAACACTGATGGCAACATTATTGCGAACACAAGTTGCCATACAATACGGCACGAGTAAATACACCTATGGGTATGTTGGGCATTGGCTAGCAATGCATAGAGCATACTCCGCCACTGCAGATATGCATAGCAGCAGAGCTATCTGTGCGTGCCAAGATGTATTACATTGCAACTTTGGGCTTTTTTTTGGGTATGGTTTTAGGGCGCAAAACTGTCATTAGCGCCCGGTCTGTGACTTTGGAAAAGGTAAAGAACGAAACTGGAAACAAGCAGAAATGGGAACAAAACTCAAAAAATGGGAGAAAATAAAACGAAAACTTAAAAAACCACTATAGAAAGCGTTTGGTTGTCCCCAAAAAGAGCTTCAAATGACTGACGTCATCTCACTGGCACTAATAAACTCGAGAACGCAGATCGGTTGAGCGCGTGTCATCTGCTAAAATGGAAGATGTATCAGGCGACAGCTGTAAATGGGTGCGTAACGGAGTAAAATAGGGGCACTCAAGTAAAAGGTGTCTTACCGTCCACAGCTGAGAGCAGTGGGGACAGAGTGGGGGAGGATCACCACTTAAAAGATGTCGATGGCTGAAAAGACAGTGTCCTATCCGGAGTCTAGTTAAAATTACCTCCTCCCGACGACGCGTTCGGGAGGAAGAGGTCCAAGCACAGGGAAGAGCTTTCACATCCCGCAATTTATTATTGGGAAGTGTCGACCAATGTGCGTGCCATAAAAGAGTAACACGACGACATAAAACACTCCGTAGATCGGCGAAGGGAATCGTGCGAATAGCTGGCTGAAGAAGAGAGACTTCAGCCTTGGCCGCTATATCGGCTGCCTCATTTCCACAGATACCAACGTGTCCTGGGATCCAGAGGAACGCCACAGAGACGCCCCCCAAGTGAAGCAAGTGAAGGCAGTCCTTAATCCGGTGGACCAGAGGATGGACAAGGTACAGAGCTTGGAGACTGAGGAGAGAGCTGAGAGAATCTGAACATACTGTATCCGCTGATGGCGATGGATGTATTGGACAGCCTGGAGAACAGCGTAAAGCTCCGCAGTATAAACTGAACACTGGTCGGGAAGCCGAAATCTATTTGGGGTGTCACCAACAATATAGGCACTCCCAACACCTAACGATGTTTTCGAGCCCTCAGTGTAAATAAATGTGGCTTCCTTCATTTGTGCACATAGAGCAGCAAATGCCCGACGATAAACAAGTGAAGGGGTACCATCGTTGGGAAACCGACAAAGGTCACGGAGCAGGCAGGTCTGGGGACGGAGCCAAGGCGGTGCTGTACCACAAGTTGTCAAGATGGTTTTAGGAAAGCGGAAGGAAAGAGAATGGAGCAGTTGACGGTCGTAGTAGGGAGGAAGGGCGGCCTGCATACCCTAAATCCAAGGAGGTGTCGAAAAAAATGTCATGGGCCAGATTAGCAGGCATGGAAGACAGATGGCTAGCATAACGACTTAGGACAGCTCGCTGATTGGACAGCGGAGGTTCAGCAGTCTCAGCGTAAAGGCTATCTACAGGGCTGGTGTAAAAAGCTCCAGACACTAAACGTAATCCACGGTGGTGGATAGAGTCGAGACGCCGAAGAATAGACGGCCGAGCAGAGGAGTAGACTATGCTTCCATAGTCCAATTTCGAGCGCACTAAGGCGCGATAGAGGCGGAGAAGGACCACTCGGTCTGCACCCCAGGAGGTACCATTCAGGACACGGAGGGTGTTGAGGGTCCAATTTCGAGCGCACTAAGGCGCGATAGAGGCGGAGAAGGACCACTCGGTCTGCACCCCAGGAGGTACCATTCAGGACACGGAGGGTGTTGAGGGATCGCAGACAGCGAGCCGAAAGATAGGAAACGTGGGAGGACCAGCACAGCTTTCTGTTAAACGTAAGACCCAAGAATTTAGCGACGTCCGTTAACAGAAGGTTGACAGGTCCTAGATGTAAGGAAGACGGAAGAAACTCTGTACGACGCAAAAAATTAACACAAACGGTCTTACTGGGAGAAAAGTGGAAGCCGGTTTCGATGCTCCAAGAGTGGAGACGATCGAGACAGCCTTGAAGACGTCGTTCAAGAAGGCTGGTCCGTTGAGAGCTGTAGTAGATCGCAAAATCGTCCACAAAGAGGGAGCCCAAGACATCAGGAAGGAGACAATCCATAATTGGGTTTATGGCAATGGCAAACAGTACAACACTCAGTACGGAGCCCTGGGGTACCCCGTTTTCTTGGGAGAAAGTACAGGAGAGAGTAGTGTTCACCCGCACTCTAAATGTGCGCTCTGCCATACATTCGCGAAGAAAAAGGGGCAACCGACCGCGAAAGTCCCAAGAGAAGTGTGCGGAGGATGCCTGTCCTCCAACAGGTATCATATGCTCTCTCCAGATCAAAAAATATTGCTACTGTTTGGCGTTTCCGGAGAAAATTGTTCATGATATAAGTGGAGAGAGCAACAAGATTGTCAACTGCAGAACGATGCTTTCGGAAACCGCATTGGGCAGGTGTTAAAGGACTGCGGGACTCCAGCGACCATGCTAAACGGCAATTCACCATACGCTCCAAAACCTTACATACACTACTCGTGAGAGAAATGGGGCGATAGCTTGAGGGGAGATGTTTGTCCTTTCCAGGTTTCGGAACAGGAACGACGATAGCTTCCCGCCATCGTCTGGGAAAAGTACTGTCGGTCCAAATTCGATTATAAAGGCGAAGGAGGTAATGCAGACTATGGGTTGATAAATGCAGCAACATTTTGACATACCATCCGGTCCTGGGGCGGAGGAGCGAGAAGAAGAGAGTGCATGTTGGAGTCCCTGCATGGAGAAAACAGTATTGTAGCTTTCGCGATTTTGAGAGGAGAAAGCAAGAGGTCGCACTTCCGCTGCAGGTTTCTTCGGGAGAAACGCTGGCGGGTAATTTGAAGAGCTCAAAAACTCAGCAAAGTGTTGACCCAATGAGTTAGAAATTGCGACGGGGTCCATTAATGTATCATGCGCTACAGTGAGCCCAGAGACCAGGCAGAATCTAGGCGCGTCTGATAACCGTCGAATCCGACTCCAAACTTCCGAGGAGGGAGTGAAGGTGTTAAATGAGCTAGTAAAGAAGTCCCAGCTTGCCTTCTTGCTATCGCAGATGACCCGACGGCACCGCGCACGGAACTGCTTATAGCGGATACAGTTGGCCAATGTAGGATGGTGTCAGAAAACGCAAAGAGCACGCCGCCGCTCACGTATTGCGTCACGGCATGCCTCGGTCCACCAAGGAACTGGGGGGCGCCGGGGCAATTCGGAGGTGCGAGGTATTGAACGTTCCGCAGCTGTAAGAATAACGTCTGTAATATGAGTGACCTCATCGTCGACGCTAGGAAAGTGACTGTCATCGAATGTCGCTAGAGACGAAAAAAGTGTCCAGTCGGCTTGGGCAAACTTCCAGTGTCTCGGGCGCGTATATCGCAGTTGTGGCTGCAATCGAAGGACACATGGAAATTGGTCACTCGAGTGTGTATCATCAAGAGCGAACCATTCGAAGCGCCGAGCTAGCAGAACAGTACCGACCGAAAGTTCCAAATGAGAGAAATTTGTCGTGGAGACAGACAAAAATGTAGGGACCCCAGTGTTGAGGCAAACTAGATCCGCTTGGTGGAAGACGTCTAGCAATAGTGAGCCACGTGGACAAGGATGTGGAGATCCCCAAAGCGGGTGGTGGGCATTGAAGTCCCCAACCAGCAAATAGGGGGGTGGAAGCTGACCAAGAAGATGAAGATCAGCTCGTGCCATTGGTGTGGACGATGGAATGTATACAGTACAAAGAGAGAAGGTGTATCCAGAAAGGGAAAGACGGACAGTGACAGCTTGGAAGGAAGTGTTTAAGTGGATTGGGTGATACTGGAGAGTATCATGGAGAAGAATCATGAGTCCTCCATGGGCTGGAGTGGCTTCAACAGAGGGGAGATCATATCGGACAGACTGAAAATGAGGGAGAATAAAGCGGTCATGGGGACGCAGCTTTGTTTCCTGAAGACAGAAGATGACCGACGAGTAGGATCGTTGAGGATCGACAATTCATCCCGATTGGCTCGAATGCCGCGGATATTCCAGTGGATAATAGACATAGGGTGAACAGAAAATGAAGGAATGTGACCAAGGTTGCTGTCAACTCAGCGACTGCTTAGAGCTTGTTACCGACAGCATGGAATGGCATTCAGCCGAAGGCAGAAGACGGCCGAGGGTGGCTACCGCCAGGTGGTGTTGTAGATGAGACACGCCTTGGCGGAGGAAGAGATGAACTGGGTTTCTTATTAGCCTTCTTGGAAGTATGATGTTTAGATGAAGGAGGAACCGATGGTTGTGAAGTTGGGGTATGTAAAAAATCTTCACGAGTATGCTCTTTTTTCGAAGTCTTGGTGTCTGACTTTTGGGCTCGAGATTTAGCAGAACCCGACGAAGGGTGAGCCATAGAGTGGGCAGGCGAAAGTGGTGAGGTTGAACGGGCGATCTTTGCGCTGGCCGATCTGACGACCGTGGCACTAAAGGTGAGATCGCAAGTCTGCGTGGCCGCCTCCTCTGTTGGCCGAGGAGAAGCAAGGACAGTGCTGTATTTTCCTGTGTGAGGCACGGTGGGCTGTCGACTGGCGAATAATTTTCGAGCAGCAAAGGTCGACACCTTTTCCTTCACTCTGATTTCCTGGATGAGCTTTTCGTCTTTAAAAATGTGGCAATCTCGAGAGGAAGCAGCGTGGTCACCCATACAGTTGATGCAGCGAGGGGATGGAGGTGGACAAGCACCCTCATAGGCATCCTTGCCACACGTAACACATTTGGCCGGATTGGAACAGGACTGGCTGGTGTGATTGAACCGCTGACACCAATAGCAACACGTAGGGTTTGGGACGTAAGGGCGAACGGAAATTATCTCATAGCCTGCTTTGATTTTCGATGGGAGTTGAACTCTGTCAAATGTCAAGAAGACAGTATGGGTTGGAACGATGTTCGAGTCAACCCCCCTCATGACTATGAACAGCCGTTACGCCCTGGTTAGACAGGTAGTGCTGAATTTCGTCGTCAGACAATCCATCGAGGGAGCGTGTATAAACGACTCCAAGCGACGAATTTAAAGTACTGTGCGGTTCCACCCGGACAGGGAAGGTGTGGAGAAGTGAAGTACGCAGCAATTTTTGTGCCTGGAGAGCACTGACTGTTTCTAACAACAAGGTGCCACTCCATAATCTGGAACAAGACTTTACAGGACCTGCAATTGCGTCGACACCTTTCTGAATAACGAAAGGGTTGACCGTGGAGAAGTCGTGACCTTCATCAGACCGAGAAACAACAAGGAACTGTGGCAATGATGGAAGAACTGTCTGTGGCTGAGACTCGGTGAACTTACGCTTGTGAGCAGAGATAGTGGAAGGTGAGGAAACCATTGCAGAAGAATCCCCCATGATTACCGGCGTCTCCGATGGCGCGCTCCTCCCTTGTGGGGGCCCTCTCTCAGGGCACTCCCGCCTTAGGTGATTGTTCACACCTCAGGTCACACCTCCCGACAAACGGACGGAGGGACCAATCGGCACTTTCGGAAGGTATCAGCTCGGGTAATCACCCCTCCCTGGGCCTGGCCATTACCAGGGGGTACGTACGTGTCCTACCTGTCTACCCGGGGCGGGGAATTACGCGTTACCCCGTCGCCGGCTACGCACGAAAATGCGTGGGTCGGCCTTCACACACGCACAGGGAGGAAGAAAGAGAAAGGGAAAAACAAAGAAAGGGAAAGGAAAGAAGAGAGGTCTCAAACGCCGCAGCAGAGAAAAGGGTAAAGAGAAGAGGTAAGAAAAAGAGAAGGACAAAGGAAGGATAGAGAAGGACAAAGGAAGGATAGAGAAGGACAAAGGAAGGATAGAGAAGGACAAAGGAAGGATGAAGACAGACAAGCAGAGAAGGCGAAGAATGCGTTACTTTTACGAGCGTCCATCTCCGGACGTAGGCACAAACCATACTCCCAGAGGGGGAGAAAGGGAAGGAAAGAGCATGAGGGGAGGGGGGCGAAGATGGTGGATAGGGAAGGATGCGGAAAAGGAAGGTATGCAGCCCGGAAAGGAAGGAGGGCCACATTAGCTCGGAGTCCCGTGCTCGCTTCGCACGTATCCACAAAAGAGATGTGGACCCCCTGGGGGGTATCCTGGTCTTGAATATATTATTCAGCTACTTAAAAATTCCTTAAGAGTGTAAAAACCTTTTCTTCTGGCCATTTTTGGATATTATTATAAAGGTATTAGGAGATGCAATGTGCCTGCACAGGTAAAGTGTTAAAAAGCTTTATTCCCATGTGTTCATGCCTGCCAGTCATGTTTTTTTAAGTCATGTTTCAGGCATGTCTATAATGTTTAATGATTATTATGATTATGAATGGACTCCTTAAGGCTGTAACTGTTAAAATTTTTCTTTACATAAAAAATGCAGCTGCATATGCTGAAGTCATAAAAGTCATGGGGTAGCTATACACAAATATTCAGATGGTGGCAGTATCGTGTACACAAGGTAGTACATGAGCAGAGCCATCATTCGTACTCATTTGAAAAGGTTTATAATGTGATTATGGCCACACAATGGGAATTAACAGGCTTTGAATGCGGAACAGTAGTTGGAGCTTGATGCATGGACACTCCATTTTGGAAATAGTATGGGAATTGAATATTCTGAGACCCACAGTGTCAAGAGTTTGCTGAGAATATCAAAATCAGGCATTACATTTCACCAAAGAAAATGCAGTGGCTGATGGCCTTCACTTAATGACAGACCAGCGGGATTTGTATAGAGTTGTCAGTGCTAACAGACAAGCATTACTGCATAAAATAACCATCAATCTCGGATGCACGATGAACATATCCAGTACAGTAGTGCAGCAGAATTTGGTATTTATTAGCTATGGTAGCAGACAACTAATGTGAATGCCTTTGCTAACAGCACCACAGTGCCTGCAACATCTCTACTGGGCTTGTGAACCCTAGGCAACTAGGAAAACTGTGGCCCCGTCAGATGAGTCCTGATTTGGTACCTTTGTCTGCTAGGAACAACAGCACAGAAATGAACATAAAAGGAAGCTTAGCAGTGGAAATGTAATGCACGTACTCGCTCAGGGAGGCATTAAGCTCAAAATCAGTATCAGCAAATACTAAGATGAGAATATGTAACAGTGATATGCCCAGCAGTTGTGTACGGCTCAGAAGTCTGGAGCACAACTAAATGGGAAAAGGAGACACTACTAATATCTGAAATAAGAGTAATGAGGAAGACATGGGGGCTGATGTTAGATAAAGGAAAATGGAGAACAATGATGAACGACAAATCTATCTCTTGAAGCAACAACCAACAATCCTATAGAAGGTGAAGAGCAGAAGAATCCAGTGAGCAGGCAATGTAGCCTGTATGTCAGAAGACCGATGAAGAGGGCACTTCAGGGGAAAGAATCACCAGACACTCCATCACACAACCAAGGCTGTGCTGGATGGACGACCTGGTGAATAACCCGGTAGTCTCAGGGACTGAAGACACCTGGAGGAACTGAGTACAGAACAAAGGAATTGAGGCAGTTGGTGGAAGCAACACAGGGCCTGTAAGTGCTGGATATATATATATATATATATATATATATATATATATATATATATATATATATGTATGTATGTATTGTACATTAAGAGAGATGGGACTGTCAGTGTATGTAATTATTTGAAATAAGAGATGCAAGGTATTTTAGTTATGGATACTCCAGACATATCTCCAATATAACAGTGGGAAAAAAGTGCAACAGAAACTCGGCAAGCTTTTCAAAAAGATGTGCAGTTTACTCAACAGATCACAACACGACAATTTATCATGTGTGTGTTCTGTATGACTGTTCCACATTATTTCTGAATCCAGATAGATAACAATGACTATAAGAGATACACACACATTGTCAACATTCAATATTTGTCTGGAGTGTAGCCTCATACGGAAGTGATACATAAATGACCGACAGGCTAGACAATAGGAGAATAGGCTTTTTAAGTGTGGTTTAGAAAAGACTGCTGAAGATTTGATAAGTAGGCTGAGTAACTAATGAAAAGGTACTATGTTGAATTGGGGACAAAAGCTTTGTGGCACAACTTGACTAGAAGACATGTCAGATTGTCAGGACATGCCATGAGGTGTCAAGGAATATTAAGTTTGGTACCGAAAGGAAGGGTAGAGGTTAAACAGTTGTACAAGGAGACCAATTATTAACAACACTAAGCAGACTCAAATGGATACTAGCAGCAGTAGCAATACAGAGATGAAGACTTGCAAAGGATAGCGCTGATCAGTATCACTCTGGACAACAACAACAACAACAACAACAACAACAACAACAACAAACAAAGAAACAAAATCTACAGCAAACAAAAACATCTTACAGTCTGCGTTATGCCATTACATGACTGGAATGGATGACAATTCAAATAAATTAATAAATGAAAACGTATGAAAAAAGTGTCATATTAAGAACTCTACTATCATATAGAGGATTTGAGGATGACACAGACAACTGATTTAACATTTTGACAAAGAGATTTGGTGAGAGTGTGATACTGGACTGCCCCTGAAGTCTTGCTTGTGGTGACAGACCAATTTGCTATGTAATGCGACCTGTAGGTTAGGTTGAATGGTAATAATTTTGTTGTGAGTTGGCGAGGTCAACTAACATGAGTGTCAAAGGTTCTGGTAACAAACAGACCTGTTGTGTATCCTAATGTTTATGTTCACACCATATATGAATCCTCTCTGGCATGGTTAACTCACTTTTCATCATAAAATCCAAAACTGCAAGGTAAATTCAGAAAATTTGTAACAGGTAATGGACACATCTCTGATGGGTATTTTGATCCTAAAGAGAGTGAAGTCATCAAAAATGTCTCCCCCCCCCCTCTGCTTAAGTGGAACCCTTGGTCTCCTAGATATGTATTGTCATGCACTCTGGAGGAATCAAGTGTTGATAGTAACTTGTGCTTCTACCACCATTTAATGGAGTGCACAAGTTGCCCGTTGTCACCATTTCATGTTTTGGCAACAAAGATTTTGCAGATATCCAAAATACATTTTGATCCTGCAGCCACTATGAATCAAGACACATAGGATTAAAGACATTAGCTGTCAATGGGCATTGATTTATATGAATGGGGCAAGTTGAAAACTTGTGCTAGACTGGTATTTGAACTCTGGTCTCCAGTGTACTAGGCCGATGTGCTGACCACTATGTCACCTGGACACAGTGGCCATCACAACCACATGGACTAACCTGGATCACTTCTTGTTAGGCACAAATTCTCAACTTATACCACACACTGATGCACTGTCCTAGCTCATTAGTTGTAGACGCCGGCGTAGTGGTCAGCGCATTTGCCTAGTACGCTGAATACCAGGAGCTCGAATACCCGGAGCTCGAATTCCAATCCAGATCAAATTTTCTTCTTGCCTCATTTATATAAATTAATTCCTACTCGCAATTAATGTATTCAATTACTCTGAGAAAATATTTTGCACTGCATTACATTTTTCATTATTTTCCCAAGATATTGGCAGACAAAACCCTTCAACTTATTTTTGTGTTCTTACAAAGTAAGATTCAAGTTTAATGTTTATGATCAATCCCTTTAGATGTTTGGTTAATTTATTTGGTTAACATAATGTAGGTTGTAGTTGTTTAAACTGGACTCCTTTCTGTTGGAAAATGTTCAGTACACAGTTGTCCAATGTGAAAAACAGTACAACCGAGGAAGCAGCAAAAACATGTAGACTTACAATTTTGGGTAAAAATTTGATGAACTGATTTAGTATTGCCTTGCTATGGAAGTTTCTTTCATTGGGCTTACTCATAATGACATGGTGAGCATTGCTGTATAGTTGCCAGAGAATTAATACTGAACACCAGGAAATACGGAAGCGTCCGATCCCGCCCGTCTGATTTCACACATGATGTCACAAATATGGCGGAAACGACCATAAACCACGATTCCAATATGGCGCATATAAAGTCATTACGTACACATTATGAAGACGAAAATACATCGAAAAACAAACACACACACACGTTCCACAAAAAGCCTAATGACACTAACGGGACACGCGCGAAAATGGGGTTTCTTGGGTGGGGACAAACTAAATATAAACAGATTTAGACTACCCACCCCCATACAAAACCACGCAAAACGACGAAAAAAACCGACGTCACAAAACCCCCCAAATATCACTGAGCACAATATCATCTGGAATCGGACACTTCCCTTGACCTATATGTCTCAAAAACATCTCCCGATACCAATACCAACATTTACAGCCACACATTTCAATAAAACACTTCCCTCGACCACAACACACAACACATACACTAAAAACAAAAAAATAAAAACTTACCTCAAAAAAGTTCCGGCGCTACAAACTAGGTTGGCCTCCACAATCACACACGGGCACTCACACACACCTGTACTTACCCCTATACTTAATGAACTCTGAACACACTTCACGACAAAAAGAAAAACAATCAAGCACACTCCTCTCACTCACACCAGTCTCACGCGCGCAAAAACTGAGTGGGGGATCTATAACAAAAATAATAAGTCACCAGTACAATCTCGCGCATGCCCAACCTAGACTTCTCGAACCAGGAACCGCGCTGTATGGGACGCCAAATGTCTTTTCGACAGCGCCACATATAACCGTCCCTGGTCCGAGACGCCGTAACTTTAGCCAAATTCATTTCTTCGCCACAAATAGAGCATTTCACAACCTCGGCAATTAAACCGAAAAGCTGCAAAAACTTGATCAGTTCCAAAGGAGTATTCCCCATCATATCCCTCAGACGCGCACTTAATTTTATCCGTCATATCCATTCCTGAACAAAAACAACAACCGATTAATTTTACTAAAATTACCACACAACGTACAGCGAACAACACTAAATTAACCTTCACACAAAACCACAAAGTCGTTAACCTGAACATACCACCAGAGGGCACAACAAACAACAACACAACGACATCTAGAAACACGCTACACGCACAAACCAAACTCCGCGCCTTCATGACGTCACACACCACAACACCCTTACGTCACGGGTCAAAGCCGACGATCGGGATCGGACGCTTCTGTCGACCCACATTCAGAAAGAAAGCCTGTATGAATGTCTACTACAGGGCTCTTGTTTTCAGCAAAGAGGACAGAAATTCTGTGATCTTCTGATTGGTGCTATATTACACTTAATCTGAAACTACACTCCTGGAAATTGAAATAAGAACACCGTGAATTCATTGTCCCAGGAAGGGGAAACTTTATTGACACATTCCTGGGGTCAGATACATCACATGATCACACTGACAGAACCACAGGCACATAGACACAGGCAACAGAGCATGCACAATGTCGGCACTAGTACAGTGTATATCCACCTTTCGCAGCAATGCAGGCTGCTATTCTCCCATGGAGACGATCGTAGAGATGCTGGATGTAGTCCTGTGGAACGGCTTGCCATGCCATTTCCACCTGGCGCCTCCGTTGGACCAGAGGTCGTGCTGGACGTGCAGACCGCGTGAGACGACGCTTCATCCAGTCCCAAACATGCTCAATGGGGGACAGATCCGGAGATCTTGCTGGCCAGGGTAGTTGACTTACACCTTCTAGAGCACGTTGGGTGGCACGGGATACATGCGGACGTGCATTGTCCTGTTGGAACAGCAAGTTCCCTTGCCGGTCTAGGAATGGTAGAACGATGGGTTCGATGACGGTTTGGATGTACCGTGCACTATTCAGTGTCCCCTCGACGATCACCAGTGGTGTACGGCCAGTGTAGGAGATCGCTCCCCACACCATGATGCCGGGTGTTGGCCCTGTGTGCCTCGGTCGTATGCAGTCCTGATTGTGGCGCTCACCTGCACGGCGCCAAACATGCATACGACCATCATTGGCACCAAGGCAGAAGCGACTCTCATCGCTGAAGACGACACGTCTCCATTCGTCCCTCCATTCACGCCTGTCGCGACACCACTGGAGGCGGGCTGCACGATGTTGGGGCGTGAGCGGAAGACGGCCTAACGGTGTGCGGGACCGTAGCCCAGCTTCATGGAGACGGTTGCGAATGGTCCTCGCCGATACCCCAGGAGCAACAGTGTCCCTTATTTGCTGGGAAGTGGCGGTGCAGTCCCCTACGGCACTGCGTAGGATCCTACGGTCTTGGCGTGCATCCGTGCGTCGCTGCGGTCCGGTCCCAGGTCGACGGGCACGTGCACCCTCCGCCGACCACTGGCGACAACATCGATGTACTGTGGAGACCTCACGCCCCACGTGTTGAGCAATTCGGCGGTACGTCCACCCAGCCTCCCGCATGCCCACTATACGCCCTCGCTCAAAGTCCGTCAACTGCACATGCGGTTCACGTCCACGCTGTCGCGGCATGCTACCAGTGTTAAAGACTGCGATGGAGCTCCGTATGCCACGGCAAACTGGTTGACACTGACGGCGGCGGTGCACAAATGCTGCGCAGCTAGCGCCATTCGACGGCCAACACCGCGGTTCCTGGTGTGTCCGCTGTGCCGTGCGTGTGATCATTGCTTGTACAGCCCTCTCGCAGTGTCCGGAGCAAGTATGGTGGGTCTGACACACCGGTGTCAATGTGTTCTTTTTCCATTTCCAGGAGTGTAGATTGTGTACACTCTTATTTGATAGCAATTAGACGTTTTATTTGGTACTACTATGATTATTTTTTGGAGGCTCCAATTTGGGCAGTTATTTTCAGAACTCACACGTTTTTCAAAATAATTTCAATTATTTTTTAAGAGTAAAATATAAATAGTAATATAAAGTAAGTATCCTGTGCCTTTAAAAGTTGATTTTTACTACTTTATTTTTTAAATAAAGAAATTGCGGGTCTGGTTTTCAGCACTTTCCCCTCTGTACTATATAGATAGCACACGCACAAGACAGTGACCCAGGTCGAAAAACGCCATTTTTTAGTTTGTCACTGAAAAATACGTGTGGAGTGCCCAACATACACAAAAAATATAATGGAATTTACTGCCAACAACGCTTACTTTAAACTTAAAGAAAGCTTACATAATTTCAATATAAGTTTTTTATTGTGTAAGTCGACTTTCTCAAATATTGGATTTTTTGAATTTTGTTACTGGACTTGGCTGCATGCAATATAATGTAGGTAAACGACGAACCTGGGAAGTAGAACTACTAACTTTGCTGGTCATTCATTCAGTTAAGTATTCACAAATATCTTGTTTCCACAAATTCCACCGGTAGGAATATGGAACGACTGAAGTTAACTCTACAGAAGCTGTTAATAGGAACCACTGAAGGCTACTTCTATATAGTATGAACCACAGCCAGAACTAACATTACTTAAAAACGTGAAACAGGTAACTTACCTAAATTCCCACACACAGTTTTCACCGCTAATTTAACTCATTGAGTGCACTTGATTTTAAAATTAAATCTTGCAGGACATTACCTAACAAAATACGGAAAAACATGTAGGGGATTACAACACATAAAAAGAAAATACATACCGTACCTTATGGAAATTGTTTACAATAGCGCTATGCAACAGAACTACGACGCAACCGATATTGCCATGCTCACCTCCAAATATTCCAATTGGCAACTGAGATTGGTCCAAATTTTCGACATAGTCTCCGAGAAAACGGTTCAAAAGATCTGCTACGATGTTTTCTAAAACCATTCTCACATGTCAACCACACAGCACTTGCAAAACTGACTTGCTGAATATGGGTTGCAGCAAGTTTACAGTTCATAACAACGCGCGCACGAATGCCCGGGCGACACTGCCTGCTACAGAACCTGTTATCCGGGCACTGTGAACTCGTCAGCACAGAACATGCGACAAAGGTTGTGGTTGGTTGGGACTTAGCGAAACTTCGACATTAGGATTTGTAAACACCACGATGTCACCCAACCGACCTGCTGTCCTCTGCCGAAACCTACGACAGGCTGCGACGCACATGTCAGCAGGCAAAATGCGGTTCTACACCTGTTAACTCGTAGCCGGGCACTCGCGTACTAACGAGAATTGGGATCCCGCTTTTATGGAGTCTTTCTAGTTACGTGTACCACATCGAAATACGCAACTTTGCAGTACGCTTAAAAGCACAGCTGAAATTGCTGCGAGAGGAGAGAAAAAACAGTCAAATATTTGTGACAACCAAGATCAATCAATTAATTGACGCTCGGTTTATTCTAAATCTACATCTGTGCTCTACAAACTACCGTCAGGTCCATGGCAGGCGGTACATCCCATCGTACGAGTTATTAGGGTTGCTTCCTATTCCATTCACGCATGGAGAGCGGGAAGAATGTCAATTGAATGCCTGTGTGTGTGTGTGTGTGTGTGTGTGTGCGCGCAGTAATTATTCTAATGTCATCCACATGATTCCTGTGTGTACGATACGTATGGGGTTGTAGTACCTATATCCCAAAGTAATCATTTAAAGCCGGTTCTTGAAACTCTCGATAGACTTTCTCGGGATAGTTTACGTCTGTCTACAAGTTACTGCCAGTTCAGTTCCTTCAGTATCTCTGTGACACTCTCCCACGGATTGAACAAATCTGTGACCATTCGTGCTGCCCTTCTTTGTATACGTTCAATATTCCCTGTTAGTCCTATCTGGTACGAGTCCTACACACTTGAGTAATATTCTAGAACCAGTCACATAAGTGATTTGTAAGCAATCTCCTGTGTAGACTGATTGCTCTCCCCCGTTAGTCTACAAATAACCAGAAGTCAACCAGCTGTTTTACCTACGACTGGCCCTGTGTGATCATTCCATTTCAGATATCTACAGTGTGTTACACCTAGGTATTTGTATGAGTTGACCGATTCCAACAGTGACTCACTCATATTACCGTCGTAGGATACTACGTTTTTTCATATTGTAAAGTGGAAAATTTAACATTTATGGACATTAAGAGTAAGTTGCCAATCTTCGCACCACGTTGAAATCTTATCAAGATCTGACTGAATATGTATGCAGCTTCTTTCTGGCAGTACTTCATTACAGATAACTGCATCATCTGCATAATATTAATATTGTCTGTTAGGTCATAAATATACAACATGAACAGCATGCACCCCACCACACTTCTCTGGGGCGCACCCGAAATTACTTCTACGCCTGAGCCGGCCGCGGTGGTCTAGCGGTTCTAGACGCGCAGTCCGGAACCGTGCGACTGCTACGGTCGCAGGTTCGAATCCTGCCTCGGGCATGGATGTGTGTGATGTCCTTAGGTTAGTTAGGTTTAAGTAGTTCTAAGTTCTAGGGGACTGATAACCACAGCAGTTGAGTCCGATAGTGCTCAGAGCCATTTGAACCATTTTCTACACCTGACGGTGACACAGTATCCAAGATAACATGCTGTGCCCTCCCTACCAAAAAGTCCTCAATCCAGTCACAAATTTCACTTGATACCCCATACGAGTCAAATGCTGAGTTAAATGCTTTTCGGAAATCAAGAAATAATCCATCTACCTGGTTGTCTTGATCCAAAGCTTTCAGTATGTCATGTGAGGAAAGTGCGAGCTGTTTCACATGATCTATGTTTTCGAAACCAATGCCGGTTGTCATTGAGGTCATTGTGTTCGAGGGACGTCATTATGTTTGATCTCAGAACATGTTCTAAAATTCTACAATAAATCGATGTCAAGGATAGTGGACGGTAGTTTTGTGGATCACTTCTACTACCCTTCTTGTAGCCGGGTGTGTCCTGTGCCTCTTTCCAAGAACTGGGCACGGTTTTTTGTTCAAGGGATCTACGATAGATTATAGTTAGAAGAGGGTTTAACTAACTTGCAAATACAGTATAGAATCGGACGGGGACTCTAGCCTGGAGCTTTGTTTAGTTTTAAGTAAAGATTTATGCTCTAAGTATTGTGGTATAATGGCTTGTTTATAGCATTCACTCTCTTCTGCTTAACAGTCCTCTTTTCATAGGAGATGTGGTGACTCATGCAACCGATAATCATTTTGGCAAGATTTTAATTTTATTGTACCCACTACAGCCATAACAAATTATTAGTAGGGCGATAGGCTTCCAATCGTGGAAGGACTAATATACAAGAGGACCACACAATAGCGTATTCCAGTGGAAGATGCAATTCTCTATTTACCTAAATACCGAATTACGAGTTAACAGGTGCAGAAATGCAGTTTGTCTGATGAGCTGAGCAAGTGAGTTCTGGCCTACCTTCCTGACGTACGAGGCATGCTATTAGTTCGTTTCTTCCGCCAGTCGACTCGACTGAATCGAGTAGTTGTACTTTCCTAAGTAGCACGCGCGTCCGCTACAACGTACTTTATACGTTTCTGTCTGGTACATAGACAGCTAACACATACCTACAAGAAAAGTCGCGGCCATTATAGTGACCGCCGTACGTTTTTCTGTCTGGCATTTGTTCGAGATAAGTCGCGAAAATGCTACTTTTTTCTTGTACAGAGAACTTTCGATACGTAGCGTTATAAATACGGACTATTCGCCGAACAGGAAGCTAGTTTACATTCAGAAGCAAAAATGTTAAGACTGAAGAATGAATAAGTAGAAAGTAATAGTTGTAGCAAGTGCAAGTGTGAATATAAGTCAAGAGTGAGAGTGATAAGTTGATTGTGGAGTATTAATAATAGTAATTCATAAAGACTCGTAACAATATTTTTACTAACAATGTAACAATAGTTTCCCATTCCTAACTCGTATTACGGTATGGGAAACTAATGATGCGTGTATCTCCAGTAATAGTGACTTTCGAGAAGAATCCTAAATACGCATTGTTACTATATAGGCCCTCTGTCGAATGGACTAAAAAGGAACGGAATCGACAATAAAAGTTCCACACACGTAAATTGCCGAATGACGTTATCATTGGAAACACGCCCTTATATAATGTGCCGTAAGGTACATATTGGCTTGTCGCTTTCAAAGTAGCTATTTGTTCACACTACATAAAAGTCTGGAAGCGCACATTCTCGAAATAACTGAGACACATATATAAGAGAAGTCGAGTCGCTTTTTGAAAGTTATGATCGTTGCGATAACTTGGAAGTGATAAAAGTGAACAACTGCGATTACTGGCTGTTACACGGACTTCAGTCAGTGTTTTGCTTAGTGATATTAGAAATACCCGGTTGTGATCGTGTGTTTTAGTGCTAAGTCTACTAGCGTTGGATTTTTTAGTGCGAATAAAGTGTTTGTTCGAGAATTAAACTTTGCATATGACTTGATTATTTTTTATTATGGTAAAAGTAAAGCTAGCTCAAGATATCTTTAGTGCCCCTTCTTGAGGTTTTTCTGTATCCGCCGCTGGCCATGTCACGTCATTCAGATGCCGTACGAGGCCCACGAGAGAGGTTCGTTGACCCCCCAGACGCGATATGGAGGAACATGGGGTCATTACACGGCTCTCACGGCTGTTGTAGACTACTTTGTTTTATACATGGGAGCCGCTGCTGTCCTTTCCTGACCCTTGCTGCCATTTCCCTTAGGGGACCATCATTCGCTGTACATTAGAACTGCTGAAGATTAAGAGACCCCCTACCATTTTGTGTTTGCCTTCTCCAGACACCAGGCAAAGCAAAGTTCCCCAAAACAAGTGAAGTGAGTTCCACTGGCTCAGTTTCAGTGCCCTGAGTCCTCGCTGTTCCCTTTCCTCCCTGTACAGGGTGCCCAGATCTACCACTGAAATGCCACTTGCCGTCAAGTGGACGACAGATCCTGTACTTTCTACAGAGGAGATAGGATCCATTGGAGAGGACAGTATCTGAGGTACCTCTGGTACCGGTATCACAGGCACACGACTGTCAGAAGTTCTTCTAACACACCAACTGCCAATCATTTGACAGTAGTTAGAGCAATTTCCAGCAGCTTACAAATGTCATCCATCTCACCCTGTGCTCAAGAATGGCATTCATAGTGGGGCTAAATGTTTGCTGGTGTAATGTTTTACAAGGCAGTGAACAAATCACTTTAAATTAACCTGCTGATTATCTTGTCATCAGTTGAGCTAAAAAGTTACCAATTCTCTGTAAGAATTGATGTTCAAAGACAAAATGAGGTTCCTATTAGGCAACACAAAAAACTGTGATAAAAATTACTAGTTTCCTAAAACGTTTTGAGGTTCGTTATAGTTGTTACCAAACTTGAAAGCAGAGTTAATTTACGGTAAATGGAGGCAATATATAGGTCTACTCCTGGTTAAGGGAAAGCTAGATATAAAACAATACATTAGAATATCTGCTACAGTAACTAAATCGCAAATGCTGATTTACTACAAACCGCTCATAGATGACGCAAATGATAATGGTAACTTTCAAAAATTCTCAAAAAGGCATGTTTAATTGTGTTGATATACAATGAAATTCAGGGGTGATGTATTCTTTGGCAGAACTGTGAACCACAAATACCGATTTACTTCGAAATTTGTACAATGAAATTAGAGAACAATACTTTTGAATGAGGATAAGCCTGCTATTCTCAAAAATTTTAAATGAGCACAATTAAGTTTAAGCCTACAATTGACAATAACACCAGGAGTTTATTGCAGCACTCAAGAACGTTCAAAACTTCACAACATACCACAATACAAATTGATATTTATACACTCCATGAAAGAATATGTAGAAGTGACGAGAACAGTAAAACATGTGAATCTAGAACTTCAAATCGGCACATAAATCTTACACACACTGTTCCACACAAAGGAAAATTCCAACGCCAGATTCTGTCTATAAATAAATGTTGCACATTGCACAGACTTTTCACTTAGATGTTTCTGTGCACTCTTCTACACCGGCATGCCGTAGAAGAATAGTGCAAATACTTGGAAAATCACTAAAATGTTGAGCATCAGAAAAGTGTATATATATATATATATATATATATATATATATATATATATATATGTGTGTGTGTGTGTGTGTGTGTGTGTGTGTGTGTGTGTGTGTGTGTGTGTGTGAAGGGCGGGGGGGGGGAGGTGTTATGGGACCAAACTGCTGAGGTCATCAGTCCCTAAGCTTACATACTACTTAATCTAACAAACTACCTTACGCTAAGGACGACACACACACACACACACACACACACACACACACACACACACACACACACACACGGGAGGACTCGAACCTCTGACGGAGGGGGGGGGGGAGCTGCATGGAGCGCGACAATATGCATATGACCGTGCAGCTTCCCTGCATGGCAGAAACGTATATCTTCTGCCTATTGCAGCTAACAATGTCTCAAGCCTTGTACAGCATAATATTTCATTAGAAAATATCATTAGTTATGGCTCAGATGGTGCAAATCTTTCCGTTGGAAATCACAATTCAGTGCCCATTCGATTAAAAGAGTTTCTTCCTGGAATAACATTAACAAAATGCAATTGTCATTCAAATCGCTTAAGTGATATTGATGGATGGAAGGCACTTCCCAGTCGTTTTGAGGAACTTGCAAGACAAATGAATGTTGGACAAGTAGGCTGCATTAATTTTATTTATTATAGATCAGAACAGAAAAGGTAAGGCCTTAGGGACCCTAAACTTGCCCTGTGATAATTTCTTAAATTGTATTTCCAATTTATAAAGTGGAGTTGGCCCAAATTTAATACAATGGATGCTTATTTCCAATCTTCAAAAGTGTAGCACTAAACTTAAAGCAGCAAATGGAAAAAATTTAAAATTCTGTTCTTGGTTGCTTTTCCAAAGTTTAATTTTTTCTTTTAGTTGTTCAGCTTTCTATTTTGTTTAGCTTTTCAAACAACTACATCATACTTTGCAAACAGTTGTTAAAGAAGAAAGAATGGTTGGCATTTGCTTTTACATTTTTAAGAAATGTTGTATTTTATTTCTAAACTTACCTTAGTTTGATTTTCTAGACATATATATTGTTAAAAAACCAAATTCATCATTCTAACATTTGCTACACATTTCTTTAATATTATCAAACTGTAAATCTCCACCTACTAATTCATGATAAATATGAATTAAATTTGTATCATCTTGTCTATATATATTTAAAAAATTTAAATTATCTCTAACTGTTTTTGTATTTTTAATAAGTTTGAGCTAAGTAAAAACAATCTATACCTTTGTGTCTGCCTCTAGTAAAATAATCTCTAACAGTATCTTGATTTTCTAGAATAAAGTTCATCAAACACAGCAACTGAATTTTCTTTAGATTCATCTAATGGAATAATTTCTTCATTATTTTCAATTGAACTAACAATATGTTTATTAATTTTGTTCAATTTTTTTGATTGTTTTATAAATTCTTGATACTTTGGTTGGTCTAAACTCTTTGAATAAATATATAAATGTTTAATTTTATTCCAGTTTAATCATCCTGGAGCTAAAATATAATTATCAATCATTAATGTTGTTTTTCCACACCCACTTGGACCAATTATTACTCACCTTATAGAATTTGGTAAAAGTTTTCCATGTTTGTTTTTTAAATTATTTTCTGGAATTCTTACTTTAGGTTCCCAATCTGTTTTGTTCATTTATTTAATAATTTTTTGTACATTTATTTAATAATTTTTTGTTCATTTATTTAATAATTTTTTTATTTATTTATATTTTCAATTCTTTTCATTTGTATTTATCGTTTATTAAATTTTTACATTTATTTATATTTTCACATTTATTTACATTGTTTCATCGGTAAATGAGCCGCCTGACACAGTCTAAGGACAGCTTAGGCTGTCACTTATTTCAACTTAGTAATAACTCATCTGTAATTAGAAAATATGTGATAATTATACTGATGTTTCAGTAGTTGGATTTTATTCAACATTCCTAACACCAAATATTAAAACAAAATATAATAAACTTTATTGTGATGTAGAGACAATAGAAATTCCAGAAGGTCAATATAGTTTTAACAATCTTAAAAAAGTTATTCATTCGAAAAACCTAATATACATATTAAAGCAGATGAAATTTTAAATAGAATTAATATTGAAAGTGATGTACAATTATATATGGATATTCAAGACAGAATTGGAAATTTACTTGATTTAATAATTAAGTTGTTTTACCTAATGAAAAAGCTGTAGCTAAAGATGTTACAAAAATAATTCCTTTTGAACTAATAAATATAAATTTTAATCTTGCTGATGGAATGTACATAAAACATAATGATCATTTTCATAAAGAAACTAATATTATTGCTTAATTTAAACATAATGCTGAATCTGATGAACCAAATTATCCTGTAAAAGTTGCTATTTTTGATACAACTCAATATTTAGAAGTTACTATAACCAATGAAAATGATAATTTAACTGACTTTAATGGTGCTACTGTAACAGTTATTTTAAAAATATCTTAATAAATTTTCTCCTTAATAAATAAATAAATAAATAATTGCTAAAACAATAAGCAATAGCTAAAGCAATCTTTGACTTCAACATGAATAAAATGGAAAGTTATCAGTTTTGTTCATTTCCTTTTAATGCAAACACCAAAAATAATTTGCATGTTCCTAACAAAGACACAGAAATTGAAAAAATTATTGGTGATGGTTGGCTACATCCAAATCGTGCAAAATTATATATGAATTTTAAAATTATTGGAAATGATAGTACAGATTATCCAACACATGATGGAAAATAAAATAAAAAATTAATTGATAATTATGTAGCTAAATTGTTTGACTTTAAGATAAAAAATGAATTAATATACTATCTAGAATCGAACATCATTATTTCATCAACAGTTTTATTACATTTAACTTCATCTGTTACTGATAAAGTAAGTTTAGAACGACATATTCTTAATACAGGAAAAGTAAATAGTAAAAGAAATGAAGTACTTTATAATAATGAATCAGTTGATTTGTCATTATTTAATCATGTTAAACTACTGAATATTTATTTAAAAAATGGTAGAAATGAAGTTTTTCCTCACGAAATGTGGAATGGTAATCCACCAAATAATTCTCTAAAAGCATATGATGCACTTTTAGATTTTAAACAAACGTGTAGCGACGCTGCCGCGCGCTAATTCAAGCTCGCCAGTATGTGTGTGTGTGCTGTGCGCGTGTGTCAGTACAGTGATGTAGCGACGCTGTGTAGTTCCGCGCCCAGCCTCTAGAGGCGCTGTGTTTTATAACTTTTATATACGTTCTGTTTCTTATGATTATTATTCCTTGTTTTTTAGAGTTAGTGAGTAGTTCCTTGTCTCCTGACTTGTGTGGACGGATACTATTTTCTCTCCTAACTACAGAAGTTCCCGAGGATTGAGGATCCTCTGTATAGATCGGAAGCAAAATTTTATAGCCCCGAACTGTCCACACATGCCGGGCGTCGTCAGATACACGCCGCAATAAAGTTATTATTAGTCAACTGAAGGTCTTCATTCTTCCGAATCACGTCAAGCAAAAGTCGGACAGCCACCAGTTTAGCTGTACCCGACAAGTGGTGACCCCGACGTGATTCAAGCAGAGCCCGACGTGATCCAAGCAGAGACCGACGTGATTAAGAAGAAGCAGTCGTGAGCTACGCAAGTAACGAGCACATAATGACCGAACAGCAGGCCGTCTCCAGGATTGCAGTCCGTTTGCCGCCGTTCTGGCCCGACAACCCAGTACTCTGGTTCGCGCAGGCAGAGGCAAGTTTTAGCTGCGCTGGAATAACGGTCGAAGCAACTAAATTTGCGCTGATTGTGAGCCAACTCGACCAACGTTATGCAGCCGAGGTGCAGGACATAATCACAGCACCGCCCGAGGCTGGAGCTTATGCCAGGCTAAAATCAGAGTTGATTCGACGGGTTGCCGCGTCACAAGAGGACCGGATACGTCAGGTTCTGACACAGGAAGAAATTGGCGACAGGAAGCCTTCCCAATATCTGCGACATCTACGCAGCAAGGTTGACACCGTTACTGTGCCAGACAGTCTGCTCAGAACGCTGTGGAGCAGTAGGTTGCCGCCGCAAATAAAAGCCATAATCGCCTCACAAACGGACATGCCGCTGGATGACGTGGCGCAGCTAGCAGACCGGATTCAGGACGCGATCACACCGGCTCCGGTCAGCGCAGTCGCGGCGTTGGACAACAGTGCAAACAGTACCGCGTCTGTGGCACGAGCCGACCATGATTCTCTCGCTGCCAAGGTTGAGCTTTTGTGCGCCCAGGTCAGTGCGCTGCTAGCACGGGACGACGACAATAATAGAAGAAGTCTATACAGACGGCGGCGTTCGAGAAGCAGATCTTCAGGCAGTACTACCACTCCGCAAGGCGAGGTACCGTTGTGCTGGTACCACCGACGATTCGGCGATCAGGCAAGGAAGTGCACATCGCCATGCTCGCACCCAAACGCCACCGGCGGTCGACAATAGGCGCAACCGACTGCCAGTTATCCTCCAAGCGCCTGTTCGTTACCGATAGGAGTTCCGGCGTTAAGTTTTTAATTGACACTGGGTCGGACCTGAGTATCATACCACGAACAGCCATACATCGTTGCCGGCCGCCAACTGCCTTCCGTCTGACGGCCACCAACAATTCTTCCATCGCAACATATGGCACACAGAGGATGGAGCTTAATCTCGGCCTACGTCGCGCGTACGAGTGGAATTTTACAGTTGCTGACGTCACGGAGGCGATCGTCGGGGCTGATCTCCTCGCGCACTACCACCTGCTGCCGGACGTCGCGAACGCACGCTTGGTAGACAGCGTCACTGGCTTAGCTGTCACGGGTTTCCGTCGCAACACCGCAACGCACAGTGCCAAGTTGGTCCATGCTACGGAGGGTGAGTACACTGAATTACTGCTTAACTATCCGAACTTGACCAGGCCGCCCGGCGCTCCCAGGTTCATACCACATGACACGGTGCATCACATTCAAACGACTGATGGTCCCCCAGTAGCATGCCGACCTAGGCGTCTCGCTCCGGACAGATTGAAGATAGCGAAGGCAGAATTCGACGCCATGATTCGCGAGGGCATAATGCGGCCATCTAAGAGCCCGTGGTCCTCCGCATTACATCTTGTTCCGAAGAAGGGTGGAGCTTGGCGCCCATGCGGTGACTACCGTGCGCTTAACGCGCGAACGGTGCCGGACAGATATCCCGTTCCGTTACTGAGGGATTATAATCACGCTTTACATGGTGCCACGGTGTTCACAGTCCTGGACTGCGCTAAAGCGTATACACAGATTCCGGTGGCCAATGACGACATTCCAAAGACTGCAATAATAACGCCTTTCGGTTTATTTGAAAGTAAATTTATGACTTTCGGTTTGCGCAATGCCGCTCAGACCTGGCAAAGGTTTATAGACTCGGTTCTCCAGGGGCTGCCGTTCTGTTTCGCCTACCTGGACGATGTGTTAGTGTTCTCTGCTGACCACGATCAACACCGACAACATCTGCGAGAGATTTTCGAGCGATTGGAGCGTTACGGTGTCGTCTTGAACGTGGACAAGTGTGTTTTTGGGCAGTCAGAGGTGACATTTCTTGGCCATAAGATTTCGGCTGAAGGCTCTCTTCCTCTGTCCGAGAAGGTGGACGCTATCTTGCAGCTACCCCGACCAACTACAATCAAAGAATTACGTCGTTTTTTGGGGATGCTCAATTTTTATCGACGACACCTTCCTCACGCTGTGGAGCTGCAGGAACCTTTGACGGCGGCATTATCAGGCCCTAAAGTAAATAGCAAGTCTCTGATACAGTGGACAGAGGACATGTGTTCTGCGTTCGAGGCAACAAAGAGGAGTATGGCCGACGCGGCGCTTCTCGCACACCCACGACTCGACGCGCCATTAGCAATTGTCGTAGATGCGAGCCAGACGGCGATCGGTGCCGCGTTACAACAATGGTCCGATAACGCATGGCAGCCACTGGCGTATTATTCCCACAAGCTTTCGCCTGCACAGAGAAAATGGAGCACATACGACCGTGAACTCCTGGCAGTATACCAAGCAGTGAAATATTTTCGCCCTCAAGTGGAAGCGCGAACTTTCACGGTATATACAGACCACAAACCACTCACTTTCGCCTTCCGTCGGAATAGTGTCAACTGCTCTCCCCGACAATTTCATCACCTTGAGTTCGTGGCCCAGTTTACTACCGACATTAGACATATTTCTGGGATCGACAACATTGTTGCGGATTGCCTTTCACGGATCAGCAGTGTTTCCAGTAACATAGACTTTCCTGCACTGGCACAGGCACAGAGAGACGACGAAGAACTCCTTGCCTATGTTAAAGACACGGCTTCAGCATTGCAACTGAAACTTGTTGATGTTCCGGGGGAGGACACACAGCTATACTGCGACGTTTCTCGCGGCCGACCTCGTCCCTTTCTGACGCCGGCTTTTAGAAGGCAAGCCTTTGATACGGTACATGGATTGTCCCATCCAGGGGTACGCCCGACATTCCGCCTAGTATCGCAACGTTTCGTGTGGCCAGGCATGCAAAAAGACTGCCGCGAGTGGGTCCAATCTTGTCTTCAGTGCCAACGCTGCAAGATTAACCGCCATGTACACGCACCGATCGGCGATTTTCCGGATACCACCGCCCGCTTTGCCCACGTTCATGTAGATGTAGTCGGACCACTTCCACCTTCGAACGGGCAAAGATATCTGTTTACAATGATCGACCGTTTTACGCGTTGGCCGGAGGCAGTGCCGGTGGATAATATCACAGCAGACACATTAGCTTCCGCTTTTGCAATGACGTGGTTGGCAAGATTTGGATGCCCACTACATATTACCACTGACCGCGGACGGCAATTTGAATCAGACCTGTTCTCACAGCTGGCCAAGTTTTGTGGTTACACCCACCATAAGACCACAAGTTATCACCCAGCAAGCAACGGCATGATCGAACGCTGGCACCGTTGTTTGAAGGCCGCGCTGATGTGCCACGAAGAAACCTGGACAACCGCACTACCAGTGGTCTTGTTAGGCTTACGGACGACTTTCAAACCAGACCTGGGGTCGTCAGCGGCAGAACTGGTTTACGGAGAAACACTGCGCCTTCCTGGTGACTTTGTAGACGCTGATGCCACGGAGACAGTTGCTACTGGCCAGCCGGATTTCTTGCGACGATTGAGGGACCATGTATCAAAGATTCGCCCTCCGAAAGCCACACGTCATGGCAAGCCGCCCACTTTCGTGCACCAGGACCTGGAACAATGTCGTCACGTCATGCTCCGCACTGAGGGCGTTAAACCGCCTCTACAAGCTCCTTATTCTGGTCCATATGAAGTGCTACGGCGCAGTGCCCACACCATGGATATCCTAGTGAACGGCAAAACGACGACTGTCGCATTGAATCGGGTTAAACCTGCATATGTTTTTCCTGACACCCCACTAGCGGCACCTCGTCGTAGGCGTCCACCTACCGCTGTTCCAGACACTGACGCCACATCTCCGGCGCCGGCTCTTCAACATTCGCCGCCCAACGCAGCACAACATCCGCCTCCTGACGTTGTTCCTCCTCCTCCGACGAGGACGACCCGTTCTGGACGTCGGGTGCACTTTCCGGCGCGGTATCTCGACGCCGACGCTCCGCTTCCGCCCGGGGGGCTGATGTAGCGACGCTGCCGCGCGCTAATTCAAGCTCGCCAGTGTGTGTGTGTGTGTATGCTGTGCGCGTGTGTCAGTACAGTGATGTAGCGACGCTGTGTAGTTCCGCGCCCAGCCTCTAGAGGCACTGTGTTTTATAACTTTTATATACGTTCTGTTTCTTATGATTATTATTCCTTGTTTTTTAGAGTTAGTGAGTAGTTCCTTGTCTCCTGACTTGTGTGGACGGATACTATTTTCTCTCCTAACTACAGAAGTTCCCGAGGATTGAGGATCCTCTGTATAGATCGGAAGCAAAATTTTATAGCCCCGAACTGTCCACACATGCCGGGCGTCGTCAGATACACGCCGCAATAAAGTTATTATTACTCAACTGAAGGTCTTCATTCTTCCGAATCACGTCAAGCAAAAGTCGGACAGCCACCAGTTTAGCTGTACCCGACAAACGAATTACTTTACTAAAATCAGATATTGATATTGGTCCATTTAGTTTTATAAATAATTATCTATTTATGTAATTAATATGACACATAGAAATGTTGCAACTACACAAAAAAACAATTATGAAACTTTGTCCAACTTTTAATGATAAAATTCCAAATGTTACACTTGCTTATGTCATTATGTATGGTAAAAAGAATCTTACATACGGTGCACAACACAGATTATTTACTGAAAATTTTTAATTATTAACATTTGCTTCTATATAAATGAATAAAAAACTTAAAATAGTAATAAAAGTGTTAACTTCATGTTTATATACATTTCTGAAACATTTCAAGATAGAAAAAATAAAAACTCAAAATTTTAAAATAATGTACTTTGTTAACTAATACATTTTAATTGATTTACTTATCTTCATACATGTAAGAAAAATATTTTACTTAGAACAACAAAGTTTCAACTACTTTTTCAGGACAATGAAATTTTATGAATGTGGTAGAATTGTATTAAAGAGGTCACTCAAAAAACATTTACAAACAATGGATCATAGTAATCTTATGGCTGCTAAAGCAGAAGGTAAATAATTTTATGTATCTAATTTATTATATATTATATACTGTATATATTACAGTCACCTATGAGAAATGTATGTAAAATGAGTGATATTTTATTACAGTTACTATTATATTACTATATTATAATTATTAGGTGAAGGGATAGTAGGATGATATTGTAGGATCAGGATAATTAGGTGAATTTTGTGAAAAATAACAAAATTGTGAGTGTTAACGAGCAATTTTTTATAAAACTGACCTATGAACCAGAACCTACAAAATCATCCCACTAACAAAGAATAAATTACAGAGAAAATTCCTTAGAACATTGACAAGATGATAAAATAAAATACAAACAGCGGGATAATGCCATCCATGGTCTGTGGCTAGCCCGGTATTTGGGGGTTTTGATTACTGTTTTGTGTGTTTCAGCAAGATCAATGGTAGTACACATATCCTACAGACTAGCAGATGTTGGTCCTGCATGTCATCACACTGGCAAATTACGTCATTACTGCTGATGCCCTATTTCCAGAATCTGAATCTGCATCCCCATTCTCAGCCTGTAGAGCGTCTACAACGTCATAGTATGAATCGGTGGCTGGTTGGCTCAGGCAAACAGTCTCACCAAAGTTCTGCTCGGTTTGAAGGCATAGGGACACACACACTCTTAAACCATCCATAGTTTTATGACAAATATTTAAAAGCGATTTAACATTTTTCCGAAACAATCTCACATCTCGAACTCCCATGAACTCATAACGCTCAAAACAAATTATAGTCCTAAATAACAAGGACTAACGGGGCTAAAATTTACTACATTTATATCGAAACTACTACTAACAGGAACAGCACAAACTTAATTTTACGTTACAATAACTTAGATATACAGTGTCACAATTACTGAACTGTATTAAATCGCCATAACCTCTGAACGGTTTGTGTTGTGACATTCAAACTGCACGGTTGGCCGCGAGCCATGATGGGGGCTGATATGAGCTGTACGGTTCGGTTTAGCGATGAAGCCCGCTTTCATTTCGAAGGGTTCGTCAATAAGCAAAACTGGCGCATTTGGGGGACTGAGAATACACATTTGGGGACGGGAAGTCTCTTCACCCTCATCGGGTGACTGTGTGGTGTTGAGTGTCCAGTCACAGAATAATCGGTGCCATATTCCTTCATGGCACAGTGATTACTGAACGGAATGTGAAGGTTTAGGAAGATGATTTCGTCTCTATTATCGTAAGTGACCCAGATTTTGAGGTGGTGTGCTTCATGCAAGACAGAGCTCACCCCATCGAAGCAGGAGAGTGTTTGATGTCCTGGAAGAGCATTTTGGGGACCGTATTCTGGCTATGGGGTACTCAGGGGCCACTGGCCTGGGCCTCGATTGGCCGCCATATACTGCGTATCTGAACACATGTGACTCCTTTTTCTGGAGCTATATTAAAGACAAGGTATACAGCAATAATCCCAAAACCATTCCTGAGCTGAAAACAGCCATTCAGGAGGTTATCGACAGCATCAATGTTCCGACGCTTCAGCGGGTCATGCAGCATTTCGCAATTTTTTCTGTGCCACATGATCACCAATGACGGCAGGCATATCGAACATGTCATAACCTAAATCCGAATATCTGTAGTAACGTTAACATGTTGAATAAAGTGTGTGCACTCTGTACTTTGTAACTAATTTACGTATTTTCATATAGTTCAGTGACTGTCATCTTTTATGTTAGCATAGTTTGCCAGAAACCTGATTCGCAGCCTCATAGTGGTGCTACTAGCGCCACTCTCATGCATCGGCGTGAAAACTGAGCAGACATGCCTACCAACTTTAGTTTCTCCTTCTCGGTGATGCGATCATTTTTCCCATCTGTATACTTTCGTATAAAACGTGCGAAGAAAAGATAAAGGAAAATTTGAGATTACAGATAAATTTCCTGGGATGGATTACACAAGAACTTCGTATATAAATGTGCTACCTTTTTTTATTTTACAGTTGATGGTTAGCTTGTGCTGGGATGATATTTATCGTAAAAGCAGGGAAACCAGTGATATTATCCGCATCTACACATAAATCACGCATTTTTACAAAGCAGCAGAAAAAAAGCTTTCTTCGGACTACGAAAAAGGCGAGTACTTTCCTCTTTAAAAGCCTGACAGAAAAATGGAGAACTAGCTCTGTCAGACCTCATTCCGCCTTCCCCCCACCAAAAATTTTGGCATGTGAGCATATTCGCGCTCTTAACACAGAACATTCTAAATCATTTTACCCAGTCTCTCTTTGTAGTTAAGCCTTCATATTCAACATTCGTCTCTCTCTCTCTCTCTCTCTCACTGCGACCATCTCCCCTCTCTTTGGCCACACTGCTATTATCTTCATCCGCCTCTCTTTCTCTTTAACTACCACTTTCTTTCTCCCACAATCACTGTCTCCTCCCTCTTCCATGTCACTGTCTCTCTGCTACTTTCTTTCAGCACGAGGAAGTTCGAATATGTTCGCATGCCGAAAGTTCTGGATAGGAAGGCAGAATGAGGATTGAGGTAGCTGGTTCCCCACTTTTCTCTCACAGAATTGAAAGAGGAATTTATTCGCTTTTTTGTGCCTATTTTCGCCATTCCTTGTCGTGAGGAATATTGCATCGCATCGCATCTCACTTACTGTTTGGCGCGTTCTGTGAACAATTAAGACAGACGAAATTTCCTTAGTATGGTGTTCGTAGTTAATATTGTGTGTCGTTATTTACGTGAACCAAGCTGTTATGCCTAAACACAAATGCACCATTCATACCGATTTAAAAGAATTATAAGCTTTTCTCGAAGAGAGAAAGCTCAGTTACGAAGTTCACAGAAGAATCTGCAACGCCACGATTTCCACTGCACGCGCTGAAAATTCGGATATTGTTGTTCAGCATGATAAATGAATCAAACATAATCCGACTTATTCTGCTACTGTCAACAACTTCTAAAATCTATCACTTTGGAAGAAGAGGCTAATTTTCCTTCACACATCCTCAGGAATTCTGCTGTTTCTTAAAAAAAGTATAACACTGCTGGCATACATATGCTTTATTGGTTTTCAGTGTCAGAGTTTTTACATTAATTATAAAAAACGAAACATAATATTATCGGTGAGGACTGATCTGGTACTTCACAATAATTACTATACACAATGTCGGCTCTACACTGAGGTGACAAAAGTCTGGAATGCCTCCTAACATTGTGTTGGACCCTTTTGCCTGGCGCAGTCCAGCAACTCAACATGACAAGTCGTTGGAAGTCCCCTGCAGATATATTGAGCCATGCTGCCTCGGCAATCTCCCGTAATTGCGAAAGTGTTGCCGATGCAAGATTTTGTACACAAACTGACGTCTCAATTATATCCCACAAATGTTCGATGGGTGGCCTTATCATTGGCTCGAAATGTCCTGAATGTTCTTAAAAAACCAACTACGAACTGTTCTGGCCCAGTGACATGGCGCATTGTCATCCATAAAAATTGCTTGGTTCAAATGGCTCTGAGCACCATGGGACTAAACTTCTGAGGTCATCAGTCCCCCAGAACTTAGAACTACTTAAAGCTAACTAACCTAAGGACATCACACACATCCATGCCCGAGGCAGGATTCGAACCTGCGACAGTAGCGATCGCGCAGTTTCAGACTGAAGCGCCTAGAACCACTTGGCCATAACAGCCGGCGCGATAATAGGGGACATAAGAACATAATGAGGGGACACAATGGGGGTTAAAACATACATGTACATGGAGGCGTTCATTGTGGAACACTTTAAAAAAGTCCACATAAATTTAAAACACAGTTGGCGATTTTTAGCATGTAAAAAACACTGAAGTCACAAGCACGAGTTAAAGGTTGGCTATAGCATTAAAACACACCAGGATGACGACACTTTGAAACCACTGTACATGACAGAGTACACACGACGAATGGTACAAACTGCCGGAAGGGACCTGCGGAGGAGGGGAAGCAGGCTTGAGACGAGAGAAAAGAAGGGGCAGAGCTGTTGGAGAGGGTGGGAGGAAAAGCAAGGGGGGGATCAGGGGGCCCCACCGGCGGGGAGGCAGGAGATGGGTGGAGTGGGATACGGAGATGGGAAGAGAAGACAAAAGGGAGCGCAGAGTTGCAGGAGGAGTGCACTGGAAAAGGAGGGGGGAGGATAAAACCGGTCAGGGAAGGGAAGAGGAGGGGAGAGGGAGCCCTGAGGAGGGGTAGGGGGAAGGTGGGGATCTAATTGGTAGGAGGGGTAGATATAAGGGCGAAGCTTATCATCTGGGAGGGGTAGACACTGGAAGTTGCATTAGGAAAGGAGGCGGATGGTGTGGAGATGGAGATATAAAGATGTGATGATAAAGGTGCGGTTACAGGCTGGTGTTGTAGAGGATAGACGACACCACAGGGTGGAGGATATGGAGTCTGCAGATGATGTACAAGGTGTGGATGTGTTTGAGGAAAAGGAGAAGATGTGGGATGGGAATGAGGTCATGGAGGATCCACATGGGGGATGGGAGGCACATAAGGAAGGCAAGGCGGAGTGCATGGTGTTCAAGGATTTGGAGAGCCTTATAGAATCTGGATGGGGCAGAAATCTAGGCGACGCTGGCATAACAAAGGATGGAATGGATCAAGGATTTAGGTGTGAAGCATGCTGGAAGAATGCAGTCCCCATGGCTGGCCAGACAGGAGTTTCAGGAAATGAAGTCTATTGTGGGCTTTGTGTTGGTACGTAAGGAGATAGGGAGTCCTGGTGAGGTGACTGTTGATGGTGAGGCCAAGGTATTTCAGGATAGGAGCGAGGTGGATATGATGACCATAAATAGTGAGGTAAAAAATTGTGGCGCCAGAAGGAGCGGGTGGTACAACCTACGATGATTGCCTGGGTCTTGGAAGGGTTGATGCAAAGTAGAGCAGCTTCGTCAGTGCACTGCAGTTGTACGCCTCGTGTACCCGATACTGCTGCCATCTGTATCACTATGCCATTCCTTTTGTCACCTCAGTGTATACTGTAACACTTCTTTCCACATATGGTCATATCGAGCTAAATTACACATGACACAAAAGCTACTTCCATCCATTAGTTTTGCAAGCCAGCATACATTCTGTCACCTACATCGCTGTAAGAAATATTATGAAAGCGAAATATAGTAAGTGTACAGCAGCCCATCATGCAGGTTTGTTTAATTGTATCATGGATGTCCAGCACTCACAATTCACGTTTTTCCGAGCACACAAGGTTGTGGGATACTAAGTGATTCTGCTAATAGGCATCTGAGACAGAATTAATGTCGGTAAGCATTAGGTGAGTAATGACTCGGAGACGGGATGTCATTAACAGTCAGACTGTGAGGTGCATCGACGGGGCAGAGTCAAACAAATCAGTCGCCCCATGTGACAGGAAGTGAAGGCGGCAAGGCAGGGGGCATGGGCCCTACTATGAACTGCAGATCTGGGTCATTGGACAGTGTGATCTACCTCCGTTCAGGATTACCTTTGCAAGTAAACCAATGGAGAAGGGGGAAGCAAATTAAGATGAGATGGGAGATAGGTTACTATGTGAAGAATGTGACAGGCTACTGAAACAAGGGCCACAGAGTAAACGACATTCCCTTAGCACTCTTGTATCTTTAGAGAGCCCGCCATGACAAAACTATTCCACCTGTTGAGTAAGATATGCGACAGAAAAATACCTTCAGAATTCGTAAAAAAAAGTAATTCCAGTTCTCTGCATGTGCTGATAAGCGTGGGTTGCACAACATTAGCAAGAATTATTTACAAAAGAATGGAAAAAACTAGTAGAAACTGACCTTCACATCTACACAATTACTGTGTGATTCACAATTAAGTGCCTGGCAGAAGGTTAATCAAACCCTCTTCAAGCTCTTTCTCTGTCGTTCAACTCTAATGGCACACGAGAAAAACGAACATTTAAATCTTTCTGTGGTGTCACCGCCAGACACCACACTTGCTAGGTGGTAGCTTTAAATCGGCCGCGGTCCATTAGTACATGTCGGACCCGCGTGTCGCCACCGTCAGTGATCGCAGACCGAGCGCCACCACACGGCAGGTCTCGAGAGACGGACTAGCACTCGCCCCAGTTGTACGGACGACTTAGCTAGCGATGCACACTGACGAAGCCTCGCTCATTTGCAGAGCAGATAGTTAGAATAGCCTTCAGCTAAGTCAATGGCTACGACCTAGCAAGGCGCCATAGCAATTGATAGTTATCGTATGAAGCATGTCTCATCAAGAACGATGTATACAAATGATGGATTAAAGTTAAGTATTCCAGAAGCTACGTACTTTTCTTTATAGCATTCATTACGTATCCTGTTTCAGACCTCACGCCATCCTGCGTGAGCTTATAGCGTGCAATTCGGCCTCCTCTAGCAATATAACACTTTCCGTGTGAGCTATGATTTCTCTTATCATGATGATCATTTCTCTCTATGTATGTGCTGGGTGGGATAGACTTCCACGCTTGTTGCACTAGATATGTCAATATAGGGATGGTTAATGCTGTTTGTGGATGACAGTAGTGTTGTCATCTATTGATGACCCATATATGCTCCATTGAAGACACATGTAATGATTGAGGAGGCCCTGGCAACATGTCCACACTCCATAGAGCATGTTGGGTTACAAAAGCAGTATGTGAATAGGCGTTATACTCTTGGTAAACATCCCCTGAAATACTGTTCATGATTGACAGCACAATGTGTGAAATCACCAGACTGACATGGGAATTTGCAGTCACAGTGTGTGGGATAGCCACAATAGAGGTCCTGCTGTCGTATTAAATTGCACTCCAGACCATAACTCCAGGTGTACATCCAGTGAGTGTAGCACGCAGACAGGTTGATTGCAGACCTTCAGCTGGCCGCCTCCTAACTAACAGACCTCCACCGAGCCTTCCAGTGAGGCTCTCTTGACACGATTGAAGTCACAAATGGTGATGGTTTAAGGTTAGTGGAACACACACTACATCGCTTTTGGCAGTGAGCTGTCCTTGAAGTAATCTGCCAAATTGCTGCTGCATATGCAGTACAATGTGACAGAGCCACATGCTGAACATGTCTGTCTTCCCTCTCATAGTGTCATTGGGCATCAGGAGCTTCATCTTATTGCAATCACACATTCTCATGACCACCAGTGCCAGCAATCATGTACAGTGGCTACAAAGTCTTTGTGCAGTATTGCATAAGGAACATCCAGCTTCTTGTAGCCCTATTAGATGAACTCCTTCAAACTAAATGATTTCCGATAATGGCATCTTGGTCACTTAAAGCCATTCTTTAATTACAATAATACTGATATTTAATTTCTGTTTATAGGGTAATGTCGGCCTCTGTAGCTGAGTGGTTCTTGTGGAAGACTGCCGTGGGGGGAGCGGGGATACAGGTTTGATTCCTGGTACTGTCAAGGATTTTTCCTTAGGGACATAATTACGGAATCTATCAGGCACTGTAGGTTCTCTAGCTGACCTTCTGAACTCGCATTTTTGTTCTTGTTTATGACTCCTTGAACCTCCTTTGATACCCTTGTCTTCTATTACATCTCCATGACTACTCTGTAATTCACACACAAGTCACGAACTATTTTACAATCCAGGCAATCAACGCTGTTGAAAGGCATGATGTTAGAAAGAACTCTGCTAACAGCTGGTAAAATTGTTGTTTATTAAACCATAATCAGTTTCGTGGACTAAAGCTAGATCATCATGTGCAACCTACATGGTACAAAGCGAAGTAGGGTCACTGCATTTTGGGGATATTAGAATTAATAAAGCAATATCTAAAATATATTCAACATTAAAAGACCATACAAATACCCTTCGCTCCTAGTAATAAAATTCTCTATTATTCTCACTTGTAAAGGTAGCAGCGACCCACCACTCCTAGTAATGAGTATATGGTATCAGTGTCCACATGGATAGCTCCCATTGCCCAGCCAGCTAGTCTCTCTTCATTGTTCATACAGGCCACTATCACTTAAGCCAGCGCCGAGAAGTGCTGCCGTCACACCAGTAAGACACTATCACCTGATACATCCCTGAGGGCTGTGACTATTTGTAATAGCAGTGACAATTTTTTATACCCAATCTGGCCCCTTTTAAAAACTTTTTGTACCCGCTCAGTTAAAATATTTTTCTAATTTTCTTTTTAGACGGAGGCATATTTTATAGAATGGAGCACATCTTCATTACACTTGCTTGCCATAGTACTAACAATATTCACTGAATACTAAATTTTGACTATGAACAAAGGGTATTGTAATACCACAACCCCTTGGGACCTTATATCCTATTCCAATTTCATCTCTGCTCTCCTGAAGAGGGCATATGTACAATATTAGTATGTTGCACTACTTTAAACTGTTGTTTTGATATTGTTTACATTGGGTCTTACCAGTAAATGAAATGAAGCAAACATGTTTGATTAAAAACTAATGCAATATCATAATTTACACGCAATACAATCTACTGGCACATGGTAGGAATGGTTTTGCTATTGAAATTATGGAGTAATTGATTATTAAAGTTCCGATATTCCCAAGTCAGAGAGACAGCTATTTTTATGTTTTGAAGCCAGAAATTGTTTGAATCCTAAAAAAAATATTTTAGAATGATTTTTCAGTCAAAATCAATCACACTCATGTTTAAATTGGAACTGGTAATTACAACCATATAGAAATAAAAATTTTACTCATACAAAAATAATTACTTGCATCTAGGTCTTTCATTCGATTAAACTAATCACTCAGTACACCTGAAAATGCTAGCATGATTTTTCTTTCAGTCAATTAATTACTAAATGCAAATTAATTAAACGTATTGCTGCAGTGTTAAAATGTAATTTATACTCTTGAGAGAAACAGATTCTTTCCCATCTTTATATGGAATATTAACTTTTATTCTATGTAAATTTCTATGTAATTTGGGAATATGTATGTAAAAACTTTAATTGTTTCTATGCAAAATTCAATAAGTAACAATGACAGTAATTGTTTAAAACCATATAAATAGAGGCAATTTGTACATGGTCATACTTCAGTCTTAGGCCGAATTTTGCATCAACAGCGTCCAGTCTGACTGTTTTTATTTATAACTCTAAGATGTAAGTTCTATGATGAACATTCGCTGCCAAACATCTTGCTTGCAAAATAAAAAAGCCTTTGTAAACAGTAACTACTAAAACTTATTTCGACCATTACATGATATCCATATGATGATGCAGTAACATCAAAATAAACCTACGGCAGTATCAAGAAACAGCACCCCGGTTTACATAAGATACATATAAAACTGGTGGAGGATTAGTTAAATGCTGGTAGTGTGTTGTTGAACATGGTATGAAATAATTAGATAGTGACTGAACTTTTTTTTTCCTTGTGTTAAACTTTGATACTCACCCAGACTTCACCATAAACATTTCACACCACGTTATGTTACAGTATGCCTATGATCTTTCAACACTGTATGTATATTTTGGACATTCCTGTATTAATTGTAATATCCATAAAATGTGGTGACACTGTACTTTGCTCCTTATCATGTAGGTTGCATCTATTAATGTGCCTTTAGGCTGCAAAGATAGTTGTGTTTTAATAAACAACAATTTTAACAGCTATTAGCGGAGTTCTTCCTACCACCAAACTGAAGTGTCAAGGAAGGGTTCATCAGATCACTTTCACACTGTTTCTCTACCATTCCAATTTCGAACACCATGTAAAAAATGCACACACAAACTTTTCCATACAAGCTTTACCTGTGGTGGGTCCCAACAAAATACTTTTGCATTCAGGGTCGAAAGTTGGAGATTTAAATTTCATGAAAAGATACCACCACACTGCAATAAAGAAAGCCTTTGTTTTAATTATTGCCATCTATAATCACATAGCATACCCATGACATGCTGTCCTTCATATTATAACAACACAAAACCAGCACTCCTTCATTGAACTTTTCTGATGTCCTCCATCTGTCTTATCTGTAAGGATCATTTGCTCATTTACAGATAAATTCTCTACGCAGAATGAGATTTTCACTCTGCAGCGGAGTGTGCGCTGATATGAAACTTCCTTCCAGGAGTGCTAGTTCTGCAAGGATCGCAGGAGAGCTTCTGTAAAGTTTGGAAGGTAGGAGACGAGATACTGGCAGAAGTAAAGATGTGAGTACCGGGCGTGAGTCGTGCTTCGGTAGCTCAGATGGTAGAGCGCTTGCCCGCGAAAGGCAAAGGTCCCGAGTTCGAGTCTCAGTCGGGCACACAGTTTTAATCTGCCAGGAAGTTTCAAATTCACTATGAATTTTCACTCAGAATCACTAAAATGTTCACCTCCTGTATAACAGTCCTCTAGAATCAATACACCTGACCACTTCTTCCACAATATCAATAAGTCAGGCAACAATAAGTTTATACTTAATTCTCAGTGACTAACTTCGGTGTAGCCTATTAAAATTCCCAAAACTAATTTATGATCCAACTATGAATTTTTCAACTGTTCTGGTAGATGTAAAAAGTAAAAATCTACTTCCATACAGCCTGCTATTTTAACATTAGGTTTTATCGCAAACACTATCTCTCAAGTTTTCCTTTTAATAATTCAGCTCTGTTCTGAGAGAGTGCAGCTGCAGAAACGACTTCAGGTGATGCCTTCGCTTCAAGCCATGATCTCTTACCTTATCTTCCTTCAACCAACAGGCATCACAACAGATTGTACCATTATTTTTTAATCATAACCGAAGTGTCAGAAGTAATGATTCACTAAATTATTTTGTTTGTCAAGATTATGTTTTAGCTCCACTTGTCATTTGTGCTCTCACTTATCTATGTCTGATTGTGGTAGAGGACATTTAAGTCTTGTGTATTGCCAGCTTACAGAATAATAAATTGTGCGCTTAGGACCTACACATTGAGGATTCCATACAAACTTTATTATGTATACAGTCAATCCATTCTCGGAAAAGAGGATCTCAACGATTTTTGCTTGTTTTCAACATTGATACTGGCAAGATATTGCTTCCATGGATTCCAAGACTTTCATGAATGTTTTAAATTCAAGTATGAAATCAAAGAATCAAAGGTAAAAGAATTTTTTTTCGTATGATATAACAACAAATTAACAATTTTCTAACTTTTTTCCTTTACTTGTATTATGAAACATTTCTTCTTGCCAAATTTATTGGTTCTACATCAAGGGAAAGCACCCTGTAAGTTCTCATGAGCGAGTTTGCATCACAATATCATAATGTTATTACGTGCACACAGGAACTGAAGTATCAATTTTTAATATTAATTATACAAGGTGGTCAATGAATCCTAAATAACTTGATAGGTACTTTTCCGTAAGTGTGAACAAAAAAAAAAAAAACCATATGTGATGTAGCCTTTGGGAAATAGATGCTTTCATATTCATAACTCTGATGCCACCTTCTCTATCACACGTTAAAATCTCCAATATGTGACCAGCAAAAGTTGACATGCTGCCCCCTGTGTACCAATCAGGTACTATAGTAAAAATGACACACAAAAGTATCAACGTCTTGTGAAATTGCATTCTAGGGACCTTCATGTTCATGTGGTTCATGTATAGTAACACAGGCATACCAGGCAGCTACAATGAGACAACTGCTAGGTTAATGACGCTAGCAGTGGAAATCAAAATATCACGGTAATGAAGACTAAATAACATTGTATATTGGCATTATTGTTTCACTTACTTTCCTGTAAGAGTAATTTTGTGGTCATTTGCAGCTGTTACCAGATAGTCTAAATGAAGTTTGCAATTTTCAATTATTTGATTTTAAATAACTATGCCTTCTGACTTCACTGCTATACAGAGACTATATTTCTTTTAGGCTATGCCTAGAAGGCATTTTTCTATGCACTTTATCAAGGATGCATGTCAAACTATCCAAGAATTCGAGAGAAATCAAAGAATTAGTTCCATTTGCAGCATAATGCAGCATTTGCTATGGTAATTTCTGAAGCCAAAACTTCACATAGAGCTTTATAGGGATTACATAACTTTAATATTCATGATATTTTTTATCATAGGTCAGTTCCAATGACTTCTATGTATGATCATTCACCATCTTATACACAATTATATTTTTATGACATTGATGCTGCTCTTTGCTATAGACTGAATGAAGAATCATCAGTCTTGCTACACTGATAACAACATAAAACTAAAATTCCTGTTGAATTACTGTCCCTGTAATGAAAATAGAGAAATTTGTATGGTTCAAGATTCAAGATTCAAGATTCTTTATTAGCCATTGATCATGCAAGATGAAATAGGCTTCGTCAGTACATAAAATAATATTAATATTCCAGACACTATATATAAGGCATAGATATAATTAGCATATGAGTAACTTACAAATAACCTAAACCTTAAGCAGGTGACTACAATGCTTAATACATATTCTTGTTTCAGATACATACAAAGGTACCAAAAATGAGTTACATTGTAGTAGCAAACACAGTAGTTACGTAACATAACACTGGCAAATAAAGTAGTTACCTAACACAGTTGAAATACAAAGGTATTAGATATGAAATATTTTGTAACAGTATATATAGTAGTTAATTGAGTTAATTATGCAATTACAGGTTTATCTCTGTGCTACTCAGATCATAATATTCTTGCATAGAATAAAATGGATTGTCAGATAACCAATTGTACATATTTTGTTTAAGAATTTTTGTGGGCATGTCCCGAGCAGATTGCGGTAGTTTGTTGAATATTTTTAAGGTATTCACTTTGTGTGAGTTACTACTTTTTGTTAGTCTGTGTCTTGGTATATCATAATCTGCCTTCCTTCTAGTGTTGTAGTTATGAATTTCTTCCCTGACAACACCTTCCATACCATTGTTTTTAATGTGTAACACACAGATATAAATATACAAGTTTACAATGGTCAACAGTCTTAGCCTTATAAAGAGAGGACGACAGTGCTCCGTGGGACCGACTTTACACATTATGCGCAGCATTCTTTTCTGCATCAACAAAATTTTGTTACTGTGAGAGCTGTGCCCCCATATGAGAAGGCCATATGTAATATGTGACTGGAAGAGTCCACAGTACATTGTTCTCAGAAAGTTCATGCTAATCATGTCCCTAAGTTTCCAAAGGAGATAGGAGACTCTTGAAAGCTTTTTGCAAACCTGATTTACGTGTTCTTCCCAGTTAAGTTTGGAATCAATATGCATTCCTAATAGTTTTACAGTTTTGTTTTCTATGGTTTTGGGTAACCCTAAGAGAAGCTGTTGTGTTTTCTCTGAGTTACACAGTAATTTATTGGATGTGAAACCAGTGGATGGCTGATTTGAGTGATTCCTGTGTGTTATTGTCCAAAGCTGAGATGTTCTGATGTGAGGTGAGGAGGGTTGTGTCATCTGCATAGCATATGGTAGTACTATTTATGTGATGAGGTAGGTCATTGATGGCTATGATGAAGAAGAAGGGTCCCAGAACCGAGCCCTGTGGTACACCAGTACTAACTGCTGCTACATGGGAGTAATTATTTTTAACTGAGACAAACTGTCTTCTATTATGAAGATATGACTCTATTACTGCTAATGCTGGGTTACATACACCATAAAATTCTAGTTTTGCAACCAGGGTGCCAAAGGGAATGCAGTCAAAAGCTTTGCTCAGATCACACAAGACAAGTGACACCATATTCCGGTCTTCAAAGGCTGTTAATGTCTGGTCAACAATTTCCAGGATGGCCGCAGTGGTATTTCTGCCCTGTCGGAATCCGAACTGACTATTGCTCAAAAGGTTGTGTGTCTCAAAATGGCTACTTAATTGAGTGTACATAAGTGACTCAAATACTTTAGAAAATATTGGCACAATTGAGATTGGGCGATAACTTTTAGGAAGATGTTTGTCACCCTTTTTAAACACTGGAATAACTTTGGAAATTTTGAGGGAGTCAGGAAACACTCCTGACTGTAAACATTTATTAAATATGAATGCCAATGGTTTAGCGATCGAGTCTACAGTTTTTTTTTACTATGTAATTGGAGAGCCAGTAGCAGTCCATACTTTTAGAATTTGAAAATTTTGTGACTGTTCTTTTAATCTGAGCAGGTGTGATACTATACCAGTTAAAGACATGATCTACTGGTGGAAGGGCATTAAGTAAATCGCTTGCAGATGTATCTGTTTTTTCTATCTTACTTTCAATTTCTTTAATTGAGCTAATGAAGTAGTCATTTAGTTCCCTTGGAGTGAGCTGAGTTTCATGTGTGTGACGTGTGGGATTTTCTTGTGCTACAATCTGCCATGCTGCCTTGCACTTGTTTGTTGCACCTTCTATGTACCCTTCATAAGCAACCTTTTTTGTCTGTATCAGCTTAAGTTTGTAGAATTTTTTACATTTTTGGTATGCTGCATAAAAGGTGCCCTCCTGCTCTGATCTTTGTTTACATGCATTTTTATATGCTGTGTATAGTACGAGCATGTTTTTTCTTATCTGGACCAGTTCGTCTGTGTACCATTCCAGCTTTTTATTTTTATATGTTCCAGAAGAGTTGGTTTTAATTAGTGGTGAGCATGAATACCATAATTCTGTATAATTTTTAAGGAAGTTTTCAAAGGTAGTTTCAACATCAGACTTCTCAGATGAACACTTATAGACAAAGTCCCAACTTGCATCCTCTAGTATACGAATAAATGACATAATGTATTCTTCTTTTTGTCTTCTTACCCATGTCATATTGTGCACACTAGTGGAATTTGGTTGCTTACTAACGAGATTGAGAAGCAATGGGTCGTGGTCTGCAAAGCACCCATTTGCAAGGCTAACAGTGTAGCTGCCACGGGGAAAATTCACAATAATATTGTCTATGCATGAATTTTTACGTGTTGGACACTGGATGGTACAGTACAGATTAAGGGACCTTAATAAATTAAGAAAAGTTCTTGAGGGCTCATTACTTGTGTTTACCATTTCTATATTAAGATCACCACATATGGCAATCTTTGTTTTATGCATTAGTATTTTTCTAACCATTAGTTCAAATCTTTCAAAAAATGTATCAATGTTGCCATTGGGAGATCTGTATAGGCTTACAATTATTAGATTTTCATCAGTCATTTTTATACAACTAAATTCTGCATCTAACTCTGTACAGTAAGATGATACATCTATTTTTGTAAAGTTGAAATTATCTCTGATAAAGATCCCAGCCCCACCATTTCGCCTCTGCTTTCTGCACATTATGTCTGCAGTGACGTATCCTTGAGGTACAAACATATCTACCTCATTTGCAACTAACCAATGCTCACATACACATATTACATCAACATTCTTAATCTTACAGAAATGTTCCAATTCTAACATCTTATTTCTAATACAACAAATATTAACTTGAAGTAATGTCAGCATATTATCTCCCTTTTTGTTTATCTGGATACAGTTTGACTTTGAATCACAGTTTATATTTTTTACATTACCTACGAGTGGTGTGCTTGTCAGATTGTTGATCCCCATGTCTGTTATGGTGTGCTGTTGCTGATCTGGGGCCAACAAAAATCCTGACTTCTCGCAGGTGGTTGCCTCTTGTGAATTGGTCGGCTGCTGCTGGCTTCATTGTATACAAAATCCTGGTCCTTTAGCTGTTTCTTTCTTCTCTCTCCTCTCCCATATCTTGGCTGCAGGATCTCTGAAGGTGGTGCTTCTTCTTCAGCTGGTGGTGTCACAACTTCTTCTTCTGGAGGTGACAACACTGGTTCTTCTGCTGGTAATAACACTGATTTTTCCTTTATAGGGCAAAGTGGTGACTCTTCCTTTTCTTCCTTCACTGGCAGTGTTATGGGTGGATGTATCTGTTCTTGTGGTTTGTCAATTTTTTCTAATATTTCTTTGCACAGAATTGTTTTACCAAAATTGTTTCTGTGCAACCCATGCTTTGTAAAATGATCTCTCTGAGAGCTTGTTGCATCAATAAATGTTACATTGGCGAAACTGCTACAGATCTTTCTAAATTTTCTATTTGTTCGAATAATTTCTTTATTTACGCATGAAGCTTCCATCAAGTCGTGTCTTTGTGGAATGCTTACAACATATACATCTGAATGTGTAATTTTCCCTAAGGTTTCACGTAGAGCCCTTGTTGCATTGACACTTTCGTTTCTATAAACGTCGTTACCTCCTCCAATAATGACACATTTCGAACCTTTTGTTACTGATGTTTCACAGTTTTTTAGCACTTCTCGTAGAGGAGCCCCAGGCTTGGTGGTTCCACTTACTTTTCGTTTATTTTGCATAGTGGCCATTTTACCTGCTAAGCCTCTTCCGTGGCTAGCTGAAAAAATGTAAACATCGCCCTTACTCTCACTTCGTGAACCATTTTGCGAAAATTTAGTGTTTTCTTCACTCTTCAGAGTATGCCCTAGAGACGTGTATTCATTTCTCTTATGTCCCTGGTTGTTCGTCTCTTCATACGTGTCTAGCAGCTCATATTTATTCCTTGTTTTTAGTTCGAAACGATTTCCACTTTGTTTCACACGCCTGTTTATTTTAGGCCTAAGAAAAGCCTCGTTTTCCACTTTTTGTTTTTGTTTGAGATCACTAATCACTGTTTCCAAATTATGTATATACTCTTTAGCGTACAATAAATCCTGTTCTAATGTGGAGACAACGTTTTCTTCTCGCACAGTATCTTGTTTTGATAAGCACATCGATCGCAAACAACAGCCAATTACACCACAGTCACATTTTGCGCTTACCGCGGCAGAACTCGAGATGCATTTTGAATGAATCCATTTTTGACTCGCTGAACATAGTCTGAAACCATTAAAAAGTCTTTCACTGCATAAGATGCACTTTATATCGGCAGTATACATGTTTTTCACGGAGCCACTTACTAAAACTTCTATACGAGCCGCCATCTTTGAGACCCAGTTGTTACTAAAAAATTATACATCTAGCTTTACAACGAGACAATTCAAACAGATGTGACTGCTGTAACAATTTGAAGGAAATGCAGTGCGTTTAAAAAAAACACCAATGCTGTCCAAAACACTCAGTTTTAGATTCCTCACTAGGTCAATTATCTTTTAATGGAGACACTGAATGGCATGCTAATTTGTTCCATAACACATCAAATACATCCGCTAACTAGAAATAAAATGAGTGTGTTGCAGTATACATGCTATTGGCTTTCAATCAGAGATGATTTCAGCGTTTTACATCATTCACAAAAATTAGTTCAGCAGAGCATTCTTTAAATGTATGTACATATTTTAGGTAGGAGGCTATTTTGTAGGGAAAATCAGTCTGTCCTAAGGTCAGAAATTTATATCAACTTACATTATTGTTTACTACTAAACCTGAATGATATTGCAAGAAGAGGTATTTTGCCTTCTTCATTTAATGGTTCTCCAAGAAATCCATATCAGAATTACTTAGATGTACTGTCCATTGTTCAACATTTTGGGAAAACATTATTTTTCACAATGACTTGCAATCCTAGTTGACTGGAAATTGATCAGCATAAACCTGCTAATTTCCATTCAGAAGTTATTGTGTAAGTATTCAAGGCTAAAATAAAGGAATTAATTGAGACATTGGCAACAAAACACATTTTTGATAAAACTTAGGCAATCATTATACTACTTAATTTAAAAGAGAGAGGGTAGCTACTTGCCCATATTTTAATCATTTTAAGTGAAATCTATAAAATAATAAACATTTGTGATATTGATGAAGTCCTATGTGCAGACATTCCTGATATTCAAACACACTGTAAACTAGGTGTGTATGTTGTAAAAGATTTGCTGCATCAACCATATGATGCACTTAATCAAAATCCTGTGTGTATGAGAGATGGTAAATGCAGAAAACGTCCTAATCATTTTTATCAAATCACATGACAAATTATTGTGCAAGTATTCAAGGCTAAAATAATTGAATTAATTGAGACATTGGTGACAAAACATATCCAATATCCATTGTACAGAGGGTGTCTTAGTGGTATTAGCATTAATATTTGAGGACAATCACTTGACAATCGTTATTTTCTACCGTACAATCCATACTTCCTAAATTTGATTGCCATTTGAATTTTGAAGTTTGAACGACAGTTTAAAGTGTTCAATACACATATAAAGGATATGGTAGTGCAAGTATAGAAGTAGGGGTGAAAGAACACGTGATAATAAAGAGGTTCAGATTGATTAAGTACACAAATTTGAGAAAGGCCATTAAGTTGGATCAGTGTAAGCAAGGGTTTTTTTTTAAAAAAGTATCTTCATATTTGCATTAAATAAAACTGATTTTTGCCATATGTTCAACAATATACTGACATGCCTTTGCACTATGTTTGGGTAAATGCTAACGAAAAAATGTAAGAGGAGATTATGCGGAGGTGATAAAATGATTACATGCATGTATGTTATGTATCCAAAGGATGTAGATTTCTCAGTTATACTTTTTGTGGTCCTAAATCATTTGAAGATGTTAGAACTTTTAATGGAATTGTTTACAGTACAGTTGTGATGTCACACACGTCGGATGTAGTTTGTTGTTATTAAGTATTAAATGGTCTTCGTCATAAATCCTTTGACACATTTTGCTATTGGCTGGCGCTTGTATGTGCAGTATATTTTGTTGCTGTAAATGGCGCAGTTCCTTTGCAACGTAAGCTTTGTTTATTTATGTTTTTCCTCTTGTTTCTGTTTCATTGCTGACGTATTATTCTCCAGTAGCTGAAAACAGTAATATTCTTTTAAAGAGTATCAGTTGTTACCAGTCAGAGTTATAAAAATTCCATTGTTTTCCAGGTTTTCTCCCGGATGAAAAAATTCCAGGGATTTTGCCGGATGTTCCAGGGCGTATACACAATAAACAAAAGATTATAAATTTAAAAACAAAAGATTATATATTTAAAAAAAGATGCATTCCTGAAAGTAGCAAGTAGCAGTAGCTTGAAGAGAGACGTAAACAAAATGTCTATTATATGCAAGAGTGTGTAGCGAGCTAGATTCTGGAAAAAGATATGAGTTAGTAATAATGCGTTCACACGTACTGTGTGAACAAGATCGCCTAATGTATGTTCATACAAACATGTAAATTTTTCCTGTATTATTCCTGCTTACAACTTAACAGGGATTCCTGTATACCTCTGTTCCTTCACACTCCTCTTCCCACTCTATAAATAATTTCAAAGAATAGAAATTGCGTCAACTCGCTCAGTGTATTGCGATATTGCAACGAGCGTAGCCTGTGCACTAGGATCGATTACACTGACCAGAGCGCAATTTTGTGAATGAAATTACGGTGTGTTGGCACCATTTGGTATACTGTAATGTTGCAATGACTGTTGCCTGGCATGACTCTCCAGCAGTCCTAAAACTGACCAGGTGAACATTTAGTCAACGAAATTATGCTCACTTGGCACATCGTAAGTTGTGTATGTGGGCAGCGTATCTTGGTGCCGATATAGTGCTTCCTGGAGGCATACAGCGAAAGCTTACATTCGTCTTGTAGGGCAAAAAACTGTTTAATTCATTCCGCAAATAATTGAAAATTGTTGATTATTTAAGTTTTTAATCTTGTGAAAGTAAACACAATCTTCAGAATGTGTCCAAGTACCGAGGCTGCTTATGCAGTGTTTTGGACCTACAGCTCACTTTACAATAAAGTCATCGAAAATATACCCTATAGCTAAAAACGTAGTTAATTTTATATTCTTCCCGAACTGCAAGTAATTTTTTATGACGAGAATGTTCTAGTTCTTATTACCTTCACTGACTAATTCTATTAACTTCTGCATGTAGAGGGCTATGCAGATAAATTGGTGTAAATCTCGTGTTTATCACCGATGTTCGCACCGTCAAGGACGCTGGTTATCCTTCATTAATGTGGAACTGAATTTTATCTTTAGGTAGCGGAGCTTTATATACTTCTCTCAAGAAGTTCATATGCAACTGTAGCAGTTTACACACAGCTATATATTTTTATTTCCATTCTTTACAGCAGATTGAATTTACCTATAGCACAAAGACTATTGACATTATATTTCACATTTCCGGAGGAGGGGGATATTTACTAATGTTCTGGACTGGAATGGATAATCAGAAACAGCTGACAGGTATTCTGATATAAGCTACTTCGCTTAATAAGTCTATTATTAGAGTAAGATCTACAGAATACCACGTATTTTTGACGTGTTTGGTATGTTTCGAAAATTGGACGAACTGTTTATACAATCCACAGTCTCAGTAGTAGCAGTGACGTAGAAAGTGTTGTTAAAGATGTTTCGCATGACGGAAATGCCTATAAGAATCACTGTGTTGCAGGAATTCTGGGTTATTGATATTCAGACCACTTTAGTACAACGGTGCGTGTTTGGAATAAAAATTGCCTGATTACCATTAGAGATTTGCTTTTAAAGGAAAGGCAAATGAAAATTGTTACTGCTAATGACAGTGAGTTAAAAAAGTAAAGCAAACTGTCAAAATATATTTTTATGGGGACAATCATGATAACATACGTCTGACTACTTGCAACAGCTTGTTCAATTAGCGATATTGCCAGTCATCCCGAAATATTGCCGTTTATTGCAACTACACTTATGAAACATCATTGCAGCCATATGTTGCTGTAAAATTTAGCCCGTGTAAACACACCTCGAGACGGGGTGGGCGTTGGCTAGCAACGCAGAAAGCACAGAGCGAGCTACGCCACTGCAGATATGCGAAAGCAGCAGAGCCATCTGTGCGTGCCAAGGCGTATTACATTGCGACTACGGGCGTGGAGTGCACGAATGTCACTCAGAGACCTGAGAAAAGCTTTTAGATAAAAAAATAACTGCCTTTGTGAAAATACTAGTAGTTGGAATAGAAAAAGAGACAAACCTGTCTATCGTATGGGATCAAGTGTAGTGAGCTAGAGTCTGATAAACGTACTAGCTAGTAAGACTGCGCTCACATATTGTATGGAAAAGCTTGTTAGATAAAGTAGACAAGAACAAGCAGGAAGTATGATCCCCTTCCCCCACCTCCTCCTCTTCCTCGAAAGGATACGAATCCTATACACCTCCCGTAAACTCGATCCTCCTCACCCGCTCGTCTCCCCAATCCTCTCCCACCCCCGCCCGCTGCCGCGCCTGTACTCCCATGTCCCACCCGGTCTCCATCTCTCCACCCTCCTTACCCTCTCCCAAGGTGGCTTCCGCCAGCTCCCCCTCCCTGATGATGTCCTTGTCCCCTCCATCTTCCCCTCCTATCAACTTTGACCCTGCCCCCCCCCCCTCACTCCTGGTGTCCTTTCCCTTAGGCACCCTCCCTCCTTTCTCTTCCCTTCCCTTCTCTTTCCTTTTCCCCCGTCCCCTCCCTCCACCCCTCTTCTTCCGGGCTTCCCCTCCCCCTTCCTCTCTCCCCCCCTCTTTCCCTTGCCCGTGGCGTCCCTGCTCTCCCCTCTCGCTTTCCCACTCCCCCTCCTCCTACTCCTCCTCCTCCTCCTCCTCCTCCTCCTCCTCCTCCTCCTCCTCTCTTGGCAGGTCCCCGGACTCGCACAGGACTCGCACACGCATCGTGAACTTTCGCGCGATCTCCTGTTTTTTAAACCGCCATTCTGTTACTTGTCTGTCTCCCTTTCTTTTTTATTGTACTGCCTATGGCTGAAGAGCAGAGTACACTGTTCCGCTGCCAGCCCACCTTTGTATGGGGTGTTCAAATTACAATAAAGAAAAAAAAAAAGCAGGAAGTATGCAAAATGTACATGAGTATCCTCCTCCCTGCCTGCATGTAAGTGCGGGTAATCCAATATAACCCTTTCTCCTTCCCCTTCCCTCTCCTACCCCCACTACAAACAACTAAAGCAGAGTAACACCAAGGGCCACGAAGTATCTTTAATCTTAACGATATGGATGCTGTGATGATTAAAGCTTTTCCTGGCGTACTGATTGTTCCATAATTATACAGGATAACTGCTGCATATCAGTAACGTCCTGCCACGATATTTCGGCGCATTATTGGGGCAACACATCACAGTAGCAAATTCTTAGATCGCTGAATGAATAAAGATGTCGTACTAATCGGGGAAAACTTATAAAATCGTACCTCAACCAATTTAATCAAAGAGCGTATTTTCTTCATTATTTGGGTACGACCATATTTATTCTACATTTGCTTATGTTACACGCTACTTAGAAACACACCAGTTCAATATAAACGGTGGTTATTGAAAGACGGGACATAATGTCACACATATTTTGGCGGGACAAAAAGTGACTCACTATAAATATTCGGGACGATCCCCTAAAATATGGGACGTCTGATCACCCTACAGTACGTCATCCCACTACAGTCCAGATTTGGCATCCTCAGATTTTCATTTAATTTGTCCCCTTGAGGAGGTTCTTAGCATCAGATACTTCTTATAAGAGAAAAAAAAAAACTAATCATCATTGGGACAAATATATTTGCAGGGATTACGTTTTCATAAACAGTCAGGAATTTGATTTTTTAAAGTACCGCTTGGTGTTTTAATACACGTCCTCCAGCACATTTTTTTTTCTCTCGTGATTTTACTATTTTCAGTTCTTTGTGGAAAGTCGTTCGGAGCGAATGAACTATACTCGGTCTCGGCAGAAACTGCCTTTCATTGCGCAAATATTATCCGTACACGGTACGAGGTGCTGAGCTAGCGTCATTATTTTGAAAGTTCTGCTGTCTCCAAATATTGTGCACTAACTGTCAATACCACCCTCAGATGGTCTGTACTATTGCGCAGTACTCAGTACTGAGAACCTTTTACAGATAAACAGTCTCCACCATTGGTGGACAAAACCAGCAACAACTCAATACGTCGGCAACTACTTGCAACAACTCGTTCAATCCGCAATATTGCCCAGTCATCCCGCAATAATGGCGTTTATTGTAGCAACATTGATGGCAGCACTGTTGCGGCTGCACATTGCCGTAAAATATGGCCTGTGTAAACGCACCTCGAGGCCTGTTGTGCGATGACTAGTAACGCCAAATGGTCAGAGCGAGTTAAGCAACTGCAGATGTGCGAAGCAGCAGAGCCATCTGTGCGCACGTAAAGGGATTACGTTCCGACTGTGAGCGAGGGCAACAAAAGCTGAAAGATTTAAAAAATATGGCTTCCTGAAAGTAGTAGTAGCTGGAACAGAGAGAGAGAAACAAAATGTCTATCGTATGACAAAACGCATACGAGCTGAAGTCTGACAAAGGTAGCAATTGGTAAGAATGCGCTCACACGAACTGTGTGAACAAGATTGGGATATATAAGGGTTCTTTCTTATTACGTGAATATTCGAGGGTTGGATTCCCTCACTTCCTCATCGAGGACTCGCACTGCCTGGGCTACTCTCAGGGTGTACCTTCGACGTGGAAGAGCCCCACTCGTGCTTGTCGCGTTGTTGCCCGTCTGCACGCCGTCACTGCTGCCCGCCGCCGCCGCCGCCGCCGCCGCCGCCGTCGTCTGTTCGCCGCCGCCCGGTGCTTGCCGCCGCCGCCGCCGCTTGGTCGCTTGCCGCCGCCGCCGCCGCCGCCGCCGCCGCCGCCGCCGCCGCCGCCGCTTGGTCGCCGTCTGTCGGTGCTCGCCGCTTCCTCTTCTGCCGCCGCCACCTGGTCGCCGCTTCTTCAGCCGCCGCCGCCACCTGGTCGCCGCTTCTTCAGCCGCCGCCGCCGCTGTCGCCGCCTCTTGGTGCTCGCCGCTTCTTCTGCCGCCGTCTCTCGGTGTTCGCTGCCGCCTGCGATCATGGACGCCCCAACTACCACCATCATCTACACCTCTCCTTCACCTGCCCCCACTGTAACGTCATGGAGTGCTTCCTCTGGGATTCACCCGTCTCATGCACCTCCCCTACTCACAGTCTCCTCCCCATCTATCTCCTCTCCATCGATGTATCCCCACCTGTACGTCACTCCTGCTCCTACCCCTGTTACTGCCCCTGCTACTTCTCCCGCTACTGCCTCTGCCCCTGCTCCCAACCCCCCTCCCACTCCTGTCGCCCGCCGAGACGACTTTCCCCCTCTACCCCCTGCGACTACCGCTGCTTCCCCTACCGGAGTCTCCGCCCGCCGCGCCACAGTCGCCGCCACAGAGCGCCCTACCCTCTCATCCGGTGCTCCTGCCTCACAGGAGGGCCCTGCCTCCCACCACCTCCCCATCCATCCAGTCCCTCATCCCTCCTCCCAGGCAACACCCGCCAAAAAATCTTCCAAACGGCCCAGTGGCGACCTCTCCTCTACTCCTTCCTCCAAAAGGCCACTGCCCGCCCCGCCTCCCCCACCTCCCACTGACCCCACTATGGATACCACCCCACCTCCCTCCTCTCCAGCCCCCTCCCTGTATACCTTTGTCCTAGCAAACCCTGATCCAAAATTCCTGGATGCCCGCACCCTCACCCTTGAAATCCGGAAGTACATCCCCAGTGCACCCATCACCCAACTTATCCCTCGCAGAGACTCTGTTCTCATCAAGTCTCCCTCTCCATCCTTCCATACTGATCTCCTCCGGCGCCTTCCCCGCATCACCTTTGGGCCCCACGCATCCCTCACCCCATTCCTTACATCCTCCTCTCCTCGCCAACCCCAACCGCCTCGTCGTCCGCCGACCCTCACTGCCGTCATCACAAAACTCAGCCCTGTGGTCACGGAGGCTGAGGTGTTGGCGGAACTGAATGCCCACCCCTCCCTGGAAATCCGCTCTGCCCGCCGTATTTACAACTCCTCTGGCCCTACTTTCCTCATGCGTATCTTTACAGAGTCCGCCTCCTCCATCGACCACCTCCTCACGCAGGGAGCCCTGATTTTCAACCGCCGCCACCCTGTTGACCCGTCCCGTTCCCCTCCTCAATCTTACCGCTGCCAGCGTTGTCTTCTGTACAATGACCACCTCACCCAGAACTGCAAGAACCCACCCACCTGCCCCCATTGTAACGCCTCCCACTTCCTCAAACAGTGTCCCAACCTCGCCTCCCCCCCATCCTGCAACACCTGCAATGAACCTCACCCCACCTATTCCTCCAAATGCAAAGCCAAGCCCCCTCCCACCAACCCTGAACTCACTGTCCCCCTTCGCCCCATTGACCCACCTATCCACCCTAACAATTCCCTCCGCCCTCCCCCTACGGCAGAAGACATCATCCGGTTCCTCACCGTCGTCCTGCAGAACATCCACCCCTTCCAGCGCCCCCACACACTCCAGCAGATTTCCCTCGCTGCCCGCTCTGTTTTCCACTTAAACACCTACGCCACATACTCCCACAACCAGGCCCACTTTACCTTCACCCGTCTAGACACCCTCGTTTAAGCCCCTCTCCCCTTCCCGCACCCACTCTCATGGCTCGTCAACAGTATCGTCTCCTCTACCTCAACATTCGCTCCCTCCTAGCAAACAAATACCTCTTCATGCATACCCTCTCCCAGCACCATGTTGACTCCTTCATCCTTAATGAAACCTTCCTCCGACCCCACCATGTGGTCCGCATCTCCCCTTATCTCCTTCACCGCACTGACAATCCCCTTCCCCTAGCTCGAGGCGGGGTCGCTATCGGCCACCTCCGGCATCTCCCTGTCCGGCCACAACCCCTCCTCAATGACCCAACCGAACACCTTCTCCTCAGCCTCTTTTTTCCCTCCCTCACCGTCACCTGTGCCACTATCTATATTCGCCCCGCCGCTCCTCTCCCCTTTGACTTCATTTCCCATGTTGACCGTACCTTCTCCACCTATGTGATCGCCGCTGACCTCAACATCCACAGCCGTGACCCTGCCACCCTTCGGCGGTGGCATCAGTTCCTTGCCACCCTCCATGGTGACCTTGTTCCTCTCCCACAGCACACCCGTCCTGAAAGTAACTCCACCCCCGATGTTATCCTCGCTTCCCCCAACCTCCTTGGTCGCATTGCCGTTGATGTCCTCGATCCCGTCGGTAGTGACCATCTCCCTGTCCTTCTCACCATCTCCTCTACCCGTCCTGCCACTGCAGCCACCCGCCCCCCTGCCCCTCCAAAGTCTGTCCATGACTACCACCGTGCCAATTGGGATGCCTACCGGGAATCCATTGCCTTACAGGTCGACAGCCACCCCCTCACTTTCCACCACCCTGATGACATCACCCATGCCTCTTCCTTCCTCCAGAAGACCATCACTGACGCTGTGGAGGCTCATGTCCCTACCAAACTCATCCACCCTCACCGCCCTACGCTTCCTCCGCAGGCCGTCCTTCTTCTGCGTGAATCCCGCAGGCTCTACCGCTCCTTCCTCCGCACTCGTGACCGGGATACTCTCACCCGCCACCGGCAATTACAGCGACATATCCGGAACCTCCTTACAGCAAAGAAACGCCGGGACTGGCGTCAGACATGCACACGCCTCAACTCCACCCTCCCTGTCAACTCCTCCAAGTACTGGTCAGCCTTCCACCGCCTTACTGGTAGCCATCCCACCCCGCATTACCCCATCCTCCATGACGATCGCCCTTTTCCTGACAACCTCAGTAAGGCTAACCATTTTGCTTCCCACCTATCCGAGGTCTTCTCCATTCCTGACGATCCCCATTTTGATTACTCCCTCTTCCCCACTGTCCTTGACCGCACTGACACCTCGGTCCCCCCGCTCGCCCCTAGCTTCCAGTACTTGGATCGGCTACCCCCCTCCGACATCAACACTCCCATCACCATGCAAGACATCACACTCGTCCTCCGCTCCAAACGCAACACCGCCCCTGGTCATGATGGCGTCACCTACCGTCACCTCAAGGAATCCCCTCCATCCTTCCTGTCTGTCCTTGCTACCCTGTACAATGTCCTCCTCTCCACTGGATTTTACCCTGACCTGTGGAAGACTTCCCGTGTCCTGCTGTTCCCTAAGCCTAACAAACCCCCCTCTGCTACCTCTTCCTATCGTCCCATCTGCCTCACCTCCGTGTTCAGTAAGGTCTTTGAGGCCATCCTCTCTCGCCGTATCCACTGCCACCTTAACCAGCACCGCCTCCTTCCTCTTACCCAATGTGGCTTCCGGCCTTCCTTCTCTGCTGACGACCAGCTCCTTAACCTTACCCATCTTCTTTCCCTCCAACTTAACTCCCGTCGCTCTGCTATCTTTGTTTCCCTTGACCTCCAGAACGCCTATGACCGTGTCTGGCATCCCGGGCTCCTTTTCAAACTCCAGACCTATGCTCTCCCCATCAACTTCGTCCGTCTCGTTGCTTCCTTCCTCTCCCATCGTCCCTCCTATGTGACTATCCACAATTCCAACTCCCGTACTTTCTACCCCTCTGCCGGCGTGCCCCAAGGTTCTGTCCTTTCCCCTCTCCTCTATCTCCTGTACACTGCTGATATGCCCAAACCTCCCCCTCCTGTTCATCTTCTCCAGTTCGCTGATGACACCGCCTTCCTAGCCCTTTATCCTACCCTTCAACGGTCCCAACGTACTCTCCAAACCCACCTTGACCAATTCACCGCTTGGTGCAACCAGTGGTTCCTCCGTGTTAATCCCTCCAAGACCCAGGCGATCATCATAGGCCGCACCACCCGTTCCTTCCGCCTCCATGATTTCTACCTCACCATTTATGGCCGTCCTATCCACCTCACTCCTACCCTCAAATACCTTGGCCTCACCCTCGACCGCCACCTCACCTGGACTCCCCATCTCCTTACCATCCAAAACAAAGCTCACAACCGCCTCCGCCTCCTGAAACTCCTGTCCGGCCGGACATGGGGTCTGCATCCTTCTACCATCCTCCACACCTACAAATCCATGATCCGCCCCATCCTTTGTTATGCCAGCATCGCTTGGATTTCCGCCCCTCCCCGGTTCTATAACGCCCTCCAAATCCTCGAACGCCATGCGCTCCGCCTCGCCTTCCGCATCCGCCTTCCGTCCCCCACGCGCATCCTCTATGACCTCATCCCCTTCCCCCACCTTCTCCTTTTCCTTGAACACATCCGCACACTCTATGTTGTCCGTCGCCTTGATCCCCCTCACCCCCTGGTGTCTCCCATCCTCTCCACTCCCGACCAGTTGCCGCGCCTTTACCGTTGTGTCCCTCCCTCTCTCCATCTCCACACCCTCCATCTCCTTTCCCAACACAACTTCCACCGTCTCCCGCTCCCGGATGATGAGCTTCGCCCTGACATCTACCCTTCCTACCAACTCTAACCCCCTCTTCCTGCCTCCTCCTCAGGGCTCCCTCTCCTCCCCCTCCCTCCTTCTGAGCGGATTTCCCCTCCCCCTCCATCTCTTGTGCCTTCTTTCAGTGTCTCTGCGCTCCCTCCTGCCCTGTCTTCCCTTTTCCTCTCCCGCCCCATGTGTCTCCTGCCTCTTCGTGAACCCACGGTTACCCCTCCTCCCTTCCTCCCGCCGCTTCCCCAGCTGCCCCATGCTCTCCCCTCCTTTTCCATCCTCTCTGCCCTTTCCCTCGGCAGGTCCCACCTGGTAGTTTTATTCTTCGTCGTGTGTGCTCCGAGTGGGTTTTAAATGTGTTGTTTCGGAGTGTTTTTAATACTGTGGCCGACTTTTAACCTGTGCCTGTGCATCTAGTGACTTCCATGTGTTTTAAGAATCACCAATTGTGTTTTTTAACTTTCTGGTGACTTTTTTAACTGTCCCCAATGAACGTCTACATATCAGTGTATTTTTACCTCCATTTTCTCCCCTTACTCTGTTTTATGTTCCCCCTTTTTACCTCCTTATGTATGTATTATTTTATTCTTGTTTTAATTGTCATATCACTCGGCTGAAGAGCGGCGGATTGTGCTGCTGACAGCCCTCCCCTGCCCATATGGGGCAGGGGAATGAAATCACAATAAAAAAAAAAAAAAAAAAAAAAAAAAAAAAAATTATTACGTGAATAATCCCTCCAAGACCCGGGCGATCATCATAGGCCGCACCACCCGTTCCTTCCGCCTCCATGATTTCTACCTCACCATTTATGGCCGTCCTATCCACCTCACTCCTACCCTCAAATACCTTGGCCTCACCCTCGACCGCCACCTCACCTGGACTCCCCATCTCCTTACCATCCAAAACAAAGCTCACAACCGCCTCCGCCTCCTGAAACTCCTGTCTGGCCGGACATGGGGTCTGCATCCTTCTACCATCCTCCACACCTACAAATCCATGATCCGCCCCATCCTTTGTTATGCCAGCATCACTTGGATTTCCGCCCCTCCCCGGTTCTATAACGCCCTCCAAATCCTCGAACGCCATGCGCTCCGCCTCGCCTTCCGCATCCGCCTTCCGTCCCCCACGCGCATCCTCTATGACCTCATCCCCTTCCCCCACCTTCTCCTTTTCCTTGAACACATCCGCACACTCTATGTTGTCCGTCGCCTTGATCCCCCTCACCCCCTGGTGTCTCCCTTCCTCTCCACTCCCGACCAGTTGCCGCGCCTTTACCGTTGTGTCCCTCCCTCTCTCCATCTCCACACCCTCCATCTCCTTTCCCAACACAACTTCCACCGTCTACCGCTCCCGGATGATGAGCTTCGCCCTGACATCTACCCTTCCTACCAACTCTAACCCCCTCTTCCTGCCTCCTCCTCAGGGCTCCCTCTCCTCCCCCTCCCTCCTTCTGAGCGGATTTCCCCTCCCCCTCCATCTCTTGTGCCTTCCTTCAGTGTCTCTGCGCTCCCTCCTGCCCTGTCTTCCCTTTTCCTCTCCCGCCCCATGTGTCTCCTGCCTCTTCATGAACCCACGGTTACCCCTCCTCCCTTCCTCCCGCCGCTTCCCCAGCTGCCCCATGCTCTCCCCTCCTTTTCCATCCTCTCTGCCCTTTCCCTCGGCAGGTCCCACCTGGTAGTTTTATTCTTCGTCGTGTGTGCTCCGAGTGGGTTTTACGTGTGTTGTTTCGGAGTGTTTTTAATACTGTGGCCGACTTTTAACCTGTGCCTGTGCATCTAGTGACTTCCATGTGTTTTAAGAATCACCAATTGTGTTTTTTAACTTTCTGGTGACTTTTTTAACTGTCCCCAATGAACGTCTACATCTCAGTGTATTTTTACCTCCATTTTCTCCCCTTACTCTGTTTTATGTTCCCCCTTTTTACCTCCTTATGTATGTATTATTTTATTCTTGTTTTAATTGTCATCGCACTCGGCTGAAGAGCGGCGGATTGTGCTGCTGACAGCCCTCCCCTGCCCGTATGGGGCAGGGGAATGAAATCACAATAAAGAAAAAAAAAATTATTACGTGAATCAGGAAAACACATCCACATCCACACAAGAACCCCCCGAACCCCAAGCCCAGAGGAGGAATAGACGTACACGCAAACACAGGGCGGGGAACACGAAATCACCACAACAGGCCACGCAGCAACAACAGAACAGCAACACACAGGAAAACAGTCAACAAGACACCGAGACTGTAACTCACACTACCATCCCCCTCACCACAGAAGTAACGCAGGCGCCACAACCTCTGTCACAAAACACAAATGCCGCCCCAAACAACACACCAATACCCGCACAAGCGGCCGCTAACCCCACAACAGCACCTCAGGCTGCCACACCCAACACCAACACATCACCTGGGGGAATATTGGAAACACTATTCCCCCGACACAGGACCATTGAAATCCTTACCAAGGTGCTGATGGCCGTCACTACACTCATCACCCAGCTCATGAGCGCCGAACCCGGGCAATACTGGGCTGTCATACACACTGCCATCACAACACTCTTTCACACTCTTACATGAATAATATACCACACCTGGCCCATAACGCAGACCCGCACACACTATCACGGATCCTGTTCTGGAATGCAGACTCGATCCACAACAAAAGGGCAGAATTTGCCGCGTTCATGGAGCGCAAGGGAATCCTTGTCGCGCTACTGAGCGAGACTAAACTTAAACCGCACAAACAATTAAACTTTCCTGGCTACTGTGTCTATCGTACCGACCGACCGGGCGACGCCGTGGCAGGTGGAACTGCAATCGTCATACACAAAGACATTGAGCACACAAACATAGAGCTCCCTGAACTGGAAAAAATCGAGGCTACGGCCGTCAGAGTCAAGTTCAACGGAGCCTACACCACACTGATATCGGTATACAACAGCCCTGTAGGCATTTCAACACGTGATATCAGCACATTACTCAACATCTCACCGCGAGTAATAGTCGCTGGAGATCTGAACGCAAAACACCCAGAATGGAATTCACGTATACGAAATCCCAACGGCAAAAAACTGTACGAACATTCACTTGGCAGAAACTACATTATACTAGCGCCGACTGAACCGACGCACATTCCCTATCAGAGGGGACTCAGGCCAGACGTGATAGACATGGCCCTCATCAAGGGCATTACAACGACACTCAACGTTGCCGTTGAAAACGATCTGCCCTCAAACCACCAACCTGTAATACTATACATTGAGGAAACACTGCAGCACATGGAACAACGCAACATGTTGGACTACGGGCGTGCGAATTGGACAAGGTTCAAGCAAACGCTCGATAGCCACATCCCACCTATACACGAAATTAATGAAACAGCACAAATTGACGAGGCAGTAGAAACCCTCACTAACGCCGTCCAGGACGCAATGGCAGGCACCATACCTGATCGCACCTCACAACAACGCAGTGCGGCCCTGCCCCAGGAAATCCTGGGCCTAATCTCAATGAGGAATCGCCTCAGGAGACAATGGCAGCGCACCAGGTGTCCGTACTTCAAACGGCACATTAACAGACTACAGGGCATCATACATGATAAAATACAAACACATAGAACACAACAGTGGAACCAAAAACTCGAAGGGCTGGACACCACACGACCTGGCGTGTGGCAACTAGCCCGACACTTCACCAGGGAGAAAATATACACCCCAACGCTTCAAGGGCCCGACGGACCTGCATACTCAGTGGAAGAGAAAGCAGAACTAATGGCCCGAACACTCGCAGCGTCATTCACACCGAACCTGGTACCATCAGATCCAGTGTTCACACTTGCTTCTGACCAAGAGGTTACACGCATTCTAGCCCAACCATCGCACGACGACATTCGACATGCTAGCACAGCCGAAGTCTCCTGGGCTATAATGCATTCCGCCGCTAGGAAAGCCCCTGGTCATGATGGCATTCAAAACCGTGTCCTCCAGGAGTTCACGGATAAAGCAACTGAGTACCTAACACACATAACGAATGCCATACTAAAACACCAACACTTCCCCGCCTTTTGGAAGACGGCCAAGGTCCTGATGTTCAGGAAGCCGGGGAAAGACCACAGCCTCCCACAAAATTACCGACCCATCAGCCTTCTGAGCTCGCTCAGTAAGATTGTTGAGAAGGTGATTCTCAAACGCATCACTAGGCACTGCATAACAAAAGACATCCTGAGACCGGAGCAATTCGGCTTCAGGAATCACCACTCCACAACACAACAACTCCTACGGGTCGTTGAACATATAACACATGGTTTCAACATAAACAAAGCTACAGGGGCAGTGTTCCTGGACATCGAAAAGGCTTACGACCGTCTATGGCACAACGGCCTCATCCGCAAACTCAGCGACGCGGGATTCCCCGACGGGCTGCTGCGTCTAATACACTCATACCTCACAGACAGGAGTTTCAACACTGATGTGCAGGGAAAACAATCAACACGACACGGTATACACGCGGGAGTACCCCAGGGAAGCATCCTAGGGCCCCTACTGTTTAACCTCTACATAAACGATCTCCCAACCACACACAACACAATGATGGCAATCTACGCAGATGACACAGCCATCCTTGCGCAAGATTGGAAACCATCAAACATTACGTCACGCCTACAGACTGCACTCAGAGTGGCCGAGCCTTGGTTGGAGAAATGGCGTGTTAGAGTAAACGTCGACAAGTGCGAAGCCGTTCTGTTCACTAGAAGACCGAAGCAACTGCGCAAACACCGTTACTGCAGACCAATAACCCTACATGCACGTCCAATACGTTTCCGCGAGAAAGTCAAATACCTCGGTGTCTGGCTGGACCGGAAATTACTCTGGGGGGACCACATACAACACATGACCAACCGAGCTAGCGCGAGGCTCAAACAGCTCTATCCTATGCTCAACAGGCGTAGCACACTGAACAGAAGGGTGTCGAGGTCCATGTACATCATGTACATGACACTTATCCGACCCCTGATGACGTACGCAGCTCCTGTCTGGGGATACGCTGCGCCTACACGCCTGCGCCGTCTGCAGCTCATACAAAACAAAGTACTCAAAATCATAAGCAATGCTCCACGATACACACGCATCGCGGACCTTCACCGGGAATACCGACTTGAGACTCTCACGGAGGTAATCCACAAACTCACCACAAGACTATACAGAAACTCCAGACATTCGCAGAACCCATTTATTCTGAATCTGGGGAACTACGACCATAACCATAGATGGAAACATAAAAGACCAAAAGACATACTTGTAAGGGCATAACATCTATGGCCAAGCATACGCAAACATAACGGCACAGGCGAGCCCCTGTTAATCAGACGCTATTACTGGATATCCAGCTGAAATACACTGCCGAATAACTGGCACCACACAGGGAAGCCGTACCGTACACCGCATGCAAACAAGCTCCACACATCCCCCACACAGTGAGACGATCTATGGCCGATCTCCCACTACTGTATAACGATCTTGAATGTTCCAGGAATGTAGCAGCTGCAGCCACTGGGATACATCGCCATTGCTTGTCACGGTAATGATGCATGATACCCATACTAACAAATCCAACCTTGCATGAGCTATCGCAGCTAGTAAGCCACTACTGCTCTTACTACCCATCCCACTGTCACAGAGGTTTTTTTCCCACGGCACGAGCCATGGCACTTTTTTCCCTCTGCTCTTCAAATTGCTACCCACACTTGCGTTTCGTCCACTATCTATCACCTGATGGACCGTGTTAATGCGTAGCCTTACCCAGACGCACGGACAACATCACAGCCCAGCATCCTGTGATCCACTTACTAGATAACTAACATGTTTTACGGAGGTGACAGTAGAACTTTTGGTTTGGTCACCACGTTGGTGCGGGCGTGGAGGGGCCCCATCTCTCTATAAATTACGTGAATAATACTGAAACTTATAATATCTTAAAGAATTAATCTATATTATTTATGGGCGCATAATACGATTGAAAGGTTTCGTCATTTGTAATTCAATAATGTTTTCAACCGTCCTTCCAGAAGGACGTCAGGGTAATGTGCTGTCATTTTGTATTCACAGAAAACGATGTACACTTATGGAACTTTTGGACATGTTAGGATCAAAATTTATTTTTAACGCAGCCAAAGGATATAAATGGAATACATCTATGTAACAACTATGTAATTATGTTACATCTGAACACAAAAACGAATTAGGAACACTTTCACTTACGTTTAGCAGCACCTGAAGGGGGCTGGCGATAATACACACTTCTTCTAACTGAGTATGCGTAGCCATGGACGCGCAAGCTGCTCAGAAGATGGACAACATCCTCTTCTGTCTCGCAGAATCCATGAATGTCGCCTTCTCTGTCAATACGTACATCTTCCAGCGATGAACGCATTACCCTCTCGAACACATCTACTTCCCGGTCTTCAACACGGTCAGTAGACATAGTCGAAGAAGTGCCCGAAACAGGAGTTTGCGACATACCGCAGCAGCAGAACTCTACAGCACTGAGTCTGTAAACACACGACTCTCCCGCCACTTTTACGTCAACTCGATTTTCTCCCGCCACTACGTCAGCTCGATTTGTAGTCGCCGATCGATATATCGATATACTTTGCGAACGCTGGGCTACGTCATCTCGACGTCACTTCCTTAGTTCGTTCGGGTGAAACGAAGCTCTCCCGGAAGGAGCAAGGTTATATTGGATTACCCGCAGTTAACTGCAGGCAGGGAGGAGGAAAATCATGTACATTCTGCCTACCGATTAGTTTTTTTTTTTTTTTTTCCTTTATTGTATTTCAATTCCCCATCGGGGCGGGCTGGCAGCAGCATAGGCGCTGCTCTTCAGCCGAAAGACATAGAACAAAACAATAGAAGACAGTTAAAAACAGCAAAGGAGAGAATAAGGTGAACATAGAGATAAAAAAGGGGAACATCATGGAAGGCAATAGACAAAAAACGGGGTGACTAAAATGGAGATAAAAAACTGTTTAAAAGTAGCACACACAAAAAGCCACACACTGCGACGGTTAAAAGAACACGAGGCACAGTATGACTGGAGCATAAAGGTAGCGACGTATGGCATAGCACATAATGTAACACTGACGGCGAACCTCAAGGCAGGACACAATTAAAATCACACCTCTTGACGCACACGAGAAACAGCACTAAACAACATTGATGTGGCACACTGATGAAGAGCAACACAGAGGATCTGCCAGGCGCTAGGAGATGAGGGAGACCTGAAGAAGGGAGGGAGGGGAAGAGATGGGGGAGGTGACCGGGGGGCACGTGGAAGAGGGCCAGGGAGGGAGGGATGTGGGAAGGAGAGAGGCAAGTATCGGGTGCAGGGTCTCAGGGGAGGGGGGGACAGAGGAAAATCCGCTCTGGGAGAAGGAGGAAAGAGGGAAAGGGGCCCTGGGGAGGGGGGGGGGGAACAAGGCCAGGTTATAGTTGGAAGGAAGGGTAGATGTCACGGCGAAGTTCGTCATCCGGGAGGGGGAGGCGTTGGAAATTGCCCTGATGAAGGAGATGGAGGGTGTGGAGGTGGAGAGAGGGAGGGATACAGCGATAGAGGCGCGGCAACGGGTGGGGGGTGGAGAGGAAGGAGGAAACCAGAGGGTGGGGGGGATCAAGCCTGCGAACAATGTGAAGGATGCGGAGATGTTGGAGGAACAGGAGGAGGTGGGGGAAGGGGATCAGTTCATACAGGAGCCGTGTGGGGGAAGGAAGGCGGATACGGAAGGCAAGGCGGAGCACATGGCGTTCAAGGATTTGGAGGGCCTTGTAAAAGTGGGTGGGGGCGGAGATCCAGGCAACGCTGGCATAACAGAGGATAGGACGGATGAGGGATTTGTAGGTGTGGAGGATGGTAGAAGGATGCAAGCCCCATGTCCGGCCAGACACGAGTTTCAGAAGGCGGAGGCGGGAATGGGCTTTCTGCTGGATGGTCAGGAGATGAGGGGTCCAGGTGAGGTGGCGGTCAAGGGTGAGGCCAAGGTATTTCAGGGTGGGGGTGAGTTGGACAGGACGACCATAAAGGGTGAGGTAGAAATCATGGAGGCGGAAGGAGCGAGTGGTGCGGCCTATGATGATTGCCTGGGTTTTGGAGGGGTTGAGACGGAGGAACCACTGGTTACACCAAGTGGTGAACTGGTTAAGGTGGGTTTGGAGGGTACGTTGAGACCGTAGAAGGGTAGGATAGAGAGCCAGGAAGGCGGTGTCATCAGCATACTGGAGAAGGTGGACTGGTGGGGGTGGCTTGGGCATATCAGCTGTATACAAGAGATAAAGGAGAGGGGAGAGGACAGAACCCTGGGGGACGCCAGCCGTGGGATAAAAGATACGGGAGTTGGTGTTGTGGAGGGTGACATAGGAAGGACGGTGCGAGATGAAGGAAGCTACCAGACGGACAAAATTGATAGGCAGGGCGTAGGTTTGGAGTCTAAAGAGGAGACCGGGATGCCATACACGGTCATAGCCATTTTGGAGGTCAAGGGAAACAAAAATGGAAGAGCAATGGGAGTTGAGCTGGAGGGACAGAAGGTGAACGAGGTTAAGGAGTTGGTCTTCAGCAGAGGAGGGGGGTCGGAAGACACACTGGGTAAGGGGGAGGAGGTGGTGTTGAGCAAGGTGCTGATGGATACGGCGGGAGAGGATGGATTCAAAGACCTTACTGAAGACGGAGGTGAGGCAGATGGGACGACAGGAAGAGGTGTCAGAAGGGGATTTGTTGGGTTTGAAGAATAAGAGGACGCGGGAGGTCTTCCACAGGTCGTCGTAGAAGCCAGTAGAGAAAATGACGTTATAGAGATGGGCGAGGACAGGCAGGAAGGTATAAGGGCTTTCTCAAAGGTGACGGTAGGTGACACAGTCGTGACGAGGGGCCATGTTGCGTTGGGACGGGAGGATAAGTTTAATGTCTTTCCGATTAGTTTTTTTTTTTTTTTTGACTTTATTGTCATTTTAAAACCTATACAATAGGCAGGCTGGCAGCAGCACACTACGCTGCTCTTCAGCCAAAGAATACATAAGCAGCAAAAACATGAGAAAAACATAAAAGTTACAAAATGGTGGGCGATAAAACAGGAGACACAGAGAGACAAACACGGAGCCGTTCACACTCGACGATAAAAACCACACTGCAAACTGTTGAGACGACGCACAAACACCGAAGAAGACGATGGCACTGGTGAACAATGGAGTGTGACGGTGAACACTGAACACTAAACACGACGGCACACACGAGACACTGATGGCGGCGATCTCCGGCGCGCGAAAGTCCACGTAGCGTGTGCGAGTCCGGGGACCTGCCAAGAGGGGAACAGGGGTGAGGTGGGGGAGAGGGGAGAAAAGGATGCCAATGGCGGAGGGGACGGGGGCAGGAAGGAGAGGGACAGGGGAGGGGAGGCCCGGGGGAGGAGGGGAGAGAAAAGGAGGAGGGAGGGAAAAAAGGGAGAGAAGGGAGGGAGGGTGCCCTGAGGAGCAAGCACAGGAGGAGGGCGGGAGCATCAAAGTTGGTAGGAGGGGTAGATGGAGGGGAGGAGGGCATCATCAGGGAGGGGGAGCTGGCGGAAGCCACCTTGGGAGAGGGTGAGGAGGGTGGAGAGATGGAGACCGGGTGGGACATGGGAGTACAGGCGCGGCAGCGGGCGGGGGTGGGAGATGATCGGGGAGACGAGTGGGTGAGGAGGATCCTTTCGAGGAAGAGGAGGAGGTGGGGGAAGGGGATAAGATCATACAGGATCCGCGTGGGGGAGGGGAGACGGATGCGATAGGCAAGGCGGAGAGCATGGCGTTCCAGGATTTGGAGGGATTTATAAAAGGAAGGGGGGGCGGAGATCCAGGCTGGATGGGCGTAACAGAGGATAGGGCGGATGAGGGACTTATAGGTGTGGAGGATGGTGGAGGGGTCCAGACCCCACGTGCGGCCGGATAGGAGCTTGAGGAGACGGAGTCGGGAACGTGCCTTGGCTTGGATTGTCTGGAGATGGGGAGTCCAGGAGAGGCGACGGTCGAGGGTGACGCCAAGGTACTTAAGGGTGGGGGTGAGAGCGATGGGACGGCCATAAACGGTGAGATAGAAATCAAGGAGGCGGAAGGAAGGGGTGGTTTTGCCTACAATGATCGCCTGTTTCCGATTAGTGATTCTTGTCTACTTTATCTAACAAGTTTGTTCATACAATATGTGAGCGCAGTCTTACTAGCTAGTACGTTTATCAGACTCTAGCTCACTACGCTTGATGCCATACGATAGACAGGTTTGTCTCTTTTTCTATTCCAACTACTAGTACTTTCACAAAGGCAGTTATTTTTTTTATCCAAAAGCTTTTCTCAGGTCCCTGAATGACATTCGAGCACTCCACGCCCATAGTCGCAGTGTAATACGCCTTGGCACGCACAGATGGCTCTGCTGCTTTCGCATATCTGCAGTGGCGTAGCTCGCTCTGTGCTTTCTGCATTTCTAGCCAACGCCCACCCCGTCCTGAGGTGTTTTTAAACGGGCGAAATTTTTCAGCAACGTATGGCCGCAAGAGTTGCTGCAATAATCGGCAATATTTCTGGGTGACTGGCAATACTGCTAATTGAACAAGTTGTTGCAAGTAGTCGGACGTATGTTATCATTATTGTCCCCATAAAAATATATTTTGACAGTTTGCTTTACTTTTTTAACTCACTGTCATTAGTGTCCTTTCCTTTTCGTGCTGTGCGTTTTTTCTTCCTGTCGTCATGTCCGCGCCCACCACCACCGTCACTACTACCACCACCGCCATCGTCTATACATCCCCTTCCGCCGCTTCCACCACTATAACTTGGTGTGCCCAGTCCCACCCCCCTCCTTCCATCCCGCCTCTCCTCACTCTCCCTTCACCCTCTATCTTTGTCGCCCCCTCTCCCGCTTCTTCCTCTCGCTCCTCTCGTTCTGATCCTTTCCCCCCACTCCCCCAGCCTGTCACTGCAGCTCCGGCTAGGGTGGTGGCCCGTCGGGCCACTGCCCACGCCCAGCTCTCCCCGTCCCCTTCGCCATCACCGCCACCACCGTCTTCATCGTCGCCGTTACCATCGCCGTCACCCTCGCCTGCACCGTCACCATCTCCGGCGCTGACTGCTGCGTCTACACCGGGACCTGTCCCTTCCCACCACCTCCCCGTCGCTCCCGTCCCTCCTGTCACCACCCGCCCTTCTGCCGCCATCAAACGCCCTAGTGGCACCCCCGCTTCCTCCGCCCCGAAAAAGGCCCCACCCCGACCTCTATCCCCACCCCAGGGTGCCATGGATGTCTCCCCACCAGACCCCGCTCCCCCCTCCTCCTCCTCCTCCCCACCCGGTTTATACAAATATCTCCTGTCCCGCCCCGATCCTTCCTTTCTCGAGACCCGAAATCTCTCCCTCCTCCTCCGCCAACATTTCCCTGGTGCCCCCATCTCTCTCCTTACCCGCAGACGGGACTCTGTTCTCATCTCCTCCCCCAGCCCAACCCTCCATTCTGACATCCTCTCCCGCCTTCCCATCACCCGTTTTGGTCCTAACGCCTCCCTTACCCCTGCTCCTTCTCCGTCTCCTACCCGCCAACCCCAACCCCCGCGTCGCCCGCCGACCCTCACCGCCGTGATCACTCGGCTCAGCCCGTCGATCACGGAGGAGGAGGTGTTGGCGGAGCTCAAGGCCCATCCCACGCTGGAGGTGCGGGCGGTCCGCCGCATTTTCAACGCGGCCAGTCCCACCCGACTTATGCGGGTTTTCTCTGAGGACGCCCCCTCCATTGACCGACTCCTGAAGGAGGGTGCCCTCCTCTTCAATCAGCGGTACAAGGTCGACCCCTCCCGTTCCCCTCCTCAATCCCTGCGCTGCCAGAGGTGTCTGCGCTATAATGCGCATCCAACAGCTGAATGCCGCGAGGCCCCCACCTGCCCGCATTGTCGGCAAGCGCACTTCCTCCGGCAGTGCCCTAATCTCCAATCCCCTCCCTCCTGCAATACCTGCAACCTCCCCCATCCCACGTACTCCCAAAAATGTAAAGCCCGACCCCCTCCCACCACTCCTGAACTCACCGTCCCTGTCCGTCCCCTGGACGCCCCCACCCCTCCTGGCAATTCCCTCCGCCCCCCCCCCCCCCCACTGCTGAGGACATCATCAGGTTCCTCACCATCGTCCTCCAGAATGTCCATCCCTTTCAGCGCCCCCACACCCTACAACAGATCTCCCTCGCTGCCCGTTCCATATTCCACCTTAAAATGTTCGCCACCTATTCCAATAACCAGGCCCATTTCACCTTCTCCCGCCTTGACACCCTCGTTTAAATCCTTGTCATGGCGCGACAGCATCGTATCCTTTTCAACAACATCCGCTCCCTCCCCGCCAACAAGAACCTCTTTCTCCATACCCTTGCCTCCCACCGCGTGGACGCCTTCATCCTTAATGAAACCTTCCTCCAACCCCACCACACCGTCCACACTTCGCCCTACCTCCTCCACCACTCCGACAATCCCCTCCCCATTGCGCGAGGCGGAGTTGCCATTGGGCACCACCGCCAGATCCCCGTTCGGCTCCAACCTCTCCTTCCCGACCCCACCGAACACCTGATCCTTAGTCTCTTCTTCCCCGGCCTTACCGTTACCTGCGCCACCATCTATGTCCGCCCTAACGCCCCTATTCCCTTCGACTTCCTCTCCCACATTGACCGTACCTTCTCCTCTTACGTGATCGCTGCCGACCTCAACATCCATAGTCGTTCCGCCGCCCAGTTACGGCGGTGGCATCGGTTCCTCTCCTCCCTTCAAGGTGACCTCATTCCCATCCCCCAGCACACCCGTCCCGAATCCAACTCCACTCCTGATGTTATCCTCTCCTCCCCCAACCTCCTTGGCCGCATAACGGTGGATGTCCTGGAGCCTATTGGTAGTGACCATCTCCCTGTCCTCCTCACCGTTTCAGACGGTCGTCGCCCTCGCCCCGACCCTCGTACTGACCCTCCCCCTAAGTATGTCCACGACTATTCCCGCGCCGACTGGAATGCCTACCGGGATACCCTTTCCACCCAGGTCGATAGCCACCCTCTCACCTACCACCACCCGGACGATGTCACCCAAGCCGCCTCTTTTCTCCAGCAGACCTTGTCTGAGGCCGTGGAGGCCCACGTCCCTACTGTCGCCATCCACCCCCACCGTCCTACCTTGCCCCCACAGGCCGTTCTCCTCCTCCGTGAATCCCGTCGTCTCTACCGTGCCTTCCTCCGCACGCGTGACCCGGACACACTACGACGCCACCGGCAACTCCAGCGACACATTCGTAATTTGCTTGCGGCTAAGAAACGCCGGGACTGGCGGCAGACATGCACCCGTTTAAATGCTACCCTACCAATCAACTCGTCCAAGTTCTGGTCGGCCTTCCGTCGCCTTACCGGAACTAAACCCTCCCCCTATTATCCTCTTCTCCATGATGATCACCCTTTCCCTGACTCCCTCAGTAAGGCCAATCACTTTGCCTCCTACCTCTCCGATGTATTTTCCATCCCCGATGATCCCCAGTTCGATTACTCCCTCTTCCCGGATATCCGCGATCGAACTGACACCTCTTCCCCTCCCCTCGCTCCTGGTTTCCAGTACTTGGACAACATTGCACACACAGGACTCAATGCCCCTATCACTACACAGGATCTCATTGCTACACTCCGCACGAAACGCAACACCGCTCCTGGTCACGATCGTGTCACCTACCGCCACCTTCGTGAAGCTCCTATCTCTTTCCTCTCCACCCTGGCCAGGCTCTACAATGTAGTCCTGTCCACCGGTTACTACCCCGACCTGTGGAAAACCTCCCGTATCCTCATGTTCCTTAAACCCGGCAAACCACCGTCCGCCGTCTCCTCCTACCGCCCCATCAGCCTTACCTCGGTCTTCAGCAAGGTCCTGGAATCTATCCTCACCCGCCGCATCCACCAGCATCTCCGCCAGCACCGCCTTCTTCCCGTTACCCAGTGTGGCTTTCGGCCGTCCTTCTCTTCCAACGACCTTCTCCTTCACCTCACTCATCTCCTTTCCGAACAGCTTAATTCCCGTCGCTCCGCAATCTTCCTCTCCCTGGACCTCGAACGTGCCTATGACCGCGTATGGCATTCCGGTCTCCTCTTCAAGCTCCAAACCTTCGCCCTTCCCATTAACTACGTCCGTCTGATCGGCTCCTTTCTCTCCCGCCGTCCTTCCTATGTCACCATCCATAACGCCGATTCCTACACCTTTTTCCCCTCTGCCGGTGTGCCCCAAGGCTCCGTCCTCTCCCCCCTTCTGTACCTCTTGTACACGGCGGACATGCCGCCGCCGCCAGCCCCCGTCCACCTTCTCCAGTTTGCCGATGACACCGCCTTCCTTGCCCTTGCCCCCACCCTGCAACGCTCCCAACACCTTCTCCAATCCCATCTTGACCGGTTCACCGCTTGGTGCAACCAGTGGTTGCTCAAGGTCAATCCTTCCAAAACCCAGGCGATCATTGTAGGCAAAACCCCTTCCTTCCGCCTCCTTGATTTCTATCTCACCATTTATGGCCGTCCCATCGCTCTCACCCCCACCCTTAAGTACCTTGGCGTCACCCTCGACCGTCGCCTCTCCTGGACTCCCCATCTCCAGACAATCCAAGCGAAGGCACGTTCCCGACTCCGTCTCCTCAAGCTCCTTTCCGGCCGTACGTGGGGTCTGGACCCCTCCACCATCCTCCACACCTATAAGTCCCTCATCCGCCCTATCCTCTGCTACGCCCATCCAGCCTGGATCTCCGCCCCCCCTTCCTTTTATAAATCCCTCCAAATCCTTGAACGCCATGCTCTCCGCCTTGCCTATCGCATCCGTCTCCCCTCCCCCACGCGGATCCTGTATGATCTTATCCCCTTCCCCCACCTCCTCCTCTTCCTCGAAAGGATACGAATCCTATACACCTCCCGTAAACTCGATCCTCCTCACCCGCTCGTCTCCCCGATCCTCTCCCACCCCCGCCCGCTGCCGCGCCTATACTCCCATATCCCACCCGGTCTCCATCTCTCCACCCTCCTTACCCTCTCCCAAGGTGGCTTCCGCCAGCTCCCCCTCCCTGATGATGTCCTCCTTCCCTGCATCTACCCCTCCTATCAACTTTGATCCACCCCCCCACCTCCTGTGTCCTACCCTTTAGGCACCCTCCCTCCCTCCCTTCCCTTCCCTTCTCCTTCCTTTCCCCCTTCCCTCCTCCCCTCTCCCCCGGGCTTCCCCTCCCCCTTCCTCCCTCCTTCTCTCTCCTTTGCCCATGGCATCTCTGCTCTCCCCTCTCCCATTCCCCTTCCCCTTCCTCCTCCTCCACCTCCTCTCTTGGCAGGTCCCCGGACTCGTACACGCTCAGTGAACATTCGCGCGCCGGAGATCATCGCCGTCAGTGTTTCGTGTGTGTGCCTTCGTTTGTGTGTAGTGTTGTTCGCCGTCACGCCACCACCGTTCACGTGCCGTCGCCATCATCATCCGTGTTCTGTGCATCGTGTCGCCCAGTGTTAGTGATGTTTCTCGTCCAGCGTGAACGGCTCCATGTTTTTTCGATTTTTAGTGTCTACCTTTTTTGACCACCGTTTTTACTGTCTGCTCTGTGCCACCTTTCTGTACTACTTGTTGCCAAACTCAAGGCTGAAGAGCGGCGTATTGTGCCGCTGACAGCCCGCCTTTGTATAAGGTGTTAAAATAACAATAAAGGAAAAAAAAAAAAAAAAAAAAAAATGTCATTAGCAGTAACAATTTTCATTTGCCTTTCCTTTAAAAGCAAATCACTAATGGTAATCAGCAGTTTTTATTCCAAACACGGACCGTTGTACTAAAGTGGTCTGAATATCAATAATCTGGAATTACTGCAACACAGTGATTCCTATAGGCATTTCCGTCATGCGAAACATCTTTAACAAAACATTCTACGTCACTACTACTACTACTACTACTACTACTGAGACTGTGGATTGTATAAACAGTTCGTCCAATTTTCGAAACATACCAAACACGTCAAAAAATACGTGATATTCTGTAGATCTTTCTCTAATAATAGACTTATTAAGCGAAGTAGCTTATATCATAATACCTGTCAGCTGTTTCTGATTATCCATTCCAGTCCAGAACATTAGTAAATATCCCCCTCCTCCGGAAATGTGAAATATAATGTCAATAGACTTTGTGCTATTGGTAAATTCAGTCTGCTGAAAAGAATGGATACAAAAATATATAGCTGTTTGTAAACTGCTGCAGTTGGATATGAACTTCTCGAGAGAAGTATATAAAGCTCCGCTACTTAAAGATAAAATTCAGCTCCACATTAATGAAGGATAACCAGCGTCCTTGACGGTGCGAACATCGGTGATAAACACGAGATTTACACCAATTTATCTGCATAGCCCTCTACATGCAGAAGTTAATAGAATTAGTCAGTGAAGGTAATAAGAACTAGAACATTCTCGTCATAAAAAATTACTTGCAGTTCGGGAAGAATATAAAATTAACTACGTTTTTAGCTATAGGGTATATTTTCGATGACTTTATTGTAAAGTGAGCTGTAGGTCCAAAACACTGCATAAGCAGCCTCGGTACTTGGACACATTCTGAAGATTGTGTTTACTTTCACAAGATTAAAAACTTAAATAATCAACAATTTTCAATTATTTGCGGAATGAATTAAACAGTTTTTTGCCCTACAAGACGAATGTAAGCTTTCGCTGTATGCCTCCAGGAAGCACTATATCGGCACCAAGATACGCTGCCCACATACACAACTTACGATGTGCCAAGAGAGCACAATTTCGTTGACTAAATGTTGACCTGGTCAATTTTAGGACTGCTGGAGAGTCATGCCAGGCAAGAGGCATTGCAACATTACAGCATACCCAATGGTGCCAACCAACCGTAATTTCATTCACAAAATTGCGCTCTGGTCAGTGTAATCGCTCCTAGCGCACAGGCTACGCTCGTTGCAATATCTCAATACACTGAACGAGTTGACGCAATTTCTATTCTTTGAAATTATTTATAGAGTGGGAAGAGGAGCGTGAAGGAACAGAGGTATTCAGGAATCCCTGTTAAGTTGTAAGCAGGAATAATACAGGTAAAATTTACGTGTTTGCATGAACATACATTAGGCGATCTTGTTCACACAGTACGTGTGAACGCATTATTACTAACTGATATCTTTTTCCAGAATGTAGCTCGCTACACGCTCTGCCATTCAATAGACGTTTTGTTTATGTCTCTGTTCCAGCTACTGCTACTTCCTACTTTCAGGAACGCATCTTCTTTTTTATTATATAATCTTTTGTTTATGGTGTATACGCCCTGGGACACCCGGCAATATCCTGGGAATTTTCTCATCCGGGAGAAAACTAGGAAAACAATGGGATTTTTATAACTTTGACTGGTAACAACTGATACTCTTTAAAAGAATATTACTGTTTTCAGCTACTGGAGAATAATACTGCAGCAATGAAACAGAAACAAGAGGTAAAACGTAAATAAATAAAACTTTCGTTGGAAAGGAAATGCGCCATTTACAACAACAAAATATACTGCACATACAAATGCCAGCCAACAACAAAATGTGTCAAAGGGTTTATAACGAAGACCATGTAATACTTCATAACAAAGAACTGCATCCGACGTGCGTGATGTTACAACTGTATTGTAAACAAGTGCATTAAAAGTTCTAACATCTTCAAATGATTTAGGAGCACAAAAGTGAATAATTTCAGTATAACTGAGAAATCTACATCCTTTGGATACATAACATACATGCATGTAATCATTTTATCACCACCCCATATCCTCCTCTTACATTTTTTCTTCAGCATTTACCCAAACATGTCAGTATATTGTTGAACATGTGACAAAAATTAGTTTCATTTAATGCAAATATGAAGATGCATTTTTTTAAGAAAAATGTTGCTTAAATTGATGCAACTTTATGGGCTTTCTAAAATTTGGGTACTTAATCAATCTGAACTTCTTTATTACCTTGTGTTCTTTCATCCCCTACTTCTGTAGCTGCACTACCATATCCTTTATATATGTATTTATAAATGTATTTAACACTTTAAACTGTCATGCAAACTTCAACATTCAAATGGCAATCAAATTTAGGAAGTATGGATTGTACATTACAAAATAACGACTGTCAAATGATTGTCCTCAAACATTAATGGTAATACCACTAAGACACCCTCTGTACAATCGATATATATTTGTCATGTGATTTGATAAAAATATATAGGAAATTTTTTGTGCATTTGCCATCTCTCATACACACAGAATTTTGATTAAGTGCACGATATGGTTGATGCAGCAAATCTTTTGCAACATACACACACAGTTTACAGTGTGTTTGAATATCAGGAATTTCTACACGTAGGACTTCATCAATATCACAAATGTTTACTATTTGATAGAATTCACTTAAAATGATTAAAATATGGGCAAGAAGCAACCCTCTCTCTTTTAAATTAAGTAGTGTAAATGGGAAAACATTTTTGTGTCAGGAGATAAACAAAGTTGTAAATGAAATACAAGCACGCAGCAGCCTTGTCTTAAGACAGACCCACAGAGCATGACTGTACACCCCCTTTTTTAGAGAAAACATTACAGATGAAGGAAAGTTAGAAACCACATTAAGTGGAATCTGTAGCAGTCCAATTCATTCAGATAACTGTGCAACCGTAGATCATGCAGCGAAAATAAATGAATACAGAAGGTTCTGTGAAAGTTGAATACCATTATGTAGCAGTGAGAGTTTCCTCCTCCTTCATGTAAATGTACAATCTCTTAGGTGTAAAATCAATGAATTACAATACTGGCTCAATAAATCAACTGCTGTGTTCCATCCATCAATGAACACTGGATGAAAGACACTGAAATAGACTTGTGTGTTCCTGTTCGATATTCGTTAGTTACAAACTACTGCAGAAAAAGTATTACACATGGTGGGGTCTTAATATATGTCAAAAGTAACCTTGAATTGCATTACTCAGTTATAGACCTTAGTAGAATATGCCTTGAAGCTACAATAGAAGTAGCTGGTGTGCTAATGCACGAACAGAAAACCGTAATTGTCTCAATCTATCGAATCCCAGGCTCTAATGAGATAGTATTTATAGAAAAAATCAATACTTTAATATTTCTGTTGTCAAACTATAAACAGCATAGAATTGTAATTGTAGGTGATATTACCATAGATATAAGGGCAAAGAGAAAAAATGTAATTCATATGATTAACTCTCTGAAGTCATTAAACTATTACTGTCTCAATGAAAAACCCACTAGACTGAACACATGCCTTGATCACATAATTAGAAATGTACAAAGAGACTCCATATAATGTGATCTAATAGAATTAGGAATATCAGATCATGCAGGGCTATGGCTTCAAATAGAAATCTATGAAAGTATATGCTTTCTGAAGTCTCACCCCCCCCCCCCCAGTTTTCTTCTTTAAACAGTGAGTTCCATGACTATACAACAAGACAGAGTAATGATTTTCACAGAGAAGAGCATAAGAAAGCCCAGTACAACAAGAGTGCAATATACCACCCGAAAATTCTCTATAGTGATCTTCCCTTAAAAATTAAAAGGATTCAGAAGCTGAGCAGTTTTAAAAGTGAACTCAAAAGAATGTTAATTAGTAATAGTTTTTACAGTGTTAGTGAATACATGAATTCTTCAGAAAGATGGCGCGCCTTCACCTATCTTATAATTCACTCATATACAAACTTGGGGTGGGGGTAGACTCTTTTATCTACCCACAAAAATTAATTAATTTGTCAATATAGAGTGTTATAATCATTGTTTCTTGTTGCTGTCCATTTTACACAGAATATATGTAACTTATTTGTATTCTATATTGTTACAAATTTGTATCATGTAAGCTATAATTGTTTTTGCCTATATATTTAATTCAGATTTGTTCACTGATGTTTTTTTACATAATATGTTGTTATTCATATATTTTCTGTATGTAACACATGACATATCCCATATCATTGTACATGATAAAATGGGTGCTCAATAAATCAAATCAAATCAAAAAGTCAGCCTTCAGTTCTACAGGGAGAGAAGTGACGTATAGAATCATAGGTGAATCCAATGTAAACAAAATGATAAACCAGTTAAAAGAAATGGATTGGTCTTGTGTAATGGATAACAAGAAAACGATTAATAAATGTTTTTTCCATTTTCCTGACAGAGATCAAGCATATAGTAGAAATGACATGCCTCTTGGTAACCAAAGGTACCAGAGTAATATTACTCATAAGCAACAAAATACTAACAAGTGGTACACCCCACAACTTAACAAACTGAGGATACTGCTCATGATTATGAAAGACAAAACTCATAACAATGATAGGGACAAGGAAAATTACACTAAAACGAGAAACCTTTACAGATTAGAATTAAAAAGTGGCAAGTGCTGTGCAAACGATGAATGTATTTTAAATTCTAAAAATAAATGTAAAGCTGCCTGGACTATAATTAAACAGGAAATTAATAATACAAATAAAGAAAGGAGTATCCCTGTTGACTGAAATATTCTCAATGAATATTTTGTAAATAGCCTCACCACCCCACCCATCTATTCTGCCTCTGATGCAGAAGCGTTGCTCACTTGTGCAAAACAGACAAGAAGTGAGTAGTTCACTTGGACCTGAATCACATTAAATGATATTCATAAGTCAATAAACAAATTAAGTAATTCCAAAACAGAAGACTATTATGGACTCAGTAATCTCATCATAAAATGTATAGCAAAAGAAATTAAAATGCCACTTCTCTCACTTGATGAAGGAATATTCCCCGACTGTCTTAAGCTCACAGTTACATTGCCTGTGTATAAAAAAGGTGAAAGAAACCTCCCAAATGACTACAGACCCATTTACATAGTACCAATCATATCCAAGTTAGTAGAAAATTGTGTGCATAATCAGATATACAGGTATTTTGAAACAAACAAAATTTTAAATGAACAACAGTTTGGCGTCAGTCACACGTATCAACTGTAAAAGCAGTGGAAGCTTTGGTGAGCAATGTTTATGAAGGGTATGAAAAAAGGGTATCAATGTCTGGAACACTTATTGACCTAAGTAAAGCATTTGACTCGGTGTCACATGACATACTCACCAAAAAGTTAAAATGCTACGGCATTGAAGATGATACACTCCGTCTATTCAAATCTTATGTAAGCAATAGGTTACAACTTGTATATGCAAATAAGCAGAGGTCAGAAATTCTCCCGATAGAAAGAGGAATACCCCAAGACTCTATTGTTGGAACTTTTCTGTTCATTGTCTATGTTAATGACTTCTCAGATTACATACCATGTAAGAACATACTATATGCTGATGATATGACATTAATAAGTACAGGAGAGAACTTACTGAGTATACTGGACAAAAATAGAGAAATGATGCAAATGGCTAATTACTGTGTCAGGCTAACCAGCTGTGCATAAATAAAACAAAAACAGAAGAAATAATATTTAATCTCAAAGTAACTAAAAATGAAAACAAAACAGTGAAATTACTTGGGCTAATCATAGACCCAAAGCTCTCCATGGAAAGGACACACCAATTATTTATGTAGTAAACTAGCTCACAGTGTGAGCAAGCAGTTCCTACTCCACTCATCCTATGCTTTTTTTCATTCCCAACTGCAATATGGAATATTGCTTTGGGGTAACTCCCCAGGGGCTGAATGTATTTTCAGATGTGAGAAGAAAGCAATCAGGTGTATGGAAGGGTTAGCACCCAAAGAGTCCTGCAGAAATTATTTTAAATCTCTTGGCACAATGACAGTGCCAAACATGTACATATATAACTGTTTCATATATGCCAGAGAAAATCTGAAAAAACTGAACATGAGATGTGATGTGCATGCACGCAGTACAAGAAACAGTCACTGCTGGACTTGCCTTCCACAAGACTTGCTGTAGTCCATAATAACTATAAGTACTTAAGCATAAAATTTTTCAATAAGTTACCATGCTCAGCTCATACAGTACCACTAAATAAATATAAGAATACATTGCAAACCTGGCTATAAAACAACAAATTCTATACAACTGAAGAATTCTTATAAACTAATCATCAAAATGTATGTTTTACCTAAGTAATGGAGAAAAGTTTTGATATTATATAAGATAGTTAACTACTGTGATTCTTTTCTTGTGTGTGTATTTAATTATTGTATAAAACATTGTTTTACATAATGCTGAAGAAAAGGTCTTTAGTTCCTTTTCTCCCCCTTCTGTAACTATTTGAATATCATACTGAAACTAAAACCCTCTGTAAACTTTGACAAAGCCAATTGTATGAAAAATACTGAAAGGCTAATAAAAAATATTCTATTCTATTCTATTCTATTCTACAGATTTATTGTAGAACCATTAAATGATGAAGGCAAAATATCTCTTCTTGCAATATTTGCAATATCATTCAGGTTTAGTAGTAAATAATAATGTAAGTTGATATAAATTTCTGACCTGCTTTTTCTTACAAAATAGCCTCCTACCTTAAATATGTACATACATTTCAACAATGCTCTGCACAAATAATTTTTGTGAATGATGTAAAAGGCTGAAATCATCTCTAATTGAAAGGCAATAGCATGTATATTGCAACACAGTCATTTTATTTCTAGTAGCGGATATATCTGATGTGTTATGGAACAAATTAGCATGCCATTCAGTGTCTCCATTAGAAGATAATTGATCTAGTGAGGAATCTAAAACCAAGTGTTTTGGACAACACCGGTGTTTAAGAAAAACACACTGCATTTCCTTCAAATATTTCCAGCAGTCACATCTGTTTGAATTGTCTCGTTGTAAAGCTAGATGTATAATTTTTTAGTAACTATAGTAACCATACAAATTTCTCTATTTTCATTCTCCACTCTTGCGTAAAAATCTTTTATCACAGTGAAAGAATGCACAAAATTCAACAGTAATTTTAGTATTACATTGTTATCAGTATAGCATGACTGATGATTCTTCATTCAGCCTATAGCAAAGAGCAGCATTGATGTCATAAAAATATAATTGTGTATAAGATGGTGAATGATCATACATAGAAGTCTTTGGAACTGACCTATGATAAAAAATATCATGAATATTAAAGTGATATAATCCCTATAAAGCTCTGTGTGAAGTTTTGGCCTCAGAAATGACCATAGCAAATGCTGCATTATGCTGCAAATGCTGAATTATGGAAATAATTCTTTGATTTCTCTTGAATTCTTGGATCGTTTGACATGCATCCTTGATAAAGTGCATAGAAAAATGCCTTCTAGGATAGCCTAAAAGAAATATATTCTCTGTATAGCAGTGAAGTCAGAAGTCATCGTTATTTAAAAGTAAATAATTTAAAATTGCAAACTTCATTTAGACTATCTGGTAACAGCTGCAAATGACCACAAAATTACTCTTACAGAAAAGTAAGTGAAACAATAATGCCAATATACAATGTTATTTAGTCTTCATTACTGTGCTATTTTTATTCCCACTGCTAGCATCATTAACCCAGCAGTGCTTGCATTGTAGCTGCCTGGTATGCCTGTGTTACTATAAATGAACCACATGAACATGAAGGTCCCTAGAATGCAGTCTCACAAGACATTGTTACTTTTGTGTGTCATTTTTACTATAGTACCTGATTGGCACACAGGGGACAGCACATCAACTATTACTGTTCACATATTGGAGATTTTACTGAGTCATACAGAAGGTGTCATCAGAGTTAAGAGTATGAAAGCATCTATTTCCCAAAGGTTATCTCACATATGGTTTTTTGTTTTTTCTGTGCACATTTATGGAAAAGTACCTTTCCAGTTATTTAGGATTCATTGACCACCTTGTATAATTAATATTAAAAATTGATACTTCAGTTCCTGTGTGCACGTATTAACATTATGATACTGTGATGCAAACTCACCCATGAGAACCTACAGGGTACTTTCCCTTGATGTAGAACCAATACAAGTAAAGGAAAAAAATTAGAAAATTGTTAATTTGTAGTTATATCATACGAAAAAAAAAAATTCTTTTGCCTTTGGTTGTTTGATTTCAAACTTGAAATTAAAACATTCATGAAAGTCTTGAAATCCATGGTAGCAATATCTTGCCAGTATGAATGTTGAAAACAAGCAGAAATCATTGAGATCCTGTATTCCGAGAATGGATTGACTGTCTGTATACATAATTAAGTTTGTACAGAACCCTCAGTGTGTAGGTCCTAAGCACACAATTTATTATTCTGTAAGCAGACAATACACAAGACTTACATGTCCTCTACCACGATCAGACATGGAAAGATAAGTGAGAGCATAAATGACAAGTGGAGATAAAACATAATCTTGACAAACAAAATAATTTAGTGAATCATTATTTCTCACACATTTGGTTATGATTAAAAAATAATGGTACAATGTGTTGCGATGTCTGTTGGTTGAAGCAAGAGCAGGTAAGAGATGATGGCTTGAAGCGAAGGCCCCACCTGAAGTCGTTTCTGCAGCTGCACTCTCTCAGAATAGAACTTTAGCTAAACTATTAAAAGGAAAACTTGAGAGATAGTGTTTGGGAAAAAACCTAATGTTAAAATAGCAGGATGTATGGAGTACATTTTTGGTTTTTACCTCTACCAGAACAGCTGAAAAATTCATAGTGGATCATAAAGTAGTGTTGGGAATTTTAGTAGGCTACACCAAAGTTTGTCACTGAGAATTGATTAAGTATAAACTTATTGTTGCCTGACACATTGATATTGTGGAAGAAGTGGTCAGGTGTATTGATTGTAGAGGAATGTTACATTGGAGGTGGACATTTTAGTGACTCTGAGTGAAAATGCATAGAGAATTTATCTGTGAATGAATAAATGATCCTTACCAGATAAGACAGATGGAGGACATCAGAAAAGTTCAATGAAGGAGAGCTGATTCTGTGTTATAATCTGGAGGACAGCATGTCATGGGTATGATATGTGATTATAGATGGCAATAATTAAAACAAAGGCATTCTTTGTTGCAGTGTGGTGGTATCTTTTCATGAAATTTAAATCTCCAACTTTACCCTGAATGCAAAAGTATTTTGTTGGGACCCACCACATGGAAAGATTGTATGGAAAGGTTTGCGTGTGCATTTTTTGCATGGTGTTCGAAATTAGAATGGCAGAGAAACAGTATGAAAGTGATCTGATGAAACCTTTGCTGGACATTTAATTGTGATTTTAGGAAGAACTCCGCTAATAGCTATTTAAATTGTTGTTTATTAAAACGCAACCGTTTTTGCAGCCTAAAGGCACATTAATATATGCAACCTACATGATAAGGATCAAAGTACAGTGTCACGACATTTTATGGATTTTAAAATTAATACAGGAATGTAAAATATACATACAGTATTGAAAGATCATAGGCATACTGTAATATAATGTGGTGTGAAATGTTTATGGTGAAGACTGGGGTGAGTATCATAGTTTAACACAAGGGGAAGAAAGTTCAGTCACTATCTTATTATTTCATACCATATTCAACAACACATTACCAACATTTAACTAATACTCCACCAGTTTTATGTGTACTGCCATAGATTTATTTTGATGTTACTGCATCATCACATGGATATCAAGTAATGGTAAAAATAAGTTTTAGTAGTTCTTGTTTACAAAGGCTTTTTTATTTTGCAAGCAAGATGTTTGGCAGTGAATGTTCATCATAGAACTTACATCTTCCAGTTATAAATAAAAACAATGTCAGACTACATGCTGTTGATGCAAAATTTGGCCTAAATCTGAAGTATGGCCATGTACAAATTGCCTCTCCTTATATGGTTTTAAACAATTACTGTCATTGTTACTTATTGAATTTTGCATAGAAACAATTAAAGTTTTTACATACATCTTCCCAAATTACATCGAAATTTACATCAAATAAAAGTTAATAAATCCATATAAAGACAGGGAAGAATCTGTTTTTCTTAAGACTATAAATTACATTTTAACACTGCAGCAATATATTTCATTAATTGACTGAAAGAAAAATCATTCTAGCATTTTCAGGTGTACAGAGTGATTAGTTCAATCGAATGAAAGGCATAGATGCAAGTAATTATTTTTGTATGAGTAAAATTTATATTTCTATATGGCTGTAATTAGCAGTTCCAATTAAAACATGAGTGTGATAGATTTTGACTGAAAAATCATTGTATCATATTTTTGTTAAGGATTCTATTAATTTCTGGCTTCAAAACATAAAAACAGCTGTCTCTCTATGACTTGGTAATATCGGAACTATAATCATCAATTTCTCCATAATTACAATAGCAAAATCATTCCTACCATGTGCCTCTAGATTGTATTGTGCGCAAATTATGATGATGCATCAGTTTTTAATCAAACATGTTTCCTTCATTTCATTTACTGGTGAGACCCAATGTAAACAATATCAAAACAACAGTTTAAAGTAGTGCAACATACTAATATTATATATATGCCCTCTTCAGTAGAGCGGAGATGAAATTGGAATAGGAGATGAGGTCCTAAGGTGTTGTGGTATTACAATACCCTTTGTTCATAGTCAAAATTTGGTATTCAGTGAATATTGTCAGTACTATGGCAAGCAAGTGTAATGAAGATGTGCTCCATTCTTTAAAATATGCCTGCATCTAAAAAGAAAAATAGAATAATATTTTAACTGAGGGGGCACTAAAAGTTTTTGAAAAGGGGCCAGACTGGGGATAAAAAATGTCACTCCTATTACGAATAGTCACAGCCCTCAGGGAAGTATCAGGTGATAGTGTCTTACTGGTGTGACCGCAGCACTGCTCGGCACAGGCCAAAGTGAAAGTGGCCTGTATGAACGACGAAGAGAGACTAGCAGGCTGGTGCAATGGCAGCTATTCATGTGGACACTGTGATACCATACACTAGTTACTAGGAGTGCTGGGTCGCTGCTACCTTTACAAGTGAGAATAATTGGGAATTTTATTACTAGGAGCGAAGGGTATTTGTATGGTCTTTTAATGTTGAATATATTTTAGACATTGCTTCATTAATTCTAATATCCCCAAAATGTGGTGACCCTACTTTGCTTTGTACCATGTAGGTTGCACCCTTGATCTGGATTTAGTCCACAAAGCTGATTGTGGTTTAATAAACAACAATTTTACCAGCTGTTAGCAGAGTTCTTTCTAACATCATGCCTTTCAACAGCGTTGATTGCATGGAATATAAAATAGTTTGTGACTTATGTGTGAATTACAGAGTAGTCATGGAGATGTAATAGAAGACAAGGGTATCAAAGGAGGTTCAAGGAGTCATAAACAAGGACAAAAATGCAAGTTCAGAAGGTCAGCTAGAGATCCTACAGTGCCTGATAGATTCCGTAATTATGTCACCAAGGAAAAATCCTTGACAGTACCAGGAATGAAACCTGTATCCCCGCTCCCCCTGCGGCAGTCTTCCACAAGAGCCACTCAGCTACAGAGGCCGACAAAACCCTATAAACAGAAATTAAATATCAGTGTTATTGTAATTAAAGAATGGCTTTAAGTGACCAAGATGCCATTATCGGAAATCATTTAGTTTGAATGAGGTCATCTAATAGGGGTACAAGAAGCTTTATGTTCCTTATGCAATACTGCACAAAGACTTACAGCAGGAATGTAGCCACTGTAAATGATTGCTGGCACCAGTGGTCACGAGAAGGTGTGGTTGCAATAAGATCGAGCTGCTGATGCCCACACGACACAGTGAGAGGGAAGACAGACGTGTTCAGCATGTGGCTCTGGCACATTGTACTGCATCTGCAGCAGCAATTTGGCAGTTTACTTCAAGGACAGCTCACTGCCGGAAGCTCTGTAGTGTGCGTTCCACTAACCCCGAACCATCACCGTTTGCGACTTCAATGGTGTCAAGGGAGAGCCTCACTGGAGGGCAGAGTGGAGGTCTGTTGTGTTTCCTGATGAAAACTGTTTCTGCCTCAGTGCAAGTGACGGCCGTGTGTTAGTTAGGAGGGGGCCAGCTGAAGGTCTGCAACCAACCTGTCTGTGTGCTACTCTCACTGGATGTACACCTGGAGTTATGGTCTGGAGTGCAATTTCATATGACAGCAGGACCACAACTGTGGCTATCCCACACACTGTGACTGCAAATTCCTATGTCAATCTGGTGATTTGACACATTGTGCTGCCATTGATGAACAGTATCTCAGGGGATGTTTCCCAACAGCACAAAGCTCACTCACATATTGCTTTTGTAACCCAGCATGCTCTATGGAGTGTGGACATGTTGCCAGGGTCTCCTCAGTCATTACATGTGTCTTCAATGGAATATTTTTGTGTGCGCGTGCGCGCGCCATTAGAGAGTTGAACGATAGAGAAAGAGCTTGAAGATGGTTTGATTAACCCTCTGCCAGGCACTTAATTGTGAATCGCACAGTAATTGTGTAGACGGGAAGGTCAGTTTCTATTAGTATTTTCCATTCTTTTGTAAATAATTCATGATAGTATTGTGCAACCATGACTTATCAAAGTGACGGTTTGATAACATTCACACTTATCGGCACATGCAGAGAACTTGAATTACTTTTTTCTGAATTCTGAATGTATTTTGCCTGTCATATATCTTACTCGACAGGTGGAATAGTTTTGTCATGATGGGCTCTCTGAAGATATCAAGAGCGCTAAGGGAATGTCGTTTACTCTGTGGCCCTTGTTTCAGTGGCTTGTCACATTCTCCTCATAGTAACCTATCTCCCATCTCATCTTAATTTTCTTCCCCCTTCTCCATTGGTTTACTTGCAAGGGTAAGCCTGAACGGAGGTAGATCACACTGTCCAATTACCCAGATCTGCAGTTCATAGTAGGGCCCATGCCTCCTGCCTAGCCGCATTCACTTCCTGTCACATGGCACAACTGATTTGTTTGACTCTGCCCCGTCAATGCACCTCACATTCTGACTGTTAACGACAACCTGTCTCCGAGTCATTACTCACCTAATGCTTACCGACATTAATTCTGCCTCGGATGCCTACTAGCAGAATCACTTAGTATCCCACAACCTTGTGTGCTCGGAAAAGCGTGAATTGTGAGTGCTGGACATCCATGATACAATTAAACAAATGTGCATGAATGGCTGCTGTACAGTTGTCATATTTTGCTTTCTTATAGCGATGTAGGTGACAGAATGTATGCTAGCTTGCAAAACTAATGGATGAAAGTAACTTTCGTGTCATGTGTAACTTAGCTCGATGAAACCTGGATCATATGTGGAAAGAAGTGCTACAGTATACACTGAGGTGACAAAAGGAATGGCATAGTGATACAGATGGCAGCAGTATCGGGTACACGAGGCATACAACTGCAGTGCACTGATGAAGCTGTCCTACTTTACATCAACCCTTCCAAGACCCAGGCAATCATCGCAGGTTGTACCACCCACTCCATCTGGTTCCACAGTTTTTTACCTCACTATTTATGGTCATCATATCCACCTCACTCCTATCCTGAAATATCTTGGCCTCACCATCAACCATCACCTCACCTGGACTCCCTATCTCCTTACGACCCAACACAAAGCCCACAATAGACTCCACTTCCTGAAACTCCTGTCAGGCCAGCCATGGGGACTGCATCCTTCCAGCAACCTTCACACCTAAATCCTTGATTGATCCCATCCTTTGTTATGCCAGCGTCGCCTAGATTTCTGCCCCATCCAGATTCTATAAGGCTCTCCTAATCCTTGAACACCATTCACTCAGTCTTGCCTTCCTTATCTGCCTCCCATCCCCATGCGGATCCTCCATGACCTCATCTCCTTCCCACATCTCCTTTTCCTCAACACATCTACACCTTGTACATCATCTGCAGATTCGATCTCCCCCATCCCTTGGTGTCTTCCATCCTCTCCACCACCAGCGTGTAACCATAACTTTATCATCACACCTTTATCTCACCATCTCCACACCATTCGCCTCCTTTCCCAATGCAACTTCCAGTGCCTATCCCTCCTTGATGATGAGCTTCGCCCTGATACCTACTCCTCCTACCAACTCTAACCCCACCTCCCCCATACCCCTTCTCAGGGCTCCCTCTCCCCTCCTCTTCCCTTCCCCTGACCGGTTTTTTCCTCCCTCCCCGCCCCCTCCCTTTCCAGTGCACCCCTTCTGCGTCTCTGTGCTCCCTTCGGACTTGCCTTCCCTCTCCATATCCCGACACTTGCCCCTTGGTGTGCCCCTTTGCTTTTCCTCCTACCCTCTCCAGTACATCTGCCCCTCCTGTCCCTTCTTTTCCCTCCTCTCAGGCCTCCCCGCCCCCCTTCCACCTTGGCAGGTCCCTCCTGGCAGTTTCTACCCTTCGTCTTGTGTACTCTGTCACATACAGTAGTTTTGAATAGTCGTCGTTCTGGTGTGTCTTAATGCTGTGGCAACCTTTAACTCGTGCGTGTGACTTCAATGTTTTTTACATGGTACAAATTGCCAACTGTGTTTTTTAACTTTATGTGGACCTTTTTTTGAGTGTTCCACAATGAACGTCCCCATGTGCATGTATATTATAACCCCCACTGTCTCCCCTCATTATGTTCTTACGTTCCCCTTTATCGCCTTTTATATGTACTATTCTCATCTTTTTATTAAATGTATTAATTGGATGAAGAGCAGCGGATTGTGCTGCTCCCAGCTTTCCCCTGCCCCCTAAGTGTATGGCAAACGAAAAAAAAAAGTGGAGCTGTCATTTGTCAGGTGATTCTTGTGAAAAGCTTTCCAATGTGATGATGGCCACAGGCTTAGAACACGAAATTGTTGTTTGAGCTATGTGCATGGGACATTCTATTTCATAAATCGTTACGGAATACGATAATCCGAGATCGTCAGTGTCAAGAGTCTGCCGAGAATAACAAATTTCGGGCATTACCTCTCACCACGGACAACACAGTAGCCGACGGCATTCACTTAACGAGTGAGACCAGCAGTATTTACATAGAACTGTCAGTGCTAACAGAGAAACAACACTGATTTTTTGGGTTACTTCACACAGGGTGGGACTTACAACGAACGTAGGGGAAGGTGGGGGAATTACACTCATGTGGGTAATCCCACGCAGGCTGATTTATGAAGTTTGAATGGCGCAAGCTGTTCCCAGTTGGTGCTACACCCTGCCGCAGGAGCAACAACTACTATGCGGCTTATGCCAGCAATTTTACAGTGGCATTGTTGGAGTAGTGAAGTATTGTTTATTTTCGGCGTGTCTCATGTAATTTTGGTCAGCTGTAAAACCCAGAAAGCAAAATGGATACACGAGAAACTTTGTGAGGCTCTTGATGCCATCAAATCTGTAAGAAAAATAAGATAAGTATCAAGAGCTCTCTGGATTGAAGAAGCTACTCTGCAAATGAGAATGAACGTTAAAAATACCGAGGGTCCAAAACTTGGAAGATACCCAACATTTTCGACAGAACAGGAAAATGAGATTAGGGTCATTTCCACCAATAGCCCAGTTGATGGGCAAATAAAAATTGCAGCCTTGTAATTTGAACACCCTGCTGTGAGAAAACAAAGATTTACTACACTTTAAAAATAAAATACTACGTTCTTATATAAACTAGAAGAAACAACCTTTAAAACACTATAAAGCCTCACTACATACCAATAGAAGAAAAACTTGTCCTCTTTCCCCCCGTCTCATTGACATCATGCTGCTGGTGGTGTGTCATTTCCACCAATAGCCCAGTTGATGGGCAAATAAAAATTGCAGCCTTGTAATGCGAACACACTGCTGTGAGAAAACAAAGATTTACTACACTTTGCAAATAAAATGCTACGTTCTTACACGAACTAGAAGGAACAACCTTTAAAACACTATAAAGGCTCACTACATACCAAACGAAAGAAAAACTTGTCCTCTTCCCTCCCATCTCATTGACATCATGCTGCTGGTGGTGTGTCATTTCCACCAATAGCCAAGTTGATGGGCAAATAAAAATTGCAGCCTTGTAATGCGAACACCTAGCTGTGAGAAAACAAAGATTTACTACACTTTGGAAATAAAATGCTATGGTCTTACACGAACTAGAAGGAACAACCTTTAAAACACTATAAAGCCTCTCTACATACAAATAGAAGAAAAACTTGTCCTCTTCCCCCCCCCGTCTCATTGACATCATGCTGCTGGTGGTGTGTCATTTACACCAATAGCCCAGTTGATGGGCAAATAAAAATTGCAGCCTTGTAATGCGAACACCCTGCTATGAGAAAACAAAGATTTACTACACTTTGGAAATAAAATGCTATGTTCTTATACAAACTCGAAGGACAACTTCTAAAACACTATAAAGACTCACTACATAGCAATAAAAGAAAAACTTGTCCTCTTCCACCCTGTCTCATTGGCATAATGCTTCTGCTGGGTTGTCTTTTCCACCAATAGCTCAGTTGATGGGCAAATAAAAATTGCAGACTTGTAATGCGAACACCCTGCTGTGAGAAAACATCTAATATGAACTAGAAGGAACAACTTTTAAAACACAATAAATGCTGACTACATACCAATAGAAGAAAAAGTTGTCCTCTTCCCCCCCCCCCCCCCCCCCCCCCCCCGTCTCATGACATCATGATGCTGGTTGTGTGTCATGTCCACCAATAGCCCAGGTGATGGGCAAATAAAAATTACAGCCTTGTATTGCGATCACCCTTCTGTGAGAAAACAAAGATTTACTACACTTTGGAAATAAAATGCTACGTTCTTATACGAACTAGAAGGAACAACTTTTAAAACACTATAAAGACTGAATACATACCAATAGAAGAAAAACTTGTCCTCTTCCCCCCCCATCTCATTGACATCATGCTGCTGGTGGTGTGTCATTTACACTAATAGCCCAGTTGATGGGCAAATAAAAATTGCAGCCTTGTAATGCGAACACCCTGCTATGAGAAAACAAAGATTTACTACACTTTGGAAATAAAATGCTACGTTCTTATACGAACTAGAAGGACAACTTCTAAAACACTATAAAGACTCACTACATACCAATAGCAGAAAAACTTGTCCTCTTCCCTCCTGTCTCATTGACATAATGCTTCTGCTGGGTTGTCTTTTCCACCAATAGCTCAGTTGATGGGCAAATAAAAATTGCAGCCTTGTAATGCGAACACCCTGCTGTGAGAAAACATCTAATATGAACTAGAAGGAACAACTTTTAAAACACTATAAATGCTGACTACATACCAATAGAAGAAAAAGTTCTCCTCTTCCCCTCCCTTCTCGTTGACATCATGCTGCTGGTTGTGTGTCATGTCCACCAATAGCCCAGGTGATGGGCAAATAAAAATTACAGACTTGTATTGCGATCACCCTGCTGTGAGAAAACAAAGAGTTACTACACTTTGGAAATAAAATGCTACGTTCTTATATGAACTAGAAGGAACAACTCTTAAAACACTATAAAGACTCACTACGTACCAATAGAAGAAAAACTTGTCCTCTTCCCCCCCCCCCCCCCTTCTCGTTGACATCATGCTGCTGGTGGTGTGTCATTTCCACCAATATCCCAGTTGATGGGCAAATAAAAATTGCAGCCTTGTAATGCGAACACCCTGCTGTGAGAAAACAAAGATTTACTACACTTTGGAAATAAAATGCTACGTTCTTATACGAACTAGAAGGAACCACTTTTAAGACACTATAAAGACTGACTACATACCAATAGAAGAAAAAGTTGTCTTCCTCTCCCCCCTTCTCGTTGACATCATTCTGCTGGTGGTGAGTCATTTCCACCAATAGCCCAGTTGATGGGCAAATAAAAATTGCAGCCTTGTAATGCGAACACCCTGCTGTGAGAAAACAAAGATTTACTACACTTTGGAAATAAAATGCTACGTTCTTATACAAACTAGAAGGACAACTTCTAAAACACTATAAAGACTCACTACATACCAAATGAAGAAAAACTTGTCCTCTTCCACCCCCCCCCCCCCTTCTCGTTGACATCATGCTGCTGGTGGTGTGTCATTTCCACCAATAGCCCAGTTGATGTGCAAATAAAAATTGCAGCCTTGTAATGCGAACTCCCTGCTGTGAGAAAACAAAGATTTACTACACTTTGGAAATAAAATGCTACGTTCTTATACGAACTAGAAGGAACAACTTTTAAAACACAATAAAGACTCACTACATACCAATAGAAGAAGAAGTTGTCCTCTTTCCCCCCCCTTCCTGTTGACATCATGCGGCTGGTGGTGTGTCATGTCCACCATTAGCCCAGGTGATGGGCAAATAAAAATTGCAGCCTTGTAATGCAAACACCCTACTGTGAGAAAACAAAGATTTACTACACTGTGGAAATAAAATGCTACGTTCTTATACGAACTAGAAGGAACCACTTTTAAAACACTATAAAGACTGACTACATACCAATTGAAGAAAAACTTGTCCTCTTCCTTCCCCCCCCCCCCCCCCACAATCTCATTGACATCATGCTGTTGGTGGTGTGTCATTTCCACCAATAGCCCAGTTGATGGGCAAATAGAAATTGTAGCCTTGTAATGCGAACACGCTGCTGTGAGAAAACATATTATATGAACTAGAAGGAACAACTTTGAAACACTATAAAGACTGACTACATACCAATAGAAGAAATAGTTGTCCTCTTCCCCCCCCCCCCCTTTCTCGTTGACATCATACTGCTGGTGGTGTGTCATTTCCACCAATAGCCCAGTTGATGTGCAAATAAAAATTGCAGCCTTGTAATGCGAACACCCAGCTGTGAGAAAACAAAGATTTACTACACTTTGGAAATAAAATGCTACGTTCTTATACGAACTAGAAGGAACAACTTTTAAAACACAATAAAGACTCACTACATACCAATAGAAGATGAAGTTGTCCTCTTTCCCCCCCCCCCCCCCCCCCCCCCCAACCCCTTCTCGTTGACATCATGCTGCTGGTGGTGTGTCATGTCCACCATTAGCCCAGGTGATGGGCAAATAAAAATTGCAGTCTTGTAATGCAAACACCCTACTGTGAGAAAACAAAGATTTACTACACTGTGGAAATAAAATGCTACGTTCTTATACGAACTAGAAGGAACCACTTTTAAAACACTATAAAGACTGACTACATACCAATAGAAGAAAAACTTGTCCTCATCCCCCCCGTCTCATTGACATCATGCTGCTGGTGGTGTGTCATTTCCACCAATAGCCCAGTTGATGGGCAAATAAAAATTGCAGCCTTGTAATGCGAACACCCTGCTGTGAGAAAACAAAGGTTTACTACACTTAGGAAATAAAATGCTACGTTCTTATACGAACTAGAAGGAAGAAACTTTAAAACACTGTATAGCCTCACTACATACCAATAGAAGAGAAACTTGTCCTCTTCCCCCCCCCCCCCCCCCCCCCCCTCCGTCTCATTGACATCATGCTGCTGGTGGTGTGTCATTTCCACCAATAGCCCAGTTGATGGGCAAATAAAAATTGCAGCCTTGTAATGCGAACACCCTGGTGTGAGAAAACATCCTATATGAACTAGAAGGAACAACTTTTAAAACACTATAAAGACTGACTACATACCAATAGAAGAAAAAGTTGTCCTCTTCCCCCCTGTCTCATTGACATCATGCTGCTGGTGGTGTGTCATTTCCACCAATAGCCCAGTTGATGGGCATATAAAAATTGCAGCCTTGCAATGCGAACACGCTGCTGTCAGAAAACATCTTATATGAACTAGAAGGAACAACTTTTAAAACACTATAAAGACTGACTACATACCAATAGAAGAAAAGAGTTGTCCTCTTCCCCCCTGTCTCATTGACATCATGCTGCTGGTGGTGTGTCATTTCCACCAATAGCCCTGTTGATGGGCAAATAAAAATTGCAGCCTTGTAAAGCGAACACCCTGCTGTGAGAAATCAAAGATTTACTACAATTTCTAAATAAAATGCTACGTTCTTATACGAACTAGAAGGAACAACTTTTAAAACACTATAAAGATTGACTACATACCAATAGAAGAAAAAGTTGTCCTCTTCCTCCCCCGTCTCATTGACATCATGCTGCTGGTGGTGTGTCATTTCCACCAATAGCCCAGTTGATGGGCAAATAAAAATTGCAGCCTTGTAATGCGAACACGCTACTGTGAGAAAACAAAGATTTACTACACTTTGGAAATAAAATGCTACGTTCTTATACGAACTAGAAGGACAACTTTTAAAACACTAAAAAGACTCACTACATACCAATAGAAGAAAAAGTTGTCCTCTTCCCGTCCGTCTCACTGACGTCATGCTGCTGGTGGTGTGTCATTTCCACCAATAGCCTAGTTGATGGGCAAATAAAAATTGCAGCATTGTAATGCAAACACCCTGCTGTGAGAAAACAAAGGTTTACTACACTTTGGAAATAAAATGCTACGTTCCTGTACGAACTAGAAGGAACAACCATTAAAACACTATAAAGACTGACTACATACCAATAGAAGAAGAAGTTGTCCTCTTCCCCTCCCTTCTCGTTGACATCATGCTGCTGGTTGTGTGTCATGTCCACCAATAGCCCAGGTGATGGGCAAATAAAAATTACAGACTTGTATTGCGATCACCCTGCTGTGAGAAAACAAAGAGTTACTACACTTTAGAAATAAAATGCTATGTTCTTATATGAACTAGAAGGAACAACTTTTAAAACACTATAAAGACTCACTACGTACCAATAGAAGAAAAACTTGTCCTCTTCCCCCCCCCCCCCCCCCGCCCTTCTCGTTGACATCATGCTGCTGGTGGTGTGTCATTTCCACCAATAGCCCAGTTGATGGGCAAATAAAAATTGCAGCCTTGTAATGCGTACACCCTGCTGTGAGAAAACAAAGATTTACTACACTTTGGAAATAAAATGCTACGTTCTTATACGAACTAGAAGGAACCACTTTTAAGACACTATAAAGACTGACTACATACCAATAGAAGAAAAAGTTGTCTTCTTCTCCCCCCTTCTCGTTGACATCATTCTGCTGGTGGTGAGTCATTTCCACCAATAGCCCAGTTGATGGGCAAATAAAAATTGCAGCCTTGTAATGCGAACACCCTGCTGTGAGAAAACAAAGATTTACTACACTTTGGAAATAAAATGCTACGTTCTTATACGAACTAGAAGGACAACTTCTAAAACACTATAAAGACTCACTACATACCGATTGAAGAAAAACTTGTCCTCTTCCACCCCCCCCCCCCCCCCACCCTTCTCGTTGACATCATGCTGCTGGTGGTGTGTCATTTCCACCAATAGCCCGGTTGATGTGCAAATAATGCGAACACCCTGCTGTGAGAAAACAAAGATTTACTACACTTTGGAAATAAAATGCTACATTCTTATACGAACTAGAAGGAACAACTTTTAAAACACAATAAAGACTCACTATATACCAATAGAAGAAGAAGTTGTCCTCTTCCCCCCCGTCTCATTGACATCATGCTGCTGGAGGTGTGTCATTTCCACCAATAGCCCAGTTGATGGGCAAATAAAAATTGAAGCCTTGTAATGCGACCACCCTGCTGTGAGAAAACATCTTATATGAACTAGAAGGAACAACTTTTAAAACACTATAAAGACTGACTACATACCAATAGAAGAAAAAGATGTCCCCCCCCCCCCCCCTTCTCGTTGACATCATGCTGCTTGTTGTGTGTCATGCCCACCAATAGCCGTGGTGATGGGCAAATAAAAATTCCAGCCTTGTATTGCGAACACCCTGCTGTGAGATAACAAAGATTTACTACTCTTTGGAAATAAAATGCTACGTTCTTATACGAACTAGAAGGACAACTTTTAAAACACTACAAAGACTGACTACATACCAATAGAAGAAAAAGTTGTCCTCTTCCCCCCCCCCCCCCCCTTTTCGTTGACATCATGCTGCTGGTGGTGTGTCATTTCCACCAAGAGCCCAGTTGATGTGCAAATAAAAATTGCTACCTTGTAATGCGAACACCATGCTGTGAGAAAACAAAGATTTACTACACTTTGGAAATAAAATGCTACGTTCTTATACGAACTAGAAGGAACAACCTTTAAAACACTATAAAGACTCACTACATACCAATAGAAGAAAAACTTGTCCTCTTCCCCCCCATCTCATTGACATCTTGCTGCTGGTGGTGTGTCATTTCCACCAATAGCCCAGTTGATGGGCATATAAAAATTGCAGCCTTGCAATGCGAACACGCTGCTGTCAGAAAACATCTTATATGAACTAGAAGGAACAACTTTTAAAACACTATAAAGATTGACTACATACCAATAGAAGAAAAAGTTGTCCTCTTCCTCCCCCGTCTCATTGACATCATGCTGCTGGTGGTGTGTCATTTCCACCAATAGCCCAGTTGATGGGCAAATAAAAATTGCAGCCTTGTAATGCGAACACGCTACTGTGAGAAAACAAAGATTTACTACACTTTGCAAATAAAATGCTACGTTCTTACACGAACTAGAAGGAACAACCTTTAAAACACTATAAAGGGTCACTACATACCAAACGAAAGAAAAACTTGTCCTCTTCCCTCCCATCTCATTGACATCATGCTGCTGGTGGTGTGTCATTTCCACCAATAGCCCAGTTGATGGGCAAATAAAAATTGCAGCCTTGTAATGCGAACACCTTGCTATGAGAAAAGAAAGATTTACTACACTTTGGAAATAAAATGCTACGTTCTTATACGAACTAGAAGGACAACTTCTAAAACACTATAAAGACTCACTACATACCAATAGCAGAAAAACTTGTCCTCTTCCCTCCTGTCTCATTGACATAATGCTTCTGCTGGGTTGTCTTTTCCACCAATAGCTCAGTTGATGGGCAAATAAAAATTGCAGCCTTGTAATGCGAACACCCTGCTGTGAGAAAACATCTAATATGAACTAGAATGAACAACTTTTAAAACACTATAAATGCTGACTACATACCAATAGAAGAAAAAGTTATCCTCTTCCCCTCCCCTCTCGTTGACATCATGCTGCTGGTTGTGTGTCATGTCCACCAATAGCCCAGGTGATGGGCAAATAAAAATTACAGACTTGTATTGCGTTCACCCTGCTGTGAGAAAACAAAGAGTTACTACACTTTGGAAATAAAATGCTACGTTCTTATATGAACTAGAAGGAACAACTTTTAAAACACTATAAAGACTCACTACGTACCAATAGAAGAAAAACTTGTCCTCTTCCCCCCCCCCCCCCCCCCTTCTCGTTGACATCATGCTGCTGGTGGTGTGTCATTTCCACCAATAGCCCAGTTGATGGGCAAATAAAGATTGCAGCCTTGTAATGCGAACACCCTGCTGTGAGAAAACAAAGATTTACTACACTTTGGAAATAAAATGCTACATTCTTATACGAACTAGAAGGAACCACTTTTAAGACACTATAAAGACTGACTACATACCAATAGAAGAAAAAGTTGTCTTCTTCTCCCCCCTTCTCGTTGACATCATTCTGCTGGTGGTGAGTCATTTCCACCAATAGCCCAGTTGATGGGCAAATAAAAATTGCTGCAGCCTTGTAATGCGAACACCCTGCTGTGAGAAATCAAAGATTTACTACACTTTGGAAATAAAATGCTACGTTCTTATACGAACTAGAAGGAACAACTTTTAAAACACAATAAAGACTCACTACATACCAATAGAAGAAGAAGTTGTCCTCTTCCCCCCCGTCTCATTGACATCATGCTGCTGGAGGTGTGTCATTTCCACCAATAGCCCAGTTGATGGGCAAATAAAAATTGAAGCCTTGTAATGCGACCACCCTGCTGTGAGAAAACATCTTATATGAACTAGAAGGAACAACTTTTAAAACACTATAAAGACTGACTACATACCAATAGAAGAAAAAGATGTCCCCCCCCCACCCTTCTCGTTGACATCATGCTGCTTGTTGTGTGTCATGCCCACCAATAGCCGTGGTGATGGGCAAATAAAAATTCCAGCCTTGTAATGCGAACACCCTGCTGTGAGAAAACAAAGATTTACTACACTTTGGAAATAAAATGCTACGTTCTTATACGAACTAGAAGGAACAACTTTTAAAACACAATAAAGACTCACTACATACCAATAGAAGAAGAAGTTGTCCTCTTTCCCCCCCCTTCCTGTTGACATCATGTTGCTGGTGGTGTGTCATGTCCACCATTAGCCCAGGTGATGGGCAAATAAAAATTGCAGCCTTGTAATGCAAACACCCTACTGTGAGAAAACAAAGATTCACTACACTGTGGAAATAAAATGCTACGTTCTTATACGAACTAGAAGGAACCACTTTTAAAACACTATAAAGACTGACTACATACCAATAGAAGAAAAACTTGTCCTCATCCCCCCCGTCTCATTGACATCATGCTGCTGGTGGTGTGTCATTTCCACCAATAGCCCAGTTGATGGGCAAATAAAAATTGCAGCCTTGTAATGCGAACACCCCGCTGTGAGAAAACAAAGATTTACTACACTTAGGAAATAAAATGCTACGTTCTTATACGAACTAGAAGGAAGAAACTTTAAAACACTGTATAGCCTCACTACATACCAATAGAAGAGAAACTTGTCCTCTTCCCCCCCCCCCCCCCCCCCTCCCTCCGTCTCATTGACATCATGCTGCTGGTGGTGTGTCATTTCCACCAATAGCCCAGTTGATGGGCAAATAAAAATTGCAGCCTTGTAATGCGAACACCCTGCTGTGAGAAAACAAAGATTTACTACACTTTGGAAATAAAATGCTACGTTCTTATACGAACTAGAAGGAACAACCTTTAAAACACTATAAAGACTCACTACATACCAATAGAAGAAAAACTTGTCCTCTTCCCCCCCATCTCACTGACATCTTGCTGCTGGTAGTGTGTCATTTCCACCAATAGCCCAGTTGATGGGCATATAAAAATTGCAGCCTTGCAATGCGAACACGCTGCTGTGAGAAAACATCCTATATGAACTAGAAGGAACAACTTTTAAAACACTATAAAGACTGACTACATACCAATAGAAGAAAAAGTTGTCCTCTTCCCCCCTGTCTCATTGACATCATGCTGCTGGTGGTGTGTCATTTCCACCAATAGCCCTGTTGATGGGCAAATAAAAATTGCAGCCTTGTAATGCGAACACCCTGCTGTGAGAAAACAAAGATTTACTACAATTTCTAAATAAAATGCTACGTTCTTATACGAACTAGAAGGAACAACTTTTAAAACACTATAAAGATTGACTACATACCAATAGAAGAAAAAGTTGTCCTCTTCCTCCCCCGTCTCATTGACATCATGCTGCTGGTGGTGTGTCATTTCCACCAATAGCCCAGTTGATGGGCAAATAAAAATTGCAGCCTTGTAATGCGAACACGCTACTGTGAGAAAACAAAGATTTACTACACTTTGGAAATAAAATGCTACGTTCTTATACGAACTAGAAGGACAACTTTTAAAACACTAAAAAGACTCACTACATACCAATAGAAGAAAAAGTTGTCCTCTTCCCGTCCGTCTCACTGACATCATGCTGCTGGTGGTGTGTCATTTCCACCAATAGCCCAGTTGATGGGCAAATAAAAATTGCAGCATTGTAATGCAAACACCCTGCTGTGAGAAAACAAAGGTTTACTACACTTTGGAAATAAAATGCTACGTTCTTATACGAACTAGAAGGACAACTTCTAAAACACTATAAAGACTCACTACATACCGATTGAAGAAAAACTTGTCCTCTTCCACCCCCCCCCCCCCCCCCCCACCCTTCTCGTTGACATCATGCTGCTGGTGGTGTGTCATTTCCACCAATAGCCCGGTTGATGTGCAAATAATGCGAACACCCTGCTGTGAGAAAACAAAGATTTACTACACTTTGGAAATAAAATGCTACGTTCTTATACGAACTAGAAGGAACAACTTTTAAAACACAATAAAGACTCACTACATACCAATAGAAGAAGAAGTTGTCCTCTTCCCCCCCGTCTCATTGACATCATGCTGCTGGAGGTGTGTCATTTCCACCAATAGCCCAGTTGATGGGCAAATAAAAATTGAAGCCTTGTAATGCGACCACCCTGCTGTGAGAAAACATCTTATATGAACTAGAAGGAACAACTTTTAAAACACTATAAAGACTGACTACATACCAATAGAAGAAAAAGATGTCCCCCCCCCCCCCCTTCTCGTTGACATCATGCTGCTTGTTGTGTGTCATGCCCACCAATAGCCGTGGTGATGGGCAAATAAAAATTCCAGCCTTGTATTGCGAACACCCTGCTGTGAGATAACAAAGATTTACTACTCTTTGGAAATAAAATGCTACGTTCTTATACGAACTAGAAGGACAACTTTTAAAACACTACAAAGACTGACTACATACCAATAGAAGAAAAAGTTGTCCTCTTCCCCCCCCCTTTTCGTTGACATCATGCTGCTGGTGGTGTGTCATTTCCACCAAGAGCCCAGTTGATGTGCAAATAAAAATTGCTACCTTGTAATGCGAACACCATGCTGTGAGAAAACAAAGATTTACTACACTTTGGAAATAAAATGCTACGTTCTTATACGAACTAGAAGGAACAACCTTTAAAACACTATAAAGACTCACTACATACCAATAGAAGAAAAACTTGTCCTCTTCCCCCCCATCTCATTGACATCTTGCTGCTGGTGGTGTGTCATTTCCACCAATAGCCCAGTTGATGGGCATATAAAAATTGCAGCCTTGCAATGCGAACACGCTGCTGTCAGAAAACATCTTATATGAACTAGAAGGAACAACTTTTAAAACACTATAAAGATTGACTACATACCAATAGAAGAAAAAGTTGTCCTTTTCCTCCCCCGTCTCATTGACATCATGCTGCTGGTGGTGTGTCATTTCCACCAATAGCCCAGTTGATGGGCAAATAAAAATTGCAGCCTTGTAATGCGAACACGCTACTGTGAGAAAACAAAGATTTACTACACTTTGCAAATAAAATGCTACGTTCTTACACGAACTAGAAGGAACAACCTTTAAAACACTATAAAGGGTCACTACATACCAAACGAAAGAAAAACTTGTCCTCTTCCCTCCCATCTCATTGACATCATGCTGCTGGTGGTGTGTCATTTCCACCAATAGCCCAGTTGATGGGCAAATAAAAATTGCAGCCTTGTAATGCGAACACACTGCTGTGAGAAAACAAAGATTTACTACACTTTGCAAATAAAATGCTACGTTCTTACACGAACTAGAAGGAACAACCTTTAAAACACTATAAAGGCTCACTACATACCAAACGAAAGAAAAACTTGTCCTCTTCCCTCCCATCTCATTGACATCATGCTGCTGGTGGTGTGTCATTTCCACCAATAGCCCAGTTGATGGGCAAATAAAAATTGCAGCCTTGTAATGCGAACACCTAGCTGTGAGAAAACAAAGATTTACTACACTTTGGAAATAAAATGCTATGTTCTTATACAAACTCGAAGGACAACTTCTAAAACACTATAAAGACTCACTACATAGCAATAAAAGAAAAACTTGTCCTCTTCCACCCTGTCTCATTGGCATAATGCTTCTGCTGGGTTGTCTTTTCCACCAATAGCTCAGTTGATGGGCAAATAAAAATCGCAGACTTGTAATGCGAACACCCTGCTGTGAGAAAACATCTAATATGAACTAGAAGGAACAACTTTTAAAACACTATAAATGCTGACTACATACCAATAGAAGAAAAAGTTCTCCTCTTCCCCTCCCTTCTCGTTGACATCATGCTGCTGGTTGTGTGTCATGTCCACCAATAGCCCAGGTGATGGGCAAATAAAAATTACAGACTTGTATTGCGATCACCCTGCTGTGAGAAAACAAAGAGTTACTACACTTTGGAAATAAAATGCTACGTTCTTATATGAACTAGAAGGAACAACTTTTAAAACACTATAAAGACTCACTACGTACCAATAGAAGAAAAACTTGTCCTCTTCCCCCCCCCCCCCCCCCCTTCTCGTTGACATCATGCTGCTGCTGGTGTGTCATTTCCACCAATAGCCCAGTTGATGGGCAAATAAAGATTGCAGCCTTGTAATGCGAACACCCTGCTGTGAGAAAACAAAGATTTACTACACTTTGGAAATAAAATGCTACGTTCTTATACGAACTAGAAGGAACCACTTTTAAGACACTATAAAGACTGACTACATACCAATAGAAGAAAAAGTTGTCTTCTTCTCCCCCCTTCTCGTTGACATCATTCTGCTGGTGGTGAGTCATTTCCACCAATAGCCCAGTTGATGGGCAAATAAAAATTGCTGCAGCCTTGTAATGCGAACACCCTGCTGTGAGAAAACAAAGATTTACTACACTTTGGAAATAAAATGCTACGTTCTTATACAAACTAGAAGGACAACTTCTAAAACACTATAAAGACTCACTACATACCAAATGAAGAAAAACTTGTCCTCTTCCACCCCCCCCCCCCCCCTTCTCGTTGACATCATGCTGCTGGTGGTGTGTCATTTCCACCAATAGCCCAGTTGATGTGCAAATAAAAATTGCAGCCTTGTAATGCGAACACCCTGCTGTGAGAAAACAAAGATTTACTACACTTTGGAAATAAAATGCTACGTTCTTATACGAACTAGAAGGAACAACTTTTAAAACACAATAAAGACTCACTACATACCAATAGAAGAAGAAGTTGTCCTCTTTCCCTCCCCTTCCTGTTGACATCATGCTGCTGGTGGTGTGTCATGTCCACCATTAGCCCAGGTGATGGGCAAATAAAAATTGCAGCCTTGTAATGCAAACACCCTACTGTGAGAAAACAAAGATTTACTACACTGTGGAAATAAAATGCTACGTTCTTATACGAACTAGAAGGAACCACTTTTAAAACACTATAAAGACTGACTACATACCAATAGAAGAAAAACTTGTCCTCATCCCCCCCGTCTCATTGACATCATGCTGCTGGTGGTGTGTCATTTCCACCAATAGCCCAGTTGATGGGCAAATAAAAATTGCAGCCTTGTAATGCGAACACCCTGCTGTGAGAAAACAAAGATTTACTACACTTAGGAAATAAAATGCTACGTTCTTATACGAACTAGAAGGAAGAAACTTTAAAACACTGTATAGCCTCACTACATACCAATAGAAGAGAAACTTGTCCTCTTCCCCCCCCCCCCCCCCCCCCCTCCGTCTCATTGACATCATGCTGCTGGTGGTGTGTCATTTCCACCAGTAGCCCAGTTGATGGGCAAATAAAAATTGCAGCCTTGTAATGCGAACACCCTGCTGTGAGAAAACAAAGATTTACTACACTTTGGAAATAAAATGCTACGTTCTTATACGAACTAGAAGGAACAACCTTTAAAACACTATAAAGACTCACTACATACCAATAGAAGAAAAACTTGTCCTCTTCCCCCCCATCTCACTGACATCTTGCTGCTGGTGGTGTGTCATTTCCACCAATAGCCCAGTTGATGGGCATATAAAAATTGCAGCCTTGCAATGCGAACACGCTGCTGTGAGAAAACATCCTATATGAACTAGAAGGAACAACTTTTAAAACACTATAAAGACTGACTACATACCAATAGAAGAAAAAGTTGTCCTCTTCCCCCCTGTCTCATTGACATCATGCTGCTGGTGGTGTGTCATTTCCACCAATAGCCCTGTTGATGGGCAAATAAAAATTGCAGCCTTGTAATGCGAACACCCTGCTGTGAGAAAACAAAGATATACTACAATTTCTAAATAAAATGCTACGTTCTTATACGAACTAGAAGGAACAACCTTTAAAACACTATAAAGACTGACTACATACCAATAGAAGAAAAAGTTGTCCTCTTCCTCCCCCGTCTCATTGACATCATGCTGCTGGTGGTGTGTCATTTCCACCAATAGCCCAGTTGATGGGCAAATAAAAATGGCAGCCTTGTAATGCGAACACGCTACTGTGAGAAAACAAAGATTTACTACACTTTGGAAATAAAATGCTACGTTCTTATACGAACTAGAAGGACAACTTTTAAAACACTAAAAAGACTCACTACATACCAATAGAAGAAAAAGTTGTCCTCTTCCCGTCCGTCTCACTGACATCATGCTGCTGGTGGTGTGTCATTTCCACCAATAGCCCAGTTGATGGGCAAATAAAAATTGCAGCATTGTAATGCAAACACCCTGCTGTGAGAAAACAAAGGTTTACTACACTTTGGAAATAAAATGCTACGTTCCTGTACGAACTAGAAGGAACAACCATTAAAACACTATAAAGACTGACTACATACCAATAGAAGAAAAAGTTGTCCTCTTCCCCTCCCTTCTCGTTGACATCATGCTGCTGGTTGTGTGTCATGTCCACCAATAGCCCAGGTGATGGGCAAATAAAAATTACAGACTTGTATTGCGATCACCCTGCTGTGAGAAAACAAAGAGTTACTACACTTTGGAAATAAAATGCTACGTTCTTATATGAACTAGAAGGAACAACTTTTAAAACACTATAAAGACTCACTACGTACCAATAGAAGAAAAACTTGTCCTCTTCCCCCCCCCCCCCCCCCCCTTCTCGTTGACATCCTGCTGCTGGTGGTGTGTCATTTCCACCAATAGCCCAGTTGATGTGCAAATAAAAATTGCAGCCTTGTAATGCGAACACCCTGATGTGAGAAAACAAAGATTTACTACACTTTGGAAATAAAATGCTACGTTCTTATACGAACTAGAAGGACAACTTCTAAAACACTATAAAGACTCACTACATACCAATTGAAGAAAAACTTGTCCTTTTCCACCCCCCCCCCCCCCTTCTCGTTGACATCATGCTGCTGGTGGTGTGTCATTTCCACCAATAGCCCGGTTGATGTGCAAATAAAAATTGCAGCCTTGTAATGCGAACACCCTGCTGTGAGAAAACAAAGATTTACTACACTTTGGAAATAAAATGCTACGTTCTTATACGAACTAGAAGGAACAACTTTTAAAACACAATAAAGACTCACTACATACCAATAGAAGAAAAAGATGTCCCCCCCCCCCCTTCTCGTTGACATCATGCTGTTGGTGGTGTGTCATGCCCACCAATAGCCGTGGTGATGGGCAAATAAAAATTCCAGCCTTGTATTGCGAACACCCTGCTGTGAGATAACAAAGATTTACTACTCTTTGGAAATAAAATGCTACGTTCTTATACGAACTAGAAGGCCAACTTTTAAAACACTACAAAGACTGACTACATACCAATAGAAGAAAAAGTTGTCCTCTTCCCCCCCCTTTTCGTTGACATCATGCTGCTGGTGGTGTGTCATTTCCACCAAGAGCCCAGTTGATGTGCAAATAAAAATTGCAGCCTTGTAATGCGAACACCCTGCTGTGAGGAAACAAAGATTAACTACACTTTGGAAATAAAATGCTACGTTCTTATACGAACTAGAAGGAACAACTTTTAAAACACAATAAAGACTCACTACATACCAATAGAAGAAGAAGTTGTCCTCTTTCCCCCCCCTTCTCGTTGACATCATGCTGCTGGTGGTGTGTCATGTCCACCATTAGCCCAGGTGATGGGCAAATAAAAATTGCAGCCTTGTAATGCAAACACCCTACTGTGAGAAAACAAAGATTTACTACACTGTGGAAATAAAATGCTACATTCTTATACGAACTAGAAGGAACCACTTTTAAAACACTATAAAGACTGACTACATACCAATTGAAGAAAAACTTGTCCTCTTCCTTCCCCCCCCCCCCCCCCCCCCCTCCACCGTCACATTGACATCATGCTGTTGGTGGTGTGTCATTTCCACCAATAGCCCAGTTGATGGGCAAATAAAAATTGTACCCTTGTAATGCGAACACGCTGCTGTGAGAAAACATCTTATATGAACTAGAAGGAACAACTTTGAAACACTATAAAGACTGACTACATACCAATAGAAGAAATAGTTGTCCTCTTCCCCCCCCCCCCCACCCCCTCCCCTCCTTCACGTTGACATCATGCTGCTGGTGGTGTGTCATTTCCACCAATAGCCCAGTTGATGTGCAAATAAAAATTGCAGCCTTGTAATGCGAACACCCTGCTGTGAGAAAACAAAGATTTACTACACTTTGGAAATAAAATGCTACGTTCTTATACGAACTAGAAGGATCAACTTTTAAAACACAATAAAGACTCACTACATACCAATAGAAGAAGAAGTTGTCCTCTTTCCCCCCCCTTCTCGTTGACATCATGCTGCTGGTGGTGTGTCATGTCCACCATTAGCCCAGGTGATGGGCAAATAAAAATTGCAGCCTTGTGATGCAAACACCCTACTGTGAGAAAACAAAGATTTACTACACTGTGGAAATAAAATGCTACGTTCTTATACGAACTACAAGGAACCACTTTTAAAACACTATAAAGACTGACTACATACCAATAGAAGAAAAACTTGTCCTCATCCCCCCCGTCTCATTGACATCATGCTGCTGGTGGTGTGTCATTTCCATCAATAGCCCAGTTGATGGGCAAATAAAAATTGCAGCCTTGTAATGCGAACACCCTGCTGTGACAAAACAAAGATTTACTACACTTAGAAAAAATAAAATGCTACGTTCTTATACGAACTAGAAGAAAGAAACTTTAAAACACTGTATAGCCTCACTACATACCAATAGAAGAAAAACTTGTCCTCTTCCCCCCCCCGTCTCATTGACATCATGCTGCTGGTGGTGTGTCATGTCCACCAACAGCCCAGTTGATGAGCAAATAAAAATTGCAGCCTTGTAATGCGAACACGCTGCTGTGAAAAAACATCTTATATGAACTAGAAGGAACAACTTTTAAAACACTATAAACACTGACTACATACCAATAGAAGAAAACGTTGTCCCCTTCCCACCCCTTCTCGTTGACATCATGCTGCTGGTGGTGTGTCATGTCCACCAATAGCCTCGTGATGGGCAAATAAAAATTGCAGCCTTTTAATGCGAACACCCTGCTGTGAGAAAACAAAGATTTACTACACTTCGGAAATAAAATGCTACGTTCTTATATGAACTAGAAGGAACCACTTTTAAAACACTATAAAGAATCACTACATACCAATAGAAGAAAAAGTTGTCCTCTTCCCCCCCATTATCGTTGACATCATGCTGCTGGTGGTGTGTCATTTCCACCAATAGCCCAGTTGATGGGCAAATAAAAATTGCAGCTTTGTAATGCGAAAACCCTGCTGTGAGAAAACAAAGATTTACTACAATTTCTAAATAAAATGCTACGTTCTTATACGAACTAGAAGGATCAACTTTTAAAAAACTATAAAGATTGACTACATACAAATGGAAGAAAAAGTTGTCCTCTTCCTCCCCCTTCTCGTTGACATCATGCTTCTGGTGGTGTGTCATTTCCACCAATAGCCCAGTTGATGGGCAAATAAAAATTGCAGCCTTGTAATGCGAACACCCTGCTGTGAGAAAACTAAGATTTACTACACTTCGGAAATAAAATGCTACGTTCTTATATGAACTCGAAGGAACAACTTTTAAAACACTATAAAGATTGACTACATACAAATGGAAGAAAAAGTTGTCCTCTTCCTCCCCCTTCTCGTTGACATCATGCTGCTGGTGGTGTGTCATGTCTACCAACAGCCCAGGTGATGAGCAAATAAAAATTGCAGCCTTGTAATGCGAACACGCTGCTGTGAAAAAACATCTTATATGAACTAGAAGGAACAACTTTTAAAACACTATAAAGACTGACTACATACCAATAGAAGAAAAAGTTGTCCCCTTCCCACCCCTTCTCGTTGACATCATGCTGCTGGTGGTGTGTCATGTCCACCAATAGCCTCGTGATGGGCAAATAAAAATTGCAGCCTTTTAATGCGAACACCCTGCTGTGAGAAAACAAAGATTTACTACACTTCGGAAATAAAATGCTACGTTCTTATATGAACTAGTAGGAACCACTTTTAAAACACTATAAAGAATCACTACATACCAATAGAAGAAAAAGTTGTCCTCTTCCCCCCCATTCTCGTTGACATCATGCTGCTGGTGGTGTGTCATTTCCACCAATAGCCCAGTTGATGGGCAAATAAAAATTGCAGCTTTGTAATGCGAAAACCCTGCTGTGAGAAAACAAAGATTTACTACAATTTCTAAATAAAATGCTACGTTCTTATACGAACTAGAAGGAACAACTTTTAAAACACTATAAAGATTGACTACATACAAATGGAAGAAAAAGTTGTCCTCTTCCTCCCCCTTCTCGTTGACATCATGCTGCTGGTGGTGTGTCATGTCTACCAACAGCCCAGGTGATGAGCAAATAAAAATTGCAGCCTTGTAATGCGAACACGCTGCTGTGAAAAAACATCTTATATCAACTAGAAGGAACAACTTTTAAAACACTATAAAGACTGACTACATACCAATAGAAGAAAAAGTTGTCCCCTTCCCACCCCTTCTCGTTGACATCATGCTGCTGGTGGTGTGTCATGTCCACCAATAGCCTCGTGATGGGCAAATAAAAATTGCAGCCTTTTAATGCGAACACCCTGCTGTGAGAAAACAAAGATTTACTACACTTCGGAAATAAAATGCTACGTTCTTATATGAACTAGAAGGAACCACTTTTAAAACACTATAAAGAATCACTACATACCAATAGAAGAAAGAGTTGTCCTCTTCCCCCCCATTCTCGTTGACATCATGCTGCTGGTGGTGTGTCATTTCCACCAATAGCCCAGTTGATGGGCAAATAAAAATTGCAGCTTTGTAATGCGAAAACCCTGCTGTGAGAAAACAAAGATTTACTACAATTTCTAAATAAAATGCTACGTTCTTATACGAACTAGAAGGAACAACTTTTAAAACACTATAAAGATTGACTACATACAAATGGAAGAAAAAGTTGTCCTCTTCCTCCCCCTTCTCGTTGACATCATGCTTCTGGTGGTGTGTCATTTCCACCAATAGCCCAGTTGATGGGCAAATAAAAATTGCAGCCTTGTAATGCGAACACCCTGCTGTGAGAAAACTAAGATTTACTACACTTCGGAAATAAAATGCTACGTTCTTATATGAACTAGAAGGAACAACTTTTAAAACACTATAAAGATTGACTACATACAAATGGAAGAAAAAGTTGTCCTCTTCCTCCCCCTTCTCGTTGACATCATGCTGCTGGTGGTGTGTCATGTCTACCAACAGCCCAGGTGATGAGCAAATAAAAATTGCAGCCTTGTAATGCGAACACGCTGCTGTGAAAAAACATCTTATATGAACTAGAAGGAACAACTTTTAAAACACTATAAAGACTGACTACATACCAATAGAAGAAAAAGTTGTCCCCTTCCCACCCCTTCTCGTTGACATCATGCTGCTGGTGGTGTGTCATGTCCACCAATAGCCTCGTGATGGGCAAATAAAAATTGCAGCCTTGTAATGCGAACACCCTGCTGTGAGAAAACTAAGATTTACTACACTTCGGAAATAAAATGCTACGTTCTTATATGAACTAGAAGGAACAACTTTTAAAACACTATAAAGATTGACTACATACAAATGGAAGAAAAAGTTGTCCTCTTCCTCCCCCTTCTCGTTGACATCATGCTGCTGGTGGTGTGTCATGTCCACCAACAGCCCAGGTGATGAGCAAATAAAAATTGCAGCCTTGTAATGCGAACACGCTGCTGTGAAAAAACATCTTATATGAACTAGAAGGAACAACTTTTAAAACACTATAAAGACTGACTACATACCAATAGAAGAAAAAGTTGTCCCCTTCCCACCCCTTCTCGTTGACATCATGCTGCTGGTGGTGTGTCATGTCCACCAATAGCCTCGTGATGGGCAAATAAAAATTGCAGCCTTGTAATGCGAACACCCTGCTGTGAGAAAACTAAGATTTACTACACTTCGGAAATAAAATGCTACGTTCTTATATGAACTAGAAGGAACAACTTTTAAAACACTATAAAGATTGACTACATACAAATGGAAGAAAAAGTTGTCCTCTTCCTCCCCCTTCTCGTTGACATCATGCTGCTGGTGGTGTGTCATGTCCACCAACAGCCCAGGTGATGAGCAAATAAAAATTGCAGCCTTGTAATGCGAACACGCTGCTGTGAAAAAACATCTTATATGAACTAGAAGGAACAACTTTTAAAACACTATAAAGACTGACTACATACCAATAGAAGAAAAAGTTGTCCCCTTCCCACCCCTTCTCGTTGACATCATGCTGCTGGTGGTGTGTCATGTCCACCAATAGCCTCGTGATGGGCAAATAAAAATTGCAGCCTTGTAATGCGAACACCCTGCTGTGAGAAAACTAAGATTTACTACACTTCGGAAATAAAATGCTACGTTCTTATATGAACTAGAAGGAACAACTTTTAAAACACTATAAAGATTGACTACATACAAATGGAAGAAAAAGTTGTCCTCTTCCTCCCCCTTCTCGTTGACATCATGCTGCTGGTGGTGTGTCATGTCCACCAACAGCCCAGGTGATGAGCAAATAAAAATTGCAGCCTTGTAATGCGAACACGCTGCTGTGAAAAAACATCTTATATGAACTAGAAGGAACAACTTTTAAAACACTATAAAGACTGACTACATACCAATAGAAGAAAAAGTTGTCCCCTTCCCACCCCTTCTCGTTGACATCATGCTGCTGGTGGTGTGTCATGTCCACCAATAGCCTCGTGATGGGCAAATAAAAATTGCAGCCTTGTAATGCGAACACCCTGCTGTGAGAAAACTAAGATTTACTACACTTCGGAAATAAAATGCTACGTTCTTATCTGAACTAGAAGGAACAACTTTTTAAACACTATAAAGATTGACTACATACAAATGGAAGAAAAAGTTGTCCTCTTCCTCCCCCTTCTCGTTGACATCATGCTGCTGGTGGTGTGTCATGTCCACCAACAGCCCAGGTGATGAGCAAATAAAAATTGCAGCCTTGTAATGCGAACACGCTGCTGTGAAAAAACATCTTATATGAACTAGAAGGAACAACTTTTAAAACACTATAAAGACTGACTACATACCAATAGAAGAAAAAGTTGTCCCCTTCCCACCCCTTCTCGTTGACATCATGCTGCTGGTGGTGTGTCATGTCCACCAATAGCCTCGTGATGGGCAAATAAAAATTGCAGCCTTGTAATGCGAACACCCTGCTGTGAGAAAACAAAGATTTACTACACTTCGGAAATAAAATGCTACGTTCTTATACGAACTAGAAGGAACAACTTTTAAAACACTATAAATATTGACTACATTACAAATGGAAGAAAAAGTTGTCCTCTTCCTCCCCCTTCTCGTTGACATCATGCTGCTGGTGGTGTGTCATGTCCACCAACAGCCCAGGTGATGAGCAAATAAAAATTGCAGCCTTGTAATGCGAACACGCTGCTGTGAAAAAACATCTTATATGAACTAGAAGGAACAACTTTTAAAACACTATAAAGACTGACTACATACCAATAGAAGAAAAAGTTGTCCCCTTCCCACCCCTTCTCGTTGACATCATGCTGCTGGTGGTGTGTCATGTCCACCAATAGCCTCGTGATGGGCAAATAAAAATTGCAGCCTTGTAATGCGAACACCCTGCTGTGAGAAAACTAAGATTTACTACACTTCGGAAATAAAATGCTACGTTCTTATATGAACTAGAAGGAACAACTTTTAAAACACTATAAAGATTGACTACATACAAATGGAAGAAAAAGTTGTCCTCTTCCTCCCCCTTCTCGTTGACATCATGCTGCTGGTGGTGTGTCATGTCCACCAACAGCCCAGGTGATGAGCAAATAAAAATTGCAGCCTTGTAATGCGAACACGCTGCTGTGAAAAAACATCTTATATGAACTAGAAGGAACAACTTTTAAAACACTATAAAGACTGACTACATACCAATAGAAGAAAAAGTTGTCCCCTTCCCACCCCTTCTCGTTGACATCATGCTGCTGGTGGTGTGTCATGTCCACCAATATCCTCGTGATGGGCAAATAAAAATTGCAGCCTTGTAATGCGAACACCCTGCTGTGAGAAAACTAAGATTTACTACACTTTGGAAATAAAATGCTATGTTCTTATATGAACTAGAAGGAACAACTTTTAAAACACTATAAAGATTGACTACATACAAATGGAAGAAAAAGTTGTCCTCTTCCTCCCCCTTCTCGTTGACATCATGCTGCTGGTGGTGTGTCATGTCCACCAACAGCCCAGGTGATGAGCAAATAAAAATTGCAGCCTTGTAATGCGAACACGCTGCTGTGAAAAAACATCTTATATGAACTAGAAGGAACAACTTTTAAAACACTATAAAGACTGACTACATACCAATAGAAGAAAAAGTTGTCCCCTTCCCACCCCTTCTCGTTGACATCATGCTGCTGGTGGTGTGTCATGTCCACCAATAGCCTCGTGATGGGCAAATAAAAATTGCAGCCTTGTAATGCGAACACCCTGCTGTGAGAAAACTAAGATTTACTACACTTCGGAAATAAAATGCTACGTTCTTATATGAACTAGAAGGAACAACTTTTAAAACACTATAAAGATTGACTACATACAAATGGAAGAAAAAGTTGTCCTCTTCCTCCCCCTTCTCGTTGACATCATGCTGCTGGTGGTGTGTCATGTCCACCAACAGCCCAGGTGATGAGCAAATAAAAATTGCAGCCTTGTAACGCGAACACGCTGCTGTGAAAAAACATCTTATATGAACTAGAAGGAACAACTTTTAAAACACTATAAAGACTGACTACATACCAATAGAAGAAAAAGTTGTCCCCTTCCCACCCCTTCTCGTTGACATCATGCTGCTGGTGGTGTGTCATGTCCACCAATAGCCTCGTGATGGGCAAATAAAAATTGCAGCCTTGTAATGCGAACACCCTGCTGTGAGAAAACTAAGATTTACTACACTTCGGAAATAAAATGCTACGTTCTTATATGAACTAGAAGGAACAACTTTTAAAACACTATAAAGATTGACTACATACAAATGGAAGAAAAAGTTGTCCTCTTCCTCCCCCTTCTCGTTGACATCATGCTGCTGGTGGTGTGTCATGTCCACCAACAGCCCAGGTGATGAGCAAATAAAAATTGCAGCCTTGTAATGCGAACACGCTGCTGTGAAAAAACATCTTATATGAACTAGAAGGAACAACTTTTAAAACACTATAAAGACTGACTACATACCAATAGAAGAAAAAGTTGTCCCCTTCCCACCCCTTCTCGTTGACATCATGCTGCTGGTGGTGTGTCATGTCCACCAATAGCCTCGTGATGGGCAAATAAAAATTGCAGCCTTGTAATGCGAACACCCTGCTGTGAGAAAACTAAGATTTACTACACTTCGGAAATAAAATGCTACGTTCTTATATGAACTAGAAGGAACAACTTTTAAAACACTATAAAGATTGACTACATACAAATGGAAGAAAAAGTTGTCCTCTTCCTCCCCCTTCTCGTTGACATCATGCTGCTGGTGGTGTGTCATGTCCACCAACAGCCCAGGTGATGAGCAAATAAAAATTGCAGCCTTGTAATGCGAACACGCTGCTGTGAAAAAACATCTTATATGAACTAGAAGGAACAACTTTTAAAACACTATAAAGACTGACTACATACCAATTGAAGAAAAAGTTGTCCCCTTCCCACCCCTTCTCGTTGACATCATGCTGCTGGTGGTGTGTCATGTCCACCAATATATTCGTGATGGGCAAATAAAAATTGCAGCCTTGTAATGCGAACACCCTGCTGTGAGAAAACTAAGATTTACTACACTTGGGAAATAAAATGCTATGTTCTTATATGAACTAGAAGGAACAACTTTTAAAACACTATAAAGATTGACTACATACAAATGGAAGAAAAAGTTGTCCTCTTCCTCCCCCTTCTCGTTGACATCATGCTGCTGGTGGTGTGTCATGTCCACCAACAGCCCAGGTGATGAGCAAATAAAAATTGCAGCCTTGTAATGCGAACACGCTGCTGTGAAAAAACATCTTATATGAACTAGAAGGAACAACTTTTAAAACACTATAAAGACTGACTACATACCAATAGAAGAAAAAGTTGTCCCCTTCCCACCCCTTCTCGTTGACATCATGCTGCTGGTGGTGTGTCATGTCCACCAATAGCCTCGTGATGGGCAAATAAAAATTGCAGCCTTGTAATGCGAACACCCTGCTGTGAGAAAACTAAGATTTACTACACTTCGGAAATAAAATGCTACGTTCTTATATGAACTAGAAGGAACAACTTTTAAAACACTATAAAGATTGACTACATACAAATGGAAGAAAAAGTTGTCCTCTTCCTCCCCCTTCTCGTTGACATCATGCTGCTGGTGGTGTGTCATGTCCACCAACAGCCCAGGTGATGAGCAAATAAAAATTGCAGCCTTGTAATGCGAACACGCTGCTGTGAAAAAACATCTTATATGAACTAGAAGGAACAACTTTTAAAACACTATAAAGACTGACTACATACCAATAGAAGAAAAAGTTGTCCCCTTCCCACCCCTTCTCGTTGACATCATGCTGCTGGTGGTGTGTCATGTCCACCAATAGCCTCGTGATGGGCAAATAAAAATTGCAGCCTTGTAATGCGAACACCCTGCTGTGAGAAAACTAAGATTTACTACACTTCGGAAATAAAATGCTACGTTCTTATATGAACTAGAAGGAACAACTTTTAAAACACTATAAAGATTGACTACATACAAATGGAAGAAAAAGTTGTCCTCTTCCTCCCCCTTCTCGTTGACATCATGCTGCTGGTGGTGTGTCATGTCCACCAACAGCCCAGGTGATGAGCAAATAAAAATTGCAGCCTTGTAATGCGAACACGCTGCTGTGAAAAAACATCTTATATGAACTAGAAGGAACAACTTTTAAAACACTATAAAGACTGACTACATACCAATAGAAGAAAAAGTTGTCCCCTTCCCACCCCTTCTCGTTGACATCATGCTGCTGGTGGTGTGTCATGTCCACCAATAGCCTCGTGATGGGCAAATAAAAATTGCAGCCTTGTAATGCGAACACCCTGCTGTGAGAAAACTAAGATTTACTACACTTCGGAAATAAAATGCTACGTTCTTATATGAACTAGAAGGAACAACTTTTAAAACACTATAAAGATTGACTACATACAAATGGAAGAAAAAGTTGTCCTCTTCCTCCCCCTTCTCGTTGACATCATGCTGCTGGTGGTGTGTCATGTCCACCAACAGCCCAGGTGATGAGCAAATAAAAATTGCAGCCTTGTAATGCGAACACGCTGCTGTGAAAAAACATCTTATATGAACTAGAAGGAACAACTTTTAAAACACTATAAAGACTGACTACATACCAATAGAAGAAAAAGTTGTCCCCTTCCCACCCCTTCTCGTTGACATCATGCTGCTGGTGGTGTGTCATGTCCACCAATAGCCTCGTGATGGGCAAATAAAAATTGCAGCCTTGTAATGCGAACACCCTGCTGTGAGAAAACTAAGATTTACTACACTTCGGAAATAAAATGCTACGTTCTTATATGAACTAGAAGGAACAACTTTTAAAACACTATAAAGATTGACTACATACAAATGGAAGAAAAAGTTGTCCTCTTCCTCCCCCTTCTCGTTGACATCATGCTGCTGGTGGTGTGTCATGTCCACCAACAGCCCAGGTGATGAGCAAATAAAAATTGCAGCCTTGTAATGCGAACACGCTGCTGTGAAAAAACATCTTATATGAACTAGAAGGAACAACTTTTAAAACACTATAAAGACTGACTACATACCAATAGAAGAAAAAGTTGTCCCCTTCCCACCCCTTCTCGTTGACATCATGCTGCTGGTGGTGTGTCATGTCCACCAATAGCCTCGTGATGGGCAAATAAAAATTGCAGCCTTGTAATGCGAACACCCTGCTGTGAGAAAACTAAGATTTACTACACTTCGGAAATAAAATGCTACGTTCTTATATGAACTAGAAGGAACAACTTTTAAAACACTATAAAGATTGACTACATACAAATGGAAGAAAAAGTTGTCCTCTTCCTCCCCCTTCTCGTTGACATCATGCTGCTGGTGGTGTGTCATGTCCACCAACAGCCCAGGTGATGAGCAAATAAAAATTGCAGCCTTGTAATGCGAACACGCTGCTGTGAAAAAACATCTTATATGAACTAGAAGGAACAACTTTTAAAACACTATAAAGACTGACTACATACCAATAGAAGAAAAAGTTGTCCCCTTCCCACCCCTTCTCGTTGACATCATGCTGCTGGTGGTGTGTCATGTCCACCAATATCCTCGTGATGGGCAAATAAAAATTGCAGCCTTGTAATGCGAACACCCTGCTGTGAGAAAACTAAGATTTACTACACTTCGGAAATAAAATGCTATGTTCTTATATGAACTAGAAGGAACAACTTTTAAAACACTATAAAGATTGACTACATACAAATGGAAGAAAAAGTTGTCCTCTTCCTCCCCCTTCTCGTTGACATCATGCTGCTGGTGGTGTGTCATGTCCACCAACAGCCCAGGTGATGAGCAAATAAAAATTGCAGCCTTGTAATGCGAACACGCTGCTGTGAAAAAACATCTTATATGAACTAGAAGGAACAACTTTTAAAACACTATAAAGACTGACTACATACCAATAGAAGAAAAAGTTGTCCCCTTCCCACCCCTTCTCGTTGACATCATGCTGCTGGTGGTGTGTCATGTCCACCAATAGCCTCGTGATGGGCAAATAAAAATTGCAGCCTTGTAATGCGAACACCCTGCTGTGAGAAAACTAAGATTTACTACACTTCGGAAATAAAATGCTACGTTCTTATATGAACTAGAAGGAACAACTTTTAAAACACTATAAAGATTGACTACATACAAATGGAAGAAAAAGTTGTCCTCTTCCTCCCCCTTCTCGTTGACATCATGCTGCTGGTGGTGTGTCATGTCCACCAACAGCCCAGGTGATGAGCAAATAAAAATTGCAGCCTTGTAATGCGAACACGCTGCTGTGAAAAAACATCTTATATGAACTAGAAGGAACAACTTTTAAAACACTATAAAGACTGACTACATACCAATAGAAGAAAAAGTTGTCCCCTTCCCACCCCTTCTCGTTGACATCATGCTGCTGGTGGTGTGTCATGTCCACCAATAGCCTCGTGATGGGCAAATAAAAATTGCAGCCTTGTAATGCGAACACCCTGCTGTGAGAAAACTAAGATTTACTACACTTCGGAAATAAAATGCTACGTTCTTATATGAACTAGAAGGAACAACTTTTAAAACACTATAAAGATTGACTACATACAAATGGAAGAAAAAGTTGTCCTCTTCCTCCCCCTTCTCGTTGACATCATGCTGCTGGTGGTGTGTCATGTCCACAAACAGCCCAGGTGATGAGCAAATAAAAATTGCAGCCCTGTAATGCGAACACGCTGCTGTGAAAAAACATCTTATATGAACTAGAAGGAACAACTTTTAAAACACTATAAAGACTGACTACATACCAATAGAAGAAAAAGTTGTCCCCTTCCCACCCCTTCTCGTTGACATCATGCTGCTGGTGGTGTGTCATGTCCACCAATAGCCTCGTGATGGGCAAATAAAAATTGCAGCCTTGTAATGCGAACACCCTGCTGTGAGAAAACTAAGATTTACTACACTTCGGAAATAAAATGCTACGTTCTTATATGAACTAGAAGGAACAACTTTTAAAACACTATAAAGATTGACTACATACAAATGGAAGAAAAAGTTGTCCTCTTCCTCCCCCTTCTCGTTGACATCATGCTGCTGGTGGTGTGTCATGTCCACCAACAGCCCAGGTGATGAGCAAATAAAAATTGCAGCCTTGTAATGCGAACACGCTGCTGTGAAAAAACATCTTATATGAACTAGAAGGAACAACTTTTAAAACACTATAAAGACTGACTACATACCAATAGAAGAAAAAGTTGTCCCCTTCCCACCCCTTCTCGTTGACATCATGCTGCTGGTGGTGTGTCATGTCCACCAATAGCCTCGTGATGGGCAAATAAAAATTGCAGCCTTGTAATGCGAACACCCTGGTGTGAGAAAACTAAGATTTACTACACTTCGGAAATAAAATGCTACGTTCTTATATGAACTAGAAGGAACAACTTTTAAAACACTATAAAGACTGACTACATACAAATGGAAGAAAAAGTTGTCCCCTTCCCACCCCTTCTCGTTGACATCATGCTGCTGGTGGTGTGTCATGTCCACCAATAGCCTCGTGATGGGCAAATAAAAATTGCAGCCTTGTAATGCGAACACCCTGCTGTGAGAAAACTAAGATTTACTACACTTCGGAAATAAAATGCTACGTTCTTATATGAACTAGAAGGAACAACTTTTAAAACACTATAAAGATTGACTACATACAAATGGAAGAAAAAGTTGTCCCCTTCCCACCCCTTCTCGTTGACATCATGCTGCTGGTGGTGTGTCATGTCCACCAATAGCCTCGTGATGGGCAAATAAAAATTGCAGCCTTGTAATGCGAACACCCTGCTGTGAGAAAACTAAGATTTACTACACTTCGGAAATAAAATGCTACGTTCTTATATGAACTAGAAGGAACAACTTTTAAAACACTATAAAGATTGACTACATACAAATGGAAGAAAAAGTTGTCCCCTTCCCCCCCCTTCTCGTTGACATCATGCTGCTGGTGGTGTGTCATGTCCACCAACAGCCCAGGTGATGAGCAAATAAAAATTGCAGCCTTGTAATGCGAACACGCTGCTGTGAAAAAACATCTTATATGAACTAGAAGGAACAACTTTTAAAACACTATAAAGACTGACTACATACCAATAGAAGAAAAAGTTGTCCCCTTCCCACCCCTTCTCGTTGACATCATGCTGCTGGTGGTGTGTCATGTCCACCAATAGCCTCGTGATGGGCAAATAAAAATTGCAGCCTTGTAATGCGAACACCCTGCTGTGAGAAAACTAAGATTTACTACACTTCGGAAATAAAATGCTACGTTCTTATATGAACTAGAAGGAACAACTTTTAAAACACTATAAAGATTGACTACATACAAATGGAAGAAAAAGTTGTCCCCTTCCCACCCCTTCTCGTTGACATCATGCTGCTGGTGGTGTGTCATGTCCACCAATAGCCCAGTTGATGGGCAAATAAAAATTGCAGCTTTGTAATGCGAACACCCTGCTGTGAGAAAACAAAGATTTACTACAATTTCTAAATAAAATGCTACGTTCTTATACGAACTAGAAGGATCAACTTATAAAACACTATAAAGATTGACTACATACAAATGGAAGAAAAAGTTGTCCCCTTCCCACCCCTTCTCGTTGACATCATGCTGCTGGTGGTGTGTCATTTCCACCAATAGCCCAGTTGATGGGCAAATAAAAATTGCAGCTTTGTAATGCGAACACCCTGCTGTGAGAAAACAAAGATTTACTACAATTTCTAAATAAAATGCTACGTTCTTATACGAACTAGAAGGAACAACTTATAAAACACTATAAAGATTGACTACATACAAATGGAAGAAAAAGTTGTCCTCTTCCTCCCCCTTCTCATTGACATCATGCTTCTGGTGGTGTGTCATTTCCACCAATAGCCCAGTTGATGGGCAAATAAAAATTGCAGCCTTGTAATGCGAACACCCTGCTGTGAGAAAACTAAGATTTACTACACTTCGGAAATAAAATGCTACGTTCTTATACGAACTAGAAGGAACAACTTTTAAAACACTATAAAGATTGACTACATACAAATGGAAGAAAAAGTTGTCCTCTTCCCCCCCATTCTCGTTGACATCATGCTGCTGGTGGTGTGTCATTTCCACCAATAGCCCAGTTGATGGGCAAATAAAAATTGCAGCTTTGTAATGCGAACACCCTGCTGTGAGAAAACAAAGATTTACTACAATTTCTAAATAAAATGCTACGTTCTTATACGAACTAGAAGGAACAACTTTTAAAACACTATAAAGATTGACTACATACAAATGGTAGAAAAAGTTGTCCTCTTCCTCCCCCTTCTCGTTGACATCATGCTGCTGGTGGTGTGTCATGTCTACCAACAGCCCAGGTGATGAGCAAATAAAAATTGCAGCCTTGTAATGCGAACACGCTGCTGTGAAAAAACATCTTATATGAACTAGAAGGAACAACTTTTAAAACACTATAAAGACTGACCACATACCAATAGAAGAAAAAGTTGTCCCCTTCCCACCCCTTCTCGTTGACATCATGCTGCTGGTGGTGTGTCATGTCCACCAATAGTCTCGTGATGGGCAAATAAAAATTGCAGCCTTGTAATGCGAACACCCTGCTGTGAGAAAACTAAGATTTACTACACTTCGGAAATAAAATGCTACGTTCTTATATGAACTAGAAGGAACCACTTTTAAAACACTATAAAGAATCACTACATACCAATAGAAGAAAAAGTTGTCCTCTTCCCCCCCATTCTCGTTGACATCATGCTGCTGGTGGTGTGTCATTTCCACCAATAGCCCAGTTGATGGGCAAATAAAAATTGCAGCTTTGTAATGCGAACACCCTGCTGTGAGAAAACAAAGATTTACTACAATTTCTAAATAAAATGCTACGTTCTTATACGAACTAGAAGGAACAACTTTTAAAACACTATAAAGATTGACTACATACAAATGGAAGAAAAAGTTGTCCTCTTCCTCCCCCTTCTCGTTGACATCATGCTGCTGGTGGTGTGTCATGTCCACCAACAGCCCAGGTGATGAGCAAATAAAAATTGCAGCCTTGTAATGCGAACACGCTGCTGTGAAAAAACATCTTATATGAACTAGAAGGAACAACTTTTAAAACACTATAAAGACTGACTACATACCAATAGAAGAAAAAGTTGTCCCCTTCCCACCCCTTCTCGTTGACATCATGCTGCTGGTGGTGTGTCATGTCCACCAATAGCCTCGTGATGGGCAAATAAAAATTGCAGCCTTTTAATGCGAACACCCTGCTGTGAGAAAACAAAGATTTACTACACTTCGGAAATAAAATGCTACGTTCTTATATGAACTAGAAGGAACCACTTTTAAAACACTATAAAGAATCACTACATACCAATAGAAGAAAAAGTTGTCCTCTTCCCCCCCATTCTCGTTGACATCATGCTGCTGGTGGTGTGTCATTTCCACCAATAGCCCAGTTGATGGGCAAATAAAAATTGCAGCTTTGTAATGCGAACACCCTGCTGTGAGAAAACAAAGATTTACTACAATTTCTAAATAAAATGCTACGTTCTTATACGAACTAGAAGGAACAACTTATAAAACACTATAAAGATTGACTACATACAAATGGAAGAAAAAGTTGTCCTCTTCCTCCCCCTTCTCATTGACATCATGCTTCTGGTGGTGTGTCATTTCCACCAATAGCCCAGTTGATGGGCAAATAAAAATTGCAGCCTTGTAATGCGAACACCCTGCTGTGAGAAAACTAAGATTTACTACACTTCGGAAATAAAATGCTACGTTCTTATATGAACTAGAAGGAACAACTTTTAAAACACTATAAAGATTGACTACATACAAATGGAAGAAAAAGTTGTCCTCTTCCTCCCCCTTCTCGTTGACATCATGCTGCTGGTGGTGTGTCATGTCCACCAATAGCCTCGTGATGGGCAAATAAAAATTGCAGCCTTTTAATGCGAACACCCTGCTGTGAGAAAACAAAGATTTACTACACTTCGGAAATAAAATGCTACGTTCTTATATGAACTAGAAGGAACCACTTTTAAAACACTATAAAGAATTACTACATACCAATAGAAGAGAAAGTTGTCCTCTTCCCCCCCCATTCTCGTTGACATCATGCTGCTGGTGGTGTGTCATTTCCACCAATAGCCCAGTTAATGGGCAAATAAAAATTGCAGCTTTGTAATGCGAACACCCTGCTGTGAGAAAACAAAGATTTACTACAATTTCTAAATAAAATGCTACGTTCTTATACGAACTAGAAGGAACAACTTTTAAAACACTATAAAGATTGACTACATACAAATGGAAGAAAAAGTTGTCCTCTTCCTCCCCCTTCTCGTTGACATCATGCTGCTGGTGGTGTGTCATTTCCACCAATAGCCCAGTTGATGGGCAAATAAAAATTGCAGCCTTTTAATGCGAACACCCTGCTGTGAGAAAACAAAGATTTACTACACTTCGGAAATAAAATGCTACGTTCTTATATGAACTAGAAGGAACCACTTTTAAAACACTATAAAGAATCACTACATATCAAAAGAAGAAAAAGTTGTCCTCTTCCCCCCCATTCTCGTTGACATCATGCTGCTGGTGGTGTGTCATTTCCACCAATAGCCCAGTTGATGGGCAAATAAAAATTGCAGCTTTGTAATGCGAACACCCTGCTGTGAGAAAACAAACATTTACTACAATTTCTAAATAAAATGCTACGTTCTTATACGAACTAGAAGGAACAACTTTTAAAACACTATAAAGATTGACTACATACAAATGGAAGAAAAAGTTGTCCTCTTCCTCCCCCTTCTCGTTGACATCATGCTTCTGGTGGTGTGTCATTTTCACCAATAGCCCAGTTGATGGGCAAATAAAAATTGCAGCCTTGTAATGCGAACACCCTGCTGTGAGAAAACTAAGATTTACTACACTTCGGAAATAAAATGCTACGTTCTTATATGAACTAGAAGGAACCACTTTTAAAACACTATAAAGAATCACTACATACCAATAGAAGAATAGCCCAGTTGATGGGCAAATAAAAATTGCAGCCTTGTAATGCGAACACCCTGCTGTGAGAAAACTAAGATTTACTACACTTCGGAAATAAAATGCTACGTTCTTATATGAACTAGAAGGAACCACTTTTAAAACACTATAAAGAATCACTACATACCAATAGAAGAAAAAGTTGTCCTCTTCCCCCCCATTCTCGTTGACATCATGCTTCTGGTGGTGTGTCAATTCCACCAATAGCCCAGTTGATGGGCAAATAAAAATTGCAGCCTTTTAATGCGAACACCCTGCTGTGAGAAAACAAAGATTTACTACACTTCGGAAATAAAATGCTACGTTCTTATATGAACTAGAAGGAACCACTTTTAAAACACTATAAAGAATCACTACATACCAATAGAAGAAAAAGTTGTCCTCTTCCCCCCCATTCTCGTTGACATCATGCTGCTGGTGGTGTGTCATTTCCACCAATAGCCCAGTTGATGGGCAAATAAAAATTGCAGCTTTGTAATGCGAACACCCTGCTGTGAGAAAACAAAGATTTACTACAATTTCTAAATAAAATGCTACGTTCTTATACGAACTAGAAGGAACAACTTTTAAAACACTATAAAGATTGACTACATACAAATGGAAGAAAAAGTTGTCCTCTTCCTCCCCCTTCTCGTTGACATCATGCTTCTGGTGGTGTGTCATTTCCACCAATAGCCCAGTTGATGGGCAAATAAAAATTGCAGCCTTGTAATGCGAACACCCTGCTGTGAGAAAACAAAGATTTACTACACTTTGGATATAAAATGCTACGTTCTTTTACGAACTAGAAGGACAACTTTTAAAACACTATAAAGACTGACTACATACCAATAGATGAAAAAGTTGTCCTCTTCCCCCCCCCCCCCCCCCCCCCCCCCCTTCTCGTTGACATCATGCTGCTGCTGGTGTGTCATTTCCACCAATAGCCCAGTTGATGGGCAAATTAAAATTGCAGCCTTGTAATGCGAACACCCTGCTGTGAGAAAACAAAGATTTACTACACTTTGGAAATAAAATGCTACGTTCATATACGAACTAGAAGGAACAACTTTTAAAACACTATAAAGATTGACTACATACCAATAGAAGAAAAATTTGTCCTCTTCCTCCCCCTTCTCGTTGACATCATGCTTCTGGTGGTGTGTCATTTCCACCAATAGCCCTGTTGATGGGCAAATAAAAATTTCAGCCTTGTAATGCCAACCCCCTGCTGTGAGAAAACAAAGATTTACTACACTTTGGAAATAAAATGCTACGTTCTTATACGAACTAGAAGGAACAACTTTTAAAACACTATAAAGCCTCACTACATACCAATAGAAGAAAAACTTGTCCTCATCCCCCCCGTCTCATTGACATCATGCTGCTGGTGGTGTGTCATTTCCACCAATACTCCAGTTGATGGGAAGGAGTACTGTGAAAGTCTTAAGGTCAACAAATAATGGCGTATCGCTTCTGGTGAACGGCCAGAGTAAGCTTGTAGATGTGACTGTGGTAAAACGGGGAGCAACCGGCAGGAGTAACTATGACTCTCTTAGGGTAGCCGGGAGCACCTCGAGTTTGCACCTTGCACCCAGATTTATCACTGTCACATCCTCAAGCTTTCTCCGGAAAGTTCACCACAAGCGATACGCCATTATCTGTCGACATAAAGGGTTTCACAGTACTACTGCTGGCAGCTCCTCGGTTTGCAGATGTATTTCGCATGTTGACGAGGCATTTGGCTACCTTAAGAGAGTCATAGTTACTCCTGCCACTTGCTCCCCGTTCTACCACAGTCACATCTACAAGCTTACTCTGGCCAGTTCACCAGAAGCGATACGCCATTATTTGTTGACCTTAAGACTTTCACAGTACTCCTTGCGGGAGCTCCTCGGGATTGCCAATGTAATTCGCCTTTTGACGAGGCATTTGGCTACCCTAAGAGAGTCATAGTTACTCCTGCCAGTTGCTCCCCGTTTTACCACAGTCACATCTACAAGCTTACTCTGGCCGTTCACCAGAAGCGATACGCCATTATTTGTTGACCTTAAGACTTTCACAGTACTCCTTCCGGGAGCTCATCGAGAATGCCGATGTTTTTCGCCTGTTGACGAGGCATTTTTCTACCTTAAGAGAGTCATTGTTACACCTGCCAAATGCTCGCCATTAACCACAGCCACATTTTCAAGCTTGCTCTGCCCCAGTTCACCTGAAGCGGTACACCATTATTTGTCGGCTTTGAGACCTTCACTGTACTCCTGCCGGGAGCACCTCGAGTTTGCCGATGTATTTCGCCTATTGACGAGGCATTTGGCTACCTTAAGAGAGTCATAGTTACTCCTACCACTTGCACCCAGATTTGACACTGTCACATCCTCAAGCTTTCTCCGGCCAGTTCACCACAAGCGATACGCCATTATCTGTCGACATAAAGTGTTTCACAGTACTACTGCTGGCAGCTCCTCGGTTTGCAGATGTATTTCGCGTGTTGACGAGGCATTTGGCTACCTTAAGAGAGTCATAGTTACTCCTGCCACTTGCTCCCCGTTCTACCACAGTCACATCTACAAGCTTACTCTGACCAGTTCACCAGAAGCGATACGCCATTATTTGTTGACCTTAAGACTTTCACAGTACTCCTTGCGGGAGCTCCTCGGGATTGCCAATGTAATTCGCCTTTTGACGAGGCATTTGGCTACTCTAAGAGAGTCATAGTTACTCCTGCCAGTTGCTCCCCGTTTTACCACAGTCACATCTACAAGCTTACTCTGGCCGTTCACCAGAAGCGATACGCCATTATTTGTTGACCTTAAGACTTTCACAGTACTCCTTCCGGGAGCTCATCGAGAATGCCGATGTTTTTCGCCTGTTGACGAGGCATTTTTCTACCTTAAGAGAGTCATTGTTACACCTGCCAAATGCTCGCCGTTAACCACAGCCACATTTTCAAGCTTCCTCTGGCCCAGTTCACCTGAAGCGGTACACCATTATTTGTCGGCTTTGAGACCTTCACTGTACTCCTGCCGGGAGCACCTCGAGTTTGCACCTTGCACCCAGATTTATCACTGTCACATCCTCAAGCTTTCTCCGGCCAGTTCACCACAAGCGATATGCCATTATCTGTCGACATAAAGTGTTTCACAGTACTACTGCTGGCAGCTCCTCGGTTTACAGATGTATTTCGCATGTTGACGAGGCATTTGGCCACCTTAAGAGAGTCATAGTTACTCCTGCCACTTGCTCCCCGTTCTACCACAGTCACATCTACAAGCTTACTCTGGCCAGTTCACCAGAAGCGATACGCCATTATTTGTTGACCTTAAGACTTTCACAGTACTCCTTGCGGGAGCTCCTCGGGATTGCCAATGTAATTCGCCTTTTGACGAGGCATTTGGCTACCCTAAGAGAGTCATAGTTACTCCTGCCAGTTGCTCCCCGTTTTACCACAGTCACATCTACAAGCTTACTCTGGCCGTTCACCAGAAGCGATACGCCATTATTTGTTGACCTTAAGACTTTCACAGTACTCCTTCCGGGAGCTCATCGAGAATGCCGATGTTTTTCGCCTGTTGACGAGGCATTTTTCTGCCTTAAGAGAGTCATTGTTACACCTGCCAAATGCTCGCCGTTAACCACAGCCACATTTTCAAGCCTCCTCTGGCCCAGTTCACCTGAAGCGGTACACCATTATTTGTCGGCTTTGAGACCTTCACTGTACTCCTGCCGGGAGCACCTCGAGTTTGCCGATGTATTTCGCCTGTTGACGAGGCATTTGGCTACCTTAAGAGAGTCATAGTTACTCCTACCACTTGCACCCAGATTTATCACTGTCACATCCTCAAGCTTTCTCCGGCCAGTTCACCACAAGCGATACGCTATAATCTGTCGACATAAAGTGTTTCACAGTACTACTGCTGGCAGCTCCTCGGTTTGCAGATGTATTTCGCGTGTTGACGAGGCATTTGACTACCTTAAGAGAGTCATAGTTACTCCTGCCACTTGCTCCCCGTTCTACCACAGTCACATCTACAAGCTTACTCTGGCCAGTTCACCAGAAGCGATACGCCATTATTTGTTGACCTTAAGACTTTCACAGTACTCCTTACGGGAGCTCTTCGGGATTGCCAATGTAATTCGCCTTTTGACGAGGCATTTGGCTACTCTAAGAGAGTCATAGTTACTCCTGCCAGTTGCTCCCCGTTTTACCACAGTCACATCTACAAGCTTACTCTGGCCGTTCACCAGAAGCGAACGCCATTATTTGTTGACCTTAAGACTTTCACAGTACATCTTCCGGGAGCTCATCGAGAATGCCGATGTTTTTCGCCTGTTGACGAGGCATTTTTCTACCTTAAGAGAGTCATTGTTACACCTGCCAAATGCTCGCCGTTAACCACAGCCACATTTTCAAGCTTCCTCTGGCCCAGTTCACCTGAAGCGGTACACCATTATTTGTCGGCTTTGAGACCTTCACTGTACTCCTGCCGGGAGCACCTCGAGTTTGCACCTTGCACCCAGATTTATCACTGTCACATCCTCAAGTTTTCTCCGGCCAGTTCACCACAAGCGATATGCCATTATCTGTCGACATAAAGTGTTTCACAGTACTACTGCTGGCAGCTCCTCGTTTGCAGATGTATTTCGCATGTTGACGAGGCATTTGGCCACCTTAAGAGAGTCATAGTTACTCCTGCCACTTGCTCCCCGTTCTACCACAGTCACATCTACAAGCTTACTCTGGCCAGTTCACCAGAAGCGATACGCCATTATTTGTTGACCTTAAGACTTTCACAGTACTCCTTGCGGGAGCTCCTCGGGATTGCCAATGTAATTCGCCTTTTGACGAGGCATTTGGCTACCCTAAGAGAGTCATAGTTACTCCTGCCAGTTGCTCCCCGTTTTACCACAGTCACATCTACAAGCTTACTCTGGCCGTTCACCAGAAGCGATACGCCATTATTTGTTGACCTTAAGACTTTCACAGTACTCCTTCCGGGAGCTCATCGAGAATGCCGATGTTTTTCGCCTGTTGACGAGGCATTTTTCTACCTTAAGAGAGTCATTGTTACACCTGCCAAATGCTCGCCGTTAACCACAGCCACATTTTCAAGCTTCCTCTGGCCCAGTTCACCTGAAGCGGTACACCATTATTTGTCGGCTTTGAGACCTTCACTGTACTCCTGCCGGGAGCACCTCGAGTTTGCCGATGTATTTCGCCTATTGACGAGGCATTTGGCTACCTTAAGAGAGTCATAGTTACTCCTACCACTTGCACCCAGATTTATCACTGTCACATCCTCAAGCTTTCTCCGGCCAGTTCACCACAAGCGATACGTCATTATCTGTCGACATAAAGTGTTTCACAGTACTACTGCTGGCAGCTCCTCGGTTTGCAGATGTATTTCGCATGTTGACGAGGCATTTGGCTACCTTAAGAGAGTCATAGTTACTCCTGCCACTTGCTCCCCGTTCTACCACAGTCACATCTACAAGCTTACTCTGGCCAGTTCACCAGAAGCGATACGCCATTATTTGTTGACCTTAAGACTTTCACAGTACTCCTTGCGGGAGCTCCTCGGGATTGCAAATGTAATTCGTCTTTTGACGAGGCATTTGGCTACCCTAAGAGAGTCATAGTTACTCCTGCCAGTTGCTCCCCGTTTTACCACAGTCACATCTACAAGCTTACTCTGGCCGTTCACCAGAAGCGATACGCCATTATTTGTTGACCTTAAGACTTTCACAGTACTCCTTCCGGGAGCTCATCGAGAATGCCGATGTTTTTCGCCTGTTGACGAGGCATTTTTCTACCTTAAGAGAGTCATTGTTACACCTGCCAAATGCTCGCCGTTAACCACAGCCACATTTTCAAGCTTCCTCTGGCCCAGTTCACCTGAAGCGGTACACCATTATTTGTCGGCTTTGAGACCTTCACTATACTCCTGCCGGGAGCACCTCGAGTTTGCCGATGTATTTCGCCTATTGACGAGGCATTTGGCTATCTTAAGAGAGTCATAGTTACTCCTACCACTTGCACCCAGATTTATCACTGTCACATCCTCAAGCTTTCTCCGGCCAGTTCACCACAAGCGATACGCCATTATCTGTCGACATAAAGTGTTTCACAGTACTACTGCTGGCAGCTCCTCGGTTTGCAGATGTATTTCGCATGTTGACGAGGCATTTGGCTTCCTTAAGAGAGTCATAGTTACTCCTGCCACTTGCTCCCCGTTCTACCACAGTCACATCTACAAGCTTACTCTGGCCAGTTCACCAGAAGCGATACGCCATTATATGTTGACCTTAAGACTTTCACAGTACTCCTTGCGGGAGCTCCTCGGGATTGCCAATGTAATTCGCCTTTTGACGAGGCATTTGGCTACCCTAAGAGAGTCATAGTTACTCCTGCCAGTTGCTCCCCGTTTTACCACAGTCACATCTACAAGCTTACTCTGGCCGTTCACCAGAAGCGATACGCCATTATTTGTTGACCTTAAGACTTTCACAGTACTCCTTCCGGGAGCTCATCGAGAATGCCGATGTTTTTCGCCTGTTGACGAGGCATTTTTCTACCTTAAGAGAGTCATTGTTACACCTGCCAAATGCTCGCCGTTAACCACAGCCACATTTTCAAGCTTCCTCTGGCCCAGTTCACCTGAAGCGGTACACCATTATTTGTCGGCTTTGAGACCTTCACTGTACTCCTGCCGGGAGCACCTCGAGTTTGCCGATGTATTTCGCCTATTGTCGAGGCATTTGGCTACCTTAAGAGAGTCATAGTTACTCCTACCACTTGCACCCAGATTTATCACTGTCACATCCTCAAGCTTTCTCCGGCCAGTTCACCACAAGCGATACGTCATTATCTGTCGACATAAAGTGTTTCACAGTACTACTGCTGGCAGCTCCTCGGTTTGCAGATGTATTTCGCATGTTGACGAGGCATTTGGCTACCTTAAGAGAGTCATAGTTACTCCTGCCACTTGCTCCCCGTTCTACCACAGTCACATCTACAAGCTTACTCTGGCCAGTTCACCAGAAGCGATACGCCATTATTTGTTGACCTTAAGACTTTCACAGTACTCCTTGCGGGAGCTCCTCGGGATTGCCAATGTAATTCGTCTTTTGACGAGGCATTTGGCTACCCTAAGAGAGTCATAGTTACTCCTGCCAGTTGCTCCCCGTTTTACCACAGTCACATCTACAAGCTTACTCTGGCCGTTCACCAGAAGCGATACGCCATTATTTGTTGACCTTAAGACTTTCACAGTACTCCTTCCGGGAGCTCATCGAGAATGCCGATGTTTTTCGCCTGTTGACGAGGCATTTTTCTACCTTAAGAGAGTCATTGTTACACCTGCCAAATGCTCGCCGTTAACCACAGCCACATTTTCAAGCTTCCTCTGGCCCAGTTCACCTGAAGCGGTACACCATTATTTGTCGGCTTTGAGACCTTCACTATACTCCTGCCGGGAGCACCTCGAGTTTGCCGATGTATTTCGCCTATTGACGAGGCATTTGGCTATCTTAAGAGAGTCATAGTTACTCCTACCACTTGCACCCAGATTTATCACTGTCACATCCTCAAGCTTTCTCCGGCCAGTTCACCACAAGCGATACGCCATTATCTGTCGACATAAAGTGTTTCACAGTACTACTGCTGGCAGCTCCTCGGTTTGCAGATGTATTTCGCATGTTGACGAGGCATTTGGCTTCCTTAAGAGAGTCATAGTTACTCCTGCCACTTGCTCCCCGTTCTACCACAGTCACATCTACAAGCTTACTCTGGCCAGTTCACCAGAAGCGATACGCCATTATTTGTTGACCTTAAGACTTTCACAGTACTCCTTGCGGGAGCTCCTCGGGATTGCCAATGTAATTCGCCTTTTGACGAGGCATTTGGCTACCCTAAGAGAGTCATAGTTACTCCTGCCAGTTGCTCCCCGTTTTACCACAGTCACATCTACAAGCTTACTCTGGCCGTTCACCAGAAGCGATACGCCATTATTTGTTGACCTTAAGACTTTCACAGTACTCCTTCCGGGAGCTCATCGAGAATGCCGATGTTTTTCGCCTGTTGACGAGGCATTTTTCTACCTTAAGAGAGTCATTGTTACACCTGCCAAATGCTCGCCGTTAACCACAGCCACATTTTCAAGCTTCCTCTGGCCCAGTTCACCTGAAGCGGTACACCATTATTTGTCGGCTTTGAGACCTTCACTATACTCCTGCCGGGAGCACCTCGAGTTTGCCGATGTATTTCGCCTATTGACGAGGCATTTGGCTATCTTAAGAGAGTCATAGTTACTCCTACCACTTGCACCCAGATTTATCACTGTCACATCCTCAAGCTTTCTCCGGCCAGTTCACCACAAGCGATACGCCATTATCTGTCGACATAAAGTGTTTCACAGTACTACTGCTGGCAGCTCCTCGGTTTGCAGATGTATTTCGCATGTTGACGAGGCATTTGGCTTCCTTAAGAGAGTCATAGTTACTCCTGCCACTTGCTCCCCGTTCTACCACAGTCACATCTACAAGCTTACTCTGGCCAGTTCACCAGAAGCGATACGCCATTATTTGTTGACCTTAAGACTTTCACAGTACTCCTTGCGGGAGCTCCTCGGGATTGCCAATGTAATTCGCCTTTTGACGAGGCATTTGGCTACCCTAAGAGAGTCATAGTTACTCCTGCCAGTTGCTCCCCGTTTTACCACAGTCACATCTACAAGCTTACTCTGGCCGTTCACCAGAAGCGATACGCCATTATTTGTTGACCTTAAGACTTTCACAGTACTCCTTCCGGGAGCTCATCGAGAATGCCGATGTTTTTCGCCTGTTGACGAGGCATTTTTCTACCTTAAGAGAGTCATTGTTACACCTGCCAAATGCTCGCCGTTAACCACAGCCACATTTTCAAGCTTCCTCTGGCCCAGTTCACCTGAAGCGGTACACCATTATTTGTCGGCTTTGAGACCTTCACTGTACTCCTGCCGGGAGCACCTCGAGTTTGCCGATGTATTTCGCCTATTGTCGAGGCATTTGGCTACCTTAAGAGAGTCATAGTTACTCCTACCACTTGCACCCAGATTTATCACTGTCACATCCTCAAGCTTTCTCCGGCCAGTTCACCACAAGCGATACGCTATTATCTGTCGACATAAAGTGTTTCACAGTACTACTGCTGGCAGCTCCTCGGTTTGCAGATGTATTTCGCGTGTTGACGAGGCATTTGGCTACCTTAAGAGAGTCATAGTTACTCCTGCCACTTGCTCCCCATTCTACCACAGTCACATCTACAAGCTTACTCTGGCCAGTTCACCAGAAGCGATACGCCATTATTTGTTGACCTTAAGACTTTCACAGTACTCCTTGCGGGAGCTCCTCGGGATTGCCAAAGTAATTCGCCTTTTGACGAGGCATTTGGCTACCCTAAGAGAGTCATAGTTACTCCTGCCAGTTGCTCCCCGTTTTACCACAGTCACATCTACAAGCTTACTCTGGCCGTTCACCAGAAGCGATACGCCATTATTTGTTGACCTTAAGACTTTCACAGTACTCCTTCCGGGAGCTCATCGAGAATGCCGATGTTTTTCGCCTGTTGACGAGGCATTTTTCTACCTTAAGAGAGTCATTGTTACACCTGCCAAATGCTCGCCATTAACCACAGCCACATTTTCAAGCTTGCTCTGCCCCAGTTCACCTGAAGCGGTACACCATTATTTGTCGGCTTTGAGACCTTCACTGTACTCCTGCCGGGAGCACCTCGAGTTTGCCGATGTATTTCGCCTATTGACGAGGCATTTGGCTACCTTAAGAGAGTCATAGTTACTCCTACCACTTGCACCCAGATTTGACACTGTCACATCCTCAAGCTTTCTCCGGCCAGTTCACCACAAGCGATACGCCATTATCTGTCGACATAAAGTGTTTCACAGTACTACTGCTGGCAGCTCCTCGGTTTGCAGATGTATTTCGCGTGTTGACGAGGCATTTGGCTACCTTAAGAGAGTCATAGTTACTCCTACCACTTGCACCCAGATTTATCACTGTCACATCCTCAAGCTTTCTCCGGCCAGTTCACCACAAGCGATACGCTATAATCTGTCGACATAAAGTGTTTCACAGTACTACTGCTGGCAGCTCCTCGGTTTGCAGATGTATTTCGCGTGTTGACGAGGCATTTGGCTACCTTAAGAGAGTCATAGTTACTCCTGCCACTTGCTCCCCGTTCTACCACAGTCACATCTACAAGCTTACTCTGGCCAGTTCACCAGAAGCGATACGCCATTATTTGTTGACCTTAAGACTTTCACAGTACTCCTTACGGGAGCTCTTCGGGATTGCCAATGTAATTCGCCTTTTGACGAGGCATTTGGCTACTCTAAGAGAGTCATAGTTTATCCTGCCAGTTGCTCCCCGTTTTACCACAGTCACATCTACAAGCTTACTCTGGCCGTTCACCAGAAGCGAACGCCATTATTTGTTGACCTTAAGACTTTCACAGTACATCTTCCGGGAGCTCATCGAGAATGCCGATGTTTTTCGCCTGTTGACGAGGCATTTTTCTACCTTAAGAGAGTCATTGTTACACCTGCCAAATGCTCGCCGTTAACCACAGCCACATTTTCAAGCTTCCTCTGGCCCAGTTCACCTGAAGCGGTACACCATTATTTGTCGGCTTTGAGACCTTCACTGTACTCCTGCCGGGAGCACCTCGAGTTTGCACCTTGCACCCAGATTTATCACTGTCACATCCTCAAGTTTTCTCCGGCCAGTTCACCACAAGCGATATGCCATTATCTGTCGACATAAAGTGTTTCACAGTACTACTGCTGGCAGCTCCTCGTTTGCAGATGTATTTCGCATGTTGACGAGGCATTTGGCCACCTTAAGAGAGTCATAGTTACTCCTGCCACTTGCTCCCCGTTCTACCACAGTCACATCTACAAGCTTACTCTGGCCAGTTCACCAGAAGCGATACGCCATTATTTGTTGACCTTAAGACTTTCACAGTACTCCTTGCGGGAGCTCCTCGGGATTGCCAATGTAATTCGCCTTTTGACGAGGCATTTGGCTACCCTAAGAGAGTCATAGTTACTCCTGCCAGTTGCTCCCCGTTTTACCACAGTCACATCTACAAGCTTACTCTGGCCGTTCACCAGAAGCGATACGCCATTATTTGTTGACCTTAAGACTTTCACAGTACTCCTTCCGGGAGCTCATCGAGAATGCCGATGTTTTTCGCCTGTTGACGAGGCATTTTTCTACCTTAAGAGAGTCATTGTTACACCTGCCAAATGCTCGCCGTTAACCACAGCCACATTTTCAAGCTTCCTCTGGCCCAGTTCACCTGAAGCGGTACACCATTATTTGTCGGCTTTGAGACCTTCACTGTACTCCTGCCGGGAGCACCTCGAGTTTGCACCTTGCACCCAGATTTATCACTGTCACATCCTCAAGCTTTCTCCGGCCAGTTCACCACAAGCGATATGCCATTATCTGTCGACATAAAGTGTTTCACAGTACTACTGCTGGCAGCTCCTCGGTTTACAGATGTATTTCGCATGTTGACGAGGCATTTGGCCACCTTAAGAGAGTCATAGTTACTCCTGCCACTTGCTCCCCGTTCTACCACAGTCACATCTACAAGCTTACTCTGGCCAGTTCACCAGAAGCGATACGCCATTATTTGTTGACCTTAAGACTTTCACAGTACTCCTTGCGGGAGCTCCTCGGGATTGCCAATGTAATTCGCCTTTTGACGAGGCATTTGGTTACCCTAAGAGAGTCATAGTTACTCCTGCCAGTTGCTCCCCGTTTTACCACAGTCACATCTACAAGCTTACTCTGGCCGTTCACCAGAAGCGATACGCCATTATTTGTTGACCTTAAGACTTTCACAGTACTCCTTCCGGGAGCTCATCGAGAATGCCGATGTTTTTCGCCTGTTGACGAGGCATTTTTCTACCTTAAGAGAGTCATTGTTACACCTGCCAAATGCTCGCCATTAACCACAGCCACATTTTCAAGCTTGCTCTGCCCCAGTTCACCTGAAGCGGTACACCATTATTTGTCGGCTTTGAGACCTTCACTGTACTCCTGCCGGGAGCACCTCGAGTTTGCCGATGTATTTCGCCTATTGACGAGGCATTTGGCTACCTTAAGAGAGTCATAGTTACTCCTACCACTTGCACCCAGATTTGACACTGTCACATCCTCAAGCTTTCTCCGGCCAGTTCACCACAAGCGATACGCCATTATCTGTCGACATAAAGTGTTTCACAGTACTACTGCTGGCAGCTCCTCGGTTTGCAGATGTATTTCGCGTGTTGACGAGGCATTTGGCTACCTTAAGAGAGTCATAGTTACTCCTGCCACTTGCTCCCCGTTCTACCACAGTCACATCTACAAGCTTACTCTGACCAGTTCACCAGAAGCGATACGCCATTATTTGTTGACCTTAAGACTTTCACAGTACTCCTTGCGGGAGCTCCTCGGGATTGCCAATGTAATTCGCCTTTTGACGAGGCATTTGGCTACTCTAAGAGAGTCATAGTTACTCCTGCCAGTTGCTCCCCGTTTTACCACAGTCACATCTACAAGCTTACTCTGGCCGTTCACCAGAAGCGATACGCCATTATTTGTTGACCTTAAGACTTTCACAGTACTCCTTCCGGGAGCTCATCGAGAATGCCGATGTTTTTCGCCTGTTGACGAGGCATTTTTCTACCTTAAGAGAGTCATTGTTACACCTGCCAAATGCTCGCCGTTAACCACAGCCACATTTTCAAGCTTCCTCTGGCCCAGTTCACCTGAAGCGGTACACCATTATTTGTCGGCTTTGAGACCTTCACTGTACTCCTGCCGGGAGCACCTCGAGTTTGCCGATGTATTTCGCCTGTTGACGAGGCATTTGGCTACCTTAAGAGAGTCATAGTTACTCCTACCACTTGCACCCAGATTTATCACTGTCACATCCTCAAGCTTTCTCCGGCCAGTTCACCACAAGCGATACGCTATAATCTGTCGACATAAAGTGTTTCACAGTACTACTGCTGGCAGCTCCTCGGTTTGCAGATGTATTTCGCGTGTTGACGAGGCATTTGGCTACCTTAAGAGAGTCATAGTTACTCCTGCCACTTGCTCCCCGTTCTATCACAGTCACATCTACAAGCTTACTCTGGCCAGTTCACCAGAAGCGATACGCCATTATTTGTTGACCTTAAGACTTTCACAGTACTCCTTACGGGAGCTCTTCGGGATTGCCAATGTAATTCGCCTTTTGACGAGGCATTTGGCTACTCTAAGAGAGTCATAGTTACTCCTGCCAGTTGCTCCCCGTTTTACCACAGTCACATCTACAAGCTTACTCTGGCCGTTCACCAGAAGCGAACGCCATTATTTGTTGACCTTAAGACTTTCACAGTACATCTTCCGGGAGCTCATCGAGAATGCCGATGTTTTTCGCCTGTTGACGAGGCATTTTTCTACCTTAAGAGAGTCATTGTTACACCTGCCAAATGCTCGCCGTTAACCACAGCCACATTTTCAAGCTTCCTCTGGCCCAGTTCACCTGAAGCGGTACACCATTATTTGTCGGCTTTGAGACCTTCACTGTACTCCTGCCGGGAGCACCTCGAGTTTGCACCTTGCACCCAGATTTATCACTGTCACATCCTCAAGTTTTCTCCGGCCAGTTCACCACAAGCGATATGCCATTATCTGTCGACATAAAGTGTTTCACAGTACTACTGCTGGCAGCTCCTCGTTTGCAGATGTATTTCGCATGTTGACGAGGCATTTGGCCACCTTAAGAGAGTCATAGTTACTCCTGCCACTTGCTCCCCGTTCTACCACAGTCACATCTACAAGCTTACTCTGGCCAGTTCACCAGAAGCGATACGCCATTATTTGTTGACCTTAAGACTTTCACAGTACTCCTTGCGGGAGCTCCTCGGGATTGCCAATGTAATTCGCCTTTTGACGAGGCATTTGGCTACCCTAAGAGAGTCATAGTTACTCCTGCCAGTTGCTCCCCGTTTTACCACAGTCACATCTACAAGCTTACTCTGGCCGTTCACCAGAAGCGATACGCCATTATTTGTTGACCTTAAGACTTTCACAGTACTCCTTCCGGGAGCTCATCGAGAATGCCGATGTTTTTCGCCTGTTGACGAGGCATTTTTCTACCTTAAGAGAGTCATTGTTACACCTGCCAAATGCTCGCCGTTAACCACAGCCACATTTTCAAGCTTCCTCTGGCCCAGTTCACCTGAAGCGGTACACCATTATTTGTCGGCTTTGAGACCTTCACTGTACTCCTGCCGGGAGCACCTCGAGTTTGCCGATGTATTTCGCCTATTGACGAGGCATTTGGCTACCTTAAGAGAGTCATAGTTACTCCTACCACTTGCACCCAGATTTATCACTGTCACATCCTCAAGCTTTCTCCGGCCAGTTCACCACAAGCGATACGTCATTATCTGTCGACATAAAGTGTTTCACAGTACTACTGCTGGCAGCTCCTCGGTTTGCAGATGTATTTCGCATGTTGACGAGGCATTTGGCTACCTTAAGAGAGTCATAGTTACTCCTGCCACTTGCTCCCCGTTCTACCACAGTCACATCTACAAGCTTACTCTGGCCAGTTCACCAGAAGCGATACGCCATTATTTGTTGACCTTAAGACTTTCACAGTACTCCTTGCGGGAGCTCCTCGGGATTGCCAATGTAATTCGTCTTTTGACGAGGCATTTGGCTACCCTAAGAGAGTCATAGTTACTCCTGCCAGTTGCTCCCCGTTTTACCACAGTCACATCTACAAGCTTACTCTGGCCGTTCACCAGAAGCGATACGCCATTATTTGTTGACCTTAAGACTTTCACAGTACTCCTTCCGGGAGCTCATCGAGAATGCCGATGTTTTTCGCCTGTTGACGAGGCATTTTTCTACCTTAAGAGAGTCATTGTTACACCTGCCAAATGCTCGCCGTTAACCACAGCCACATTTTCAAGCTTCCTCTGGCCCAGTTCACCTGAAGCGGTACACCATTATTTGTCGGCTTTGAGACCTTCACTATACTCCTGCCGGGAGCACCTCGAGTTTGCCGATGTATTTCGCCTATTGACGAGGCATTTGGCTATCTTAAGAGAGTCATAGTTACTCCTACCACTTGCACCCAGATTTATCACTGTCACATCCTCAAGCTTTCTCCGGCCAGTTCACCACAAGCGATACGCCATTATCTGTCGACATAAAGTGTTTCACAGTACTACTGCTGGCAGCTCCTCGGTTTGCAGATGTATTTCGCATGTTGACGAGGCATTTGGCTTCCTTAAGAGAGTCATAGTTACTCCTGCCACTTGCTCCCCGTTCTACCACAGTCACATCTACAAGCTTACTCTGGCCAGTTCACCAGAAGCGATACGCCATTATTTGTTGACCTTAAGACTTTCACAGTACTCCTTGCGGGAGCTCCTCGGGATTGCCAATGTAATTCGCCTTTTGACGAGGCATTTGGCTACCCTAAGAGAGTCATAGTTACTCCTGCCAGTTGCTCCCCGTTTTACCACAGTCACATCTACAAGCTTACTCTGGCCGTTCACCAGAAGCGATACGCCATTATTTGTTGACCTTAAGACTTTCACAGTACTCCTTCCGGGAGCTCATCGAGAATGCCGATGTTTTTCGCCTGTTGACGAGGCATTTTTCTACCTTAAGAGAGTCATTGTTACACCTGCCAAATGCTCGCCGTTAACCACAGCCACATTTTCAAGCCTCCTCTGGCCCAGTTCACCTGAAGCGGTACACCATTATTTGTCGGCTTTGAGACCTTCACTGTACTCCTGCCGGGAGCACCTCGAGTTTGCCGATGTATTTCGCCTGTTGACGAGGCATTTGGCTACCTTAAGAGAGTCATAGTTACTCCTACCACTTGCACCCAGATTTATCACTGTCACATCCTCAAGCTTTCTCCGGCCAGTTCACCACAAGCGATACGCTATAATCTGTCGACATAAAGTGTTTCACAGTACTACTGCTGGCAGCTCCTCGGTTTGCAGATGTATTTCGCGTGTTGACGAGGCATTTGGCTACCTTAAGAGAGTCATAGTTACTCCTGCCACTTGCTCCCCGTTCTATCACAGTCACATCTACAAGCTTACTCTGGCCAGTTCACCAGAAGCGATACGCCATTATTTGTTGACCTTAAGACTTTCACAGTACTCCTTACGGGAGCTCTTCGGGATTGCCAATGTAATTCGCCTTTTGACGAGGCATTTGGCTACTCTAAGAGAGTCATAGTTACTCCTGGCAGTTGCTCCCCGTTTTACCACAGTCACATCTACAAGCTTACTCTGGCCGTTCACCAGAAGCGAACGCCATTATTTGTTGACCTTAAGACTTTCACAGTACATCTTCCGGGAGCTCATCGAGAATGCCGATGTTTTTCGCCTGTTGACGAGGCATTTTTCTACCTTAAGAGAGTCATTGTTACACCTGCCAAATGCTCGCCGTTAACCACAGCCACATTTTCAAGCTTCCTCTGGCCCAGTTCACCTGAAGCGGTACACCATTATTTGTCGGCTTTGAGACCTTCACTGTACTCCTGCCGGGAGCACCTCGAGTTTGCACCTTGCACCCAGATTTATCACTGTCACATCCTCAAGTTTTCTCCGGCCAGTTCACCACAAGCGATATGCCATTATCTGTCGACATAAAGTGTTTCACAGTACTACTGCTGGCAGCTCCTCGTTTGCAGATGTATTTCGCATGTTGACGAGGCATTTGGCCACCTTAAGAGAGTCATAGTTACTCCTGCCACTTGCTCCCCGTTCTACCACAGTCACATCTACAAGCTTACTCTGGCCAGTTCACCAGAAGCGATACGCCATTATTTGTTGACCTTAAGACTTTCACAGTACTCCTTGCGGGAGCTCCTCGGGATTGCCAATGTAATTCGCCTTTTGACGAGGCATTTGGCTACCCTAAGAGAGTCATAGTTACTCCTGCCAGTTGCTCCCCGTTTTACCACAGTCACATCTACAAGCTTACTCTGGCCGTTCACCAGAAGCGATACGCCATTATTTGTTGACCTTAAGACTTTCACAGTACTCCTTCCGGGAGCTCATCGAGAATGCCGATGTTTTTCGCCTGTTGACGAGGCATTTTTCTACCTTAAGAGAGTCATTGTTACACCTGCCAAATGCTCGCCGTTAACCACAGCCACATTTTCAAGCTTCCTCTGGCCCAGTTCACCTGAAGCGGTACACCATTATTTGTCGGCTTTGAGACCTTCACTGTACTCCTGCCGGGAGCACCTCGAGTTTGCCGATGTATTTCGCCTATTGACGAGGCATTTGGCTACCTTAAGAGAGTCATAGTTACTCCTACCACTTGCACCCAGATTTATCACTGTCACATCCTCAAGCTTTCTCCGGCCAGTTCACCACAAGCGATACGTCATTATCTGTCGACATAAAGTGTTTCACAGTACTACTGCTGGCAGCTCCTCGGTTTGCAGATGTATTTCGCATGTTGACGAGGCATTTGGCTACCTTAAGAGAGTCATAGTTACTCCTGCCACTTGCTCCCCGTTCTACCACAGTCACATCTACAAGCTTACTCTGGCCAGTTCACCAGAAGCGATACGCCATTATTTGTTGACCTTAAGACTTTCACAGTACTCCTTGCGGGAGCTCCTCGGGATTGCCAATGTAATTCGTCTTTTGACGAGGCATTTGGCTACCCTAAGAGAGTCATAGTTACTCCTGCCAGTTGCTCCCCGTTTTACCACAGTCACATCTACAAGCTTACTCTGGCCGTTCACCAGAAGCGATACGCCATTATTTGTTGACCTTAAGACTTTCACAGTACTCCTTCCGGGAGCTCATCGAGAATGCCGATGTTTTTCGCCTGTTGACGAGGCATTTTTCTACCTTAAGAGAGTCATTGTTACACCTGCCAAATGCTCGCCGTTAACCACAGCCACATTTTCAAGCTTCCTCTGGCCCAGTTCACCTGAAGCGGTACACCATTATTTGTCGGCTTTGAGACCTTCACTATACTCCTGCCGGGAGCACCTCGAGTTTGCCGATGTATTTCGCCTATTGACGAGGCATTTGGCTATCTTAAGAGAGTCATAGTTACTCCTACCACTTGCACCCAGATTTATCACTGTCACATCCTCAAGCTTTCTCCGGCCAGTTCACCACAAGCGATACGCCATTATCTGTCGACATAAAGTGTTTCACAGTACTACTGCTGGCAGCTCCTCGGTTTGCAGATGTATTTCGCATGTTGACGAGGCATTTGGCTTCCTTAAGAGAGTCATAGTTACTCCTGCCACTTGCTCCCCGTTCTACCACAGTCACATCTACAAGCTTACTCTGGCCAGTTCACCAGAAGCGATACGCCATTATTTGTTGACCTTAAGACTTTCACAGTACTCCTTGCGGGAGCTCCTCGGGATTGCCAATGTAATTCGCCTTTTGACGAGGCATTTGGCTACCCTAAGAGAGTCATAGTTACTCCTGCCAGTTGCTCCCCGTTTTACCACAGTCACATCTACAAGCTTACTCTGGCCGTTCACCAGAAGCGATACGCCATTATTTGTTGACCTTAAGACTTTCACAGTACTCCTTCCGGGAGCTCATCGAGAATGCCGATGTTTTTCGCCTGTTGACGAGGCATTTTTCTACCTTAAGAGAGTCATTGTTACACCTGCCAAATGCTCGCCGTTAACCACAGCCACATTTTCAAGCTTCCTCTGGCCCAGTTCACCTGAAGCGGTACACCATTATTTGTCGGCTTTGAGACCTTCACTGTACTCCTGCCGGGAGCACCTCGAGTTTGCCGATGTATTTCGCCTATTGTCGAGGCATTTGGCTACCTTAAGAGAGTCATAGTTACTCCTACCACTTGCACCCAGATTTATCACTGTCACATCCTCAAGCTTTCTCCGGCCAGTTCACCACAAGCGATACGCTATTATCTGTCGACATAAAGTGTTTCACAGTACTACTGCTGGCAGCTCCTCGGTTTGCAGATGTATTTCGCGTGTTGACGAGGCATTTGGCTACCTTAAGAGAGTCATAGTTACTCCTGCCACTTGCTCCCCATTCTACCACAGTCACATCTACAAGCTTACTCTGGCCAGTTCACCAGAAGCGATACGCCATTATTTGTTGACCTTAAGACTTTCACAGTACTCCTTGCGGGAGCTCCTCGGGATTGCCAATGTAATTCGCCTTTTGACGAGGCATTTGGCTACCCTAAGAGAGTCATAGTTACTCCTGCCAGTTGCTCCCCGTTTTACCACAGTCACATCTACAAGCTTACTCTGGCCGTTCACCAGAAGCGATACGCCATTATTTGTTGACCTTAAGACTTTCACAGTACTCCTTCCGGGAGCTCATCGAGAATGCCGATGTTTTTCGCCTGTTGACGAGGCATTTTTCTACCTTAAGAGAGTCATTGTTACACCTGCCAAATGCTCGCCGTTAACCACAGCCACATTTTCAAGCTTCCTCTGGCCCAGTTCACCTGAAGCGGTACACCATTATTTGTCGGCTTTGAGACCTTCACTGTACTCCTGCCGGGAGCACCTCGAGTTTGCCGATGTATTTCGCCTATTGTCGAGGCATTTGGCTACCTTAAGAGAGTCATAGTTACTCCTACCACTTGCACCCAGATTTATCACTGTCACATCCTCAAGCTTTCTCCGGCCAGTTCACCACAAGCGATACGCTATTATCTGTCGACATAAAGTGTTTCACAGTACTACTGCTGGCAGCTCCTCGGTTTGCAGATGTATTTCGCGTGTTGACGAGGCATTTGGCTACCTTAAGAGAGTCATAGTTACTCCTGCCACTTGCTCCCCATTCTACCACAGTCACATCTACAAGCTTACTCTGGCCAGTTCACCAGAAGCGATACGCCATTATTTGTTGACCTTAAGACTTTCACAGTACTCCTTGCGGGAGCTCCTCGGGATTGCCAATGTAATTCGCCTTTTGACGAGGCATTTGGCTACCCTAAGAGAGTCATAGTTACTCCTGCCAGTTGCTCCCCGTTTTACCACAGTCACATCTACAAGCTTACTCTGGCCGTTCACCAGAAGCGATACGCCATTATTTGTTGACCTTAAGACTTTCACAGTACTCCTTCCGGGAGCTCATCGAGAATGCCGATGTTTTTCGCCTGTTGACGAGGCATTTTTCTACCTTAAGAGAGTCATTGTTACACCTGCCAAATGCTCGCCATTAACCACAGCCACATTTTCAAGCTTGCTCTGCCCCAGTTCACCTGAAGCGGTACACCATTATTTGTCGGCTTTGAGACCTTCACTGTACTCCTGCCGGGAGCACCTCGAGTTTGCCGATGTATTTCGCCTATTGACGAGGCATTTGGCTACCTTAAGAGAGTCATAGTTACTCCTACCACTTGCACCCAGATTTGACACTGTCACATCCTCAAGCTTTCTCCGGCCAGTTCACCACAAGCGATACGCCATTATCTGTCGACATAAAGTGTTTCACAGTACTACTGCTGGCAGCTCCTCGGTTTGCAGATGTATTTCGCGTGTTGACGAGGCATTTGGCTACCTTAAGAGAGTCATAGTTACTCCTGCCACTTGCTCCCCGTTCTACCACAGTCACATCTACAAGCTTACTCTGACCAGTTCACCAGAAGCGATACGCCATTATTTGTTGACCTTAAGACTTTCACAGTACTCCTTGCGGGAGCTCCTCGGGATTGCCAATGTAATTCGCCTTTTGACGAGGCATTTGGCTACTCTAAGAGAGTCATAGTTACTCCTGCCAGTTGCTCCCCGTTTTACCACAGTCACATCTACAAGCTTACTCTGGCCGTTCACCAGAAGCGATACGCCATTATTTGTTGACCTTAAGACTTTCACAGTACTCCTTCCGGGAGCTCATCGAGAATGCCGATGTTTTTCGCCTGTTGACGAGGCATTTTTCTACCTTAAGAGAGTCATTGTTACACCTGCCAAATGCTCGCCGTTAACCACAGCCACATTTTCAAGCTTCCTCTGGCCCAGTTCACCTGAAGCGGTACACCATTATTTGTCGGCTTTGAGACCTTCACTGTACTCCTGCCGGGAGCACCTCGAGTTTGCACCTTGCACCCAGATTTATCACTGTCACATCCTCAAGCTTTCTCCGTCCAGTTCACCACAAGCGATATGCCATTATCTGTCGACATAAAGTGTTTCACAGTACTACTGCTGGCAGCTCCTCGGTTTACAGATGTATTTCGCATGTTGACGAGGCATTTGGCCACCTTAAGAGAGTCATAGTTACTCCTGCCACTTGCTCCCCGTTCTACCACAGTCACATCTACAAGCTTACTCTGGCCAGTTCACCAGAAGCGATACGCCATTATTTGTTGACCTTAAGACTTTCACAGTACTCCTTGCGGGAGCTCTTCGGGATTGCCAATGTAATTCGCCTTTTGACGAGGCATTTGGCTACCCTAAGAGAGTCAGAGTTACTCCTGCCAGTTGCTCCCCGTTTTACCACAGTCACATCTACAAGCTTACTCTGGCCGTTCACCAGAAGCGATACGCCATTATTTGTTGACCTTAAGACTTTCACAGTACTCCTTCCGGGAGCTCATCGAGAATGCCGATGTTTTTCGCCTGTTGACGAGGCATTTTTCTACCTTAAGAGAGTCATTGTTACACCTGCCAAATGCTCGCCGTTAACCACAGCCACATTTTCAAGCCTCCTCTGGCCCAGTTCACCTGAAGCGGTACACCATTATTTGTCGGCTTTGAGACCTTCACTGTACTCCTGCCGGGAGCACCTCGAGTTTGCCGATGTATTTCGCCTGTTGACGAGGCATTTGGCTACCTTAAGAGAGTCATAGTTACTCCTACCACTTGCACCCAGATTTATCACTGTCACATCCTCAAGCTTTCTCCGGCCAGTTCACCACAAGCGATACGCTATAATCTGTCGACATAAAGTGTTTCACAGTACTACTGCTGGCAGCTCCTCGGTTTGCAGATGTATTTCGCGTGTTGACGAGGCATTTGGCTACCTTAAGAGAGTCATAGTTACTCCTGCCACTTGCTCCCCGTTCTACCACAGTCACATCTACAAGCTTACTCTGGCCAGTTCACCAGAAGCGATACGCCATTATTTGTTGACCTTAAGACTTTCACAGTACTCCTTACGGGAGCTCTTCGGGATTGCCAATGTAATTCGCCTTTTGACGAGGCATTTGGCTACTCTAAGAGAGTCATAGTTACTCCTGCCAGTTGCTCCCCGTTTTACCACAGTCACATCTACAAGCTTACTCTGGCCGTTCACCAGAAGCGAACGCCATTATTTGTTGACCTTAAGACTTTCACAGTACATCTTCCGGGAGCTCATCGAGAATGCCGATGTTTTTCGCCTGTTGACGAGGCATTTTTCTACCTTAAGAGAGTCATTGTTACACCTGCCAAATGCTCGCCGTTAACCACAGCCACATTTTCAAGCTTCCTCTGGCCCAGTTCACCTGAAGCGGTACACCATTATTTGTCGGCTTTGAGACCTTCACTGTACTCCTGCCGGGAGCACCTCGAGTTTGCACCTTGCACCCAGATTTATCACTGTCACATCCTCAAGTTTTCTCCGGCCAGTTCACCACAAGCGATATGCCATTATCTGTCGACATAAAGTGTTTCACAGTACTACTGCTGGCAGCTCCTCGTTTGCAGATGTATTTCGCATGTTGACGAGGCATTTGGCCACCTTAAGAGAGTCATAGTTACTCCTGCCACTTGCTCCCCGTTCTACCACAGTCACATCTACAAGCTTACTCTGGCCAGTTCACCAGAAGCGATACGCCATTATTTGTTGACCTTAAGACTTTCACAGTACTCCTTGCGGGAGCTCCTCGGGATTGCCAATGTAATTCGCCTTTTGACGAGGCATTTGGCTACCCTAAGAGAGTCATAGTTACTCCTGCCAGTTGCTCCCCGTTTTACCACAGTCACATCTACAAGCTTACTCTGGCCGTTCACCAGAAGCGATACGCCATTATTTGTTGACCTTAAGACTTTCACAGTACTCCTTCCGGGAGCTCATCGAGAATGCCGATGTTTTTCGCCTGTTGACGAGGCATTTTTCTACCTTAAGAGAGTCATTGTTACACCTGCCAAATGCTCGCCGTTAACCACAGCCACATTTTCAAGCTTCCTCTGGCCCAGTTCACCTGAAGCGGTACACCATTATTTGTCGGCTTTGAGACCTTCACTGTACTCCTGCCGGGAGCACCTCGAGTTTGCCGATGTATTTCGCCTATTGACGAGGCATTTGGCTACCTTAAGAGAGTCATAGTTACTCCTACCACTTGCACCCAGATTTATCACTGTCACATCCTCAAGCTTTCTCCGGCCAGTTCACCACAAGCGATACGTCATTATCTGTCGACATAAAGTGTTTCACAGTACTACTGCTGGCAGCTCCTCGGTTTGCAGATGTATTTCGCATGTTGACGAGGCATTTGGCTACCTTAAGAGAGTCATAGTTACTCCTGCCACTTGCTCCCCGTTCTACCACAGTCACATCTACAAGCTTACTCTGGCCAGTTCACCAGAAGCGATACGCCATTATTTGTTGACCTTAAGACTTTCACAGTACTCCTTGCGGGAGCTCCTCGGGATTGCCAATGTAATTCGTCTTTTGACGAGGCATTTGGCTACCCTAAGAGAGTCATAGTTACTCCTGCCAGTTGCTCCCCGTTTTACCACAGTCACATCTACAAGCTTACTCTGGCCGTTCACCAGAAGCGATACGCCATTATTTGTTGACCTTAAGACTTTCACAGTACTCCTTCCGGGAGCTCATCGAGAATGCCGATGTTTTTCGCCTGTTGACGAGGCATTTTTCTACCTTAAGAGAGTCATTGTTACACCTGCCAAATGCTCGCCGTTAACCACAGCCACATTTTCAAGCTTCCTCTGGCCCAGTTCACCTGAAGCGGTACACCATTATTTGTCGGCTTTGAGACCTTCACTATACTCCTGCCGGGAGCACCTCGAGTTTGCCGATGTATTTCGCCTATTGACGAGGCATTTGGCTATCTTAAGAGAGTCATAGTTACTCCTACCACTTGCACCCAGATTTATCACTGTCACATCCTCAAGCTTTCTCCGGCCAGTTCACCACAAGCGATACGCCATTATCTGTCGACATAAAGTGTTTCACAGTACTACTGCTGGCAGCTCCTCGGTTTGCAGATGTATTTCGCATGTTGACGAGGCATTTGGCTTCCTTAAGAGAGTCATAGTTACTCCTGCCACTTGCTCCCCGTTCTACCACAGTCACATCTACAAGCTTACTCTGGCCAGTTCACCAGAAGCGATACGCCATTATTTGTTGACCTTAAGACTTTCACAGTACTCCTTGCGGGAGCTCCTCGGGATTGCCAATGTAATTCGCCTTTTGACGAGGCATTTGGCTACCCTAAGAGAGTCATAGTTACTCCTGCCAGTTGCTCCCCGTTTTACCACAGTCACATCTACAAGCTTACTCTGGCCGTTCACCAGAAGCGATACGCCATTATTTGTTGACCTTAAGACTTTCACAGTACTCCTTCCGGGAGCTCATCGAGAATGCCGATGTTTTTCGCCTGTTGACGAGGCATTTTTCTACCTTAAGAGAGTCATTGTTACACCTGCCAAATGCTCGCCGTTAACCACAGCCACATTTTCAAGCCTCCTCTGGCCCAGTTCACCTGAAGCGGTACACCATTATTTGTCGGCTTTGAGACCTTCACTGTACTCCTGCCGGGAGCACCTCGAGTTTGCCGATGTATTTCGCCTGTTGACGAGGCATTTGGCTACCTTAAGAGAGTCATAGTTACTCCTACCACTTGCACCCAGATTTATCACTGTCACATCCTCAAGCTTTCTCCGGCCAGTTCACCACAAGCGATACGCTATAATCTGTCGACATAAAGTGTTTCACAGTACTACTGCTGGCAGCTCCTCGGTTTGCAGATGTATTTCGCGTGTTGACGAGGCATTTGGCTACCTTAAGAGAGTCATAGTTACTCCTGCCACTTGCTCCCCGTTCTATCACAGTCACATCTACAAGCTTACTCTGGCCAGTTCACCAGAAGCGATACGCCATTATTTGTTGACCTTAAGACTTTCACAGTACTCCTTACGGGAGCTCTTCGGGATTGCCAATGTAATTCGCCTTTTGACGAGGCATTTGGCTACTCTAAGAGAGTCATAGTTACTCCTGCCAGTTGCTCCCCGTTTTACCACAGTCACATCTACAAGCTTACTCTGGCCGTTCACCAGAAGCGAACGCCATTATTTGTTGACCTTAAGACTTTCACAGTACATCTTCCGGGAGCTCATCGAGAATGCCGATGTTTTTCGCCTGTTGACGAGGCATTTTTCTACCTTAAGAGAGTCATTGTTACACCTGCCAAATGCTCGCCGTTAACCACAGCCACATTTTCAAGCTTCCTCTGGCCCAGTTCACCTGAAGCGGTACACCATTATTTGTCGGCTTTGAGACCTTCACTGTACTCCTGCCGGGAGCACCTCGAGTTTGCACCTTGCACCCAGATTTATCACTGTCACATCCTCAAGTTTTCTCCGGCCAGTTCACCACAAGCGATATGCCATTATCTGTCGACATAAAGTGTTTCACAGTACTACTGCTGGCAGCTCCTCGTTTGCAGATGTATTTCGCATGTTGACGAGGCATTTGGCCACCTTAAGAGAGTCATAGTTACTCCTGCCACTTGCTCCCCGTTCTACCACAGTCACATCTACAAGCTTACTCTGGCCAGTTCACCAGAAGCGATACGCCATTATTTGTTGACCTTAAGACTTTCACAGTACTCCTTGCGGGAGCTCCTCGGGATTGCCAATGTAATTCGCCTTTTGACGAGGCATTTGGCTACCCTAAGAGAGTCATAGTTACTCCTGCCAGTTGCTCCCCGTTTTACCACAGTCACATCTACAAGCTTACTCTGGCCGTTCACCAGAAGCGATACGCCATTATTTGTTGACCTTAAGACTTTCACAGTACTCCTTCCGGGAGCTCATCGAGAATGCCGATGTTTTTCGCCTGTTGACGAGGCATTTTTCTACCTTAAGAGAGTCATTGTTACACCTGCCAAATGCTCGCCGTTAACCACAGCCACATTTTCAAGCTTCCTCTGGCCCAGTTCACCTGAAGCGGTACACCATTATTTGTCGGCTTTGAGACCTTCACTGTACTCCTGCCGGGAGCACCTCGAGTTTGCCGATGTATTTCGCCTATTGACGAGGCATTTGGCTACCTTAAGAGAGTCATAGTTACTCCTACCACTTGCACCCAGATTTATCACTGTCACATCCTCAAGCTTTCTCCGGCCAGTTCACCACAAGCGATACGTCATTATCTGTCGACATAAAGTGTTTCACAGTACTACTGCTGGCAGCTCCTCGGTTTGCAGATGTATTTCGCATGTTGACGAGGCATTTGGCTACCTTAAGAGAGTCATAGTTACTCCTGCCACTTGCTCCCCGTTCTACCACAGTCACATCTACAAGCTTACTCTGGCCAGTTCACCAGAAGCGATACGCCATTATTTGTTGACCTTAAGACTTTCACAGTACTCCTTGCGGGAGCTCCTCGGGATTGCCAATGTAATTCGTCTTTTGACGAGGCATTTGGCTACCCTAAGAGAGTCATAGTTACTCCTGCCAGTTGCTCCCCGTTTTACCACAGTCACATCTACAAGCTTACTCTGGCCGTTCACCAGAAGCGATACGCCATTATTTGTTGACCTTAAGACTTTCACAGTACTCCTTCCGGGAGCTCATCGAGAATGCCGATGTTTTTCGCCTGTTGACGAGGCATTTTTCTACCTTAAGAGAGTCATTGTTACACCTGCCAAATGCTCGCCGTTAACCACAGCCACATTTTCAAGCTTCCTCTGGCCCAGTTCACCTGAAGCGGTACACCATTATTTGTCGGCTTTGAGACCTTCACTATACTCCTGCCGGGAGCACCTCGAGTTTGCCGATGTATTTCGCCTATTGACGAGGCATTTGGCTATCTTAAGAGAGTCATAGTTACTCCTACCACTTGCACCCAGATTTATCACTGTCACATCCTCAAGCTTTCTCCGGCCAGTTCACCACAAGCGATACGCCATTATCTGTCGACATAAAGTGTTTCACAGTACTACTGCTGGCAGCTCCTCGGTTTGCAGATGTATTTCGCATGTTGACGAGGCATTTGGCTTCCTTAAGAGAGTCATAGTTACTCCTGCCACTTGCTCCCCGTTCTACCACAGTCACATCTACAAGCTTACTCTGGCCAGTTCACCAGAAGCGATACGCCATTATTTGTTGACCTTAAGACTTTCACAGTACTCCTTGCGGGAGCTCCTCGGGATTGCCAATGTAATTCGCCTTTTGACGAGGCATTTGGCTACCCTAAGAGAGTCATAGTTACTCCTGCCAGTTGCTCCCCGTTTTACCACAGTCACATCTACAAGCTTACTCTGGCCGTTCACCAGAAGCGATACGCCATTATTTGTTGACCTTAAGACTTTCACAGTACTCCTTCCGGGAGCTCATCGAGAATGCCGATGTTTTTCGCCTGTTGACGAGGCATTTTTCTACCTTAAGAGAGTCATTGTTACACCTGCCAAATGCTCGCCGTTAACCACAGCCACATTTTCAAGCTTCCTCTGGCCCAGTTCACCTGAAGCGGTACACCATTATTTGTCGGCTTTGAGACCTTCACTGTACTCCTGCCGGGAGCACCTCGAGTTTGCCGATGTATTTCGCCTATTGTCGAGGCATTTGGCTACCTTAAGAGAGTCATAGTTACTCCTACCACTTGCACCCAGATTTATCACTGTCACATCCTCAAGCTTTCTCCGGCCAGTTCACCACAAGCGATACGCTATTATCTGTCGACATAAAGTGTTTCACAGTACTACTGCTGGCAGCTCCTCGGTTTGCAGATGTATTTCGCGTGTTGACGAGGCATTTGGCTACCTTAAGAGAGTCATAGTTACTCCTGCCACTTGCTCCCCATTCTACCACAGTCACATCTACAAGCTTACTCTGGCCAGTTCACCAGAAGCGATACGCCATTATTTGTTGACCTTAAGACTTTCACAGTACTCCTTGCGGGAGCTCCTCGGGATTGCCAATGTAATTCGCCTTTTGACGAGGCATTTGGCTACCCTAAGAGAGTCATAGTTACTCCTGCCAGTTGCTCCCCGTTTTACCACAGTCACATCTACAAGCTTACTCTGGCCGTTCACCAGAAGCGATACGCCATTATTTGTTGACCTTAAGACTTTCACAGTACTCCTTCCGGGAGCTCATCGAGAATGCCGATGTTTTTCGCCTGTTGACGAGGCATTTTTCTACCTTAAGAGAGTCATTGTTACACCTGCCAAATGCTCGCCATTAACCACAGCCACATTTTCAAGCTTGCTCTGCCCCAGTTCACCTGAAGCGGTACACCATTATTTGTCGGCTTTGAGACCTTCACTGTACTCCTGCCGGGAGCACCTCGAGTTTGCCGATGTATTTCGCCTATTGACGAGGCATTTGGCTACCTTAAGAGAGTCATAGTTACTCCTACCACTTGCACCCAGATTTGACACTGTCACATCCTCAAGCTTTCTCCGGCCAGTTCACCACAAGCGATACGCCATTATCTGTCGACATAAAGTGTTTCACAGTACTACTGCTGGCAGCTCCTCGGTTTGCAGATGTATTTCGCGTGTTGACGAGGCATTTGGCTACCTTAAGAGAGTCATAGTTACTCCTGCCACTTGCTCCCCGTTCTACCACAGTCACATCTACAAGCTTACTCTGACCAGTTCACCAGAAGCGATACGCCATTATTTGTTGACCTTAAGACTTTCACAGTACTCCTTGCGGGAGCTCCTCGGGATTGCCAATGTAATTCGCCTTTTGACGAGGCATTTGGCTACTCTAAGAGAGTCATAGTTACTCCTGCCAGTTGCTCCCCGTTTTACCACAGTCACATCTACAAGCTTACTCTGGCCGTTCACCAGAAGCGATACGCCATTATTTGTTGACCTTAAGACTTTCACAGTACTCCTTCCGGGAGCTCATCGAGAATGCCGATGTTTTTCGCCTGTTGACGAGGCATTTTTCTACCTTAAGAGAGTCATTGTTACACCTGCCAAATGCTCGCCGTTAACCACAGCCACATTTTCAAGCTTCCTCTGGCCCAGTTCACCTGAAGCGGTACACCATTATTTGTCGGCTTTGAGACCTTCACTGTACTCCTGCCGGGAGCACCTCGAGTTTGCACCTTGCACCCAGATTTATCACTGTCACATCCTCAAGCTTTCTCCGGCCAGTTCACCACAAGCGATATGCCATTATCTGTCGACATAAAGTGTTTCACAGTACTACTGCTGGCAGCTCCTCGGTTTACAGATGTATTTCGCATGTTGACGAGGCATTTGGCCACCTTAAGAGAGTCATAGTTACTCCTGCCACTTGCTCCCCGTTCTACCACAGTCACATCTACAAGCTTACTCTGGCCAGTTCACCAGAAGCGATACGCCATTATTTGTTGACCTTAAGACTTTCACAGTACTCCTTGCGGGAGCTCTTCGGGATTGCCAATGTAATTCGCCTTTTGACGAGGCATTTGGCTACCCTAAGAGAGTCAGAGTTACTCCTGCCAGTTGCTCCCCGTTTTACCACAGTCACATCTACAAGCTTACTCTGGCCGTTCACCAGAAGCGATACGCCATTATTTGTTGACCTTAAGACTTTCACAGTACTCCTTCCGGGAGCTCATCGAGAATGCCGATGTTTTTCGCCTGTTGACGAGGCATTTTTCTACCTTAAGAGAGTCATTGTTACACCTGCCAAATGCTCGCCGTTAACCACAGCCACATTTTCAAGCTTCCTCTGGCCCAGTTCACCTGAAGCGGTACACCATTATTTGTCGGCTTTGAGACCTTCACTGTACTCCTGCCGGGAGCACCTCGAGTTTGCCGATGTATTTCGCCTGTTGACGAGGCATTTGGCTACCTTAAGAGAGTCATAGTTACTCCTACCACTTGCACCCAGATTTATCACTGTCACATCCTCAAGCTTTCTCCGGCCAGTTCACCACAAGCGATACGCTATAATCTGTCGACATAAAGTGTTTCACAGTACTACTGCTGGCAGCTCCTCGGTTTGCAGATGTATTTCGCGTGTTGACGAGGCATTTGGCTACCTTAAGAGAGTCATAGTTACTCCTGCCACTTGCTCCCCGTTCTATCACAGTCACATCTACAAGCTTACTCTGGCCAGTTCACCAGAAGCGATACGCCATTATTTGTTGACCTTAAGACTTTCACAGTACTCCTTACGGGAGCTCTTCGGGATTGCCAATGTAATTCGCCTTTTGACGAGGCATTTGGCTACTCTAAGAGAGTCATAGTTACTCCTGCCAGTTGCTCCCCGTTTTACCACAGTCACATCTACAAGCTTACTCTGGCCGTTCACCAGAAGCGAACGCCATTATTTGTTGACCTTAAGACTTTCACAGTACATCTTCCGGGAGCTCATCGAGAATGCCGATGTTTTTCGCCTGTTGACGAGGCATTTTTCTACCTTAAGAGAGTCATTGTTACACCTGCCAAATGCTCGCCGTTAACCACAGCCACATTTTCAAGCTTCCTCTGGCCCAGTTCACCTGAAGCGGTACACCATTATTTGTCGGCTTTGAGACCTTCACTGTACTCCTGCCGGGAGCACCTCGAGTTTGCACCTTGCACCCAGATTTATCACTGTCACATCCTCAAGTTTTCTCCGGCCAGTTCACCACAAGCGATATGCCATTATCTGTCGACATAAAGTGTTTCACAGTACTACTGCTGGCAGCTCCTCGTTTGCAGATGTATTTCGCATGTTGACGAGGCATTTGGCCACCTTAAGAGAGTCATAGTTACTCCTGCCACTTGCTCCCCGTTCTACCACAGTCACATCTACAAGCTTACTCTGGCCAGTTCACCAGAAGCGATACGCCATTATTTGTTGACCTTAAGACTTTCACAGTACTCCTTGCGGGAGCTCCTCGGGATTGCCAATGTAATTCGCCTTTTGACGAGGCATTTGGCTACCCTAAGAGAGTCATAGTTACTCCTGCCAGTTGCTCCCCGTTTTACCACAGTCACATCTACAAGCTTACTCTGGCCGTTCACCAGAAGCGATACGCCATTATTTGTTGACCTTAAGACTTTCACAGTACTCCTTCCGGGAGCTCATCGAGAATGCCGATGTTTTTCGCCTGTTGACGAGGCATTTTTCTACCTTAAGAGAGTCATTGTTACACCTGCCAAATGCTCGCCGTTAACCACAGCCACATTTTCAAGCTTCCTCTGGCCCAGTTCACCTGAAGCGGTACACCATTATTTGTCGGCTTTGAGACCTTCACTGTACTCCTGCCGGGAGCACCTCGAGTTTGCCGATGTATTTCGCCTATTGACGAGGCATTTGGCTACCTTAAGAGAGTCATAGTTACTCCTACCACTTGCACCCAGATTTATCACTGTCACATCCTCAAGCTTTCTCCGGCCAGTTCACCACAAGCGATACGTCATTATCTGTCGACATAAAGTGTTTCACAGTACTACTGCTGGCAGCTCCTCGGTTTGCAGATGTATTTCGCATGTTGACGAGGCATTTGGCTACCTTAAGAGAGTCATAGTTACTCCTGCCACTTGCTCCCCGTTCTACCACAGTCACATCTACAAGCTTACTCTGGCCAGTTCACCAGAAGCGATACGCCATTATTTGTTGACCTTAAGACTTTCACAGTACTCCTTGCGGGAGCTCCTCGGGATTGCCAATGTAATTCGTCTTTTGACGAGGCATTTGGCTACCCTAAGAGAGTCATAGTTACTCCTGCCAGTTGCTCCCCGTTTTACCACAGTCACATCTACAAGCTTACTCTGGCCGTTCACCAGAAGCGATACGCCATTATTTGTTGACCTTAAGACTTTCACAGTACTCCTTCCGGGAGCTCATCGAGAATGCCGATGTTTTTCGCCTGTTGACGAGGCATTTTTCTACCTTAAGAGAGTCATTGTTACACCTGCCAAATGCTCGCCGTTAACCACAGCCACATTTTCAAGCTTCCTCTGGCCCAGTTCACCTGAAGCGGTACACCATTATTTGTCGGCTTTGAGACCTTCACTATACTCCTGCCGGGAGCACCTCGAGTTTGCCGATGTATTTCGCCTATTGACGAGGCATTTGGCTATCTTAAGAGAGTCATAGTTACTCCTACCACTTGCACCCAGATTTATCACTGTCACATCCTCAAGCTTTCTCCGGCCAGTTCACCACAAGCGATACGCCATTATCTGTCGACATAAAGTGTTTCACAGTACTACTGCTGGCAGCTCCTCGGTTTGCAGATGTATTTCGCATGTTGACGAGGCATTTGGCTTCCTTAAGAGAGTCATAGTTACTCCTGCCACTTGCTCCCCGTTCTACCACAGTCACATCTACAAGCTTACTCTGGCCAGTTCACCAGAAGCGATACGCCATTATTTGTTGACCTTAAGACTTTCACAGTACTCCTTGCGGGAGCTCCTCGGGATTGCCAATGTAATTCGCCTTTTGACGAGGCATTTGGCTACCCTAAGAGAGTCATAGTTACTCCTGCCAGTTGCTCCCCGTTTTACCACAGTCACATCTACAAGCTTACTCTGGCCGTTCACCAGAAGCGATACGCCATTATTTGTTGACCTTAAGACTTTCACAGTACTCCTTCCGGGAGCTCATCGAGAATGCCGATGTTTTTCGCCTGTTGACGAGGCATTTTTCTACCTTAAGAGAGTCATTGTTACACCTGCCAAATGCTCGCCGTTAACCACAGCCACATTTTCAAGCTTCCTCTGGCCCAGTTCACCTGAAGCGGTACACCATTATTTGTCGGCTTTGAGACCTTCACTGTACTCCTGCCGGGAGCACCTCGAGTTTGCCGATGTATTTCGCCTATTGTCGAGGCATTTGGCTACCTTAAGAGAGTCATAGTTACTCCTACCACTTGCACCCAGATTTATCACTGTCACATCCTCAAGCTTTCTCCGGCCAGTTCACCACAAGCGATACGCTATTATCTGTCGACATAAAGTGTTTCACAGTACTACTGCTGGCAGCTCCTCGGTTTGCAGATGTATTTCGCGTGTTGACGAGGCATTTGGCTACCTTAAGAGAGTCATAGTTACTCCTGCCACTTGCTCCCCATTCTACCACAGTCACATCTACAAGCTTACTCTGGCCAGTTCACCAGAAGCGATACGCCATTATTTGTTGACCTTAAGACTTTCACAGTACTCCTTGCGGGAGCTCCTCGGGATTGCCAATGTAATTCGCCTTTTGACGAGGCATTTGGCTACCCTAAGAGAGTCATAGTTACTCCTGCCAGTTGCTCCCCGTTTTACCACAGTCACATCTACAAGCTTACTCTGGCCGTTCACCAGAAGCGATACGCCATTATTTGTTGACCTTAAGACTTTCACAGTACTCCTTCCGGGAGCTCATCGAGAATGCCGATGTTTTTCGCCTGTTGACGAGGCATTTTTCTACCTTAAGAGAGTCATTGTTACACCTGCCAAATGCTCGCCATTAACCACAGCCACATTTTCAAGCTTGCTCTGCCCCAGTTCACCTGAAGCGGTACACCATTATTTGTCGGCTTTGAGACCTTCACTGTACTCCTGCCGGGAGCACCTCGAGTTTGCCGATGTATTTCGCCTATTGACGAGGCATTTGGCTACCTTAAGAGAGTCATAGTTACTCCTACCACTTGCACCCAGATTTGACACTGTCACATCCTCAAGCTTTCTCCGGCCAGTTCACCACAAGCGATACGCCATTATCTGTCGACATAAAGTGTTTCACAGTACTACTGCTGGCAGCTCCTCGGTTTGCAGATGTATTTCGCGTGTTGACGAGGCATTTGGCTACCTTAAGAGAGTCATAGTTACTCCTGCCACTTGCTCCCCGTTCTACCACAGTCACATCTACAAGCTTACTCTGACCAGTTCACCAGAAGCGATACGCCATTATTTGTTGACCTTAAGACTTTCACAGTACTCCTTGCGGGAGCTCCTCGGGATTGCCAATGTAATTCGCCTTTTGACGAGGCATTTGGCTACTCTAAGAGAGTCATAGTTACTCCTGCCAGTTGCTCCCCGTTTTACCACAGTCACATCTACAAGCTTACTCTGGCCGTTCACCAGAAGCGATACGCCATTATTTGTTGACCTTAAGACTTTCACAGTACTCCTTCCGGGAGCTCATCGAGAATGCCGATGTTTTTCGCCTGTTGACGAGGCATTTTTCTACCTTAAGAGAGTCATTGTTACACCTGCCAAATGCTCGCCGTTAACCACAGCCACATTTTCAAGCTTCCTCTGGCCCAGTTCACCTGAAGCGGTACACCATTATTTGTCGGCTTTGAGACCTTCACTGTACTCCTGCCGGGAGCACCTCGAGTTTGCACCTTGCACCCAGATTTATCACTGTCACATCCTCAAGCTTTCTCCGGCCAGTTCACCACAAGCGATATGCCATTATCTGTCGACATAAAGTGTTTCACAGTACTACTGCTGGCAGCTCCTCGGTTTACAGATGTATTTCGCATGTTGACGAGGCATTTGGCCACCTTAAGAGAGTCATAGTTACTCCTGCCACTTGCTCCCCGTTCTACCACAGTCACATCTACAAGCTTACTCTGGCCAGTTCACCAGAAGCGATACGCCATTATTTGTTGACCTTAAGACTTTCACAGTACTCCTTGCGGGAGCTCTTCGGGATTGCCAATGTAATTCGCCTTTTGACGAGGCATTTGGCTACCCTAAGAGAGTCAGAGTTACTCCTGCCAGTTGCTCCCCGTTTTACCACAGTCACATCTACAAGCTTACTCTGGCCGTTCACCAGAAGCGATACGCCATTATTTGTTGACCTTAAGACTTTCACAGTACTCCTTCCGGGAGCTCATCGAGAATGCCGATGTTTTTCGCCTGTTGACGAGGCATTTTTCTACCTTAAGAGAGTCATTGTTACACCTGCCAAATGCTCGCCGTTAACCACAGCCACATTTTCAAGCCTCCTCTGGCCCAGTTCACCTGAAGCGGTACACCATTATTTGTCGGCTTTGAGACCTTCACTGTACTCCTGCCGGGAGCACCTCGAGTTTGCCGATGTATTTCGCCTGTTGACGAGGCATTTGGCTACCTTAAGAGAGTCATAGTTACTCCTACCACTTGCACCCAGATTTATCACTGTCACATCCTCAAGCTTTCTCCGGCCAGTTCACCACAAGCGATACGCTATAATCTGTCGACATAAAGTGTTTCACAGTACTACTGCTGGCAGCTCCTCGGTTTGCAGATGTATTTCGCGTGTTGACGAGGCATTTGGCTACCTTAAGAGAGTCATAGTTACTCCTGCCACTTGCTCCCCGTTCTACCACAGTCACATCTACAAGCTTACTCTGGCCAGTTCACCAGAAGCGATACGCCATTATTTGTTGACCTTAAGACTTTCACAGTACTCCTTACGGGAGCTCTTCGGGATTGCCAATGTAATTCGCCTTTTGACGAGGCATTTGGCTACTCTAAGAGAGTCATAGTTACTCCTGCCAGTTGCTCCCCGTTTTACCACAGTCACATCTACAAGCTTACTCTGGCCGTTCACCAGAAGCGAACGCCATTATTTGTTGACCTTAAGACTTTCACAGTACATCTTCCGGGAGCTCATCGAGAATGCCGATGTTTTTCGCCTGTTGACGAGGCATTTTTCTACCTTAAGAGAGTCATTGTTACACCTGCCAAATGCTCGCCGTTAACCACAGCCACATTTTCAAGCTTCCTCTGGCCCAGTTCACCTGAAGCGGTACACCATTATTTGTCGGCTTTGAGACCTTCACTGTACTCCTGCCGGGAGCACCTCGAGTTTGCACCTTGCACCCAGATTTATCACTGTCACATCCTCAAGTTTTCTCCGGCCAGTTCACCACAAGCGATATGCCATTATCTGTCGACATAAAGTGTTTCACAGTACTACTGCTGGCAGCTCCTCGTTTGCAGATGTATTTCGCATGTTGACGAGGCATTTGGCCACCTTAAGAGAGTCATAGTTACTCCTGCCACTTGCTCCCCGTTCTACCACAGTCACATCTACAAGCTTACTCTGGCCAGTTCACCAGAAGCGATACGCCATTATTTGTTGACCTTAAGACTTTCACAGTACTCCTTGCGGGAGCTCCTCGGGATTGCCAATGTAATTCGCCTTTTGACGAGGCATTTGGCTACCCTAAGAGAGTCATAGTTACTCCTGCCAGTTGCTCCCCGTTTTACCACAGTCACATCTACAAGCTTACTCTGGCCGTTCACCAGAAGCGATACGCCATTATTTGTTGACCTTAAGACTTTCACAGTACTCCTTCCGGGAGCTCATCGAGAATGCCGATGTTTTTCGCCTGTTGACGAGGCATTTTTCTACCTTAAGAGAGTCATTGTTACACCTGCCAAATGCTCGCCGTTAACCACAGCCACATTTTCAAGCTTCCTCTGGCCCAGTTCACCTGAAGCGGTACACCATTATTTGTCGGCTTTGAGACCTTCACTGTACTCCTGCCGGGAGCACCTCGAGTTTGCCGATGTATTTCGCCTATTGACGAGGCATTTGGCTACCTTAAGAGAGTCATAGTTACTCCTACCACTTGCACCCAGATTTATCACTGTCACATCCTCAAGCTTTCTCCGGCCAGTTCACCACAAGCGATACGTCATTATCTGTCGACATAAAGTGTTTCACAGTACTACTGCTGGCAGCTCCTCGGTTTGCAGATGTATTTCGCATGTTGACGAGGCATTTGGCTACCTTAAGAGAGTCATAGTTACTCCTGCCACTTGCTCCCCGTTCTACCACAGTCACATCTACAAGCTTACTCTGGCCAGTTCACCAGAAGCGATACGCCATTATTTGTTGACCTTAAGACTTTCACAGTACTCCTTGCGGGAGCTCCTCGGGATTGCCAATGTAACTCGTCTTTTGACGAGGCATTTGGCTACCCTAAGAGAGTCATAGTTACTCCTGCCAGTTGCTCCCCGTTTTACCACAGTCACATCTACAAGCTTACTCTGGCCGTTCACCAGAAGCGATACGCCATTATTTGTTGACCTTAAGACTTTCACAGTACTCCTTCCGGGAGCTCATCGAGAATGCCGATGTTTTTCGCCTGTTGACGAGGCATTTTTCTACCTTAAGAGAGTCATTGTTACACCTGCCAAATGCTCGCCGTTAACCACAGCCACATTTTCAAGCTTCCTCTGGCCCAGTTCACCTGAAGCGGTACACCATTATTTGTCGGCTTTGAGACCTTCACTATACTCCTGCCGGGAGCACCTCGAGTTTGCCGATGTATTTCGCCTATTGACGAGGCATTTGGCTATCTTAAGAGAGTCATAGTTACTCTTACCACTTGCACCCAGATTTATCACTGTCACATCCTCAAGCTTTCTCCGGCCAGTTCACCACAAGCGATACGCCATTATCTGTCGACATAAAGTGTTTCACAGTACTACTGCTGGCAGCTCCTCGGTTTGCAGATGTATTTCGCATGTTGACGAGGCATTTGGCTTCCTTAAGAGAGTCATAGTTACTCCTGCCACTTGCTCCCCGTTCTACCACAGTCACATCTACAAGCTTACTCTGGCCAGTTCACCAGAAGCGATACGCCATTATTTGTTGACCTTAAGACTTTCACAGTACTCCTTGCGGGAGCTCCTCGGGATTGCCAATGTAATTCGCCTTTTGACGAGGCATTTGGCTACCCTAAGAGAGTCATAGTTACTCCTGCCAGTTGCTCCCCGTTTTACCACAGTCACATCTACAAGCTTACTCTGGCCGTTCACCAGAAGCGATACGCCATTATTTGTTGACCTTAAGACTTTCACAGTACTCCTTCCGGGAGCTCATCGAGAATGCCGATGTTTTTCGCCTGTTGACGAGGCATTTTTCTACCTTAAGAGAGTCATTGTTACACCTGCCAAATGCTCGCCGTTAACCACAGCCACATTTTCAAGCTTCCTCTGGCCCAGTTCACCTGAAGCGGTACACCATTATTTGTCGGCTTTGAGACCTTCACTGTACTCCTGCCGGGAGCACCTCGAGTTTGCACCTTGCACCCAGATTTATCACTGTCACATCCTCAAGCTTTCTCCGGCCAGTTCACCACAAGCGATATGCCATTATCTGTCGACATAAAGTGTTTCACAGTACTACTGCTGGCAGCTCCTCTGTTTACAGATGTATTTCGCATGTTGACGAGGCATTTGGCCACCTTAAGAGAGTCATAGTTACTCCTGCCACTTGCTCCCCGTTCTACCACAGTCACATCTACAAGCTTACTCTGGCCAGTTCACCAGAAGCGATACGCCATTATTTGTTGACCTTAAGACTTTCACAGTACTCCTTGCGGGAGCTCCTCGGGATTGCCAATGTATTTCGCCTTTTGACGAGGCATTTGGCTACCCTAAGAGAGTCATAGTTACTCCTGCCAGTTGCTCCCCGTTTTACCACAGTCACATCTACAAGCTTACTCTGGCCGTTCACCAGAAGCGATACGCCATTATTTGTTGACCTTAAGACTTTCACAGTACTCCTTCCGGGAGCTCATCGAGAATGCCGATGTTTTTCGCCTGTTGACGAGGCATTTTTCTACCTTAAGAGAGTCATTGTTACACCTGCCAATGCTCGCCGTTAACCACAGCCACATTTTCAAGCTTCCTCTGGCCCAGTTCACCTGAAGCGGTACACCATTATTTGTCGGCTTTGAGACCTTCACTTTACTCCTGCCGGGAGCACCTCGAGTTTGCCGATGTATTTCGCCTGTTGACGAGGCATTTGGCTACCTTAAGAGAGTCATAGTTACTCCTACCACTTGCACCCAGATTTATCACTGTCACATCCTCAACCTTTCTCCGGCCAGTTCACCACAAGCGATACGCTATTATCTGTCGACATAAAGTGTTTCACAGTACTACTACTGGCAGCTCCTCGGTTTGCAGATGTATTTCGCGTGTTGACGAGGCATTTGGCTACCTTAAGAGAGTCATAGTTACTCCTGCCACTTGCTCCCCGTTCTACCACAGTCACATCTACAAGCTTACTCTGGCCAGTTCACCAGAAGCGATACGCCATTATTTGTTGACCTTAAGACTTTCACAGTACTCCTTGCGGGAGCTCCTCGGGATTGCCAATGTAATTCGCCTTTTGACGAGGCATTTGGCTACTCTAAGAGAGTCATAGTTACTCCTGCCAGTTGCTCCCCGTTTTACCACAGTCACATCTACAAGCTTACTCTGGCCGTTCACCAGAAGCGAACGCCATTATTTGTTGACCTTAAGACTTTCACAGTACATCTTCCGGGACCTCATCGAGAATGCCGATGTTTTTCGCCTGTTGACGAGGCATTTTTCTACCTTAAGAGAGTCATTGTTACACCTGCCAAATGCTCGCCGTTAACCACAGCCACATTTTCAAGCTTCCTCTGGCCCAGTTCACCTGAAGCGGTACACCATTATTTGTCGGCTTTGAGACCTTCACTGTACTCCTGCCGGGAGCACCTCGAGTTTGCACCTTGCACCCAGATTTATCACTGTCACATCCTCAAGCTTTCTCCGGCCAGTTCACCACAAGCGATATGCCATTATCTGTCGACATAAAGTGTTTCACAGTACTACTGCTGGCAGCTCCTCGGTTTGCAGATGTATTTCGCATGTTGACGAGGCATTTGGCCACCTTAAGAGAGTCATAGTTACTCCTGCCACTTGCTCCCCGTTCTACCACAGTCACATCTACAAGCTTACTCTGGCCAGTTCACCAGAAGCGATACGCCATTATTTGTTGACCTTAAGACTTTCACAGTACTCCTTGCGGGAGCTCCTCGGGATTGCCAATGTAATTCGCCTTTTGACGAGGCATTTGGCTACCCTAAGAGAGTCATAGTTACTCCTGCCAGTTGCTCCCCGTTTTACCACAGTCACATCTACAAGCTTACTCTGGCCGTTCACCAGAAGCGATACGCCATTATTTGTTGACCTTAAGACTTTCACAGTACTCCTTCCGGGAGCTCATCGAGAATGCCGATGTTTTTCGCCTGTTGACGAGGCATTTTTCTACCTTAAGAGAGTCATTGTTACACCTGCCAAATGCTCGCCGTTAACCACAGCCACATTTTCAAGCTTCCTCTGGCCCAGTTCACCTGAAGCGGTACACCATTATTTGTCGGCTTTGAGACCTTCACTGTACTCCTGCCGGGAGCACCTCGAGTTTGCCGATGTATTTCGCCTATTGACGAGGCATTTGGCTACCTTAAGAGAGTCATAGTTACTCCTACCACTTGCACCCAGATTTATCACTGTCACATCCTCAAGCTTTCTCCGGCCAGTTCACCACAAGCGATACGCTATTATCTGTCGACATAAAGTGTTTCACAGTACTACTGCTGGCAGCTCCTCGGTTTGCAGATGTATTTCGCGTGTTGACGAGGCATTTGGCTACCTTAAGAGAGTCATAGTTACTCCTGCCACTTGCTCCCCGTTCTACCACAGTCACATCTACAAGCTTACTCTGGCCAGTTCACCAGAAGCGATACGCCATTATTTGTTGACCTTAAGACTTTCACAGTACTCCTTGCGGGAGCTCCTCGGGATTGCCAATGTAATTCGCCTTTTGACGAGGCATTTGGCTACTCTAAGAGAGTCATAGTTACTCCTGCCAGTTGCTCCCCGTTTTACCACAGTCACATCTACAAGCTTACTCTGGCCGTTCACCAGAAGCGATACGCCATTATTTGTTGACCTTAAGACTTTCACAGTACTCCGTCCGGGAGCTCATCGAGAATGCCGATGTTTTTCGCCTGTTGACGAGGCATTTTTCTACCTTAAGAGAGTCATTGTTACACCTGCCAAATGCTCGCCGTTAACCACAGCCACATTTTCAAGCTTCCTCTGGCCCAGTTCACCTGAAGCGGTACACCATTATTTGTCGGCTTTGAGACCTTCACTGTACTCCTGCCGGGAGCACCTCTAGTTTGCCGATGTATTTCGCCTATTGACTAGGCATTTGGCTACCTTAAGAGAGTCATAGTTACTCCTACCACTTGCACCCAGATTTATCACTGTCACATCCTCAAGCTTTCTCCGGCCAGTTCACCACAAGCGATACGCCATTATCTGTCGACATAAAGTGTTTCACAGTACTACTGCTGGCAGCTCCTCGGTTTGCAGATGTATTTCGCATGTTGACGAGGCATTTGGCTACCTTAAGAGAGTCATAGTTACTCCTGCCACTTGCTCCCCGTTCTACCACAGTCACATCTACAAGCTTACTCTGGCCAGTTCACCAGAAGCGATACGCCATTATTTGTTGACCTTAAGACTTTCACAGTACTCCTTGCGGGAGCTCCTCGGGATTGCCAATGTAATTCGCCTTTTGACGAGGCATTTGGCTACTCTAAGAGAGTCATAGTTACTCCTGCCAGTTGCTCCCCGTTTTACCACAGTCACATCTACAAGCTTACTCTGGCCGTTCACCAGAAGCGATACGCCATTATTTGTTGACCTTAAGACTTTCACAGTACTCCTTCCGGGAGCTCATCGAGAATGCCGATGTTTTTCGCCTGTTGACGAGGCATTTTTCTACCTTAAGAGAGTCATTGTTACACCTGCCAAATGCTCGCCGTTAACCACAGCCACATTTTCAAGCTTCCTCTGGCCCAGTTCACCTGAAGCGGTACACCATTATTTGTCGGCTTTGAGACCTTCACTATACTCCTGCCGGGAGCACCTCGAGTTTGCCGATGTATTTCGCCTATTGACGAGGCATTTGGCTACCTTAAGAGAGTCATAGTTACTCCTACCACTTGCACCCAGATTTATCACTGTCACATCCTCAAGCTTTCTCCGGCCAGTTCACCACAAGCGATACGCCATTATCTGTCGACATAAAGTGTTTCACAGTACTACTGCTGGCAGCTCCTCGGTTTGCAGATGTATTTCGCGTGTTGACGAGGCATTTGGCTACCTTAAGAGAGTCATAGTTACTCCTGCCACTTGCTCCCCGTTCTACCACAGTCACATCTACAAGCTTACTCTGGCCGTTCACCAGAAGCTATACGCCATTATTTGTTGACCTTAAGACTTTCACAGTACTCCTTGCGGGAGCTCCTCGGGATTGCCAATGTAATTCGCCTTTTGACGAGGCATTTGGCTACTCTAAGAGAGTCATAGTTACTCCTGCCAGTTGCTCCCCGTTTTACCACAGTCACATCTACAAGCTTACTCTGGCCGTTCACCAGAAGCGATACGCCATTATTTGTTGACCTTAAGACTTTCACAGTACTCCTTCCGGGAGCTCATCGAGAATGCCGATGTTTTTCGCCTGTTGACGAGGCATTTTTCTACCTTAAGAGAGTCATTGTTACACCTGCCAAATGCTCGCCGTTAACCACAGCCACATTTTCAAGCTTCCTCTGGCCCAGTTCACCTGAAGCGGTACACCATTATTTGTCGGCTTTGAGACCTTCACTATACTCCTGCCGGGAGCACCTCGAGTTTGCCGATGTATTTCGCCTATTGAGGAGGCATTTGGCTACCTTAAGAGAGTCATAGTTACTCCTACCACTTGCACCCAGATTTATCACTGTCACATCCTCAAGCTTTCTCCGGCCAGTTCACCACAAGCGATACGCCATTATCTGTCGACATAAAGTGTTTCACAGTACTACTGCTGGCAGCTCCACGATTTTGCAGATGTATTTCGCGTGTTGACGAGGCATTTGGCTACCTTAAGAGACTCATAGTTACTCCTGCCACTTGCTCCCCGTTCTACCACAGTCACATCTACAAGCTTACTCTGGCCAGTTCACCAGAAGCGATACGCCATTATTTGTTGACCTTAAGACTTTCACAGTACTCCTTGCGGGAGCTCCTCGGGATTGCCAATGTAATTCGCCTTTTGACGAGGCATTTGGCTACTCTAAGAGAGTCATAGTTACTCCTGCCAGTTGCTCCCCGTTTTACCACAGTCACATCTACAAGCTTACTCTGGCCGTTCACCAGAAGCGATACGCCATTATTTGTTGACCTTAAGACTTTCACAGTACTCCGTCCGGGAGCTCATCGAGAATGCCGATGTTTTTCGCCTGTTGACGAGGCATTTTTCTACCTTAAGAGAGTCATTGTTACACCTGCCAAATGCTCGCCGTTAACCACAGCCACATTTTCAAGCTTCCTCTGGCCCAGTTCACCTGAAGCGGTACACCATTATTTGTCGGCTTTGAGACCTTCACTGTACTCCTGCCGGGAGCACCTCTAGTTTGCCGATGTATTTCGCCTATTGACTAGGCATTTGGCTACCTTAAGAGAGTCATAGTTACTCCTACCACTTGCACCCAGATTTATCACTGTCACATCCTCAAGCTTTCTCCGGCCAGTTCACCACAAGCGATACGTCATTATCTGTCGACATAAAGTGTTTCACAGTACTACTGCTGGCAGCTCCTCGGTTTGCAGATGTATTTCGCATGTTGACGAGGCATTTGGCTACCTTAAGAGAGTCATAGTTACTCCTGCCACTTGCTCCCCGTTCTACCACAGTCACATCTACAAGCTTACTCTGGCCAGTTCACCAGAAGCGATACGCCATTATTTGTTGACCTTAAGACTTTCACAGTACTCCTTGCGGGAGCTCCTCGGGATTGCCAATGTAACTCGTCTTTTGACGAGGCATTTGGCTACCCTAAGAGAGTCATAGTTACTCCTGCCAGTTGCTCCCCGTTTTACCACAGTCACATCTACAAGCTTACTCTGGCCGTTCACCAGAAGCGATACGCCATTATTTGTTGACCTTAAGACTTTCACAGTACTCCTTCCGGGAGCTCATCGAGAATGCCGATGTTTTTCGCCTGTTGACGAGGCATTTTTCTACCTTAAGAGAGTCATTGTTACACGTGCCAAATGCTCGCCGTTAACCACAGCCACATTTTCAAGCTTCCTCTGGCCCAGTTCACCTGAAGCGGTACACCATTATTTGTCGGCTTTGAGACCTTCACTATACTCCTGCCGGGAGCACCTCGAGTTTGCCGATGTATTTCGCCTATTGACGAGGCATTTGGCTATCTTAAGAGAGTCATAGTTACTCTTACCACTTGCACCCAGATTTATCACTGTCACATCCTCAAGCTTTCTCCGGCCAGTTCACCACAAGCGATACGCCATTATCTGTCGACATAAAGTGTTTCACAGTACTACTGCTGGCAGCTCCTCGGTTTGCAGATGTATTTCGCATGTTGACGAGGCATTTGGCTTCCTTAAGAGAGTCATAGTTACTCCTGCCACTTGCTCCCCGTTCTACCACAGTCACATCTACAAGCTTACTCTGGCCAGTTCACCAGAAGCGATACGCCATTATTTGTTGACCTTAAGACTTTCACAGTACTCCTTGCGGGAGCTCCTCGGGATTGCCAATGTAATTCGCCTTTTGACGAGGCATTTGGCTACCCTAAGAGAGTCATAGTTACTCCTGCCAGTTGCTCCCCGTTTTACCACAGTCACATCTACAAGCTTACTCTGGCCGTTCACCAGAAGCGATACGCCATTATTTGTTGACCTTAAGACTTTCACAGTACTCCTTCCGGGAGCTCATCGAGAATGCCGATGTTTTTCGCCTGTTGACGAGGCATTTTTCTACCTTAAGAGAGTCATTGTTACACCTGCCAAATGCTCGCCGTTAACCACAGCCACATTTTCAAGCTTCCTCTGGCCCAGTTCACCTGAAGCGGTACACCATTATTTGTCGGCTTTGAGACCTTCACTGTACTCCTGCCGGGAGCACCTCGAGTTTGCACCTTGCACCCAGATTTATCACTGTCACATCCTCAAGCTTTCTCCGGCCAGTTCACCACAAGCGATATGCCATTATCTGTCGACATAAAGTGTTTCACAGTACTACTGCTGGCAGCTCCTCTGTTTACAGATGTATTTCGCATGTTGACGAGGCATTTGGCCACCTTAAGAGAGTCATAGTTACTCCTGCCACTTGCTCCCCGTTCTACCACAGTCACATCTACAAGCTTACTCTGGCCAGTTCACCAGAAGCGATACGCCATTATTTGTTGACCTTAAGACTTTCACAGTACTCCTTGCGGGAGCTCCTCGGGATTGCCAATGTATTTCGCCTTTTGACGAGGCATTTGGCTACCCTAAGAGAGTCATAGTTACTCCTGCCAGTTGCTCCCCGTTTTACCACAGTCACATCTACAAGCTTACTCTGGCCGTTCACCAGAAGCGATACGCCATTATTTGTTGACCTTAAGACTTTCACAGTACTCCTTCCGGGAGCTCATCGAGAATGCCGATGTTTTTCGCCTGTTGACGAGGCATTTTTCTACCTTAAGAGAGTCATTGTTACACCTGCCAATGCTCGCCGTTAACCACAGCCACATTTTCAAGCTTCCTCTGGCCCAGTTCACCTGAAGCGGTACACCATTATTTGTCGGCTTTGAGACCTTCACTTTACTCCTGCCGGGAGCACCTCGAGTTTGCCGATGTATTTCGCCTGTTGACGAGGCATTTGGCTACCTTAAGAGAGTCATAGTTACTCCTACCACTTGCACCCAGATTTATCACTGTCACATCCTCAACCTTTCTCCGGCCAGTTCACCACAAGCGATACGCTATTATCTGTCGACATAAAGTGTTTCACAGTACTACTACTGGCAGCTCCTCGGTTTGCAGATGTATTTCGCGTGTTGACGAGGCATTTGGCTACCTTAAGAGAGTCATAGTTACTCCTGCCACTTGCTCCCCGTTCTACCACAGTCACATCTACAAGCTTACTCTGGCCAGTTCACCAGAAGCGATACGCCATTATTTGTTGACCTTAAGACTTTCACAGTACTCCTTGCGGGAGCTCCTCGGGATTGCCAATGTAATTCGCCTTTTGACGAGGCATTTGGCTACTCTAAGAGAGTCATAGTTACTCCTGCCAGTTGCTCCCCGTTTTACCACAGTCACATCTACAAGCTTACTCTGGCCGTTCACCAGAAGCGAACGCCATTATTTGTTGACCTTAAGACTTTCACAGTACATCTTCCGGGACCTCATCGAGAATGCCGATGTTTTTCGCCTGTTGACGAGGCATTTTTCTACCTTAAGAGAGTCATTGTTACACCTGCCAAATGCTCGCCGTTAACCACAGCCACATTTTCAAGCTTCCTCTGGCCCAGTTCACCTGAAGCGGTACACCATTATTTGTCGGCTTTGAGACCTTCACTGTACTCCTGCCGGGAGCACCTCGAGTTTGCACCTTGCACCCAGATTTATCACTGTCACATCCTCAAGCTTTCTCCGGCCAGTTCACCACAAGCGATATGCCATTATCTGTCGACATAAAGTGTTTCACAGTACTACTGCTGGCAGCTCCTCGGTTTGCAGATGTATTTCGCATGTTGACGAGGCATTTGGCCACCTTAAGAGAGTCATAGTTACTCCTGCCACTTGCTCCCCGTTCTACCACAGTCACATCTACAAGCTTACTCTGGCCAGTTCACCAGAAGCGATACGCCATTATTTGTTGACCTTAAGACTTTCACAGTACTCCTTGCGGGAGCTCCTCGGGATTGCCAATGTAATTCGCCTTTTGACGAGGCATTTGGCTACCCTAAGAGAGTCATAGTTACTCCTGCCAGTTGCTCCCCGTTTTACCACAGTCACATCTACAAGCTTACTCTGGCCGTTCACCAGAAGCGATACGCCATTATTTGTTGACCTTAAGACTTTCACAGTACTCCTTCCGGGAGCTCATCGAGAATGCCGATGTTTTTCGCCTGTTGACGAGGCATTTTTCTACCTTAAGAGAGTCATTGTTACACCTGCCAAATGCTCGCCGTTAACCACAGCCACATTTTCAAGCTTCCTCTGGCCCAGTTCACCTGAAGCGGTACACCATTATTTGTCGGCTTTGAGACCTTCACTGTACTCCTGCCGGGAGCACCTCGAGTTTGCCGATGTATTTCGCCTATTGACGAGGCATTTGGCTACCTTAAGAGAGTCATAGTTACTCCTACCACTTGCACCCAGATTTATCACTGTCACATCCTCAAGCTTTCTCCGGCCAGTTCACCACAAGCGATACGCTATTATCTGTCGACATAAAGTGTTTCACAGTACTACTGCTGGCAGCTCCTCGGTTTGCAGATGTATTTCGCGTGTTGACGAGGCATTTGGCTACCTTAAGAGAGTCATAGTTACTCCTGCCACTTGCTCCCCGTTCTACCACAGTCACATCTACAAGCTTACTCTGGCCAGTTCACCAGAAGCGATACGCCATTATTTGTTGACCTTAAGACTTTCACAGTACTCCTTGCGGGAGCTCCTCGGGATTGCCAATGTAATTCGCCTTTTGACGAGGCATTTGGCTACTCTAAGAGAGTCATAGTTACTCCTGCCAGTTGCTCCCCGTTTTACCACAGTCACATCTACAAGCTTACTCTGGCCGTTCACCAGAAGCGATACGCCATTATTTGTTGACCTTAAGACTTTCACAGTACTCCGTCCGGGAGCTCATCGAGAATGCCGATGTTTTTCGCCTGTTGACGAGGCATTTTTCTACCTTAAGAGAGTCATTGTTACACCTGCCAAATGCTCGCCGTTAACCACAGCCACATTTTCAAGCTTCCTCTGGCCCAGTTCACCTGAAGCGGTACACCATTATTTGTCGGCTTTGAGACCTTCACTGTACTCCTGCCGGGAGCACCTCTAGTTTGCCGATGTATTTCGCCTATTGACGAGGCATTTGGCTACCTTAAGAGAGTCATAGTTACTCCTACCACTTGCACCCAGATTTATCACTGTCACATCCTCAAGCTTTCTCCGGCCAGTTCACCACAAGCGATACGCCATTATCTGTCGACATAAAGTGTTTCACAGTACTACTGCTGGCAGCTCCTCGGTTTGCAGATGTATTTCGCATGTTGACGAGGCATTTGGCTACCTTAAGAGAGTCATAGTTACTCCTGCCACTTGCTCCCCGTTCTACCACAGTCACATCTACAAGCTTACTCTGGCCAGTTCACCAGAAGCGATACGCCATTATTTGTTGACCTTAAGACTTTCACAGTACTCCTTGCGGGAGCTCCTCGGGATTGCCAATGTAATTCGCCTTTTGACGAGGCATTTGGCTACTCTAAGAGAGTCATAGTTACTCCTGCCAGTTGCTCCCCGTTTTACCACAGTCACATCTACAAGCTTACTCTGGCCGTTCACCAGAAGCGATACGCCATTATTTGTTGACCTTAAGACTTTCACAGTACTCCTTCCGGGAGCTCATCGAGAATGCCGATGTTTTTCGCCTGTTGACGAGGCATTTTTCTACCTTAAGAGAGTCATTGTTACACCTGCCAAATGCTCGCCGTTAACCACAGCCACATTTTCAAGCTTCCTCTGGCCCAGTTCACCTGAAGCGGTACACCATTATTTGTCGGCTTTGAGACCTTCACTATACTCCTGCCGGGAGCACCTCGAGTTTGCCGATGTATTTCGCCTATTGACGAGGCATTTGGCTACCTTAAGAGAGTCATAGTTACTCCTACCACTTGCACCCAGATTTATCACTGTCACATCCTCAAGCTTTCTCCGGCCAGTTCACCACAAGCGATACGCCATTATCTGTCGACATAAAGTGTTTCACAGTACTACTGCTGGCAGCTCCTCGGTTTGCAGATGTATTTCGCATGTTGACGAGGCATTTGGCTACCTTAAGAGAGTCATAGTTACTCCTGCCACTTGCTCCCCGTTCTACCACAGTCACATCTACAAGCTTACTCTGGCCAGTTCACCAGAAGCGATACGCCATTATTTGTTGACCTTAAGACTTTCACAGTACTCCTTGCGGGAGCTCCTCGGGATTGCCAATGTAATTCGCCTTTTGACGAGGCATTTGGCTACTCTAAGAGAGTCATAGTTACTCCTGCCAGTTGCTCCCCGTTTTACCACAGTCACATCTACAAGCTTACTCTGGCCGTTCACCAGAAGCGATACGCCATTATTTGTTGACCTTAAGACTTTCACAGTACTCCTTCCGGGAGCTCATCGAGAATGCCGATGTTTTTCGCCTGTTGACGAGGCATTTTTCTACCTTAAGAGAGTCATTGTTACACCTGCCAAATGCTCGCCGTTAACCACAGCCACATTTTCAAGCTTCCTCTGGCCCAGTTCACCTGAAGCGGTACACCATTATTTGTCGGCTTTGAGACCTTCACTATACTCCTGCCGGGAGCACCTCGAGTTTGCCGATGTATTTCGCCTATTGACGAGGCATTTGGCTACCTTAAGAGAGTCATAGTTACTCCTACCACTTGCACCCAGATTTATCACTGTCACATCCTCAAGCTTTCTCCGGCCAGTTCACCACAAGCGATACGCCATTATCTGTCGACATAAAGTGTTTCACAGTACTACTGCTGGCAGCTCCTCGGTTTGCAGATGTATTTCGCGTGTTGACGAGGCATTTGGCTACCTTAAGAGAGTCATAGTTACTCCTGCCACTTGCTCCCCGTTCTACCACAGTCACATCTACAAGCTTACTCTGGCCGTTCACCAGAAGCTATACGCCATTATTTGTTGACCTTAAGACTTTCACAGTACTCCTTGCGGGAGCTCCTCGGGATTGCCAATGTAATTCGCCTTTTGACGAGGCATTTGGCTACTCTAAGAGAGTCATAGTTACTCCTGCCAGTTGCTCCCCGTTTTACCACAGTCACATCTACAAGCTTACTCTGGCCGTTCACCAGAAGCGATACGCCATTATTTGTTGACCTTAAGACTTTCACAGTACTCCTTCCGGGAGCTCATCGAGAATGCCGATGTTTTTCGCCTGTTGACGAGGCATTTTTCTACCTTAAGAGAGTCATTGTTACACCTGCCAAATGCTCGCCGTTAACCACAGCCACATTTTCAAGCTTCCTCTGGCCCAGTTCACCTGAAGCGGTACACCATTATTTGTCGGCTTTGAGACCTTCACTATACTCCTGCCGGGAGCACCTCGAGTTTGCCGATGTATTTCGCCTATTGAGGAGGCATTTGGCTACCTTAAGAGAGTCATAGTTACTCCTACCACTTGCACCCAGATTTATCACTGTCACATCCTCAAGCTTTCTCCGGCCAGTTCACCACAAGCGATACGCCATTATCTGTCGACATAAAGTGTTTCACAGTACTACTGCTGGCAGCTCCACGATTTTGCAGATGTATTTCGCGTGTTGACGAGGCATTTGGCTACCTTAAGAGACTCATAGTTACTCCTGCCACTTGCTCCCCGTTCTACCACAGTCACATCTACAAGCTTACTCTGGCCAGTTCACCAGAAGCGATACGCCATTATTTGTTGACCTTAAGACTTTCACAGTACTCCTTGCGGGAGCTCCTCGGGATTGCCAATGTAATTCGCCTTTTGACGAGGCATTTGGCTACTCTAAGAGAGTCATAGTTACTCCTGCCAGTTGCTCCCCGTTTTACCACAGTCACATCTACAAGCTTACTCTGGCCGTTCACCAGAAGCGATACGCCATTATTTGTTGACCTTAAGACTTTCACAGTACTCCGTCCGGGAGCTCATCGAGAATGCCGATGTTTTTCGCCTGTTGACGAGGCATTTTTCTACCTTAAGAGAGTCATTGTTACACCTGCCAAATGCTCGCCGTTAACCACAGCCACATTTTCAAGCTTCCTCTGGCCCAGTTCACCTGAAGCGGTACACCATTATTTGTCGGCTTTGAGACCTTCACTGTACTCCTGCCGGGAGCACCTCTAGTTTGCCGATGTATTTCGCCTATTGACGAGGCATTTGGCTACCTTAAGAGAGTCATAGTTACTCCTACCACTTGCACCCAGATTTATCACTGTCACATCCTCAAGCTTTCTCCGGCCAGTTCACCACAAGCGATACGCCATTATCTGTCGACATAAAGTGTTTCACAGTACTACTGCTGGCAGCTCCTCGGTTTGCAGATGTATTTCGCATGTTGACGAGGCATTTGGCTACCTTAAGAGAGTCATAGTTACTCCTGCCACTTGCTCCCCGTTCTACCACAGTCACATCTACAAGCTTACTCTGGCCAGTTCACCAGAAGCGATACGCCATTATTTGTTGACCTTAAGACTTTCACAGTACTCCTTGCGGGAGCTCCTCGGGATTGCCAATGTAACTCGTCTTTTGACGAGGCATTTGGCTACCCTAAGAGAGTCATAGTTACTCCTGCCAGTTGCTCCCCGTTTTACCACAGTCACATCTACAAGCTTACTCTGGCCGTTCACCAGAAGCGATACGCCATTATTTGTTGACCTTAAGACTTTCACAGTACTCCTTCCGGGAGCTCATCGAGAATGCCGATGTTTTTCGCCTGTTGACGAGGCATTTTTCTACCTTAAGAGAGTCATTGTTACACCTGCCAAATGCTCGCCGTTAACCACAGCCACATTTTCAAGCTTCCTCTGGCCCAGTTCACCTGAAGCGGTACACCATTATTTGTCGGCTTTGAGACCTTCACTATACTCCTGCCGGGAGCACCTCGAGTTTGCCGATGTATTTCGCCTATTGACGAGGCATTTGGCTATCTTAAGAGAGTCATAGTTACTCTTACCACTTGCACCCAGATTTATCACTGTCACATCCTCAAGCTTTCTCCGGCCAGTTCACCACAAGCGATACGCCATTATCTGTCGACATAAAGTGTTTCACAGTACTACTGCTGGCAGCTCCTCGGTTTGCAGATGTATTTCGCATGTTGACGAGGCATTTGGCTTCCTTAAGAGAGTCATAGTTACTCCTGCCACTTGCTCCCCGTTCTACCACAGTCACATCTACAAGCTTACTCTGGCCAGTTCACCAGAAGCGATACGCCATTATTTGTTGACCTTAAGACTTTCACAGTACTCCTTGCGGGAGCTCCTCGGGATTGCCAATGTAATTCGCCTTTTGACGAGGCATTTGGCTACCCTAAGAGAGTCATAGTTACTCCTGCCAGTTGCTCCCCGTTTTACCACAGTCACATCTACAAGCTTACTCTGGCCGTTCACCAGAAGCGATACGCCATTATTTGTTGACCTTAAGACTTTCACAGTACTCCTTCCGGGAGCTCATCGAGAATGCCGATGTTTTTCGCCTGTTGACGAGGCATTTTTCTACCTTAAGAGAGTCATTGTTACACCTGCCAAATGCTCGCCGTTAACCACAGCCACATTTTCAAGCTTCCTCTGGCCCAGTTCACCTGAAGCGGTACACCATTATTTGTCGGCTTTGAGACCTTCACTGTACTCCTGCCGGGAGCACCTCGAGTTTGCACCTTGCACCCAGATTTATCACTGTCACATCCTCAAGCTTTCTCCGGCCAGTTCACCACAAGCGATATGCCATTATCTGTCGACATAAAGTGTTTCACAGTACTACTGCTGGCAGCTCCTCTGTTTACAGATGTATTTCGCATGTTGACGAGGCATTTGGCCACCTTAAGAGAGTCATAGTTACTCCTGCCACTTGCTCCCCGTTCTACCACAGTCACATCTACAAGCTTACTCTGGCCAGTTCACCAGAAGCGATACGCCATTATTTGTTGACCTTAAGACTTTCACAGTACTCCTTGCGGGAGCTCCTCGGGATTGCCAATGTATTTCGCCTTTTGACGAGGCATTTGGCTACCCTAAGAGAGTCATAGTTACTCCTGCCAGTTGCTCCCCGTTTTACCACAGTCACATCTACAAGCTTACTCTGGCCGTTCACCAGAAGCGATACGCCATTATTTGTTGACCTTAAGACTTTCACAGTACTCCTTCCGGGAGCTCATCGAGAATGCCGATGTTTTTCGCCTGTTGACGAGGCATTTTTCTACCTTAAGAGAGTCATTGTTACACCTGCCAATGCTCGCCGTTAACCACAGCCACATTTTCAAGCTTCCTCTGGCCCAGTTCACCTGAAGCGGTACACCATTATTTGTCGGCTTTGAGACCTTCACTTTACTCCTGCCGGGAGCACCTCGAGTTTGCCGATGTATTTCGCCTGTTGACGAGGCATTTGGCTACCTTAAGAGAGTCATAGTTACTCCTACCACTTGCACCCAGATTTATCACTGTCACATCCTCAACCTTTCTCCGGCCAGTTCACCACAAGCGATACGCTATTATCTGTCGACATAAAGTGTTTCACAGTACTACTACTGGCAGCTCCTCGGTTTGCAGATGTATTTCGCGTGTTGACGAGGCATTTGGCTACCTTAAGAGAGTCATAGTTACTCCTGCCACTTGCTCCCCGTTCTACCACAGTCACATCTACAAGCTTACTCTGGCCAGTTCACCAGAAGCGATACGCCATTATTTGTTGACCTTAAGACTTTCACAGTACTCCTTGCGGGAGCTCCTCGGGATTGCCAATGTAATTCGCCTTTTGACGAGGCATTTGGCTACTCTAAGAGAGTCATAGTTACTCCTGCCAGTTGCTCCCCGTTTTACCACAGTCACATCTACAAGCTTACTCTGGCCGTTCACCAGAAGCGAACGCCATTATTTGTTGACCTTAAGACTTTCACAGTACATCTTCCGGGACCTCATCGAGAATGCCGATGTTTTTCGCCTGTTGACGAGGCATTTTTCTACCTTAAGAGAGTCATTGTTACACCTGCCAAATGCTCGCCGTTAACCACAGCCACATTTTCAAGCTTCCTCTGGCCCAGTTCACCTGAAGCGGTACACCATTATTTGTCGGCTTTGAGACCTTCACTGTACTCCTGCCGGGAGCACCTCGAGTTTGCACCTTGCACCCAGATTTATCACTGTCACATCCTCAAGCTTTCTCCGGCCAGTTCACCACAAGCGATATGCCATTATCTGTCGACATAAAGTGTTTCACAGTACTACTGCTGGCAGCTCCTCGGTTTGCAGATGTATTTCGCATGTTGACGAGGCATTTGGCCACCTTAAGAGAGTCATAGTTACTCCTGCCACTTGCTCCCCGTTCTACCACAGTCACATCTACAAGCTTACTCTGGCCAGTTCACCAGAAGCGATACGCCATTATTTGTTGACCTTAAGACTTTCACAGTACTCCTTGCGGGAGCTCCTCGGGATTGCCAATGTAATTCGCCTTTTGACGAGGCATTTGGCTACCCTAAGAGAGTCATAGTTACTCCTGCCAGTTGCTCCCCGTTTTACCACAGTCACATCTACAAGCTTACTCTGGCCGTTCACCAGAAGCGATACGCCATTATTTGTTGACCTTAAGACTTTCACAGTACTCCTTCCGGGAGCTCATCGAGAATGCCGATGTTTTTCGCCTGTTGACGAGGCATTTTTCTACCTTAAGAGAGTCATTGTTACACCTGCCAAATGCTCGCCGTTAACCACAGCCACATTTTCAAGCTTCCTCTGGCCCAGTTCACCTGAAGCGGTACACCATTATTTGTCGGCTTTGAGACCTTCACTGTACTCCTGCCGGGAGCACCTCGAGTTTGCCGATGTATTTCGCCTATTGACGAGGCATTTGGCTACCTTAAGAGAGTCATAGTTACTCCTACCACTTGCACCCAGATTTATCACTGTCACATCCTCAAGCTTTCTCCGGCCAGTTCACCACAAGCGATACGCTATTATCTGTCGACATAAAGTGTTTCACAGTACTACTGCTGGCAGCTCCTCGGTTTGCAGATGTATTTCGCGTGTTGACGAGGCATTTGGCTACCTTAAGAGAGTCATAGTTACTCCTGCCACTTGCTCCCCGTTCTACCACAGTCACATCTACAAGCTTACTCTGGCCAGTTCACCAGAAGCGATACGCCATTATTTGTTGACCTTAAGACTTTCACAGTACTCCTTGCGGGAGCTCCTCGGGATTGCCAATGTAATTCGCCTTTTGACGAGGCATTTGGCTACTCTAAGAGAGTCATAGTTACTCCTGCCAGTTGCTCCCCGTTTTACCACAGTCACATCTACAAGCTTACTCTGGCCGTTCACCAGAAGCGATACGCCATTATTTGTTGACCTTAAGACTTTCACAGTACTCCGTCCGGGAGCTCATCGAGAATGCCGATGTTTTTCGCCTGTTGACGAGGCATTTTTCTACCTTAAGAGAGTCATTGTTACACCTGCCAAATGCTCGCCGTTAACCACAGCCACATTTTCAAGCTTCCTCTGGCCCAGTTCACCTGAAGCGGTACACCATTATTTGTCGGCTTTGAGACCTTCACTGTACTCCTGCCGGGAGCACCTCTAGTTTGCCGATGTATTTCGCCTATTGACGAGGCATTTGGCTACCTTAAGAGAGTCATAGTTACTCCTACCACTTGCACCCAGATTTATCACTGTCACATCCTCAAGCTTTCTCCGGCCAGTTCACCACAAGCGATACGCCATTATCTGTCGACATAAAGTGTTTCACAGTACTACTGCTGGCAGCTCCTCGGTTTGCAGATGTATTTCGCATGTTGACGAGGCATTTGGCTACCTTAAGAGAGTCATAGTTACTCCTGCCACTTGCTCCCCGTTCTACCACAGTCACATCTACAAGCTTACTCTGGCCAGTTCACCAGAAGCGATACGCCATTATTTGTTGACCTTAAGACTTTCACAGTACTCCTTGCGGGAGCTCCTCGGGATTGCCAATGTAATTCGCCTTTTGACGAGGCATTTGGCTACTCTAAGAGAGTCATAGTTACTCCTGCCAGTTGCTCCCCGTTTTACCACAGTCACATCTACAAGCTTACTCTGGCCGTTCACCAGAAGCGATACGCCATTATTTGTTGACCTTAAGACTTTCACAGTACTCCTTCCGGGAGCTCATCGAGAATGCCGATGTTTTTCGCCTGTTGACGAGGCATTTTTCTACCTTAAGAGAGTCATTGTTACACCTGCCAAATGCTCGCCGTTAACCACAGCCACATTTTCAAGCTTCCTCTGGCCCAGTTCACCTGAAGCGGTACACCATTATTTGTCGGCTTTGAGACCTTCACTATACTCCTGCCGGGAGCACCTCGAGTTTGCCGATGTATTTCGCCTATTGACGAGGCATTTGGCTACCTTAAGAGAGTCATAGTTACTCCTACCACTTGCACCCAGATTTATCACTGTCACATCCTCAAGCTTTCTCCGGCCAGTTCACCACAAGCGATACGCCATTATCTGTCGACATAAAGTGTTTCACAGTACTACTGCTGGCAGCTCCTCGGTTTGCAGATGTATTTCGCGTGTTGACGAGGCATTTGGCTACCTTAAGAGAGTCATAGTTACTCCTGCCACTTGCTCCCCGTTCTACCACAGTCACATCTACAAGCTTATTCTGGCCGTTCACCAGAAGCTATACGCCATTATTTGTTGACCTTAAGACTTTCACAGTACTCCTTGCGGGAGCTCCTCGGGATTGCCAATGTAATTCGCCTTTTGACGAGGCATTTGGCTACTCTAAGAGAGTCATAGTTACTCCTGCCAGTTGCTCCCCGTTTTACCACAGTCACATCTACAAGCTTACTCTGGCCGTTCACCAGAAGCGATACGCCATTATTTGTTGACCTTAAGACTTTCACAGTACTCCTTCCGGGAGCTCATCGAGAATGCCGATGTTTTTCGCCTGTTGACGAGGCATTTTTCTACCTTAAGAGAGTCATTGTTACACCTGCCAAATGCTCGCCGTTAACCACAGCCACATTTTCAAGCTTCCTCTGGCCCAGTTCACCTGAAGCGGTACACCATTATTTGTCGGCTTTGAGACCTTCACTATACTCCTGCCGGGAGCACCTCGAGTTTGCCGATGTATTTCGCCTATTGACGAGGCATTTGGCTACCTTAAGAGAGTCATAGTTACTCCTACCACTTGCACCCAGATTTATCACTGTCACATCCTCAAGCTTTCTCCGGCCAGTTCACCACAAGCGATACGCCATTATCTGTCGACATAAAGTGTTTCACAGTACTACTGCTGGCAGCTCCACGATTTTGCAGATGTATTTCGCGTGTTGACGAGGCATTTGGCTACCTTAAGAGAGTCATAGTTACTCCTGCCACTTGCTCCCCGTTCTACCACAGTCACATCTACAAGCTTACTCTGGCCAGTTCACCAGAAGCGATACGCCATTATTTGTTGACCTTAAGACTTTCACAGTACTCCTTGCGGGAGCTCCTCGGGATTGCCAATGTAATTCGCCTTTTGACGAGGCATTTGGCTACTCTAAGAGAGTCATAGTTACTCCTGCCAGTTGCTCCCCGTTTTACCACAGTCACATCTACAAGCTTACTCTGGCCGTTCACCAGAAGCGATACGCCATTATTTGTTGACCTTAAGACTTTCACAGTACTCCGTCCGGGAGCTCATCGAGAATGCCGATGTTTTTCGCCTGTTGACGAGGCATTTTTCTACCTTAAGAGAGTCATTGTTACACCTGCCAAATGCTCGCCGTTAACCACAGCCACATTTTCAAGCTTCCTCTGGCCCAGTTCACCTGAAGCGGTACACCATTATTTGTCGGCTTTGAGACCTTCACTGTACTCCTGCCGGGAGCACCTCTAGTTTGCCGATGTATTTCGCCTATTGACTAGGCATTTGGCTACCTTAAGAGAGTCATAGTTACTCCTACCACTTGCACCCAGATTTATCACTGTCACATCCTCAAGCTTTCTCCGGCCAGTTCACCACAAGCGATACGCCATTATCTGTCGACATAAAGTGTTTCACAGTACTACTGCTGGCAGCTCCTCGGTTTGCAGATGTATTTCGCATGTTGACGAGGCATTTGGCTACCTTAAGAGAGTCATAGTTACTCCTGCCACTTGCTCCCCGTTCTACCACAGTCACATCTACAAGCTTACTCTGGCCAGTTCACCAGAAGCGATACGCCATTATTTGTTGACCTTAAGACTTTCACAGTACTCCTTGCGGGAGCTCCTCGGGATTGCCAATGTAATTCGCCTTTTGACGAGGCATTTGGCTACTCTAAGAGAGTCATAGTTACTCCTGCCAGTTGCTCCCCGTTTTACCACAGTCACATCTACAAGCTTACTCTGGCCGTTCACCAGAAGCGATACGCCATTATTTGTTGACCTTAAGACTTTCACAGTACTCCTTCCGGGAGCTCATCGAGAATGCCGATGTTTTTCGCCTGTTGACGAGGCATTTTTCTACCTTAAGAGAGTCATTGTTACACCTGCCAAATGCTCGCCGTTAACCACAGCCACATTTTCAAGCTTCCTCTGGCCCAGTTCACCTGAAGCGGTACACCATTATTTGTCGGCTTTGAGACCTTCACTATACTCCTGCCGGGAGCACCTCGAGTTTGCCGATGTATTTCGCCTATTGACGAGGCATTTGGCTACCTTAAGAGAGTCATAGTTACTCCTACCACTTGCACCCAGATTTATCACTGTCACATCCTCAAGCTTTCTCCGGCCAGTTCACCACAAGCGATACGCCATTATCTGTCGACATAAAGTGTTTCACAGTACTACTGCTGGCAGCTCCTCGGTTTGCAGATGTATTTCGCGTGTTGACGAGGTATTTGGCTTCCTTAAGAGAGTCATAGTTACTCCTGCCACTTGCTCCCCGTTCTACCACAGTCACATCTACAAGCTTACTCTGGCCGTTCACCAGAAGCTATACGCCATTATTTGTTGACCTTAAGACTTTCACAGTACTCCTTCCGGGAGCTCATCGAGAATGCCGATGTTTTTCGCCTGTTGACGAGGCATTTTTCTACCTTAAGAGAGTCATTGTTACACCTGCCAAATGCTCGCCGTTAACCACAGCCACATTTTCAAGCTTCCTCTGGCCCAGTTCACCTGAAGCGGTACACCATTATTTGTCGGCTTTGAGACCTTCACTGTACTCCTGCCGGGAGCACCTCGAGTTTGCCGACGTATTTCGCCTATTGACGAGGCATTTGGCTACCTTAAGAGAGTCATAGTTACTCCTACCACTTGCACCCAGATTTATCACTGTCACATCCTCAAGCTTTCTCCGGCCAGTTCACCACAAGCGATACGCCATTATCTGTCGACATACAGTGTTTCACAGTACTACTGCTGGCAGCTCCTCGGTTTGCAGATGTATTTCGCGTGTTGACGAGGCATTTGGCTACCTTAAGAGAGTCATAGTTACTCCTGCCACTTGCTCCCCGTTCTACCACAGTCACATCTACAAGCTTACTCTGGCCAGTTCACCAGAAGCGATACGCCATTATTTGTTGACCTTAAGACTTTCACAGTACTCCTTGCGGGAGCTCCTCGGGATTGCCAATGTAATTCGCCTTTTGACGAGGCATTTGGCTACTCTAAGAGAGTCATAGTTACTCCTGCCAGTTGCTCCCCGTTTTACCACAGTCACATCTACAAGCTTACTCTGGCCGTTCACCAGAAGCGATACGCCATTATTTGTTGACCTTAAGACTTTCACAGTACTCCTTCCGGGAGCTCATCGAGAATGCCGATGTTTTTCGCCTGTTGACGAGGCATTTTTCTACCTTAAGAGAGTCATTGTTACACCTGCCAAATGCTTGCCGTTAACCACAGCCACATTTTCAAGCTTCCTCTGGCCCAGTTCACCTGAAGCGGTACACCATTATTTGTCGGCTTTGAGACCTTCACTATACTCCTGCCGGGAGCACCTCGAGTTTGCCGATGTATTTCGCCTATTGACGAGGCATTTGGCTACCTTAAGAGAGTCATAGTTACTCCTACCACTTGCACCCAGATTTATCACTGTCACATCCTCAAGCTTTCTCCGGCCAGTTCACCACAAGCGATACGCCATTATCTGTCGACATAAAGTGTTTCACAGTACTACTGCTGGCAGCTCCTCGGTTTGCAGATGTATTTCGCGTGTTGACGAGGTATTTGGCTACCTTAAGAGAGTCATAGTTACTCCTGCCACTTGCTCCCCGTTCTACCACAGTCACATCTACAAGCTTACTCTGGCCGTTCACCAGAAGCTATACGCCATTATTTGTTGACCTTAAGACTTTCACAGTACTCCTTCCGGGAGCTCATCGAGAATGCCGATGTTTTTCGCCTGTTGACGAGGCATTTTTCTACCTTAAGAGAGTCATTGTTACACCTGCCAAATGCTCGCCGTTAACCACAGCCACATTTTCAAGCTTCCTCTGGCCCAGTTCACCTGAAGCGGTACACCATTATTTGTCGGCTTTGAGACCTTCACTGTACTCCTGCCGGGAGCACCTCGAGTTTGCCGATGTATTTCGCCTATTGACGAGGCATTTGGCTACCTTAAGAGAGTCATAGTTACTCCTACCACTTGCACCCAGATTTATCACTGTCACATCCTCAAGCTTTCTCCGGCCAGTTCACCACAAGCGATACGCCATTATCTGTCGACATACAGTGTTTCACAGTACTACTGCTGGCAGCTCCTCGGTTTGCAGATGTATTTCGCGTGTTGACGAGGCATTTGGCTACCTTAAGAGAGTCATAGTTACTCCTGCCACTTGCTCCCCGTTCTACCACAGTCACATCTACAAGCTTACTCTGGCCAGTTCACCAGAAGCGATACGCCATTATTTGTTGACCTTAAGACTTTCACAGTACTCCTTGCGGGAGCTCCTCGGGATTGCCAATGTAATTCGCCTTTTGACGAGGCATTTGGCTACTCTAAGAGAGTCATAGTTACTCCTGCCAGTTGCTCCCCGTTTTACCACAGTCACATCTACAAGCTTACTCTGGCCGTTCACCAGAAGCGATACGCCATTATTTGTTGACCTTAAGACTTTCACAGTACTCCTTCCGGGAGCTCATCGAGAATGCCGATGTTTTTCGCCTGTTGACGAGGCATTTTTCTACCTTAAGAGAGTCATTGTTACACCTGCCAAATGCTCGCCGTTAACCACAGCCACATTTTCAAGCTTCCTCTGGCCCAGTTCACCTGAAGCGGTACACCATTATTTGTCGGCTTTGAGACCTTCACTATACTCCTGCCGGGAGCACCTCGAGTTTGCCGATGTATTTCGCCTATTGACGAGGCATTTGGCTACCTTAAGAGAGTCATAGTTACTCCTACCACTTGCACCCAGATTTATCACTGTCACATCCTCAAGCTTTCTCCGGCCAGTTCACCACAAGCGATACGCCATTATCTGTCGACATAAAGTGTTTCACAGTACTACTGCTGGCAGCTCCTCGGTTTGCAGATGTATTTCGCGTGTTGACGAGGCATTTGGCTACCTTAAGAGAGTCATAGTTACTCCTGCCACTTGCTCCCCGTTCTACCACAGTCACATCTACAAGCTTACTCTGGCCGTTCACCAGAAGCTATACGCCATTATTTGTTGACCTTAAGACTTTCACAGTACTCCTTCCGGGAGCTCATCGAGAATGCCGATGTTTTTCGCCTGTTGACGAGGCATTTTTCTACCTTAAGAGAGTCATTGTTACACCTGCCAAATGCTCGCCGTTAACCACAGCCACATTTTCAAGCTTCCTCTGGCCCAGTTCACCTGAAGCGGTACACCATTATTTGTCGGCTTTGAGACCTTCACTGTACTCCTGCCGGGAGCACCTCGAGTTTGCCGATGTATTTCGCCTATTGACGAGGCATTTGGCTACCTTAAGAGAGTCATAGTTACTCCTACCACTTGCACCCAGATTTATCACTGTCACATCCTCAAGCTTTCTCCGGCCAGTTCACCACAAGCGATACGCCATTATCTGTCGACATAAAGTGTTTCACAGTACTACTGCTGGCAGCTCCTCGGTTTACAGATGTATTTCGCATGTTGACGAGGCATTTGGCTACCTTAAGAGAGTCATAGTTACTCCTGCCACTTGCTCCCCGTTCTACCACAGTCACATCTACAAGCTTACTCTGGCCAGTTCACCAGAAGCGATACGCCATTATTTGTTGACCTTAAGACTTTCACAGTACTCCTTGCGGGAGCTCCTCGGGATTGCCAATGTAATTCGCCTTTTGACGAGGCATTTGGCTACTCTAAGAGAGTCATAGTTACTCCTGCCAGTTGCTCCCCGTTTTACCACAGTCACATCTACAAGCTTACTCTGGCCGTTCACCAGAAGCGATACGCCATTATTTGTTGACCTTAAGACTTTCACAGTACTCCTTCCAGGAGCTCATCGAGAATGCCGATGTTTTTCGCCTGTTGACGAGGCATTTTTCTAACTTAAGAGAGTCATTGTTACACCTGCCAAATGCTCCCCGTTAACCACAGCCACATTTTCAAGCTTCCTCTGGCCCAGTTCACCTGAAGCGGTACACCATTATTTGTCGGCTTTGAGACCTTCACTATACTCCTGCCGGGAGCACCTCGAGTTTGCCGATGTATTTCGCCTATTGACGAGGCATTTGGCTACCTTAAGAGAGTCATAGTTACTCCTACCACTTGCACCCAGATTTATCACTGTCACATCCTCAAGCTTTCTCCGGCCAGTTCACCACAAGCGATACGCCATTATCTGTCGACATAAAGTGTTTCACAGTACTACTGCTGGCAGCTCCACGGTTTGCAGATGTATTTCGCGTGTTGACGAGGCATTTGGCTACCTTAAGAGAGTCATAGTTACTCCTGCCACTTGCTCCCCGTTCTACCACAGTCACATCTACAAGCTTACTCTGGCCAGTTCACCAGAAGCGATACGCCATTATTTGTTGACCTTAAGACTTTCACAGTACTCCTTGCGGGAGCTCCTCGGGATTGCCAATGTAATTCGCCTTTTGACGAGGCATTTGGCTACTCTAAGAGAGTCATAGTTACTCCTGCCAGTTGCTCCCCGTTTTACCACAGTCACATCTACAAGCTTACTCTGGCCGTTCACCAGAAGCGATACGCCATTATTTGTTGACCTTAAGACTTTCACAGTACTCCTTCCGGGAGCTCATCGAGAATGCCGATGTTTTTCGCCTGTTGACGAGGCATTTTTCTACCTTAAGAGAGTCATTGTTACACCTGCCAAATGCTCGCCGTTAACCACAGCCACATTTTCAAGCTTCCTCTGGCCCAGTTCACCTGAAGCGGTACACCATTATTTGTCGGCTTTGAGACCTTCACTGTACTCCTGCCGGGAGCACCTCGAGTTTGCACCTTGCACCCAGATTTATCACTGTCACATCCTCAAGCTTTCTCCGGCCAGTTCACCACAAGCGATACGCCATTATCTGTCGACATAAAGTGTTTCACAGTACTACTGCTGGCAGCTCCACGGTTTGCAGATGTATTTCGCGTGTTGACGAGGCATTTGGCTACCTTAAGAGAGTCATAGTTACTCCTGCCACTTGCTCCCCGTTCTACCACAGTCACATCTACAAGCTTACTCTGGCCAGTTCACCAGAAGCGATACGCCATTATTTGTTGACCTTAAGACTTTCACAGTACTCCTTGCGGGAGCTCCTCGGGATTGCCAATGTAATTCGCCTTTTGACGAGGCATTTGGCTACTCTAAGAGAGTCATAGTTACTCCTGCCAGTTGCTCCCCGTTTTACCACAGTCACATCTACAAGCTTACTCTGGCCGTTCACCAGAAGCGATACGCCATTATTTGTTGACCTTAAGACTTTCACAGTACTCCTTCCGGGAGCTCATCGAGAATGCCGATGTTTTTCGCCTGTTGACGAGGCATTTTTCTACCTTAAGAGAGTCATTGTTACACCTGCCAAATGCTCGCCGTTAACCACAGCCACATTTTCAAGCTTCCTCTGGCCCAGTTCACCTGAAGCGGTACACCATTATTTGTCGGCTTTGAGACCTTCACTGTACTCCTGCCGGGAGCACCTCGAGTTTGCCGATGTATTTCGCCTATTGACGAGGCATTTGGCTACCTTAAGAGAGTCATAGTTACTCCTACCACTTGCACCCAGATTTATCACTGTCACATCCTCAAGCTTTCTCCGGCCAGTTCACCACAAGCGATACGCCATTATCTGTCGACATAAAGTGTTTCACAGTACTACTGCTGGCAGCTCCTCGGTTTGCAGATGTATTTCGCGTGTTGACGAGGCATTTGGCTACCTTAAGAGAGTCATAGTTACTCCTGCCACTTGCTCCCCGTTCTACCACAGTCACATCTACAAGCTTACTCTGGCCAGTTCACCAGAAGCGATACGCCATTATTTGTTGACCTTAAGACTTTCACAGTACTCCTTGCGGGAGCTCCTCGGGATTGCCAATGTAATTCGCCTTTTGACGAGGCATTTGGCTACTCTAAGAGAGTCATAGTTACTCCTGCCAGTTGCTCCCCGTTTTACCACAGTCACATCTACAAGCTTACTCTGGCCGTTCACCAGAAGCGATACGCCATTATTTGTTGACCTTAAGACTTTCACAGTACTCCTTCCGGGAGCTCATCGAGAATGCCGATGTTTTTCGCCTGTTGACGAGGCATTTTTCTACCTTAAGAGAGTCATTGTTACACCTGCCAAATGCTCGCCGTTAACCACAGCCACATTTTCAAGCTTCCTCTGGCCCAGTTCACCTGAAGCGGTACACCATTATTTGTCGGCTTTGAGACCTTCACTGTACTCCTGCCGGGAGCACCTCGAGTTTGCACCTTGCACCCAGATTTATCACTGTCACATCCTCAAGCTTTCTCCGGCCAGTTCACCACAAGCGATACGCCATTATCTGTCGACATAAAGTGTTTCACAGTACTACTGCTGGCAGCTCCTCGGTTTGCAGATGTATTTCGCGTGTTGACGAGGCATTTGGCTACCTTAAGAGAGTCATAGTTACTCCTGCCACTTGCTCCCCGTTCTACCACAGTCACATCTACAAGCTTACTCTGGCCAGTTCACCAGAAGCGATACGCCATTATTTGTTGACCTTAAGACTTTCACAGTACTCCTTGCGGGAGCTCCTCGGGATTGCCAATGTAATTCGCCTTTTGACGAGGCATTTGGCTACTCTAAGAGAGTCATAGTTACTCCTGCCAGTTGCTCCCCGTTTTACCACAGTCACATCTACAAGCTTACTCTGGCCGTTCACCAGAAGCGATACGCCATTATTTGTTGACCTTAAGACTTTCACAGTACTCCTTCCGGGAGCTCATCGAGAATGCCGATGTTTTTCGCCTGTTGACGAGGCATTTTTCTACCTTAAGAGAGTCATTGTTACACCTGCCAAATGCTCGCCGTTAACCACAGCCACATTTTCAAGCTTCCTCTGGCCCAGTTCACCTGAAGCGGTACACCATTATTTGTCGGCTTTGAGACCTTCACTGTACTCCTGCCGGGAGCACCTCGAGTTTGCACCTTGCACCCAGATTTATCACTGTCACATCCTCAAGCTTTCTCCGGCCAGTTCACCACAAGCGATACGCCATTATCTGTCGACATAAAGTGTTTCACAGTACTACTGCTGGCAGCTCCTCGGTTTGCAGATGTATTTCGCGTGTTGACGAGGCATTTGGCTACCTTAAGAGAGTCATAGTTACTCCTGCCACTTGCTCCCCGTTCTACCACAGTCACATCTACAAGCTTACTCTGGCCAGTTCACCAGAAGCGATACGCCATTATTTGTTGACCTTAAGACTTTCACAGTACTCCTTGCGGGAGCTCCTCGGGATTGCCAATGTAATTCGCCTTTTGACGAGGCATTTGGCTACTCTAAGAGAGTCATAGTTACTCCTGCCAGTTGCTCCCCGTTTTACCACAGTCACATCTACAAGCTTACTCTGGCCGTTCACCAGAAGCGATACGCCATTATTTGTTGACCTTAAGACTTTCACAGTACTCCTTCCGGGAGCTCATCGAGAATGCCGATGTTTTTCGCCTGTTGACGAGGCATTTTTCTACCTTAAGAGAGTCATTGTTACACCTGCCAAATGCTCGCCGTTAACCACAGCCACATTTTCAAGCTTCCTCTGGCCCAGTTCACCTGAAGCGGTACACCATTATTTGTCGGCTTTGAGACCTTCACTGTACTCCTGCCGGGAGCACCTCGAGTTTGCCGATGTATTTCGCCTATTGACGAGGCATTTGGCTACCTTAAGAGAGTCATAGTTACTCCTACCACTTGCACCCAGAATTATCACTGTCACATCCTCAAGCTTTCTCCGGCCAGTTCACCACAAGCGATACGCCATTATCTGTCGACATAAAGTGTTTCACAGTACTACTGCTGGCAGCTCCTCGGTTTGCAGATGTATTTCGCGTGTTGACGAGGCATTTGGCTACCTTAAGAGAGTCATAGTTACTCCTGCCACTTGCTCCCCGTTCTACCACAGTCACATCTACAAGCTTACTCTGGCCAGTTCACCAGAAGCGATACGCCATTATTTGTTGACCTTAAGACTTTCACAGTACTCCTTGCGGGAGCTCCTCGGGATTGCCAATGTAATTCGCCTTTTGACGAGGCATTTGGCTACTCTAAGAGAGTCATAGTTACTCCTGCCAGTTGCTCCCCGTTTTACCACAGTCACATCTACAAGCTTACTCTGGCCGTTCACCAGAAGCGATACGCCATTATTTGTTGACCTTAAGACTTTCACAGTACTCCTTCCGGGAGCTCATCGAGAATGCCGATGTTTTTCGCCTGTTGACGAGGCATTTTTCTACCTTAAGAGAGTCATTGTTACACCTGCCAAATGCTCGCCGTTAACCACAGCCACATTTTCAAGCTTCCTCTGGCCCAGTTCACCTGAAGCGGTACACCATTATTTGTCGGCTTTGAGACCTTCACTGTACTCCTGCCGGGAGCACCTCGAGTTTGCACCTTGCACCCAGATTTATCACTGTCACATCCTCAAGCTTTCTCCGGCCAGTTCACCACAAGCGATACGCCATTATCTGTCGACATAAAGTGTTTCACAGTACTACTGCTGGCAGCTCCTCGGTTTGCAGATGTATTTCGCGTGTTGACGAGGCATTTGGCTACCTTAAGAGAGTCATAGTTACTCCTGCCACTTGCTCCCCGTTCTACCACAGTCACATCTACAAGCTTACTCTGGCCAGTTCACCAGAAGCGATACGCCATTATTTGTTGACCTTAAGACTTTCACAGTACTCCTTGCGGGAGCTCCTCGGGATTGCCAATGTAATTCGCCTTTTGACGAGGCATTTGGCTACTCTAAGAGAGTCATAGTTACTCCTGCCAGTTGCTCCCCGTTTTACCACAGTCACATCTACAAGCTTACTCTGGCCGTTCACCAGAAGCGATACGCCATTATTTGTTGACCTTAAGACTTTCACAGTACTCCTTCCGGGAGCTCATCGAGAATGCCGATGTTTTTCGCCTGTTGACGAGGCATTTTTCTACCTTAAGAGAGTCATTGTTACACCTGCCAAATGCTCGCCGTTAACCACAGCCACATTTTCAAGCTTCCTCTGGCCCAGTTCACCTGAAGCGGTACACCATTATTTGTCGGCTTTGAGACCTTCACTGTACTCCTGCCGGGAGCACCTCGAGTTTGCCGATGTATTTCGCCTATTGACGAGGCATTTGGCTACCTTAAGAGAGTCATAGTTACTCCTACCACTTGCACCCAGAATTATCACTGTCACATCCTCAAGCTTTCTCCGGCCAGTTCACCACAAGCGATACGCCATTATCTGTCGACATAAAGTGTTTCACAGTACTACTGCTGGCAGCTCCTCGGTTTGCAGATGTATTTCGCGTGTTGACGAGGCATTTGGCTACCTTAAGAGAGTCATAGTTACTCCTGCCACTTGCTCCCCGTTCTACCACAGTCACATCTACAAGCTTACTCTGGCCAGTTCACCAGAAGCGATACGCCATTATTTGTTGACCTTAAGACTTTCACAGTACTCCTTGCGGGAGCTCCTCGGGATTGCCAATGTAATTCGCCTTTTGACGAGGCATTTGGCTACTCTAAGAGAGTCATAGTTACTCCTGCCAGTTGCTCCCCGTTTTACCACAGTCACATCTACAAGCTTACTCTGGCCGTTCACCAGAAGCGATACGCCATTATTTGTTGACCTTAAGACTTTCACAGTACTCCTTCCGGGAGCTCATCGAGAATGCCGATGTTTTTCGCCTGTTGACGAGGCATTTTTCTACCTTAAGAGAGTCATTGTTACACCTGCCAAATGCTCGCCGTTAACCACAGCCACATTTTCAAGCTTCCTCTGGCCCAGTTCACCTGAAGCGGTACACCATTATTTGTCGGCTTTGAGACCTTCACTGTACTCCTGCCGGGAGCACCTCGAGTTTGCACCTTGCACCCAGATTTATCACTGTCACATCCTCAAGCTTTCTCCGGCCAGTTCACCACAAGCGATACGCCATTATCTGTCGACATAAAGTGTTTCACAGTACTACTGCTGGCAGCTCCTCGGTTTGCAGATGTATTTCGCGTGTTGACGAGGCATTTGGCTACCTTAAGAGAGTCATAGTTACTCCTGCCACTTGCTCCCCGTTCTACCACAGTCACATCTACAAGCTTACTCTGGCCAGTTCACCAGAAGCGATACGCCATTATTTGTTGACCTTAAGACTTTCACAGTACTCCTTGCGGGAGCTCCTCGGGATTGCCAATGTAATTCGCCTTTTGACGAGGCATTTGGCTACTCTAAGAGAGTCATAGTTACTCCTGCCAGTTGCTCCCCGTTTTACCACAGTCACATCTACAAGCTTACTCTGGCCGTTCACCAGAAGCGATACGCCATTATTTGTTGACCTTAAGACTTTCACAGTACTCCTTCCGGGAGCTCATCGAGAATGCCGATGTTTTTCGCCTGTTGACGAGGCATTTTTCTACCTTAAGAGAGTCATTGTTACACCTGCCAAATGCTCGCCGTTAACCACAGCCACATTTTCAAGCTTCCTCTGGCCCAGTTCACCTGAAGCGGTACACCATTATTTGTCGGCTTTGAGACCTTCACTGTACTCCTGCCGGGAGCACCTCGAGTTTGCCGATGTATTTCGCCTATTGACTAGGCATTTGGCTACCTTAAGAGAGTCATAGTTACTCCTACCACTTGCACCCAGATTTATCACTGTCACATCCTCAAGCTTTCTCCGGCCAGTTCACCACAAGCGATACGCCATTATCTGTCGACATAAAGTGTTTCACAGTACTACTGCTGGCAGCTCCTCGGTTTGCAGATGTATTTCGCGTGTTGACGAGGCATTTGGCTACCTTAAGAGAGTCATAGTTACTCCTGCCACTTGCTCCCCGTTCTACCACAGTCACATCTACAAGCTTACTCTGGCCAGTTCACCAGAAGCGATACGCCATTATTTGTTGACCTTAAGACTTTCACAGTACTCCTTGCGGGAGCTCCTCGGGATTGCCAATGTAATTCGCCTTTTGACGAGGCATTTGGCTACTCTAAGAGAGTCATAGTTACTCCTGCCAGTTGCTCCCCGTTTTACCACAGTCACATCTACAAGCTTACTCTGGCCGTTCACCAGAAGCGATACGCCATTATTTGTTGACCTTAAGACTTTCACAGTACTCCTTCCGGGAGCTCATCGAGAATGCCGATGTTTTTCGCCTTTTGACGAGGCATTTTTCTACCTTAAGAGAGTCATTGTTACACCTGCCAAATGCTCGCCGTTAGCCACAGCCACATTTTCAAGCTTCCTCTGGCCCAGTTCACCTGAAGCGGTACACCATTATTTGTCGGCTTTGAGACCTTCACTGTACTCCTGCCGGGAGCACCTCGAGTTTGCACCTTGCACCCAGATTTATCACTGTCACATCCTCAAGCTTTCTCCGGCCAGTTCACCACAAGCGATACGCCATTATCTGTCGACATAAAGTGTTTCACAGTACTACTGCTGGCAGCTCCTCGGTTTGCAGATGTATTTCGCGTGTTGACGAGGCATTTGGCTACCTTAAGAGAGTCATAGTTACTCCTGCCACTTGCTCCCCGTTCTACCACAGTCACATCTACAAGCTTACTCTGGCCAGTTCACCAGAAGCGATACGCCATTATTTGTTGACCTTAAGACTTTCACAGTACTCCTTGCGGGAGCTCCTCGGGATTGCCAATGTAATTCGCCTTTTGACGAGGCATTTGGCTACTCTAAGAGAGTCATAGTTACTCCTGCCAGTTGCTCCCCGTTTTACCACAGTCACATCTACAAGCTTACTCTGGCCGTTCACCAGAAGCGATACGCCATTATTTGTTGACCTTAAGACTTTCACAGTACTCCTTCCGGGAGCTCATCGAGAATGCCGATGTTTTTCGCCTGTTGACGAGGCATTTTTCTACCTTAAGAGAGTCATTGTTACACCTGCCAAATGCTCGCCGTTAACCACAGCCACATTTTCAAGCTTCCTCTGGCCCAGTTCACCTGAAGCGGTACACCATTATTTGTCGGCTTTGAGACCTTCACTGTACTCCTGCCGGGAGCACCTCGAGTTTGCCGATTTATTTCGCCTATTGACTAGGCATTTGGCTACCTTAAGAGAGTCATAGTTACTCCTACCACTTGCACCCAGATTTATCACTGTCACATCCTCAAGCTTTCTCCGGCCAGTTCACCACAAGCGATACGCCATTATCTGTCGACATAAAGTGTTTCACAGTACTACTGCTGGCAGCTCCTCGGTTTGCAGATGTATTTCGCGTGTTGACGAGGCATTTGGCTACCTTAAGAGAGTCATAGTTACTCCTGCCACTTGCTCCCCGTTCTACCACAGTCACATCTACAAGCTTACTCTGGCCAGTTCACCAGAAGCGATACGCCATTATTTGTTGACCTTAAGACTTTCACAGTACTCCTTGCGGGAGCTCCTCGGGATTGCCAATGTAATTCGCCTTTTGACGAGGCATTTGGCTACTCTAAGAGAGTCATAGTTACTCCTGCCAGTTGCTCCCCGTTTTACCACAGTCACATCTACAAGCTTACTCTGGCCGTTCACCAGAAGCGATACGCCATTATTTGTTGACCTTAAGACTTTCACAGTACTCCTTCCGGGAGCTCATCGAGAATGCCGATGTTTTTCGCCTGTTGACGAGGCATTTTTCTACCTTAAGAGAGTCATTGTTACACCTGCCAAATGCTCGCCGTTAGCCACAGCCACATTTTCAAGCTTCCTCTGGCCCAGTTCACCTGAAGCGGTACACCATTATTTGTCGGCTTTGAGACCTTCACTGTACTCCTGCCGGGAGCACCTCGAGTTTGCACCTTGCACCCAGATTTATCACTGTCACATCCTCAAGCTTTCTCCGGCCAGTTCACCACAAGCGATACGCCATTATCTGTCGACATAAAGTGTTTCACAGTACTACTGCTGGCAGCTCCTCGGTTTGCAGATGTATTTCGCGTGTTGACGAGGCATTTATCTACCTTAAGAGAGTCATAGTTACTCCTGCCACTTGCTCCCCGTTCTACCACAGTCACATCTACAAGCTTACTCTGGCCAGTTCACCAGAAGCGATACGCCATTATTTGTTGACCTTAAGACTTTCACAGTACTCCTTGCGGGAGCTCCTCGGGATTGCCAATGTAATTCGCCTTTTGACGAGGCATTTGGCTACTCTAAGAGAGTCATAGTTACTCCTGCCAGTTGCTCCCCGTTTTACCACAGTCACATCTACAAGCTTACTCTGGCCGTTCACCAGAAGCGATACGCCATTATTTGTTGACCTTAAGACTTTCACAGTACTCCTTCCGGGAGCTCATCGAGAATGCCGATGTTTTTCGCCTGTTGACGAGGCATTTTTCTACCTTAAGAGAGTCATTGTTACACCTGCCAAATGCTCGCCGTTAACCACAGCCACATTTTCAAGCTTCCTCTGGCCCAGTTCACCTGAAGCGGTACACCATTATTTGTCGGCTTTGAGACCTTCACTGTACTCCTGCCGGGAGCACCTCGAGTTTGCCGATGTATTTCGCCTATTGACGAGGCATTTGGCTACCTTAAGAGAGTCATAGTTACTCCTACCACTTGCACCCAGATTTATCACTGTCACATCCTCAAGCTTTCTCCGGCCAGTTCACCACAAGCGATACGCCATTATCTGTCGACATAAAGTGTTTCACAGTACTACTGCTGGCAGCTCCTCGGTTTGCAGATGTATTTCGCGTGTTGACGAGGCATTTGGCTACCTTAAGAGAGTCACAGTTACTCCTGCCACTTGCTCCCCGTTCTACCACAGTCACATCTACAAGCTTACTCTGGCCAGTTCAGCAGAAGCGATACGCCATTATTTGTTGACCTTAAGACTTTCACAGTACTCCTTGCGGGAGCTCCTCGGGATTGCCAATGTAATTCGCCTATTGACGAGGCATTTGGCTACTCTAAGAGAGTCATAGTTACTCCTGCCAGTTGCTCCCCGTTTTACCACAGTCACATCTACAAGCTTACTCTGGCCGTTCACCAGAAGCGATACGCCATTATTTGTTGACCTTAAGACTTTCACAGTACTCCTTGCGGGAGCTCCTCGGGATTGCCAATGTAATTCGCCTTTTGACGAGGCATTTGGCTACTCTAAGAGAGTCATAGTTACTCCTGCCAGTTGCTCCCCGTTTTACCACAGTCACATCTACAAGCTTACTCTGGCCGTTCACCAGAAGCGATACGCCATTATTTGTTGACCTTAAGACTTTCACAGTACTCCTTCCGGGAGCTCATCGAGAATGCCGATGTTTTTCGCCTGTTGACGAGGCATTTTTCTACCTTAAGAGAGTCATTGTTACACCTGCCAAATGCTCGCCGTTAACCACAGCCACATTTTCAAGCTTCCTCTGGCCCAGTTCACCTGAAGCGGTACACCATTATTTGTCGGCTTTGAGACCTTCACTGTACTCCTGCCGGGAGCACCTCGAGTTTGCCGATGTATTTCGCCTATTGACGAGGCATTTGGCTACCTTAAGAGAGTCATAGTTACTCCTACCACATGCACCCAGATTTATCACTGTCACATCCTCAAGCTTTCTCCGGCCAGTTCACCACAAGCGATACGCCATTATCTGTCGACATAAAGTGTTTCACAGTACTACTGCTGGCAGCTCCTCGGTTTGCAGATGTATTTCGCGTGTTGACGAGGCATTTGGCTACCTTAAGAGAGTCACAGTTACTCCTGCCACTTGCTCCCCGTTCTACCACAGTCACATCTACAAGCTTACTCTGGCCAGTTCACCAGAAGCGATACGCCATTATTTGTTGACCTTAAGACTTTCACAGTACTCCTTGCGGGAGCTCCTCGGGATTGCCAATGTAATTCGCCTTTTGACGAGGCATTTGGCTACTCTAAGAGAGTCATAGTTACTCCTGCCAGTTGCTCCCCGTTTTACCACAGTCACATCTACAAGCTTACTCTGGCCGTTCACCAGAAGCGATACGCCATTATTTGTTGACCTTAAGACTTTCACAGTACTCCTTCCGGGAGCTCATCGAGAATGCCGATGTTTTTCGCCTGTTGACGAGGCATTTTTCTACCTTAAGAGAGTCATTGTTACACCTGCCAAATGCTCGCCGTTAACCACAGCCACATTTTCAAGCTTCCTCTGGCCCAGTTCACCTGAAGCGGTACACCATTATTTGTCGGCTTTGAGACCTTCACTGTACTCCTGCCGGGAGCACCTCGAGTTTGCCGATGTATTTCGCCTATTGACTAGGCATTTGGCTACCTTAAGAGAGTCATAGTTACTCCTACCACTTGCACCCAGATTTATCACTGTCACATCCTCAAGCTTTCTCCGGCCAGTTCACCACAAGCGATACGCCATTATCTGTCGACATAAAGTGTTTCACAGTACTACTGCTGGCAGCTCCTCGGTTTGCAGATGTATTTCGCGTGTTGACGAGGCATTTGGCTACCTTAAGAGAGTCATAGTTACTCCTGCCACTTGCTCCCCGTTCTACCACAGTCACATCTACAAGCTTACTCTGGCCAGTTCACCAGAAGCGATACGCCATTATTTGTTGACCTTAAGACTTTCACAGTACTCCTTGCGGGAGCTCCTCGGGATTGCCAATGTAATTCGCCTTTTGACGAGGCATTTGGCTACTCTAAGAGAGTCATAGTTACTCCTGCCAGTTGCTCCCCGTTTTACCACAGTCACATCTACAAGCTTACTCTGGCCGTTCACCAGAAGCGATACGCCATTATTTGTTGACCTTAAGACTTTCACAGTACTCCTTCCGGGAGCTCATCGAGAATGCCGATGTTTTTCGCCTGTTGACGAGGCATTTTTCTACCTTAAGAGAGTCATTGTTACACCTGCCAAATGCTCGCCGTTAACCACAGCCACATTTTCAAGCTTCCTCTGGCCCAGTTCACCTGAAGCGGTACACCATTATTTGTCGGCTTTGAGACCTTCACTGTACTCCTGCCGGGAGCACCTCGAGTTTGCCGATGTATTTCGCCTATTGACGAGGCATTTGGCTACCTTAAGAGAGTCATAGTTACTCCTACCACTTGCACCCAGATTTATCACTGTCACATCCTCAAGCTTTCTCCGGCCAGTTCACCACAAGCGATACGCCATTATCTGTCGACATAAAGTGTTTCACAGTACTACTGCTGGCAGCTCCTCGGTTTGCAGATGTATTTCGCGTGTTGACGAGGCATTTGGCTACCTTAAGAGAGTCACAGTTACTCCTGCCACTTGCTCCCCGTTCTACCACAGTCACATCTACAAGCTTACTCTGGCCAGTTCAGCAGAAGCGATACGCCATTATTTGTTGACCTTAAGACTTTCACAGTACTCCTTGCGGGAGCTCCTCGGGATTGCCAATGTAATTCGCCTATTGACGAGGCATTTGGCTACTCTAAGAGAGTCATAGTTACTCCTGCCAGTTGCTCCCCGTTTTACCACAGTCACATCTACAAGCTTACTCTGGCCGTTCACCAGAAGCGATACGCCATTATTTGTTGACCTTAAGACTTTCACAGTACTCCTTGCGGGAGCTCCTCGGGATTGCCAATGTAATTCGCCTTTTGACGAGGCATTTGGCTACTCTAAGAGAGTCATAGTTACTCCTGCCAGTTGCTCCCCGTTTTACCACAGTCACATCTACAAGCTTACTCTGGCCGTTCACCAGAAGCGATACGCCATTATTTGTTGACCTTAAGACTTTCACAGTACTCCTTCCGGGAGCTCATCGAGAATGCCGATGTTTTTCGCCTGTTGACGAGGCATTTTTCTACCTTAAGAGAGTCATTGTTACACCTGCCAAATGCTCGCCGTTAACCACAGCCACATTTTCAAGCTTCCTCTGGCCCAGTTCACCTGAAGCGGTACACCATTATTTGTCGGCTTTGAGACCTTCACTGTACTCCTGCCGGGAGCACCTCGAGTTTGCCGATGTATTTCGCCTATTGACTAGGCATTTGGCTACCTTAAGAGAGTCATAGTTACTCCTACCACTTGCACCCAGATTTATCACTGTCACATCCTCAAGCTTTCTCCGGCCAGTTCACCACAAGCGATACGCCATTATCTGTCGACATAAAGTGTTTCACAGTACTACTGCTGGCAGCTCCTCGGTTTGCAGATGTATTTCGCGTGTTGACGAGGCATTTGGCTACCTTAAGAGAGTCATAGTTACTCCTGCCACTTGCTCCCCGTTCTACCACAGTCACATCTACAAGCTTACTCTGGCCAGTTCACCAGAAGCGATACGCCATTATTTGTTGACCTTAAGACTTTCACAGTACTCCTTGCGGGAGCTCCTCGGGATTGCCAATGTAATTCGCCTTTTGACGAGGCATTTGGCTACTCTAAGAGAGTCATAGTTACTCCTGCCAGTTGCTCCCCGTTTTACCACAGTCACATCTACAAGCTTACTCTGGCCGTTCACCAGAAGCGATACGCCATTATTTGTTGACCTTAAGACTTTCACAGTACTCCTTCCGGGAGCTCATCGAGAATGCCGATGTTTTTCGCCTGTTGACGAGGCATTTTTCTACCTTAAGAGAGTCATTGTTACACCTGCCAAATGCTCGCCGTTAGCCACAGCCACATTTTCAAGCTTCCTCTGGCCCAGTTCACCTGAAGCGGTACACCATTATTTGTCGGCTTTGAGACCTTCACTGTACTCCTGCCGGGAGCACCTCGAGTTTGCACCTTGCACCCAGATTTATCACTGTCACATCCTCAAGCATTCTCCGGCCAGTTCACCACAAGCGATACGCCATTATCTGTCGACATAAAGTATTTCACAGTACTACTGCTGGCAGCTCCTCGGTTTGCAGATGTATTTCGCATTTTGACGAGGCATTTGCCTACCTTAAGAGAGTCACAGTTACTCCTGCCACTTGCTCCCCGTTCTACCACAGTCACATCTACAAGCTTACTCTGGCCAGTTCACCAGAAGCGATACGCCATTATTTGTTGACCTTAAGACTTTCACAGTACTCCTTGCGGGAGCTCCTCGGGATTGCCAATGTAATTCGCCTTTTGACGAGGCATTTGGCTACTCTAAGAGAGTCATAGTTACTCCTGCCAGTTGCTCCCCGTTTTACCACAGTCACATCTACAAGCTTACTCTGGCCGTTCACCAGAAGCGATACGCCATTATTTGTTGACCTTAAGACTTTCACAGTACTCCTTCCGGGAGCTCATCGAGAATGCCGATGTTTTTCGCCTGTTGACGAGGCATTTTTCTACCTTAAGAGAGTCATTGTTACACCTGCCAAATGCTCGCCGTTAACCACAGCCACATTTTCAAGCTTCCTCTGGCCCAGTTCACCTGAAGCGGTACACCATTATTTGTCGGCTTTGAGACCTTCACTGTACTCCTGCCGGGAGCACCTCGAGTTTGCACCTTGCACCCAGATTTATCACTGTCACATCCTCAAGCTTTCTCCGGCCAGTTCACCACAAGCGATACGCCATTATCTGTCGAAATAAAGTGTTTCACAGTACTACTGCTGGCAGCTCCTCGGTTTGCAGATGTATTTCGCGTGTTGACGAGGCATTTGGCTACCTTAAGAGAGTCATAGTTACTCCTGCCACTTGCTCCCCGTTCTACCACAGTCACATCTACAAGCTTACTCTGGCCAGTTCACCAGAAGCGATACGCCATTATTTGTTGACCTTAAGACTTTCACAGTACTCCTTGCGGGAGCTCCTCGGGATTGCCAATGTAATTCGCCTTTTGACGAGGCATTTGGCTACTCTAAGAGAGTCATAGTTACTCCTGCCAGTTGCTCCCCGTTTTACCACAGTCACATCTACAAGCTTACTCTGGCCGTTCACCAGAAGCGATACGCCATTATTTGTTGACCTTAAGACTTTCACAGTACTCCTTCCGGGAGCTCATCGAGAATGCCGATGTTTTTCGCCTGTTGACGAGGCATTTTTCTACCTTAAGAGAGTCATTGTTACACCTGCCAAATGCTCGCCGTTAACCACAGCCACATTTTCAAGCTTCCTCTGGCCCAGTTCACCTGAAGCGGTACACCATTATTTGTCGGCTTTGAGACCTTCACTGTACTCCTGCCGGGAGCACCTCGAGTTTGCCGATGTATTTCGCCTATTGACTAGGCATTTGGCTACCTTAAGAGAGTCATAGTTACTCCTACCACTTGCACCCAGATTTATCACTGTCACATCCTCAAGCTTTCTCCGGCCAGTTCACCACAAGCGATACGCCATTATCTGTCGACATAAAGTGTTTCACAGTACTACTGCTGGCAGCTCCTCGGTTTGCAGATGTATTTCGCGTGTTGACGAGGCATTTGGCTACCTTAAGAGAGTCATAGTTACTCCTGCCACTTGCTCCCCGTTCTACCACAGTCACATCTACAAGCTTACTCTGGCCAGTTCACCAGAAGCGATACGCCATTATTTGTTGACCTTAAGACTTTCACAGTACTCCTTGCGGGAGCTCCTCGGGATTGCCAATGTAATTCGCCTTTTGACGAGGCATTTGGCTACTCTAAGAGAGTCATAGTTACTCCTGCCAGTTGCTCCCCGTTTTACCACAGTCACATCTACAAGCTTACTCTGGCCGTTCACCAGAAGCGATACGCCATTATTTGTTGACCTTAAGACTTTCACAGTACTCCTTCCGGGAGCTCATCGAGAATGCCGATGTTTTTCGCCTGTTGACGAGGCATTTTTCTACCTTAAGAGAGTCATTGTTACACCTGCCAAATGCTCGCCGTTAGCCACAGCCACATTTTCAAGCTTCCTCTGGCCCAGTTCACCTGAAGCGGTACACCATTATTTGTCGGCTTTGAGACCTTCACTGTACTCCTGCCGGGAGCACCTCGAGTTTGCACCTTGCACCCAGATTTATCACTGTCACATCCTCAAGCTTTCTCCGGCCAGTTCACCACAAGCGATACGCCATTATCTGTCGACATAAAGTGTTTCACAGTACTACTGCTGGCAGCTCCTCGGTTTGCAGATGTATTTCGCGTGTTGACGAGGCATTTATCTACCTTAAGAGAGTCATAGTTACTCCTGCCACTTGCTCCCCGTTCTACCACAGTCACATCTACAAGCTTACTCTGGCCAGTTCACCAGAAGCGATACGCCATTATTTGTTGACCTTAAGACTTTCACAGTACTCCTTGCGGGAGCTCCTCGGGATTGCCAATGTAATTCGCCTTTTGACGAGGCATTTGGCTACTCTAAGAGAGTCATAGTTACTCCTGCCAGTTGCTCCCCGTTTTACCACAGTCACATCTACAAGCTTACTCTGGCCGTTCACCAGAAGCGATACGCCATTATTTGTTGACCTTAAGACTTTCACAGTACTCCTTCCGGGAGCTCATCGAGAATGCCGATGTTTTTCGCCTGTTGACGAGGCATTTTTCTACCTTAAGAGAGTCATTGTTACACCTGCCAAATGCTCGCCGTTAACCACAGCCACATTTTCAAGCTTCCTCTGGCCCAGTTCACCTGAAGCGGTACACCATTATTTGTCGGCTTTGAGACCTTCACTGTACTCCTGCCGGGAGCACCTCGAGTTTGCCGATGTATTTCGCCTATTGACGAGGCATTTGGCTACCTTAAGAGAGTCATAGTTACTCCTACCACTTGCACCCAGATTTATCACTGTCACATCCTCAAGCTTTCTCCGGCCAGTTCACCACAAGCGATACGCCATTATCTGTCGACATAAAGTGTTTCACAGTACTACTGCTGGCAGCTCCTCGGTTTGCAGATGTATTTCGCGTGTTGACGAGGCATTTGGCTACCTTAAGAGAGTCACAGTTACTCCTGCCACTTGCTCCCCGTTCTACCACAGTCACATCTACAAGCTTACTCTGGCCAGTTCAGCAGAAGCGATACGCCATTATTTGTTGACCTTAAGACTTTCACAGTACTCCTTGCGGGAGCTCCTCGGGATTGCCAATGTAATTCGCCTATTGACGAGGCATTTGGCTACTCTAAGAGAGTCATAGTTACTCCTGCCAGTTGCTCCCCGTTTTACCACAGTCACATCTACAAGCTTACTCTGGCCGTTCACCAGAAGCGATACGCCATTATTTGTTGACCTTAAGACTTTCACAGTACTCCTTGCGGGAGCTCCTCGGGATTGCCAATGTAATTCGCCTTTTGACGAGGCATTTGGCTACTCTAAGAGAGTCATAGTTACTCCTGCCAGTTGCTCCCCGTTTTACCACAGTCACATCTACAAGCTTACTCTGGCCGTTCACCAGAAGCGATACGCCATTATTTGTTGACCTTAAGACTTTCACAGTACTCCTTCCGGGAGCTCATCGAGAATGCCGATGTTTTTCGCCTGTTGACGAGGCATTTTTCTACCTTAAGAGAGTCATTGTTACACCTGCCAAATGCTCGCCGTTAACCACAGCCACATTTTCAAGCTTCCTCTGGCCCAGTTCACCTGAAGCGGTACACCATTATTTGTCGGCTTTGAGACCTTCACTGTACTCCTGCCGGGAGCACCTCGAGTTTGCCGATGTATTTCGCCTATTGACGAGGCATTTGGCTACCTTAAGAGAGTCATAGTTACTCCTACCACATGCACCCAGATTTATCACTGTCACATCCTCAAGCTTTCTCCGGCCAGTTCACCACAAGCGATACGCCATTATCTGTCGACATAAAGTGTTTCACAGTACTACTGCTGGCAGCTCCTCGGTTTGCAGATGTATTTCGCGTGTTGACGAGGCATTTGGCTACCTTAAGAGAGTCACAGTTACTCCTGCCACTTGCTCCCCGTTCTACCACAGTCACATCTACAAGCTTACTCTGGCCAGTTCACCAGAAGCGATACGCCATTATTTGTTGACCTTAAGACTTTCACAGTACTCCTTGCGGGAGCTCCTCGGGATTGCCAATGTAATTCGCCTTTTGACGAGGCATTTGGCTACTCTAAGAGAGTCATAGTTACTCCTGCCAGTTGCTCCCCGTTTTACCACAGTCACATCTACAAGCTTACTCTGGCCGTTCACCAGAAGCGATACGCCATTATTTGTTGACCTTAAGACTTTCACAGTACTCCTTCCGGGAGCTCATCGAGAATGCCGATGTTTTTCGCCTGTTGACGAGGCATTTTTCTACCTTAAGAGAGTCATTGTTACACCTGCCAAATGCTCGCCGTTAACCACAGCCACATTTTCAAGCTTCCTCTGGCCCAGTTCACCTGAAGCGGTACACCATTATTTGTCGGCTTTGAGACCTTCACTGTACTCCTGCCGGGAGCACCTCGAGTTTGCCGATGTATTTCGCCTATTGACTAGGCATTTGGCTACCTTAAGAGAGTCATAGTTACTCCTACCACTTGCACCCAGATTTATCACTGTCACATCCTCAAGCTTTCTCCGGCCAGTTCACCACAAGCGATACGCCATTATCTGTCGACATAAAGTGTTTCACAGTACTACTGCTGGCAGCTCCTCGGTTTGCAGATGTATTTCGCGTGTTGACGAGGCATTTGGCTACCTTAAGAGAGTCATAGTTACTCCTGCCACTTGCTCCCCGTTCTACCACAGTCACATCTACAAGCTTACTCTGGCCAGTTCACCAGAAGCGATACGCCATTATTTGTTGACCTTAAGACTTTCACAGTACTCCTTGCGGGAGCTCCTCGGGATTGCCAATGTAATTCGCCTTTTGACGAGGCATTTGGCTACTCTAAGAGAGTCATAGTTACTCCTGCCAGTTGCTCCCCGTTTTACCACAGTCACATCTACAAGCTTACTCTGGCCGTTCACCAGAAGCGATACGCCATTATTTGTTGACCTTAAGACTTTCACAGTACTCCTTCCGGGAGCTCATCGAGAATGCCGATGTTTTTCGCCTGTTGACGAGGCATTTTTCTACCTTAAGAGAGTCATTGTTACACCTGCCAAATGCTCGCCGTTAACCACAGCCACATTTTCAAGCTTCCTCTGGCCCAGTTCACCTGAAGCGGTACACCATTATTTGTCGGCTTTGAGACCTTCACTGTACTCCTGCCGGGAGCACCTCGAGTTTGCCGATGTATTTCGCCTATTGACGAGGCATTTGGCTACCTTAAGAGAGTCATAGTTACTCCTACCACTTGCACCCAGATTTATCACTGTCACATCCTCAAGCTTTCTCCGGCCAGTTCACCACAAGCGATACGCCATTATCTGTCGACATAAAGTGTTTCACAGTACTACTGCTGGCAGCTCCTCGGTTTGCAGATGTATTTCGCGTGTTGACGAGGCATTTGGCTACCTTAAGAGAGTCACAGTTACTCCTGCCACTTGCTCCCCGTTCTACCACAGTCACATCTACAAGCTTACTCTGGCCAGTTCAGCAGAAGCGATACGCCATTATTTGTTGACCTTAAGACTTTCACAGTACTCCTTGCGGGAGCTCCTCGGGATTGCCAATGTAATTCGCCTATTGACGAGGCATTTGGCTACTCTAAGAGAGTCATAGTTACTCCTGCCAGTTGCTCCCCGTTTTACCACAGTCACATCTACAAGCTTACTCTGGCCGTTCACCAGAAGCGATACGCCATTATTTGTTGACCTTAAGACTTTCACAGTACTCCTTGCGGGAGCTCCTCGGGATTGCCAATGTAATTCGCCTTTTGACGAGGCATTTGGCTACTCTAAGAGAGTCATAGTTACTCCTGCCAGTTGCTCCCCGTTTTACCACAGTCACATCTACAAGCTTACTCTGGCCGTTCACCAGAAGCGATACGCCATTATTTGTTGACCTTAAGACTTTCACAGTACTCCTTCCGGGAGCTCATCGAGAATGCCGATGTTTTTCGCCTGTTGACGAGGCATTTTTCTACCTTAAGAGAGTCATTGTTACACCTGCCAAATGCTCGCCGTTAACCACAGCCACATTTTCAAGCTTCCTCTGGCCCAGTTCACCTGAAGCGGTACACCATTATTTGTCGGCTTTGAGACCTTCACTGTACTCCTGCCGGGAGCACCTCGAGTTTGCCGATGTATTTCGCCTATTGACTAGGCATTTGGCTACCTTAAGAGAGTCATAGTTACTCCTACCACTTGCACCCAGATTTATCACTGTCACATCCTCAAGCTTTCTCCGGCCAGTTCACCACAAGCGATACGCCATTATCTGTCGACATAAAGTGTTTCACAGTACTACTGCTGGCAGCTCCTCGGTTTGCAGATGTATTTCGCGTGTTGACGAGGCATTTGGCTACCTTAAGAGAGTCATAGTTACTCCTGCCACTTGCTCCCCGTTCTACCACAGTCACATCTACAAGCTTACTCTGGCCAGTTCACCAGAAGCGATACGCCATTATTTGTTGACCTTAAGACTTTCACAGTACTCCTTGCGGGAGCTCCTCGGGATTGCCAATGTAATTCGCCTTTTGACGAGGCATTTGGCTACTCTAAGAGAGTCATAGTTACTCCTGCCAGTTGCTCCCCGTTTTACCACAGTCACATCTACAAGCTTACTCTGGCCGTTCACCAGAAGCGATACGCCATTATTTGTTGACCTTAAGACTTTCACAGTACTCCTTCCGGGAGCTCATCGAGAATGCCGATGTTTTTCGCCTGTTGACGAGGCATTTTTCTACCTTAAGAGAGTCATTGTTACACCTGCCAAATGCTCGCCGTTAGCCACAGCCACATTTTCAAGCTTCCTCTGGCCCAGTTCACCTGAAGCGGTACACCATTATTTGTCGGCTTTGAGACCTTCACTGTACTCCTGCCGGGAGCACCTCGAGTTTGCACCTTGCACCCAGATTTATCACTGTCACATCCTCAAGCATTCTCCGGCCAGTTCACCACAAGCGATACGCCATTATCTGTCGACATAAAGTATTTCACAGTACTACTGCTGGCAGCTCCTCGGTTTGCAGATGTATTTCGCATTTTGACGAGGCATTTGCCTACCTTAAGAGAGTCACAGTTACTCCTGCCACTTGCTCCCCGTTCTACCACAGTCACATCTACAAGCTTACTCTGGCCAGTTCACCAGAAGCGATACGCCATTATTTGTTGACCTTAAGACTTTCACAGTACTCCTTGCGGGAGCTCCTCGGGATTGCCAATGTAATTCGCCTTTTGACGAGGCATTTGGCTACTCTAAGAGAGTCATAGTTACTCCTGCCAGTTGCTCCCCGTTTTACCACAGTCACATCTACAAGCTTACTCTGGCCGTTCACCAGAAGCGATACGCCATTATTTGTTGACCTTAAGACTTTCACAGTACTCCTTCCGGGAGCTCATCGAGAATGCCGATGTTTTTCGCCTGTTGACGAGGCATTTTTCTACCTTAAGAGAGTCATTGTTACACCTGCCAAATGCTCGCCGTTAACCACAGCCACATTTTCAAGCTTCCTCTGGCCCAGTTCACCTGAAGCGGTACACCATTATTTGTCGGCTTTGAGACCTTCACTGTACTCCTGCCGGGAGCACCTCGAGTTTGCACCTTGCACCCAGATTTATCACTGTCACATCCTCAAGCTTTCTCCGGCCAGTTCACCACAAGCGATACGCCATTATCTGTCGACATAAAGTGTTTCACAGTACTACTGCTGGCAGCTCCTCGGTTTGCAGATGTATTTCGCGTGTTGACGAGGCATTTGGCTACCTTAAGAGAGTCATAGTTACTCCTGCCACTTGCTCCCCGTTCTACCACAGTCACATCTACAAGCTTACTCTGGCCAGTTCACCAGAAGCGATACGCCATTATTTGTTGACCTTAAGACTTTCACAGTACTCCTTGCGGGAGCTCCTCGGGATTGCCAATGTAATTCGCCTTTTGACGAGGCATTTGGCTACTCTAAGAGAGTCATAGTTACTCCTGCCAGTTGCTCCCCGTTTTACCACAGTCACATCTACAAGCTTACTCTGGCCGTTCACCAGAAGCGATACGCCATTATTTGTTGACCTTAAGACTTTCACAGTACTCCTTCCGGGAGCTCATCGAGAATGCCGATGTTTTTCGCCTGTTGACGAGGCATTTTTCTACCTTAAGAGAGTCATTGTTACACCTGCCAAATGCTCGCCGTTAACCACAGCCACATTTTCAAGCTTCCTCTGGCCCAGTTCACCTGAAGCGGTACACCATTATTTGTCGGCTTTGAGACCTTCACTGTACTCCTGCCGGGAGCACCTCGAGTTTGCCGATGTATTTCGCCTATTGACTAGGCATTTGGCTACCTTAAGAGAGTCATAGTTACTCCTACCACTTGCACCCAGATTTATCACTGTCACATCCTCAAGCTTTCTCCGGCCAGTTCACCACAAGCGATACGCCATTATCTGTCGACATAAAGTGTTTCACAGTACTACTGCTGGCAGCTCCTCGGTTTGCAGATGTATTTCGCGTGTTGACGAGGCATTTGGCTACCTTAAGAGAGTCATAGTTACTCCTGCCACTTGCTCCCCGTTCTACCACAGTCACATCTACAAGCTTACTCTGGCCAGTTCACCAGAAGCGATACGCCATTATTTGTTGACCTTAAGACATTCACAGTACTCCTTGCGGGAGCTCCTCGGGATTGCCAATGTAATTCGCCTTTTGACGAGGCATTTGGCTACTCTAAGAGAGTCATAGTTACTCCTGCCAGTTGCTCCCCGTTTTACCACAGTCACATCTACAAGCTTACTCTGGCCGTTCACCAGAAGCGATACGCCATTATTTGTTGACCTTAAGACTTTCACAGTACTCCTTCCGGGAGCTCATCGAGAATGCCGATGTTTTTCGCCTGTTGACGAGGCATTTTTCTACCTTAAGAGAGTCATTGTTACACCTGCCAAATGCTCGCCGTTAGCCACAGCCACATTTTCAAGCTTCCTCTGGCCCAGTTCACCTGAAGCGGTACACCATTATTTGTCGGCTTTGAGACCTTCACTGTACTCCTGCCGGGAGCACCTCGAGTTTGCACCTTGCACCCAGATTTATCACTGTCACATCCTCAAGCATTCTCCGGCCAGTTCACCACAAGCGATACGCCATTATCTGGCGACATAAAGTATTTCACAGTACTACTGCTGGCAGCTCCTCGGTTTGCAGATGTATTTCGCATTTTGACGAGGCATTTGCCTACCTTAAGAGAGTCATAGTTACTCCTGCCACTTGCTCCCCGTTCTACCACAGTCACATCTACAAGCTTACTCTGGCCAGTTCACCAGAAGCGATACGCCATTATTTGTTGACCTTAAGACTTTCACAGTACTCCTTGCGGGAGCTCCTCGGGATTGCCAATGTAATTCGCCTTTTGACGAGGCATTTGGCTACCCTAAGAGAGTCATAGTTACTCCTGCCAGTTGCTCCCCGTTCTACCACAGTCACATCTACAAGCTTACTCTGGCCGTTCACCAGAAGCGATACGCCATTATTTGTTGACCTTAAGACTTTCACAGTACTCCTTCCGGGAGCTCATCGAGAATGCCGATGTTATTCGCCTGTTGACGAGGCATTTTTCTACCTTAAGAGAGTCATTGTTACACCTGCCAAATGCTCGCCGTTAACCACAGCCACATTTTCAAGCTTCCTCTGGCCCAGTTCACCTGAAGCGGTACACCATTATTTGTCGGCTTTGAGACCTTCACTGTACTCCTGCCGGGAGCACCTCGAGTTTGCCGATGTATTTCACCTATTGACGAGGCATTTGGCTACCTTAAGAGAGTCATAGTTACTCCTACCACTTGCACCCAGATTTATCACTGTCACATCCTCAAGCTTTCTCCGGCCAGTTCACCACAAGCGATACGCCATTATCTGTCGACATAAAGTGTTTCACAGTACTACTGCTGGCAGCTCCTCGGTTTGCAGATGTATTTCGCATGTTGACGAGGCATTTGGCTACCTTAAGAGAGTCATAGTTACTCCTGCCACTTGCTCCCCGTTCTACCACAGTCACATCTACAAGCTTACTCTGGCCAGTTCACCAGAAGCGATACGCCATTATTTGTTGACCTTAAGACTTTCACAGTACTCCTTGCGGGAGCTCCTCGGGATTGCCAATGTAATTCGCCTTTTGACGAGGCATTTGGCTACTCTAAGAGAGTCATAGTTACTCCTGCCAGTTGCTCCCCGTTTTACCACAGTCACATCTACAAGCTTACTCTGGCCGTTCACCAGAAGCGATACGCCATTATTTGTTGACCTTAAGACTTTCACAGTACTCCTTCCGGGAGCTCATCGAGAATGCCGATGTTTTTCGCCTGTTGACGAGGCATTTTTCTACCTTAAGAGAGTCATTGTTACACCTGCCAAATGCTCGCCGTTAACCACAGCCACATTTTCAAGCTTCCTCTGGCCCAGTTCACCTGAAGCGGTACACCATTATTTGTCGGCTTTGAGACCTTCACTGTACTCCTGCCGGGAGCACCTCGAGTTTGCCGATGTATTTCGCCTATTGACTAGGCATTTGGCTACCTTAAGAGAGTCATAGTTACTCCTACCACTTGCACCCAGATTTATCACTGTCACATCCTCAAGCTTTCTCCGGCCAGTTCACCACAAGCGATACGCCATTATCTGTCGACATAAAGTGTTTCACAGTACTACTGCTGGCAGCTCCTCGGTTTGCAGATGTATTTCGCGTGTTGACGAGGCATTTGGCTACCTTAAGAGAGTCATAGTTACTCCTGCCACTTGCTCCCCGTTCTACCACAGTCACATCTACAAGCTTACTCTGGCCAGTTCACCAGAAGCGATACGCCATTATTTGTTGACCTTAAGACTTTCACAGTACTCCTTGCGGGAGCTCCTCGGGATTGCCAATGTAATTCGCCTTTTGACGAGGCATTTGGCTACTCTAAGAGAGTCATAGTTACTCCTGCCAGTTGCTCCCCGTTTTACCACAGTCACATCTACAAGCTTACTCTGGCCGTTCACCAGAAGCGATACGCCATTATTTGTTGACCTTAAGACTTTCACAGTACTCCTTCCGGGAGCTCATCGAGAATGCCGATGTTTTTCGCCTGTTGACGAGGCATTTTTCTACCTTAAGAGAGTCATTGTTACACCTGCCAAATGCTCGCCGTTAACCACAGCCACATTTTCAAGCTTCCTCTGGCCCAGTTCACCTGAAGCGGTACACCATTATTTGTCGGCTTTGAGACCTTCACTGTACTCCTGCCGGGAGCACCTCGAGTTTGCCGATGTATTTCGCCTATTGACGAGGCATTTGGCTACCTTAAGAGAGTCATAGTTACTCCAACCACTTGCACCCAGATTTATCACTGTCACATCCTCAAGCTTTCTCTGGCCAGTTCACCACAAGCGATACGCCATTATCTGTCGACATAAAGTGTTTCACAGTACTACTGCTGGCAGCTCCTCGGTTTGCAGATGTATTTCGCATGTTGACGAGGCATTTGGCTACCTTAAGAGAGTCATAGTTACTCCTGCCACTTGCTCCCCGTTCTACCACAGTCACATCTACAAGCTTACTCTGGCCAGTTCACCAGAAGCGATACGCCATTATTTGTTGACCTTAAGACTTTCAAAGTACTCCTTGCGGGAGCTCCTCGGGATTGCCAATGTAATTCGCCTTTTGACGAGGCATTTGGCTACTCTAAGAGAGTCATAGTTACTCCTGCCAGTTGCTCCCCGTTTTACCACAGTCACATCTACAAGCTTACTCTGGCCGTTCACCAGAAGCGATACGCCATTATTTGTTGACCTTAAGACTTTCACAGTACTCCTTCCGGGAGCTCATCGAGAATGCCGATGTTTTTCGCCTGTTGACGAGGCATTTTTCTACCTTAAGAGAGTCATTGTTACACCTGCCAAATGCTCGCCGTTAACCACAGCCACATTTTCAAGCTTCCTCTGGCCCAGTTCACCTGAAGCGGTACACCATTATTTGTCGGCTTTGAGACCTTCACTGTACTCCTGCCGGGAGCACCTCGAGTTTGCCGATGTATTTCGCCTATTGACTAGGCATTTGGCTACCTTAAGAGAGTCATAGTTACTCCTACCACTTGCACCCAGATTTATCACTGTCACATCCTCAAGCTTTCTCCGGCCAGTTCACCACAAGCGATACGCCATTATCTGTCGACATAAAGTGTTTCACAGTACTACTGCTGGCAGCTCCTCGGTTTGCAGATGTATTTCGCGTGTTGACGAGGCATTTGGCTACCTTAAGAGAGTCATAGTTACTCCTGCCACTTGCTCCCCGTTCTACCACAGTCACATCTACAAGCTTACTCTGGCCGTTCACCAGAAGCGATACGCCATTATTTGTTGACCTTAAGACTTTCACAGTACTCCTTCCGGGAGCTCATCGAGAATGCCGATGTTTTTCGCCTGTTGACGAGGCATTTTTCTACCTTAAGAGAGTCATTGTTACACCTGCCAAATGCTCGCCGTTAACCACAGCCACATTTTCAAGCTTCCTCTGGCCCAGTTCACCTGAAGCGGTACACCATTATTTGTCGGCTTTGAGACCTTCACTGTACTCCTGCCGGGAGCACCTCGAGTTTGCCGATGTATTTCGCCTATTGACTAGGCATTTGGCTACCTTAAGAGAGTCATAGTTACTCCTACCACTTGCACCCAGATTTATCACTGTCACATCCTCAAGCTTTCTCCGGCCAGTTCACCAAAAGCGATACGCCATTATCTGTCGACATAAAGTGTTTCACAGTACTACTGCTGGCAGCTCCTCGGTTTGCAGATGTATTTCGCATGTTGACGAGGCATTTGGCTACCTTAAGAGAGTCATAGTTACTCCTGCCACTTGCTCCCCGTTCTACCACAGTCACATCTACAAGCTTACTCTGGCCGTTCACCAGAAGCGATACGCCATTATTTGTTGACCTTAAGACTTTCACAATACTCCTTCCGGGAGCTCATCGAGAATGCCGATGTTTTTCGCCTGTTGACGAGGCATTTTTCTACCTTAAGAGAGTCATTGTTACACCTGCCAAATGCTCGCCGTTAACCACAGCCACATTTTCAAGCTTCCTCTGGCCCAGTTCACCTGAAGCGGTACACCATTATTTGTCGGCTTTGAGACCTTCACTGTACTCCTGCCGGGAGCACCTCGAGTTTGCCGATGTATTTCACCTATTGACGAGGCATTTGGCTACCTTAAGAGAGTCATAGTTACTCCTACCACTTGCACCCAGATTTATCACTGTCACATCCTCAAGCTTTCTCCGGCCAGTTCACCACAAGCGATACGCCATTATCTGTCGACATAAAGTGTTTCACAGTACTACAGCTGGCAGCTCCTCGGTTTGCAGATGTATTTCGCATGTTGACGAGGCATTTGGCTACCTTAAGAGAGTCATAGTTACTCCTGCCACTTGCTCCCCGTTCTACCACAGTCACATCTACAAGCTTACTCTGGCCAGTTCACCAGAAGCGATACGCCATTATTTGTTGACCTTAAGACTTTCACAGTACTCCTTGCGGGAGCTCCTCGGGATTGCCAATGTAATTCGCCTATTGACGAGGCATTTGGCTACTCTAAGAGAGTCATAGTTACTCCTGCCAGTTGCTCCCCGTTTTACCACAGTCACATCTACAAGCTTACTCTGGCCGTTCACCAGAAGCGATACGCCATTATTTGTTGACCTTAAGACTTTCACAGTACTCCTTGCGGGAGCTCCTCGGGATTGCCAATGTAATTCGCCTTTTGACGAGGCATTTGGCTACTCTAAGAGAGTCATAGTTACTCCTGCCAGTTGCTCCCCGTTTTACCACAGTCACATCTACAAGCTTACTCTGGCCGTTCACCAGAAGCGATACGCCATTATTTGTTGACCTTAAGACTTTCACAGTACTCCTTCCGGGAGCTCATCGAGAATGCCGATGTTTTTCGCCTGTTGACGAGGCATTTTTCTACCTTAAGAGAGTCATTGTTACACCTGCCAAATGCTCGCCGTTAACCACAGACACATTTTCAAGCTTCCTCTGGCCCAGTTCACCTGAAGCGGTACACCATTATTTGTCGGCTTTGAGACCTTCACTGTACTCCTGCCGGGAGCACCTCGAGTTTGCCGATGTATTTCGCCTATTGACTAGGCATTTGGCTACCTTAAGAGAGTCATAGTTACTCCTACCACTTGCACCCAGATTTATCACTGTCACATCCTCAAGCTTTCTCCGGCCAGTTCACCACAAGCGATACGCCATTATCTGTCGACATAAAGTGTTTCACAGTACTACTGCTGGCAGCTCCTCGGTTTGCAGATGTATTTCGCGTGTTAACGAGGCATTTGGCTACCTTAAGAGAGTCATAGTTACTCCTGCCACTTGCTCCCCGTTCTACCACAGTCACATCTACAAGCTTACTCTGGCCAGTTCACCAGAAGCGATACGCCATTATTTGTTGACCTTAAGACTTTCACAGTACTCCTTGCGGGAGCTCCTCGGAATTGCCAATGTAATTCGCCTTTTGACGAGGCATTTGGCTACTCTAAGAGAGTCATAGTTACTCCTGCCAGTTGCTCCCCGTTTTACCACAGTCACATCTACAAGCTTACTCTGGCCGTTCACCAGAAGCGATACGCCATTATTTGTTGACCTTAAGACTTTCACAGTACTCCTTCCGGGAGCTCATCGAGAATGCCGATGTTTTTCGCCTGTTGACGAGGCATTTTTCTACCTTAAGAGAGTCATTGTTACACCTGCCAAATGCTCGCCGTTAACCACAGCCACATTTTCAAGCTTCCTCTGGCCCAGTTCACCTGAAGCGGTACACCATTATTTGTCGGCTTTGAGACCTTCACTGTACTCCTGCCGGGAGCACCTCGAGTTTGCCGATGTATTTCGCCTATTGACGAGACATTTGGCTACCTTAAGAGAGTCATAGTTACTCCTACCACATGCACCCAGATTTATCACTGTCACATCCTCAAGCTTTCTCCGGCCAGTTCACCACAAGCGATACGCCATTATCTGTCGACATAAAGTGTTTCACAGTACTACTGCTGGCAGCTCCTCGGTTTGCAGATGTATTTCGCGTGTTGACGAGGCATTTGGCTACCTTAAGAGAGTCACAGTTACTCCTGCCACTTGCTCCCCGTTCTACCACAGTCACATCTACAAGCTTACTCTGGCCAGTTCACCAGAAGCGATACGCCATTATTTGTTGACCTTAAGACTTTCACAGTACTCCTTGCGGGAGCTCCTCGGGATTGCCAATGTAATTCGCCTTTTGACGAGGCATTTGGCTACTCTAAGAGAGTCATAGTTACTCCTGCCAGTTGCTCCCCGTTTTACCACAGTCACATCTACAAGCTTACTCTGGCCGTTCACCAGAAGCGATACGCCATTATTTGTTGACCTTAAGACTTTCACAGTACTCCTTCCGGGAGCTCATCGAGAATGCCGATGTTTTTCGCCTGTTGACGAGGCATTTTTCTACCTTAAGAGAGTCATTGTTACACCTGCCAAATGCTCGCCGTTAACCACAGCCACATTTTCAAGCTTCCTCTGGCCCAGTTCACCTGAAGCGGTACACCATTATTTGTCGGCTTTGAGACCTTCACTGTACTCCTGCCGGGAGCACCTCGAGTTTGCACCTTGCACCCAGATTTATCACTGTCACATCCTCAAGCTTTCTCCGGCCAGTTCACCACAAGCGATACGCCATTATCTGTCGACATAAAGTGTTTCACAGTACTACTGCTGGCAGCTCCTCGGTTTGCAGATGTATTTCGCGTGTTGACGAGGCATTTGGCTACCTTAAGAGAGTCATAGTTACTCCTGCCACTTGCTCCCCGTTCTACCACAGTCACATCTACAAGCTTACTCTGGCCAGTTCACCAGAAGCGATACGCCATTATTTGTTGACCTTAAGACTTTCACAGTACTCCTTGCGGGAGCTCCTCGGGATTGCCAATGTAATTCGCCTTTTGACGAGGCATTTGGCTACTCTAAGAGAGTCATAGTTACTCCTGCCAGTTGCTCCCCGTTTTACCACAGTCACATCTACAAGCTTACTCTGGCCGTTCACCAGAAGCGATACGCCATTATTTGTTGACCTTAAGACTTTCACAGTACTCCTTCCGGGAGCTCATCGAGAATGCCGATGTTTTTCGCCTGTTGACGAGGCATTTTTCTACCTTAAGAGAGTCATTGTTACACCTGCCAAATGCTCGCCATTAACCACAGCCACATTTTCAAGCTTCCTCTGGCCCAGTTCACCTGAAGCGGTACACCATTATTTGTCGGCTTTGAGACCTTCACTGTACTCCTGCCGGGAGCACCTCGAGTTTGCCGATGTATTTCGCCTATTGACTAGGCATTTGGCTACCTTAAGAGAGTCATAGTTACTCCTACCACTTGCACCCAGATTTATCACTGTCACATCCTCAAGCTTTCTCCGGCCAGTTCACCACAAGCGATACGCCATTATCTGTCGACATAAAGTGTTTCACAGTACTACTGCTGGCAGCTCCTCGGTTTGCAGATGTATTTCGCGTGTTGACGAGGCATTTGGCTACCTTAAGAGAGTCATAGTTACTCCTGCCACTTGCTCCCCGTTCTACCACAGTCACATCTACAAGCTTACTCTGGCCAGTTCACCAGAAGCGATACGCCATTATTTGTTGACCTTAAGACTTTCACAGTACTCCTTGCGGGAGCTCCTCGGGATTGCCAATGTAATTCGCCTTTTGACGAGGCATTTGGCTACTCTAAGAGAGTCATAGTTACTCCTGCCAGTTGCTCCCCGTTTTACCACAGTCACATCTACAAGCTTACTCTGGCCGTTCACCAGAAGCGATACGCCATTATTTGTTGACCTTAAGACTTTCACAGTACTCCTTCCGGGAGCTCATCGAGAATGCCGATGTTTTTCGCCTGTTGACGAGGCATTTTTCTACCTTAAGAGAGTCATTGTTACACCTGCCAAATGCTCGCCGTTAGCCACAGCCACATTTTCAAGCTTCCTCTGGCCCAGTTCACCTGAAGCGGTACACCATTATTTGTCGGCTTTGAGACCTTCACTGTACTCCTGCCGGGAGCACCTCGAGTTTGCACCTTGCACCCAGATTTATCACTGTCACATCCTCAAGCTTTCTCCGGCCAGTTCACCACAAGCGATACGCCATTATCTGTCGACATAAAGTGTTTCACAGTACTACTGCTGGCAGCTCCTCGGTTTGCAGATGTATTTCGCGTGTTGACGAGGCATTTGGCTACCTTAAGAGAGTCATAGTTACTCCTGCCACTTGCTCCCCGTTCTACCACAGTCACATCTACAAGCTTACTCTGGCCAGTTCACCAGAAGCGATACGCCATTATTTGTTGACCTTAAGACTTTCACAGTACTCCTTGCGGGAGCTCCTCGGGATTGCCAATGTAATTCGCCTTTTGACGAGGCATTTGGCTACTCTAAGAGAGTCATAGTTACTCCTGCCAGTTGCTCCCCGTTTTACCACAGTCACATCTACAAGCTTACTCTGGCCGTTCACCAGAAGCGATACGCCATTATTTGTTGACCTTAAGACTTTCACAGTACTCCTTCCGGGAGCTCATCGAGAATGCCGATGTTTTTCGCCTGTTGACGAGGCATTTTTCTACCTTAAGAGAGTCATTGTTACACCTGCCAAATGCTCGCCGTTAGCCACAGCCACATTTTCAAGCTTCCTCTGGCCCAGTTCACCTGAAGCGGTACACCATTATTTGTCGGCTTTGAGACCTTCACTGTACTCCTGCCGGGAGCACCTCGAGTTTGCACCTTGCACCCAGATTTATCACTGTCACATCCTCAAGCATTCTCCGGCCAGTTCACCACAAGCGATACGCCATTATCTGTCGACATAAAGTATTTCACAGTACTACTGCTGGCAGCTCCTCGGTTTGCAGATGTATTTCGCATTTTGACGAGGCATTTGCCTACCTTAAGAGAGTCATAGTTACTCCTGCCACTTGCTCCCCGTTCTACCACAGTCACATCTACAAGCTTACTCTGGCCAGTTCACCAGAAGCGATACGCCATTATTTGTTGACCTTAAGACTTTCACAGTACTCCTTGCGGGAGCTCCTCGGGATTGCCAATGTAATTCGCCTTTTGACGAGGCATTTGGCTACCCTAAGAGAGTCATAGTTACTCCTGCCAGTTGCTCCCATTTCTACCACTGTCACATCTACAAGCTTACTCTGGCCGTTCACCAGAAGCGATACGCCATTACTTGTTGACCTTAAGATTTTCACAGTACTCCTTCCGGGAGCTCATCGAGAATGCCGATGTTTTTCGCCTGTTGACGAGGCATTTTTCTACCTTAAGAGAGTCATTGTTACACCTGCCAAATGCTCGCCGTTAACCACAGCCACATTTTCAAGCTTCCTCTGGCCCAGTTCACCTGAAGCGGTACACCTTTATTTGTCGGCTTTGAGACCTTCACTGTACTCCTGCCGGGAGCACCTCGAGTTTGCCGATGTATTTCACCTATTGACGAGGCATTTGGCTACCTTAAGAGAGTCATAGTTACTCCTACCACTTGCACCCAGATTTATCACTGTCACATCCTCAAGCTTTCTCCGGCCAGTTCACCACAAGCGATACGCCATTATCTGTCGACATAAAGTGTTTCACAGTACTACTGCTGGCAGCTCCTCGGTTTGCAGATGTATTTCGCATGTTGACGAGGCATTTGGCTACCTTAAGAGAGTCATAGTTACTCCTGCCACTTGCTCCCCGTTCTACCACAGTCACATCTACAAGCTTACTCTGGCCAGTTCACCAGAAGCGATACGCCATTATTTGTTGACCTTAAGACTTTCACAGTACTCCTTGCGGGAGCTCCTCGGGATTGCCAATGTAATTCGCCTTTTGACGAGGCATTTGGCTACTCTAAGAGAGTCATAGTTACTCCTGCCAGTTGCTCCCCGTTTTACCACAGTCACATCTACAAGCTTACTCTGGCCGTTCACCAGAAGCGATACGCCATTATTTGTTGACCTTAAGACTTTCACAGTACTCCTTCCGGGAGCTCATCGAGAATGCCGATGTTTTTCGCCTGTTGACGAGGCATTTTTCTACCTTAAGAGAGTCATTGTTACACCTGCCAAATGCTCGCCGTTAGCCACAGCCACATTTTCAAGCTTCCTCTGGCCCAGTTCACCTAAAGCGGTACACCATTATTTGTCGGCTTTGAGACCTTCACTGTACTCCTGCCGGGAGCACCTCGAGTTTGCACCTTGCACCCAGATTTATCACTGTCACATCCTCAAGCATTCTCCGGCCAGTTCACCACAAGCGATACGCCATTATCTGTCGACATAAAGTATTTCACAGTACTACTGCTGGCAGCTCCTCGGTTTGCAGATGTATTTCGCATTTTGACGAGGCATTTGCCTACCTTAAGAGAGTCATAGTTACTCCTGCCACTTGCTCCCCGTTCTACCACAGTCACATCTACAAGCTTACTCTGGCCAGTTCACCAGAAGCGATACGCCATTATTTGTTGACCTTAAGACTTTCACAGTACTCCTTGCGGGAGCTCCTCGGGATTGCCAATGTAATTCGCCTTTTGACGAGGCATTTGGCTACCCTAAGAGAGTCATAGTTACTCCTGCCAGTTGCTCCCCGTTCTACCACAGTCACATCTACAAGCTTACTCTGGCCGTTCACCAGAAGCGATACGCCATTATTTGTTGACCTTAAGACTTTCACAGTACTCCTTCCGGGAGCTCATCGAGAATGCCGATGTTTTTCGCCTGTTGACGAGGCATTTTTCTACCTTAAGAGAGCCATTGTTACACCTGCCAAATGCTCGCCGTTAACCACAGCCACATTTTCAAGCTTCCTCTGGCCCAGTTCACCTGAAGCGGTACACCATTATTTGTCGGCTTTGAGACCTTCACTGTACTCCTGCCGGGAGCACCTCGAGTTTGCCGATGTATTTCACCTATTGACGAGGCATTTGGCTACCTTAAGAGAGTCATAGTTACTCCTACGACTTGCACCCAGATTTATCACTGTCACATCCTCAAGCTTTCTCCGGCCAGTTCACCACAAGCGATACGCCATTATCTGTCGACATAAAGTGTTTCACAGTACTACTGCTGGCAGCTCCTCGGTTTGCAGATGTATTTCGCATGTTGACGAGGCATTTGGCTACCTTAAGAGAGTCATAGTTACTCCTGCCACTTGCTCCCCGTTCTACCACAGTCACATCTACAAGCTTACTCTGGCCAGTTCACCAGAAGCGATACGCCATTATTTGTTGACCTTAAGACTTTCACAGTACTCCTTGCGGGAGCTCCTCGGGATTGCCAATGTAATTCGCCTTTTGACGAGGCATTTGGCTACTCTAAGAGAGTCATAGTTACTCCTGCCAGTTGCTCCCCGTTTTACCACAGTCACATCTACAAGCTTACTCTGGCCGTTCACCAGAAGCGATACGCCTTTATTTGTTGACCTTAAGACTTTCACAGTACTCCTTCCGGGAGCTCATCGAGAATGCCGATGTTTTTCGCCTGTTGACGAGGCATTTTTCTACCTTAAGAGAGTCATTGTTACACCTGCCAAATGCTCGCCGTTAACCACAGCCACATTTTCAAGCTTCCTCTGGCCCAGTTCACCTGAAGCGGTACACCATTATTTGTCGGCTTTGAGACCTTCACTGTACTCCTGCCGGGAGCACCTCGAGTTTGCCGATGTATTTCGCCTATTGACTAGGCATTTGGCTACCTTAAGAGAGTCATAGTTACTCCTACCACTTGCACCCAGATTTATCACTGTCACATCCTCAAGCTTTCTCCGGCCAGTTCACCACAAGCGATACGCCATTATCTGTCGACATAAAGTGTTTCACAGTACTACTGCTGGCAGCTCCTCGGTTTGCAGATGTATTTCGCGTGTTGACGAGGCATTTGGCTACCTTAAGAGAGTCATAGTTACTCCTGCCACTTGCTCCCCGTTCTACCACAGTCACATCTACAAGCTTACTCTGGCCAGTTCACCAGAAGCGATACGCCATTATTTGTTGACCTTAAGACTTTCACAGTACTCCTTGCGGGAGCTCCTCGGGATTGCCAATGTAATTCGCCTTTTGACGAGGCATTTGGCTACTCTAAGAGAGTCATAGTTACTCCTGCCAGTTGCTCCCCGTTTTACCACAGTCACATCTACAAGCTTACTCTGGCCGTTCACCAGAAGCGATACGCCATTATTTGTTGACCTTAAGACTTTCACAGTACTCCTTCCGGGAGCTCATCGAGAATGCCGATGTTTTTCGCCTGTTGACGAGGCATTTTTCTACCTTAAGAGAGTCATTGTTACACCTGCCAAATGCTCGCCGTTAACCACAGCCACATTTTCAAGCTTCCTCTGGCCCAGTTCACCTGAAGCGGTACACCATTATTTGTCGGCTTTGAGACCTTCACTGTACTCCTGCCGGGAGCACCTCGAGTTTGCCGATGTATTTCGCCTATTGACTAGGCATTTGGCTACCTTAAGAGAGTCATAGTTACTCCTACCACTTGCACCCAGATTTATCACTGTCACATCCTCAAGCTTTCTCCGGCCAGTTCACCACAAGCGATACGCCATTATCTGTCGACATAAAGTGTTTCACAGTACTACTGCTGGCAGCTCCTCGGTTTGCAGATGTATTTCGCGTGTTGACGAGGCATTTGGCTACCTTAAGAGAGTCATAGTTACTCCTGCCACTTGCTCCCCGTTCTACCACAGTCACATCTACAAGCTTACTCTGGCCGTTCACCAGAAGCGATACGCCATTATTTGTTGACCTTAAGACTTTCACAGTACTCCTTCCGGGAGCTCATCGAGAATGCCGATGTTTTTCGCCTGTTGACGAGGCATTTTTCTACCTTAAGAGAGTCATTGTTACACCTGCCAAATGCTCGCCGTTAACCACAGCCACATTTTCAAGCTTCCTCTGGCCCAGTTCACCTGAAGCGGTACACCATTATTTGTCGGCTTTGAGACCTTCACTGTACTCCTGCCGGGAGCACCTCGAGTTTGCCGATGTATTTCACCTATTGACGAGGCATTTGGCTACCTTAAGAGAGTCATAGTTACTCCTACCACTTGCACCCAGATTTATCACTGTCACATCCTCAAGCTTTCTCCGGCCAGTTCACCACAAGCGATACGCCATTATCTGTCGACATAAAGTGTTTCACAGTACTACTGCTGGCAGCTCCTCGGTTTGCAGATGTATTTCGCATGTTGACGAGGCATTTGGCTACCTTAAGAGAGTCATAGTTACTCCTGCCACTTGCTCCCCGTTCTACCACAGTCACATCTACAAGCTTACTCTGGCCAGTTCACCAGAAGCGATACGCCATTATTTGTTGACCTTAAGACTTTCACAGTACTCCTTGCGGGAGCTCCTCGGGATTGCCAATGTAATTCGCCTTTTGACGAGGCATTTGGCTACTCTAAGAGAGTCATAGTTACTCCTGCCAGTTGCTCCCCGTTTTACCACAGTCACATCTACAAGCTTACTCTGGCCGTTCACCAGAAGCGATACGCCATTATTTGTTGACCTTAAGACTTTCACAGTACTCCTTCCGGGAGCTCATCGAGAATGCCGATGTTTTTCGCCTGTTGACGAGGCATTTTTCTACCTTAAGAGAGTCATTGTTACACCTGCCAAATGCTCGCCGTTAACCACAGCCACATTTTCAAGCTTCCTCTGGCCCAGTTCACCTGAAGCGGTACACCATTATTTGTCGGCTTTGAGACCTTCACTGTACTCCTGCCGGGAGCACCTCGAGTTTGCCGATGTATTTCGCCTATTGACTAGGCATTTGGCTACCTTAAGAGAGTCATAGTTACTCCTACCACTTGCACCCAGATTTATCACTGTCACATCCTCAAGCTTTCTCCGGCCAGTTCACCACAAGCGATACGCCATTATCTGTCGACATAAAGTGTTTCACAGTACTACTGCTGGCAGCTCCTCGGTTTGCAGATGTATTTCGCGTGTTGACGAGGCATTTGGCTACCTTAAGAGAGTCATAGTTACTCCTGCCACTTGCTCCCCGTTCTACCACAGTCACATCTACAAGCTTACTCTGGCCAGTTCACCAGAAGCGATACGCCATTATTTGTTGACCTTAAGACTTTCACAGTACTCCTTGCGGGAGCTCCTCGGGATTGCCAATGTAATTCGCCTTTTGACGAGGCATTTGGCTACTCTAAGAGAGTCATAGTTACTCCTGCCAGTTGCTCCCCGTTTTACCACAGTCACATCTACAAGCTTACTCTGGCCGTTCACCAGAAGCGATACGCCATTATTTGTTGACCTTAAGACTTTCACAGTACTCCTTCCGGGAGCTCATCGAGAATACCGATGTTTTTCGCCTGTTGACGAGGCATTTTTCTACCTTAAGAGAGTCATTGTTACACCTGCCAAATGCTCGCCGTTAACCACAGCCACATTTTCAAGCTTCCTCTGGCCCAGTTCACCTGAAGCGGTACACCATTATTTGTCGGCTTTGAGACCTTCACTGTACTCCTGCCGGGAGCACCTCGAGTTTGCCGATGTATTTCGCCTATTGACTAGGCATTTGGCTACCTTAAGAGAGTCATAGTTACTCCTACCACTTGCACCCAGATTTATCACTGTCACATCCTCAAGCTTTCTCCGGCCAGTTCACCACAAGCGATACGCCATTATCTGTCGACATAAAGTGTTTCACAGTACTACTGCTGGCAGCTCCTCGGTTTGCAGATGTATTTCGCGTGTTGACGAGGCATTTGGCTACCTTAAGAGAGTCATAGTTACTCCTGCCACTTGCTCCCCGTTCTACCACAGTCACATCTACAAGCTTACTCTGGCCAGTTCACCAGAAGCGATACGCCATTATTTGTTGACCTTAAGACTTTCACAGTACTCCTTGCGGGAGCTCCTCGGGATTGCCAATGTAATTCGCCTTTTGACGAGGCATTTGGCTACTCTAAGAGAGTCATAGTTACTCCTGCCAGTTGCTCCCCGTTTTACCACAGTCACATCTACAAGCTTACTCTGGCCGTTCACCAGAAGCGATACGCCATTATTTGTTGACCTTAAGACTTTCACAGTACTCCTTCCGGGAGCTCATCGAGAATGCCGATGTTTTTCGCCTGTTGACGAGGCATTTTTCTACCTTAAGAGAGTCATTGTTACACCTGCCAAATGCTCGCCGTTAGCCACAGCCACATTTTGAAGCTTCTCTGGCCCAGTTCACCTGAAGCGGTACACCATTATTTGTCGGCTTTGAGACCTTCACTGTACTCCTGCCGGGAGCACCTCGAGTTTGCACCTTGCACCCAGATTTATCACTGTCACATCCTCAAGCTTTCTCCGGCCAGTTCACCACAAGCGATACGCCATTATCTGTCGACATAAAGTGTTTCACAGTACTACTGCTGGCAGCTCCTCGGTTTGCAGATGTATTTCGCATGTTGACGAGGCATTTGGCTACCTTAAGAGAGTCATAGTTACTCCTGCCACTTGCTCCCCGTTCTACCACAGTCACATCTACAAGCTTACTCTGGCCAGTTCACCAGAAGCGATACGCCATTATTTGTTGACCTTAAGACTTTCACAGTACTCCTTGCGGGAGCTCCTCGGGATTGCCAATGTAATTCGCCTTTTGACGAGGCATTTGGCTACTCTAAGAGAGTCATAGTTACTCCTGCCAGTTGCTCCCCGTTTTACCACAGTCACATCTACAAGCTTACTCTGGCCGTTCACCAGAAGCGATACGCCATTATTTGTTGACCTTAAGACTTTCACAGTACTCCTTCCGGGAGCTCATCGAGAATGCCGATGTTTTTCGCCTGTTGACGAGGCATTTTTCTACCTTAAGAGAGTCATTGTTACACCTGCCAAATGCTCGCCGTTAACCACAGCCACATTTTCAAGCTTCCTCTGGCCCAGTTCACCTGAAGCGGTACACCATTATTTGTCGGCTTTGAGACCTTCACTGTACTCCTGCCGGGAGCACCTCGAGTTTGCCGATGTATTTCGCCTATTGACTAGGCATTTGGCTACCTTAAGAGAGTCATAGTTACTCCTACCACTTGCACCCAGATTTATCACTGTCACATCCTCAAGCTTTCTCCGGCCAGTTCACCACAAGCGATACGCCATTATCTGTCGACATAAAGTGTTTCACAGTACTACTGCTGGCAGCTCCTCGGTTTGCAGATGTATTTCGCGTGTTGACGAGGCATTTGGCTACCTTAAGAGAGTCATAGTTACTCCTGCCACTTGCTCCCCGTTCTACCACAGTCACATCTACAAGCTTACTCTGGCCAGTTCACCAGAAGCGATACGCCATTATTTGTTGACCTTAAGACTTTCACAGTACTCCTTGCGGGAGCTCCTCGGGATTGCCAATGTAATTCGCCTTTTGACGAGGCATTTGGCTACTCTAAGAGAGTCATAGTTACTCCTGCCAGTTGCTCCCCGTTTTACCACAGTCACATCTACAAGCTTACTCTGGCCGTTCACCAGAAGCGATACGCCTTTATTTGTTGACCTTAAGACTTTCACAGTACTCCTTCCGGGAGCTCATCGAGAATGCCGATGTTTTTCGCCTGTTGACGAGGCATTTTTCTACCTTAAGAGAGTCATTGTTACACCTGCCAAATGCTCGCCGTTAACCACAGCCACATTTTCAAGCTTCCTCTGGCCCAGTTCACCTGAAGCGGTACACCATTATTTGTCGGCTTTGAGACCTTCACTGTACTCCTGCCGGGAGCACCTCGAGTTTGCCGATGTATTTCGCCTATTGACTAGGCATTTGGCTACCTTAAGAGAGTCATAGTTACTCCTACCACTTGCACCCAGATTTATCACTGTCACATCCTCAAGCTTTCTCCGGCCAGTTCACCACAAGCGATACGCCATTATCTGTCGACATAAAGTGTTTCACAGTACTACTGCTGGCAGCTCCTCGGTTTGCAGATGTATTTCGCGTGTTGACGAGGCATTTGGCTACCTTAAGAGAGTCATAGTTACTCCTGCCACTTGCTCCCCGTTCTACCACAGTCACATCTACAAGCTTACTCTGGCCAGTTCACCAGAAGCGATACGCCATTATTTGTTGACCTTAAGACTTTCACAGTACTCCTTGCGGGAGCTCCTCGGGATTGCCAATGTAATTCGCCTTTTGACGAGGCATTTGGCTACTCTAAGAGAGTCATAGTTACTCCTGCCAGTTGCTCCCCGTTTTACCACAGTCACATCTACAAGCTTACTCTGGCCGTTCACCAGAAGCGATACGCCATTATTTGTTGACCTTAAGACTTTCACAGTACTCCTTCCGGGAGCTCATCGAGAATGCCGATGTTTTTCGCCTGTTGACGAGGCATTTTTCTACCTTAAGAGAGTCATTGTTACACCTGCCAAATGCTCGCCGTTAGCCACAGCCACATTTTGAAGCTTCTCTGGCCCAGTTCACCTGAAGCGGTACACCATTATTTGTCGGCTTTGAGACCTTCACTGTACTCCTGCCGGGAGCACCTCGAGTTTGCACCTTGCACCCAGATTTATCACTGTCACATCCTCAAGCTTTCTCCGGCCAGTTCACCACAAGCGATACGCCATTATCTGTCGACATAAAGTGTTTCACAGTACTATTGCTGGCAGCTCCTCGGTTTGCAGATGTATTTCGCATGTTGACGAGGCATTTGGCTACCTTAAGAGAGTCATAGTTACTCCTGCCACTTGCTCCCCGTTCTACCACAGTCACATCTACAAGCTTACTCTGGCCAGTTCACCAGAAGCGATACGCCATTATTTGTTGACCTTAAGACTTTCACAGTACTCCTTGCGGGAGCTCCTCGGGATTGCCAATGTAATTCGCCTTTTGACGAGGCATTTGGCTACCCTAAGAGAGTCATAGTTACTCCTGCCAGTTGCTCCCCGTTTTACCACAGTCACATCTACAAGCTTACTCTGGCCGTTCACCAGAAGCGATACGCCATTATTTGTTGACCTTAAGACTTTCACAGTACTCCTTCCGGGAGCTCATCGAGAATGCCGATGTTTTTCGCCTGTTGACGAGGCATTTTTCTACCTTAAGAGAGTCATTGTTACACCTGCCAAATGCACGCCGTTAACCACAGCCACATTTTCAAGCTTCCTCTGGCCCAGTTCACCTGAAGCGGTACACCATTATTTGTCGGCTTTGAGACCTTCACTGCACTCCTGCCGGGAGCACCTCGAGTTTGCCGATGTATTTCGCCTATTGACGAGGCATTTGGCTACCTTAAGAGAGTCATAGTTACTCCAACCACTTGCACCCAGATTTATCACTGTCACATCCTCAAGCTTTCTCCGGCCAGTTCACCACAAGCGATACGCCATTATCTGTCGACATAAAGTGTTTCACAGTACTACTGCTGGCAGCTCCTCGGTTTGCAGATGTATTTCGCATGTTGACGAGGCATTTGGCTACCTTAAGAGAGTCATAGTTACTCCTGCCACTTGCTCCCCGTTCTACCACAGTCACATCTACAAGCTTACTCTGGCCAGTTCACCAGAAGCGATACGCCATTATTTGTTGACCTTAAGACTTTCACAGTACTCCTTGCGGGAGCTCCTCGGGATTGCCAATGTAATTCGCCTTTTGACGAGGCATTTGGCTACTCTAAGAGAGTCATAGTTACTCCTGCCAGTTGCTCCCCGTTTTACCACAGTCACATCTACAAGCTTACTCTGGCCGTTCACCAGAAGCGATACGCCATTATTTGTTGACCTTAAGACTTTCACAGTACTCCTTCCGGGAGCTCATCGAGAATGCCGATGTTTTTCGCCTGTTGACGAGGCATTTTTCTACCTTAAGAGAGTCATTGTTACACCTGCCAAATGCTCGCCGTTAGCCACAGCCACATTTTCAAGCTTCCTCTGGCCCAGTTCACCTGAAGCGGTACACCATTATTTGTCGGCTTTGAGACCTTCACTGTACTCCTGCCGGGAGCACCTCGAGTTTGCACCTTGCACCCAGATTTATCACTGTCACATCCTCAAGCTTTCTCCGGCCAGTTCACCACAAGCGATACGCCATTATCTGTCGACATAAAGTGTTTCACAGTACTACTGCTGGCAGCTCCTCGGTTTGCAGATGTATTTCGCATGTTGACGAGGCATTTGGCTACCTTAAGAGAGTCATAGTTACTCCTGCCACTTGCTCCCCGTCCTACCACAGTCACATCTACAAGCTTACTCTGGCCGTTCACCAGAAGCGATACGCCATTATTTGTTGACCTTAAGACTTTCACAGCACTCCTTGCGGGAGCTCCTAGGGATTGCCAATGTAATTCGCCTTCTGACGAGGCATTTGGCTACTCTAAGAGAGTCATAGTTACTCCTGCCAGTTGCTCCCCGTTTTACCACAGTCACATCTACAAGCTTACTCTGGCCGTTCACCAGAAGCGATACGCCATTATTTGTTGACCTTAAGACTTTCACAGTACTCCTTCCGGGAGCTCATCGAGAATGCCGATGTTTTTCGCCTGTTGACGAGGCATTTTTCTACCTTAAGAGAGTCATTGTTACACCTGCCAAATGCTCGCCGTTAGCCACAGCCACATTTTCAAGCTTCCTCTGGCCCAGTTCACCTGAAGCGGTACACCATTATTTGTCGGCTTTGAGACCTTCACTGTACTCCTGCCGGGAGCACCTCGAGTTTGCCGATGTATTTCGCCTATTGACGAGGCATTTGGCTACCTTAAGAGAGTCATAGTTACTCCAACCACTTGCACCCAGATTTATCACTGTCACATCCTCAAGCTTTCTCCGGCCAGTTCACCACAAGCGATACGCCATTATCTGTCGACATAAAGTGTTTCACAGTACTACTGCTGGCAGCTCCTCGGTTTGCAGATGTATTTCGCATGTTGACGAGGCATTTGGCTACCTTAAGAGAGTCATAGTTACTCCTGCCACTTGCTCCCCGTTCTACCACAGTCACATCTACAAGCTTACTCTGGCCAGTTCACCAGAAGCGATACGCCATTATTTGTTGACCTTAAGACTTTCACAGTACTCCTTGCGGGAGCTCCTCGGGATTGCCAATGTAATTCGCCTTTTGACGAGGCATTTGGCTACTCTAAGAGAGTCATAGTTACTCCTGCCAGTTGCTCCCCGTTTTACCACAGTCACATCTACAAGCTTACTCTGGCCGTTCACCAGAAGCGATACGCCATTATTTGTTGACCTTAAGACTTTCACAGTACTCCTTCCGGGAGCTCATCGAGAATACCGATGTTTTTCGCCTGTTGACGAGGCATTTTTCTACCTTAAGAGAGTCATTGTTACACCTGCCAAATGCTCGCCGTTAACCACAGCCACATTTTCAAGCTTCCTCTGGCCCAGTTCACCTGAAGCGGTACACCATTATTTGTCGGCTTTGAGACCTTCACTGTACTCCTGCCGGGAGCACCTCGAGTTTGCCGATGTATTTCGCCTATTGACGAGGCATTTGGCTACCTTAAGAGAGTCATAGTTACTCCTACCACTTGCACCCAGATTTATCACTGTCACATCCTCAAGCTTTCTCCGGCCAGTTCACCACAAGCGATACGCCATTATATGTCGACATAAAGTGTTTCACAGTACTACTGCTGGCAGCTCCTCGGTTTGCAGATGTATTTCGCGTGTTGACGAGGCATTTGGCTACCTTAAGAGAGTCATAGTTACTCCTGCCACTTGCTCCCCGTTCTACCACAGTCACATCTACAAGCTTACTCTGGCCAGTTCACCAGAAGCGATACGCCATTATTTGTTGACCTTAAGACTTTCACAGTACTCCTTGCGGGAGCTCCTCGGGATTGCCAATGTAATTCGCCTTTTGACGAGGCATTTGGCTACTCTAAGAGAGTCATAGTTACTCCTGCCAGTTGCTCCCCGTTTTACCACAGTCACATCTACAAGCTTACTCTGGCCGTTCACCAGAAGCGATACGCCATTATTTGTTGACCTTAAGACTTTCACAGTACTCCTTCCGGGAGCTCATCGAGAATGCCGATGTTTTTCGCCTGTTGACGAGGCATTTTTCTACCTTAAGAGAGTCATTGTTACACCTGCCAAATGCTCGCCGTTAGCCACAGCCACATTTTGAAGCTTCTCTGGCCCAGTTCACCTGAAGCGGTACACCATTATTTGTCGGCTTTGAGACCTTCACTGTACTCCTGCCGGGAGCACCTCGAGTTTGCACCTTGCACCCAGATTTATCACTGTCACATCCTCAAGCTTTCTCCGGCCAGTTCACCACAAGCGATACGCCATTATCTGTCGACATAAAGTGTTTCACAGTACTACTGCTGGCAGCTCCTCGGTTTGCAGATGTATTTCGCATGTTGACGAGGCATTTGGCTACCTTAAGAGAGTCATAGTTACTCCTGCCACTTGCTCCCCGTTCTACCACAGTCACATCTACAAGCTTACTCTGGCCAGTTCACCAGAAGCGATACGCCATTATTTGTTGACCTTAAGACTTTCACAGTACTCCTTGCGGGAGCTCCTCGGGATTGCCAATGTAATTCGCCTTTTGACGAGGCATTTGGCTACTCTAAGAGAGTCATAGTTACTCCTGCCAGTTGCTCCCCGTTTTACCACAGTCACATCTACAAGCTTACTCTGGCCGTTCACCAGAAGCGATACGCCATTATTTGTTGACCTTAAGACTTTCACAGTACTCCTTCCGGGAGCTCATCGAGAATGCCGATGTTTTTCGCCTGTTGACGAGGCATTTTTCTACCTTAAGAGAGTCATTGTTACACCTGCCAAATGCTCGCCGTTAACCACAGCCACATTTTCAAGCTTCCTCTGGCCCAGTTCACCTGAAGCGGTACACCATTATTTGTCGGCTTTGAGACCTTCACTGTACTCCTGCCGGGAGCACCTCGAGTTTGCCGATGTATTTCGCCTATTGACTAGGCATTTGGCTACCTTAAGAGAGTCATAGTTACTCCTACCACTTGCACCCAGATTTATCACTGTCACATCCTCAAGCTTTCTCCGGCCAGTTCACCACAAGCGATACGCCATTATCTGTCGACATAAAGTGTTTCACAGTACTACTGCTGGCAGCTCCTCGGTTTGCAGATGTATTTCGAGTGTTGACGAGGCATTTGGCTACCTTAAGAGAGTCATAGTTACTCCTGCCACTTGCTCCCCGTTCTACCACAGTCACATCTACAAGCTTACTCTGGCCAGTTCACCAGAAGCGATACGCCATTATTTGTTGACCTTAAGACTTTCACAGTACTCCTTGCGGGAGCTCCTCGGGATTGCCAATGTAATTCGCCTTTTGACGAGGCATTTGGCTACTCTAAGAGAGTCATAGTTACTCCTGCCACTTGCTCCCCGTTCTACCACAGTCACATCTACAAGCTTACTCTGGCCGTTCACCAGAAGCGATACGCCATTATTTGTTGACCTTAAGACTTTCACAGTACTCCTTCCGGGAGCTCATCGAGAATGCCGATGTTTTTCGCCTGTTGACGAGGCATTTTTCTACCTTAAGAGAGTCATTGTTACACCTGCCAAATGCTCGCCGTTAACCACAGCCACATTTTCAAGCTTCCTCTGGCCCAGTTCACCTGAAGCGGTACACCATTATTTGTCGGCTTTGAGACCTTCACTGTACTCCTGCCGGGAGCACCTCGAGTTTGCCGATGTATTTCGCCTATTGACGAGGCATTTGGCTACCTTAAGAGAGTCATAGTTACTCCAACCACTTGCACCCAGATTTATCACTGTCACATCCTCAAGCTTTCTCCGGCCAGTTCACCACAAGCGATACGCCATTATCTGTCGACATAAAGTGTTTCACAGTACTACTGCTGGCAGCTCCTCGGTTTGCAGATGTATTTCGCATGTTGACGAGGCATTTGGCTACCTTAAGAGAGTCATAGTTACTCCTGCCACTTGCTCCCCGTTCTACCACAGTCACATCTACAAGCTTACTCTGGCCAGTTCACCAGAAGCGATACGCCATTATTTGTTGACCTTAAGACTTTCACAGTACTCCTTGCGGGAGCTCCTCGGGATTGCCAATGTAATTCGCCTTTTGACGAGGCATTTGGCTACTCTAAGAGAGTCATAGTTACTCCTGCCAGTTGCTCCCCGTTTTACCACAGTCACATCTACAAGCTTACTCTGGCCGTTCACCAGAAGCGATACGCCATTATTTGTTGACCTTAAGACTTTCACAGTACTCCTTCCGGGAGCTCATCGAGAATGCCGATGTTTTTCGCCTGTTGACGAGGCATTTTTCTACCTTAAGAGAGTCATTGTTACACCTGCCAAATGCTCGCCGTTAACCACAGCCACATTTTCAAGCTTCCTCTGGCCCAGTTCACCTGAAGCGGTACACCATTATTTGTCGGCTTTGAGACCTTCACTGTACTCCTGCCGGGAGCACCTCGAGTTTGCCGATGTATTTCGCCTATTGACTAGGCATTTGGCTACCTTAAGAGAGTCATAGTTACTCCTACCACTTGCACCCAGATTTATCACTGTCACATCCTCAAGCTTTCTCCGGCCAGTTCACCACAAGCGATACGCCATTATCTGTCGACATAAAGTGTTTCACAGTACTACTGCTGGCAGCTCCTCGGTTTGCAGATGTATTTCGCGTGTTGACGAGGCATTTGGCTACCTTAAGAGAGTCATAGTTACTCCTGCCACTTGCTCCCCGTTCTACCACAGTCACATCTACAAGCTTACTCTGGCCAGTTCACCAGAAGCGATACGCCATTATTTGTTGACCTTAAGACTTTCACAGTACTCCTTACGGGAGCTCCTCGGGATTGCCAATGTAATTCGCCTTTTGACGAGGCATTTGGCTACTCTAAGAGAGTCATAGTTACTCCTGCCAGTTGCTCCCCGTTTTACCACAGTCACATCTACAAGCTTACTCTGGCCGTTCACCAGAAGCGATACGCCATTATTTGTTGACCTTAAGACTTTCACAGTACTCCTTCCGGGAGCTCATCGAGAAAGCCGATGTTTTTCGCCTGTTGACGAGGCATTTTTCTACCTTAAGAGAGTCATTGTTACACCTGCCAAATGCTCGCCGTTAGCCACAGCCACATTTTGAAGCTTCTCTGGCCCAGTTCACCTGAAGCGGTACACCATTATTTGTCGGCTTTGAGACCTTCACTGTACTCCTGCCGGGAGCACCTCGAGTTTGCACCTTGCACCCAGATTTATCACTGTCACATCCTCAAGCTTTCTCCGGCCAGTTCACCACAAGCGATACGCCATTATCTGTCGACATAAAGTGTTTCACAGTACTATTGCTGGCAGCTCCTCGGTTTGCAGATGTATTTCGCATGTTGACGAGGCATTTGGCTACCTTAAGAGAGTCATAGTTACTCCTGCCACTTGCTCCCCGTTCTACCACAGTCACATCTACAAGCTTACTCTGGCCAGTTCACCAGAAGCGATACGCCATTATTTGTTGACCTTAAGACTTTCACAGTACTCCTTGCGGGAGCTCCTCGGGATTGCCAATGTAATTCGCCTTTTGACGAGGCATTTGGCTACCCTAAGAGAGTCATAGTTACTCCTGCCAGTTGCTCCCCGTTTTACCACAGTCACATCTACAAGCTTACTCTGGCCGTTCACCAGAAGCGATACGCCATTATTTGTTGACCTTAAGACTTTCACAGTACTCCTTCCGGGAGCTCATCGAGAATGCCGATGTTTTTCGCCTGTTGACGAGGCATTTTTCTACCTTAAGAGAGTCATTGTTACACCTGCCAAATGCTCGCCGTTAACCACAGCCACATTTTCAAGCTTCCTCTGGCCCAGTTCACCTGAAGCGGTACACCATTATTTGTCGGCTTTGAGACCTTCACTGTACTCCTGCCGGGAGCACCTCGAGTTTGCCGATGTATTTCGCCTATTGACTAGGCATTTGGCTACCTTAAGAGAGTCATAGTTACTCCTACCACTTGCACCCAGATTTATCACTGTCACATCCTCAAGCTTTCTCCGGCCAGTTCACCACAAGCGATACGCCATTATCTGTCGACATAAAGTGTTTCACAGTACTACTGCTGGCAGCTCCTCGGTTTGCAGATGTATTTCGAGTGTTGACGAGGCATTTGGCTACCTTAAGAGAGTCATAGTTACTCCTGCCACTTGCTCCCCGTTCTACCACAGTCACATCTACAAGCTTACTCTGGCCAGTTCACCAGAAGCGATACGCCATTATTTGTTGACCTTAAGACTTTCACAGTACTCCTTGCGGGAGCTCCTCGGGATTGCCAATGTAATTCGCCTTTTGACGAGGCATTTGGCTACTCTAAGAGAGTCATAGTTACTCCTGCCACTTGCTCCCCGTTCTACCACAGTCACATCTACAAGCTTACTCTGGCCGTTCACCAGAAGCGATACGCCATTATTTGTTGACCTTAAGACTTTCACAGTACTCCTTCCGGGAGCTCATCGAGAATGCCGATGTTTTTCGCCTGTTGACGAGGCATTTTTCTACCTTAAGAGAGTCATTGTTACACCTGCCAAATGCTCGCCGTTAACCACAGCCACATTTTCAAGCTTCCTCTGGCCCAGTTCACCTGAAGCGGTACACCATTATTTGTCGGCTTTGAGACCTTCACTGTACTCCTGCCGGGAGCACCTCGAGTTTGCCGATGTATTTCGCCTATTGACGAGGCATTTGGCTACCTTAAGAGAGTCATAGTTACTCCAACCACTTGCACCCAGATTTATCACTGTCACATCCTCAAGCTTTCTCCGGCCAGTTCACCACAAGCGATACGCCATTATCTGTCGACATAAAGTGTTTCACAGTACTACTGCTGGCAGCTCCTCGGTTTGCAGATGTATTTCGCATGTTGACGAGGCATTTGGCTACCTTAAGAGAGTCATAGTTACTCCTGCCACTTGCTCCCCGTTCTACCACAGTCACATCTACAAGCTTACTCTGGCCAGTTCACCAGAGGCGATACGCCATTATTTGTTGACCTTAAGACTTTCACAGTACTCCTTGCGGGAGCTCCTCGGGATTGCCAATGTAATTCGCCTTTTGACGAGGCATTTGGCTACTCTAAGAGAGTCATAGTTACTCCTGCCAGTTGCTCCCCGTTTTACCACAGTCACATCTACAAGCTTACTCTGGCCGTTCACCAGAAGCGATACGCCATTATTTGTTGACCTTAAGACTTTCACAGTACTCCTTCCGGGAGCTCATCGAGAATACCGATGTTTTTCGCCTGTTGACGAGGCATTTTTCTACCTTAAGAGAGTCATTGTTACACCTGCCAAATGCTCGCCGTTAACCACAGCCACATTTTCAAGCTTCCTCTGGCCCAGTTCACCTGAAGCGGTACACCATTATTTGTCGGCTTTGAGACCTTCACTGTACTCCTGCCGGGAGCACCTCGAGTTTGCCGATGTATTTCGCCTATTGACGAGGCATTTGGCTACCTTAAGAGAGTCATAGTTACTCCTACCACTTGCACCCAGATTTATCACTGTCACATCCTCAAGCTTTCTCCGGCCAGTTCACCACAAGCGATACGCCATTATATGTCGACATAAAGTGTTTCACAGTACTACTGCTGGCAGCTCCTCGGTTTGCAGATGTATTTCGCGTGTTGACGAGGCATTTGGCTACCTTAAGAGAGTCATAGTTACTCCTGCCACTTGCTCCCCGTTCTACCACAGTCACATCTACAAGCTTACTCTGGCCAGTTCACCAGAAGCGATACGCCATTATTTGTTGACCTTAAGACTTTCACAGTACTCCTTGCGGGAGCTCCTCGGGATTGCCAATGTAATTCGCCTTTTGACGAGGCATTTGGCTACTCTAAGAGAGTCATAGTTACTCCTGCCAGTTGCTCCCCGTTTTACCACAGTCACATCTACAAGCTTACTCTGGCCGTTCACCAGAAGCGATACGCCATTATTTGTTGACCTTAAGACTTTCACAGTACTCCTTCCGGGAGCTCATCGAGAATGCCGATGTTTTTCGCCTGTTGACGAGGCATTTTTCTACCTTAAGAGAGTCATTGTTACACCTGCCAAATGCTCGCCGTTAGCCACAGCCACATTTTGAAGCTTCTCTGGCCCAGTTCACCTGAAGCGGTACACCATTATTTGTCGGCTTTGAGACCTTCACTGTACTCCTGCCGGGAGCACCTCGAGTTTGCACCTTGCACCCAGATTTATCACTGTCACATCCTCAAGCTTTCTCCGGCCAGTTCACCACAAGCGATACGCCATTATCTGTCGACATAAAGTGTTTCACAGTACTACTGCTGGCAGCTCCTCGGTTTGCAGATGTATTTCGCATGTTGACGAGGCATTTGGCTACCTTAAGAGAGTCATAGTTACTCCTGCCACTTGCTCCCCGTTCTACCACAGTCACATCTACAAGCTTACTCTGGCCAGTTCACCAGAAGCGATACGCCATTATTTGTTGACCTTAAGACTTTCACAGTACTCCTTGCGGGAGCTCCTCGGGATTGCCAATGTAATTCGCCTTTTGACGAGGCATTTGGCTACTCTAAGAGAGTCATAGTTACTCCTGCCAGTTGCTCCCCGTTTTACCACAGTCACATCTACAAGCTTACTCTGGCCGTTCACCAGAAGCGATACGCCATTATTTGTTGACCTTAAGACTTTCACAGTACTCCTTCCGGGAGCTCATCGAGAATGCCGATGTTTTTCGCCTGTTGACGAGGCATTTTTCTACCTTAAGAGAGTCATTGTTACACCTGCCAAATGCTCGCCGTTAACCACAGCCACATTTTCAAGCTTCCTCTGGCCCAGTTCACCTGAAGCGGTACACCATTATTTGTCGGCTTTGAGACCTTCACTGTACTCCTGCCGGGAGCACCTCGAGTTTGCCGATGTATTTCGCCTATTGACTAGGCATTTGGCTACCTTAAGAGAGTCATAGTTACTCCTACCACTTGCACCCAGATTTATCACTGTCACATCCTCAAGCTTTCTCCGGCCAGTTCACCACAAGCGATACGCCATTATCTGTCGACATAAAGTGTTTCACAGTACTACTGCTGGCAGCTCCTCGGTTTGCAGATGTATTTCGAGTGTTGACGAGGCATTTGGCTACCTTAAGAGAGTCATAGTTACTCCTGCCACTTGCTCCCCGTTCTACCACAGTCACATCTACAAGCTTACTCTGGCCAGTTCACCAGAAGCGATACGCCATTATTTGTTGACCTTAAGACTTTCACAGTACTCCTTGCGGGAGCTCCTCGGGATTGCCAATGTAATTCGCCTTTTGACGAGGCATTTGGCTACTCTAAGAGAGTCATAGTTACTCCTGCCACTTGCTCCCCGTTCTACCACAGTCACATCTACAAGCTTACTCTGGCCGTTCACCAGAAGCGATACGCCATTATTTGTTGACCTTAAGACTTTCACAGTACTCCTTCCGGGAGCTCATCGAGAATGCCGATGTTTTTCGCCTGTTGACGAGGCATTTTTCTACCTTAAGAGAGTCATTGTTACACCTGCCAAATGCTCGCCGTTAACCACAGCCACATTTTCAAGCTTCCTCTGGCCCAGTTCACCTGAAGCGGTACACCATTATTTGTCGGCTTTGAGACCTTCACTGTACTCCTGCCGGGAGCACCTCGAGTTTGCCGATGTATTTCGCCTATTGACGAGGCATTTGGCTACCTTAAGAGAGTCATAGTTACTCCAACCACTTGCACCCAGATTTATCACTGTCACATCCTCAAGCTTTCTCCGGCCAGTTCACCACAAGCGATACGCCATTATCTGTCGACATAAAGTGTTTCACAGTACTACTGCTGGCAGCTCCTCGGTTTGCAGATGTATTTCGCATGTTGACGAGGCATTTGGCTACCTTAAGAGAGTCATAGTTACTCCTGCCACTTGCTCCCCGTTCTACCACAGTCACATCTACAAGCTTACTCTGGCCAGTTCACCAGAAGCGATACGCCATTATTTGTTGACCTTAAGACTTTCACAGTACTCCTTGCGGGAGCTCCTCGGGATTGCCAATGTAATTCGCCTTTTGACGAGGCATTTGGCTACTCTAAGAGAGTCATAGTTACTCCTGCCAGTTGCTCCCCGTTTTACCACAGTCACATCTACAAGCTTACTCTGGCCGTTCACCAGAAGCGATACGCCATTATTTGTTGACCTTAAGACTTTCACAGTACTCCTTCCGGGAGCTCATCGAGAATGCCGATGTTTTTCGCCTGTTGACGAGGCATTTTTCTACCTTAAGAGAGTCATTGTTACACCTGCCAAATGCTCGCCGTTAACCACAGCCACATTTTCAAGCTTCCTCTGGCCCAGTTCACCTGAAGCGGTACACCATTATTTGTCGGCTTTGAGACCTTCACTGTACTCCTGCCGGGAGCACCTCGAGTTTGCCGATGTATTTCGCCTATTGACTAGGCATTTGGCTACCTTAAGAGAGTCATAGTTACTCCTACCACTTGCACCCAGATTTATCACTGTCACATCCTCAAGCTTTCTCCGGCCAGTTCACCACAAGCGATACGCCATTATCTGTCGACATAAAGTGTTTCACAGTACTACTGCTGGCAGCTCCTCGGTTTGCAGATGTATTTCGCGTGTTGACGAGGCATTTGGCTACCTTAAGAGAGTCATAGTTACTCCTGCCACTTGCTCCCCGTTCTACCACAGTCACATCTACAAGCTTACTCTGGCCAGTTCACCAGAAGCGATACGCCATTATTTGTTGACCTTAAGACTTTCACAGTACTCCTTACGGGAGCTCCTCGGGATTGCCAATGTAATTCGCCTTTTGACGAGGCATTTGGCTACTCTAAGAGAGTCATAGTTACTCCTGCCAGTTGCTCCCCGTTTTACCACAGTCACATCTACAAGCTTACTCTGGCCGTTCACCAGAAGCGATACGCCATTATTTGTTGACCTTAAGACTTTCACAGTACTCCTTCCGGGAGCTCATCGAGAAAGCCGATGTTTTTCGCCTGTTGACGAGGCATTTTTCTACCTTAAGAGAGTCATTGTTACACCTGCCAAATGCTCGCCGTTAGCCACAGCCACATTTTGAAGCTTCTCTGGCCCAGTTCACCTGAAGCGGTACACCATTATTTGTCGGCTTTGAGACCTTCACTGTACTCCTGCCGGGAGCACCTCGAGTTTGCACCTTGCACCCAGATTTATCACTGTCACATCCTCAAGCTTTCTCCGGCCAGTTCACCACAAGCGATACGCCATTATCTGTCGACATAAAGTGTTTCACAGTACTATTGCTGGCAGCTCCTCGGTTTGCAGATGTATTTCGCATGTTGACGAGGCATTTGGCTACCTTAAGAGAGTCATAGTTACTCCTGCCACTTGCTCCCCGTTCTACCACAGTCACATCTACAAGCTTACTCTGGCCAGTTCACCAGAAGCGATACGCCATTATTTGTTGACCTTAAGACTTTCACAGTACTCCTTGCGGGAGCTCCTCGGGATTGCCAATGTAATTCGCCTTTTGACGAGGCATTTGGCTACCCTAAGAGAGTCATAGTTACTCCTGCCAGTTGCTCCCCGTTTTACCACAGTCACATCTACAAGCTTACTCTGGCCGTTCACCAGAAGCGATACGCCATTATTTGTTGACCTTAAGACTTTCACAGTACTCCTTCCGGGAGCTCATCGAGAATGCCGATGTTTTTCGCCTGTTGACGAGGCATTTTTCTACCTTAAGAGAGTCATTGTTACACCTGCCAAATGCTCGCCGTTAACCACAGCCACATTTTCAAGCTTCCTCTGGCCCAGTTCACCTGAAGCGGTACACCATTATTTGTCGGCTTTGAGACCTTCACTGTACTCCTGCCGGGAGCACCTCGAGTTTGCCGATGTATTTCGCCTATTGACTAGGCATTTGGCTACCTTAAGAGAGTCATAGTTACTCCTACCACTTGCACCCAGATTTATCACTGTCACATCCTCAAGCTTTCTCCGGCCAGTTCACCACAAGCGATACGCCATTATCTGTCGACATAAAGTGTTTCACAGTACTACTGCTGGCAGCTCCTCGGTTTGCAGATGTATTTCGAGTGTTGACGAGGCATTTGGCTACCTTAAGAGAGTCATAGTTACTCCTGCCACTTGCTCCCCGTTCTACCACAGTCACATCTACAAGCTTACTCTGGCCAGTTCACCAGAAGCGATACGCCATTATTTGTTGACCTTAAGACTTTCACAGTACTCCTTGCGGGAGCTCCTCGGGATTGCCAATGTAATTCGCCTTTTGACGAGGCATTTGGCTACTCTAAGAGAGTCATAGTTACTCCTGCCACTTGCTCCCCGTTCTACCACAGTCACATCTACAAGCTTACTCTGGCCGTTCACCAGAAGCGATACGCCATTATTTGTTGACCTTAAGACTTTCACAGTACTCCTTCCGGGAGCTCATCGAGAATGCCGATGTTTTTCGCCTGTTGACGAGGCATTTTTCTACCTTAAGAGAGTCATTGTTACACCTGCCAAATGCTCGCCGTTAACCACAGCCACATTTTCAAGCTTCCTCTGGCCCAGTTCACCTGAAGCGGTACACCATTATTTGTCGGCTTTGAGACCTTCACTGTACTCCTGCCGGGAGCACCTCGAGTTTGCCGATGTATTTCGCCTATTGACGAGGCATTTGGCTACCTTAAGAGAGTCATAGTTACTCCAACCACTTGCACCCAGATTTATCACTGTCACATCCTCAAGCTTTCTCCGGCCAGTTCACCACAAGCGATACGCCATTATCTGTCGACATAAAGTGTTTCACAGTACTACTGCTGGCAGCTCCTCGGTTTGCAGATGTATTTCGCATGTTGACGAGGCATTTGGCTACCTTAAGAGAGTCATAGTTACTCCTGCCACTTGCTCCCCGTTCTACCACAGTCACATCTACAAGCTTACTCTGGCCAGTTCACCAGAAGCGATACGCCATTATTTGTTGACCTTAAGACTTTCACAGTACTCCTTGCGGGAGCTCCTCGGGATTGCCAATGTAATTCGCCTTTTGACGAGGCATTTGGCTACTCTAAGAGAGTCATAGTTACTCCTGCCAGTTGCTCCCCGTTTTACCACAGTCACATCTACAAGCTTACTCTGGCCGTTCACCAGAAGCGATACGCCATTATTTGTTGACCTTAAGACTTTCACAGTACTCCTTCCGGGAGCTCATCGAGAATGCCGATGTTTTTCGCCTGTTGACGAGGCATTTTTCTACCTTAAGAGAGTCATTGTTACACCTGCCAAATGCTCGCCGTTAACCACAGCCACATTTTCAAGCTTCCTCTGGCCCAGTTCACCTGAAGCGGTACACCATTATTTGTCGGCTTTGAGACCTTCACTGTACTCCTGCCGGGAGCACCTCGAGTTTGCCGATGTATTTCGCCTATTGACTAGGCATTTGGCTACCTTAAGAGAGTCATAGTTACTCCTACCACTTGCACCCAGATTTATCACTGTCACATCCTCAAGCTTTCTCCGGCCAGTTCACCACAAGCGATACGCCATTATCTGTCGACATAAAGTGTTTCACAGTACTACTGCTGGCAGCTCCTCGGTTTGCAGATGTATTTCGCGTGTTGACGAGGCATTTGGCTACCTTAAGAGAGTCATAGTTACTCCTGCCACTTGCTCCCCGTTCTACCACAGTCACATCTACAAGCTTACTCTGGCCAGTTCACCAGAAGCGATACGCCATTATTTGTTGACCTTAAGACTTTCACAGTACTCCTTACGGGAGCTCCTCGGGATTGCCAATGTAATTCGCCTTTTGACGAGGCATTTGGCTACTCTAAGAGAGTCATAGTTACTCCTGCCAGTTGCTCCCCGTTTTACCACAGTCACATCTACAAGCTTACTCTGGCCGTTCACCAGAAGCGATACGCCATTATTTGTTGACCTTAAGACTTTCACAGTACTCCTTCCGGGAGCTCATCGAGAAAGCCGATGTTTTTCGCCTGTTGACGAGGCATTTTTCTACCTTAAGAGAGTCATTGTTACACCTGCCAAATGCTCGCCGTTAGCCACAGCCACATTTTGAAGCTTCTCTGGCCCAGTTCACCTGAAGCGGTACACCATTATTTGTCGGCTTTGAGACCTTCACTGTACTCCTGCCGGGAGCACCTCGAGTTTGCACCTTGCACCCAGATTTATCACTGTCACATCCTCAAGCTTTCTCCGGCCAGTTCACCACAAGCGATACGCCATTATCTGTCGACATAAAGTGTTTCACAGTACTATTGCTGGCAGCTCCTCGGTTTGCAGATGTATTTCGCATGTTGACGAGGCATTTGGCTACCTTAAGAGAGTCATAGTTACTCCTGCCACTTGCTCCCCGTTCTACCACAGTCACATCTACAAGCTTACTCTGGCCAGTTCACCAGAAGCGATACGCCATTATTTGTTGACCTTAAGACTTTCACAGTACTCCTTGCGGGAGCTCCTCGGGATTGCCAATGTAATTCGCCTTTTGACGAGGCATTTGGCTACCCTAAGAGAGTCATAGTTACTCCTGCCAGTTGCTCCCCGTTTTACCACAGTCACATCTACAAGCTTACTCTGGCCGTTCACCAGAAGCGATACGCCATTATTTGTTGACCTTAAGACTTTCACAGTACTCCTTCCGGGAGCTCATCGAGAATGCCGATGTTTTTCGCCTGTTGACGAGGCATTTTTCTACCTTAAGAGAGTCATTGTTACACCTGCCAAATGCACGCCGTTAACCACAGCCACATTTTCAAGCTTCCTCTGGCCCAGTTCACCTGAAGCGGTACACCATTATTTGTCGGCTTTGAGACCTTCACTGCACTCCTGCCGGGAGCACCTCGAGTTTGCCGATGTATTTCGCCTATTGACGAGGCATTTGGCTACCTTAAGAGAGTCATAGTTACACCTACCACTTGCACTCAGATTTATCACTGTCACATCCTCAAGCTTTCTCCGGCCAGTTCACCACAAGCGATACGCCATTATCTGTCGACATAAAGTGTTTCACAGTACTACTGCTGGCAGCTCCTCGGTTTGCAGATGTATTTCGCGTGTTGACGAGGCATTTGGCTACCTTAAGAGAGTCATAGTTACTCCTGCCACTTGCTCCCCGTTCTACCACAGTCACATCTACAAGCTTACTCTGGCCAGTTCACCAGAAGCGATACGCCATTATTTGTTGACCTTAAGACTTTCACAGTACTCCTTGCGGGAGCTCCTCGGGATTGCCAATGTAATTCGCCTTTTGACGAGGCATTTGGCTACTCTAAGAGAGTCATAGTTACTCCTGCCAGTTGCTCCCCGTTTTACCACAGTCACATCTACAAGCTTACTCTGGCCGTTCACCAGAAGCGATACGCCATTATTTGTTGACCTTAAGACTTTCACAGTACTCCTTCCGGGAGCTCATCGAGAATGCCGATGTTTTTCGCCTGTTGACGAGGCATTTTTCTACCTTAAGAGAGTCATTGTTACACCTGCCAAATGCTCGCCGTTAGCCACAGCCACATTTTCAAGCTTCCTCTGGCCCAGTTCACCTGAAGCGGTACACCATTATTTGTCGGCTTTGAGACCTTCACTGTACTCCTGCCGGGAGCACCTCGAGTTTGCACCTTGCACCCAGATTTATCACTGTCACATCCTCAAGCTTTCTCCGGCCAGTTCACCACAAGCGATACGCCATTATCTGTCGACATAAAGTGTTTCACAGTACTACTGCTGGCAGCTCCTCGGTTTGCAGATGTATTTCGCGTGTTGACGAGGCATTTGGCTACCTTAAGAGAGTCATAGTTACTCCTGCCACTTGCTCCCCGTTCTACCACAGTCACATCTACAAGCTTACTCTGGCCAGTTCACCAGAGGCGATACGCCATTATTTGTTGACCTTAAGACTTTCACAGTACTCCTTGCGGGAGCTCCTCGGGATTGCCAATGTAATAAGCCTTTTGACGAGGCATTTGGCTACTCTAAGAGAGTCATAGTTACTCCTGCCAGTTGCTCCCCGTTTTACCACAGTCACATCTACAAGCTTACTCTGGCCGTTCACCAGAAGCGATACGCCATTATTTGTTGACCTTAAGACTTTCACAGTACTCCTTCCGGGAGCTCATCGAGAATGCCGATGTTTTTCGCCTGTTGACGAGGCATTTTTCTACCTTAAGAGAGTCATTGTTACACCTGCCAAATGCTCGCCGTTAGCCACAGCCACATTTTCAAGCTTCCTCTGGCCCAGTTCACCTGAAGCGGTACACCATTATTTGTCGGCTTTGAGACCTTCACTGTACTCCTGCCGGGAGCACCTCGAGTTTGCACCTTGCACCCAGATTTATCACTGTCACATCCTCAAGCTTTCTCCGGCCAGTTCACCACAAGCGATACGCCATTATCTGTCGACATAAAGTGTTTCACAGTACTACTGCTGGCAGCTCCTCGGTTTGCAGATGTATTTCGCATGTTGACGAGGCATTTGGCTACCTTAAGAGAGTCATAGTTACTCCTGCCACTTGCTCCCCGTTCTACCACAGTCACATCTACAAGCTTACTCTGGCCAGTTCACCAGAAGCGATACGCCATTATTTGTTGACCTTAAGACTTTCACAGTACTCCTTGCGGGAGCTCCTCGGGATTGCCAATGTAATTCGCCTTTTGACGAGGCATTTGGCTACCCTAAGAGAGTCATAGTTACTCCTGCCAGTTGCTCCCCGTTTTACCACAGTCACATCTACAAGCTTACTCTGGCCGTTCACCAGAAGCGATACGCCATTATTTGTTGACCTTAAGACTTTCACAGTACTCCTTCCGGGAGCTCATCGAGAATGCCGATGTTTTTCGCCTGTTGACGAGGCATTTTTCTACCTTAAGAGAGTCATTGTTACACCTGCCAAATGCTCGCCGTTAACCACAGCCACATTTTCAAGCTTCCTCTGGCCCAGTTCACCTGAAGCGGTACACCATTATTTGTCGGCTTTGAGACCTTCACTGCACTCCTGCCGGGAGCACCTCGAGTTTGCCGATGTATTTCGCCTTTTGACGAGGCATTTGGCTACCTTAAGAGAGTCATAGTTACTCCTGCCAGTTGCTCCCCGTTTTACCACAGTCACATCTACAAGCTTACTCTGGCCGTTCACCAGAAGCGATACGCCATTATTTGTTGACCTTAAGACTTTCACAGTACTCCTTCCGGGAGCTCATCGAGAATGCCGATGTTTTTCGCCTGTTGACGAGGCATTTTTCTACCTTAAGAGAGTCATTGTTACACCTGCCAAATGCTCGCCGTTAACCACAGCCACATTTTCAAGCTTCCTCTGGCCCAGTTCACCTGAAGCGGTACACCATTATTTGTCGGCTTTGAGACCTTCACTGCACTCCTGCCGGGAGCACCTCGAGTTTGCCGATGTATTTCGCCTTTTGACGAGGCATTTGGCTACCTTAAGAGAGTCATAGTTACTCCTACCACTTGCACCCAGATTTATCACTGTCACATCCTCAAGCTTTCTCCGGCCAGTTCACCACAAGCGATACGCCATTATCTGTCGACATAAAGTGTTTCACAGTACTACTGCTGGCAGCTCCTCGGTTTGCAGATGTATTTCGCGTGTTGACGAGGCATTTGGCTACCTTAAGAGAGTCATAGTTACTCCTGCCACTTGCTCCCCGTTCTACCACAGTCACATCTACAAGCTTACTCTGGCCAGTTCACCAGAAGCGATACGCCATTATTTGTTGACCTTAAGACTTTCACAGTACTCCTTGCGGGAGCTCCTCGGGATTGCCAATGTAATTCGCCTTTTGACGAGGCATTTGGCTACTCTAAGAGAGTCATAGTTACTCCTGCCAGTTGCTCCCCGTTTTACCACAGTCACATCTACAAGCTTACTCTGGCCGTTCACCAGAAGCGATACGCCATTATTTGTTGACCTTAAGACTTTCACAGTACTCCTTCCGGGAGCTCATCGGGAATGCCGATGTTTTTCGCCTGTTGACGAGGCATTTTTCTACCTTAAGAGAGTCATTGTTACACCTGCCAAATGCTCGCCGTTAGCCACAGCCACATTTTCAAGCTTCCTCTGGCCCAGTTCACCTGAAGCGGTACACCATTATTTGTCGGCTTTGAGACCTTCACTGTACTCCTGCCGGGAGCACCTCGAGTTTGCACCTTGCACCCAGATTTATCACTGTCACATCCTCAAGCTTTCTCCGGCCAGTTCACCACAAGCGATACGCCATTATCTGTCGACATAAAGTGTTTCACAGTACTACTGCTGGCAGCTCCTCGGTTTGCAGATGTATTTCGCGTGTTGACGAGGCATTTGGCTACCTTAAGAGAGTCATAGTTACTCCTGCCACTTGCTCCCCGTTCTACCACAGTCACATCTACAAGCTTACTCTGGCCAGTTCACCAGAAGCGATACGCCATTATTTGCTGACCTTAAGACTTTCACAGTACTCCTTGCGGGAGCTCCTCGGGATTGCCAATGTAATAAGCCTTTTGACGAGGCATTTGGCTACTCTAAGAGAGTCATAGTTACTCCTGCCAGTTGCTCCCCGTTTTACCACAGTCACATCTACAAGCTTACTCTGGCCGTTCACCAGAAGCGATACGCCATTATTTGTTGACCTTAAGACTTTCACAGTACTCCTTCCGGGAGCTCATCGAGAATGCCGATGTTTTTCGCCTGTTGACGAGGCATTTTTCTACCTTAAGAGAGTCATTGTTACACCTGCCAAATGCTCGCCGTTAACCACAGCCACATTTTCAAGCTTCCTCTGGCCCAGTTCACCTGAAGCGGTACACCATTATTTGTCGGCTTTGAGACCTTCACTGTACTCCTGCCGGGAGCACCTCGAGTTTGCCGATGTATTTCGCCTATTGACGAGGCATTTGGCTACCCTAAGAGAGTCATAGTTACTCCTGCCAGTTGCTCCCCGTTTTACCACAGTCACATCTACAAGCTTACTCTGGCCGTTCACCAGAAGCGATACGCCATTATTTGTTGACCTTAAGACTTTCACAGTACTCCTTCCGGGAGCTCATCGAGAATGCCGATGTTTTTCGCCTGTTGACGAGGCATTTTTCTACCTTAAGAGAGTCATTGTTACACCTGCCAAATGCTCGCCGTTAACCACAGCCACATTTTCAAGCTTCCTCTGGCCCAGTTCACCTGAAGCGGTACACCATTATTTGTCGGCTTTGAGACCTTCACTGCACTCCTGCCGGGAGCACCTCGAGTTTGCCGATGTATTTCGCCTTTTGACGAGGCATTTGGCTACCTTAAGAGAGTCATAGTTACTCCTACCACTTGCACCCAGATTTATCACTGTCACATCCTCAAGCTTTCTCCGGCCAGTTCACCACAAGCGATACGCCATTATCTGTCGACATAAAGTGTTTCACAGTACTACTGCTGGCAGCTCCTCGGTTTGCAGATGTATTTCGCGTGTTGACGAGGCATTTGGCTACCTTAAGAGAGTCATAGTTACTCCTGCCACTTGCTCCCCGTTCTACCACAGTCACATCTACAAGCTTACTCTGGCCAGTTCACCAGAAGCGATACGCCATTATTTGTTGACCTTAAGACTTTCACAGTACTCCTTGCGGGAGCTCCTCGGGATTGCCAATGTAATTCGCCTTTTGACGAGGCATTTGGCTACTCTAAGAGAGTCATAGTTACTCCTGCCAGTTGCTCCCCGTTTTACCACAGTCACATCTACAAGCTTACTCTGGCCGTTCACCAGAAGCGATACGCCATTATTTGTTGACCTTAAGACTTTCACAGTACTCCTTCCGGGAGCTCATCGAGAATGCCGATGTTTTTCGCCTGTTGACGAGGCATTTTTCTACCTTAAGAGAGTCATTGTTACACCTGCCAAATGCTCGCCGTTAGCCACAGCCACATTTTCAAGCTTCCTCTGGCCCAGTTCACCTGAAGCGGTACACCATTATTTGTCGGCTTTGAGACCTTCACTGTACTCCTGCCGGGAGCACCTCGAGTTTGCACCTTGCACCCAGATTTATCACTGTCACATCCTCAAGCTTTCTCCGGCCAGTTCACCACAAGCGATACGCCATTATCTGTCGACATAAAGTGTTTCACAGTACTACTGCTGGCAGCTCCTCGGTTTGCAGATGTATTTCGCGTGTTGACGAGGCATTTGGCTACCTTAAGAGAGTCATAGTTACTCCTGCCACTTGCTCCCCGTTCTACCACAGTCACATCTACAAGCTTACTCTGGCCAGTTCACCAGAAGCGATACGCCATTATTTGCTGACCTTAAGACTTTCACAGTACTCCTTGCGGGAGCTCCTCGGGATTGCCAATGTAATAAGCCTTTTGACGAGGCATTTGGCTACTCTAAGAGAGTCATAGTTACTCCTGCCAGTTGCTCCCCGTTTTACCACAGTCACATCTACAAGCTTACTCTGGCCGTTCACCAGAAGCGATACGCCATTATTTGTTGACCTTAAGACTTTCACAGTACTCCTTCCGGGAGCTCATCGAGAATGCCGATGTTTTTCGCCTGTTGACGAGGCATTTTTCTACCTTAAGAGAGTCATTGTTACACCTGCCAAATGCTCGCCGTTAGCCACAGCCACATTTTCAAGCTTCCTCTGGCCCAGTTCACCTGAAGCGGTACACCATTATTTGTCGGCTTTGAGACCTTCACTGTACTCCTGCCGGGAGCACCTCGAGTTTGCACCTTGCACCCAGATTTATCACTGTCACATCCTCAAGCTTTCTCCGGCCAGTTCACCACAAGCGATACGCCATTATCTGTCGACATAAAGTGTTTCACAGTACTACTGCTGGCAGCTCCTCGGTTTGCAGATGTATTTCGCATGTTGACGAGGCATTTAGCTACCTTAAGAGAGTCATAGTTACTCCTGCCACTTGCTCCCCGTTCTACCACAGTCACATCTACAAGCTTACTCTGGCCAGTTCACCAGAAGCGATACGCCATTATTTGTTGACCTTAAGACTTTCACAGTACTCCTTGCGGGAGCTCCTCGGGATTGCCAATGTAATTCGCCTTTTGACGAGGCATTTGGCTACCCTAAGAGAGTCATAGTTACTCCTGCCAGTTGCTCCCCGTTTTACCACAGTCACATCTACAAGCTTACTCTGGCCGTTCACCAGAAGCGATACGCCATTATTTGTTGACCTTAAGACTTTCACAGTACTCCTTCCGGGAGCTCATCGAGAATGCCGATGTTTTTCGCCTGTTGACGAGGCATTTTTCTACCTTAAGAGAGTCATTGTTACACCTGCCAAATGCTCGCCGTTAACCACAGCCACATTTTCAAGCTTCCTCTGGCCCAGTTCACCTGAAGCGGTACACCATTATTTGTCGGCTTTGAGACCTTCACTGTACTCCTGCCGGGAGCACCTCGAGTTTGCCGATGTATTTCGCCTATTGACGAGGCATTTGGCTACCCTAAGAGAGTCATAGTTACTCCTGCCAGTTGCTCCCCGTTTTACCACAGTCACATCTACAAGCTTACTCTGGCCGTTCACCAGAAGCGATACGCCATTATTTGTTGACCTTAAGACTTTCACAGTACTCCTTCCGGGAGCTCATCGAGAATGCCGATGTTTTTCGCCTGTTGACGAGGCATTTTTCTACCTTAAGAGAGTCATTGTTACACCTGCCAAATGCTCGCCGTTAACCACAGCCACATTTTCAAGCTTCCTCTGGCCCAGTTCACCTGAAGCGGTACACCATTATTTGTCGGCTTTGAGACTTTCACTGTACTCCTGCCGGGAGCACCTCGAGTTTGCCGATGTATTTCGCCTATTGACGAGGCATTTGGCTACCTTAAGAGAGTCATAGTTACTCCTACCACTTGCACCCAGATTTATCACTGTCACATCCTCAAGCTTTCTCCGGCCAGTTCACCACAAGCGATACGCCATTATCTGTCGACATAAAGTGTTTCACAGTACTACTGCTGGCAGCTCCTCGGTTTGCAGATGTATTTCGCGTGTTGACGAGGCATTTGGCTACCTTAAGAGAGTCATAGTTACTCCTGCCACTTGCTCCCCGTTCTACCACAGTCACATCTACAAGCTTACTCTGGCCAGTTCACCAGAAGCGATACGCCATTATTTGTTGACCTTAAGACTTTCACAGTACTCCTTGCGGGAGCTCCTCGGGATTGCCAATGTAATTCGCCTTTTGACGAGGCATTTGGCTACTCTAAGAGAGTCATAGTTACTCCTGCCAGTTGCTCCCCGTTTTACCACAGTCACATCTACAAGCTTACTCTGGCCGTTCACCAGAAGCGATACGCCATTATTTGTTGACCTTAAGACTTTCACAGTACTCCTTCCGGGAGCTCATCGAGAATGCCGATGTTTTTCGCCTGTTGACGAGGCATTTTTCTACCTTAAGAGAGTCATTGTTACACCTGCCAAATGCTCGCCGTTAGCCACAGCCACATTTACAAGCTTCCTCTGGCCCAGTTCACCTGAAGCGGTACACCATTATTTGTCGGCTTTGAGACCTTCACTGTACTCCTGCCGGGAGCACCTCGAGTTTGCACCTTGCACCCAGATTTATCACTGTCACATCCTCAAGCTTTCTCCGGCCAGTTCACCACAAGCGATACGCCATTATCTGTCGACATAAAGTGTTTCACAGTACTACTGCTGGCAGCTCCTCGGTTTGCAGATGTATTTCGCGTGTTGACGAGGCATTTGGCTACCTTAAGAGAGTCATAGTTACTCCTGCCACTTGCTCCCCGTTCTACCACAGTCACATCTACAAGCTTACTCTGGCCAGTTCACCAGAAGCGATACGCCATTATTTGTTGACCTTAAGACTTTCACAGTACTCCTTGCGGGAGCTCCTCGGGATTGCCAATGTAATTCGCCTTTTGACGAGGCATTTGGCTACTCTAAGAGAGTCATAGTTACTCCTGCCAGTTGCTCCCCGTTTTACCACAGTCACATCTACAAGCTTACTCTGGCCGTTCACCAGAAGCGATACGCCATTATTTGTTGACCTTAAGACTTTCACAGTACTCCTTCCGGGAGCTCATCGAGAATGCCGATGTTTTTCGCCTGTTGACGAGGCATTTTTCTACCTTAAGAGAGTCATTGTTACACCTGCCAAATGCTCGCCGTTAGCCACAGCCACATTTTCAAGCTTCCTCTGGCCCAGTTCACCTGAAGCGGTACACCATTATTTGTCGGCTTTGAGACCTTCACTGTACTCCTGCCGGGAGCACCTCGAGTTTGCACCTTGCACCCAGATTTATCACTGTCACATCCTCAAGCTTTCTCCGGCCAGTTCACCACAAGCGATACGCCATTATCTGTCGACATAAAGTGTTTCACAGTACTACTGCTGGCAGCTCCTCGGTTTGCAGATGTATTTCGCATGTTGACGAGGCATTTGCCTACCTTAAGAGAGTCATAGTTACTCCTGCCACTTGCTCCCCGTTCTACCACAGTCACATCTACAAGCTTACTCTGGCCAGTTCACCAGAAGCGATACGCCATTATTTGTTGACCTTAAGACTTTCACAGTACTCCTTGCGGGAGCTCCTCGGGATTGCCAATGTAATTCGCCTTTTGACGAGGCATTTGGCTACCCTAAGAGAGTCATAGTTACTCCTGCCAGTTGCTCCCCGTTTTACCACAGTCACATCTACAAGCTTACTCTGGCCGTTCACCAGAAGCGATACGCCATTATTTGTTGACCTTAAGACTTTCACAGTACTCCTTCCGGGAGCTCATCGAGAATGCCGATGTTTTTCGCCTGTTGACGAGGCATTTTTCTACCTTAAGAGAGTCATTGTTACACCTGCCAAATGCTCGCCGTTAACCACAGCCACATTTTCAAGCTTCCTCTGGCCCAGTTCACCTGAAGCGGTACACCATTATTTGTCGGCTTTGAGACTTTCACTGTACTCCTGCCGGGAGCACCTCGAGTTTGCCGATGTATTTCGCCTATTGACGAGGCATTTGGCTACCTTAAGAGAGTCATAGTTACTCCTACCACTTGCACCCAGATTTATCACTGTCACATCCTCAAGCTTTCTCCGGCCAGTTCACCACAAGCGATACGCCATTATCTGTCGACATAAAGTGTTTCACAGTACTACTGCTGGCAGCTCCTCGGTTTGCAGATGTATTTCGCGTGTTGACGAGGCATTTGGCTACCTTAAGAGAGTCATAGTTACTCCTGCCACTTGCTCCCCGTTCTACCACAGTCACATCTACAAGCTTACTCTGGCCAGTTCACCAGAAGCGATACGCCATTATTTGTTGACCTTAAGACTTTCACAGTACTCCTTGCGGGAGCTCCTCGGGATTGCCAATGTAATTCGCCTTTTGACGAGGCATTTGGCTACTCTAAGAGAGTCATAGTTACTCCTGCCAGTTGCTCCCCGTTTTACCACAGTCACATCTACAAGCTTACTCTGGCCGTTCACCAGAAGCGATACGCCATTATTTGTTGACCTTAAGACTTTCACAGTACTCCTTCCGGGAGCTCATCGAGAATGCCGATGTTTTTCGCCTGTTGACGAGGCATTTTTCTACCTTAAGAGAGTCATTGTTACACCTGCCAAATGCTCGCCGTTAGCCACAGCCACATTTACAAGCTTCCTCTGGCCCAGTTCACCTGAAGCGGTACACCATTATTTGTCGGCTTTGAGACCTTCACTGTACTCCTGCCGGGAGCACCTCGAGTTTGCACCTTGCACCCAGATTTATCACTGTCACATCCTCAAGCTTTCTCCGGCCAGTTCACCACAAGCGATACGCCATTATCTGTCGACATAAAGTGTTTCACAGTACTACTGCTGGCAGCTCCTCGGTTTGCAGATGTATTTCGCGTGTTGACGAGGCATTTGGCTACCTTAAGAGAGTCATAGTTACTCCTGCCACTTGCTCCCCGTTCTACCACAGTCACATCTACAAGCTTACTCTGGCCAGTTCACCAGAAGCGATACGCCATTATTTGTTGACCTTAAGACTTTCACAGTACTCCTTGCGGGAGCTCCTCGGGATTGCCAATGTAATTCGCCTTTTGACGAGGCATTTGGCTACTCTAAGAGAGTCATAGTTACTCCTGCCAGTTGCTCCCCGTTTTACCACAGTCACATCTACAAGCTTACTCTGGCCGTTCACCAGAAGCGATACGCCATTATTTGTTGACCTTAAGACTTTCACAGTACTCCTTCCGGGAGCTCATCGAGAATGCCGATGTTTTTCGCCTGTTGACGAGGCATTTTTCTACCTTAAGAGAGTCATTGTTACACCTGCCAAATGCTCGCCGTTAGCCACAGCCACATTTTCAAGCTTCCTCTGGCCCAGTTCACCTGAAGCGGTACACCATTATTTGTCGGCTTTGAGACCTTCACTGTACTCCTGCCGGGAGCACCTCGAGTTTGCACCTTGCACCCAGATTTATCACTGTCACATCCTCAAGCTTTCTCCGGCCAGTTCACCACAAGCGATACGCCATTATCTGTCGACATAAAGTGTTTCACAGTACTACTGCTGGCAGCTCCTCGGTTTGCAGATGTATTTCGCATGTTGACGAGGCATTTGGCTACCTTAAGAGAGTCATAGTTACTCCTGCCACTTGCTCCCCGTTCTACCACAGTCACATCTACAAGCTTACTCTGGCCAGTTCACCAGAAGCGATACGCCATTATTTGTTGACCTTAAGACTTTCACAGTACTCCTTGCGGGAGCTCCTCGGGATTGCCAATGTAATTCGCCTTTTGACGAGGCATTTGGCTACCCTAAGAGAGTCATAGTTACTCCTGCCAGTTGCTCCCCGTTTTACCACAGTCACATCTACAAGCTTACTCTGGCCGTTCACCAGAAGCGATACGCCATTATTTGTTGACCTTAAGACTTTCACAGTACTCCTTCCGGGAGCTCATCGAGAATGCCGATGTTTTTCGCCTGTTGACGAGGCATTTTTCTACCTTAAGAGAGTCATTGTTACACCTGCCAAATGCTCGCCGTTAACCACAGCCACATTTTCAAGCTTCCTCTGGCCCAGTTCACCTGAAGCGGTACACCATTATTTGTCGGCTTTGAGACCTTCACTGTACTCCTGCCGGGAGCACCTCGAGTTTGCCGATGTATTTCGCCTATTGACGAGGCATTTGGCTACCTTAAGAGAGTCATAGTTACTCCTACCACTTGCACCCAGATTTATCACTGTCACATCCTCAAGCTTTCTCCGGCCAGTTCACCACAAGCGATACGCCATTATCTGTCGACATAAAGTGTTTCACAGTACTACTGCTGGCAGCTCCTCGGTTTGCAGATGTATTTCGCGTGTTGACGAGGCATTTGGCTACCTTAAGAGAGTCATAGTTACTCCTGCCACTTGCTCCCCGTTCTACCACAGTCACATCTACAAGCTTACTCTGGCCAGTTCACCAGAAGCGATACGCCATTATTTGTTGACCTTAAGACTTTCACAGTACTCCTTGCGGGAGCTCCTCGGGATTGCCAATGTAATTCGCCTTTTGACGAGGCATTTGGCTACTCTAAGAGAGTCATAGTTACTCCTGCCAGTTGCTCCCCGTTTTACCACAGTCACATCTACAAGCTTACTCTGGCCGTTCACCAGAAGCGATACGCCATTATTTGTTGACCTTAAGACTTTCACAGTACTCCTTCCGGGAGCTCATCGAGAATGCCGATGTTTTTCGCCTGTTGACGAGGCATTTTTCTACCTTAAGAGAGTCATTGTTACACCTGCCAAATGCTCGCCGTTAGCCACAGCCACATTTACAAGCTTCCTCTGGCCCAGTTCACCTGAAGCGGTACACCATTATTTGTCGGCTTTGAGCCCTTCACTGTACTCCTGCCGGGAGCACCTCGAGTTTGCACCTTGCACCCAGATTTATCACTGTCACATCCTCAAGCTTTCTCCGGCCAGTTCACCACAAGCGATACGCCATTATCTGTCGACATAAAGTGTTTCACAGTACTACTGCTGGCAGCTCCTCGGTTTGCAGATGTATTTCGCGTGTTGACGAGGCATTTGGCTACCTTAAGAGAGTCATAGTTACTCCTGCCACTTGCTCCCCGTTCTACCACAGTCACATCTACAAGCTTACTCTGGCCAGTTCACCAGAAGCGATACGCCATTATTTGTTGACCTTAAGACTTTCACAGTACTCCTTGCGGGAGCTCCTCGGGATTGCCAATGTAATTCGCCTTTTGACGAGGCATTTGGCTACTCTAAGAGAGTCATAGTTACTCCTGCCAGTTGCTCCCCGTTTTACCACAGTCACATCTACAAGCTTACTCTGGCCGTTCACCAGAAGCGATACGCCATTATTTGTTGACCTTAAGACTTTCACAGTACTCCTTCCGGGAGCTCATCGAGAATGCCGATGTTTTTCGCCTGTTGACGAGGCATTTTTCTACCTTAAGAGAGTCATTGTTACACCTGCCAAATGCTCGCCGTTAGCCACAGCCACATTTTCAAGCTTCCTCTGGCCCAGTTCACCTGAAGCGGTACACCATTATTTGTCGGCTTTGAGACCTTCACTGTACTCCTGCCGGGAGCACCTCGAGTTTGCACCTTGCACCCAGATTTTTCACTGTCACATCCTCAAGCTTTCTCCGGCCAGTTCACCACAAGCGATACGCCATTATCTGTCGACATAAAGTGTTTCACAGTACTACTGCTGGCAGCTCCTCGGTTTGCAGATGTATTTCGCATGTTGACGAGGCATTTGGCTACCTTAAGAGAGTCATAGTTACTCCTGCCACTTGCTCCCCGTTCTACCACAGTCACATCTACAAGCTTACTCTGGCCAGTTCACCAGAAGCGATACGCCATTATTTGTTGACCTTAAGACTTTCACAGTACTCCTTGCGGGAGCTCCTCGGGATTGCCAATGTAATTCGCCTTTTGACGAGGCATTTGGCTACCCTAAGAGAGTCATAGTTACTCCTGCCAGTTGCTCCCCGTTTTACCACAGTCACATCTACAAGCTTACTCTGGCCGTTCACCAGAAGCGATACGCCATTATTTGTTGACCTTAAGACTTTCACAGTACTCCTTCCGGGAGCTCATCGAGAATGCCGATGTTTTTCGCCTGTTGACGAGGCATTTTTCTACCTTAAGAGAGTCATTGTTACACCTGCCAAATGCTCGCCGTTAACCACAGCCACATTTTCAAGCTTCCTCTGGCCCAGTTCACCTGAAGCGGTACACCATTATTTGTCGGCTTTGAGACCTTCACTGTACTCCTGCCGGGAGCACCTCGAGTTTGCCGATGTATTTCGCCTATTGACGAGGCATTTGGCTACCTTAAGAGAGTCATAGTTACTCCTACCACTTGCACCCAGATTTATCACTGTCACATCCTCAAGCTTTCTCCGGCCAGTTCACCACAAGCGATACGCCATTATCTGTCGACATAAAGTGTTTCACAGTACTACTGCTGGCAGCTCCTCGGTTTGCAGATGTATTTCGCATGTTGACGAGGCATTTGCCTACCTTAAGAGAGTCATAGTTACTCCTGCCACTTGCTCCCCGTTCTACCACAGTCACATCTACAAGCTTACTCTGGCCAGTTCACCAGAAGCGATACGCCATTATTTGTTGACCTTAAGACTTTCACAGTACTCCTTGCGGGAGCTCCTCGGGATTGCCAATGTAATTCGCCTTTTGACGAGGCATTTGGCTACCCTAAGAGAGTCATAGTTACTCCTGCCAGTTGCTCCCCGTTTTAAAACAGTCACATCTACAAGCTTACTCTGGCCGTTCACCAGAAGCGATACGCCATTATTTGTTGACCTTAAGACTTTCACAGTACTCCTTCCGGGAGCTCATCGAGAATGCCGATGTTTTTCGCCTGTTGACGAGGCATTTTTCTACCTTAAGAGAGTCATTGTTACACCTGCCAAATGCTCGCCGTTAACCACAGCCACATTTTCAAGCTTCCTCTGGCCCAGTTCACCTGAAGCGGTACACCATTATTTGTCGGCTTTGAGACCTTCACTGCACTCCTGCCGGGAGCACCTCGAGTTTGCCGATGTATTTCGCCTATTGACGAGGCATTTGGCTACCTTAAGAGAGTCATAGTTACTCCTACCACTTGCACCCAGATTTATCACTGTCACATCCTCAAGCTTTCTCCGGCCAGTTCACCACAAGCGATACGCCATTATCTGTCGACATAAAGTGTTTCACAGTACTACTGCTGGCAGCTCCTCGGTTTGCAGATGTATTTCGCGTGTTGACGAGGCATTTGGCTACCTTAAGAGAGTCATAGTTACTCCTGCCACTTGCTCCCCGTTCTACCACAGTCACATCTACAAGCTTACTCTGGCCAGTTCACCAGAAGCGATACGCCATTATTTGTTGACCTTAAGACTTTCACAGTACTCCTTGCGGGAGCTCCTCGGGATTGCCAATGTAATTCGCCTTTTGACGAGGCATTTGGCTACTCTAAGAGAGTCATAGTTACTCCTGCCAGTTGCTCCCCGTTTTACCACAGTCACATCTACAAGCTTACTCTGGCCGTTCACCAGAAGCGATACGCCATTATTTGTTGACCTTAAGACTTTCACAGTACTCCTTCCGGGAGCTCATCGAGAATGCCGATGTTTTTCGCCTGTTGACGAGGCATTTTTCTACCTTAAGAGAGTCATTGTTATACCTGCCAAATGCTCGCCGTTAGCCACAGCCACATTTTCAAGCTTCCTCTGGCCCAGTTCACCTGAAGCGGTACACCATTATTTGTCGGCTTTGAGACCTTCACTGTACTCCTGCCGGGAGCACCTCGAGTTTGCACCTTGCACCCAGATTTATCACTGTCACATCCTCAAGCTTTCTCCGGCCAGTTCACCACAAGCGATACGCCATTATCTGTCGACATAAAGTGTTTCACAGTACTACTGCTGGCAGCTCCTCGGTTTGCAGATGTATTTCGCATGTTGACGAGGCATTTGGCTACCTTAAGAGAGTCATAGTTACTCCTGCCACTTGCTCCCCGTTCTACCACAGTCACATCTACAAGCTTACTCTGGCCAGTTCACCAGAAGCGATACGCCATTATTTGTTGACCTTAAGACTTTCACAGTACTCCTTGCGGGAGCTCCTGGGGATTGCCAATGTAATTCGCCTTTTGACGAGGCATTTGGCTACCCTAAGAGAGTCATAGTTACTCCTGCCAGTTGCTCCCCGTTTTACCACAGTCACATCTACAAGCTTACTCTGGCCGTTCACCAGAAGCGATACGCCATTATTTGTTGACCTTAAGACTTTCACAGTACTCCTTCCGGGAGCTCATCGAGAATGCCGATGTTTTTCGCCTGTTGACGAGGCATTTTTCTACCTTAAGAGAGTCATTGTTACACCTGCCAAATGCTCGCCGTTAACCACAGCCACATTTTCAAGCTTCCTCTGGCCCAGTTCACCTGAAGCGGTACACCATTATTTGTCGGCTTTGAGACCTTCACTGTACTCCTGCCGGGAGCACCTCGAGTTTGCCGATGTATTTCGCCTATTGACGAGGCATTTGGCTACCTTAAGAGAGTCATAGTTACTCCTACCACTTGCACCCAGATTTATCACTGTCACATCCTCAAGCTTTCTCCGGCCAGTTCACCACAAGCGATACGCCATTATCTGTCGACATAAAGTGTTTCACAGTACTACTGCTGGCAGCTCCTCGGTTTGCAGATGTATTTCGCGTGTTGACGAGGCATTTGGCTACCTTAAGAGAGTCATAGTTACTCCTGCCACTTGCTCCCCGTTCTACCACAGTCACATCTACAAGCTTACTCTGGCCAGTTCACCAGAAGCGATACGCCATTATTTGTTGACCTTAAGACTTTCACAGTACTCCTTGCGGGAGCTCCTCGGGATTGCCAATGTAATTCGCCTTTTGACGAGGCATTTGGCTACTCTAAGAGAGTCATAGTTACTCCTGCCAGTTGCTCCCCGTTTTACCACAGTCACATCTACAAGCTTACTCTGGCCGTTCACCAGAAGCGATACGCCATTATTTGTTGACCTTAAGACTTTCACAGTACTCCTTCCGGGAGCTCATCGAGAATGCCGATGTTTTTCGCCTGTTGACGAGGCATTTTTCTACCTTAAGAGAGTCATTGTTACACCTGCCAAATGCTCGCCGTTAGCCACAGCCACATTTTCAAGCTTCCTCTGGCCCAGTTCACCTGAAGCGGTACACCATTATTTGTCGGCTTTGAGACCTTCACTGTACTCCTGCCGGGAGCACCTCGAGTTTGCACCTTGCACCCAGATTTATCACTGTCACATCCTCAAGCTTTCTCCGGCCAGTTCACCACAAGCGATACGCCATTATCTGTCGACATAAAGTGTTTCACAGTACTACTGCTGGCAGCTCCTCGGTTTGCAGATGTATTTCGCATGTTGACGAGGCATTTGCCTACCTTAAGAGAGTCATAGTTACTCCTGCCACTTGCTCCCCGTTCTACCACAGTCACATCTACAAGCTTACTCTGGCCAGTTCACCAGAAGCGATACGCCATTATTTGTTGACCTTAAGACTTTCACAGTACTCCTTGCGGGAGCTCCTCGGGATTGCCAATGTAATTCGCCTTTTGACGAGGCATTTGGCTACCCTAAGAGAGTCTTAGTTACTCCTGCCAGTTGCTCCCCGTTTTACCACAGTCACATCTACAAGCTTACTCTGGCCGTTCACCAGAAGCGATACGCCATTATTTGTTGACCTTAAGACTTTCACAGTACTCCTTCCGGGAGCTCATCGAGAATGCCGATGTTTTTCGCCTGTTGACGAGGCATTTTTCTACCTTAAGAGAGTCATTGTTACACCTGCCAAATGCTCGCCGTTAACCACAGCCACATTTTCAAGCTTCCTCTGGCCCAGTTCACCTGAAGCGGTACACCATTATTTGTCGGCTTTGAGACCTTCACTGCACTCCTGCCGGGAGCACCTCGAGTTTGCCGATGTATTTCGCCTATTGACGAGGCATTTGGCTACCTTAAGAGAGTCATAGTTACTCCTACCACTTGCACCCAGATTTATCACTGTCACATCCTCAAGCTTTCTCCGGCCAGTTCACCACAAGCGATACGCCATTATCTGTCGACATAAAGTGTTTCACAGTACTACTGCTGGCAGCTCCTCGGTTTGCAGATGTATTTCGCGTGTTGACGAGTCATTTGGCTACCTTAAGAGAGTCATAGTTACTCCTGCCACTTGCTCCCCGTTCTACCACAGTCACATCTACAAGCTTACTCTGGCCAGTTCACCAGAAGCGATACGCCATTATTTGTTGACCTTAAGACTTTCACAGTACTCCTTGCGGGAGCTCCTCGGGATTGCCAATGTAATTCGCCTTTTGACGAGGCATTTGGCTACTCTAAGAGAGTCATAGTTACTCCTGCCAGTTGCTCCCCGTTTTACCACAGTCACATCTACAAGCTTACTCTGGCCGTTCACCAGAAGCGATACGCCATTATTTGTTGACCTTAAGACTTTCACAGTACTCCTTCCGGGAGCTCATCGAGAATGCCGATGTTTTTCGCCTGTTGACGAGGCATTTTTCTACCTTAAGAGAGTCATTGTTACACCTGCCAAATGCTCGCCGTTAGCCACAGCCACATTTTCAAGCTTCCTCTGGCCCAGTTCACCTGAAGCGGTACACCATTATTTGTCGGCTTTGAGACCTTCACTGTACTCCTGCCGGGAGCACCTCGAGTTTGCACCTTGCACCCAGATTTATCACTGTCACATCCTCAAGCTTTCTCCGGCCAGTTCACCACAAGCGATACGCCATTATCTGTCGACATAAAGTGTTTCACAGTACTACTGCTGGCAGCTCCTCGGTTTGCAGATGTATTTCGCATGTTGACGAGGCATTTGGCTACCTTAAGAGAGTCATAGTTACTCCTGCCACTTGCTCCCCGTTCTACCACAGTCACATCTACAAGCTTACTCTGGCCAGTTCACCAGAAGCGATACGCCATTATTTGTTGACCTTAAGACTTTCACAGTACTCCTTGCGGGAGCTCCTCGGGATTGCCAATGTAATTCGCCTTTTGACGAGGCATTTGGCTACCCTAAGAGAGTCATAGTTACTCCTGCCAGTTGCTCCCCGTTTTAAAACAGTCACATCTACAAGCTTACTCTGGCCGTTCACCAGAAGCGATACGCCATTATTTGTTGACCTTAAGACTTTCACAGTACTCCTTCCGGGAGCTCATCGAGAATGCCGATGTTTTTCGCCTGTTGACGAGGCATTTTTCTACCTTAAGAGAGTCATTGTTACACCTGCCAAATGCTCGCCGTTAACCACAGCCACATTTTCAAGCTTCCTCTGGCCCAGTTCACCTGAAGCGGTACACCATTATTTGTCGGCTTTGAGACCTTCACTGCACTCCTGCCGGGAGCACCTCGAGTTTGCCGATGTATTTCGCCTATTGACGAGGCATTTGGCTACCTTAAGAGAGTCATAGTTACTCCTACCACTTGCACCCAGATTTATCACTGTCACATCCTCAAGCTTTCTCCGGCCAGTTCACCACAAGCGATACGCCATTATCTGTCGACATAAAGTGTTTCACAGTACTACTGCTGGCAGCTCCTCGGTTTGCAGATGTATTTCGCGTGTTGACGAGGCATTTGGCTACCTTAAGAGAGTCATAGTTACTCCTGCCACTTGCTCCCCGTTCTACCACAGTCACATCTACAAGCTTACTCTGGCCAGTTCACCAGAAGCGATACGCCATTATTTGTTGACCTTAAGACTTTCACAGTACTCCTTGCGGGAGCTCCTCGGGATTGCCAATGTAATTCGCCTTTTGACGAGGCATTTGGCTACTCTAAGAGAGTCATAGTTACTCCTGCCAGTTGCTCCCCGTTTTACCACAGTCACATCTACAAGCTTACTCTGGCCGTTCACCAGAAGCGATACGCCATTATTTGTTGACCTTAAGACTTTCACAGTACTCCTTCCGGGAGCTCATCGAGAATGCCGATGTTTTTCGCCTGTTGACGAGGCATTTTTCTACCTTAAGAGAGTCATTGTTATACCTGCCAAATGCTCGCCGTTAGCCACAGCCACATTTTCAAGCTTCCTATGGCCCAGTTCACCAGAAGCGGTACACCATTATTTGTCGGCTTTGAGACCTTCACTGTACTCCTGCCGGGAGCACCTCGAGTTTGCACCTTGCACCCAGATTTATCACTGTCACATCCTCAAGCTTTCTCCGGTCAGTTCACCACAAGCGATACGCCATTATCTGTCGACATAAAGTGTTTCACAGTACTACTGCTGGCAGCTCCTCGGTTTGCAGATGTATTTCGCATGTTGACGAGGCATTTGCCTACCTTAAGAGAGTCATAGTTACTCCTGCCACTTGCTCCCCGTTCTACCACAGTCACATCTACAAGCTTACTCTGGCCAGTTCACCAGAAGCGATACGCCATTATTTGTTGACCTTAAGACTTTCACAGTACTCCTTGCGGGAGCTCCTCGGGATTGCCAATGTAATTCGCCTTTTGACGAGGCATTTGGCTACTCTAAGAGAGTCATAGTTACTCCTGCCAGTTGCTCCCCGTTTTACCACAGTCACATCTACAAGCTTACTCTGGCCGTTCACCAGAAGCGATACGCCATTATTTGTTGACCTTAAGACTTTCACAGTACTCCTTCCGGGAGCTCATCGAGAATGCCGATGTTTTTCGCCTGTTGACGAGGCATTTTTCTACCTTAAGAGAGTCATTGTTACACCTGCCAAATGCTCGCCGTTAGCCACAGCCACATTTTCAAGCTTCCTCTGGCCCAGTTCACCTGAAGCGGTACACCATTATTTGTCGGCTTTGAGACCTTCACTGTACTCCTGCCGGGAGCACCTCGAGTTTGCACCTTGCACCCAGATTTATCACTGTCACATCCTCAAGCTTTCTCCGGCCAGTTCACCACAAGCGATACGCCATTATCTGTCGACATAAAGTGTTTCACAGTACTACTGCTGGCAGCTCCTCGGTTTGCAGATGTATTTCGCATGTTGACGAGGCATTTGGCTACCTTAAGAGAGTCATAGTTACTCCTGCCACTTGCTCCCCGTTCTACCACAGTCACATCTACAAGCTTACTCTGGCCAGTTCACCAGAAGCGATACGCCATTATTTGTTGACCTTAAGACTTTCACAGTACTCCTTGCGGGAGCTCCTCGGGATTGCCAATGTAATTCGCCTTTTGACGAGGCATTTGGCTACCCTAAGAGAGTCATAGTTACTCCTGCCAGTTGCTCCCCGTTTTAAAACAGTCACATCTACAAGCTTACTCTGGCCGTTCACCAGAAGCGATACGCCATTATTTGTTGACCTTAAGACTTTCACAGTACTCCTTCCGGGAGCTCATCGAGAATGCCGATGTTTTTCGCCTGTTGACGAGGCATTTTTCTACCTTAAGAGAGTCATTGTTACACCTGCCAAATGCTCGCCGTTAACCACAGCCACATTTTCAAGCTTCCTCTGGCCCAGTTCACCTGAAGCGGTACACCATTATTTGTCGGCTTTGAGACCTTCACTGCACTCCTGCCGGGAGCACCTCGAGTTTGCCGATGTATTTCGCCTATTGACGAGGCATTTGGCTACCTTAAGAGAGTCATAGTTACTCCTACCACTTGCACCCAGATTTATCACTGTCACATCCTCAAGCTTTCTCCGGCCAGTTCACCACAAGCGATACGCCATTATCTGTCGACATAAAGTGTTTCACAGTACTACTGCTGGCAGCTCCTCGGTTTGCAGATGTATTTCGCGTGTTGACGAGGCATTTGGCTACCTTAAGAGAGTCATAGTTACTCCTGCCACTTGCTCCCCGTTCTACCACAGTCACATCTACAAGCTTACTCTGGCCAGTTCACCAGAAGCGATACGCCATTAATTGTTGACCTTAAGACTTTCACAGTACTCCTTGCGGGAGCTCCTCGGGATTGCCAATGTAATTCGCCTTTTGACGAGGCATTTGGCTACTCTAAGAGAGTCATAGTTACTCCTGCCAGTTGCTCCCCGTTTTACCACAGTCACATCTACAAGCTTACTCTGGCCGTTCACCAGAAGCGATACGCCATTATTTGTTGACCTTAAGACTTTCACAGTACTCCTTCCGGGAGCTCATCGAGAATGCCGATGTTTTTCGCCTGTTGACGAGGCATTTTTCTACCTTAAGAGAGTCATTGTTATACCTGCCAAATGCTCGCCGTTAGCCACAGCCACATTTTCAAGCTTCCTATGGCCCAGTTCACCTGAAGCGGTACACCATTATTTGTCGGCTTTGAGACCTTCACTGTACTCCTGCCGGGAGCACCTCGAGTTTGCACCTTGCACCCAGATTTATCACTGTCACATCCTCAAGCTTTCTCCGGTCAGTTCACCACAAGCGATACGCCATTATCTGTCGACATAAAGTGTTTCACAGTACTACTGCTGGCAGCTCCTCGGTTTGCAGATGTATTTCGCATGTTGACGAGGCATTTGGCTACCCTAAGAGAGTCATAGTTACTCCTGCCAGTTGCTCCCCGTTTTACCACAGTCACATCTACAAGCTTACTCTGGCCGTTCACCAGAAGCGATACGCCATTATTTGTTGACCTTAAGACTTTCACAGTACTCCTTCCGGGAGCTCATCGAGAATGCCGATGTTTTTCGCCTGTTGACGAGGCATTTTTCTACCTTAAGAGAGTCATTGTTACACCTGCCAAATGCTCGCCGTTAACCACAGCCACATTTTCAAGCTTCCTCTGGCCCAGTTCACCTGAAGCGGTACACCATTATTTGTCGGCTTTGAGACCTTCACTGTACTCCTGCCGGGAGCACCTCGAGTTTGCCGATGTATTTCGCCTATTGACGAGGCATTTGGCTACCTTAAGAGAGTCATAGTTACTCCTACCACTTGCACCCAGATTTATCACTGTCACATCCTCAAGCTTTCTCCGGCCAGTTCACCACAAGCGATACGCCATTATCTGTCGACATAAAGTGTTTCACAGTACTACTGCTGGCAGCTCCTCGGTTTGCAGATGTATTTCGCGTGTTGACGAGGCATTTGGCTACCTTAAGAGAGTCATAGTTACTCCTGCCACTTGCTCCCCGTTCTACCACAGTCACATCTACAAGCTTACTCTGGCCAGTTCACCAGAAGCGATACGCCATTATTTGTTGACCTTAAGACTTTCACAGTACTCCTTGCGGGAGCTCCTCGGGATTGCCAATGTAATTCGCCTTTTGACGAGGCATTTGGCTACTCTAAGAGAGTCATAGTTACTCCTGCCAGTTGCTCCCCGTTTTACCACAGTCACATCTACAAGCTTACTCTGGCCGTTCACCAGAAGCGATACGCCATTATTTGTTGACCTTAAGACTTTCACAGTACTCCTTCCGGGAGCTCATCGAGAATGCCGATGTTTTTCGCCTGTTGACGAGGCATTTTTCTACCTTAAGAGAGTCATTGTTACACCTGCCAAATGCTCGCCGTTAGCCACAGCCACATTTTCAAGCTTCCTCTGGCCCAGTTCACCTGAAGCGGTACACCATTATTTGTCGGCTTTGAGACCTTCACTGTACTCCTGCCGGGAGCACCTCGAGTTTGCACCTTGCACCCAGATTTATCACTGTCACATCCTCAAGCTTTCTCCGGCCAGTTCACCACAAGCGATACGCCATTATCTGTCGACATAAAGTGTTTCACAGTACTACTGCTGGCAGCTCCTCGGTTTGCAGATGTATTTCGCATGTTGACGAGGCATTTGGCTACCTTAAGAGAGTCATAGTTACTCCTGCCACTTGCTCCCCGTTCTACCACAGTCACATCTACAAGCTTACTCTGGCCAGTTCACCAGAAGCGATACGCCATTATTTGTTGACCTTAAGACTTTCACAGTACTCCTTGCGGGAGCTCCTCGGGATTGCCAATGTAATTCGCCTTTTGACGAGGCATTTGGCTACCCTAAGAGAGTCATAGTTACTCCTGCCAGTTGCTCCCCGTTTTACCACAGTCACATCTACAAGCTTACTCTGGCCGTTCACCAGAAGCGATACGCCATTATTTGTTGACCTTAAGACTTTCACAGTACTCCTTCCGGGAGCTCATCGAGAATGCCGATGTTTTTCGCCTGTTGACGAGGCATTTTTCTACCTTAAGAGAGTCATTGTTACACCTGCCAAATGCTCGCCGTTAACCACAGCCACATTTTCAAGCTTCCTCTGGCCCAGTTCACCTGAAGCGGTACACCATTATTTGTCGGCTTTGAGACCTTCACTGCACTCCTGCCGGGAGCACCTCGAGTTTGCCGATGTATTTCGCCTATTGACGAGGCATTTGGCTACCTTAAGAGAGTCATAGTTACTCCTACCACTTGCACCCAGATTTATCACTGTCACATCCTCAAGCTTTCTCCGGCCAGTTCACCACAAGCGATACGCCATTATCTGTCGACATAAAGTGTTTCACAGTACTACTGCTGGCAGCTCCTCGGTTTCCAGATGTATTTCGCGTGTTGACGAGGCATTTGGCTACCTTAAGAGAGTCATAGTTACTCCTGCCACTTGCTCCCCGTTCTACCACAGTCACATCTACAAGCTTACTCTGGCCAGTTCACCAGAAGCGATACGCCATTATTTGTTGACCTTAAGACTTTCACAGTACTCCTTGCGGGAGCTCCTCGGGATTGCCAATGTAATTCGCCTTTTGACGAGGCATTTGGCTACTCTAAGAGAGTCATAGTTACTCCTGCCAGTTGCTCCCCGTTTTACCACAGTCACATCTACAAGCTTACTCTGGCCGTTCACCAGAAGCGATACGCCATTATTTGTTGACCTTAAGACTTTCACAGTACTCCTTCCGGGAGCTCATCGAGAATGCCGATGTTTTTCGCCTGTTGACGAGGCATTTTTCTACCTTAAGAGAGTCATTGTTATACCTGCCAAATGCTCGCCGTTAGCCACAGCCACATTTTCAAGCTTCCTATGGCCCAGTTCACCTGAAGCGGTACACCATTATTTGTCGGCTTTGAGACCTTCACTGTACTCCTGCCGGGAGCACCTCGAGTTTGCACCTTGCACCCAGATTTATCACTGTCACATCCTCAAGCTTTCTCCGGTCAGTTCACCACAAGCGATACGCCATTATCTGTCGACATAAAGTGTTTCACAGTACTACTGCTGGCAGCTCCTCGGTTTGCAGATGTATTTCGCATGTTGACGAGGCATTTGCCTACCTTAAGAGAGTCATAGTTACTCCTGCCACTTGCTCCCCGTTCTACCACAGTCACATCTACAAGCTTACTCTGGCCAGTTCACCAGAAGCGATACGCCATTATTTGTTGACCTTAAGACTTTCACAGTACTCCTTGCGGGAGCTCCTCGGGATTGCCAATGTAATTCGCCTTTTGACGAGGCATTTGGCTACCCTAAGAGAGTCATAGTTACTCCTGCCAGTTGCTCCCCGTTTTACCACAGTCACATCTACAAGCTTACTCTGGCCGTTCACCAGAAGCGATACGCCATTATTTGTTGACCTTAAGACTTTCACAGTACTCCTTCCGGGAGCTCATCGAGAATGCCGATGTTTTTCGCCTGTTGACGAGGCATTTTTCTACCTTAAGAGAGTCATTGTTACACCTGCCAAATGCTCGCCGTTAACCACAGCCACATTTTCAAGCTTCCTCTGGCCCAGTTCACCTGAAGCGGTACACCATTATTTGTCGGCTTTGAGACCTTCACTGTACTCCTGCCGGGAGCACCTCGAGTTTGCCGATGTATTTCGCCTATTGACGAGGCATTTGGCTACCTTAAGAGAGTCATAGTTACTCCTACCACTTGCACCCAGATTTATCACTGTCACATCCTCAAGCTTTCTCCGGCCAGTTCACCACAAGCGATACGCCATTATCTGTCGACATAAAGTGTTTCACAGTACTACTGCTGGCAGCTCCTCGGTTTGCAGATGTATTTCGCGTGTTGACGAGGCATTTGGCTACCTTAAGAGAGTCATAGTTACTCCTGCCACTTGCTCCCCGTTCTACCACAGTCACATCTACAAGCTTACTCTGGCCAGTTCACCAGAAGCGATACGCCATTATTTGTTGACCTTAAGACTTTCACAGTACTCCTTGCGGGAGCTCCTCGGGATTGCCAATGTAATTCGCCTTTTGACGAGGCATTTGGCTACTCTAAGAGAGTCATAGTTACTCCTGCCAGTTGCTCCCCGTTTTACCACAGTCACATCTACAAGCTTACTCTGGCCGTTCACCAGAAGCGATACGCCATTATTTGTTGACCTTAAGACTTTCACAGTACTCCTTCCGGGAGCTCATCGAGAATGCCGATGTTTTTCGCCTGTTGACGAGGCATTTTTCTACCTTAAGAGAGTCATTGTTACACCTGCCAAATGCTCGCCGTTAGCCACAGCCACATTTTCAAGCTTCCTCTGGCCCAGTTCACCTGAAGCGGTACACCATTATTTGTCGGCTTTGAGACCTTCACTGTACTCCTGCCGGGAGCACCTCGAGTTTGCACCTTGCACCCAGATTTATCACTGTCACATCCTCAAGCTTTCTCCGGCCAGTTCACCACAAGCGATACGCCATTATCTGTCGACATAAAGTGTTTCACAGTACTACTGCTGGCAGCTCCTCGGTTTGCAGATGTATTTCGCATGTTGACGAGGCATTTGGCTACCTTAAGAGAGTCATAGTTACTCCTGCCACTTGCTCCCCGTTCTACCACAGTCACATCTACAAGCTTACTCTGGCCAGTTCACCAGAAGCGATACGCCATTATTTGTTGACCTTAAGACTTTCACAGTACTCCTTGCGGGAGCTCCTCGGGATTGCCAATGTAATTCGCCTTTTGACGAGGCATTTGGCTACCCTAAGAGAGTCATAGTTACTCCTGCCAGTTGCTCCCCGTTTTACCACAGTCACATCTACAAGCTTACTCTGGCCGTTCACCAGAAGCGATACGCCATTATTTGTTGACCTTAAGACTTTCACAGTACTCCTTCCGGGAGCTCATCGAGAATGCCGATGTTTTTCGCCTGTTGACGAGGCATTTTTCTACCTTAAGAGAGTCATTGTTACACCTGCCAAATGCTCGCCGTTAACCACAGCCACATTTTCAAGCTTCCTCTGGCCCAGTTCACCTGAAGCGGTACACCATTATTTGTCGGCTTTGAGACCTTCACTGTACTCCTGCCGGGAGCACCTCGAGTTTGCCGATGTATTTCGCCTATTGACGAGGCATTTGGCTACCTTAAGAGAGTCATAGTTACTCCTACCACTTGCACCCAGATTTATCACTGTCACATCCTCAAGCTTTCTCCGGCCAGTTCACCACAAGCGATACGCCATTATCTGTCGACATAAAGTGTTTCACAGTACTACTGCTGGCAGCTCCTCGGTTTGCAGATGTATTTCGCGTGTTGACGAGGCATTTGGCTACCTTAAGAGAGTCATAGTTACTCCTGCCACTTGCTCCCCGTTCTACCACAGTCACATCTACAAGCTTACTCTGGCCAGTTCACCAGAAGCGATACGCCATTATTTGTTGACCTTAAGACTTTCACAGTACTCCTTGCGGGAGCTCCTCGGGATTGCCAATGTAATTCGCCTTTTGACGAGGCATTTGGCTACTCTAAGAGAGTCATAGTTACTCCTGCCAGTTGCTCCCCGTTTTACCACAGTCACATCTACAAGCTTACTCTGGCCGTTCACCAGAAGCGATACGCCATTATTTGTTGACCTTAAGACTTTCACAGTACTCCTTCCGGGAGCTCATCGAGAATGCCGATGTTTTTCGCCTGTTGACGAGGCATTTTTCTACCTTAAGAGAGTCATTGTTACACCTGCCAAATGCTCGCCGTTAGCCACAGCCACATTTTCAAGCTTCCTCTGGCCCAGTTCACCTGAAGCGGTACACCATTATTTGTCGGCTTTGAGACCTTCACTGTACTCCTGCCGGGAGCACCTCGAGTTTGCACCTTGCACCCAGATTTATCACTGTCACATCCTCAAGCTTTCTCCGGCCAGTTCACCACAAGCGATACGCCATTATCTGTCGACATAAAGTGTTTCACAGTACTACTGCTGGCAGCTCCTCGGTTTGCAGATGTATTTCGCATGTTGACGAGGCATTTGCCTACCTTAAGAGAGTCATAGTTACTCCTGCCACTTGCTCCCAGTTCTACCACAGTCACATCTACAAGCTTACTCTGGCCAGTTCACCAGAAGCGATACGCCATTATTTGTTGACCTTAAGACTTTCACAGTACTCCTTGCGGGAGCTCCTCGGGATTGCCAATGTAATTCGCCTTTTGACGAGGCATTTGGCTACCCTAAGAGAGTCATAGTTACTCCTGCCAGTTGCTCCCCGTTTTAAAACAGTCACATCTACAAGCTTACTCTGGCCGTTCACCAGAAGCGATACGCCATTATTTGTTGACCTTAAGACTTTCACAGTACTCCTTCCGGGAGCTCATCGAGAATGCCGATGTTTTTCGCCTGTTGACGAGGCATTTTTCTACCTTAAGAGAGTCATTGTTACACCTGCCAAATGCTCGCCGTTAACCACAGCCACATTTTCAAGCTTCCTCTGGCCCAGTTCACCTGAAGCGGTACACCATTATTTGTCGGCTTTGAGACCTTCACTGCACTCCTGCCGGGAGCACCTCGAGTTTGCCGATGTATTTCGCCTATTGACGAGGCATTTGGCTACCTTAAGAGAGTCATAGTTACTCCTACCACTTGCACCCAGATTTATCACTGTCACATCCTCAAGCTTTCTCCGGCCAGTTCACCACAAGCGATACGCCATTATCTGTCGACATAAAGTGTTTCACAGTACTACTGCTGGCAGCTCCTCGGTTTGCAGATGTATTTCGCGTGTTGACGAGGCATTTGGCTACCTTAAGAGAGTCATAGTTACTCCTGCCACTTGCTCCCCGTTCTACCACAGTCACATCTACAAGCTTACTCTGGCCAGTTCACCAGAAGCGATACGCCATTATTTGTTGACCTTAAGACTTTCACAGTACTCCTTGCGGGAGCTCCTCGGGATTGCCAATGTAATTCGCCTTTTGACGAGGCATTTGGCTACTCTAAGAGAGTCATAGTTACTCCTGCCAGTTGCTCCCCGTTTTACCACAGTCACATCTACAAGCTTACTCTGGCCGTTCACCAGAAGCGATACGCCATTATTTGTTGACCTTAAGACTTTCACAGTACTCCTTCCGGGAGCTCATCGAGAATGCCGATGTTTTGCGCCTGTTGACGAGGCATTTTTCTACCTTAAGAGAGTCATTGTTATACCTGCCAAATGCTCGCCGTTAGCCACAGCCACATTTTCAAGCTTCCTCTGGCCCAGTTCACCTGAAGCGGTACACCATTATTTGTCGGCTTTGAGACCTTCACTGTACTCCTGCCGGGAGCACCTCGAGTTTGCACCTTGCACCCAGATTTATCACTGTCACATCCTCAAGCTTTCTCCGGCCAGTTCACCACAAGCGATACGCCATTATCTGTCGACATAAAGTGTTTCACAGTACTACTGCTGGCAGCTCCTCGGTTTGCAGATGTATTTCGCATGTTGACGAGGCATTTGGCTACCTTAAGAGAGTCATAGTTACTCCTGCCACTTGCTCCCCGTTCTACCACAGTCACATCTACAAGCTTACTCTGGCCAGTTCACCAGAAGCGATACGCCATTATTTGTTGACCTTAAGACTTTCACAGTACTCCTTGCGGGAGCTCCTCGGGATTGCCAATGTAATTCGCCTTTTGACGAGGCATTTGGCTACCCTAAGAGAGTCATAGTTACTCCTGCCAGTTGCTCCCCGTTTTACCACAGTCACATCTACAAGCTTACTCTGGCCGTTCACCAGAAGCGATACGCCATTATTTGTTGACCTTAAGACTTTCACAGTACTCCTTCCGGGAGCTCATCGAGAATGCCGATGTTTTTCGCCTGTTGACGAGGCATTTTTCTACCTTAAGAGAGTCATTGTTACACCTGCCAAATGCTCGCCGTTAACCACAGCCACATTTTCAAGCTTCCTCTGGCCCAGTTCACCTGAAGCGGTACACCATTATTTGTCGGCTTTGAGACCTTCACTGTACTCCTGCCGGGAGCACCTCGAGTTTGCCGATGTATTTCGCCTATTGACGAGGCATTTGGCTACCTTAAGAGAGTCATAGTTACTCCTACCACTTGCACCCAGATTTATCACTGTCACATCCTCAAGCTTTCTCCGGCCAGTTCACCACAAGCGATACGCCATTATCTGTCGACATAAAGTGTTTCACAGTACTACTGCTGGCAGCTCCTCGGTTTGCAGATGTATTTCGCGTGTTGACGAGGCATTTGGCTACCTTAAGAGAGTCATAGTTACTCCTGCCACTTGCTCCCCGTTCTACCACAGTCACATCTACAAGCTTACTCTGGCCAGTTCACCAGAAGCGATACGCCATTATTTGTTGACCTTAAGACTTTCACAGTACTCCTTGCGGGAGCTCCTCGGGATTGCCAATGTAATTCGCCTTTTGACGAGGCATTTGGCTACTCTAAGAGAGTCATAGTTACTCCTGCCAGTTGCTCCCCGTTTTACCACAGTCACATCTACAAGCTTACTCTGGCCGTTCACCAGAAGCGATACGCCATTATTTGTTGACCTTAAGACTTTCACAGTACTCCTTCCGGGAGCTCATCGAGAATGCCGATGTTTTTCGCCTGTTGACGAGGCATTTTTCTACCTTAAGAGAGTCATTGTTACACCTGCCAAATGCTCGCCGTTAGCCACAGCCACATTTTCAAGCTTCCTCTGGCCCAGTTCACCTGAAGCGGTACACCATTATTTGTCGGCTTTGAGACCTTCACTGTACTCCTGCCGGGAGCACCTCGAGTTTGCACCTTGCACCCAGATTTATCACTGTCACATCCTCAAGCTTTCTCCGGCCAGTTCACCACAAGCGATACGCCATTATCTGTCGACATAAAGTGTTTCACAGTACTACTGCTGGCAGCTCCTCGGTTTGCAGATGTATTTCGCATGTTGACGAGGCATTTGGCTACCTTAAGAGAGTCATAGTTACTCCTGCCACTTGCTCCCCGTTCTACCACAGTCACATCTACAAGCTTACTCTGGCCAGTTCACCAGAAGCGATACGCCATTATTTGTTGACCTTAAGACTTTCACAGTACTCCTTGCGGGAGCTCCTCGGGATTGCCAATGTAATTCGCCTTTTGACGAGGCATTTGGCTACTCTAAGAGAGTCATAGTTACTCCTGCCAGTTGCTCCCCGTTTTACCACAGTCACATCTACAAGCTTACTCTGGCCGTTCACCAGAAGCGATACGCCATTATTTGTTGACCTTAAGACTTTCACAGTACTCCTTCCGGGAGCTCATCGAGAATGTCGATGTTTTTCGCCTGTTGACGAGGCATTTTTCTACCTTAAGAGAGTCATTGTTATACCTGCCAAATGCTCGCCGTTAGCCACAGCCACATTTTCAAGCTTCCTCTGGCCCAGTTCACCTGAAGCGGTACACCATTATTTGTCGGCTTTGAGACCTTCACTGTACTCCTGCCGGGAGCACCTCGAGTTTGCACCTTGCACCCAGATTTATCACTGTCACATCCTCAAGCTTTCTCCGGCCAGTTCACCACAAGCGATACGCCATTATCTGTCGACATAAAGTGTTTCACAGTACTACTGCTGGCAGCTCCTCGGTTTGCAGATGTATTTCGCGTGTTGACGAGGCATTTGGCTACCTTAAGAGAGTCATAGTTACTCCTGCCACTTGCTCCCCGTTCTACCACAGTCACATCTACAAGCTTACTCTGGCCAGTTCACCAGAAGCGATACGCCATTATTTGTTGACCTTAAGACTTTCACAGTACTCCTTGCGGGAGCTCCTCGGGATTGCCAATGTAATTCGCCTTTTGACGAGGCATTTGGCTACTCTAAGAGAGTCATAGTTACTCCTGCCAGTTGCTCCCCGTTTTACCACAGTCACATCTACAAGCTTACTCTGGCCGTTCACCAGAAGCGATACGCCATTATTTGTTGACCTTAAGACTTTCACAGTACTCCTTCCGGGAGCTCATCGAGAATGCCGATGTTTTGCGCCTGTTGACGAGGCATTTTTCTACCTTAAGAGAGTCATTGTTATACCTGCCAAATGCTCGCCGTTAGCCACAGCCACATTTTCAAGCTTCCTCTGGCCCAGTTCACCTGAAGCGGTACACCATTATTTGTCGGCTTTGAGACCTTCACTGTACTCCTGCCGGGAGCACCTCGAGTTTGCACCTTGCACCCAGATTTATCACTGTCACATCCTCAAGCTTTCTCCGGCCAGTTCACCACAAGCGATACGCCATTATCTGTCGACATAAAGTGTTTCACAGTACTACTGCTGGCAGCTCCTCGGTTTGCAGATGTATTTCGCATGTTGACGAGGCATTTGCCTACCTTAAGAGAGTCATAGTTACTCCTGCCACTTGCTCCCAGTTCTACCACAGTCACATCTACAAGCTTACTCTGGCCAGTTCACCAGAAGCGATACGCCATTATTTGTTGACCTTAAGACTTTCACAGTACTCCTTGCGGGAGCTCCTCGGGATTGCCAATGTAATTCGCCTTTTGACGAGGCATTTGGCTACCCTAAGAGAGTCATAGTTACTCCTGCCAGTTGCTCCCCGTTTTAAAACAGTCACATCTACAAGCTTACTCTGGCCGTTCACCAGAAGCGATACGCCATTATTTGTTGACCTTAAGACTTTCACAGTACTCCTTCCGGGAGCTCATCGAGAATGCCGATGTTTTTCGCCTGTTGACGAGGCATTTTTCTACCTTAAGAGAGTCATTGTTACACCTGCCAAATGCTCGCCGTTAACCACAGCCACATTTTCAAGCTTCCTCTGGCCCAGTTCACCTGAAGCGGTACACCATTATTTGTCGGCTTTGAGACCTTCACTGCACTCCTGCCGGGAGCACCTCGAGTTTGCCGATGTATTTCGCCTATTGACGAGGCATTTGGCTACCTTAAGAGAGTCATAGTTACTCCTACCACTTGCACCCAGATTTATCACTGTCACATCCTCAAGCTTTCTCCGGCCAGTTCACCACAAGCGATACGCCATTATCTGTCGACATAAAGTGTTTCACAGTACTACTGCTGGCAGCTCCTCGGTTTGCAGATGTATTTCGCGTGTTGACGAGGCATTTGGCTACCTTAAGAGAGTCATAGTTACTCCTGCCACTTGCTCCCCGTTCTACCACAGTCACATCTACAAGCTTACTCTGGCCAGTTCACCAGAAGCGATACGCCATTATTTGTTGACCTTAAGACTTTCACAGTACTCCTTGCGGGAGCTCCTCGGGATTGCCAATGTAATTCGCCTTTTGACGAGGCATTTGGCTACTCTAAGAGAGTCATAGTTACTCCTGCCAGTTGCTCCCCGTTTTACCACAGTCACATCTACAAGCTTACTCTGGCCGTTCACCAGAAGCGATACGCCATTATTTGTTGACCTTAAGACTTTCACAGTACTCCTTCCGGGAGCTCATCGAGAATGCCGATGTTTTGCGCCTGTTGACGAGGCATTTTTCTACCTTAAGAGAGTCATTGTTATACCTGCCAAATGCTCGCCGTTAGCCACAGCCACATTTTCAAGCTTCCTCTGGCCCAGTTCACCTGAAGCGGTACACCATTATTTGTCGGCTTTGAGACCTTCACTGTACTCCTGCCGGGAGCACCTCGAGTTTGCACCTTGCACCCAGATTTATCACTGTCACATCCTCAAGCTTTCTCCGGCCAGTTCACCACAAGCGATACGCCATTATCTGTCGACATAAAGTGTTTCACAGTACTACTGCTGGCAGCTCCTCGGTTTGCAGATGTATTTCGCATGTTGACGAGGCATTTGGCTACCTTAAGAGAGTCATAGTTACTCCTGCCACTTGCTCCCCGTTCTACCACAGTCACATCTACAAGCTTACTCTGGCCAGTTCACCAGAAGCGATACGCCATTATTTGTTGACCTTAAGACTTTCACAGTACTCCTTGCGGGAGCTCCTCGGGATTGCCAATGTAATTCGCCTTTTGACGAGGCATTTGGCTACCCTAAGAGAGTCATAGTTACTCCTGCCAGTTGCTCCCCGTTTTACCACAGTCAAATCTACAAGCTTACTCTGGCCGTTCACCAGAAGCGATACGCCATTATTTGTTGACCTTAAGACTTTCACAGTACTCCTTCCGGGAGCTCATCGAGAATGCCGATGTTTTTCGCCTGTTGACGAGGCATTTTTCTACCTTAAGAGAGTCATTGTTACACCTGCCAAATGCTCGCCGTTAACCACAGCCACATTTTCAAGCTTCCTCTGGCCCAGTTCACCTGAAGCGGTACACCATTATTTGTCGGCTTTGAGACCTTCACTGTACTCCTGCCGGGAGCACCTCGAGTTTGCCGATGTATTTCGCCTATTGACGAGGCATTTGGCTACCTTAAGAGAGTCATAGTTACTCCTACCACTTGCACCCAGATTTATCACTGTCACATCCTCAAGCTTTCTCCGGCCAGTTCACCACAAGCGATACGCCATTATCTGTCGACATAAAGTGTTTCACAGTACTACTGCTGGCAGCTCCTCGGTTTGCAGATGTATTTCGCGTGTTGACGAGGCATTTGGCTACCTTAAGAGAGTCATAGTTACTCCTGCCACTTGCTCCCCGTTCTACCACAGTCACATCTACAAGCTTACTCTGGCCAGTTCACCAGAAGCGATACGCCATTATTTGTTGACCTTAAGACTTTCACAGTACTCCTTGCGGGAGCTCCTCGGGATTGCCAATGTAATTCGCCTTTTGACGAGGCATTTGGCTACTCTAAGAGAGTCATAGTTACTCCTGCCAGTTGCTCCCCGTTTTACCACAGTCACATCTACAAGCTTACTCTGGCCGTTCACCAGAAGCGATACGCCATTATTTGTTGACCTTAAGACTTTCACAGTACTCCTTCCGGGAGCTCATCGAGAATGCCGATGTTTTTCGCCTGTTGACGAGGCATTTTTCTACCTTAAGAGAGTCATTGTTACACCTGCCAAATGCTCGCCGTTAGCCACAGCCACATTTTCAAGCTTCCTCTGGCCCAGTTCACCTGAAGCGGTACACCATTATTTGTCGGCTTTGAGACCTTCACTGTACTCCTGCCGGGAGCACCTCGAGTTTGCACCTTGCACCCAGATTTATCACTGTCACATCCTCAAGCTTTCTCCGGCCAGTTCACCACAAGCGATACGCCATTATCTGTCGACATAAAGTGTTTCACAGTACTACTGCTGGCAGCTCCTCGGTTTGCAGATGTATTTCGCATGTTGACGAGGCATTTGGCTACCTTAAGAGAGTCATAGTTACTCCTGCCACTTGCTCCCCGTTCTACCACAGTCACATCTACAAGCTTACTCTGGCCAGTTCACCAGAAGCGATACGCCATTATTTGTTGACCTTAAGACTTTCACAGTACTCCTTGCGGGAGCTCCTCGGGATTGCCAATGTAATTCGCCTTTTGACGAGGCATTTGGCTACTCTAAGAGAGTCATAGTTACTCCTGCCAGTTGCTCCCCGTTTTACCACAGTCACATCTACAAGCTTACTCTGGCCGTTCACCAGAAGCGATACGCCATTATTTGTTGACCTTAAGACTTTCACAGTACTCCTTCCGGGAGCTCATCGAGAATGTCGATGTTTTTCGCCTGTTGACGAGGCATTTTTCTACCTTAAGAGAGTCATTGTTATACCTGCCAAATGCTCGCCGTTAGCCACAGCCACATTTTCAAGCTTCCTCTGGCCCAGTTCACCTGAAGCGGTACACCATTATTTGTCGGCTTTGAGACCTTCACTGTACTCCTGCCGGGAGCACCTCGAGTTTGCACCTTGCACCCAGATTTATCACTGTCACATCCTCAAGCTTTCTCCGGCCAGTTCACCACAAGCGATACGCCATTATCTGTCGACATAAAGTGTTTCACAGTACTACTGCTGGCAGCTCCTCGGTTTGCAGATGTATTTCGCGTGTTGACGAGGCATTTGGCTACCTTAAGAGAGTCATAGTTACTCCTGCCACTTGCTCCCCGTTCTACCACAGTCACATCTACAAGCTTACTCTGGCCAGTTCACCAGAAGCGATACGCCATTATTTGTTGACCTTAAGACTTTCACAGTACTCCTTGCGGGAGCTCCTCGGGATTGCCAATGTAATTCGCCTTTTGACGAGGCATTTGGCTACTCTAAGAGAGTCATAGTTACTCCTGCCAGTTGCTCCCCGTTTTACCACAGTCACATCTACAAGCTTACTCTGGCCGTTCACCAGAAGCGATACGCCATTATTTGTTGACCTTAAGACTTTCACAGTACTCCTTCCGGGAGCTCATCGAGAATGCCGATGTTTTGCGCCTGTTGACGAGGCATTTTTCTACCTTAAGAGAGTCATTGTTATACCTGCCAAATGCTCGCCGTTAGCCACAGCCACATTTTCAAGCTTCCTCTGGCCCAGTTCACCTGAAGCGGTACACCATTATTTGTCGGCTTTGAGACCTTCACTGTACTCCTGCCGGGAGCACCTCGAGTTTGCACCTTGCACCCAGATTTATCACTGTCACATCCTCAAGCTTTCTCCGGCCAGTTCACCACAAGCGATACGCCATTATCTGTCGACATAAAGTGTTTCACAGTACTACTGCTGGCAGCTCCTCGGTTTGCAGATGTATTTCGCATGTTGACGAGGCATTTGGCTACCTTAAGAGAGTCATAGTTACTCCTGCCACTTGCTCCCCGTTCTACCACAGTCACATCTACAAGCTTACTCTGGCCAGTTCACCAGAAGCGATACGCCATTATTTGTTGACCTTAAGACTTTCACAGTACTCCTTGCGGGAGCTCCTCGGGATTGCCAATGTAATTCGCCTTTTGACGAGGCATTTGGCTACCCTAAGAGAGTCATAGTTACTCCTGCCAGTTGCTCCCCGTTTTACCACAGTCACATCTACAAGCTTACTCTGGCCGTTCACCAGAAGCGATACGCCATTATTTGTTGACCTTAAGACTTTCACAGTACTCCTTCCGGGAGCTCATCGAGAATGCCGATGTTTTTCGCCTGTTGACGAGGCATTTTTCTACCTTAAGAGAGTCATTGTTACACCTGCCAAATGCTCGCCGTTAACCACAGCCACATTTTCAAGCTTCCTCTGGCCCAGTTCACCTGAAGCGGTACACCATTATTTGTCGGCTTTGAGACCTTCACTGTACTCCTGCCGGGAGCACCTCGAGTTTGCCGATGTATTTCGCCTATTGACGAGGCATTTGGCTACCTTAAGAGAGTCATAGTTACTCCTACCACTTGCACCCAGATTTATCACTGTCACATCCTCAAGCTTTCTCCGGCCAGTTCACCACAAGCGATACGCCATTATCTGTCGACATAAAGTGTTTCACAGTACTACTGCTGGCAGCTCCTCGGTTTGCAGATGTATTTCGCGTGTTGACGAGGCATTTGGCTACCTTAAGAGAGTCATAGTTACTCCTGCCACTTGCTCCCCGTTCTACCACAGTCACATCTACAAGCTTACTCTGGCCAGTTCACCAGAAGCGATACGCCATTATTTGTTGACCTTAAGACTTTCACAGTACTCCTTGCGGGAGCTCCTCGGGATTGCCAATGTAATTCGCCTTTTGACGAGGCATTTGGCTACTCTAAGAGAGTCATAGTTACTCCTGCCAGTTGCTCCCCGTTTTACCACAGTCACATCTACAAGCTTACTCTGGCCGTTCACCAGAAGCGATACGCCATTATTTGTTGACCTTAAGACTTTCACAGTACTCCTTCCGGGAGCTCATCGAGAATGCCGATGTTTTTCGCCTGTTGACGAGGCATTTTTCTACCTTAAGAGAGTCATTGTTACACCTGCCAAATGCTCGCCGTTAGCCACAGCCACATTTTCAAGCTTCCTCTGGCCCAGTTCACCTGAAGCGGTACACCATTATTTGTCGGCTTTGAGACCTTCACTGTACTCCTGCCGGGAGCACCTCGAGTTTGCACCTTGCACCCAGATTTATCACTGTCACATCCTCAAGCTTTCTCCGGCCAGTTCACCACAAGCGATACGCCATTATCTGTCGACATAAAGTGTTTCACAGTACTACTGCTGGCAGCTCCTCGGTTTGCAGATGTATTTCGCATGTTGACGAGGCATTTGGCTACCTTAAGAGAGTCATAGTTACTCCTGCCACTTGCTCCCCGTTCTACCACAGTCACATCTACAAGCTTACTCTGGCCAGTTCACCAGAAGCGATACGCCATTATTTGTTGACCTTAAGACTTTCACAGTACTCCTTGCGGGAGCTCCTCGGGATTGCCAATGTAATTCGCCTTTTGACGAGGCATTTGGCTACTCTAAGAGAGTCATAGTTACTCCTGCCAGTTGCTCCCCGTTTTACCACAGTCACATCTACAAGCTTACTCTGGCCGTTCACCAGAAGCGATACGCCATTATTTGTTGACCTTAAGACTTTCACAGTACTCCTTCCGGGAGCTCATCGAGAATGTCGATGTTTTTCGCCTGTTGACGAGGCATTTTTCTACCTTAAGAGAGTCATTGTTATACCTGCCAAATGCTCGCCGTTAGCCACAGCCACATTTTCAAGCTTCCTCTGGCCCAGTTCACCTGAAGCGGTACACCATTATTTGTCGGCTTTGAGACCTTCACTGTACTCCTGCCGGGAGCACCTCGAGTTTGCACCTTGCACCCAGATTTATCACTGTCACATCCTCAAGCTTTCTCCGGCCAGTTCACCACAAGCGATACGCCATTATCTGTCGACATAAAGTGTTTCACAGTACTACTGCTGGCAGCTCCTCGGTTTGCAGATGTATTTCGCGTGTTGACGAGGCATTTGGCTACCTTAAGAGAGTCATAGTTACTCCTGCCACTTGCTCCCCGTTCTACCACAGTCACATCTACAAGCTTACTCTGGCCGTTCACCAGAAGCGATACGCCATTATTTGTTGACCTTAAGACTTTCACAGTACTCCTTCCGGGAGCTCATCGAGAATGCCGATGTTTTTCGCCTGTTGACGAGGCATTTTTCTACCTTAAGAGAGTCATTGTTATACCTGCCAAATGCTCGCCGTTAGCCACAGCCACATTTTCAAGCTTCCTCTGGCCCAGTTCACCTGAAGCGGTACACCATTATTTGTCGGCATTGAGACCTTCACTGTACTCCTGCCGGGAGCACCTCGAGTTTGCACCTTGCACCCAGATTTATCACTGTCACATCCTCAAGCTTTCTCCGGCCAGTTCACCACAAGCGATACGCCATTATCTGTCGACATAAAGTGTTTCACAGTACTACTGCTGGCAGCTCCTCGGTTTGCAGATGTATTTCGCATGTTGACGAGGCATTTGGCTACCTTAAGAGAGTCATAGTTACTCCTGCCACTTGCTCCCCGTTCTACCACAGTCACATCTACAAGCTTACTCTGGCCAGTTCACCAGAAGCGATACGCCATTATTTGTTGACCTTAAGACTTTCACAGTACTCCTTGCGGGAGCTCCTCGGGATTGCCAATGTAATTCGCCTTTTGACGAGGCATTTGGCTACCCTAAGAGAGTCATAGTTACTCCTGCCAGTTGCTCCCCGTTTTACCACAGTCACATCTACAAGCTTACTCTGGCCGTTCACCAGAAGCGATACGCCATTATTTGTTGACCTTAAGACTTTCACAGTACTCCTTCCGGGAGCTCATCGAGAATGCCGATGTTTTTCGCCTGTTGACGAGGCATTTTTCTACCTTAAGAGAGTCATTGTTACACCTGCCAAATGCTCGCCGTTAACCACAGCCACATTTTCAAGCTTCCTCTGGCCCAGTTCACCTGAAGCGGTACACCATTATTTGTCGGCTTTGAGACCTTCACTGCACTCCTGCCGGGAGCACCTCGAGTTTGCCGATGTATTTCGCCTATTGACGAGGCATTTGGCTACCTTAAGAGAGTCATAGTTACTCCTACCACTTGCACCCAGATTTATCACTGTCACATCCTCAAGCTTTCTCCGGCCAGTTCACCACAAGCGATACGCCATTATCTGTCGACATAAAGTGTTTCACAGTACTACTGCTGGCAGCTCCTCGGTTTGCAGATGTATTTCGCGTGTTGACGAGGCATTTGGCTACCTTAAGAGAGTCATAGTTACTCCTGCCACTTGCTCCCCGTTCTACCACAGTCACATCTACAAGCTTACTCTGGCCAGTTCACCACAAGCGATACGCCATTATCTGTCGACATAAAGTGTTTCACAGTACTACTGCTGGCAGCTCCTCGGTTTGCAGATGTATTTCGCGTGTTGACGAGGCATTTGGCTACCTTAAGAGAGTCATAGTTACTCCTGCCACTTGCTCCCCGTTCTACCACAGTCACATCTACAAGCTTACTCTGGCCAGTTCACCAGAAGCGATACGCCATTATTTGTTGACCTTAAGACTTTCACAGTACTCCTTGCGGGAGCTCCTCGGGATTGCCAATGTAATTCGCCTTTTGACGAGGCATTTGGCTACTCTAAGAGAGTCATAGTTACTCCTGCCAGTTGCTCCCCGTTTTACCACAGTCACATCTACAAGCTTACTCTGGCCGTTCACCAGAAGCGATACGCCATTATTTGTTGACCTTAAGACTTTCACAGTACTCCTTCCGGGAGCTCATCGAGAATGCCGATGTTTTTCGCCTGTTGACGAGGCATTTTTCTACCTTAAGAGAGTCATTGTTATACCTGCCAAATGCTCGCCGTTAGCCACAGCCACATTTTCAAGCTTCCTCTGGCCCAGTTCACCTGAAGCGGTACACCATTATTTGTCGGCTTTGAGACCTTCACTGTACTCCTGCCGGGAGCACCTCGAGTTTGCACCTTGCACCCAGATTTATCACTGTCACATCCTCAAGCTTTCTCCGGCCAGTTCACCACAAGCGATACGCCATTATCTGTCGACATAAAGTGTTTCACAGTACTACTGCTGGCAGCTCCTCGGTTTGCAGATGTATTTCACGTGTTGACGAGGCATTTGGCTACCTTAAGAGAGTCATAGTTACTCCTGCCACTTGCTCCCCGTTCTACCACAGTCACATCTACAAGCTTACTCTGGCCAGTTCACCAGAAGCGATACGCCATTATTTGTTGACCTTAAGACTTTCACAGTACTCCTTGCGGGAGCTCCTCGGGATTGCCAATGTAATTCGCCTTTTGACGAGGCATTTGGCTACTCTAAGAGAGTCATAGTTACTCCTGCCAGTTGCTCCCCGTTTTACCACAGTCACATCTACAAGCTTACTCTGGCCGTTCACCAGAAGCGATACGCCATTATTTGTTGACCTTAAGACTTTCACAGTACTCCTTCCGGGAGCTCATCGAGAATGCCGATGTTTTTCGCCTGTTGACGAGGCATTTTTCTACCTTAAGAGAGTCATTGTTATACCTGCCAAATGCTCGCCGTTAGCCACAGCCACATTTTCAAGCTTCCTCTGGCCCAGTTCACCTGAAGCGGTACACCATTATTTGTCGGCTTTGAGACCTTCACTGTACTCCTGCCGGGAGCACCTCGAGTTTGCACCTTGCACCCAGATTTATCACTGTCACATCCTCAAGCTTTCTCCGGCCAGTTCACCACAAGCGATACGCCATTATCTGTCGACATAAAGTGTTTCACAGTACTACTGCTGGCAGCTCCTCGGTTTGCAGATGTATTTCGCATGTTGACGAGGCATTTGCCTACCTTAAGAGAGTCATAGTTACTCCTGCCACTTGCTCCCCGTTCTACCACAGTCACATCTACAAGCTTACTCTGGCCAGTTCACCAGAAGCGATACGCCATTATTTGTTGACCTTAAGACTTTCACAGTACTCCTTGCGGGAGCTCCTCGGGATTGCCAATGTAATTCGCCTTTTGACGAGGCATTTGGCTACCCTAAGAGAGTCATAGTTACTCCTGCCAGTTGCTCCCCGTTTTACCACAGTCACATCTACAAGCTTACTCTGGCCGTTCACCAGAAGCGATACGCCATTATTTGTTGACCTTAAGACTTTCACAGTACTCCTTCCGGGAGCTCATCGAGAATGCCGATGTTTTTCGCCTGTTGACGAGGCATTTTTCTACCTTAAGAGAGTCATTGTTACACCTGCCAAATGCTCGCCGTTAACCACAGCCACATTTTCAAGCTTCCTCTGGCCCAGTTCACCTGAAGCGGTACACCATTATTTGTCGGCTTTGAGACCTTCACTGCACTCCTGCCGGGAGCACCTCGAGTTTGCCGATGTATTTCGCCTATTGACGAGGCATTTGGCTACCTTAAGAGAGTCATAGTTACTCCTACCACTTGCACCCAGATTTATCACTGTCACATCCTCAAGCTTTCTCCGGCCAGTTCACCACAAGCGATACGCCATTATCTGTCGACATAAAGTGTTTCACAGTACTACTGCTGGCAGCTCCTCGGTTTGCAGATGTATTTCGCGTGTTGACGAGGCATTTGGCTACCTTAAGAGAGTCATAGTTACTCCTGCCACTTGCTCCCCGTTCTACCACAGTCACATCTACAAGATTACTCTGGCCAGTTCACCAGAAGCGATACGCCATTATTTGTTGACCTTAAGACTTTCACAGTACTCCTTGCGGGAGCTCCTCGGGATTGCCAATGTAATTCGCCTTTTGACGAGGCATTTGGCTACTCTAAGAGAGTCATAGTTACTCCTGCCAGTTGCTCCCCGTTTTACCACAGTCACATCTAGAAGCTTACTCTGGCCGTTCACCAGAAGCGATACGCCATTATTTGTTGACCTTAAGACTTTCACAGTACTCCTTCCGGGAGCTCATCGAGAATGCCGATGTTTTTCGCCTGTTGACGAGGCATTTTTCTACCTTAAGAGAGTCATTGTTACACCTGCCAAATGCTCGCCGTTAGCCACAGCCACATTTTCAAGCTTCCTCTGGCCCAGTTCACCTGAAGCGGTACACCATTATTTGTCGGCTTTGAGACCTTCACTGTACTCCTGCCGGGAGCACCTCGAGTTTGCACCTTGCACCCAGATTTATCACTGTCACATCCTCAAGCTTTCTCCGGCCAGTTCACCACAAGCGATACGCCATTATCTGTCGACATAAAGTGTTTCACAGTACTACTGCTGGCAGCTCCTCGGTTTGCAGATGTATTTCGCATGTTGACGAGGCATTTGGCTACCTTAAGAGAGTCATAGTTACTCCTGCCACTTGCTCCCCGTTCTACCACAGTCACATCTACAAGCTTACTCTGGCCAGTTCACCAGAAGCGATACGCCATTATTTGTTGACCTTAAGACTTTCACAGTACTCCTTGCGGGAGCTCCTCGGGATTGCCAATGTAATTCGCCTTTTGACGAGGCATTTGGCTACTCTAAGAGAGTCATAGTTACTCCTGCCAGTTGCTCCCCGTTTTACCACAGTCACATCTACAAGCTTACTCTGGCCGTTCACCAGAAGCGATACGCCATTATTTGTTGACCTTAAGACTTTCACAGTACTCCTTCCGGGAGCTCATCGAGAATGCCGATGTTTTTCGCCTGTTGACGAGGCATTTTTCTACCTTAAGAGAGTCATTGTTATACCTGCCAAATGCTCGCCGTTAGCCACAGCCACATTTTCAAGCTTCCTCTGGCCCAGTTCACCTGAAGCGGTACACCATTATTTGTCGGCTTTGAGACCTTCACTGTACTCCTGCCGGGAGCACCTCGAGTTTGCACCTTGCACCCAGATTTATCACTGTCACATCCTCAAGCTTTCTCCGGCCAGTTCACCACAAGCGATACGCCATTATCTGTCGACATAAAGTGTTTCACAGTACTACTGCTGGCAGCTCCTCGGTTTGCAGATGTATTTCGCGTGTTGACGAGGCATTTGGCTACCTTAAGAGAGTCATAGTTACTCCTGCCACTTGCTCCCCGTTCTACCACAGTCACATCTACAAGCTTACTCTGGCCAGTTCACCAGAAGCGATACGCCATTATTTGTTGACCTTAAGACTTTCACAGTACTCCTTGCGGGAGCTCCTCGGGATTGCCAATGTAATTCGCCTTTTGACGAGGCATTTGGCTACTCTAAGAGAGTCATAGTTACTCCTGCCAGTTGCTCCCCGTTTTACCACAGTCACATCTACAAGCTTACTCTGGCCGTTCACCAGAAGCGATACGCCATTATTTGTTGACCTTAAGACTTTCACAGTACTCCTTCCGGGAGCTCATCGAGAATGCCGATGTTTTTCGCCTGTTGACGAGGCATTTTTCTACCTTAAGAGAGTCATTGTTATACCTGCCAAATGCTCGCCGTTAGCCACAGCCACATTTTCAAGCTTCCTCTGGCCCAGTTCACCTGAAGCGGTACACCATTATTTGTCGGCTTTGAGACCTTCACTGTACTCCTGCCGGGAGCACCTCGAGTTTGCACCTTGCACCCAGATTTATCACTGTCACATCCTCAAGCTTTCTCCGGCCAGTTCACCACAAGCGATACGCCATTATCTGTCGACATAAAGTGTTTCACAGTACTACTGCTGGCAGCTCCTCGGTTTGCAGATGTATTTCGCATGTTGACGAGGCATTTGCCTACCTTAAGAGAGTCATAGTTACTCCTGCCACTTGCTCCCCGTTCTACCACAGTCACATCTACAAGCTTACTCTGGCCAGTTCACCAGAAGCGATACGCCATTATTTGTTGACCTTAAGACTTTCACAGTACTCCTTGCGGGAGCTCCTCGGGATTGCCAATGTAATTCGCCTTTTGACGAGGCATTTGGCTACCCTAAGAGAGTCATAGTTACTCCTGCCAGTTGCTCCCCGTTTTACCACAGTCACATCTACAAGCTTACTCTGGCCGTTCACCAGAAGCGATACGCCATTATTTGTTGACCTTAAGACTTTCACAGTACTCCTTCCGGGAGCTCATCGAGAATGCCGATGTTTTTCGCCTGTTGACGAGGCATTTTTCTACCTTAAGAGAGTCATTGTTACACCTGCCAAATGCTCGCCGTTAACCACAGCCACATTTTCAAGCTTCCTCTGGCCCAGTTCACCTGAAGCGGTACACCATTATTTGTCGGCTTTGAGACCTTCACTGCACTCCTGCCGGGAGCACCTCGAGTTTGCCGATGTATTTCGCCTATTGACGAGGCATTTGGCTACCTTAAGAGAGTCATAGTTACTCCTACCACTTGCACCCAGATTTATCACTGTCACATCCTCAAGCTTTCTCCGGCCAGTTCACCACAAGCGATACGCCATTATCTGTCGACATAAAGTGTTTCACAGTACTACTGCTGGCAGCTCCTCGGTTTGCAGATGTATTTCGCGTGTTGACGAGGCATTTGGCTACCTTAAGAGAGTCATAGTTACTCCTGCCACTTGCTCCCCGTTCTACCACAGTCACATCTACAAGATTACTCTGGCCAGTTCACCAGAAGCGATACGCCATTATTTGTTGACCTTAAGACTTTCACAGTACTCCTTGCGGGAGCTCCTCGGGATTGCCAATGTAATTCGCCTTTTGACGAGGCATTTGGCTACTCTAAGAGAGTCATAGTTACTCCTGCCAGTTGCTCCCCGTTTTACCACAGTCACATCTAGAAGCTTACTCTGGCCGTTCACCAGAAGCGATACGCCATTATTTGTTGACCTTAAGACTTTCACAGTACTCCTTCCGGGAGCTCATCGAGAATGCCGATGTTTTTCGCCTGTTGACGAGGCATTTTTCTACCTTAAGAGAGTCATTGTTACACCTGCCAAATGCTCGCCGTTAGCCACAGCCACATTTTCAAGCTTCCTCTGGCCCAGTTCACCTGAAGCGGTACACCATTATTTGTCGGCTTTGAGACCTTCACTGTACTCCTGCCGGGAGCACCTCGAGTTTGCACCTTGCACCCAGATTTATCACTGTCACATCCTCAAGCTTTCTCCGGCCAGTTCACCACAAGCGATACGCCATTATCTGTCGACATAACGTGTTTCACAGTACTACTGCTGGCAGCTCCTCGGTTTGCAGATGTATTTCGCATGTTGACGAGGCATTTGGCTACCTTAAGAGAGTCATAGTTACTCCTGCCACTTGCTCCCCGTTCTACCACAGTCACATCTACAAGCTTACTCTGGCCAGTTCACCAGAAGCGATACGCCATTATTTGTTGACCTTAAGACTTTCACAGTACTCCTTGCGGGAGCTCCTCGGGATTGCCAATGTAATTCGCCTTTTGACGAGGCATTTGGCTACTCTAAGAGAGTCATAGTTACTCCTGCCAGTTGCTCCCCGTTTTACCACAGTCACATCTACAAGCTTACTCTGGCCGTTCACCAGAAGCGATACGCCATTATTTGTTGACCTTAAGACTTTCACAGTACTCCTTCCGGGAGCTCATCGAGAATGCCGATGTTTTTCGCCTGTTGACGAGGCATTTTTCTACCTTAAGAGAGTCATTGTTATACCTGCCAAATGCTCGCCGTTAGCCACAGCCACATTTTCAAGCTTCCTCTGGCCCAGTTCACCTGAAGCGGTACACCATTATTTGTCGGCTTTGAGACCTTCACTGTACTCCTGCCGGGAGCACCTCGAGTTTGCACCTTGCACCCAGATTTATCACTGTCACATCCTCAAGCTTTCTCCGGCCAGTTCACCACAAGCGATACGCCATTATCTGTCGACATAAAGTGTTTCACAGTACTACTGCTGGCAGCTCCTCGGTTTGCAGATGTATTTCGCGTGTTGACGAGGCATTTGGCTACCTTAAGAGAGTCATAGTTACTCCTGCCACTTGCTCCCCGTTCTACCACAGTCACATCTACAAGCTTACTCTGGCCAGTTCACCAGAAGCGATACGCCATTATTTGTTGACCTTAAGACTTTCACAGTACTCCTTGCGGGAGCTCCTCGGGATTGCCAATGTAATTCGCCTTTTGACGAGGCATTTGGCTACTCTAAGAGAGTCATAGTTACTCCTGCCAGTTGCTCCCCGTTTTACCACAGTCACATCTACAAGCTTACTCTGGCCGTTCACCAGAAGCGATACGCCATTATTTGTTGACCTTAAGACTTTCACAGTACTCCTTCCGGGAGCTCATCGAGAATGCCGATGTTTTTCGCCTGTTGACGAGGCATTTTTCTACCTTAAGAGAGTCATTGTTATACCTGCCAAATGCTCGCCGTTAGCCACAGCCACATTTTCAAGCTTCCTCTGGCCCAGTTCACCTGAAGCGGTACACCATTATTTGTCGGCTTTGAGACCTTCACTGTACTCCTGCCGGGAGCACCTCGAGTTTGCACCTTGCACCCAGATTTATCACTGTCACATCCTCAAGCTTTCTCCGGCCAGTTCACCACAAGCGATACGCCATTATCTGTCGACATAAAGTGTTTCACAGTACTACTGCTGGCAGCTCCTCGGTTTGCAGATGTATTTCGCATGTTGACGAGGCATTTGGCTACCTTAAGAGAGTCATAGTTACTCCTGCCACTTGCTCCCCGTTCTACCACAGTCACATCTACAAGCTTACTCTGGCCAGTTCACCAGAAGCGATACGCCATTATTTGTTGACCTTAAGACTTTCACAGTACTCCTTGCGGGAGCTCCTCGGGATTGCCAATGTAATTCGCCTTTTGACGAGGCATTTGGCTACCCTAAGAGAGTCATAGTTACTCCTGCCAGTTGCTCCCCGTTTTACCACAGTCACATCTACAAGCTTACTCTGGCCGTTCACCAGAAGCGATACGCCATTATTTGTTGACCTTAAGACTTTCACAGTACTCCTTCCGGGAGCTCATCGAGAATGCCGATGTTTTTCGCCTGTTGACGAGGCATTTTTCTACCTTAAGAGAGTCATTGTTACACCTGCCAAATGCTCGCCGTTAACCACAGCCACATTTTCAAGCTTCCTCTGGCCCAGTTCACCTGAAGCGGTACACCATTATTTGTCGGCTTTGAGACCTTCACTGCACTCCTGCCGGGAGCACCTCGAGTTTGCCGATGTATTTCGCCTATTGACGAGGCATTTGGCTACCTTAAGAGAGTCATAGTTACTCCTACCACTTGCACCCAGATTTATCACTGTCACATCCTCAAGCTTTCTCCGGCCAGTTCACCACAAGCGATACGCCATTATCTGTCGACATAAAGTGTTTCACAGTACTACTGCTGGCAGCTCCTCGGTTTGCAGATGTATTTCGCGTGTTGACGAGGCATTTGGCAACCTTAAGAGAGTCATAGTTACTCCTGCCACTTGCTCCCCGTTCTACCACAGTCACATCTACAAGCTTACTCTGGCCAGTTCACCAGAAGCGATACGCCATTATTTGTTGACCTTAAGACTTTCACAGTACTCCTTGCGGGAGCTCCTCGGGATTGCCAATGTAATTCGCCTTTTGACGAGGCATTTGGCTACTCTAAGAGAGTCATAGTTACTCCTGCCAGTTGCTCCCCGTTTTACCACAGTCACATCTACAAGCTTACTCTGGCCGTTCACCAGAAGCGATACGCCATTATTTGTTGACCTTAAGACTTTCACAGTACTCCTTCCGGGAGCTCATCGAGAATGCCGATGTTTTTCGCCTGTTGACGAGGCATTTTTCTACCTTAAGAGAGTCATTGTTATACCTGCCAAATGCTCGCCGTTAGCCACAGCCACATTTTCAAGCTTCCTCTGGCCCAGTTCACCTGAAGCGGTACACCATTATTTGTCGGCTTTGAGACCTTCACTGTACTCCTGCCGGGAGCACCTCGAGTTTGCACCTTGCACCCAGATTTATCACTGTCACATCCTCAAGCTTTCTCCGGCCAGTTCACCACAAGCGATACGCCATTATCTGTCGACATAAAGTGTTTCACAGTACTACTGCTGGCAGCTCCTCGGTTTGCAGATGTATTTCGCGTGTTGACGAGGCATTTGGCTACCTTAAGAGAGTCATAGTTACTCCTGCCACTTGCTCCCCGTTCTACCACAGTCACATCTACAAGCTTACTCTGGCCAGTTCACCAGAAGCGATACGCCATTATTTGTTGACCTTAAGACTTTCACAGTACTCCTTGCGGGAGCTCCTCGGGATTGCCAATGTAATTCGCCTTTTGACGAGGCATTTGGCTACCCTAAGAGAGTCATAGTTACTCCTGCCAGTTGCTCCCCGTTTTACCACAGTCACATCTACAAGCTTACTCTGGCCGTTCACCAGAAGCGATACGCCATTATTTGTTGACCTTAAGACTTTCACAGTACTCCTTCCGGGAGCTCATCGAGAATGCCGATGTTTTTCGCCTGTTGACGAGGCATTTTTCTACCTTAAGAGAGTCATTGTTACACCTGCCAAATGCTCGCCGTTAACCACAGCCACATTTTCAAGCTTCCTCTGGCCCAGTTCACCTGAAGCGGTACACCATTATTTGTCGGCTTTGAGACCTTCACTGCACTCCTGCCGGGAGCACCTCGAGTTTGCCGATGTATTTCGCCTATTGACGAGGCATTTGGCTACCTTAAGAGAGTCATAGTTACTCCTACCACTTGCACCCAGATTTATCACTGTCACATCCTCAAGCTTTCTCCGGCCAGTTCACCACAAGCGATACGCCATTATCTGTCGACATAAAGTGTTTCACAGTACTACTGCTGGCAGCTCCTCGGTTTGCAGATGTATTTCGCGTGTTGACGAGGCATTTGGCTACCTTAAGAGAGTCATAGTTACTCCTGCCACTTGCTCCCCGTTCTACCACAGTCACATCTACAAGCTTACTCTGGCCAGTTCACCAGAAGCGATACGCCATTATTTGTTGACCTTAAGACTTTCACAGTACTCCTTGCGGGAGCTCCTCGGGATTGCCAATGTAATTCGCCTTTTGACGAGGCATTTGGCTACTCTAAGAGAGTCATAGTTACTCCTGCCAGTTGCTCCCCGTTTTACCACAGTCACATCTACAAGCTTACTCTGGCCGTTCACCAGAAGCGATACGCCATTATTTGTTGACCTTAAGACTTTCACAGTACTCCTTCCGGGAGCTCATCGAGAATGCCGATGTTTTTCGCCTGTTGACGAGGCATTTTTCTACCTTAAGAGAGTTATTGTTATACCTGCCAAATGCTCGCCGTTAGCCACAGCCACATTTTCAAGCTTCCTCTGGCCCAGTTCACCTGAAGCGGTACACCATTATTTGTCGGCTTTGAGACCTTCACTGTACTCCTGCCGGGAGCACCTCGAGTTTGCACCTTGCACCCAGATTTATCACTGTCACATCCTCAAGCTTTCTCCGGCCAGTTCACCACAAGCGATACGCCATTATCTGTCGACATAAAGTGTTTCACAGTACTACTGCTGGCAGCTCCTCGGTTTGCAGATGTATTTCGCATGTTGACGAGGCATTTGGCTACCTTAAGAGAGTCATAGTTACTCCTGCCACTTGCTCCCCGTTCTACCACAGTCACATCTACAAGCTTACTCTGGCCAGTTCACCAGAAGCGATACGCCATTATTTGTTGACCTTAAGACTTTCACAGTACTCCTTGCGGGAGCTCCTCGGGATTGCCAATGTAATTCGCCTTTTGACGAGGCATTTGGCTACCCTAAGAGAGTCATAGTTACTCCTGCCAGTTGCTCCCCGTTTTACCACAGTCACATCTACAAGCTTACTCTGGCCGTTCACCAGAAGCGATACGCCATTATTTGTTGACCTTAAGACTTTCACAGTACTCCTTCCGGGAGCTCATCGAGAATGCCGATGTTTTTCGCCTGTTGACGAGGCATTTTTCTACCTTAAGAGAGTCATTGTTACACCTGCCAAATGCTCGCCGTTAACCACAGCCACATTTTCAAGCTTCCTCTGGCCCAGTTCACCTGAAGCGGTACACCATTATTTGTCGGCTTTGAGACCTTCACTGCACTCCTGCCGGGAGCACCTCGAGTTTGCCGACGTATTTCGCCTATTGACGAGGCATTTGGCTACCTTAAGAGAGTCATAGTTACTCCTACCACTTGCACCCAGATTTATCACTGTCACATCCTCAAGCTTTCTCCGGCCAGTTCACCACAAGCGATACGCCATTATCTGTCGACATAAAGTGTTTCACAGTACTACTGCTGGCAGCTCCTCGGTTTGCAGATGTATTTCGCGTGTTGACGAGGCATTTGGCTACCTTAAGAGAGTCATAGTTACTCCTGCCACTTGCTCCCCGTTCTACCACAGTCACATCTACAAGCTTACTCTGGCCAGTTCACCAGAAGCGATACGCCATTATTTGTTGACCTTAAGACTTTCACAGTACTCCTTGCGGGAGCTCCTCGGGATTGCCAATGTAATTCGCCTTTTGACGAGGCATTTGGCTACTCTAAGAGAGTCATAGTTACTCCTGCCAGTTGCTCCCCGTTTTACCACAGTCACATCTACAAGCTTACTCTGGCCGTTCACCAGAAGCGATACGCCATTATTTGTTGACCTTAAGACTTTCACAGTACTCCTTCCGGGAGCTCATCGAGAATGCCGATGTTTTTCGCCTGTTGACGAGGCATTTTTCTACCTTAAGAGAGTCATTGTTATACCTGCCAAATGCTCGCCGTTAGCCACAGCCACATTTTCAAGCTTCCTCTGGCCCAGTTCACCTGAAGCGGTACACCATTATTTGTCGGCTTTGAGACCTTCACTGTACTCCTGCCGGGAGCACCTCGAGTTTGCACCTTGCACCCAGATTTATCACTGTCACATCCTCAAGCTTTCTCCGGCCAGTTCACCACAAGCGATACGCCATTATCTGTCGACATAAAGTGTTTCACAGTACTACTGCTGGCAGCTCCTCGGTTTGCAGATGTATTTCGCATGTTGACGAGGCATTTGGCTACCTTAAGAGAGTCATAGTTACTCCTGCCACTTGCTCCCCGTTCTACCACAGTCACATCTACAAGCTTACTCTGGCCAGTTCACCAGAAGCGATACGCCATTATTTGTTGACCTTAAGACTTTCACAGTACTCCTTGCGGGAGCTCCTCGGGATTGCCAATGTAATTCGCCTTTTGACGAGGCATTTGGCTACCCTAAGAGAGTCATAGTTACTCCTGCCAGTTGCTCCCCGTTTTACCACAGTCACATCTACAAGCTTACTCTGGCCGTTCACCAGAAGCGATACGCCATTATTTGTTGACCTTAAGACTTTCACAGTACTCCTTCCGGGAGCTCATCGAGAATGCCGATGTTTTTCGCCTGTTGACGAGGCATTTTTCTACCTTAAGAGAGTCATTGTTACACCTGCCAAATGCTCGCCGTTAACCACAGCCACATTTTCAAGCTTCCTCTGGCCCAGTTCACCTGAAGCGGTACACCATTATTTGTCGGCTTTGAGACCTTCACTGCACTCCTGCCGGGAGCACCTCGAGTTTGCCGATGTATTTCGCCTATTGACGAGGCATTTGGCTACCTTAAGAGAGTCATAGTTACTCCTACCACTTGCACCCAGATTTATCACTGTCACATCCTCAAGCTTTCTCCGGCCAGTTCACCACAAGCGATACGCCATTATCTGTCGACATAAAGTGTTTCACAGTACTACTGCTGGCAGCTCCTCGGTTTGCAGATGTATTTCGCGTGTTGACGAGGCATTTGGCTACCTTAAGAGAGTCATAGTTACTCCTGCCACTTGCTCCCCGTTCTACCACAGTCACATCTACAAGCTTACTCTGGCCAGTTCACCAGAAGCGATACGCCATTATTTGTTGACCTTAAGACTTTCACAGTACTCCTTGCGGGAGCTCCTCGGGATTGCCAATGTAATTCGCCTTTTGACGAGGCATTTGGCTACTCTAAGAGAGTCATAGTTACTCCTGCCAGTTGCTCCCCGTTTTACCACAGTCACATCTACAAGCTTACTCTGGCCGTTCACCAGAAGCGATACGCCATTATTTGTTGACCTTAAGACTTTCACAGTACTCCTTCCGGGAGCTCATCGAGAATGCCGATGTTTTTCGCCTGTTGACGAGGCATTTTTCTACCTTAAGAGAGTCATTGTTATACCTGCCAAATGCTCGCCGTTAGCCACAGCCACATTTTCAAGCTTCCTCTGGCCCAGTTCACCTGAAGCGGTACACCATTATTTGTCGGCTTTGAGACCTTCACTGTACTCCTGCCGGGAGCACCTCGAGTTTGCACCTTGCACCCAGATTTATCACTGTCACATCCTCAAGCTTTCTCCGGCCAGTTCACCACAAGCGATACGCCATTATCTGTCGACATAAAGTGTTTCACAGTACTACTGCTGGCAGCTCCTCGGTTTGCAGATGTATTTCGCATGTTGACGAGGCATTTGGCTACCTTAAGAGAGTCATAGTTACTCCTGCCACTTGCTCCCCGTTCTACCACAGTCACATCTACAAGCTTACTCTGGCCAGTTCACCAGAAGCGATACGCCATTATTTGTTGACCTTAAGACTTTCACAGTACTCCTTGCGGGAGCTCCTCGGGATTGCCAATGTAATTCGCCTTTTGACGAGGCATTTGGCTACCCTAAGAGAGTCATAGTTACTCCTGCCAGTTGCTCCCCGTTTTACCACAGTCACATCTACAAGCTTACTCTGGCCGTTCACCAGAAGCGATACGCCATTATTTGTTGACCTTAAGACTTTCACAGTACTCCTTCCGGGAGCTCATCGAGAATGCCGATGTTTTTCGCCTGTTGACGAGGCATTTTTCTACCTTAAGAGAGTCATTGTTACACCTGCCAAATGCTCGCCGTTAACCACAGCCACATTTTCAAGCTTCCTCTGGCCCAGTTCACCTGAAGCGGTACACCATTATTTGTCGGCTTTGAGACCTTCACTGCACTCCTGCCGGGAGCACCTCGAGTTTGCCGATGTATTTCGCCTATTGACGAGGCATTTGGCTACCTTAAGAGAGTCATAGTTACTCCTACCACTTGCACCCAGATTTATCACTGTCACATCCTCAAGCTTTCTCCGGCCAGTTCACCACAAGCGATACGCCATTATCTGTCGACATAAAGTGTTTCACAGTACTACTGCTGGCAGCTCCTCGGTTTGCAGATGTATTTCGCGTGTTGACGAGGCATTTGGCTACCTTAAGAGAGTCATAGTTACTCCTGCCACTTGCTCCCCGTTCTACCACAGTCACATCTACAAGCTTACTCTGGCCAGTTCACCAGAAGCGATACGCCATTATTTGTTGACCTTAAGACTTTCACAGTACTCCTTGCGGGAGCTCCTCGGGATTGCCAATGTAATTCGCCTTTTGACGAGGCATTTGGCTACTCTAAGAGAGTCATAGTTACTCCTGCCAGTTGCTCCCCGTTTTACCACAGTCACATCTACAAGCTTACTCTGGCCGTTCACCAGAAGCGATACGCCATTATTTGTTGACCTTAAGACTTTCACAGTACTCCTTCCGGGAGCTCATCGAGAATGCCGATGTTTTTCGCCTGTTGACGAGGCATTTTTCTACCTTAAGAGAGTCATTGTTATACCTGCCAAATGCTCGCCGTTAGCCACAGCCACATTTTCAAGCTTCCTCTGGCCCAGTTCACCTGAAGCGGTACACCATTATTTGTCGGCTTTGAGACCTTCACTGTACTCCTGCCGGGAGCACCTCGAGTTTGCACCTTGCACCCAGATTTATCACTGTCACATCCTCAAGCTTTCTCCGGCCAGTTCACCACAAGCGATACGCCATTATCTGTCGACATAAAGTGTTTCACAGTACTACTGCTGGCAGCTCCTCGGTTTGCAGATGTATTTCGCATGTTGACGAGGCATTTGGCTACCTTAAGAGAGTCATAGTTACTCCTGCCACTTGCTCCCCGTTCTACCACAGTCACATCTACAAGCTTACTCTGGCCAGTTCACCAGAAGCGATACGCCATTATTTGTTGACCTTAAGACTTTCACAGTACTCCTTGCGGGAGCTCCTCGGGATTGCCAATATAATTCGCCTTTTGACGAGGCATTTGGCTACCCTAAGAGAGTCATAGTTACTCCTGCCAGTTGCTCCCCGTTTTACCACAGTCACATCTACAAGCTTACTCTGGCCGTTCACCAGAAGCGATACGCCATTATTTGTTGACCTTAAGACTTTCACAGTACTCCTTCCGGGAGCTCATCGAGAATGCCGATGTTTTTCGCCTGTTGACGAGGCATTTTTCTACCTTAAGAGAGTCATTGTTACACCTGCCAAATGCTCGCCGTTAACCACAGCCACATTTTCAAGCTTCCTCTGGCCCAGTTCACCTGAAGCGGTACACCATTATTTGTCGGCTTTGAGACCTTCACTGCACTCCTGCCGGGAGCACCTCGAGTTTGCCGATGTATTTCGCCTATTGACGAGGCATTTGGCTACCTTAAGAGAGTCATAGTTACTCCTACCACTTGCACCCAGATTTATCACTGTCACATCCTCAAGCTTTCTCCGGCCAGTTCACCACAAGCGATACGCCATTATCTGTCGACATAAAGTGTTTCACAGTACTACTGCTGGCAGCTCCTCGGTTTGCAGATGTATTTCGCGTGTTGACGAGGCATTTGGCTACCTTAAGAGAGTCATAGTTACTCCTGCCACTTGCTCCCCGTTCTACCACAGTCACATCTACAAGCTTACTCTGGCCAGTTCACCAGAAGCGATACGCCATTATTTGTTGACCTTAAGACTTTCACAGTACTCCTTGCGGGAGCTCCTCGGGATTGCCAATGTAATTCGCCTTTTGACGAGGCATTTGGCTACTCTAAGAGAGTCATAGTTACTCCTGCCAGTTGCTCCCCGTTTTACCACAGTCACATCTACAAGCTTACTCTGGCCGTTCACCAGAAGCGATACGCCATTATTTGTTGACCTTAAGACTTTCACAGTACTCCTTCCGGGAGCTCATCGAGAATGCCGATGTTTTTCGCCTGTTGACGAGGCATTTTTCTACCTTAAGAGAGTTATTGTTATACCTGCCAAATGCTCGCCGTTAGCCACAGCCACATTTTCAAGCTTCCTCTGGCCCAGTTCACCTGAAGCGGTACACCATTATTTGTCGGCTTTGAGACCTTCACTGTACTCCTGCCGGGAGCACCTCGAGTTTGCACCTTGCACCCAGATTTATCACTGTCACATCCTCAAGCTTTCTCCGGCCAGTTCACCACAAGCGATACGCCATTATCTGTCGACATAAAGTGTTTCACAGTACTACTGCTGGCAGCTCCTCGGTTTGCAGATGTATTTCGCATGTTGACGAGGCATTTGGCTACCTTAAGAGAGTCATAGTTACTCCTGCCACTTGCTCCCCGTTCTACCACAGTCACATCTACAAGCTTACTCTGGCCAGTTCACCAGAAGCGATACGCCATTATTTGTTGACCTTAAGACTTTCACAGTACTCCTTGCGGGAGCTCCTCGGGATTGCCAATGTAATTCGCCTTTTGACGAGGCATTTGGCTACCCTAAGAGAGTCATAGTTACTCCTGCCAGTTGCTCCCCGTTTTACCACAGTCACATCTACAAGCTTACTCTGGCCGTTCACCAGAAGCGATACGCCATTATTTGTTGACCTTAAGACTTTCACAGTACTCCTTCCGGGAGCTCATCGAGAATGCCGATGTTTTTCGCCTGTTGACGAGGCATTTTTCTACCTTAAGAGAGTCATTGTTACACCTGCCAAATGCTCGCCGTTAACCACAGCCACATTTTCAAGCTTCCTCTGGCCCAGTTCACCTGAAGCGGTACACCATTATTTGTCGGCTTTGAGACCTTCACTGCACTCCTGCCGGGAGCACCTCGAGTTTGCCGACGTATTTCGCCTATTGACGAGGCATTTGGCTACCTTAAGAGAGTCATAGTTACTCCTACCACTTGCACCCAGATTTATCACTGTCACATCCTCAAGCTTTCTCCGGCCAGTTCACCACAAGCGATACGCCATTATCTGTCGACATAAAGTGTTTCACAGTACTACTGCTGGCAGCTCCTCGGTTTGCAGATGTATTTCGCGTGTTGACGAGGCATTTGGCTACCTTAAGAGAGTCATAGTTACTCCTGCCACTTGCTCCCCGTTCTACCACAGTCACATCTACAAGCTTACTCTGGCCAGTTCACCAGAAGCGATACGCCATTATTTGTTGACCTTAAGACTTTCACAGTACTCCTTGCGGGAGCTCCTCGGGATTGCCAATGTAATTCGCCTTTTGACGAGGCATTTGGCTACTCTAAGAGAGTCATAGTTACTCCTGCCAGTTGCTCCCCGTTTTACCACAGTCACATCTACAAGCTTACTCTGGCCGTTCACCAGAAGCGATACGCCATTATTTGTTGACCTTAAGACTTTCACAGTACTCCTTCCGGGAGCTCATCGAGAATGCCGATGTTTTTCGCCTGTTGACGAGGCATTTTTCTACCTTAAGAGAGTCATTGTTATACCTGCCAAATGCTCGCCGTTAGCCACAGCCACATTTTCAAGCTTCCTCTGGCCCAGTTCACCTGAAGCGGTACACCATTATTTGTCGGCTTTGAGACCTTCACTGTACTCCTGCCGGGAGCACCTCGAGTTTGCACCTTGCACCCAGATTTATCACTGTCACATCCTCAAGCTTTCTCCGGCCAGTTCACCACAAGCGATACGCCATTATCTGTCGACATAAAGTGTTTCACAGTACTACTGCTGGCAGCTCCTCGGTTTGCAGATGTATTTCGCATGTTGACGAGGCATTTGGCTACCTTAAGAGAGTCATAGTTACTCCTGCCACTTGCTCCCCGTTCTACCACAGTCACATCTACAAGCTTACTCTGGCCAGTTCACCAGAAGCGATACGCCATTATTTGTTGACCTTAAGACTTTCACAGTACTCCTTGCGGGAGCTCCTCGGGATTGCCAATGTAATTCGCCTTTTGACGAGGCATTTGGCTACCCTAAGAGAGTCATAGTTACTCCTGCCAGTTGCTCCCCGTTTTACCACAGTCACATCTACAAGCTTACTCTGGCCGTTCACCAGAAGCGATACGCCATTATTTGTTGACCTTAAGACTTTCACAGTACTCCTTCCGGGAGCTCATCGAGAATGCCGATGTTTTTCGCCTGTTGACGAGGCATTTTTCTACCTTAAGAGAGTCATTGTTACACCTGCCAAATGCTCGCCGTTAACCACAGCCACATTTTCAAGCTTCCTCTGGCCCAGTTCACCTGAAGCGGTACACCATTATTTGTCGGCTTTGAGACCTTCACTGCACTCCTGCCGGGAGCACCTCGAGTTTGCCGATGTATTTCGCCTATTGACGAGGCATTTGGCTACCTTAAGAGAGTCATAGTTACTCCTACCACTTGCACCCAGATTTATCACTGTCACATCCTCAAGCTTTCTCCGGCCAGTTCACCACAAGCGATACGCCATTATCTGTCGACATAAAGTGTTTCACAGTACTACTGCTGGCAGCTCCTCGGTTTGCAGATGTATTTCGCGTGTTGACGAGGCATTTGGCTACCTTAAGAGAGTCATAGTTACTCCTGCCACTTGCTCCCCGTTCTACCACAGTCACATCTACAAGCTTACTCTGGCCAGTTCACCAGAAGCGATACGCCATTATTTGTTGACCTTAAGACTTTCACAGTACTCCTTGCGGGAGCTCCTCGGGATTGCCAATGTAATTCGCCTTTTGACGAGGCATTTGGCTACTCTAAGAGAGTCATAGTTACTCCTGCCAGTTGCTCCCCGTTTTACCACAGTCACATCTACAAGCTTACTCTGGCCGTTCACCAGAAGCGATACGCCATTATTTGTTGACCTTAAGACTTTCACAGTACTCCTTCCGGGAGCTCATCGAGAATGCCGATGTTTTTCGCCTGTTGACGAGGCATTTTTCTACCTTAAGAGAGTCATTGTTATACCTGCCAAATGCTCGCCGTTAGCCACAGCCACATTTTCAAGCTTCCTCTGGCCCAGTTCACCTGAAGCGGTACACCATTATTTGTCGGCTTTGAGACCTTCACTGTACTCCTGCCGGGAGCACCTCGAGTTTGCACCTTGCACCCAGATTTATCACTGTCACATCCTCAAGCTTTCTCCGGCCAGTTCACCACAAGCGATACGCCATTATCTGTCGACATAAAGTGTTTCACAGTACTACTGCTGGCAGCTCCTCGGTTTGCAGATGTATTTCGCATGTTGACGAGGCATTTGGCTACCTTAAGAGAGTCATAGTTACTCCTGCCACTTGCTCCCCGTTCTACCACAGTCACATCTACAAGCTTACTCTGGCCAGTTCACCAGAAGCGATACGCCATTATTTGTTGACCTTAAGACTTTCACAGTACTCCTTGCGGGAGCTCCTCGGGATTGCCAATGTAATTCGCCTTTTGACGAGGCATTTGGCTACCCTAAGAGAGTCATAGTTACTCCTGCCAGTTGCTCCCCGTTTTACCACAGTCACATCTACAAGCTTACTCTGGCCGTTCACCAGAAGCGATACGCCATTATTTGTTGACCTTAAGACTTTCACAGTACTCCTTCCGGGAGCTCATCGAGAATGCCGATGTTTTTCGCCTGTTGACGAGGCATTTTTCTACCTTAAGAGAGTCATTGTTACACCTGCCAAATGCTCGCCGTTAACCACAGCCACATTTTCAAGCTTCCTCTGGCCCAGTTCACCTGAAGCGGTACACCATTATTTGTCGGCTTTGAGACCTTCACTGCACTCCTGCCGGGAGCACCTCGAGTTTGCCGATGTATTTCGCCTATTGACGAGGCATTTGGCTACCTTAAGAGAGTCATAGTTACTCCTACCACTTGCACCCAGATTTATCACTGTCACATCCTCAAGCTTTCTCCGGCCAGTTCACCACAAGCGATACGCCATTATCTGTCGACATAAAGTGTTTCACAGTACTACTGCTGGCAGCTCCTCGGTTTGCAGATGTATTTCGCGTGTTGACGAGGCATTTGGCTACCTTAAGAGAGTCATAGTTACTCCTGCCACTTGCTCCCCGTTCTACCACAGTCACATCTACAAGCTTACTCTGGCCAGTTCACCAGAAGCGATACGCCATTATTTGTTGACCTTAAGACTTTCACAGTACTCCTTGCGGGAGCTCCTCGGGATTGCCAATGTAATTCGCCTTTTGACGAGGCATTTGGCTACTCTAAGAGAGTCATAGTTACTCCTGCCAGTTGCTCCCCGTTTTACCACAGTCACATCTACAAGCTTACTCTGGCCGTTCACCAGAAGCGATACGCCATTATTTGTTGACCTTAAGACTTTCACAGTACTCCTTCCGGGAGCTCATCGAGAATGCCGATGTTTTTCGCCTGTTGACGAGGCATTTTTCTACCTTAAGAGAGTCATTGTTATACCTGCCAAATGCTCGCCGTTAGCCACAGCCACATTTTCAAGCTTCCTCTGGCCCAGTTCACCTGAAGCGGTACACCATTATTTGTCGGCTTTGAGACCTTCACTGTACTCCTGCCGGGAGCACCTCGAGTTTGCACCTTGCACCCAGATTTATCACTGTCACATCCTCAAGCTTTCTCCGGCCAGTTCACCACAAGCGATACGCCATTATCTGTCGACATAAAGTGTTTCACAGTACTACTGCTGGCAGCTCCTCGGTTTGCAGATGTATTTCGCATGTTGACGAGGCATTTGGCTACCTTAAGAGAGTCATAGTTACTCCTGCCACTTGCTCCCCGTTCTACCACAGTCACATCTACAAGCTTACTCTGGCCAGTTCACCAGAAGCGATACGCCATTATTTGTTGACCTTAAGACTTTCACAGTACACCTTGCGGGAGCTCCTCGGGATTGCCAATGTAATTCGCCTTTTGACGAGGCATTTGGCTACCCTAAGAGAGTCATAGTTACTCCTGCCAGTTGCTCCCCGTTTTACCACAGTCACATCTACAAGCTTACTCTGGCCGTTCACCAGAAGCGATACGCCATTATTTGTTGACCTTAAGACTTTCACAGTACTCCTTCCGGGAGCTCATCGAGAATGCCGATGTTTTTCGCCTGTTGACGAGGCATTTTTCTACCTTAAGAGAGTCATTGTTACACCTGCCAAATGCTCGCCGTTAACCACAGCCACATTTTCAAGCTTCCTCTGGCCCAGTTCACCTGAAGCGGTACACCATTATTTGTCGGCTTTGAGACCTTCACTGTACTCCTGCCGGGAGCACCTCGAGTTTGCCAATGTATTTCGCCTAGTGACGAGGCATTTGGCTACCTTAAGAGAGTCATAGTTACTCCTACCACTTGCACCCAGATTTATCACTGTCACATCCTCAAGCTTTCTCCGGCCAGTTCACCACAAGCGATACGCCATTATCTGTCGACATAAAGTGTTTCACAGTACTACTGCTGGCAGCTCCTCGGTTTGCAGATGTATTTCGCGTGTTGACGAGGCATTTGGCTACCTTAAGAGAGTCATAGTTACTCCTGCCACTTGCTCCCCGTTCTACCACAGTCACATCTACAAGCTTACTCTGGCCAGTTCACCAGAAGCGATACGCCATTATTTGTTGACCTTAAGACTTTCACAGTACTCCTTGCGGGAGCTCCTCGGGATTGCCAATGTAATTCGCCTTTTGACGAGGCATTTGGCTGCCCTAAGAGAGTCATAGTTACTCCTGCCAGTTGCTCCCCGTTTTACCACAGTCACATCTACAAGCTTACTCTGGCCGTTCACCAGAAGCGATACGCCATTATTTGTTGACCTTAAGACTTTCACAGTACTCCTTCCGGGAGCTCATCGAGAATGCCGATGTTTTTCGCCTGTTGACGAGGCATTTTTCTACCTTAAGAGAGTCATTGTTATACCTGCCAAATGCTCGCCGTTAGCCACAGCCACATTTTCAAGCTTCCTCTGGCCCAGTTCACCTGAAGCGGTACACCATTATTTGTCGGCTTTGAGACCTTCACTGTACTCCTGCCGGGAGCACCTCGAGTTTGCACCTTGCACCCAGATTTATCACTGTCACATCCTCAAGCTTTCTCCGGCCAGTTCACCAGAAGCGATACGCCATTATTTGTTGACCTTAAGACTTTCACAGTACTCCTTGCGGGAGCTCCTCGGGATTGCCAATGTAATTCGCCTTTTGACGAGGCATTTGGCTACCCTAAGAGAGTCATAGTTACTCCTGCCAGTTGCTCCCCGTTTTACCACAGTCACATCTACAAGCTTACTCTGGCCGTTCACCAGAAGCGATACGCCATTATTTGTTGACCTTAAGACTTTCACAGTACTCCTTCCGGGAGCTCATCGAGAATGCCGATGTTTTTCGCCTGTTGACGAGGCATTTTTCTACCTTAAGAGAGTCATTGTTACACCTGCCAAATGCTCGCCGTTAACCACAGCCACATTTTCAAGCTTCCTCTGGCCCAGTTCACCTGAAGCGGTACACCATTATTTGTCGGCTTTGAGACCTTCACTGTACTCCTGCCGGGAGCACCTCGAGTTTGCCGTTGTATTTCGCCTAGTGACGAGGCATTTGGCTACCTTAAGAGAGTCATAGTTACTCCTACCACTTGCACCCAGATTTATCACTGTCACATCCTCAAGCTTTCTCCGGCCAGTTCACCACAAGCGATACGCCATTATCTGTCGACATAAAGTGTTTCACAGTACTACTGCTGGCAGCTCCTCGGTTTGCAGATGTATTTCGCGTGTTGACGAGGCATTTGGCTACCTTAAGAGAGTCATAGTTACTCCTGCCACTTGCTCCCCGTTCTACCACAGTCACATCTACAAGCTTACTCTGGCCAGTTCACCAGAAGCGATACGCCATTATTTGTTGACCTTAAGACTTTCACAGTACTCCTTGCGGGAGCTCCTCGGGATTGCCAATGTAATTCGCCTTTTGACGAGGCATTTGGCTACTCTAAGAGAGTCATAGTTACTCCTGCCAGTTGCTCCCCGTTTTACCACAGTCACATCTAGAAGCTTACTCTGGCCGTTCACCAGAAGCGATACGCCATTATTTGTTGACCTTAAGACTTTCACAGTACTCCTTCCGGGAGCTCATCGAGAATGCCGATGTTTTTCGCCTGTTGACGAGGCATTTTTCTACCTTAAGAGAGTCATTGTTATACCTGCCAAATGCTCGCCGTTAGCCACAGCCACATTTTCAAGCTTCCTCTGGCCCAGTTCACCTGAAGCGGTACACCATTATTTGTCGGCTTTGAGACCTTCACTGTACTCCTGCCGGGAGCACCTCGAGTTTGCACCTTGCACCCAGATTTATCACTGTCACATCCTCAAGCTTTCTCCGGCCAGTTCACCACAAGCGATACGCCATTATCTGTCGACATAAAGTGTTTCACAGTACTACTGCTGGCAGCTCCTCGGTTTGCAGATGTATTTCGCATGTTGACGAGGCATTTGGCTACCTTAAGAGAGTCATAGTTACTCCTGCCACTTGCTCCCCGTTCTACCACAGTCACATCTACAAGCTTACTCTGGCCAGTTCACCAGAAGCGATACGCCATTATTTGTTGACCTTAAGACTTTCACAGTACTCCTTGCGGGAGCTCCTCGGGATTGCCAATGTAATTCGCCTTTTGACGAGGCATTTGGCTACCCTAAGAGAGTCATAGTTACTCCTGCCAGTTGCTCCCCGTTTTACCACAGTCACATCTACAAGCTTACTCTGGCCGTTCACCAGAAGCGATACGCCATTATTTGTTGACCTTAAGACTTTCACAGTACTCCTTCCGGGAGCTCATCGAGAATGCCGATGTTTTTCGCCTGTTGACGAGGCATTTTTCTACCTTAAGAGAGTCATTGTTACACCTGCCAAATGCTCGCCGTTAACCACAGCCACATTTTCAAGCTTCCTCTGGCCCAGTTCACCTGAAGCGGTACACCATTATTTGTCGGCTTTGAGACCTTCACTGTACTCCTGCCGGGAGCACCTCGAGTTTGCCGATGTATTTCGCCTATTGACGAGGCATTTGGCTACCTTAAGAGAGTCATAGTTACTCCTACCACTTGCACCCAGATTTATCACTGTCACATCCTCAAGCTTTCTCCGGCCAGTTCACCACAAGCGATACGCCATTATCTGTCGACATAAAGTGTTTCACAGTACTACTGCTGGCAGCTCCTCGGTTTGCAGATGTATTTCGCGTGTTGACGAGGCATTTGGCTACCTTAAGAGAGTCATAGTTACTCCTGCCACTTGCTCCCCGTTCTACCACAGTCACATCTACAAGCTTACTCTGGCCAGTTCACCAGAAGCGATACGCCATTATTTGTTGACCTTAAGACTTTCACAGTACTCCTTGCGGGAGCTCCTCGGGATTGCCAATGTAATTCGCCTTTTGACGAGGCATTTGGCTACTCTAAGAGAGTCATAGTTACTCCTGCCAGTTGCTCCCCGTTTTACCACAGTCACATCTAGAAGCTTACTCTGGCCGTTCACCAGAAGCGATACGCCATTATTTGTTGACCTTAAGACTTTCACAGTACTCCTTCCGGGAGCTCATCGAGAATGCCGATGTTTTTCGCCTGTTGACGAGGCATTTTTCTACCTTAAGAGAGTCATTGTTACACCTGCCAAATGCTCGCCGTTAGCCACAGCCACATTTTCAAGCTTCCTCTGGCCCAGTTCACCTGAAGCGGTACACCATTATTTGTCGGCTTTGAGACCTTCACTGTACTCCTGCCGGGAGCACCTCGAGTTTGCACCTTGCACCCAGATTTATCACTGTCACATCCTCAAGCTTTCTCCGGCCAGTTCACCACAAGCGATACGCCATTATCTGTCGACATAAAGTGTTTCACAGTACTACTGCTGGCAGCTCCTCGGTTTGCAGATGTATTTCGCATGTTGACGAGGCATTTGGCTACCTTAAGAGAGTCATAGTTACTCCTGCCACTTGCTCCCCGTTCTACCACAGTCACATCTACAAGCTTACTCTGGCCAGTTCACCAGAAGCGATACGCCATTATTTGTTGACCTTAAGACTTTCACAGTACTCCTTGCGGGAGCTCCTCGGGATTGCCAATGTAATTCGCCTTTTGACGAGGCATTTGGCTACTCTAAGAGAGTCATAGTTACTCCTGCCAGTTGCTCCCCGTTTTACCACAGTCACATCTACAAGCTTACTCTGGCCGTTCACCAGAAGCGATACGCCATTATTTGTTGACCTTAAGACTTTCACAGTACTCCTTCCGGGAGCTCATCGAGAATGCCGATGTTTTTCGCCTGTTGACGAGGCATTTTTCTACCTTAAGAGAGTCATTGTTATACCTGCCAAATGCTCGCCGTTAGCCACAGCCACATTTTCAAGCTTCCTCTGGCCCAGTTCACCTGAAGCGGTACACCACTATTTGTCGGCTTTGAGACCTTCACTGTACTCCTGCCGGGAGCACCTCGAGTTTGCACCTTGCACCCAGATTTATCACTGTCACATCCTCAAGCTTTCTCCGGCCAGTTCACCACAAGCGATACGCCATTATCTGTCGACATAAAGTGTTTCACAGTACTACTGCTGGCAGCTCCTCGGTTTGCAGATGTATTTCGCATGTTGACGAGGCATTTGGCTACCTTAAGAGAGTCATAGTTACTCCTGCCACTTGCTCCCCGTTCTACCACAGTCACATCTACAAGCTTACTCTGGCCAGTTCACCAGAAGCGATACGCCATTATTTGTTGACCTTAAGACTTTCACAGTACTCCTTGCGGGAGCTCCTCGGGATTGCCAATGTAATTCGCCTTTTGACGAGGCATTTGGCTACCCTAAGAGAGTCATAGTTACTCCTGCCAGTTGCTCCCCGTTTTACCACAGTCACATCTACAAGCTTACTCTGGCCGTTCACCAGAAGCGATACGCCATTATTTGTTGACCTTAAGACTTTCACAGTACTCCTTCCGGGAGCTCATCGAGAATGCCGATGTTTTTCGCCTGTTGACGAGGCATTTTTCTACCTTAAGAGAGTCATTGTTACACCTGCCAAATGCTCGCCGTTAACCACAGCCACATTTTCAAGCTTCCTCTGGCCCAGTTCACCTGAAGCGGTACACCATTATTTGTCGGCTTTGAGACCTTCACTGCACTCCTGCCGGGAGCACCTCGAGTTTGCCGATGTATTTCGCCTATTGACGAGGCATTTGGCTACCTTAAGAGAGTCATAGTTACTCCTACCACTTGCACCCAGATTTATCACTGTCACATCCTCAAGCTTTCTCCGGCCAGTTCACCACAAGCGATACGCCATTATCTGTCGACATAAAGTGTTTCACAGTACTACTGCTGGCAGCTCCTCGGTTTGCAGATGTATTTCGCGTGTTGACGAGGCATTTGGCTACCTTAAGAGAGTCATAGTTACTCCTGCCACTTGCTCCCCGTTCTACCACAGTCACATCTACAAGCTTACTCTGGCCAGTTCACCAGAAGCGATACGCCATTATTTGTTGACCTTAAGACTTTCACAGTACTCCTTGCGGGAGCTCCTCGGGATTGCCAATGTAATTCGCCTTTTGACGAGGCATTTGGCTACTCTAAGAGAGTCATAGTTACTCCTGCCAGTTGCTCCCCGTTTTACCACAGTCACATCTACAAGCTTACTCTGGCCGTTCACCAGAAGCGATACGCCATTATTTGTTGACCTTAAGACTTTCACAGTACTCCTTCCGGGAGCTCATCGAGAATGCCGATGTTTTTCGCCTGTTGACGAGGCATTTTTCTACCTTAAGAGAGTCATTGTTATACCTGCCAAATGCTCGCCGTTAGCCACAGCCACATTTTCAAGCTTCCTCTGGCCCAGTTCACCTGAAGCGGTACACCATTATTTGTCGGCTTTGAGACCTTCACTGTACTCCTGCCGGGAGCACCTCGAGTTTGCACCTTGCACCCAGATTTATCACTGTCACATCCTCAAGCTTTCTCCGGCCAGTTCACCACAAGCGATACGCCATTATCTGTCGACATAAAGTGTTTCACAGTACTACTGCTGGCAGCTCCTCGGTTTGCAGATGTATTTCGCATGTTGACGAGGCATTTGGCTACCTTAAGAGAGTCATAGTTACTCCTGCCACTTGCTCCCCGTTCTACCACAGTCACATCTACAAGCTTACTCTGGCCAGTTCACCAGAAGCGATACGCCATTATTTGTTGACCTTAAGACTTTCACAGTACTCCTTGCGGGAGCTCCTCGGGATTGCCAATGTAATTCGCCTTTTGACGAGGCATTTGGCTACCCTAAGAGAGTCATAGTTACTCCTGCCAGTTGCTCCCCGTTTTACCACAGTCACATCTACAAGCTTACTCTGGCCGTTCACCAGAAGCGATACGCCATTATTTGTTGACCTTAAGACTTTCACAGTACTCCTTCCGGGAGCTCATCGAGAATGCCGATGTTTTTCGCCTGTTGACGAGGCATTTTTCTACCTTAAGAGAGTCATTGTTACACCTGCCAAATGCTCGCCGTTAACCACAGCCACATTTTCAAGCTTCCTCTGGCCCAGTTCACCTGAAGCGGTACACCATTATTTGTCGGCTTTGAGACCTTCACTGTACTCCTGCCGGGAGCACCTCGAGTTTGCCGATGTATTTCGCCTATTGACGAGGCATTTGGCTACCTTAAGAGAGTCATAGTTACTCCTACCACTTGCACCCAGATTTATCACTGTCACATCCTCAAGCTTTCTCCGGCCAGTTCAGCACAAGCGATACGCCATTATCTGTCGACATAAAGTGTTTCACAGTACTACTGCTGGCAGCTCCTCGGTTTGCAGATGTATTTCGCGTGTTGACGAGGCATTTGGCTACCTTAAGAGAGTCATAGTTACTCCTGCCACTTGCTCCCCGTTCTACCACAGTCACATCTACAAGCTTACTCTGGCCAGTTCACCAGAAGCGATACGCCATTATTTGTTGACCTTAAGACTTTCACAGTACTCCTTGCGGGAGCTCCTCGGGATTGCCAATGTAATTCGCCTTTTGACGAGGCATTTGGCTACTCTAAGAGAGTCATAGTTACTCCTGCCAGTTGCTCCCCGTTTTACCACAGTCACATCTACAAGCTTACTCTGGCCGTTCACCAGAAGCGATACGCCATTATTTGTTGACCTTAAGACTTTCACAGTACTCCTTCCGGGAGCTCATCGAGAATGCCGATGTTTTTCGCCTGTTGACGAGGCATTTTTCTACCTTAAGAGAGTCATTGTTATACCTGCCAAATGCTCGCCGTTAGCCACAGCCACATTTTCAAGCTTCCTCTGGCCCAGTTCACCTGAAGCGGTACACCACTATTTGTCGGCTTTGAGACCTTCACTGTACTCCTGCCGGGAGCACCTCGAGTTTGCACCTTGCACCCAGATTTATCACTGTCACATCCTCAAGCTTTCTCCGGCCAGTTCAACACAAGCGATACGCCATTATCTGTCGACATAAAGTGTTTCACAGTACTACTGCTGGCAGCTCCTCGGTTTGCAGATGTATTTCGCATGTTGACGAGGCATTTGGCTACCTTAAGAGAGTCATAGTTACTCCTGCCACTTGCTCCCAGTTCTACCACAGTCACATCTACAAGCTTACTCTGGCCAGTTCACCAGAAGCGATACGCCATTATTTGTTGACCTTAAGACTTTCACAGTACTCCTTGCGGGAGCTCCTCGGGATTGCCAATGTAATTCGCCTTTTGACGAGGCATTTGGCTACCCTAAGAGAGTCATAGTTACTCCTGCCAGTTGCTCCCCGTTTTACCACAGTCACATCTACAAGCTTACTCTGGCCGTTCACCAGAAGCGATACGCCATTATTTGTTGACCTTAAGACTTTCACAGTACTCCTTCCGGGAGCTCATCGAGAATGCCGATGTTTTTCGCCTGTTGACGAGGCATTTTTCTACCTTAAGAGAGTCATTGTTACACCTGCCAAATGCTCGCCGTTAACCACAGCCACATTTTCAAGCTTCCTCTGGCCCAGTTCACCTGAAGCGGTACACCATTATTTGTCGGCTTTGAGACCTTCACTGCACTCCTGCCGGGAGCACCTCGAGTTTGCCGATGTATTTCGCCTATTGACGAGGCATTTGGCTACCTTAAGAGAGTCATAGTTACTCCTACCACTTGCACCCAGATTTATCACTGTCACATCCTCAAGCTTTCTCCGGCCAGTTCACCACAAGCGATACGCCATTATCTGTCGACATAAAGTGTTTCACAGTACTACTGCTGGCAGCTCCTCGGTTTGCAGATGTATTTCGCGTGTTGACGAGGCATTTGGCTACCTTAAGAGAGTCATAGTTACTCCTGCCACTTGCTCCCCGTTCTACCACAGTCACATCTACAAGCTTACTCTGGCCAGTTCACCAGAAGCGATACGCCATTATTTGTTGACCTTAAGACTTTCACAGTACTCCTTGCGGGAGCTCCTCGGGATTGCCAATGTAATTCGCCTTTTGACGAGGCATTTGGCTACTCTAAGAGAGTCATAGTTACTCCTGCCAGTTGCTCCCCGTTTTACCACAGTCACATCTACAAGCTTACTCTGGCCGTTCACCAGAAGCGATACGCCATTATTTGTTGACCTTAAGACTTTCACAGTACTCCTTCCGGGAGCTCATCGAGAATGCCGATGTTTTTCGCCTGTTGACGAGGCATTTTTCTACCTTAAGAGAGTCATTGTTATACCTGCCAAATGCTCGCCGTTAGCCACAGCCACATTTTCAAGCTTCCTCTGGCCCAGTTCACCTGAAGCGGTACACCATTATTTGTCGGCTTTGAGACCTTCACTGTACTCCTGCCGGGAGCACCTCGAGTTTGCACCTTGCACCCAGATTTATCACTGTCACATCCTCAAGCTTTCTCCGGCCAGTTCACCACAAGCGATACGCCATTATCTGTCGACATAAAGTGTTTCACAGTACTACTGCTGGCAGCTCCTCGGTTTGCAGATGTATTTCGCATGTTGACGAGGCATTTGGCTACCTTAAGAGAGTCATAGTTACTCCTGCCACTTGCTCCCCGTTCTACCACAGTCACATCTACAAGCTTACTCTGGCCAGTTCACCAGAAGCGATACGCCATTATTTGTTGACCTTAAGACTTTCACAGTACTCCTTGCGGGAGCTCCTCGGGATTGCCAATGTAATTCGCCTTTTGACGAGGCATTTGGCTACCCTAAGAGAGTCATAGTTACTCCTGCCAGTTGCTCCCCGTTTTACCACAGTCACATCTACAAGCTTACTCTGGCCGTTCACCAGAAGCGATACGCCATTATTTGTTGACCTTAAGACTTTCACAGTACTCCTTCCGGGAGCTCATCGAGAATGCCGATGTTTTTCGCCTGTTGACGAGGCATTTTTCTACCTTAAGAGAGTCATTGTTACACCTGCCAAATGCTCGCCGTTAACCACAGCCACATTTTCAAGCTTCCTCTGGCCCAGTTCACCTGAAGCGGTACACCATTATTTGTCGGCTTTGAGACCTTCACTGTACTCCTGCCGGGAGCACCTCGAGTTTGCCGATGTATTTCGCCTATTGACGAGGCATTTGGCTACCTTAAGAGAGTCATAGTTACTCCTACCACTTGCACCCAGATTTATCACTGTCACATCCTCAAGCTTTCTCCGGCCAGTTCACCACAAGCGATACGCCATTATCTGTCGACATAAAGTGTTTCACAGTACTACTGCTGGCAGCTCCTCGGTTTGCAGATGTATTTCGCGTGTTGACGAGGCATTTGGCTACCTTAAGAGAGTCATAGTTACTCCTGCCACTTGCTCCCCGTTCTACCACAGTCACATCTACAAGCTTACTCTGGCCAGTTCACCAGAAGCGATACGCCATTATTTGTTGACCTTAAGACTTTCACAGTACTCCTTGCGGGAGCTCCTCGGGATTGCCAATGTAATTCGCCTTTTGACGAGGCATTTGGCTACTCTAAGAGAGTCATAGTTACTCCTGCCAGTTGCTCCCCGTTTTACCACAGTCACATCTAGAAGCTTACTCTGGCCGTTCACCAGAAGCGATACGCCATTATTTGTTGACCTTAAGACTTTCACAGTACTCCTTCCGGGAGCTCATCGAGAATGCCGATGTTTTTCGCCTGTTGACGAGGCATTTTTCTACCTTAAGAGAGTCATTGTTACACCTGCCAAATGCTCGCCGTTAGCCACAGCCACATTTTCAAGCTTCCTCTGGCCCAGTTCACCTGAAGCGGTACACCATTATTTGTCGGCTTTGAGACCTTCACTGTACTCCTGCCGGGAGCACCTCGAGTTTGCACCTTGCACCCAGATTTATCACTGTCACATCCTCAAGCTTTCTCTGGCCAGTTCACCACAAGCGATACGCCATTATCTGTCGACATAAAGTGTTTCACAGTACTACTGCTGGCAGCTCCTCGGTTTGCAGATGTATTTCGCATGTTGACGAGGCATTTGGCTACCTTAAGAGAGTCATAGTTACTCCTGCCACTTGCTCCCCGTTCTACCACAGTCACATCTACAAGCTTACTCTGGCCAGTTCACCAGAAGCGATACGCCATTATTTGTTGACCTTAAGACTTTCACAGTACTCCTTGCGGGAGCTCCTCGGGATTGCCAATGTAATTCGCCTTTTGACGAGGCATTTGGCTACTCTAAGAGAGTCATAGTTACTCCTGCCAGTTGCTCCCCGTTTTACCACAGTCACATCTACAAGCTTACTCTGGCCGTTCACCAGAAGCGATACGCCATTATTTGTTGACCTTAAGACTTTCACAGTACTCCTTCCGGGAGCTCATCGAGAATGCCGATGTTTTTCGCCTGTTGACGAGGCATTTTTCTACCTTAAGAGAGTCATTGTTATACCTGCCAAATGCTCGCCGTTAGCCACAGCCACATTTTCAAGCTTCCTCTGGCCCAGTTCACCTGAAGCGGTACACCATTATTTGTCGGCTTTGAGACCTTCACTGTACTCCTGCCGGGAGCACCTCGAGTTTGCACCTTGCACCCAGATTTATCACTGTCACATCCTCAAGCTTTCTCCGGCCAGTTCACCACAAGCGATACGCCATTATCTGTCGACATAAAGTGTTTCACAGTACTACTGCTGGCAGCACCTCGGTTTGCAGATGTATTTCGCATGTTGACGAGGCATTTGGCTACCTTAAGAGAGTCATAGTTACTCCTGCCACTTGCTCCCCGTTCTACCACAGTCACATCTACAAGCTTACTCTGGCCAGTTCACCAGAAGCGATACGCCATTATTTGTTGACCTTAAGACTTTCACAGTACTCTTTGCGGGAGCTCCTCGGGATTGCCAATGTAATTCGCCTTTTGACGAGGCATTTGGCTACCCTAAGAGAGTCATAGTTACTCCTGCCAGTTGCTCCCCGTTTTACCACAGTCACATCTACAAGCTTACTCTGGCCGTTCACCAGAAGCGATACGCCATTATTTGTTGACCTTAAGACTTTCACAGTACTCCTTCCGGGAGCTCATCGAGAATGCCGATGTTTTTCGCCTGTTGACGAGGCATTTTTCTACCTTAAGAGAGTCATTGTTACACCTGCCAAATGCTCGCCGTTAACCACAGCCACATTTTCAAGCTTCCTCTGGCCCAGTTCACCTGAAGCGGTACACCATTATTTGTCGGCTTTGAGACCTTCACTGCACTCCTGCCGGGAGCACCTCGAGTTTGCCGATGTATTTCGCCTATTGACGAGGCATTTGGCTACCTTAAGAGAGTCATAGTTACTCCTACCACTTGCACCCAGATTTATCACTGTCACATCCTCAAGCTTTCTCCGGCCAGTTCACCACAAGCGATACGCCATTATCTGTCGACATAAAGTGTTTCACAGTACTACTGCTGGCAGCTCCTCGGTTTGCAGATGTATTTCGCGTGTTGACGAGGCATTTGGCTACCTTAAGAGAGTCATAGTTACTCCTGCCACTTGCTCCCCGTTCTACCACAGTCACATCTACAAGCTTACTCTGGCCAGTTCACCAGAAGCGATACGCCATTATTTGTTGACCTTAAGACTTTCACAGTACTCCTTGCGGGAGCTCCTCGGGATTGCCAATGTAATTCGCCTTTTGACGAGGCATTTGGCTACTCTAAGAGAGTCATAGTTACTCCTGCCAGTTGCTCCCCGTTTTACCACAGTCACATCTACAAGCTTACTCTGGCCGTTCACCAGAAGCGATACGCCATTATTTGTTGACCTTAAGACTTTCACAGTACTCCTTCCGGGAGCTCATCGAGAATGCCGATGTTTTTCGCCTGTTGACGAGGCATTTTTCTACCTTAAGAGAGTCATTGTTATACCTGCCAAATGCTCGCCGTTAGCCACAGCCACATTTTCAAGCTTCCTCTGGCCCAGTTCACCTGAAGCGGTACACCATTATTTGTCGGCTTTGAGACCTTCACTGTACTCCTGCCGGGAGCACCTCGAGTTTGCACCTTGCACCCAGATTTATCACTGTCACATCCTCAAGCTTTCTCCGGCCAGTTCACCACAAGCGATACGCCATTATCTGTCGACATAAAGTGTTTCACAGTACTACTGCTGGCAGCACCTCGGTTTGCAGATGTATTTCGCATGTTGACGAGGCATTTGGCTACCTTAAGAGAGTCATAGTTACTCCTGCCACTTGCTCCCCGTTCTACCACAGTCACATCTACAAGCTTACTCTGGCCAGTTCACCAGAAGCGATACGCCATTATTTGTTGACCTTAAGACTTTCACAGTACTCTTTGCGGGAGCTCCTCGGGATTGCCAATGTAATTCGCCTTTTGACGAGGCATTTGGCTACCCTAAGAGAGTCATAGTTACTCCTGCCAGTTGCTCCCCGTTTTACCACAGTCACATCTACAAGCTTACTCTGGCCGTTCACCAGAAGCGATACGCCATTATTTGTTGACCTTAAGACTTTCACAGTACTCCTTCCGGGAGCTCATCGAGAATGCCGATGTTTTTCGCCTGTTGACGAGGCATTTTTCTACCTTAAGAGAGTCATTGTTACACCTGCCAAATGCTCGCCGTTAACCACAGCCACATTTTCAAGCTTCCTCTGGCCCAGTTCACCTGAAGCGGTACACCATTATTTGTCGGCTTTGAGACCTTCACTGCACTCCTGCCGGGAGCACCTCGAGTTTGCCGATGTATTTCGCCTATTGACGAGGCATTTGGCTACCTTAAGAGAGTCATAGTTACTCCTACCACTTGCACCCAGATTTATCACTGTCACATCCTCAAGCTTTCTCCGGCCAGTTCACCACAAGCGATACGCCATTATCTGTCGACATAAAGTGTTTCACAGTACTACTGCTGGCAGCTCCTCGGTTTGCAGATGTATTTCGCGTGTTGACGAGGCATTTGGCTACCTTAAGAGAGTCATAGTTACTCCTGCCACTTGCTCCCCGTTCTACCACAGTCACATCTACAAGCTTACTCTGGCCAGTTCACCAGAAGCGATACGCCATTATTTGTTGACCTTAAGACTTTCACAGTACTCCTTGCGGGAGCTCCTCGGGATTGCCAATGTAATTCGCCTTTTGACGAGGCATTTGGCTACTCTAAGAGAGTCATAGTTACTCCTGCCAGTTGCTCCCCGTTTTACCACAGTCACATCTACAAGCTTACTCTGGCCGTTCACCAGAAGCGATACGCCATTATTTGTTGACCTTAAGACTTTCACAGTACTCCTTCCGGGAGCTCATCGAGAATGCCGATGTTTTTCGCCTGTTGACGAGGCATTTTTCTACCTTAAGAGAGTCATTGTTACACCTGCCAAATGCTCGCCGTTAGCCACAGCCACATTTTCAAGCTTCCTCTGGCCCAGTTCACCTGAAGCGGTACACCATTATTTGTCGGCTTTGAGACCTTCACTGTACTCCTGCCGGGAGCACCTCGAGTTTGCACCTTGCACCCAGATTTATCACTGTCACATCCTCAAGCTATCTCCGGCCAGTTCACCACAAGCGATACGCCATTATCTGTCGACATAAAGTGTTTCACAGTACTACTGCTGGCAGCTCCTCGGTTTGCAGATGTATTTCGCATGTTGACGAGGCATTTGGCTACCTTAAGAGAGTCATAGTTACTCCTGCCACTTGCTCCCCGTTCTACCACAGTCACATCTACAAGCTTACTCTGGCCAGTTCACCAGAAGCGATACGCCATTATTTGTTGACCTTAAGACTTTCACAGTACTCCTTGCGGGAGCTCCTCGGGATTGCCAATGTAATTCGCCTTTTGACGAGGCATTTGGCTACCCTAAGAGAGTCATAGTTACTCCTGCCAGTTGCTCCCCGTTTTACCACAGTCACATCTACAAGCTTACTCTGGCCGTTCACCAGAAGCGATACGCCATTATTTGTTGACCTTAAGACTTTCACAGTACTCCTTCCGGGAGCTCATCGAGAATGCCGATGTTTTTCGCCTGTTGACGAGGCATTTTTCTACCTTAAGAGAGTCATTGTTACACCTGCCAAATGCTCGCCGTTAGCCACAGCCACATTTTCAAGCTTCCTCTGGCCCAGTTCACCTGAAGCGGTACACCATTATTTGTCGGCTTTGAGACCTTCACTGTACTCCTGCCGGGAGCACCTCGAGTTTGCACCTTGCACCCAGATTTATCACTGTCACATCCTCAAGCTTTCTCCGGCCAGTTCACCACAAGCGATACGCCATTATCTGTCGACATAAAGTGTTTCACAGTACTACTGCTGGCAGCTCCTCGGTTTGCAGATGTATTTCGCGTGTTGACGAGGCATTTGGCTACCTTAAGAGAGTCATAGTTACTCCTGCCACTTGCTCCCCGTTCTACCACAGTCACATCTACAAGCTTACTCTGGCCAGTTCACCAGAAGCGATACGCCATTATTTGTTGACCTTAAGACTTTCACAGTACTCCTTGCGGGAGCTCCTCGGGATTGCCAATGTAATTCGCCTTTTGACGAGGCATTTGGCTACTCTAAGAGAGTCATAGTTACTCCTGCCAGTTGCTCCCCGTTTTACCACAGTCACATCTACAAGCTTACTCTGGCCGTTCACCACAAGCGATACGCCATTATCTGTCGACATAAAGTGTTTCACAGTACTACTGCTGGCAGCTCCTCGGTTTGCAGATGTATTTCGCGTGTTGACGAGGCATTTGGCTACCTTAAGAGAGTCATAGTTACTCCTGCCACTTGCTCCCCGTTCTACCACAGTCACATCTACAAGCTTACTCTGGCCAGTTCACCAGAAGCGATACGCCATTATTTGTTGACCTTAAGACTTTCACAGTACTCCTTGCGGGAGCTCCTCGGGATTGCCAATGTAATTCGCCTTTTGACGAGGCATTTGGCTACTCTAAGAGAGTCATAGTTACTCCTGCCAGTTGCTCCCCGTTTTACCACAGTCACATCTACAAGCTTACTCTGGCCGTTCACCAGAAGCGATACGCCATTATTTGTTGACCTTAAGACTTTCACAGTACTCCTTCCGGGAGCTCATCGAGAATGCCGATGTTTTTCGCCTGTTGACGAGGCATTTTTCTACCTTAAGAGAGTCATTGTTACACCTGCCAAATGCTCGCCGTTAGCCACAGCCACATTTTCAAGCTTCCTCTGGCCCAGTTCACCTGAAGCGGTACACCATTATTTGTCGGCTTTGAGACCTTCACTGTACTCCTGCCGGGAGCACCTCGAGTTTGCACCTTGCACCCAGATTTATCACTGTCACATCCTCAAGCTATCTCCGGCCAGTTCACCACAAGCGATACGCCATTATCTGTCGACATAAAGTGTTTCACAGTACTACTGCTGGCAGCTCCTCGGTTTGCAGATGTATTTCGCATGTTGACGAGGCATTTGGCTACCTTAAGAGAGTCATAGTTACTCCTGCCACTTGCTCCCCGTTCTACCACAGTCACATCTACAAGCTTACTCTGGCCAGTTCACCAGAAGCGATACGCCATTATTTGTTGACCTTAAGACTTTCACAGTACTCCTTGCGGGAGCTCCTCGGGATTGCCAATGTAATTCGCCTTTTGACGAGGCATTTGGCTACCCTAAGAGAGTCATAGTTACTCCTGCCAGTTGCTCCCCGTTTTACCACAGTCACATCTACAAGCTTACTCTGGCCGTTCACCAGAAGCGATACGCCATTATTTGTTGACCTTAAGACTTTCACAGTACTCCTTCCGGGAGCTCATCGAGAATGCCGATGTTTTTCGCCTGTTGACGAGGCATTTTTCTACCTTAAGAGAGTCATTGTTACACCTGCCAAATGCTCGCCGTTAGCCACAGCCACATTTTCAAGCTTCCTCTGGCCCAGTTCACCTGAAGCGGTACACCATTATTTGTCGGCTTTGAGACCTTCACTGTACTCCTGCCGGGAGCACCTCGAGTTTGCACCTTGCACCCAGATTTATCACTGTCACATCCTCAAGCTTTCTCCGGCCAGTTCACCACAAGCGATACGCCATTATCTGTCGACATAAAGTGTTTCACAGTACTACTGCTGGCAGCTCCTCGGTTTGCAGATGTATTTCGCGTGTTGACGAGGCATTTGGCTACCTTAAGAGAGTCATAGTTACTCCTGCCACTTGCTCCCCGTTCTACCACAGTCACATCTACAAGCTTACTCTGGCCAGTTCACCAGAAGCGATACGCCATTATTTGTTGACCTTAAGACTTTCACAGTACTCCTTGCGGGAGCTCCTCGGGATTGCCAATGTAATTCGCCTTTTGACGAGGCATTTGGCTACTCTAAGAGAGTCATAGTTACTCCTGCCAGTTGCTCCCCGTTTTACCACAGTCACATCTACAAGCTTACTCTGGCCGTTCACCACAAGCGATACGCCATTATCTGTCGACATAAAGTGTTTCACAGTACTACTGCTGGCAGCTCCTCGGTTTGCAGATGTATTTCGCGTGTTGACGAGGCATTTGGCTACCTTAAGAGAGTCATAGTTACTCCTGCCACTTGCTCCCCGTTCTACCACAGTCACATCTACAAGCTTACTCTGGCCAGTTCACCAGAAGCGATACGCCATTATTTGTTGACCTTAAGACTTTCACAGTACTCCTTGCGGGAGCTCCTCGGGATTGCCAATGTAATTCGCCTTTTGACGAGGCATTTGGCTACTCTAAGAGAGTCATAGTTACTCCTGCCAGTTGCTCCCCGTTTTACCACAGTCACATCTACAAGCTTACTCTGGCCGTTCACCACAAGCGATACGCCATTATCTGTCGACATAAAGTGTTTCACAGTACTACTGCTGGCAGCTCCTCGGTTTGCAGATGTATTTCGCGTGTTGACGAGGCATTTGGCTACCTTAAGAGAGTCATAGTTACTCCTGCCACTTGCTCCCCGTTCTACCACAGTCACATCTCGCCTGTTGACGAGGCATTTTTCTACCTTAAGAGAGTCATTGTTACACCTGCCAAATGCTCGCCGTTAACCACAGCCACATTTTCAAGCTTCCTCTGGCCAAGTTCACCTGAAGCGGTACACCATTATTTGTCGGCTTTGAGACCTTCACTGTACTCCTGCCGGGAGCACCTCGAGTTTGCCGATGTATTTCGCCTATTGACGAGGCATTTGGCTACCTTAAGAGAGTCATAGTTACTCCTACCACTTGCACCCAGATTTATCACTGTCACATCCTCAAGCTTTCTCCGGCCAGTTCACCACAAGCGATACGCCATTATCTGTCGACATAAAGTGTTTCACAGTACTACTGCTGGCAGCTCCTCGGTTTGCAGATGTATTTCGCGTGTTGACGAGGCATTTGGCTACCTTAAGAGAGTCATAGTTACTCCTGCCACTTGCTCCTCGTTCTACCACAGTCACATCTACAAGCTTACTCTGGCCAGTTCACCAGAAGCGATACGCCATTATTTGTTGACCTTAAGACTTTCACAGTACTCCTTGCGGGAGCTCCTCGGGATTGCCAATGTAATTCGCCTTTTGACGAGGCATTTGGCTACTCTAAGAGAGTCATAGTTACTCCTGCCAGTTGCTCCCCGTTTTACCACAGTCACATCTACAAGCTTACTCTGGCCGTTCACCAGAAGCGATACGCCATTATTTGTTGACCTTAAGACTTTCACAGTACTCCTTCCGGGAGCTCATCGAGAATGCCGATGTTTTTCGCCTGTTGACGAGGCATTTTTCTACCTTAAGAGAGTCATTGTTACACCTGCCAAATGCTCGCCGTTAGCCACAGCCACATTTTCAAGCTTCCTCTGGCCCAGTTCACCTGAAGCGGTACACCATTATTTGTCGGCTTTGAGACCTTTACTGTACTCCTGCCGGGAGCACCTCGAGTTTGCACCTTGCACCCAGATTTATCACTGTCACATCCTCAAGCTTTCTCCGGCCAGTTCACCACAAGCGATACGCCATTATCTGTCGACATAAAGTGTTTCACAGTACTACTGCTGGCAGCTATTCGGTTTGCAGATGTATTTCGCATGTTGACGAGGCATTTGGCTACCTTAAGAGAGTCATAGTTACTCCTGCCACTTGCTCCCCGTTCTATTACAGTCACATCTACAAGCTTACTCTGGCCAGTTCACCAGAAGCGATACGCCATTATTTGTTGACCTTAAGACTTTCACAGTACTCCTTGCGGGAGCTCCTCGGGATTGCCAATGTAATTCGCCTTTTGACGAGGCATTTGGCTACCCTAAGAGAGTCATAGTTACTCCTGCCAGTTGCTCCCCGTTTTACCACAGTCACATCTACAAGCTTACTCTGGCCGTTCACCAGAAGCGATACGCCATTATTTGTTGACCTTAAGACTTTCACAGTACTCCTTCCGGGAGCTCATCGAGAATGCCGATGTTTTTCGCCTGTTGACGAGGCATTTTTCTACCTTAAGAGAGTCATTGTTACACCTGCCAAATGCTCGCCGTTAACCACAGCCACATTTTCAAGCTTCCTCTGGCCCAGTTCACCTGAAGCGGTACACCATTATTTGTCGGCTTTGAGACCTTCACTGCACTCCTGCCGGGAGCACCTCGAGTTTGCCGATGTATTTCGCCTATTGACGAGGCATTTGTCTACCCTAAGAGAGTCATAGTTACTCCTGCCAGTTGCTCCCCGTTTTACCACAGTCACATCTACAAGCTTACTCTGGCCGTTCACCAGAAGCGATACGCCATTATTTGTTGACCTTAAGACTTTCACAGTACTCCTTCCGGGAGCTCATCGAGAATGCCGATGTTTTTCGCCTGTTGACGAGGCATTTTTCTACCTTAAGAGAGTCATTGTTACACCTGCCAAATGCTCGCCGTTAACCACAGCCACATTTTCAAGCTTCCTCTGGCCCAGTTCACCTGAAGCGGTACACCATTATTTGTCGGCTTTGAGACCTTCACTGCACTCCTGCCGGGAGCACCTCGAGTTTGCCGATGTATTTCGCCTATTGACGAGGCATTTGGCTACCTTAAGAGAGTCATAGTTACTCCTACCACTTGCACCCAGATTTATCACTGTCACATCCTCAAGCTTTCTCCGGCCAGTTCACCACAAGCGATACGCCATTATCTGTCGACATAAAGTGTTTCACAGTACTACTGCTGGCAGCTCCTCGGTTTGCAGATGTATTTCGCATGTTGACGAGGCATTTGGCTACCTTAAGAGAGTCATAGTTACTCCTGCCACTTGCTCCCCGTTCTACCACAGTCACATCTACAAGCTTACTCTGGCCAGTTCACCAGAAGCGATACGCAATTATTTGTTGACCTTAAGACTTTCACAGTACTCCTTGCGGGAGCTCCTCGGGATTGCCAATGTAATTCGCCTTTTGACGAGGCATTTGGCTACTCTAAGAGAGTCATAGTTACTCCTGCCAGTTGCTCCCCGTTTTACCACAGTCACATCTAGAAGCTTACTCTGGCCGTTCACCAGAAGCGATACGCCATTATTTGTTGACCTTAAGACTCTCACAGTACTCCTTCCGGGAGCTCATCGAGAATGCCGATGTTTTTCGCCTGTTGACGAGGCATTTTTCTACCTTAAGAGAGTCATTGTTACACCTGCCAAATGCTCGCCGTTAACCACAGCCACATTTTCAAGCTTCCTCTGGCCAAGTTCACCTGAAGCGGTACACCATTATTTGTCGGCTTTGAGACCTTCACTGTACTCCTGCCGGGAGCACCTCGAGTTTGCCGATGTATTTCGCCTATTGACGAGGCATTTGGCTACCTTAAGAGAGTCATAGTTACTCCTACCACTTGCACCCAGATTTATCACTGTCACATCCTCAAGCTTTCTCCGGCCAGTTCACCACAAGCGATACGCCATTATCTGTCGACATAAAGTGTTTCACAGTACTACTGCTGGCAGCTCCTCGGTTTGCAGATGTATTTCGCGTGTTGACGAGGCATTTGGCTACCTTAAGAGAGTCATAGTTACTCCTGCCACTTGCTCCCCGTTCTACCACAGTCACATCTACAAGCTTACTCTGGCCAGTTCACCAGAAGCGATACGCCATTATTTGTTGACCTTAAGACTTTCACAGTACTCCTTGCGGGAGCTCCTCGGGATTGCCAATGTAATTCGCCTTTTGACGAGGCATTTGGCTACTCTAAGAGAGTCATAGTTACTCCTGCCAGTTGTTTCCCGTTTTACCACAGTCACATCTACAAGCTTACTCTGGCCGTTCACCAGAAGCGATACGCCATTATTTGTTGACCTTAAGACTTTCACAGTACTCCTTCCGGGAGCTCATCGAGAATGCCGATGTTTTTCGCCTGTTGACGAGGCATTTTTCTACCTTAAGAGAGTCATTGTTACACCTGCCAAATGCTCGCCGTTAGCCACAGCCACATTTTCAAGCTTCCTCTGGCCCAGTTCACCTGAAGCGGTACACCATTATTTGTCGGCTTTGAGACCTTTACTGTACTCCTGCCGGGAGCACCTCGAGTTTGCACCTTGCACCCAGATTTATCACTGTCACATCCTCAAGCTTTCTCCGGCCAGTTCACCACAAGCGATACGCCATTATCTGTCGACATAAAGTGTTTCACAGTACTACTGCTGGCAGCTATTCGGTTTGCAGATGTATTTCGCATGTTGACGAGGCATTTGGCTACCTTAAGAGAGTCATAGTTACTCCTGCCACTTGCTCCCCGTTCTATTACAGTCACATCTACAAGCTTACTCTGGCCAGTTCACCAGAAGCGATACGCCATTATTTGTTGACCTTAAGACTTTCACAGTACTCCTTGCGGGAGCTCCTCGGGATTGCCAATGTAATTCGCCTTTTGACGAGGCATTTGGCTACCCTAAGAGAGTCATAGTTACTCCTGCCAGTTGCTCCCCGTTTTACCACAGTCACATCTACAAGCTTACTCTGGCCGTTCACCAGAAGCGATACGCCATTATTTGTTGACCTTAAGACTTTCACAGTACTCCTTCCGGGAGCTCATCGAGAATGCCGATGTTTTTCGCCTGTTGACGAGGCATTTTTCTACCTTAAGAGAGTCATTGTTACACCTGCCAAATGCTCGCCGTTAACCACAGCCACATTTTCAAGCTTCCTCTGGCCCAGTTCACCTGAAGCGGTACACCATTATTTGTCGGCTTTGAGACCTTCACTGCACTCCTGCCGGGAGCACCTCGAGTTTGCCGATGTATTTCGCCTATTGACGAGGCATTTGTCTACCCTAAGAGAGTCATAGTTACTCCTGCCAGTTGCTCCCCGTTTTACCACAGTCACATCTACAAGCTTACTCTGGCCGTTCACCAGAAGCGATACGCCATTATTTGTTGACCTTAAGACTTTCACAGTACTCCTTCCGGGAGCTCATCGAGAATGCCGATGTTTTTCGCCTGTTGACGAGGCATTTTTCTACCTTAAGAGAGTCATTGTTACACCTGCCAAATGCTCGCCGTTAACCACAGCCACATTTTCAAGCTTCCTCTGGCCCAGTTCACCTGAAGCGGTACACCATTATTTGTCGGCTTTGAGACCTTCACTGCACTCCTGCCGGGAGCACCTCGAGTTTGCCGATGTATTTCGCCTATTGACGAGGCATTTGGCTACCTTAAGAGAGTCATAGTTACTCCTACCACTTGCACCCAGATTTATCACTGTCACATCCTCAAGCTTTCTCCGGCCAGTTCACCACAAGCGATACGCCATTATCTGTCGACATAAAGTGTTTCACAGTACTACTGCTGGCAGCTCCTCGGTTTGCAGATGTATTTCGCATGTTGACGAGGCATTTGGCTACCTTAAGAGAGTCATAGTTACTCCTGCCACTTGCTCCCCGTTCTACCACAGTCACATCTACAAGCTTACTCTGGCCAGTTCACCAGAAGCGATACGCAATTATTTGTTGACCTTAAGACTTTCACAGTACTCCTTGCGGGAGCTCCTCGGGATTGCCAATGTAATTCGCCTTTTGACGAGGCATTTGGCTACTCTAAGAGAGTCATAGTTACTCCTGCCAGTTGCTCCCCGTTTTACCACAGTCACATCTAGAAGCTTACTCTGGCCGTTCACCAGAAGCGATACGCCATTATTTGTTGACCTTAAGACTCTCACAGTACTCCTTCCGGGAGCTCATCGAGAATGCCGATGTTTTTCGCCTGTTGACGAGGCATTTTTCTACCTTAAGAGAGTCATTGTTACACCTGCCAAATGCTCGCCGTTAACCACAGCCACATTTTCAAGCTTCCTCTGGCCAAGTTCACCTGAAGCGGTACACCATTATTTGTCGGCTTTGAGACCTTCACTGTACTCCTGCCGGGAGCACCTCGAGTTTGCCGATGTATTTCGCCTATTGACGAGGCATTTGGCTACCTTAAGAGAGTCATAGTTACTCCTACCACTTGCACCCAGATTTATCACTGTCACATCCTCAAGCTTTCTCCGGCCAGTTCACCACAAGCGATACGCCATTATCTGTCGACATAAAGTGTTTCACAGTACTACTGCTGGCAGCTCCTCGGTTTGCAGATGTATTTCGCGTGTTGACGAGGCATTTGGCTACCTTAAGAGAGTCATAGTTACTCCTGCCACTTGCTCCCCGTTCTACCACAGTCACATCTACAAGCTTACTCTGGCCAGTTCACCAGAAGCGATACGCCATTATTTGTTGACCTTAAGACTTTCACAGTACTCCTTGCGGGAGCTCCTCGGGATTGCCAATGTAATTCGCCTTTTGACGAGGCATTTGGCTACTCTAAGAGAGTCATAGTTACTCCTGCCAGTTGTTTCCCGTTTTACCACAGTCACATCTACAAGCTTACTCTGGCCGTTCACCAGAAGCGATACGCCATTATTTGTTGACCTTAAGACTTTCACAGTACTCCTTCCGGGAGCTCATCGAGAATGCCGATGTTTTTCGCCTGTTGACGAGGCATTTTTCTACCTTAAGAGAGTCATTGTTACACCTGCCAAATGCTCGCCGTTAGCCACAGCCACATTTTCAAGCTTCCTCTGGCCCAGTTCACCTGAAGCGGTACACCATTATTTGTCGGCTTTGAGACCTTTACTGTACTCCTGCCGGGAGCACCTCGAGTTTGCACCTTGCACCCAGATTTATCACTGTCACATCCTCAAGCTTTCTCCGGCCAGTTCACCACAAGCGATACGCCATTATCTGTCGACATAAAGTGTTTCACAGTACTACTGCTGGCAGCTATTCGGTTTGCAGATGTATTTCGCATGTTGACGAGGCATTTGGCTACCTTAAGAGAGTCATAGTTACTCCTGCCACTTGCTCCCCGTTCTATTACAGTCACATCTACAAGCTTACTCTGGCCAGTTCACCAGAAGCGATACGCCATTATTTGTTGACCTTAAGACTTTCACAGTACTCCTTGCGGGAGCTCCTCGGGATTGCCAATGTAATTCGCCTTTTGACGAGGCATTTGGCTACCCTAAGAGAGTCATAGTTACTCCTGCCAGTTGCTCCCCGTTTTACCACAGTCACATCTACAAGCTTACTCTGGCCGTTCACCAGAAGCGATACGCCATTATTTGTTGACCTTAAGACTTTCACAGTACTCCTTCCGGGAGCTCATCGAGAATGCCGATGTTTTTCGCCTGTTGACGAGGCATTTTTCTACCTTAAGAGAGTCATTGTTACACCTGCCAAATGCTCGCCGTTAACCACAGCCACATTTTCAAGCTTCCTCTGGCCCAGTTCACCTGAAGCGGTACACCATTATTTGTCGGCTTTGAGACCTTCACTGCACTCCTGCCGGGAGCACCTCGAGTTTGCACCTTGCACCCAGATTTATCACTGTCACATCCTCAAGCTTTCTCCGGCCAGTTCACCACAAGCGATACGCCATTATCTGTCGACATAAAGTGTTTCACAGTACTACTGCTGGCAGCTCCTCGGTTTGCAGATGTATTTCGCATGTTGACGAGGCATTTGGCTACCTTAAGAGAGTCATAGTTACTCCTGCCACTTGCTCCCCGTTCTACCACAGTCACATCTACAAGCTTACTCTGGCCAGTTCACCAGAAGCGATACGCCATTATTTGTTGACCTTAAGACTTTCACAGTACTCCTTGCGGGAGCTCCTCGGGATTGCCAATGTAATTCGCCTTTTGACGAGGCATTTGGCTACTCTAAGAGAGTCATAGTTACTCCTGCCAGTTGCTCCCCGTTTTACCACAGTCACATCTACAAGCTTACTCTGGCCGTTCACCAGAAGCGATACGCCATTATTTGTTGACCTTAAGACTTTCACAGTACTCCTTCCGGGAGCTCATCGAGAATGCCGATGTTTTTCGCCTGTTGACGAGGCATTTTTCTACCTTAAGAGAGTCATTGTTACACCTGCCAAATGCTCGCCGTTAGCCACAGCCACATTTTCAAGCTTCCTCTGGCCCAGTTCACCTGAAGCGGTACACCATTATTTGTCGGCTTTGAGACCTTCACTGTACTCCTGCCGGGAGCACCTCGAGTTTGCACCTTGCACCCAGATTTATCACTGTCACATCCTCAAGCTATCTCCGGCCAGTTCACCACAAGCGATACGCCATTATCTGTCGACATAAAGTGTTTCACAGTACTACTGCTGGCAGCTCCTCGGTTTGCAGATGTATTTCGCATGTTGACGAGGCATTTGGCTACCTTAAGAGAGTCATAGTTACTCCTGCCACTTGCTCCCCGTTCTACCACAGTCACATCTACAAGCTTACTCTGGCCAGTTCACCAGAAGCGATACGCCATTATTTGTTGACCTTAAGACTTTCACAGTACTCCTTGCGGGAGCTCCTCGGGATTGCCAATGTAATTCGCCTTTTGACGAGGCATTTGGCTACCCTAAGAGAGTCATAGTTACTCCTGCCAGTTGCTCCCCGTTTTACCACAGTCACATCTACAAGCTTACTCTGGCCGTTCACCAGAAGCGATACGCCATTATTTGTTGACCTTAAGACTTTCACAGTACTCCTTCCGGGAGCTCATCGAGAATGCCGATGTTTTTCGCCTGTTGACGAGGCATTTTTCTACCTTAAGAGATTCATTGTTACACCTGCCAAATGCTCGCCGTTAGCCACAGCCACATTTTCAAGCTTCCTCTGGCCCAGTTCACCTGAAGCGGTACACCATTATTTGTCGGCTTTGAGACCTTCACTGTACTCCTGCCGGGAGCACCTCGAGTTTGCCGATGTATTTCGCCTATTGACGAGGCATTTGGCTACCTTAAGAGAGTCATAGTTACTCCTACCACTTGCACCCAGATTTATCACTGTCACATCCTCAAGCTTTCTCCGGCCAGTTCACCACAAGCGATACGCCATTATCTGTCGACATAAAGTGTTTCACAGTACTACTGCTGGCAGCTCCTCGGTTTGCAGATGTATTTCGCGTGTTGACGAGGCATTTGGCTACCTTAAGAGAGTCATAGTTACTCCTGCCACTTGCTCCCCGTTCTACCACAGTCACATCTACAAGCTTACTCTGGCCAGTTCACCAGAAGCGATACGCCATTATTTGTTGACCTTAAGACTTTCACAGTACTCCTTGCGGGAGCTCCTCGGGATTGCCAATGTAATTCGCCTTTTGACGAGGCATTTGGCTACTCTAAGAGAGTCATAGTTACTCCTGCCAGTTGCTCCCCGTTTTACCACAGTCACATCTACAAGCTTACTCTGGCCGTTCACCAGAAGCGATACGCCATTATTTGTTGACCTTAAGACTTTCACAGTACTCCTTCCGGGAGCTCATCGAGAATGCCGATGTTTTTCGCCTGTTGACGAGGCATTTTTCTACCTTAAGAGAGTCATTGTTACACCTGCCAAATGCTCGCCGTTAGCCACAGCCACATTTTCAAGCTTCCTCTGGCCCAGTTCACCTGAAGCGGTACACCATTATTTGTCGGCTTTGAGACCTTTACTGTACTCCTGCCGGGAGCACCTCGAGTTTGCACCTTGCACCCAGATTTATCACTGTCACATCCTCAAGCTTTCTCCGGCCAGTTCACCACAAGCGATACGCCATTATCTGTCGACATAAAGTGTTTCACAGTACTACTGCTGGCAGCTATTCGGTTTGCAGATGTATTTCGCATGTTGACGAGGCATTTGGCTACCTTAAGAGAGTCATAGTTACTGTTGCCACTTGCTCCCCGTTCTATTACAGTCACATCTACAAGCTTACTCTGGCCAGTTCACCAGAAGCGATACGCCATTATTTGTTGACCTTAAGACTTTCACAGTACTCCTTGCGGGAGCTCCTCGGGATTGCCAATGTAATTCGCCTTTTGACGAGGCATTTGGCTACCCTAAGAGAGTCATAGTTACTCCTGCCAGTTGCTCCCCGTTTTACCACAGTCACATCTACAAGCTTACTCTGGCCGTTCACCAGAAGCGATACGCCATTATTTGTTGACCTTAAGACTTTCACAGTACTCCTTCCGGGAGCTCATCGAGAATGCCGATGTTTTTCGCCTGTTGACGAGGCATTTTTCTACCTTAAGAGATTCATTGTTACACCTGCCAAATGCTCGCCGTTAGCCACAGCCACATTTTCAAGCTTCCTCTGGCCCAGTTCACCTGAAGCGGTACACCATTATTTGTCGGCTTTGAGACCTTCACTGTACTCCTGCCGGGAGCACCTCGAGTTTGCCGATGTATTTCGCCTATTGACGAGGCATTTGGCTACCTTAAGAGAGTCATAGTTACTCCTACCACTTGCACCCAGATTTATCACTGTCACATCCTCAAGCTTTCTCCGGCCAGTTCACCACAAGCGATACGCCATTATCTGTCGACATAAAGTGTTTCACAGTACTACTGCTGGCAGCTCCTCGGTTTGCAGATGTATTTCGCGTGTTGACGAGGCATTTGGCTACCTTAAGAGAGTCATAGTTACTCCTGCCACTTGCTCCCCGTTCTACCACAGTCACATCTACAAGCTTACTCTGGCCAGTTCACCAGAAGCGATACGCCATTATTTGTTGACCTTAAGACTTTCACAGTACTCCTTGCGGGAGCTCCTCGGGATTGCCAATGTAATTCGCCTTTTGACGAGGCATTTGGCTACTCTAAGAGAGTCATAGTTACTCCTGCCAGTTGCTCCCCGTTTTACCACAGTCACATCTACAAGCTTACTCTGGCCGTTCACCAGAAGCGATACGCCATTATTTGTTGACCTTAAGACTTTCACAGTACTCCTTCCGGGAGCTCATCGAGAATGCCGATGTTTTTCGCCTGTTGACGAGGCATTTTTCTACCTTAAGAGAGTCATTGTTACACCTGCCAAATGCTCGCCGTTAGCCACAGCCACATTTTCAAGCTTCCTCTGGCCCAGTTCACCTGAAGCGGTACACCATTATTTGTCGGCTTTGAGACCTTTACTGTACTCCTGCCGGGAGCACCTCGAGTTTGCACCTTGCACCCAGATTTATCACTGTCACATCCTCAAGCTTTCTCCGGCCAGTTCACCACAAGCGATACGCCATTATCTGTCGACATAAAGTGTTTCACAGTACTACTGCTGGCAGCTATTCGGTTTGCAGATGTATTTCGCATGTTGACGAGGCATTTGGCTACCTTAAGAGAGTCATAGTTACTGTTGCCACTTGCTCCCCGTTCTATTACAGTCACATCTACAAGCTTACTCTGGCCAGTTCACCAGAAGCGATACGCCATTATTTGTTGACCTTAAGACTTTCACAGTACTCCTTGCGGGAGCTCCTCGGGATTGCCAATGTAATTCGCCTTTTGACGAGGCATTTGGCTACCCTAAGAGAGTCATAGTTACTCCTGCCAGTTGCTCCCCGTTTTACCACAGTCACATCTACAAGCTTACTCTGGCCGTTCACCAGAAGCGATACGCCATTATTTGTTGACCTTAAGACTTTCACAGTACTCCTTCCGGGAGCTCATCGAGAATGCCGATGTTTTTCGCCTGTTGACGAGGCATTTTTCTACCTTAAGAGAGTCATTGTTACACCTGCCAAATGCTCGCCGTTAACCACAGCCACATTTTCAAGCTTCCTCTGGCCCAGTTCACCTGAAGCGGTACACCATTATTTGTCGGCTTTGAGACCTTCACTGCACTCCTGCCGGGAGCACCTCGAGTTTGCCGATGTATTTCGCCTATTGACGAGGCATTTGGCTACCTTAAGAGAGTCATAGTTACTCCTACCACTTGCACCCAGATTTATCACTGTCACATCCTCAAGCTTTCTCCGGCCAGTTCACCACAAGCGATACGCCATTATCTGTCGACATAAAGTGTTTCACAGTACTACTGCTGGCAGCTCCTCGGTTTGCAGATGAATTTCGCGTGTTGACGAGGCATTTGGCTACCTTAAGAGAGTCATAGTTACTCCTGCCACTTGCTCCCCGTTCTACCACAGTCACATCTACAAGCTTACTCTGGCCAGTTCACCAGAAGCGATACGCCATTATTTGTTGACCTTAAGACTTTCACAGTACTCCTTGCGGGAGCTCCTCGGGATTGCCAATGTAATTCGCCTTTTGACGAGGCATTTGGCTACTCTAAGAGAGTCATAGTTACTCCTGCCAGTTGCTCCCCGTTTTACCACAGTCACATCTACAAGCTTACTCTGGCCGTTCACCAGAAGCGATACGCCATTATTTGTTGACCTTAAGACTTTCACAGTACTCCTTCCGGGAGCTCATCGAGAATGCCGATGTTTTTCGCCTGTTGACGAGGCATTTTTCTACCTTAAGAGAGTCATTGTTACACCTGCCAAATGCTCGCCGTTAGCCACAGCCACATTTTCAAGCTTCCTCTGGCCCAGTTCACCTGAAGCGGTACACCATTATTTGTCGGCTTTGAGACCTTCACTGTACTCCTGCCGGGAGCACCTCGAGTTTGCACCTTGCACCCAGATTTATCACTGTCACATCCTCAAGCTTTCTCCGGCCAGTTCACCACAAGCGATACGCCATTATCTGTCGACATAAAGTGTTTCACAGTACTACTGCTGGCAGCTCCTCGGTTTGCAGATGTATTTCGCATGTTGACGAGGCATTTGGCTACCTTAAGAGAGTCATAGTTACTCCTGCCACTTGCTCCCCGTTCTACCACAGTCACATCTACAAGCTTACTCTGGCCAGTTCACCAGAAGCGATACGCCATTATTTGTTGACCTTAAGACTTTCACAGTACTCCTTGCGGGAGCTCCTCGGGATTGCCAATGTAATTCGCCTTTTGACAAGGCATTTGGCTACCCTAAGAGAGTCATAGTTACTCCTGCCAGTTGCTCCCCGTTTTACCACAGTCACATCTACAAGCTTACTCTGGCCGTTCACCAGAAGCGATACGCCATTATTTGTTGACCTTAAGACTTTCACAGTACTCCTTCCGGGAGCTCATCGAGAATGCCGATGTTTTTCGCCTGTTGACGAGGCATTTTTCTACCTTAAGAGAGTCATTGTTACACCTGCCAAATGCTCGCCGTTAGCCACAGCCACATTTTCAAGCTTCCTCTGGCCCAGTTCACCTGAAGTGGTACACCATTATTTGTCGGCTTTGAGACCTTCACTGTACTCCTGCCGGGAGCACCTCGAGTTTGCACCTTGCACCCAGATTTATCACTGTCACATCCTCAAGCTTTCTCCGGCCAGTTCACCACAAGCGATACGCCATTATCTGTCGACATAAAGTGTTTCACAGTACTACTGCTGGCAGCTCCTCGGTTTGCAGATGTATTTCGCATGTTGACGAGGCATTTGGCTACCTTAAGAGAGTCATAGTTACTCCTGCCACTTGCTCCCCGTTCTACCACAGTCACATCTACAAGCTTACTCTGGCCAGTTCACCAGAAGCGATACGCCATTATTTGTTGACCTTAAGACTTTCACAGTACTCCTTGCGGGAGCTCCTCGGGATTGCCAATGTAATTCGCCTTTTGACGAGGCATTTGGCTACTCTAAGAGAGTCATAGTTACTCCTGCCAGTTGCTCCCCGTTTTACCACAGTCACATCTACAAGCTTACTCTGGCCGTTCACCAGAAGCGTACGCCATTATTTGTTGACCTTAAGACTCTCACAGTACTCCTTCCGGGAGCTCATCGAGAATGCCGATGTTTTTCGCCTGTTGACGAGGCATTTTTCTACCTTAAGAGTGTCATTGTTACACCTGCCAAATGCTCGCCGTTAGCCACAGCCACATTTTCAAGCTTCCTCTGGCCCAGGTCACCTGAAGCGGTACACCATTATTTGTCGGCTTTGAGACCTTTACTGTACTCCTGCCGGGAGCACCTCGAGTTTGCACCTTGCACCCAGATTTATCACTGTCACATCCTCAAGCTTTCTCCGGCCAGTTCACCACAAGCGATACGCCATTATCTGTCGACATAAAGTGTTTCACAGTACTACTGCTGGCAGCTATTCGGTTTGCAGATGTATTTCGCATGTTGACGAGGCATTTGGCTACCTTAAGAGAGTCATAGTTACTCCTGCCACTTGCTCCCCGTTCTATTACAGTCACATCTACAAGCTTACTCTGGCCAGTTCACCAGAAGCGATACGCCATTATTTGTTGACCTTAAGACTTTCACAGTACTCCTTGCGGGAGCTCCTCGGGATTGCCAATGTAATTCGCCTTTTGACGAGGCATTTGGCTACCCTAAGAGAGTCATAGTTACTCCTGCCAGTTGCTCCCCGTTTTACCACAGTCACATCTACAAGCTTACTCTGGCCGTTCACCAGAAGCGATACGCCATTATTTGTTGACCTTAAGACTTTCACAGTACTCCTTCCGGGAGCTCATCGAGAATGCCGATGTTTTTCGCCTGTTGACGAGGCATTTTTCTACCTTAAGAGAGTCATTGTTACACCTGCCAAATGCTCGCCGTTAACCACAGCCACATTTTCAAGCTTCCTCTGGCCCAGTTCACCTGAAGCGGTACACCATTATTTGTCGGCTTTGAGACCTTCACTGCACTCCTGCCGGGTGCACCTCGAGTTTGCCGATGTATTTCGCCAATTGACGAGGCATTTGGCTACCTTAAGAGAGTCATAGTTACTCCTACCACTTGCACCCAGATTTATCACTGTCACATCCTCAAGCTTTCTCCGGCCAGTTCACCACAAGCGATACGCCATTATCTGTCGATATAAAGTGTTTCACAGTACTACTGCTGGCAGCTCCTCGGTTTGCAGATGTATTTCGCGTGTTGACGAGGCATTTGGCTACCTTAAGAGAGTCATAGTTACTCCTGCCACTTGCTCCCCGTTCTACCACAGTCACATCTACAAGCTTACTCTGGCCAGTTCACCAGAAGCGATACGCCATTATTTGTTGACCTTAAGACTTTCACAGTACTCCTTGCGGGAGCTCCTCGGGATTGCCAATGTAATTCGCCTTTTGACGAGGCATTTGGCTACTCTAAGAGAGTCATAGTTACTCCTGCCAGTTGCTCCCCGTTTTACCACAGTCACATCTACAAGCTTACTCTGGCCGTTCACCAGAAGCGATACGCCATTATTTGTTGACCTTAAGACTTTCACAGTACTCCTTCCGGGAGCTCATCGAGAATGCCGATGTTTTTCGCCTGTTGACGAGGCATTTTTCTACCTTAAGAGAGTCATTGTTACACCTGCCAAATGCTCGCCGTTAGCCACAGCCACATTTTCAAGCTTCCTCTGGCCCAGTTCACCTGAAGCGGTACACCATTATTTGTCGGCTTTGAGACCTTTACTGTACTCCTGCCGGGAGCACCTCGAGTTTGCACCTTGCACCCAGATTTATCACTGTCACATCCTCAAGCTTTCTCCGGCCAGTTCACCACAAGCGATACGCCATTATCTGTCGACATAAAGTGTTTCACAGTACTACTGCTGGCAGCTATTCGGTTTGCAGATGTATTTCGCATGTTGACGAGGCATTTGGCTACCTTAAGAGAGTCATAGTTACTCCTGCCACTTGCTCCCCGTTCTATTACAGTCACATCTACAAGCTTACTCTGGCCAGTTCACCAGAAGCGATACGCCATTATTTGTTGACCTTAAGACTTTCACAGTACTCCTTGCGGGAGCTCCTCGGGATTGCCAATGTAATTCGCCTTTTGACGAGGCATTTGGCTACCCTAAGAGAGTCATAGTTACTCCTGCCAGTTGCTCCCCGTTTTACCACAGTCACATCTACAAGCTTACTCTGGCCGTTCACCAGAAGCGATACGCCATTATTTGTTGACCTTAAGACTTTCACAGTACTCCTTCCGGGAGCTCATCGAGAATGCCGATGTTTTTCGCCTGTTGACGAGGCATTTTTCTACCTTAAGAGAGTCATTGTTACACCTGCCAAATGCTCGCCGTTAACCACAGCCACATTTTCAAGCTTCCTCTGGCCCAGTTCACCTGAAGTGGTACACCATTATTTGTCGGCTTTGAGACCTTCACTGTACTCCTGCCGGGAGCACCTCGAGTTTGCACCTTGCACCCAGATTTATCACTGTCACATCCTCAAGCTTTCTCCGGCCAGTTCACCACAAGCGATACGCCATTATCTGTCGACATAAAGTGTTTCACAGTACTACTGCTGGCAGCTCCTCGGTTTGCAGATGTATTTCGCATGTTGACGAGGCATTTGGCTACCTTAAGAGAGTCATAGTTACTCCTGCCACTTGCTCCCCGTTCTACCACAGTCACATCTACAAGCTTACTCTGGCCAGTTCACCAGAAGCGATACGCCATTATTTGTTGACCTTAAGACTTTCACAGTACTCCTTGCGGGAGCTCCTCGGGATTGCCAATGTAATTCGCCTTTTGACGAGGCATTTGGCTACTCTAAGAGAGTCATAGTTACTCCTGCCAGTTGCTCCCCGTTTTACCACAGTCACATCTACAAGCTTACTCTGGCCGTTCACCAGAAGCGTACGCCATTATTTGTTGACCTTAAGACTCTCACAGTACTCCTTCCGGGAGCTCATCGAGAATGCCGATGTTTTTCGCCTGTTGACGAGGCATTTTTCTACCTTAAGAGAGTCATTGTTACACCTGCCAAATGCTCGCCGTTAACCACAGCCACATTTTCAAGCTTCCTCTGGCCCAGTTCACCTGAAGCGGTACACCATTATTTGTCGGCTTTGAGACCTTCACTGTACTCCTGCCGGGAGCACCTCGAGTTTGCCGATGTATTTCGCCTATTGACGAGGCATTTGGCTACCTTAAGAGAGTCATAGTTACTCCTACCACTTGCACCCAGATTTATCACTGTCACATCCTCAAGCTTTCTCCGGCCAGTTCACCACAAGCGATACGCCATTATCTGTCGACATAAAGTGTTTCACAGTACTACTGCTGGCAGCTCCTCGGTTTGCAGATGTATTTCGCGTGTTGACGAGGCATTTGGCTACCTTAAGAGAGTCATAGTTACTCCTGCCACTTGCTCCCCGTTCTACCACAGTCACATCTACAAGCTTACTCTGGCCAGTTCACCAGAAGCGATACGCCATTATTTGTTGACCTTAAGACTTTCACAGTACTCCTTGCGGGAGCTCCTCGGGATTGCCAATGTAATTCGCCTTTTGACGAGGCATTTGGCTACTCTAAGAGAGTCATAGTTACTCCTGCCAGTTGCTCCCCGTTTTACCACAGTCACATCTACAAGCTTACTCTGGCCGTTCACCAGAAGCGATACGCCATTATTTGTTGACCTTAAGACTTTCACAGTACTCCTTCCGGGAGCTCATCGAGAATGCCGATGTTTTTCGCCTGTTGACGAGGCATTTTTCTACCTTAAGAGAGTCATTGTTACACCTGCCAAATGCTCGCCGTTAGCCACAGCCACATTTTCAAGCTTCCTCTGGCCCAGGTCACCTGAAGCGGTACACCATTATTTGTCGGCTTTGAGACCTTTACTGTACTCCTGCCGGGAGCACCTCGAGTTTGCACCTTGCACCCAGATTTATCACTGTCACATCCTCAAGCTTTCTCCGGCCAGTTCACCACAAGCGATACGCCATTATCTGTCGACATAAAGTGTTTCACAGTACTACTGCTGGCAGCTATTCGGTTTGCAGATGTATTTCGCATGTTGACGAGGCATTTGGCTACCTTAAGAGAGTCATAGTTACTCCTGCCACTTGCTCCCCGTTCTATTACAGTCACATCTACAAGCTTACTCTGGCCAGTTCACCAGAAGCGATACGCCATTATTTGTTGACCTTAAGACTTTCACAGTACTCCTTGCGGGAGCTCCTCGGGATTGCCAATGTAATTCGCCTTTTGACGAGGCATTTGGCTACCCTAAGAGAGTCATAGTTACTCCTGCCAGTTGCTCCCCGTTTTACCACAGTCACATCTACAAGCTTACTCTGGCCGTTCACCAGAAGCGATACGCCATTATTTGTTGACCTTAAGACTTTCACAGTACTCCTTCCGGGAGCTCATCGAGAATGCCGATGTTTTTCGCCTGTTGACGAGGCATTTTTCTACCTTAAGAGAGTCATTGTTACACCTGCCAAATGCTCGCCGTTAACCACAGCCACATTTTCAAGCTTCCTCTGGCCCAGTTCACCTGAAGCGGTACACCATTATTTGTCGGCTTTGAGACCTTCACTGCACTCCTGCCGGGTGCACCTCGAGTTTGCCGATGTATTTCGCCAATTGACGAGGCATTTGGCTACCTTAAGAGAGTCATAGTTACTCCTACCACTTGCACCCAGATTTATCACTGTCACATCCTCAAGCTTTCTCCGGCCAGTTCACCACAAGCGATACGCCATTATCTGTCGATATAAAGTGTTTCACAGTACTACTGCTGGCAGCTCCTCGGTTTGCAGATGTATTTCGCGTGTTGACGAGGCATTTGGCTACCTTAAGAGAGTCATAGTTACTCCTGCCACTTGCTCCCCGTTCTACCACAGTCACATCTACAAGCTTACTCTGGCCAGTTCACCAGAAGCGATACGCCATTATTTGTTGACCTTAAGACTTTCACAGTACTCCTTGCGGGAGCTCCTCGGGATTGCCAATGTAATTCGCCTTTTGACGAGGCATTTGGCTACTCTAAGAGAGTCATAGTTACTCCTGCCAGTTGCTCCCCGTTTTACCACAGTCACATCTACAAGCTTACTCTGGCCGTTCACCAGAAGCGATACGCCATTATTTGTTGACCTTAAGACTTTCACAGTACTCCTTCCGGGAGCTCATCGAGAATGCCGATGTTTTTCGCCTGTTGACGAGGCATTTTTCTACCTTAAGAGAGTCATTGTTACACCTGCCAAATGCTCGCCGTTAGCCACAGCCACATTTTCAAGCTTCCTCTGGCCCAGTTCACCTGAAGCGGTACACCATTATTTGTCGGCTTTGAGACCTTTACTGTACTCCTGCCGGGAGCACCTCGAGTTTGCACCTTGCACCCAGATTTATCACTGTCACATCCTCAAGCTTTCTCCGGCCAGTTCACCACAAGCGATACGCCATTATCTGTCGACATAAAGTGTTTCACAGTACTACTGCTGGCAGCTATTCGGTTTGCAGATGTATTTCGCATGTTGACGAGGCATTTGGCTACCTTAAGAGAGTCATAGTTACTCCTGCCACTTGCTCCCCGTTCTATTACAGTCACATCTACAAGCTTACTCTGGCCAGTTCACCAGAAGCGATACGCCATTATTTGTTGACCTTAAGACTTTCACAGTACTCCTTGCGGGAGCTCCTCGGGATTGCCAATGTAATTCGCCTTTTGACGAGGCATTTGGCTACCCTAAGAGAGTCATAGTTACTCCTGCCAGTTGCTCCCCGTTTTACCACAGTCACATCTACAAGCTTACTCTGGCCGTTCACCAGAAGCGATACGCCATTATTTGTTGACCTTAAGACTTTCACAGTACTCCTTCCGGGAGCTCATCGAGAATGCCGATGTTTTTCGCCTGTTGACGAGGCATTTTTCTACCTTAAGAGAGTCATTGTTACACCTGCCAAATGCTCGCCGTTAACCACAGCCACATTTTCAAGCTTCCTCTGGCCCAGTTCACCTGAAGCGGTACACCATTATTTGTCGGCTTTGAGACCTTCACTGCACTCCTGCCGGGAGCACCTCGAGTTTGCCGATGTATTTCGCCTATTGACGAGGCATTTGGCTACCTTAAGAGAGTCATAGTTACTCCTACCACTTGCACCCAGATTTATCACTGTTACATCCTCAAGCTTTCTCCGGCCAGTTCACCACAAGCGATACGCCATTATCTGTCGACATAAAGTGTTTCACAGTACTACTGCTGGCAGCTCCTCGGTTTGCAGATGTATTTCGCGTGTTGACGAGGCATTTGGCTACCTTAAGAGAGTCATAGTTACTCCTGCCACTTGCTCCCCGTTCTACCACAGTCACATCTACAAGCTTACTCTGGCCAGTTCACCAGAAGCGATACGCCATTATTTGTTGACCTTAAGACTTTCACAGTACTCCTTGCGGGAGCTCCTCGGGATTGCCAATGTAATTCGCCTTTTGACGAGGCATTTGGCTACTCTAAGAGAGTCATAGTTACTCCTGCCAGTTGCTCCCCGTTTTACCACAGTCACATCTACAAGCTTACTCTGGCCGTTCACCAGAAGCGATACGCCATTATTTGTTGACCTTAAGACTTTCACAGTACTCCTTCCGGGAGCTCATCGAGAATGCCGATGTTTTTCGCCTGTTGACGAGGCATTTTTCTACCTTAAGAGAGTCATTGTTACACCTGCCAAATGCTCGCCGTTAGCCACAGCCACATTTTCAAGCTTCCTCTGGCCCAGTTCACCTGAAGCGGTACACCATTATTTGTCGGCTTTGAGACCTTCACTGTACTCCTGCCGGGAGCACCTCGAGTTTGCACCTTGCACCCAGATTTATCACTGTCACATCCTCAAGCTTTCTCCGGCCAGTTCACCACAAGCGATACGCCATTATCTGTCGACATAAAGTGTTTCACAGTACTACTGCTGGCAGCTCCTCGGTTTGCAGATGTATTTCGCATGTTGACGAGGCATTTGGCTACCTTAAGAGAGTCATAGTTACTCCTGCCACTTGCTCCCCGTTCTACCACAGTCACATCTACAAGCTTACTCTGGCCAGTTCACCAGAAGCGATACGCCATTATTTGTTGACCTTAAGACTTTCACAGTACTCCTTGCGGGAGCTCCTCGGGATTGCCAATGTAATTCGCCTTTTGACAAGGCATTTGGCTACCCTAAGAGAGTCATAGTTACTCCTGCCAGTTGCTCCCCGTTTTACCACAGTCACATCTACAAGCTTACTCTGGCCGTTCACCAGAAGCGATACGCCATTATTTGTTGACCTTAAGACTTTCACAGTACTCCTTCCGGGAGCTCATCGAGAATGCCGATGTTTTTCGCCTGTTGACGAGGCATTTTTCTACCTTAAGAGAGTCATTGTTACACCTGCCAAATGCTCGCCGTTAGCCACAGCCACATTTTCAAGCTTCCTCTGGCCCAGTTCACCTGAAGCGGTACACCATTATTTGTCGGCTTTGAGACCTTTACTGTACTCCTGCCGGGAGCACCTCGAGTTTGCACCTTGCACCCAGATTTATCACTGTCACATCCTCAAGCTTTCTCCGGCCAGTTCACCACAAGCGATACGCCATTATCTGTCGACATAAAGTGTTTCACAGTACTACTGCTGGCAGCTATTCGGTTTGCAGATGTATTTCGCATGTTGACGAGGCATTTGGCTACCTTAAGAGAGTCATAGTTACTCCTGCCACTTGCTCCCCGTTCTATTACAGTCACATCTACAAGCTTACTCTGGCCAGTTCACCAGAAGCGATACGCCATTATTTGTTGACCTTAAGACTTTCACAGTACTCCTTGCGGGAGCTCCTCGGGATTGCCAATGTAATTCGCCTTTTGACGAGGCATTTGGCTACCCTAAGAGAGTCATAGTTACTCCTGCCAGTTGCTCCCCGTTTTACCACAGTCACATCTACAAGCTTACTCTGGCCGTTCACCAGAAGCGATACGCCATTATTTGTTGACCTTAAGACTTTCACAGTACTCCTTCCGGGAGCTCATCGAGAATGCCGATGTTTTTCGCCTGTTGACGAGGCATTTTTCTACCTTAAGAGAGTCATTGTTACACCTGCCAAATGCTCGCCGTTAACCACAGCCACATTTTCAAGCTTCCTCTGGCCCAGTTCACCTGAAGCGGTACACCATTATTTGTCGGCTTTGAGACCTTCACTGCACTCCTGCCGGGAGCACCTCGAGTTTGCCGATGTATTTCGCCTATTGACGAGGCATTTGGCTACCTTAAGAGAGTCATAGTTACTCCTACCACTTGCACCCAGATTTATCACTGTTACATCCTCAAGCTTTCTCCGGCCAGTTCACCACAAGCGATACGCCATTATCTGTCGACATAAAGTGTTTCACAGTACTACTGCTGGCAGCTCCTCGGTTTGCAGATGTATTTCGCGTGTTGACGAGGCATTTGGCTACCTTAAGAGAGTCATAGTTACTCCTGCCACTTGCTCCCCGTTCTACCACAGTCACATCTACAAGCTTACTCTGGCCAGTTCACCAGAAGCGATACGCCATTATTTGTTGACCTTAAGACTTTCACAGTACTCCTTGCGGGAGCTCCTCGGGATTGCCAATGTAATTCGCCTTTTGACGAGGCATTTGGCTACTCTAAGAGAGTCATAGTTACTCCTGCCAGTTGCTCCCCGTTTTACCACAGTCACATCTACAAGCTTACTCTGGCCGTTCACCAGAAGCGATACGCCATTATTTGTTGACCTTAAGACTTTCACAGTACTCCTTCCGGGAGCTCATCGAGAATGCCGATGTTTTTCGCCTGTTGACGAGGCATTTTTCTACCTTAAGAGAGTCATTGTTACACCTGCCAAATGCTCGCCGTTAGCCACAGCCACATTTTCAAGCTTCCTCTGGCCCAGTTCACCTGAAGCGGTACACCATTATTTGTCGGCTTTGAGACCTTCACTGTACTCCTGCCGGGAGCACCTCGAGTTTGCACCTTGCACCCAGATTTATCACTGTCACATCCTCAAGCTTTCTCCGGCCAGTTCACCACAAGCGATACGCCATTATCTGTCGACATAAAGTGTTTCACAGTACTACTGCTGGCAGCTCCTCGGTTTGCAGATGTATTTCGCATGTTGACGAGGCATTTGGCTACCTTAAGAGAGTCATAGTTACTCCTGCCACTTGCTCCCCGTTCTACCACAGTCACATCTACAAGCTTACTCTGGCCAGTTCACCAGAAGCGATACGCCATTATTTGTTGACCTTAAGACTTTCACAGTACTCCTTGCGGGAGCTCCTCGGGATTGCCAATGTAATTCGCCTTTTGACAAGGCATTTGGCTACCCTAAGAGAGTCATAGTTACTCCTGCCAGTTGCTCCCCGTTTTACCACAGTCACATCTACAAGCTTACTCTGGCCGTTCACCAGAAGCGATACGCCATTATTTGTTGACCTTAAGACTTTCACAGTACTCCTTCCGGGAGCTCATCGAGAATGCCGATGTTTTTCGCCTGTTGACGAGGCATTTTTCTACCTTAAGAGAGTCATTGTTACACCTGCCAAATGCTCGCCGTTAGCCACAGCCACATTTTCAAGCTTCCTCTGGCCCAGTTCACCTGAAGTGGTACACCATTATTTGTCGGCTTTGAGACCTTCACTGTACTCCTGCCGGGAGCACCTCGAGTTTGCACCTTGCACCCAGATTTATCACTGTCACATCCTCAAGCTTTCTCCGGCCAGTTCACCACAAGCGATACGCCATTATCTGTCGACATAAAGTGTTTCACAGTACTACTGCTGGCAGCTCCTCGGTTTGCAGATGTATTTCGCATGTTGACGAGGCATTTGGCTACCTTAAGAGAGTCATAGTTACTCCTGCCACTTGCTCCCCGTTCTACCACAGTCACATCTACAAGCTTACTCTGGCCAGTTCACCAGAAGCGATACGCCATTATTTGTTGACCTTAAGACTTTCACAGTACTCCTTGCGGGAGCTCCTCGGGATTGCCAATGTAATTCGCCTTTTGACGAGGCATTTGGCTACTCTAAGAGAGTCATAGTTACTCCTGCCAGTTGCTCCCCGTTTTACCACAGTCACATCTACAAGCTTACTCTGGCCGTTCACCAGAAGCGATACGCCATTATTTGTTGACCTTAAGACTCTCACAGTACTCCTTCCGGGAGCTCATCGAGAATGCCGATGTTTTTCGCCTGTTGACGAGGCATTTTTCTACCTTAAGAGAGTCATTGTTACACCTGCCAAATGCTCGCCGTTAACCACAGCCACATTTTCAAGCTTCCTCTGGCCCAGTTCACCTGAAGCGGTACACCATTATTTGTCGGCTTTGAGACCTTCACTGTACTCCTGCCGGGAGCACCTCGAGTTTGCCGATGTATTTCGCCTATTGACGAGGCATTTGGCTACCTTAAGAGAGTCATAGTTACTCCTACCACTTGCACCCAGATTTATCACTGTCACATCCTCAAGCTTTCTCCGGCCAGTTCACCACAAGCGATACGCCATTATCTGTCGACATAAAGTGTTTCACAGTACTACTGCTGGCAGCTCCTCGGTTTGCAGATGTATTTCGCGTGTTGACGAGGCATTTGGCTACCTTAAGAGAGTCATAGTTACTCCTGCCACTTGCTCCCCGTTCTACCACAGTCACATCTACAAGCTTACTCTGGCCAGTTCACCAGAAGCGATACGCCATTATTTGTTGACCTTAAGACTTTCACAGTACTCCTTGCGGGAGCTCCTCGGGATTGCCAATGTAATTCGCCTTTTGACGAGGCATTTGGCTACTCTAAGAGAGTCATAGTTACTCCTGCCAGTTGCTCCCCGTTTTACCACAGTCACATCTACAAGCTTACTCTGGCCGTTCACCAGAAGCGATACGCCATTATTTGTTGACCTTAAGACTTTCACAGTACTCCTTCCGGGAGCTCATCGAGAATGCCGATGTTTTTCGCCTGTTGACGAGGCATTTTTCTACCTTAAGAGAGTCATTGTTACACCTGCCAAATGCTCGCCGTTAGCCACAGCCACATTTTCAAGCTTCCTCTGGCCCAGGTCACCTGAAGCGGTACACCATTATTTGTCGGCTTTGAGACCTTTACTGTACTCCTGCCGGGAGCACCTCGAGTTTGCACCTTGCACCCAGATTTATCACTGTCACATCCTCAAGCTTTCTCCGGCCAGTTCACCACAAGCGATACGCCATTATCTGTCGACATAAAGTGTTTCACAGTACTACTGCTGGCAGCTATTCGGTTTGCAGATGTATTTCGCATGTTGACGAGGCATTTGGCTACCTTAAGAGAGTCATAGTTACTCCTGCCACTTGCTCCCCGTTCTATTACAGTCACATCTACAAGCTTACTCTGGCCAGTTCACCAGAAGCGATACGCCATTATTTGTTGACCTTAAGACTTTCACAGTACTCCTTGCGGGAGCTCCTCGGGATTGCCAATGTAATTCGCCTTTTGACGAGGCATTTGGCTACCCTAAGAGAGTCATAGTTACTCCTGCCAGTTGCTCCCCGTTTTACCACAGTCACATCTACAAGCTTACTCTGGCCGTTCACCAGAAGCGATACGCCATTATTTGTTGACCTTAAGACTTTCACAGTACTCCTTCCGGGAGCTCATCGAGAATGCCGATGTTTTTCGCCTGTTGACGAGGCATTTTTCTACCTTAAGAGAGTCATTGTTACACCTGCCAAATGCTCGCCGTTAACCACAGCCACATTTTCAAGCTTCCTCTGGCCCAGTTCACCTGAAGCGGTACACCATTATTTGTCGGCTTTGAGACCTTCACTGCACTCCTGCCGGGTGCACCTCGAGTTTGCCGATGTATTTCGCCTATTGACGAGGCATTTGGCTACCTTAAGAGAGTCATAGTTACTCCTACCACTTGCACCCAGATTTATCACTGTCACATCCTCAAGCTTTCTCCGGCCAGTTCACCACAAGCGATACGCCATTATCTGTCGATATAAAGTGTTTCACAGTACTACTGCTGGCAGCTCCTCGGTTTGCAGATGTATTTCGCGTGTTGACGAGGCATTTGGCTACCTTAAGAGAGTCATAGTTACTCCTGCCACTTGCTCCCCGTTCTACCACAGTCACATCTACAAGCTTACTCTGGCCAGTTCACCAGAAGCGATACGCCATTATTTGTTGACCTTAAGACTTTCACAGTACTCCTTGCGGGAGCTCCTCGGGATTGCCAATGTAATTCGCCTTTTGACGAGGCATTTGGCTACTCTAAGAGAGTCATAGTTACTCCTGCCAGTTGCTCCCCGTTTTACCACAGTCACATCTAGAAGCTTACTCTGGCCGTTCACCAGAAGCGATACGCCATTATTTGTTGACCTTAAGACTTTCACAGTACTCCTTCCGGGAGCTCATCGAGAATGCCGATGTTTTTCGCCTGTTGACGAGGCATTTTTCTACCTTAAGAGAGTCATTGTTACACCTGCCAAATGCTAGCCGTTAGCCACAGCCACATTTTCAAGCTTCCTCTGGCCCAGTTCACCTGAAGCGGTACACCATTATTTGTCGGCTTTGAGACCTTCACTGTACTCCTGCCGGGAGCACCTCGAGTTTGCACCTTGCACCCAGATTTATCACTGTCATATCCTCAAGCTTTCTCCGGCCAGTTCACCACAAGCGATACGCCATTATCTGTCGACATAAAGTGTTTCACAGTACTACTGCTGGCAGCTCCTCGGTTTGCAGATGTATTTCGCATGTTGACGAGGCATTTGGCTACCTTAAGAGAGTCATAGTTACTCCTGCCACTTGCTCCCCGTTCTACCACAGTCACATCTACAAGCTTACTCTGGCCAGTTCACCAGAAGCGATACGCCATTATTTGTTGACCTTAAGACTTTCACAGTACTCCTTGCGGGAGCTCCTCGGGATTGCCAATGTAATTCGCCTTTTGACGAGGCATTTGGCTACCCTAAGAGAGTCATAGTTACTCCTGCCAGTTGCTCCCCGTTTTACCACAGTCACATCTACAAGCTTACTCTGGCCGTTCACCAGAAGCGATACGCCATTATTTGTTGACCTTAAGACTTTCACAGTACTCCTTCCGGGAGCTCATCGAGAATGCCGATGTTTTTCGCCTGTTGACGAGGCATTTTTCTACCTTAAGAGAGTCATTGTTACACCTGCCAAATGCTCGCCGTTAACCACAGCCACATTTTCAAGCTTCCTCTGGCCCAGTTCACCTGAAGCGGTACACCATTATTTGTCGGCTTTGAGACCTTCACTGTACTCCTGCCGGGAGCACCTCGAGTTTGCCGATGTATTTCGCCTATTGACGAGGCATTTGGCTACCTTAAGAGAGTCATAGTTACTCCTACCACTTGCACCCAGATTTATCACTGTCACATCCTCAAGCTTTCTCCGGCCAGTTCACCACAAGCGATACGCCATTATCTGTCGACATAAAGTGTTTCACAGTACTACTGCTGGCAGCTCCTCGGTTTGCAGATGTATTTCGCGTGTTGACGAGGCATTTGGCTAACTTAAGAGAGTCATAGTTACTCCTGCCACTTGCTCCCCGTTCTACCACAGTCACATCTACAAGCTTACTCTGGCCAGTTCACCAGAAGCGATACGCCATTATTTGTTGACCTTAAGACTTTCACAGTACTCCTTGCGGGAGCTCCTCGGGATTGCCAATGTAATTCGCCTTTTGACGAGGCATTTGGCTACTCTAAGAGAGTCATAGTTACTCCTGCCAGTTGCTCCCCGTTTTACCACAGTCACATCTACAAGCTTACTCTGGCCGTTCACCAGAAGCGATACGCCATTATTTGTTGACCTTAAGACTTTCACAGTACTCCTTCCGGGAGCTCATCGAGAATGCCGATGTTTTTCGCCTGTTGACGAGGCATTTTTCTACCTTAAGAGAGTCATTGTTACACCTGCCAAATGCTCGCCGTTAGCCACAGCCACATTTTCAAGCTTCCTCTGGCCCAGTTCACCTGAAGCGGTACACCATTATTTGTCGGCTTTGAGACCTTCACTGTACTCCTGCCGGGAGCACCTCGAGTTTGCACCTTGCACCCAGATTTATCACTGTCACATCCTCAAGCTTTCTCCGGCCAGTTCACCACAAGCGATACGCCATTATCTGTCGACATAAAGTGTTTCACAGTACTACTGCTGGCAGCTCCTCGGTTTGCAGATGTATTTCGCATGTTGACGAGGCATTTGGCTACCTTAAGAGAGTCATAGTTACTCCTGCCACTTGCTCCCCGTTCTACCACAGTCACATCTACAAGCTTACTCTGGCCAGTTCACCAGAAGCGATACGCCATTATTTGTTGACCTTAAGACTTTCACAGTACTCCTTGCGGGAGCTCCTCGGGATTGCCAATGTAATTCGCCTTTTGACGAGGCATTTGGCTACTCTAAGAGAGTCATAGTTACTCCTGCCAGTTGCTCCCCGTTTTACCACAGTCACATCTACAAGCTTACTCTGGCCGTTCACCAGAAGCGATACGCCATTATTTGTTGACCTTAAGACTTTCACAGTACTCCTTCCGGGAGCTCATCGAGAATGCCGATGTTTTTCGCCTGTTGACGAGGCATTTTTCTACCTTAAGAGAGTCATTGTTACACCTGCCAAATGCTCGCCGTTAACCACAGCCACATTTTCAAGCTTCCTCTGGCCCAGTTCACCTGAAGCGGTACACCATTATTTGTCGGCTTTGAGACCTTCACTGTACTCCTGCCGGGAGCACCTCGAGTTTGCCGATGTATTTCGCCTATTGACGAGGCATTTGGCTACCTTAAGAGAGTCATAGTTACTCCTACCACTTGCACCCAGATTTATCACTGTCACATCCTCAAGCTTTCTCCGGCCAGTTCACCACAAGCGATACGCCATTATCTGTCGACATAAAGTGTTTCACAGTACTACTGCTGGCAGCTCCTCGGTTTGCAGATGTATTTCGCGTGTTGACGAGGCATTTGGCTACCTTAAGAGAGTCATAGTTACTCCTGCCACTTGCTCCCCGTTCTACCACAGTCACATCTACAAGCTTACTCTGGCCAGTTCACCAGAAGCGATACGCCATTATTTGTTGACCTTAAGACTTTCACAGTACTCCTTGCGGGAGCTCCTCGGGATTGCCAATGTAATTCGCCTTTTGACGAGGCATTTGGCTACTCTAAGAGAGTCATAGTTACTCCTGCCAGTTGCTCCCCGTTTTACCACAGTCACATCTAGAAGCTTACTCTGGCCGTTCACCAGAAGCGATACGCCATTATTTGTTGACCTTAAGACTTTCACAGTACTCCTTCCGGGAGCTCATCGAGAATGCCGATGTTTTTCGCCTGTTGACGAGGCATTTTTCTACCTTAAGAGAGTCATTGTTACACCTGCCAAATGCTCGCCGTTAGCCACAGCCACATTTTCAAGCTTCCTCTGGCCCAGTTCACCTGAAGCGGTACACCATTATTTGTCGGCTTTGAGACCTTCACTGTACTCCTGCCGGGAGCACCTCGAGTTTGCACCTTGCACCCAGATTTATCACTGTCACATCCTCAAGCTTTCTCCGGCCAGTTCACCACAAGCGATACGCCATTATCTGTCGACATAAAGTGTTTCACAGTACTACTGCTGGCAGCTCCTCGGTTTGCAGATGTATTTCGCATGTTGACGAGGCATTTGGCTACCTTAAGAGAGTCATAGTTACTCCTGCCACTTGCTCCCCGTTCTACCACAGTCACATCTACAAGCTTACTCTGGCCAGTTCACCAGAAGCGATACGCCATTATTTGTTGACCTTAAGACTTTCACAGTACTCCTTGCGGGAGCTCCTCGGGATTGCCAATGTAATTCGCCTTTTGACGAGGCATTTGGCTACCCTAAGAGAGTCATAGTTACTCCTGCCAGTTGCTCCCCGTTTTACCACAGTCACATCTACAAGCTTACTCTGGCCGTTCACCAGAAGCGATACGCCATTATTTGTTGACCTTAAGACTTTCACAGTACTCCTTCCGGGAGCTCATCGAGAATGCCGATGTTTTTCGCCTGTTGACGAGGCATTTTTCTACCTTAAGAGAGTCATTGTTACACCTGCCAAATGCTCGCCGTTAACCACAGCCACATTTTCAAGCTTCCTCTGGCCCAGTTCACCTGAAGCGGTACACCATTATTTGTCGGCTTTGAGACCTTCACTGTACTCCTGCCGGGAGCACCTCGAGTTTGCCGATGTATTTCGCCTATTGACGAGGCATTTGGCTACCTTAAGAGAGTCATAGTTACTCCTACCACTTGCACCCAGATTTATCACTGTCACATCCTCAAGCTTTCTCCGGCCAGTTCACCACAAGCGATACGCCATTATCTGTCGACATAAAGTGTTTCACAGTACTACTGCTGGCAGCTCCTCGGTTTGCAGATGTATTTCGCGTGTTGACGAGGCATTTGGCTACCTTAAGAGAGTCATAGTTACTCCTGCCACTTGCTCCCCGTTCTACCACAGTCACATCTACAAGCTTACTCTGGCCAGTTCACCAGAAGCGATACGCCATTATTTGTTGACCTTAAGACTTTCACAGTACTCCTTGCGGGAGCTCCTCGGGATTGCCAATGTAATTCGCCTTTTGACGAGGCATTTGGCTACTCTAAGAGAGTCATAGTTACTCCTGCCAGTTGCTCCCCGTTTTACCACAGTCACATCTACAAGCTTACTCTGGCCGTTCACCAGAAGCGATACGCCATTATTTGTTGACCTTAAGACTTTCACAGTACTCCTTCCGGGAGCTCATCGAGAATGCCGATGTTTTTCGCCTGTTGACGAGGCATTTTTCTACCTTAAGAGAGTCATTGTTACACCTGCCAAATGCTCGCCGTTAACCACAGCCACATTTTCAAGCTTCCTCTGGCCCAGTTCACCTGAAGCGGTACACCATTATTTGTCGGCTTTGAGACCTTCACTGTACTCCTGCCGGGAGCACCTCGAGTTTGCCGATGTATTTCGCCTATTGACGAGGCATTTGGCTACCTTAAGAGAGTCATAGTTACTCCTACCACTTGCACCCAGATTTATCACTGTCACATCCTCAAGCTTTCTCCGGCCAGTTCACCACAAGCGATACGCCATTATCTGTCGACATAAAGTGTTTCACAGTACTACTGCTGGCAGCTCCTCGGTTTGCAGATGTATTTCGCGTGTTGACGAGGCATTTGGCTACCTTAAGAGAGTCATAGTTACTCCTGCCACTTGCTCCCCGTTCTACCACAGTCACATCTACAAGCTTACTCTGGCCAGTTCACCAGAAGCGATACGCCATTATTTGTTGACCTTAAGACTTTCACAGTACTCCTTCCGGGAGCTCATCGAGAATGCCGATGTTTTTCGCCTGTTGACGAGGCATTTTTCTATTGCTAGCCGTCTTTATTCAAATTTGAATAACACATATATATTACAAGTACTGGTGTAAAAACTAAGATGGTGTGTAGCTCGCCATGTCGTCCACCGGTGTGGGGACTTACAGGGCGCACCAAATAACTAATGTAACATATATATGACAGAAGAAACACAAATACAAAGAATAAGAAACAGAACAAAGACGGTGATTCCTCCTGTGGATAGGCCCCAGGAGTCAAGGCGAAGAGATAACCAGCACCTAACCGACGCCGGCTCGTTCCATCGGGCGTGGTGCCGTCATATGTTCAAAGATTCGATAGCTCGTGCAGCAGCTTTGCAGTACTCTTGTGCTCAATACCGTAACTATGACTCTCTTAGAGTAGCCAAATGCCTCGTCAAAAGGCGAATTACATTGGCAATCCCGAGGAGCTCCCGCAAGGAGTACTGTGAAAGTCTTAAGGTCAACAAATAAGAGAGTCATTGTTACACCTGCCAAATGCTCGCCGTTAGCCACAGCCACATTTTCAAGCTTCCTCTGGCCCAGTTCACCTGAAGCGGTACACCATTATTTGTCGGCTTTGAGACCTTCACTGTACTCCTGCCGGGAGCACCTCGAGTTTGCACCTTGCACCCAGATTTATCACTGTCACATCCTCAAGCTTTCTCCGGCCAGTTCACCACAAGCGATACGCCATTATCTGTCGACATAAAGTGTTTCACAGTACTACTGCTGGCAGCTCCTCGGTTTGCAGATGTATTTCGCATGTTGACGAGGCATTTGGCTACCTTAAGAGAGTCATAGTTACTCCTGCCACTTGCTCCCCGTTCTACCACAGTCACATCTACAAGCTTACTCTGGCCAGTTCACCAGAAGCGATACGCCATTATTTGTGGACCTTAAGACTTTCACAGTACTCCTTGCGGGAGCTCCTCGGGATTGCCAATGTAATTCGCCTTTTGACGAGGCATTTGGCTACCCTAAGAGAGTCATAGTTACTCCTGCCAGTTGCTCCCCGTTTTACCACAGTCACATCTACAAGCTTACTCTGGCCGTTCACCAGAAGCGATACGCCATTATTTGTTGACCTTAAGACTTTCACAGTACTCCTTCCGGGAGCTCATCGAGAATGCCGATGTTTTTCGCCTGTTGACGAGGCATTTTTCTACCTTAAGAGAGTCATTGTTACACCTGCCAAATGCTCGCCGTTAACCACAGCCACATTTTCAAGCTTCCTCTGGCCCAGTTCACCTGAAGCGGTACACCATTATTTGTCGGCTTTGAGACCTTCACTGTACTCCTGCCGGGAGCACCTCGAGTTTGCCGATGTATTTCGCCTATTGACGAGGCATTTGGCAACCTTAAGAGAGTCATAGTTACTCCTACCACTTGCACCCAGATTTATCACTGTCACATCCTCAAGCTTTCTCCGGCCAGTTCACCACAAGCGATACGCCATTATCTGTCGACATAAAGTGTTTCACAGTACTACTGCTGGCAGCTCCTCGGTTTGCAGATGTATTTCGCGTGTTGACGAGGCATTTGGCTACCTTAAGAGAGTCATAGTTACTCCTGCCACTTGCTCCCCGTTCTACCACAGTCACATCTACAAGCTTACTCTGGCCAGTTCACCAGAAGCGATACGCCATTAATTGTTGACCTTAAGACTTTCACAGTACTCCTTGCGGGAGCTCCTCGGGATTGCCAATGTAATTCGCCTTTTGACGAGGCATTTGGCTACTCTAAGAGAGTCATAGTTACTCCTGCCAGTTGCTCCCCGTTTTACCACAGTCACATCTACAAGCTTACTCTGGCCGTTCACCAGAAGCGATACGCCATTATTTGTTGACCTTAAGACTTTCACAGTACTCCTTCCGGGAGCTCATCGAGAATGCCGATGTTTTTCGCCTGTTGACGAGGCATTTTCTACCTTAAGAGAGTCATTGTTACACCTGCCAAATGCTCGCCGTTAGCCACAGCCACATTTTCAAGCTTCCTCTGGCCCAGTTCACCTGAAGCGGTACACCATTATTTGTCGGCTTTGAGACCTTCACTGTACTCCTGCCGGGAGCACCTCGAGTTTGCACCTTGCACCCAGATTTATCACTGTCACATCCTCAAGCTTTCTCCGGCCAGTTCACCACAAGCGATACGCCATTATCTGTCGACATAAAGTGTTTCACAGTACTACTGCTGGCAGCTCCTCGGTTTGCAGATGTATTTCGCATGTTGACGAGGCATTTGGCTACCTTAAGAGAGTCATAGTTACTCCTGCCACTTGCTCCCCGTTCTACCACAGTCACATCTACAAGCTTACTCTGGCCAGTTCACCAGAAGCGATACGCCATTATTTGTTGACCTTAAGACTTTCACAGTACTCCTTGCGGGAGCTCCTCGGGATTGCCAATGTAATTCGCCTTTTGACGAGGCATTTGGCTACCCTAAGAGAGTCATAGTTACTCCTGCCAGTTGCTCCCCGTTTTACCACAGTCACATCTACAAGCTTACTCTGGCCGTTCACCAGAAGCGATACGCCATTATTTGTTGACCTTAAGACTTTCACAGTACTCCTTCCGGGAGCTCATCGAGAATGCCGATGTTTTTCGCCTGTTGACGAGGCATTTTTCTACCTTAAGAGAGTCATTGTTACACCTGCCAAATGCTCGCCGTTAACCACAGCCACATTTTCAAGCTTCCTCTGGCCCAGTTCACCTGAAGCGGTACACCATTATTTGTCGGCTTTGAGACCTTCACTGTACTCCTGCCGGGAGCACCTCGAGTTTGCCGATGTATTTCGCCTATTGACGAGGCATTTGGCTACCTTAAGAGAGTCATAGTTACTCCTACCACTTGCACCCAGATTTATCACTGTCACATCCTCAAGCTTTCTCCGGCCAGTTCACCACAAGCGATACGCCATTATCTGTCGACATAAAGTGTTTCACAGTACTACTGCTGGCAGCTCCTCGGTTTGCAGATGTATTTCGCGTGTTGACGAGGCATTTGGCTACCTTAAGAGAGTCATAGTTACTCCTGCCACTTGCTCCCCGTTCTACCACAGTCACATCTACAAGCTTACTCTGGCCAGTTCACCAGAAGCGATACGCCATTATTTGTTGACCTTAAGACTTTCACAGTACTCCTTGCGGGAGCTCCTCGGGATTGCCAATGTAATTCGCCTTTTGACGAGGCATTTGGCTACTCTAAGAGAGTCATAGTTACTCCTGCCAGTTGCTCCCCGTTTTACCACAGTCACATCTACAAGCTTACTCTGGCCGTTCACCAGAAGCGATACGCCATTATTTGTTGACCTTAAGACTTTCACAGTACTCCTTCCGGGAGCTCATCGAGAATGCCGATGTTTTTCGCCTGTTGACGAGGCATTTTTCTACCTTAAGAGAGTCATTGTTACACCTGCCAAATGCTCGCCGTTAGCCACAGCCACATTTTCAAGCTTCCTCTGGCCCAGTTCACCTGAAGCGGTACACCATTATTTGTCGGCTTTGAGACCTTCACTGTACTCCTGCCGGGAGCACCTCGAGTTTGCACCTTGCACCCAGATTTATCACTGTCACATCCTCAAGCTTTCTCCGGCCAGTTCACCACAAGCGATACGCCATTATCTGTCGACATAAAGTGTTTCACAGTACTACTGCTGGCAGCTCCTCGGTTTGCAGATGTATTTCGCATGTTGACGAGGCATTTGGCTACCTTAAGAGAGTCATAGTTACTCCTGCCACTTGCTCCCCGTTCTACCACAGTCACATCTACAAGCTTACTCTGGCCAGTTCACCAGAAGCGATACGCCATTATTTGTTGACCTTAAGACTTTCACAGTACTCCTTGCGGGAGCTCCTCGGGATTGCCAATGTAATTCGCCTTTTGACGAGGCATTTGGCTACCCTAAGAGAGTCATAGTTACTCCTGCCAGTTGCTCCCCGTTTTACCACAGTCACATCTACAAGCTTACTCTGGCCGTTCACCAGAAGCGATACGCCATTATTTGTTGACCTTAAGACTTTCACAGTACTCCTTCCGGGAGCTCATCGAGAATGCCGATGTTTTTCGCCTGTTGACGAGGCATTTTTCTACCTTAAGAGAGTCATTGTTACACCTGCCAAATGCTCGCCGTTAACCACAGCCACATTTTCAAGCTTCCTCTGGCCCAGTTCACCTGAAGCGGTACACCATTATTTGTCGGCTTTGAGACCTTCACTGTACTCCTGCCGGGAGCACCTCGAGTTTGCCGATGTATTTCGCCTATTGACGAGGCATTTGGCTACCTTAAGAGAGTCATAGTTACTCCTACCACTTGCACCCAGATTTATCACTGTCACATCCTCAAGCTTTCTCCGGCCAGTTCACCACAAGCGATACGCCATTATCTGTCGACATAAAGTGTTTCACAGTACTACTGCTGGCAGCTCCTCGGTTTGCAGATGTATTTCGCGTGTTGACGAGGCATTTGGCTACCTTAAGAGAGTCATAGTTACTCCTGCCACTTGCTCCCCGTTCTACCACAGTCACATCTACAAGCTTACTCTGGCCAGTTCACCAGAAGCGATACGCCATTATTTGTTGACCTTAAGACTTTCACAGTACTCCTTGCGGGAGCTCCTCGGGATTGCCAATGTAATTCGCCTTTTGACGAGGCATTTGGCTACTCTAAGAGAGTCATAGTTACTCCTGCCAGTTGCTCCCCGTTTTACCACAGTCACATCTACAAGCTTACTCTGGCCGTTCACCAGAAGCGATACGCCATTATTTGTTGACCTTAAGACTTTCACAGTACTCCTTCCGGGAGCTCATCGAGAATGCCGATGTTTTTCGCCTGTTGACGAGGCATTTTTCTACCTTAAGAGAGTCATTGTTACACCTGCCAAATGCTCGCCGTTAACCACAGCCACATTTTCAAGCTTCCTCTGGCCCAGTTCACCTGAAGCGGTACACCATTATTTGTCGGCTTTGAGACCTTCACTGTACTCCTGCCGGGAGCACCTCGAGTTTGCCGATGTATTTCGCCTATTGACGAGGCATTTGGCTACCTTAAGAGAGTCATAGTTACTCCTACCACTTGCACCCAGATTTATCACTGTCACATCCTCAAGCTTTCTCCGGCCAGTTCACCACAAGCGATACGCCATTATCTGTCGACATAAAGTGTTTCACAGTACTACTGCTGGCAGCTCCTCGGTTTGCAGATGTATTTCGCGTGTTGACGAGGCATTTGGCTACCTTAAGAGAGTCATAGTTACTCCTGCCACTTGCTCCCCGTTCTACCACAGTCACATCTACAAGCTTACTCTGGCCAGTTCACCAGAAGCGATACGCCATTATTTGTTGACCTTAAGACTTTCACAGTACTCCTTCCGGGAGCTCATCGAGAATGCCGATGTTTTTCGCCTGTTGACGAGGCATTTTTCTATTGCTAGCCGTCTTTATTCAAATTTGAATAACACATATATATTACAAGTACTGGTGTAAAAACTAAGATGGTGTGTAGCTCGCCATGTCCTCCACCGGTGTGGGGACTTACAGGGCGCACCAAATAACTAATGTAACATATATATGACAGAAGAAACACAAATACAAAGAATAAGAAACAGAACAAAGACGGTGATTCCTCCTGTGGATAGGCCCCAGGAGTCAAGGCGAAGAGATAACCAGCACCTAACCGACGCCGGCTCGTTCCATCGGGCGTGGTGCCGTCATATGTTCAAAGATTCGATAGCTCGTGCAGCAGCTTTGCAGTACTCTTGTGCTCAATACCGTAACTATGACTCTCTTAGAGTAGCCAAATGCCTCGTCAAAAGGCGAATTACATTGGCAATCCCGAGGAGCTCCCGCAAGGAGTACTGTGAAAGTCTTAAGGTCAACAAATAAGAGAGTCATTGTTACACCTGCCAAATGCTCGCCGTTAGCCACAGCCACATTTTCAAGCTTCCTCTGGCCCAGTTCACCTGAAGCGGTACACCATTATTTGTCGGCTTTGAGACCTTCACTGTACTCCTGCCGGGAGCACCTCGAGTTTGCACCTTGCACCCAGATTTATCACTGTCACATCCTCAAGCTTTCTCCGGCCAGTTCACCACAAGCGATACGCCATTATCTGTCGACATAAAGTGTTTCACAGTACTACTGCTGGCAGCTCCTCGGTTTGCAGATGTATTTCGCATGTTGACGAGGCATTTGGCTACCTTAAGAGAGTCATAGTTACTCCTGCCACTTGCTCCCCGTTCTACCACAGTCACATCTACAAGCTTACTCTGGCCAGTTCACCAGAAGCGATACGCCATTATTTGTGGACCTTAAGACTTTCACAGTACTCCTTGCGGGAGCTCCTCGGGATTGCCAATGTAATTCGCCTTTTGACGAGGCATTTGGCTACCCTAAGAGAGTCATAGTTACTCCTGCCAGTTGCTCCCCGTTTTACCACAGTCACATCTACAAGCTTACTCTGGCCGTTCACCAGAAGCGATACGCCATTATTTGTTGACCTTAAGACTTTCACAGTACTCCTTCCGGGAGCTCATCGAGAATGCCGATGTTTTTCGCCTGTTGACGAGGCATTTTTCTACCTTAAGAGAGTCATTGTTACACCTGCCAAATGCTCGCCGTTAACCACAGCCACATTTTCAAGCTTCCTCTGGCCCAGTTCACCTGAAGCGGTACACCATTATTTGTCGGCTTTGAGACCTTCACTGTACTCCTGCCGGGAGCACCTCGAGTTTGCCGATGTATTTCGCCTATTGACGAGGCATTTGGCAACCTTAAGAGAGTCATAGTTACTCCTACCACTTGCACCCAGATTTATCACTGTCACATCCTCAAGCTTTCTCCGGCCAGTTCACCACAAGCGATACGCCATTATCTGTCGACATAAAGTGTTTCACAGTACTACTGCTGGCAGCTCCTCGGTTTGCAGATGTATTTCGCGTGTTGACGAGGCATTTGGCTACCTTAAGAGAGTCATAGTTACTCCTGCCACTTGCTCCCCGTTCTACCACAGTCACATCTACAAGCTTACTCTGGCCAGTTCACCAGAAGCGATACGCCATTAATTGTTGACCTTAAGACTTTCACAGTACTCCTTGCGGGAGCTCCTCGGGATTGCCAATGTAATTCGCCTTTTGACGAGGCATTTGGCTACTCTAAGAGAGTCATAGTTACTCCTGCCAGTTGCTCCCCGTTTTACCACAGTCACATCTACAAGCTTACTCTGGCCGTTCACCAGAAGCGATACGCCATTATTTGTTGACCTTAAGACTTTCACAGTACTCCTTCCGGGAGCTCATCGAGAATGCCGATGTTTTTCGCCTGTTGACGAGGCATTTTCTACCTTAAGAGAGTCATTGTTACACCTGCCAAATGCTCGCCGTTAGCCACAGCCACATTTTCAAGCTTCCTCTGGCCCAGTTCACCTGAAGCGGTACACCATTATTTGTCGGCTTTGAGACCTTCACTGTACTCCTGCCGGGAGCACCTCGAGTTTGCACCTTGCACCCAGATTTATCACTGTCACATCCTCAAGCTTTCTCCGGCCAGTTCACCACAAGCGATACGCCATTATCTGTCGACATAAAGTGTTTCACAGTACTACTGCTGGCAGCTCCTCGGTTTGCAGATGTATTTCGCATGTTGACGAGGCATTTGGCTACCTTAAGAGAGTCATAGTTACTCCTGCCACTTGCTCCCCGTTCTACCACAGTCACATCTACAAGCTTACTCTGGCCAGTTCACCAGAAGCGATACGCCATTATTTGTTGACCTTAAGACTTTCACAGTACTCCTTGCGGGAGCTCCTCGGGATTGCCAATGTAATTCGCCTTTTGACGAGGCATTTGGCTACCCTAAGAGAGTCATAGTTACTCCTGCCAGTTGCTCCCCGTTTTACCACAGTCACATCTACAAGCTTACTCTGGCCGTTCACCAGAAGCGATACGCCATTATTTGTTGACCTTAAGACTTTCACAGTACTCCTTCCGGGAGCTCATCGAGAATGCCGATGTTTTTCGCCTGTTGACGAGGCATTTTTCTACCTTAAGAGAGTCATTGTTACACCTGCCAAATGCTCGCCGTTAACCACAGCCACATTTTCAAGCTTCCTCTGGCCCAGTTCACCTGAAGCGGTACACCATTATTTGTCGGCTTTGAGACCTTCACTGTACTCCTGCCGGGAGCACCTCGAGTTTGCCGATGTATTTCGCCTATTGACGAGGCATTTGGCTACCTTAAGAGAGTCATAGTTACTCCTACCACTTGCACCCAGATTTATCACTGTCACATCCTCAAGCTTTCTCCGGCCAGTTCACCACAAGCGATACGCCATTATCTGTCGACATAAAGTGTTTCACAGTACTACTGCTGGCAGCTCCTCGGTTTGCAGATGTATTTCGCATGTTGACGAGGCATTTGGCTACCTTAAGAGAGTCATAGTTACTCCTGCCACTTGCTCCCCGTTCTACCACAGTCACATCTACAAGCTTACTCTGGCCAGTTCACCAGAAGCGATACGCCATTATTTGTTGACCTTAAGACTTTCACAGTACTCCTTGCGGGAGCTCCTCGGGATTGCCAATGTAATTCGCCTTTTGACGAGGCATTTGGCTACTCTAAGAGAGTCATAGTTACTCCTGCCAGTTGCTCCCCGTTTTACCACAGTCACATCTACAAGCTTACTCTGGCCGTTCACCAGAAGCGATACGCCATTATTTGTTGACCTTAAGACTTTCACAGTACTCCTTCCGGGAGCTCATCGAGAATGCCGATGTTTTTCGCCTGTTGACGAGGCATTTTTCTACCTTAAGAGAGTCATTGTTACACCTGCCAAATGCTCGCCGTTAACCACAGCCACATTTTCAAGCTTCCTCTGGCCCAGTTCACCTGAAGCGGTACACCATTATTTGTCGGCTTTGAGACCTTCACTGTACTCCTGCCGGGAGCACCTCGAGTTTGCACCTTGCACCCAGATTTATCACTGTCACATCCTCAAGCTTTCTCCGGCCAGTTCACCACAAGCGATACGCCATTATCTGTCGACATAAAGTGTTTCACAGTACTACTGCTGGCAGCTCCTCGGTTTGCAGATGTATTTCGCATGTTGACGAGGCATTTGGCTACCTTAAGAGAGTCATAGTTACTCCTGCCACTTGCTCCCCGTTCTACCACAGTCACATCTACAAGCTTACACTGGCCAGTTCACCAGAAGCGATACGCCATTATTTGTTGACCTTAAGACTTTCACAGTACTCCTTGCGGGAGCTCCTCGGGATTGCCAATGTAATTCGCCTTTTGACGAGGCATTTGGCTACCCTAAGAGAGTCATAGTTACTCCTGCCAGTTGCTCCCCGTTTTACCACAGTCACATCTACAAGCTTACTCTGGCCGTTCACCAGAAGCGATACGCCATTATTTGTTGACCTTAAGACTTTCACAGTACTCCTTCCGGGAGCTCATCGAGAATGCCGATGTTTTTCGCCTGTTGACGAGGCATTTTTCTACCTTAAGAGAGTCATTGTTACACCTGCCAAATGCTCGCCGTTAACCACAGCCACATTTTCAAGCTTCCTCTGGCCCAGTTCACCTGAAGCGGTACACCATTATTTGTCGGCTTTGAGACCTTCACTGTACTCCTGCCGGGAGCACCTCGAGTTTGCCGATGTATTTCGCCTATTGACGAGGCATTTGGCTACCTTAAGAGAGTCATAGTTACTCCTACCACTTGCACCCAGATTTATCACTGTCACATCCTCAAGCTTTCTCCGGCCAGTTCACCACAAGCGATACGCCATTATCTGTCGACATAAAGTGTTTCACAGTACTACTGCTGGCAGCTCCTCGGTTTGCAGATGTATTTCGCATGTTGACGAGGCATTTGGCTACCTTAAGAGAGTCATAGTTACTCCTGCCACTTGCTCCCCGTTCTACCACAGTCACATCTACAAGCTTACTCTGGCCAGTTCACCAGAAGCGATACGCCATTATTTGTTGACCTTAAGACTTTCACAGTACTCCTTGCAGGAGCTCCTCGGGATTGCCAATGTAATTCGCCTTTTGACGAGGCATTTGGCTACTCTAAGAGAGTCATAGTTACTCCTGCCAGTTGCTCCCCGTTTTACCACAGTCACATCTACAAGCTTACTCTGGCCGTTCACCAGAAGCGATACGCCATTATTTGTTGACCTTAAGACTTTCACAGTACTCCTTCCGGGAGCTCATCGAGAATGCCGATGTTTTTCGCCTGTTGACGAGGCATTTTTCTACCTTAAGAGAGTCATTGTTACACCTGCCAAATGCTCGCCGTTAACCACAGCCACATTTTCAAGCTTCCTCTGGCCCAGTTCACCTGAAGCGGTACACCATTATTTGTCGGCTTTGAGACCTTCACTGTACTCCTGCCGGGAGCACCTCGAGTTTGCCGATGTATTTCGCCTATTGACGAGGCATTTGGCTACCTTAAGAGAGTCATAGTTACTCCTACCACTTGCACCCAGATTTATCACTGTCACATCCTCAAGCTTTCTCCGGCCAGTTCACCACAAGCGATACGCCATTATCTGTCGACATAAAGTGTTTCACAGTACTACTGCTGGCAGCTCCTCGGTTTGCAGATGTATTTCGCATGTTGACGAGGCATTTGGCTACCTTAAGAGAGTCATAGTTACTCCTGCCACTTGCTCCCCGTTCTACCACAGTCACATCTACAAGCTTACTCTGGCCAGTTCACCAGAAGCGATACGCCATTATTTGTTGACCTTAAGACTTTCACAGTACTCCTTGCGGGAGCTCCTCGGGATTGCCAATGTAATTCGCCTTTTGACGAGGCATTTGGCTACCCTAAGAGAGTCATAGTTACTCCTGCCAGTTGCTCCCCGTTTTACCACAGTCACATCTACAAGCTTACTCTGGCCGTTCACCAGAAGCGATACGCCATTATTTGTTGACCTTAAGACTTTCACAGTACTCCTTCCGGGAGCTCATCGAGAATGCCGATGTTTTTCGCCTGTTGACGAGGCATTTTTCTACCTTAAGAGAGTCATTGTTACACCTGCCAAATGCTCGCCGTTAACCACAGCCACATTTTCAAGCTTCCTCTGGCCCAGTTCACCTGAAGCGGTACACCATTATTTGTCGGCTTTGAGACCTTCACTGTACTCCTGCCGGGAGCACCTCGAGTTTGCCGATGTATTTCGCCTATTGACGAGGCATTTGGCTACCTTAAGAGAGTCATAGTTACTCCTACCACTTGCACCCAGATTTATCACTGTCACATCCTCAAGCTTTCTCCGGCCAGTTCACCACAAGCGATACGCCATTATCTGTCGACATAAAGTGTTTCACAGTACTACTGCTGGCAGCTCCTCGGTTTGCAGATGTATTTCGCATGTTGACGAGGCATTTGGCTACCTTAAGAGAGTCATAGTTACTCCTGCCACTTGCTCCCCGTTCTACCACAGTCACATCTACAAGCTTACTCTGGCCAGTTCACCAGAAGCGATACGCCATTATTTGTTGACCTTAAGACTTTCACAGTACTCCTTGCGGGAGCTCCTCGGGATTGCCAATGTAATTCGCCTTTTGACGAGGCATTTGGCTACTCTAAGAGAGTCATAGTTACTCCTGCCAGTTGCTCCCCGTTTTACCACAGTCACATCTACAAGCTTACTCTGGCCGTTCACCAGAAGCGATACGCCATTATTTGTTGACCTTAAGACTTTCACAGTACTCCTTCCGGGAGCTCATCGAGAATGCCGATGTTTTTCGCCTGTTGACGAGGCATTTTTCTACCTTAAGAGAGTCATTGTTACACCTGCCAAATGCTCGCCGTTAACCACAGCCACATTTTCAAGCTTCCTCTGGCCCAGTTCACCTGAAGCGGTACACCATTATTTGTCGGCTTTGAGACCTTCACTGTACTCCTGCCGGGAGCACCTCGAGTTTGCCGATGTATTTCGCCTATTGACGAGGCATTTGGCTACCTTAAGAGAGTCATAGTTACTCCTACCACTTGCACCCAGATTTATCACTGTCACATCCTCAAGCTTTCTCCGGCCAGTTCACCACAAGCGATACGCCATTATCTGTCGACATAAAGTGTTTCACAGTACTACTGCTGGCAGCTCCTCGGTTTGCAGATGTATTTCGCGTGTTGACGAGGCATTTGGCTACCTTAAGAGAGTCATAGTTACTCCTGCCACTTGCTCCCCGTTCTACCACAGTCACATCTACAAGCTTACTCTGGCCAGTTCACCAGAAGCGATACGCCATTATTTGTTGACCTTAAGACTTTCACAGTACTCCTTGCGGGAGCTCCTCGGGATTGCCAATGTAATTCGCCTTTTGACGAGGCATTTGGCTACTCTAAGAGAGTCATAGTTACTCCTGCCAGTTGCTCCCCGTTTTACCACAGTCACATCTACAAGCTTACTATGGCCGTTCACCAGAAGCGATACGCCATTATTTGTTGACCTTAAGACTTTCACAGTACTCCTTCCGGGAGCTCATCGAGAATCCCGATGTTTTTCGCCTGTTGACGAGGCATTTTTCTACCTTAAGAGAGTCATTGTTACACCTGCCAAATGCTCGCCGTTAGCCACAGCCACATTTTCAAGCTTCCTCTGGCCCAGTTCACCTGAAGCGGTACACCATTATTTGTCGGCTTTGAGGCCTTCACTGTACTCCTGCCAGGAGCACCTCGAGTTTGCACCTTGCACCCAGATTTATCACTGTCACATCCTCAAGCTTTCTCCGGCCAGTTCACCACAAGCGATACGCCATTATCTGTCGACATAAAGTGTTTCACAGTACTACTGCTGGCAGCTCCTCGGTTTGCAGATGTATTTCGCATGTTGACGAGGCATTTGGCTACCTTAAGAGAGTCATAGTTACTCCTGCCACTTGCTCCCCGTTCTACCACAGTCACATCTACAAGCTTACTCTGGCCAGTTCACCAGAAGCGATACGCCATTATTTGTTGACCTTAAGACTTTCACAGTACTCCTTGCGGGAGCTCCTCGGGATTGCCAATGTAATTCGCCTTTTGACGAGGCATTTGGCTACTCTAAGAGAGTCATAGTTACTCCTGCCAGTTGCTCCCCGTTTTACCACAGTCACATCTACAAGCTTACTCTGGCCGTTCACCAGAAGCGATACGCCATTATTTGTTGACCTTAAGACTTTCACAGTACTCCTTCCGGGAGCTCATCGAGAATGCCGATGTTTTTCGCCTGTTGACGAGGCATTTTTCTACCTTAAGAGAGTCATTGTTACACCTGCCAAATGCTCGCCGTTAACCACAGCCACATTTTCAAGCTTCCTCTGGCCCAGTTCACCTGAAGCGGTACACCATTATTTGTCGGCTTTGAGACCTTCACTGTACTAGTGCCGGGAGCACCTCGAGTTTGCCGATGTATTTCGCCTATTGACGAGGCATTTGGCTACCTTAAGAGAGTCATAGTTACTCCTACCACTTGCACCCAGATTTATCACTGTCACATCCTCAAGCTTTCTCCGGCCAGTTCACCACAAGCGATACGCCATTATCTGTCGACATAAAGTGTTTCACAGTACTACTGCTGGCAGCTCCTCGGTTTGCAGATGTATTTCGCATGTTGACGAGGCATTTGGCTACCTTAAGAGAGTCATAGTTACTCCTGCCACTTGCTCCCCGTTCTACCACAGTCACATCTACAAGCTTACTCTGGCCAGTTCACCAGAAGCGATACGCCATTATTTGTTGACCTTAAGACTTTCACAGTACTCCTTGCGGGAGCTCCTCGGGATTGCCAATGTAATTCGCCTTTTGACGAGGCATTTGGCTACCCTAAGAGAGTCATAGTTACTCCTGCCAGTTGCTCCCCGTTTTACCACAGTCACATCTACAAGCTTACTCTGGCCGTTCACCAGAAGCGATACGCCATTATTTGTTGACCTTAAGACTTTCACAGTACTCCTTCCCGGAGCTCATCGAGAATGCCGATGTTTTTCGCCTGTTGACGAGGCATTTTTCTACCTTAAGAGAGTCATTGTTACACCTGCCAAATGCTCGCCGTTAACCACAGCCACATTTTCAAGCTTCCTCTGGCCCAGTTCACCTGAAGCGGTACACCATTATTTGTCGGCTTTGAGACCTTCACTGTACTCCTGCCGGGAGCACCTCGAGTTTGCCGATGTATTTCGCCTATTGACGAGGCATTTGGCTACCTTAAGAGAGTCATAGTTACTCCTACCACTTGCACCCAGATTTATCACTGTCACATCCTCAAGCTTTCTCCGGCCAGTTCACCACAAGCGATACGCCATTATCTGTCGACATAAAGTGTTTCACAGTACTACTGCTGGCAGCTCCTCGGTTTGCAGATGTATTTCGCATGTTGACGAGGCATTTGGCTACCTTAAGAGAGTCATAGTTACTCCTGCCACTTGCTCCCCGTTCTACCACAGTCACATCTACAAGCTTACTCTGGCCAGTTCACCAGAAGCGATACGCCATTATTTGTTGACCTTAAGACTTTCACAGTACTCCTTGCGGGAGCTCCTCGGGATTGCCAATGTAATTCGCCTTTTGACGAGGCATTTGGCTACCCTAAGAGAGTCATAGTTACTCCTGCCAGTTGCTCCCCGTTTTACCACAGTCACATCTACAAGCTTACTCTGGCCGTTCACCAGAAGCGATACGCCATTATTTGTTGACCTTAAGACTTTCACAGTACTCCTTCCGGGAGCTCATCGAGAATGCCGATGTTTTTCGCCTGTTGACGAGGCATTTTTCTACCTTAAGAGAGTCATTGTTACACCTGCCAAATGCTCGCCGTTAACCACAGCCACATTTTCAAGCTTCCTCTGGCCCAGTTCACCTGAAGCGGTACACCATTATTTGTCGGCTTTGAGACCTTCACTGTACTCCTGCCGGGAGCACCTCGAGTTTGCACCTTGCACCCAGATTTATCACTGTCACATCCTCAAGCTTTCTCCGGCCAGTTCACCACAAGCGATACGCCATTATCTGTCGACATAAAGTGTTTCACAGTACTACTGCTGGCAGCTCCTCGGTTTGCAGATGTATTTCGCATGTTGACGAGGCATTTGGCTACCTTAAGAGAGTCATAGTTACTCCTGCCACTTGCTCCCCGTTCTACCACAGTCACATCTACAAGCTTACTCTGGCCAGTTCACCAGAAGCGATACGCCATTATTTGTTGACCTTAAGACTTTCACAGTACTCCTTGCGGGAGCTCCTCGGGATTGCCAATGTAATTCGCCTTTTGACGAGGCATTTGGCTACCCTAAGAGAGTCATAGTTACTCCTGCCAGTTGCTCCCCGTTTTACCACAGTCACATCTACAAGCTTACTCTGGCCGTTCACCAGAAGCGATACGCCATTATTTGTTGACCTTAAGACTTTCACAGTACTCCTTCCGGGAGCTCATCGAGAATGCCGATGTTTTTCGCCTGTTGACGAGGCATTTTTCTACCTTAAGAGAGTCATTGTTACACCTGCCAAATGCTCGCCGTTAACCACAGCCACATTTTCAAGCTTCCTCTGGCCCAGTTCACCTGAAGCGGTACACCATTATTTGTCGGCTTTGAGACCTTCACTGTACTCCTGCCGGGAGCACCTCGAGTTTGCCGATGTATTTCGCCTATTGACGAGGCATTTGGCTACCTTAAGAGAGTCATAGTTACTCCTACCACTTGCACCCAGATTTATCACTGTCACATCCTCAAGCTTTCTCCGGCCAGTTCACCACAAGCGATACGCCATTATCTGTCGACATAAAGTGTTTCACAGTACTACTGCTGGCAGCTCCTCGGTTTGCAGATGTATTTCGCATGTTGACGAGGCATTTGGCTACCTTAAGAGAGTCATAGTTACTCCTGCCACTTGCTCCCCGTTCTACCACAGTCACATCTACAAGCTTACTCTGGCCAGTTCACCAGAAGCGATACGCCATTATTTGTTGACCTTAAGACTTTCACAGTACTCCTTGCAGGAGCTCCTCGGGATTGCCAATGTAATTCGCCTTTTGACGAGGCATTTGGCTACTCTAAGAGAGTCATAGTTACTCCTGCCAGTTGCTCCCCGTTTTACCACAGTCACATCTACAAGCTTACTCTGGCCGTTCACCAGAAGCGATACGCCATTATTTGTTGACCTTAAGACTTTCACAGTACTCCTTCCGGGAGCTCATCGAGAATGCCGATGTTTTTCGCCTGTTGACGAGGCATTTTTCTACCTTAAGAGAGTCATTGTTACACCTGCCAAATGCTCGCCGTTAACCACAGCCACATTTTCAAGCTTCCTCTGGCCCAGTTCACCTGAAGCGGTACACCATTATTTGTCGGCTTTGAGACCTTCACTGTACTCCTGCCGGGAGCACCTCGAGTTTGCCGATGTATTTCGCCTATTGACGAGGCATTTGGCTACCTTAAGAGAGTCATAGTTACTCCTACCACTTGCACCCAGATTTATCACTGTCACATCCTCAAGCTTTCTCCGGCCAGTTCACCACAAGCGATACGCCATTATCTGTCGACATAAAGTGTTTCACAGTACTACTGCTGGCAGCTCCTCGGTTTGCAGATGTATTTCGCATGTTGACGAGGCATTTGGCTACCTTAAGAGAGTCATAGTTACTCCTGCCACTTGCTCCCCGTTCTACCACAGTCACATCTACAAGCTTACTCTCGCCAGTTCACCAGAAGCGATACGCCATTATTTGTTGACCTTAAGACTTTCACAGTACTCCTTGCGGGAGCTCCTCGGGATTGCCAATGTAATTCGCCTTTTGACGAGGCATTTGGCTACCCTAAGAGAGTCATAGTTACTCCTGCCAGTTGCTCCCCGTTTTACCACAGTCACATCTACAAGCTTACTCTGGCCGTTCACCAGAAGCGATACGCCATTATTTGTTGACCTTAAGACTTTCACAGTACTCCTTCCGGGAGCTCATCGAGAATGCCGATGTTTTTCGCCTGTTGACGAGGCATTTTTCTACCTTAAGAGAGTCATTGTTACACCTGCCAAATGCTCGCCGTTAACCACAGCCACATTTTCAAGCTTCCTCTGGCCCAGTTCACCTGAAGCGGTACACCATTATTTGTCGGCTTTGAGACCTTCACTGTACTCCTGCCGGGAGCACCTCGAGTTTGCCGATGTATTTCGCCTATTGACGAGGCATTTGGCTACCTTAAGAGAGTCATAGTTACTCCTACCACTTGCACCCAGATTTATCACTGTCACATCCTCAAGCTTTCTCCGGCCAGTTCACCACAAGCGATACGCCATTATCTGTCGACATAAAGTGTTTCACAGTACTACTGCTGGCAGCTCCTCGGTTTGCAGATGTATTTCGCATGTTGACGAGGCATTTGGCTACCTTAAGAGAGTCATAGTTACTCCTGCCACTTGCTCCCCGTTCTACCACAGTCACATCTACAAGCTTACTCTGGCCAGTTCACCAGAAGCGATACGCCATTATTTGTTGACCTTAAGACTTTCACAGTACTCCTTGCGGGAGCTCCTCGGGATTGCCAATGTAATTCGCCTTTTGACGAGGCATTTGGCTACCCTAAGAGAGTCATAGTTACTCCTGCCAGTTGCTCCCCGTTTTACCACAGTCACATCTACAAGCTTACTCTGGCCGTTCACCAGAAGCGATACGCCATTATTTGTTGACCTTAAGACTTTCACAGTACTCCTTCCGGGAGCTCATCGAGAATGCCGATGTTTTTCGCCTGTTGACGAGGCATTTTTCTACCTTAAGAGAGTCATTGTTACACCTGCCAAATGCTCGCCGTTAACCACAGCCACATTTTCAAGCTTCCTCTGGCCCAGTTCACCTGAAGCGGTACACCATTATTTGTCGGCTTTGAGACCTTCACTGTATTCCTGCCGGGAGCACCTCGAGTTTGCCGATGTATTTCGCCTATTGACGAGGCATTTGGCTACCTTAAGAGAGTCATAGTTACTCCTACCACTTGCACCCAGATTTATCACTGTCACATCCTCAAGCTTTCTCCGGCCAGTTCACCACAAGCGATACGCCATTATCTGTCGACATAAAGTGTTTCACAGTACTACTGCTGGCAGCTCCTCGGTTTGCAGATGTATTTCGCGTGTTGACGAGGCATTTGGCTACCTTAAGAGAGTCATAGTTACTCCTGCCACTTGCTCCCCGTTCTACCACAGTCACATCTACAAGCTTACTCTGGCCAGTTCACCAGAAACGATACGCCATTATTTGTTGACCTTAAGACTTTCACAGTACTCCTTGCGGGAGCTCCTCGGGATTGCCAATGTAATTCGCCTTTTGACGAGGCATTTGGCTACTCTAAGAGAGTCATAGTTACTCCTGCCAGTTGCTCCCCGTTTTACCACAGTCACATCTACAAGCTTACTATGGCCGTTCACCAGAAGCGATACGCCATTATTTGTTGACCTTAAGACTTTCACAGTACTCCTTCCGGGAGCTCATCGAGAATGCCGATGTTTTTCGCCTGTTGACGAGGCATTTTTCTACCTTAAGAGAGTCATTGTTACACCTGCCAAATGCTCGCCGTTAGCCACAGCCACATTTTCAAGCTTCCTCTGGCCCAGTTCACCTGAAGCGGTACACCATTATTTGTCGGCTTTGAGGCCTTCACTGTACTCCTGCCGGGAGCACCTCGAGTTTGCACCTTGCACCCAGATTTATCACTGTCACATCCTCAAGCTTTCTCCGGCCAGTTCACCACAAGCGATACGCCATTATCTGTCGACATAAAGTGTTTCACAGTACTACTGCTGGCAGCTCCTCGGTTTGCAGATGTATTTCGCATGTTGACGAGGCATTTGGCTACCTTAAGAGAGTCATAGTTACTCCTGCCACTTGCTCCCCGTTCTACCACAGTCACATCTACAAGCTTACTCTGGCCAGTTCACCAGAAGCGATACGCCATTATTTGTTGACCTTAAGACTTTCACAGTACTCCTTGCGGGAGCTCCTCGGGATTGCCAATGTAATTCGCCTTTTGACGAGGCATTTGGCTACTCTAAGAGAGTCATAGTTACTCCTGCCAGTTGCTCCCCGTTTTACCACAGTCACATCTACAAGCTTACTCTGGCCGTTCACCAGAAGCGATACGCCATTATTTGTTGACCTTAAGACTTTCACAGTACTCCTTCCGGGAGCTCATCGAGAATGCCGATGTTTTTCGCCTGTTGACGAGGCATTTTTCTACCTTAAGAGAGTCATTGTTACACCTGCCAAATGCTCGCCGTTAACCACAGCCACATTTTCAAGCTTCCTCTGGCCCAGTTCACCTGAAGCGGTACACCATTATTTGTCGGCTTTGAGACCTTCACTGTACTAGTGCCGGGAGCACCTCGAGTTTGCCGATGTATTTCGCCTATTGACGAGGCATTTGGCTACCTTAAGAGAGTCATAGTTACTCCTACCACTTGCACCCAGATTTATCACTGTCACATCCTCAAGCTTTCTCCGGCCAGTTCACCACAAGCGATACGCCATTATCTGTCGACATAAAGTGTTTCACAGTACTACTGCTGGCAGCTCCTCGGTTTGCAGATGTATTTCGCATGTTGACGAGGCATTTGGCTACCTTAAGAGAGTCATAGTTACTCCTGCCACTTGCTCCCCGTTCTACCACAGTCACATCTACAAGCTTACTCTGGCCAGTTCACCAGAAGCGATACGCCATTATTTGTTGACCTTAAGACTTTCACAGTACTCCTTGCGGGAGCTCCTCGGGATTGCCAATGTAATTCGCCTTTTGACGAGGCATTTGGCTACCCTAAGAGAGTCATAGTTACTCCTGCCAGTTGCTCCCCGTTTTACCACAGTCACATCTACAAGCTTACTCTGGCCGTTCACCAGAAGCGATACGCCATTATTTGTTGACCTTAAGACTTTCACAGTACTCCTTCCCGGAGCTCATCGAGAATGCCGATGTTTTTCGCCTGTTGACGAGGCATTTTTCTACCTTAAGAGAGTCATTGTTACACCTGCCAAATGCTCGCCGTTAACCACAGCCACATTTTCAAGCTTCCTCTGGCCCAGTTCACCTGAAGCGGTACACCATTATTTGTCGGCTTTGAGACCTTCACTGTACTCCTGCCGGGAGCACCTCGAGTTTGCCGATGTATTTCGCCTATTGACGAGGCATTTGGCTACCTTAAGAGAGTCATAGTTACTCCTACCACTTGCACCCAGATTTATCACTGTCACATCCTCAAGCTTTCTCCGGCCAGTTCACCACAAGCGATACGCCATTATCTGTCGACATAAAGTGTTTCACAGTACTACTGCTGGCAGCTCCTCGGTTTGCAGATGTATTTCGCATGTTGACGAGGCATTTGGCTACCTTAAGAGAGTCATAGTTACTCCTGCCACTTGCTCCCCGTTCTACCACAGTCACATCTACAAGCTTACTCTGGCCAGTTCACCAGAAGCGATACGCCATTATTTGTTGACCTTAAGACTTTCACAGTACTCCTTGCGGGAGCTCCTCGGGATTGCCAATGTAATTCGCCTTTTGACGAGGCATTTGGCTACCCTAAGAGAGTCATAGTTACTCCTGCCAGTTGCTCCCCGTTTTACCACAGTCACATCTACAAGCTTACTCTGGCCGTTCACCAGAAGCGATACGCCATTATTTGTTGACCTTAAGACTTTCACAGTACTCCTTCCGGGAGCTCATCGAGAATGCCGATGTTTTTCGCCTGTTGACGAGGCATTTTTCTACCTTAAGAGAGTCATTGTTACACCTGCCAAATGCTCGCCGTTAACCACAGCCACATTTTCAAGCTTCCTCTGGCCCAGTTCACCTGAAGCGGTACACCATTATTTGTCGGCTTTGAGACCTTCACTGTACTCCTGCCGGGAGCACCTCGAGTTTGCCGATGTATTTCGCCTATTGACGAGGCATTTGGCTACCTTAAGAGAGTCATAGTTACTCCTACCACTTGCACCCAGATTTATCACTGTCACATCCTCAAGCTTTCTCCGGCCAGTTCACCACAAGCGATACGCCATTATCTGTCGACATAAAGTGTTTCACAGTACTACTGCTGGCAGCTCCTCGGTTTGCAGATGTATTTCGCGTGTTGACGAGGCATTTGGCTACCTTAAGAGAGTCATAGTTACTCCTGCCACTTGCTCCCCGTTCTACCACAGTCACATCTACAAGCTTACTCTGGCCAGTTCACCAGAAACGATACGCCATTATTTGTTGACCTTAAGACTTTCACAGTACTCCTTGCGGGAGCTCCTCGGGATTGCCAATGTAATTCGCCTTTTGACGAGGCATTTGGCTACTCTAAGAGAGTCATAGTTACTCCTGCCAGTTGCTCCCCGTTTTACCACAGTCACATCTACAAGCTTACTATGGCCGTTCACCAGAAGCGATACGCCATTATTTGTTGACCTTAAGACTTTCACAGTACTCCTTCCGGGAGCTCATCGAGAATGCCGATGTTTTTCGCCTGTTGACGAGGCATTTTTCTACCTTAAGAGAGTCATTGTTACACCTGCCAAATGCTCGCCGTTAGCCACAGCCACATTTTCAAGCTTCCTCTGGCCCAGTTCACCTGAAGCGGTACACCATTATTTGTCGGCTTTGAGGCCTTCACTGTACTCCTGCCGGGAGCACCTCGAGTTTGCACCTTGCACCCAGATTTATCACTGTCACATCCTCAAGCTTTCTCCGGCCAGTTCACCACAAGCGATACGCCATTATCTGTCGACATAAAGTGTTTCACAGTACTACTGCTGGCAGCTCCTCGGTTTGCAGATGTATTTCGCATGTTGACGAGGCATTTGGCTACCTTAAGAGAGTCATAGTTACTCCTGCCACTTGCTCCCCGTTCTACCACAGTCACATCTACAAGCTTACTCTGGCCAGTTCACCAGAAGCGATACGCCATTATTTGTTGACCTTAAGACTTTCACAGTACTCCTTGCGGGAGCTCCTCGGGATTGCCAATGTAATTCGCCTTTTGACGAGGCATTTGGCTACTCTAAGAGAGTCATAGTTACTCCTGCCAGTTGCTCCCCGTTTTACCACAGTCACATCTACAAGCTTACTCTGGCCGTTCACCAGAAGCGATACGCCATTATTTGTTGACCTTAAGACTTTCACAGTACTCCTTCCGGGAGCTCATCGAGAATGCCGATGTTTTTCGCCTGTTGACGAGGCATTTTTCTACCTTAAGAGAGTCATTGTTACACCTGCCAAATGCTCGCCGTTAACCACAGCCACATTTTCAAGCTTCCTCTGGCCCAGTTCACCTGAAGCGGTACACCATTATTTGTCGGCTTTGAGACCTTCACTGTACTAGTGCCGGGAGCACCTCGAGTTTGCCGATGTATTTCGCCTATTGACGAGGCATTTGGCTACCTTAAGAGAGTCATAGTTACTCCTACCACTTGCACCCAGATTTATCACTGTCACATCCTCAAGCTTTCTCCGGCCAGTTCACCACAAGCGATACGCCATTATCTGTCGACATAAAGTGTTTCACAGTACTACTGCTGGCAGCTCCTCGGTTTGCAGATGTATTTCGCATGTTGACGAGGCATTTGGCTACCTTAAGAGAGTCATAGTTACTCCTGCCACTTGCTCCCCGTTCTACCACAGTCACATCTACAAGCTTACTCTGGCCAGTTCACCAGAAGCGATACGCCATTATTTGTTGACCTTAAGACTTTCACAGTACTCCTTGCGGGAGCTCCTCGGGATTGCCAATGTAATTCGCCTTTTGACGAGGCATTTGGCTACCCTAAGAGAGTCATAGTTACTCCTGCCAGTTGCTCCCCGTTTTACCACAGTCACATCTACAAGCTTACTCTGGCCGTTCACCAGAAGCGATACGCCATTATTTGTTGACCTTAAGACTTTCACAGTACTCCTTCCCGGAGCTCATCGAGAATGCCGATGTTTTTCGCCTGTTGACGAGGCATTTTTCTACCTTAAGAGAGTCATTGTTACACCTGCCAAATGCTCGCCGTTAACCACAGCCACATTTTCAAGCTTCCTCTGGCCCAGTTCACCTGAAGCGGTACACCATTATTTGTCGGCTTTGAGACCTTCACTGTACTCCTGCCGGGAGCACCTCGAGTTTGCCGATGTATTTCGCCTATTGACGAGGCATTTGGCTACCTTAAGAGAGTCATAGTTACTCCTACCACTTGCACCCAGATTTATCACTGTCACATCCTCAAGCTTTCTCCGGCCAGTTCACCACAAGCGATACGCCATTATCTGTCGACATAAAGTGTTTCACAGTACTACTGCTGGCAGCTCCTCGGTTTGCAGATGTATTTCGCATGTTGACGAGGCATTTGGCTACCTTAAGAGAGTCATAGTTACTCCTGGCACTTGCTCCCCGTTCTACCACAGTCACATCTACAAGCTTACTCTGGCCAGTTCACCAGAAGCGATACGCCATTATTTGTTGACCTTAAGACTTTCACAGTACTCCTTGCGGGAGCTCCTCGGGATTGCCAATGTAATTCGCCTTTTGACGAGGCATTTGGCTACCCTAAGAGAGTCATAGTTACTCCTGCCAGTTGCTCCCCGTTTTACCACAGTCACATCTACAAGCTTACTCTGGCCGTTCACCAGAAGCGATACGCCATTATTTGTTGACCTTAAGACTTTCACAGTACTCCTTCCGGGAGCTCATCGAGAATGCCGATGTTTTTCGCCTGTTGACGAGGCATTTTTCTACCTTAAGAGAGTCATTGTTACACCTGCCAAATGCTCGCCGTTAACCACAGCCACATTTTCAAGCTTCCTCTGGCCCAGTTCACCTGAAGCGGTACACCATTATTTGTCGGCTTTGAGACCTTCACTGTACTCCTGCCGGGAGCACCTCGAGTTTGCCGATGTATTTCGCCTATTGACGAGGCATTTGGCTACCTTAAGAGAGTCATAGTTACTCCTACCACTTGCACCCAGATTTATCACTGTCACATCCTCAAGCTTTCTCCGGCCAGTTCACCACAAGCGATACGCCATTATCTGTCGACATAAAGTGTTTCACAGTACTACTGCTGGCAGCTCCTCGGTTTGCAGATGTATTTCGCATGTTGACGAGGCATTTGGCTACCTTAAGAGAGTCATAGTTACTCCTGCCACTTGCTCCCCGTTCTACCACAGTCACATCTACAAGCTTACTCTGGCCAGTTCACCAGAAGCGATACGCCATTATTTGTTGACCTTAAGACTTTCACAGTACTCCTTGCGGGAGCTCCTCGGGATTGCCAATGTAATTCGCCTTTTGACGAGGCATTTGGCTACCCTAAGAGAGTCATAGTTACTCCTGCCAGTTGCTCCCCGTTTTACCACAGTCACATCTACAAGCTTACTCTGGCCGTTCACCAGAAGCGATACGCCATTATTTGTTGACCTTAAGACTTTCACAGTACTCCTTCCGGGAGCTCATCGAGAATGCCGATGTTTTTCGCCTGTTGACGAGGCATTTTTCTACCTTAAGAGAGTCATTGTTACACCTGCCAAATGCTCGCCGTTAACCACAGCCACATTTTCAAGCTTCCTCTGGCCCAGTTCACCTGAAGCGGTACACCATTATTTGTCGGCTTTGAGACCTTCACTGTACTCCTGCCGGTAGCACCTCGAGTTTGCCGATGTATTTCGCCTATTGACGAGGCATTTGGCTACCTTAAGAGAGTCATAGTTACTCCTACCACTTGCACCCAGATTTATCACTGTCACATCCTCAAGCTTTCTCCGGCCAGTTCACCACAAGCAATACGCCATTATCTGTCGACATAAAGTGTTTCACAGTACTACTGCTGGCAGCTCCTCGGTTTGCAGATGTATTTCGCGTGTTGACGAGGCATTTGGCTACCTTAAGAGAGTCATAGTTACTCCTGCCACTTGCTCCCCGTTCTACCACAGTCACATCTACAAGCTTACTCTGGCCAGTTCACCAGAAGCGATACGCCATTATTTGTTGACCTTAAGACTTTCACAGTACTCCTTGCGGGAGCTCCTCGGGATTGCCAATGTAATTCGCCTTTTGACGAGGCATTTGGCTACTCTAAGAGAGTCATAGTTACTCCTGCCAGTTGCTCCCCGTTTTACCACAGTCACATCTACAAGCTTACTCTGGCCGTTCACCAGAAGCGATACGCCATTATTTGTTGACCTTAAGACTTTCACAGTACTCCTTCCGGGAGCTCATCGAGAATGCCGATGTTTTTCGCCTGTTGACGAGGCATTTTTCTACCTTAAGAGAGTCATTGTTACACCTGCCAAATGCTCGCCGTTAGCCACAGCCACATTTTCAAGCTTCCTCTGGCCCAGTTCACCTGAAGCGGTACACCATTATTTGTCGGCTTTGAGGCCTTCACTGTACTCCTGCCGGGAGCACCTCGAGTTTGCACCTTGCACCCAGATTTATCACTGTCACATCCTCAAGCTTTCTCCGGCCAGTTCACCACAAGCGATACGCCATTATCTGTCGACATAAAGTGTTTCACAGTACTACTGCTGGCAGCTCCTCGGTTTGCAGATGTATTTCGCATGTTGACGAGGCATTTGGCTACCTTAAGAGAGTCATAGTTACTCCTGCCACTTGCTCCCCGTTCTACCACAGTCACATCTACAAGCTTACTCTGGCCAGTTCACCAGAAGCGATACGCCATTATTTGTTGACCTTAAGACTTTCACAGTACTCCTTGCGGGAGCTCCTCGGGATTGCCAATGTAATTCGCCTTTTGACGAGGCATTTGGCTACCCTAAGAGAGTCATAGTTACTCCTGCCAGTTGCTCCCCGTTTTACCACAGTCACATCTACAAGCTTACTCTGGAGGTTCACCAGAAGCGATACGCCATTATTTGTTGACCTTAAGACTTTCACAGTACTCCTTCCGGGAGCTCATCGAGAATGCCGATGTTTTTCGCCTGTTGACGAGGCATTTTTCTACCTTAAGAGAGTCATTGTTACACCTGCCAAATGCTCGCCGTTAACCACAGCCACATTTTCAAGCTTCCTCTGGCCCAGTTCACCTGAAGCGGTACACCATTATTTGTCGGCTTTGAGACCTTCACTGTACTCCTGCCGGGAGCACCTCGAGTTTGCCGATGTATTTCGCCTATTGACGAGGCATTTGGCTACCTTAAGAGAGTCATAGTTACTCCTACCACTTGCACCCAGATTTATCACTGTCACATCCTCAAGCTTTCTCCGGCCAGTTCACCACAAGCGATACGCCATTATCTGTCGACATAAAGTGTTTCACAGTACTACTGCTGGCAGCTCCTCGGTTTGCAGATGTATTTCGCGTGTTGACGAGGCATTTGGCTACCTTAAGAGAGTCATAGTTACTCCTGCCACTTGCTCCCCGTTCTACCACAGTCACATCTACAAGCTTACTCTGGCCAGTTCACCAGAAGCGATACGCCATTATTTGTTGACCTTAAGACTTTCACAGTACTCCTTGCGGGAGCTCCTCGGGATTGCCAATGTAATTCGCCTTTTGACGAGGCATTTGGCTACTCTAAGAGAGTCATAGTTACTCCTGCCAGTTGCTCCCCGTTTTACCACAGTCACATCTACAAGCTTACTCTGGCCGTTCACCAGAAGCGATACGCCATTATTTGTTGACCTTAAGACTTTCACAGTACTCCTTCCGGGAGCTCATCGAGAATGCCGATGTTTTTCGCCTGTTGACGAGGCATTTTTCTACCTTAAGAGAGTCATTGTTACACCTGCCAAATGCTCGCTGTTAACCACAGCCACATTTTCAAGCTTCCTCTGGCCCAGTTCACCTGAAGCGGTACACCATTATTTGTCGGCTTTGAGACCTTCACTGTACTCCTGCCGGGAGCACCTCGAGTTTGCCGATGTATTTCGCCTATTGACGAGGCATTTGGCTACCTTAAGAGAGTCATAGTTACTCCTACCACTTGCACCCAGATTTATCACTGTCACATCCTCAAGCTTTCTCCGGCCAGTTCACCACAAGCGATACGCCATTATCTGTCGACATAAAGTGTTTCACAGTACTACTGCTGGCAGCTCCTCGGTTTGCAGATGTATTTCGCGTGTTGACGAGGCATTTGGCTACCTTAAGAGAGTCATAGTTACTCCTGCCACTTGCTCCCCGTTCTACCACAGTCACATCTACAAGCTTACTCTGGCCAGTTCACCAGAAGCGATACGCCATTAATTGTTGACCTTAAGACTTTCACAGTACTCCTTGCGGGAGCTCCTCGGGATTGCCAATGTAATTCGCCTTTTGACGAGGCATTTTGCTACTCTAAGAGAGTCATAGTTACTCCTGCCAGTTGCTTCCCGTTTTACCACAGTCACATCTACAAGCTTACTCTGGCCGTTCACCAGAAGCGATACGCCATTATTTGTTGACCTTAAGACTTTCACAGTACTCCTTCCGGGAGCTCATCGAGAATGCCGATGTTTTTCGCCTGTTGACGAGGCATTTTCTACCTTAAGAGAGTCATTGTTACACCTGCCAAATGCTCGCCGTTAGCCACAGCCACATTTTCAAGCTTCCTCTGGCCCAGTTCACCTGAAGCGGTACACCATTATTTGTCGGCTTTGAGACCTTCACTGTACTCCTGCCGGGAGCACCTCGAGTTTGCACCTTGCACCCAGATTTATCACTGTCACATCCTCAAGCTTTCTCCGGCCAGTTCACCACAAGCGATACGCCATTATCTGTCGACATAAAGTGTTTCACAGTACTACTGCTGGCAGCTCCTCGGTTTGCAGATGTATTTCGCATGTTGACGAGGCATTTGGCTACCTTAAGAGAGTCATAGTTACTCCTGCCACTTGCTCCCCGTTCTACCACAGTCACATCTACAAGCTTACTCTGGCCAGTTCACCAGAAGCGATACGCCATTATTTGTTGACCTTAAGACTTTCACAGTACTCCTTGCGGGAGCTCCTCGGGATTGCCAATGTAATTCGCCTTTTGACGAGGCATTTGGCTACCCTAAGAGAGTCATAGTTACTCCTGCCAGTTGCTCCCCGTTTTACCACAGTCACATCTACAAGCTTACTCTGGCCGTTCACCAGAAGCGATACGCCATTATTTGTTGACCTTAAGACTTTCACAGTACTCCTTCCGGGAGCTCATCGAGAATGCCGATGTTTTTCGCCTGTTGACGAGGCATTTTTCTACCTTAAGAGAGTCATTGTTACACCTGCCAAATGCTCGCCGTTAACCACAGCCACATTTTCAAGCTTCCTCTGGCCCAGTTCACCTGAAGCGGTACACCATTATTTGTCGGCTTTGAGACCTTCACTGTACTCCTGCCGGGAGCACCTCGAGTTTGCCGATGTATTTCGCCTATTGACGAGGCATTTGGCTACCTTAAGAGAGTCATAGTTACTCCTACCACTTGCACCCAGATTTATCACTGTCACATCCTCAAGCTTTCTCCGGCCAGTTCACCACAAGCGATACGCCATTATCTGTCGACATAAAGTGTTTCACAGTACTACTGCTGGCAGCTCCTCGGTTTGCAGATGTATTTCGCATGTTGACGAGGCATTTGGCTACCTTAAGAGAGTCATAGTTACTCCTGCCACTTGCTCCCCGTTCTACCACAGTCACATCTACAAGCTTACTCTGGCCAGTTCACCAGAAGCGATACGCCATTATTTGTTGACCTTAAGACTTTCACAGTACTCCTTGCGGGAGCTCCTCGGGATTGCCAATGTAATTCGCCTTTTGACGAGGCATTTGGCTACTCTAAGAGAGTCATAGTTACTCCTGCCAGTTGCTCCCCGTTTTACCACAGTCACATCTACAAGCTTACTCTGGCCGTTCACCAGAAGCGATACGCCATTATTTGTTGACCTTAAGACTTTCACAGTACTCCTTCCGGGAGCTCATCGAGAATGCCGATGTTTTTCGCCTGTTGACGAGGCATTTTTCTACCTTAAGAGAGTCATTGTTACACCTGCCAAATGCTCGCCGTTAACCACAGCCACATTTTCAAGCTTCCTCTGGCCCAGTTCACCTGAAGCGGTACACCATTATTTGTCGGCTTTGAGACCTTCACTGTACTCCTGCCGGGAGCACCTCGAGATTGCACCTTGCACCCAGATTTATCACTGTCACATCCTCAAGCTTTCTCCGGCCAGTTCACCACAAGCGATACGCCATTATCTGTCGACATAAAGTGTTTCACAGTACTACTGCTGGCAGCTCCTCGGTTTGCAGATGTATTTCGCATGTTGACGAGGCATTTGGCTACCTTAAGAGAGTCATAGTTACTCCTGCCACTTGCTCCCCGTTCTACCACAGTCACATCTACAAGCTTACTCTGGCCAGTTCACCAGAAGCGATACGCCATTATTTGTTGACCTTAAGACTTTCACAGTACTCCTTGCGGGAGCTCCTCGGGATTGCCAATGTAATTCGCCTTTTGACGAGGCATTTGGCTACCCTAAGAGAGTCATAGTTACTCCTGCCAGTTGCTCCCCGTTTTACCACAGTCACATCTACAAGCTTACTCTGGCCGTTCACCAGAAGCGATACGCCATTATTTGTTGACCTTAAGACTTTCACAGTACTCCTTCCGGGAGCTCATCGAGAATGCCGATGTTTTTCGCCTGTTGACGAGGCATTTTTCTACCTTAAGAGAGTCATTGTTACACCTGCCAAATGCTCGCCGTTAACCACAGCCACATTTTCAAGCATCCTCTGGCCCAGTTCACCTGAAGCGGTACACCATTATTTGTCGGCTTTGAGACCTTCACTGTACTCCTGCCGGGAGCACCTCGAGTTTGCCGATGTATTTCGCCTATTGACGAGGCATTTGGCTACCTTAAGAGAGTCATAGTTACTCCTACCACTTGCACCCAGATTTATCACTGTCACATCCTCAAGCTTTCTCCGGCCAGTTCACCACAAGCGATACGCCATTATCTGTCGACATAAAGTGTTTCACAGTACTACTGCTGGCAGCTCCTCGGTTTGCAGATGTATTTCGCATGTTGACGAGGCATTTGGCTACCTTAAGAGAGTCATAGTTACTCCTGCCACTTGCTCCCCGTTCTACCACAGTCACATCTACAAGCTTACTCTGGCCAGTTCACCAGAAGCGATACGCCATTATTTGTTGACCTTAAGACTTTCACAGTACTCCTTGCGGGAGCTCCTCGGGATTGCCAATGTAATTCGCCTTTTGACGAGGCATTTGGCTACCCTAAGAGAGTCATAGTTACTCCTGCCAGTTGCTCCCCGTTTTACCACAGTCACATCTACAAGCTTACTCTGGCCGTTCACCAGAAGCGATACGCCATTATTTGTTGACCTTAAGACTTTCACAGTACTCCTTCCGGGAGCTCATCGAGAATGCCGATGTTTTTCGCCTGTTGACGAGGCATTTTTCTACCTTAAGAGAGTCATTGTTACACCTGCCAAATGCTCGCCGTTAACCACAGCCACATTTTCAAGCATCCTCTGGCCCAGTTCACCTGAAGCGGTACACCATTATTTGTCGGCTTTGAGACCTTCACTGTACTCCTGCCGGGAGCACCTCGAGTTTGCCGATGTATTTCGCCTATTGACGAGGCATTTGGCTACCTTAAGAGAGTCATAGTTACTCCTACCACTTGCACCCAGATTTATCACTGTCACATCCTCAAGCTTTCTCCGGCCAGTTCACCACAAGCGATACGCCATTATCTGTCGACATAAAGTGTTTCACAGTACTACTGCTGGCAGCTCCTCGGTTTGCAGATGTATTTCGCATGTTGACGAGGCATTTGGCTACCTTAAGAGAGTCATAGTTACTCCTGCCACTTGCTCCCCGTTCTACCACAGTCACATCTACAAGCTTACTCTGGCCAGTTCACCAGAAGCGATACGCCATTATTTGTTGACCTTAAGACTTTCACAGTACTCCTTGCGGGAGCTCCTCGGGATTGCCAATGTAATTCGCCTTTTGACGAGGCATTTGGCTACCCTAAGAGAGTCATAGTTACTCCTGCCAGTTGCTCCCCGTTTTACCACAGTCACATCTACAAGCTTACTCTGGCCGTTCACCAGAAGCGATACGCCATTATTTGTTGACCTTAAGACTTTCACAGTACTCCTTCCGGGAGCTCATCGAGAATGCCGATGTTTTTCGCCTGTTGACGAGGCATTTTTCTACCTTAAGAGAGTCATTGTTACACCTGCCAAATGCTCGCCGTTAACCACAGCCACATTTTCAAGCTTCCTCTGGCCCAGTTCACCTGAAGCGGTACACCATTATTTGTCGGCTTTGAGACCTTCACTGTACTCCTGCCGGGAGCACCTCGAGTTTGCCGATGTATTTCGCCTATTGACGAGGCATTTGGCTACCTTAAGAGAGTCATAGTTACTCCTACCACTTGCACCCAGATTTATCACTGTCACATCCTCAAGCTTTCTCCGGCCAGTTCACCACAAGCGATACGCCATTATCTGTCGACATAAAGTGTTTCACAGTACTACTGCTGGCAGCTCCTCGGTTTGCAGATGTATTTCGCATGTTGACGAGGCATTTGGCTACCTTAAGAGAGTCATAGTTACTCCTGCCACTTGCTCCCCGTTCTACCACAGTCACATCTACAAGCTTACTCTGGCCAGTTCACCAGAAGCGATACGCCATTATTTGTTGACCTTAAGACTTTCACAGTACTCCTTGCGGGAGCTCCTCGGGATTGCCAATGTAATTCGCCTTTTGACGAGGCATTTGGCTACTCTAAGAGAGTCATAGTTACTCCTGCCAGTTGCTCCCCGTTTTACCACAGTCACATCTACAAGCTTACTCTGGCCGTTCACCAGAAGCGATACGCCATTATTTGTTGACCTTAAGACTTTCACAGTACTCCTTCCGGGAGCTCATCGAGAATGCCGATGTTTTTCGCCTGTTGACGAGGCATTTTTCTACCTTAAGAGAGTCATTGTTACACCTGCCAAATGCTCGCCGTTAACCACAGCCACATTTTCAAGCTTCCTCTGGCCCAGTTCACCTGAAGCGGTACACCATTATTTGTCGGCTTTGAGACCTTCACTGTACTCCTGCCGGGAGCACCTCGAGTTTGCCGATGTATTTCGCCTATTGACGAGGCATTTGGCTACCTTAAGAGAGTCATAGTTACTCCTACCACTTGCACCCAGATTTATCACTGTCACATCCTCAAGCTTTCTCCGGCCAGTTCACCACAAGCGATACGCCATTATCTGTCGACATAAAGTGTTTCACAGTACTACTGCTGGCAGCTCCTCGGTTTGCAGATGTATTTCGCGTGTTGACGAGGCATTTGGCTACCTTAAGAGAGTCATAGTTACTCCTGCCACTTGCTCCCCGTTCTACCACAGTCACATCTACAAGCTTACTCTGGCCAGTTCACCAGAAGCGATACGCCATTATTTGTTGACCTTAAGACTTTCACAGTACTCCTTGCGGGAGCTCCTCGGGATTGCCAATGTAATTCGCCTTTTGACGAGGCATTTGGCTACTCTAAGAGAGTCATAGTTACTCCTGCCAGTTGCTCCCCGTTTTACCACAGTCACATCTACAAGCTTACTATGGCCGTTCACCAGAAGCGATACGCCATTATTTGTTGACCTTAAGACTTTCACAGTACTCCTTCCGGGAGCTCATCGAGAATGCCGATGGTTTTCGCCTGTTGACGAGGCATTTTTCTACCTTAAGAGAGTCATTGTTACACCTGCCAAATGCTCGCCGTTAGCCACAGCCACATTTTCAAGCTTCCTCTGGCCCAGTTCACCTGAAGCGGTACACCATTATTTGTCGGCTTTGAGGCCTTCACTGTACTCCTGCCGGGAGCACCTCGAGTTTGCACCTTGCACCCAGATTTATCACTGTCACATCCTCAAGCTTTCTCCGGCCAGTTCACCACAAGCGATACGCCATTATCTGTCGACATAAAGTGTTTCACAGTACTACTGCTGGCAGCTCCTCGGTTTGCAGATGTATTTCGCATGTTGACGAGGCATTTGGCTACCTTAAGAGAGTCATAGTTACTCCTGCCACTTGCTCCCCGTTCTACCACAGTCACATCTACAAGCTTACTCTGGCCAGTTCACCAGAAGCGATACGCCATTATTTGTTGACCTTAAGACTTTCACAGTACTCCTTGCGGGAGCTCCTCGGGATTGCCAATGTAATTCGCCTTTTGACGAGGCATTTGGCTACTCTAAGAGAGTCATAGTTACTCCTGCCAGTTGCTCCCCGTTTTACCACAGTCACATCTACAAGCTTACTCTGGCCGTTCAACAGAAGCGATACGCCATTATTTGTTGACCTTAAGACTTTCACAGTACTCCTTCCGGGAGCTCATCGAGAATGCCGATGTTTTTCGCCTGTTGACGAGGCATTTTTCTACCTTAAGAGAGTCATTGTTACACCTGCCAAATGCTCGCCGTTAACCACAGCCACATTTTCAAGCATCCTCTGGCCCAGTTCACCTGAAGCGGTACACCATTATTTGTCGGCTTTGAGACCTTCACTGTACTCCTGCCGGGAGCACCTCGAGTTTGCCGATGTATTTCGCCTATTGACGAGGCATTTGGCTACCTTAAGAGAGTCATAGTTACTCCTACCACTTGCACCCAGATTTATCACTGTCACATCCTCAAGCTTTCTCCCTCCAGTTCACCACAAGCGATACGCCATTATCTGTCGACATAAAGTGTTTCACAGTACTACTGCTGGCAGCTCCTCGGTTTGCAGATGTATTTCGCATGTTGACGAGGCATTTGGCTACCTTAAGAGAGTCATAGTTACTCCTGCCACTTGCTCCCCGTTCTACCACAGTCACATCTACAAGCTTACTCTGGCCAGTTCACCAGAAGCGATACGCCATTATTTGTTGACCTTAAGACTTTCACAGTACTCCTTGCGGGAGCTCCTCGGGATTGCCAATGTAATTCGCCTTTTGACGAGGCATTTGGCTACCCTAAGAGAGTCATAGTTACTCCTGCCAGTTGCTCCCCGTTTTACCACAGTCACATCTACAAGCTTACTCTGGCCGTTCACCAGAAGCGATACGCCATTATTTGTTGACCTTAAGACTTTCACAGTACTCCTTCCGGGAGCTCATCGAGAATGCCGATGTTTTTCGCCTGTTGACGAGGCATTTTTCTACCTTAAGAGAGTCATTGTTACACCTGCCAAATGCTCGCCGTTAACCACAGCCACATTTTCAAGCATCCTCTGGCCCAGTTCACCTGAAGCGGTACACCATTATTTGTCGGCTTTGAGACCTTCACTGTACTCCTGCCGGGAGCACCTCGAGTTTGCCGATGTATTTCGCCTATTGACGAGGCATTTGGCTACCTTAAGAGAGTCATAGTTACTCCTACCACTTGCACCCAGATTTATCACTGTCACATCCTCAAGCTTTCTCCGGCCAGTTCACCACAAGCGATACGCCATTATCTGTCGACATAAAGTGTTTCACAGTACTACTGCTGGCAGCTCCTCGGTTTGCAGATGTATTTCGCATGTTGACGAGGCATTTGGCTACCTTAAGAGAGTCATAGTTACTCCTGCCACTTGCTCCCCGTTCTACCACAGTCACATCTACAAGCTTACTCTGGCCAGTTCACCAGAAGCGATACGCCATTATTTGTTGACCTTAAGACTTTCACAGTACTCCTTGCGGGAGCTCCTCGGGATTGCCAATGTAATTCGCCTTTTGACGAGGCATTTGGCTACCCTAAGAGAGTCATAGTTACTCCTGCCAGTTGCTCCCCGTTTTACCACAGTCACATCTACAAGCTTACTCTGGCCGTTCACCAGAAGCGATACGCCATTATTTGTTGACCTTAAGACTTTCACAGTACTCCTTCCGGGAGCTCATCGAGAATGCCGATGTTTTTCGCCTGTTGACGAGGCATTTTTCTACCTTAAGAGAGTCATTGTTACACCTGCCAAATGCTCGCCGTTAACCACAGCCACATTTTCAAGCTTCCTCTGGCCCAGTTCACCTGAAGCGGTACACCATTATTTGTCGGCTTTGAGACCTTCACTGTACTCCTGCCGGGAGCACCTCGAGTTTGCCGATGTATTTCGCCTATTGACGAGGCATTTGGCTACCTTAAGAGAGTCATAGTTACTCCTACCACTTGCACCCAGATTTATCACTGTCACATCCTCAAGCTTTCTCCGGCCAGTTCACCACAAGCGATACGCCATTATCTGTCGACATAAAGTGTTTCACAGTACTACTGCTGGCAGCTCCTCGGTTTGCAGATGTATTTCGCATGTTGACGAGGCATTTGGCTACCTTAAGAGAGTCATAGTTACTCCTGCCACTTGCTCCCCGTTCTACCACAGTCACATCTACAAGCTTACTCTGGCCAGTTCACCAGAAGCGATACGCCATTATTTGTTGACCTTAAGACTTTCACAGTACTCCTTGCGGGAGCTCCTCGGGATTGCCAATGTAATTCGCCTTTTGACGAGGCATTTGGCTACTCTAAGAGAGTCATAGTTACTCCTGCCAGTTGCTCCCCGTTTTACCACAGTCACATCTACAAGCTTACTCTGGCCGTTCACCAGAAGCGATACGCCATTATTTGTTGACCTTAAGACTTTCACAGTACTCCTTCCGGGAGCTCATCGAGAATGCCGATGTTTTTCGCCTGTTGACGAGGCATTTTTCTACCTTAAGAGAGTCATTGTTACACCTGCCAAATGCTCGCCGTTAACCACAGCCACATTTTCAAGCTTCCTCTGGCCCAGTTCACCTGAAGCGGTACACCATTATTTGTCGGCTTTGAGACCTTCACTGTACTCCTGCCGGGAGCACCTCGAGTTTGCCGATGTATTTCGCCTATTGACGAGGCATTTGGCTACCTTAAGAGAGTCATAGTTACTCCTACCACTTGCACCCAGATTTATCACTGTCACATCCTCAAGCTTTCTCCGGCCAGTTCACCACAAGCGATACGCCATTATCTGTCGACATAAAGTGTTTCACAGTACTACTGCTGGCAGCTCCTCGGTTTGCAGATGTATTTCGCGTGTTGACGAGGCATTTGGCTACCTTAAGAGAGTCATAGTTACTCCTGCCACTTGCTCCCCGTTCTACCACAGTCACATCTACAAGCTTACTCTGGCCAGTTCACCAGAAGCGATACGCCATTATTTGTTGACCTTAAGACTTTCACAGTACTCCTTGCGGGAGCTCCTCGGGATTGCCAATGTAATTCGCCTTTTGACGAGGCATTTGGCTACTCTAAGAGAGTCATAGTTACTCCTGCCAGTTGCTCCCCGTTTTACCACAGTCACATCTACAAGCTTACTATGGCCGTTCACCAGAAGCGATACGCCATTATTTGTTGACCTTAAGACTTTCACAGTACTCCTTCCGGGAGCTCATCGAGAATGCCGATGGTTTTCGCCTGTTGACGAGGCATTTTTCTACCTTAAGAGAGTCATTGTTACACCTGCCAAATGCTCGCCGTTAGCCACAGCCACATTTTCAAGCTTCCTCTGGCCCAGTTCACCTGAAGCGGTACACCATTATTTGTCGGCTTTGAGGCCTTCACTGTACTCCTGCCGGGAGCACCTCGAGTTTGCACCTTGCACCCAGATTTATCACTGTCACATCCTCAAGCTTTCTCCGGCCAGTTCACCACAAGCGATACGCCATTATCTGTCGACATAAAGTGTTTCACAGTACTACTGCTGGCAGCTCCTCGGTTTGCAGATGTATTTCGCATGTTGACGAGGCATTTGGCTACCTTAAGAGAGTCATAGTTACTCCTGCCACTTGCTCCCCGTTCTACCACAGTCACATCTACAAGCTTACTCTGGCCAGTTCACCAGAAGCGATACGCCATTATTTGTTGACCTTAAGACTTTCACAGTACTCCTTGCGGGAGCTCCTCGGGATTGCCAATGTAATTCGCCTTTTGACGAGGCATTTGGCTACTCTAAGAGAGTCATAGTTACTCCTGCCAGTTGCTCCCCGTTTTACCACAGTCACATCTACAAGCTTACTCTGGCCGTTCAACAGAAGCGATACGCCATTATTTGTTGACCTTAAGACTTTCACAGTACTCCTTCCGGGAGCTCATCGAGAATGCCGATGTTTTTCGCCTGTTGACGAGGCATTTTTCTACCTTAAGAGAGTCATTGTTACACCTGCCAAATGCTCGCCGTTAACCACAGCCACATTTTCAAGCTTCCTCTGGCCCAGTTCACCTGAAGCGGTACACCATTATTTGTCGGCTTTGAGACCTTCACTGTACTAGTGCCGGGAGCACCTCGAGTTTGCCGATGTATTTCGCCTATTGACGAGGCATTTGGCTACCTTAAGAGAGTCATAGTTACTCCTACCACTTGCACCCAGATTTATCACTGTCACATCCTCAAGCTTTCTCCGGCCAGTTCACCACAAGCGATACGCCATTATCTGTCGACATAAAGTGTTTCACAGTACTACTGCTGGCAGCTCCTCGGTTTGCAGATGTATTTCGCATGTTGACGAGGCATTTGGCTACCTTAAGAGAGTCATAGTTACTCCTGCCACTTGCTCCCCGTTCTACCACAGTCACATCTACAAGCTTACTCTGGCCAGTTCACCAGAAGCGATACGCCATTATTTGTTGACCTTAAGACTTTCACAGTACTCCTTGCGGGAGCTCCTCGGGATTGCCAATGTAATTCGCCTTTTGACGAGGCATTTGGCTACCCTAAGAGAGTCATAGTTACTCCTGCCAGTTGCTCCCCGTTTTACCACAGTCACATCTACAAGCTTACTCTGGCCGTTCACCAGAAGCGATACGCCATTATTTGTTGACCTTAAGACTTTCACAGTACTCCTTCCCGGAGCTCATCGAGAATGCCGATGTTTTTCGCCTGTTGACGAGGCATTTTTCTACCTTAAGAGAGTCATTGTTACACCTGCCAAATGCTCGCCGTTAACCACAGCCACATTTTCAAGCTTCCTCTGGCCCAGTTCACCTGAAGCGGTACACCATTATTTGTCGGCTTTGAGACCTTCACTGTACTCCTGCCGGGAGCACCTCGAGTTTGCCGATGTATTTCGCCTATTGACGAGGCATTTGGCTACCTTAAGAGAGTCATAGTTACTCCTACCACTTGCACCCAGATTTATCACTGTCACATCCTCAAGCTTTCTCCGGCCAGTTCACCACAAGCGATACGCCATTATCTGTCGACATAAAGTGTTTCACAGTACTACTGCTGGCAGCTCCTCGGTTTGCAGATGTATTTCGCATGTTGACGAGGCATTTGGCTACCTTAAGAGAGTCATAGTTACTCCTGCCACTTGCTCCCCGTTCTACCACAGTCACATCTACAAGCTTACTCTGGCCAGTTCACCAGAAGCGATACGCCATTATTTGTTGAACTTAAGACTTTCACAGTACTCCTTGCGGGAGCTCCTCGGGATTGCCAATGTAATTCGCCTTTTGACGAGGCATTTGGCTACCCTAAGAGAGTCATAGTTACTCCTGCCAGTTGCTCCCCGTTTTACCACAGTCACATCTACAAGCTTACTCTGGCCGTTCACCAGAAGCGATACGCCATTATTTGTTGACCTTAAGACTTTCACAGTACTCCTTCCGGGAGCTCATCGAGAATGCCGATGTTTTTCGCCTGTTGACGAGGCATTTTTCTACCTTAAGAGAGTCATTGTTACACCTGCCAAATGCTCGCCGTTAACCACAGCCACATTTTCAAGCTTCCTCTGGCCCAGTTCACCTGAAGCGGTACACCATTATTTGTCGGCTTTGAGACCTTCACTGTACTCCTGCCGGGAGCACCTCGAGTTTGCCGATGTATTTCGCCTATTGACGAGGCATTTGGCTACCTTAAGAGAGTCATAGTTACTCCTACCACTTGCACCCAGATTTATCACTGTCACATCCTCAAGCTTTCTCCGGCCAGTTCACCACAAGCGATACGCCATTATCTGTCGACATAAAGTGTTTCACAGTACTACTGCTGGCAGCTCCTCGGTTTGCAGATGTATTTCGCATGTTGACGAGGCATTTGGCTACCTTAAGAGAGTCATAGTTACTCCTGCCACTTGCTCCCCGTTCTACCACAGTCACATCTACAAGCTTACTCTGGCCAGTTCACCAGAAGCGATACGCCATTATTTGTTGACCTTAAGACTTTCACAGTACTCCTTGCGGGAGCTCCTCGGGATTGCCAATGTAATTCGCCTTTTGACGAGGCATTTGGCTACCCTAAGAGAGTCATAGTTACTCCTGCCAGTTGCTCCCCGTTTTACCACAGTCACATCTACAAGCTTACTCTGGCCGTTCACCAGAAGCGATACGCCATTATTTGTTGACCTTAAGACTTTCACAGTACTCCTTCCGGGAGCTCATCGAGAATGCCGATGTTTTTCGCCTGTTGACGAGGCATTTTTCTACCTTAAGAGAGTCATTGTTACACCTGCCAAATGCTCGCCGTTAACCACAGCCACATTTTCAAGCTTCCTCTGGCCCAGTTCACCTGAAGCGGTACACCATTATTTGTCGGCTTTGAGACCTTCACTGTACTCCTGCCGGGAGCACCTCGAGTTTGCCGATGTATTTCGCCTATTGACGAGGCATTTGGCTACCTTAAGAGAGTCATAGTTACTCCTACCACTTGCACCCAGATTTATCACTGTCACATCCTCAAGCTTTCTCCGGCCAGTTCACCACAAGCGATACGCCATTATCTGTCGACATAAAGTGTTTCACAGTACTACTGCTGGCAGCTCCTCGGTTTGCAGATGTATTTCGCGTGTTGACGAGGCATTTGGCTACCTTAAGAGAGTCATAGTTACTCCTGCCACTTGCTCCCCGTTCTACCACAGTCACATCTACAAGCTTACTCTGGCCAGTTCACCAGAAGCGATACGCCATTATTTGTTGACCTTAAGACTTTCACAGTACTCCTTGCGGGAGCTCCTCGGGATTGCCAATGTAATTCGCCTTTTGACGAGGCATTTGGCTACTCTAAGAGAGTCATAGTTACTCCTGCCAGTTGCTCCCCGTTTTACCACAGTCACATCTACAAGCTTACTCTGGCCGTTCACCAGAAGCGATACGCCATTATTTGTTGACCTTAAGACTTTCACAGTACTCCTTCCGGGAGCTCATCGAGAATGCCGATGTTTTTCGCCTGTTGACGAGGCATTTTTCTACCTTAAGAGAGTCATTGTTACACCTGCCAAATGCTCGCCGTTAACCACAGCCACATTTTCAAGCTTCCTCTGGCCCAGTTCACCTGAAGCGGTACACCATTATTTGTCGGCTTTGAGACCTTCACTGTACTCCTGCCGGGAGCACCTCGAGTTTGCCGATGTATTTCGCCTATTGACGAGGCATTTGGCTACCTTAAGAGAGTCATAGTTACTCCTACCACTTGCACCCAGATTTATCACTGTCACATCCTCAAGCTTTCTCCGGCCAGTTCACCACAAGCGATACGCCATTATCTGTCGACATAAAGTGTTTCACAGTACTACTGCTGGCAGCTCCTCGGTTTGCAGATGTATTTCGCATGTTGACGAGGCATTTGGCTACCTTAAGAGAGTCATAGTTACTCCTGCCACTTGCTCCCCGTTCTACCACAGTCACATCTACAAGCTTACTCTGGCCAGTTCACCAGAAGCGATACGCCATTATTTGTTGACCTTAAGACTTTCACAGTACTCCTTGCGGGAGCTCCTCGGGATTGCCAATGTAATTCGCCTTTTGACGAGGCATTTGGCTACCCTAAGAGAGTCATAGTTACTCCTGCCAGTTGCTCCCCGTTTTACCACAGTCACATCTACAAGCTTACTCTGGCCGTTCACCAGAAGCGATACGCCATTATTTGTTGACCTTAAGACTTTCACAGTACTCCTTCCGGGAGCTCATCGAGAATGCCGATGTTTTTCGCCTGTTGACGAGGCATTTTTCTACCTTAAGAGAGTCATTGTTACACCTGCCAAATGCTCGCCGTTAACCACAGCCACATTTTCAAGCTTCCTCTGGCCCAGTTCACCTGAAGCGGTACACCATTATTTGTCGGCTTTGAGACCTTCACTGTACTCCTGCCGGGAGCACCTCGAGTTTGCCGATGTATTTCGCCTATTGACGAGGCATTTGGCTACCTTAAGAGAGTCATAGTTACTCCTACCACTTGCACCCAGATTTATCACTGTCACATCCTCAAGCTTTCTCCGGCCAGTTCACCACAAGCGATACGCCATTATCTGTCGACATAAAGTGTTTCACAGTACTACTGCTGGCAGCTCCTCGGTTTGCAGATGTATTTCGCGTGTTGACGAGGCATTTGGCTACCTTAAGAGAGTCATAGTTACTCCTGCCACTTGCTCCCCGTTCTACCACAGTCACATCTACAAGCTTACTCTGGCCAGTTCACCAGAAGCGATACGCCATTATTTGTTGACCTTAAGACTTTCACAGTACTCCTTGCGGGAGCTCCTCGGGATTGCCAATGTAATTCGCCTTTTGACGAGGCATTTGGCTACCCTAAGAGAGTCATAGTTACTCCTGCCAGTTGCTCCCCGTTTTACCACAGTCACATCTACAAGCTTACTCTGGCCGTTCACCAGAAGCGATACGCCATTATTTGTTGACCTTAAGACTTTCACAGTACTCCTTCCGGGAGCTCATCGAGAATGCCGATGTTTTTCGCCTGTTGACGAGGCATTTTTCTACCTTAAGAGAGTCATTGTTACACCTGCCAAATGCTCGCCGTTAACCACAGCCACATTTTCAAGCTTCCTCTGGCCCAGTTCACCTGAAGCGGTACACCATTATTTGTCGGCTTTGAGACCTTCACTGTACTCCTGCCGGGAGCACCTCGAGTTTGCCGATGTATTTCGCCTATTGACGAGGCATTTGGCTACCTTAAGAGAGTCATAGTTACTCCTACCACTTGCACCCAGATTTATCACTGTCACATCCTCAAGCTTTCTCCGGCCAGTTCACCACAAGCGATACGCCATTATCTGTCGACATAAAGTGTTTCACAGTACTACTGCTGGCAGCTCCTCGGTTTGCAGATGTATTTCGCGTGTTGACGAGGCATTTGGCTACCTTAAGAGAGTCATAGTTACTCCTGCCACTTGCTCCCCGTTCTACCACAGTCACATCTACAAGCTTACTCTGGCCAGTTCACCAGAAGCGATACGCCATTATTTGTTGACCTTAAGACTTTCACAGTACTCCTTGCGGGAGCTCCTCGGGATTGCCAATGTAATTCGCCTTTTGACGAGGCATTTGGCTACCCTAAGAGAGTCATAGTTACTCCTGCCAGTTGCTCCCCGTTTTACCACAGTCACATCTACAAGCTTACTCTGGCCGTTCACCAGAAGCGATACGCCATTATTTGTTGACCTTAAGACTTTCACAGTACTCCTTCCGGGAGCTCATCGAGAATGCCGATGTTTTTCGCCTGTTGACGAGGCATTTTTCTACCTTAAGAGAGTCATTGTTACACCTGCCAAATGCTCGCCGTTAACCACAGCCACATTTTCAAGCTTCCTCTGGCCCAGTTCACCTGAAGCGGTACACCATTATTTGTCGGCTTTGAGACCTTCACTGTACTCCTGCCGGGAGCACCTCGAGTTTGCCGATGTATTTCGCCTATTGACGAGGCATTTGGCTACCTTAAGAGAGTCATAGTTACTCCTACCACTTGCACCCAGATTTATCACTGTCACATCCTCAAGCTTTCTCCGGCCAGTTCACCACAAGCGATACGCCATTATCTGTCGACATAAAGTGTTTCACAGTACTACTGCTGGCAGCTCCTCGGTTTGCAGATGTATTTCGCATGTTGACGAGGCATTTGGCTACCTTAAGAGAGTCATAGTTACTCCTGCCACTTGCTCCCCGTTCTACCACAGTCACATCTACAAGCTTACTCTGGCCAGTTCACCAGAAGCGATACGCCATTATTTGTTGACCTTAAGACTTTCACAGTACTCCTTGCGGGAGCTCCTCGGGATTGCCAATGTAATTCGCCTTTTGACGAGGCATTTGGCTACCCTAAGAGAGTCATAGTTACTCCTGCCAGTTGCTCCCCGTTTTACCACAGTCACATCTACAAGCTTACTCTGGCCGTTCACCAGAAGCGATACGCCATTATTTGTTGACCTTAAGACTTTCACAGTACTCCTTCCGGGAGCTCATCGAGAATGCCGATGTTTTTCGCCTGTTGACGAGGCATTTTTCTACCTTAAGAGAGTCATTGTTACACCTGCCAAATGCTCGCCGTTAACCACAGCCACATTTTCAAGCTTCCTCTGGCCCAGTTCACCTGAAGCGGTACACCATTATTTGTCGGCTTTGAGACCTTCACTGTACTCCTGCCGGGAGCACCTCGAGTTTGCCGATGTATTTCGCCTATTGACGAGGCATTTGGCTACCTTAAGAGAGTCATAGTTACTCCTACCACTTGCACCCAGATTTATCACTGTCACATCCTCAAGCTTTCTCCGGCCAGTTCACCACAAGCGATACGCCATTATCTGTCGACATAAAGTGTTTCACAGTACTACTGCTGGCAGCTCCTCGGTTTGCAGATGTATTTCGCGTGTTGACGAGGCATTTGGCTACCTTAAGAGAGTCATAGTTACTCCTGCCACTTGCTCCCCGTTCTACCACAGTCACATCTACAAGCTTACTCTGGCCAGTTCACCAGAAGCGATACGCCATTATTTGTTGACCTTAAGACTTTCACAGTACTCCTTGCGGGAGCTCCTCGGGATTGCCAATGTAATTCGCCTTTTGACGAGGCATTTGGCTACCCTAAGAGAGTCATAGTTACTCCTGCCAGTTGCTCCCCGTTTTACCACAGTCACATCTACAAGCTTACTCTGGCCGTTCACCAGAAGCGATACGCCATTATTTGTTGACCTTAAGACTTTCACAGTACTCCTTCCGGGAGCTCATCGAGAATGCCGATGTTTTTCGCCTGTTGACGAGGCATTTTTCTACCTTAAGAGAGTCATTGTTACACCTGCCAAATGCTCGCCGTTAACCACAGCCACATTTTCAAGCTTCCTCTGGCCCAGTTCACCTGAAGCGGTACACCATTATTTGTCGGCTTTGAGACCTTCACTGTACTCCTGCCGGGAGCACCTCGAGTTTGCCGATGTATTTCGCCTATTGACGAGGCATTTGGCTACCTTAAGAGAGTCATAGTTACTCCTACCACTTGCACCCAGATTTATCACTGTCACATCCTCAAGCTTTCTCCGGCCAGTTCACCACAAGCGATACGCCATTATCTGTCGACATAAAGTGTTTCACAGTACTACTGCTGGCAGCTCCTCGGTTTGCAGATGTATTTCGCGTGTTGACGAGGCATTTGGCTACCTTAAGAGAGTCATAGTTACTCCTGCCACTTGCTCCCCGTTCTACCACAGTCACATCTACAAGCTTACTCTGGCCAGTTCACCAGAAGCGATACGCCATTATTTGTTGACCTTAAGACTTTCACAGTACTCCTTGCGGGAGCTCCTCGGGATTGCCAATGTAATTCGCCTTTTGACGAGGCATTTGGCTACTCTAAGAGAGTCATAGTTACTCCTGCCAGTTGCTCCCCGTTTTACCACAGTCACATCTACAAGCTTACTCTGGCCGTTCACCAGAAGCGATACGCCATTATTTGTTGACCTTAAGACTTTCACAGTACTCCTTCCGGGAGCTCATCGAGAATGCCGATGTTTTTCGCCTGTTGACGAGGCATTTTTCTACCTTAAGAGAGTCATTGTTACACCTGCCAAATGCTCGCCGTTAACCACAGCCACATTTTCAAGCTTCCTCTGGCCCAGTTCACCTGAAGCGGTACACCATTATTTGTCGGCTTTGAGACCTTCACTGTACTCCTGCCGGGAGCACCTCGAGTTTGCCGATGTATTTCGCCTATTGACGAGGCATTTGGCTACCTTAAGAGAGTCATAGTTACTCCTACCACTTGCACCCAGATTTATCACTGTCACATCCTCAAGCTTTCTCCGGCCAGTTCACCACAAGCGATACGCCATTATCTGTCGACATAAAGTGTTTCACAGTACTACTGCTGGCAGCTCCTCGGTTTGCAGATGTATTTCGCATGTTGACGAGGCATTTGGCTACCTTAAGAGAGTCATAGTTACTCCTGCCACTTGCTCCCCGTTCTACCACAGTCACATCTACAAGCTTACTCTGGCCAGTTCACCAGAAGCGATACGCCATTATTTGTTGACCTTAAGACTTTCACAGTACTCCTTGCGGGAGCTCCTCGGGATTGCCAATGTAATTCGCCTTTTGACGAGGCATTTGGCTACCCTAAGAGAGTCATAGTTACTCCTGCCAGTTGCTCCCCGTTTTACCACAGTCACATCTACAAGCTTACTCTGGCCGTTCACCAGAAGCGATACGCCATTATTTGTTGACCTTAAGACTTTCACAGTACTCCTTCCGGGAGCTCATCGAGAATGCCGATGTTTTTCGCCTGTTGACGAGGCATTTTTCTACCTTAAGAGAGTCATTGTTACACCTGCCAAATGCTCGCCGTTAACCACAGCCACATTTTCAAGCTTCCTCTGGCCCAGTTCACCTGAAGCGGTACACCATTATTTGTCGGCTTTGAGACCTTCACTGTACTCCTGCCGGGAGCACCTCGAGTTTGCCGATGTATTTCGCCTATTGACGAGGCATTTGGCTACCTTAAGAGAGTCATAGTTACTCCTACCACTTGCACCCAGATTTATCACTGTCACATCCTCAAGCTTTCTCCGGCCAGTTCACCACAAGCGATACGCCATTATCTGTCGACATAAAGTGTTTCACAGTACTACTGCTGGCAGCTCCTCGGTTTGCAGATGTATTTCGCATGTTGACGAGGCATTTGGCTACCTTAAGAGAGTCATAGTTACTCCTGCCACTTGCTCCCCGTTCTACCACAGTCACATCTACAAGCTTACTCTGGCCAGTTCACCAGAAGCGATACGCCATTATTTGTTGACCTTAAGACTTTCACAGTACTCCTTGCGGGAGCTCCTCGGGATTGCCAATGTAATTCGCCTTTTGACGAGGCATTTGGCTACCCTAAGAGAGTCATAGTTACTCCTGCCAGTTGCTCCCCGTTTTACCACAGTCACATCTACAAGCTTACTCTGGCCGTTCACCAGAAGCGATACGCCATTATTTGTTGACCTTAAGACTTTCACAGTACTCCTTCCGGGAGCTCATCGAGAATGCCGATGTTTTTCGCCTGTTGACGAGGCATTTTTCTACCTTAAGAGAGTCATTGTTACACCTGCCAAATGCTCGCCGTTAACCACAGCCACATTTTCAAGCTTCCTCTGGCCCAGTTCACCTGAAGCGGTACACCATTATTTGTCGGCTTTGAGACCTTCACTGTACTCCTGCCGGGAGCACCTCGAGTTTGCCGATGTATTTCGCCTATTGACGAGGCATTTGGCTACCTTAAGAGAGTCATAGTTACTCCTACCACTTGCACCCAGATTTATCACTGTCACATCCTCAAGCTTTCTCCGGCCAGTTCACCACAAGCGATACGCCATTATCTGTCGACATAAAGTGTTTCACAGTACTACTGCTGGCAGCTCCTCGGTTTGCAGATGTATTTCGCGTGTTGACGAGGCATTTGGCTACCTTAAGAGAGTCATAGTCACTCCTGCCACTTGCTCCCCGTTCTACCACAGTCACATCTACAAGCTTACTCTGGCCAGTTCACCAGAAGCGATACGCCATTATTTGTTGACCTTAAGACTTTCACAGTACTCCTTGCGGGAGCTCCTCGGGATTGCCAATGTAATTCGCCTTTTGACGAGGCATTTGGCTACTCTAAGAGAGTCATAGTTACTCCTGCCAGTTGCTCCCCGTTTTACCACAGTCACATCTACAAGCTTACTCTGGCCGTTCACCAGAAGCGATACGCCATTATTTGTTGACCTTAAGACTTTCACAGTACTCCTTCCGGGAGCTCATCGAGAATGCCGATGTTTTTCGCCTGTTGACGAGGCATTTTTCTACCTTAAGAGAGTCATTGTTACACCTGCCAAATGCTCGCCGTTAACCACAGCCACATTTTCAAGCTTCCTCTGGCCCAGTTCACCTGAAGCGGTACACCATTATTTGTCGGCTTTGAGACCTTCACTGTACTCCTGCCGGGAGCACCTCGAGTTTGCCGATGTATTTCGCCTATTGACGAGGCATTTGGCTACCTTAAGAGAGTCATAGTTACTCCTACCACTTGCACCCAGATTTATCACTGTCACATCCTCAAGCTTTCTCCGGCCAGTTCACCACAAGCGATACGCCATTATCTGTCGACATAAAGTGTTTCACAGTACTACTGCTGGCAGCTCCTCGGTTTGCAGATGTATTTCGCATGTTGACGAGGCATTTGGCTACCTTAAGAGAGTCATAGTTACTCCTGCCACTTGCTCCCCGTTCTACCACAGTCACATCTACAAGCTTACTCTGGCCAGTTCACCAGAAGCGATACGCCATTATTTGTTGACCTTAAGACTTTCACAGTACTCCTTGCGGGAGCTCCTCGGGATTGCCAATGTAATTCGCCTTTTGACGAGGCATTTGGCTACCCTAAGAGAGTCATAGTTACTCCTGCCAGTTGCTCCCCGTTTTACCACAGTCACATCTACAAGCTTACTCTGGCCGTTCACCAGAAGCGATACGCCATTATTTGTTGACCTTAAGACTTTCACAGTACTCCTTCCGGGAGCTCATCGAGAATGCCGATGTTTTTCGCCTGTTGACGAGGCATTTTTCTACCTTAAGAGAGTCATTGTTACACCTGCCAAATGCTCGCCGTTAACCACAGCCACATTTTCAAGCTTCCTCTGGCCCAGTTCACCTGAAGCGGTACACCATTATTTGTCGGCTTTGAGACCTTCACTGTACTCCTGCCGGGAGCACCTCGAGTTTGCCGATGTATTTCGCCTATTGACGAGGCATTTGGCTACCTTAAGAGAGTCATAGTTACTCCTACCACTTGCACCCAGATTTATCACTGTCACATCCTCAAGCTTTCTCCGGCCAGTTCACCACAAGCGATACGCCATTATCTGTCGACATAAAGTGTTTCACAGTACTACTGCTGGCAGCTCCTCGGTTTGCAGATGTATTTCGCGTGTTGACGAGGCATTTGGCTACCTTAAGAGAGTCATAGTTACTCCTGCCACTTGCTCCCCGTTCTACCACAGTCACATCTACAAGCTTACTCTGGCCAGTTCACCAGAAGCGATACGCCATTATTTGTTGACCTTAAGACTTTCACAGTACTCCTTGCGGGAGCTCCTCGGGATTGCCAATGTAATTCGCCTTTTGACGAGGCATTTGGCTACTCTAAGAGAGTCATAGTTACTCCTGCCAGTTGCTCCCCGTTTTACCACAGTCACATCTACAAGCTTACTCTGGCCGTTCACCAGAAGCGATACGCCATTATTTGTTGACCTTAAGACTTTCACAGTACTCCTTCCGGGAGCTCATCGAGAATGCCGATGTTTTTCGCCTGTTGACGAGGCATTTTTCTACCTTAAGAGAGTCATTGTTACACCTGCCAAATGCTCGCCGTTAGCCACAGCCACATTTTCAAGCTTCCTCTGGCCCAGTTCACCTGAAGCGGTACACCATTATTTGTCGGCTTTGAGGCCTTCACTGTACTCCTGCCGGGAGCACCTCGAGTTTGCACCTTGCACCCAGATTTATCACTGTCACATCCTCAAGCTTTCTCCGGCCAGTTCACCACAAGCGATACGCCATTATCTGTCGACATAAAGTGTTTCACAGTACTACTGCTGGCAGCTCCTCGGTTTGCAGATGTATTTCGCATGTTGACGAGGCATTTGGCTACCTTAAGAGAGTCATAGTTACTCCTGCCACTTGCTCCCCGTTCTACCACAGTCACATCTACAAGCTTACTCTGGCCAGTTCACCAGAAGCGATACGCCATTATTTGTTGACCTTAAGACTTTCACAGTACTCCTTGCGGGAGCTCCTCGGGATTGCCAATGTAATTCGCCTTTTGACGAGGCATTTGGCTACCCTAAGAGAGTCATAGTTACTCCTGCCAGTTGCTCCCCGTTTTACCACAGTCACATCTACAAGCTTACTCTGGCCGTTCACCAGAAGCGATACGCCATTATTTGTTGACCTTAAGACTTTCACAGTACTCCTTCCGGGAGCTCATCGAGAATGCCGATGTTTTTCGCCTGTTGACGAGGCATTTTTCTACCTTAAGAGAGTCATTGTTACACCTGCCAAATGCTCGCCGTTAACCACAGCCACATTTTCAAGCTTCCTCTGGCCCAGTTCACCTGAAGCGGTACACCATTATTTGTCGGCTTTGAGACCTTCACTGTACTCCTGCCGGGAGCACCTCGAGTTTGCCGATGTATTTCGCCTATTGACGAGGCATTTGGCTACCTTAAGAGAGTCATAGTTACTCCTACCACTTGCACCCAGATTTATCACTGTCACATCCTCAAGCTTTCTCCGGCCAGTTCACCACAAGCGATACGCCATTATCTGTCGACATAAAGTGTTTCACAGTACTACTGCTGGCAGCTCCTCGGTTTGCAGATGTATTTCGCGTGTTGACGAGGCATTTGGCTACCTTAAGAGAGTCATAGTTACTCCTGCCACTTGCTCCCCGTTCTACCACAGTCACATCTACAAGCTTACTCTGGCCAGTTCACCAGAAGCGATACGCCATTATTTGTTGACCTTAAGACTTTCACAGTACTCCTTGCGGGAGCTCCTCGGGATTGCCAATGTAATTCGCCTTTTGACGAGGCATTTGGCTACTCTAAGAGAGTCATAGTTACTCCTGCCAGTTGCTCCCCGTTTTACCACAGTCACATCTACAAGCTTACTCTGGCCGTTCACCAGAAGCGATACGCCATTATTTGTTGACCTTAAGACTTTCACAGTACTCCTTCCGGGAGCTCATCGAGAATGCCGATGTTTTTCGCCTGTTGACGAGGCATTTTTCTACCTTAAGAGAGTCATTGTTACACCTGCCAAATGCTCGCCGTTAACCACAGCCACATTTTCAAGCTTCCTCTGGCCCAGTTCACCTGAAGCGGTACACCATTATTTGTCGGCTTTGAGACCTTCACTGTACTCCTGCCGGGAGCACCTCGAGTTTGCCGATGTATTTCGCCTATTGACGAGGCATTTGGCTACCTTAAGAGAGTCATAGTTACTCCTACCACTTGCACCCAGATTTATCACTGTCACATCCTCAAGCTTTCTCCGGCCAGTTCACCACAAGCGATACGCCATTATCTGTCGACATAAAGTGTTTCACAGTACTACTGCTGGCAGCTCCTCGGTTTGCAGATGTATTTCGCATGTTGACGAGGCATTTGGCTACCTTAAGAGAGTCATAGTTACTCCTGCCACTTGCTCCCCGTTCTACCACAGTCACATCTACAAGCTTACTCTGGCCAGTTCACCAGAAGCGATACGCCATTATTTGTTGACCTTAAGACTTTCACAGTACTCCTTGCGGGAGCTCCTCGGGATTGCCAATGTAATTCGCCTTTTGACGAGGCATTTGGCTACCCTAAGAGAGTCATAGTTACTCCTGCCAGTTGCTCCCCGTTTTACCACAGTCACATCTACAAGCTTACTCTGGCCGTTCACCAGAAGCGATACGCCATTATTTGTTGACCTTAAGACTTTCACAGTACTCCTTCCGGGAGCTCATCGAGAATGCCGATGTTTTTCGCCTGTTGACGAGGCATTTTTCTACCTTAAGAGAGTCATTGTTACACCTGCCAAATGCTCGCCGTTAACCACAGCCACATTTTCAAGCTTCCTCTGGCCCAGTTCACCTGAAGCGGTACACCATTATTTGTCGGCTTTGAGACCTTCACTGTACTCCTGCCGGGAGCACCTCGAGTTTGCCGATGTATTTCGCCTATTGACGAGGCATTTGGCTACCTTAAGAGAGTCATAGTTACTCCTACCACTTGCACCCAGATTTATCACTGTCACATCCTCAAGCTTTCTCCGGCCAGTTCACCACAAGCGATACGCCATTATCTGTCGACATAAAGTGTTTCACAGTACTACTGCTGGCAGCTCCTCGGTTTGCAGATGTATTTCGCGTGTTGACGAGGCATTTGGCTACCTTAAGAGAGTCATAGTTACTCCTGCCACTTGCTCCCCGTTCTACCACAGTCACATCTACAAGCTTACTCTGGCCAGTTCACCAGAAGCGATACGCCATTATTTGTTGACCTTAAGACTTTCACAGTACTCCTTGCGGGAGCTCCTCGGGATTGCCAATGTAATTCGCCTTTTGACGAGGCATTTGGCTACTCTAAGAGAGTCATAGTTACTCCTGCCAGTTGCTCCCCGTTTTACCACAGTCACATCTACAAGCTTACTCTGGCCGTTCACCAGAAGCGATACGCCATTATTTGTTGACCTTAAGACTTTCACAGTACTCCTTCCGGGAGCTCATCGAGAATGCCGATGTTTTTCGCCTGTTGACGAGGCATTTTTCTACCTTAAGAGAGTCATTGTTACACCTGCCAAATGCTCGCCGTTAGCCACAGGCACATTTTCAAGCTTCCTCTGGCCCAGTTCACCTGAAGCGGTACACCATTATTTGTCGGCTTTGAGGCCTTCACTGTACTCCTGCCGGGAGCACCTCGAGTTTGCACCTTGCACCCAGATTTATCACTGTCACATCCTCAAGCTTTCTCCGGCCAGTTCACCACAAGCGATACGCCATTATCTGTCGACATAAAGTGTTTCACAGTACTACTGCTGGCAGCTCCTCGGTTTGCAGATGTATTTCGCATGTTGACGAGGCATTTGGCTACCTTAAGAGAGTCATAGTTACTCCTGCCACTTGCTCCCCGTTCTACCACAGTCACATCTACAAGCTTACTCTGGCCAGTTCACCAGAAGCGATACGCCATTATTTGTTGACCTTAAGACTTTCACAGTACTCCTTGCGGGAGCTCCTCGGGATTGCCAATGTAATTCGCCTTTTGACGAGGCATTTGGCTACCCTAAGAGAGTCATAGTTACTCCTGCCAGTTGCTCCCCGTTTTACCACAGTCACATCTACAAGCTTACTCTGGCCGTTCACCAGAAGCGATACGCCATTATTTGTTGACCTTAAGACTTTCACAGTACTCCTTCCGGGAGCTCATCGAGAATGCCGATGTTTTTCGCCTGTTGACGAGGCATTTTTCTACCTTAAGAGAGTCATTGTTACACCTGCCAAATGCTCGCCGTTAACCACAGCCACATTTTCAAGCTTCCTCTGGCCCAGTTCACCTGAAGCGGTACACCATTATTTGTCGGCTTTGAGACCTTCACTGTACTCCTGCCGGGAGCACCTCGAGTTTGCCGATGTATTTCGCCTATTGACGAGGCATTTGGCTACCTTAAGAGAGTCATAGTTACTCCTACCACTTGCACCCAGATTTATCACTGTCACATCCTCAAGCTTTCTCCGGCCAGTTCACCACAAGCGATACGCCATTATCTGTCGACATAAAGTGTTTCACAGTACTACTGCTGGCAGCTCCTCGGTTTGCAGATGTATTTCGCATGTTGACGAGGCATTTGGCTACCTTAAGAGAGTCATAGTTACTCCTGCCACTTGCTCCCCGTTCTACCACAGTCACATCTACAAGCTTACTCTGGCCAGTTCACCAGAAGCGATACGCCATTATTTGTTGACCTTAAGACTTTCACAGTACTCCTTGCGGGAGCTCCTCGGGATTGCCAATGTAATTCGCCTTTTGACGAGGCATTTGGCTACCCTAAGAGAGTCATAGTTACTCCTGCCAGTTGCTCCCCGTTTTACCACAGTCACATCTACAAGCTTACTCTGGCCGTTCACCAGAAGCGATACGCCATTATTTGTTGACCTTAAGACTTTCACAGTACTCCTTCCGGGAGCTCATCGAGAATGCCGATGTTTTTCGCCTGTTGACGAGGCATTTTTCTACCTTAAGAGAGTCATTGTTACACCTGCCAAATGCTCGCCGTTAACCACAGCCACATTTTCAAGCTTCCTCTGGCCCAGTTCACCTGAAGCGGTACACCATTATTTGTCGGCTTTGAGACCTTCACTGTACTCCTGCCGGGAGCACCTCGAGTTTGCCGATGTATTTCGCCTATTGACGAGGCATTTGGCTACCTTAAGAGAGTCATAGTTACTCCTACCACTTGCACCCAGATTTATCACTGTCACATCCTCAAGCTTTCTCCGGCCAGTTCACCACAAGCGATACGCCATTATCTGTCGACATAAAGTGTTTCACAGTACTACTGCTGGCAGCTCCTCGGTTTGCAGATGTATTTCGCATGTTGACGAGGCATTTGGCTACCTTAAGAGAGTCATAGTTACTCCTGCCACTTGCTCCCCGTTCTACCACAGTCACATCTACAAGCTTACTCTGGCCAGTTCACCAGAAGCGATACGCCATTATTTGTTGACCTTAAGACTTTCACAGTACTCCTTGCGGGAGCTCCTCGGGATTGCCAATGTAATTCGCCTTTTGACGAGGCATTTGGCTACCCTAAGAGAGTCATAATTACTCCTGCCAGTTGCTCCCCGTTTTACCACAGTCACATCTACAAGCTTACTCTGGCCGTTCACCAGAAGCGATACGCCATTATTTGTTGACCTTAAGACTTTCACAGTACTCCTTCCGGGAGCTCATCGAGAATGCCGATGTTTTTCGCCTGTTGACGAGGCATTTTTCTACCTTAAGAGAGTCATTGTTACACCTGCCAAATGCTCGCCGTTAACCACAGCCACATTTTCAAGCTTCCTCTGGCCCAGTTCACCTGAAGCGGTACACCATTATTTGTCGGCTTTGAGACCTTCACTGTACTCCTGCCGGGAGCACCTCGAGTTTGCCGATGTATTTCGCCTATTGACGAGGCATTTGGCTACCTTAAGAGAGTCATAGTTACTCCTACCACTTGCACCCAGATTTATCACTGTCACATCCTCAAGCTTTCTCCGGCCAGTTCACCACAAGCGATACGCCATTATCTGTCGACATAAAGTGTTTCACAGTACTACTGCTGGCAGCTCCTCGGTTTGCAGATGTATTTCGCGTGTTGACGAGGCATTTGGCTACCTTAAGAGAGTCATAGTCACTCCTGCCACTTGCTCCCCGTTCTACCACAGTCACATCTACAAGCTTACTCTGGCCAGTTCACCAGAAGCGATACGCCATTATTTGTTGACCTTAAGACTTTCACAGTACTCCTTGCGGGAGCTCCTCGGGATTGCCAATGTAATTCGCCTTTTGACGAGGCATTTGGCTACTCTAAGAGAGTCATAGTTACTCCTGCCAGTTGCTCCCCGTTTTACCACAGTCACATCTACAAGCTTACTCTGGCCGTTCACCAGAAGCGATACGCCATTATTTGTTGACCTTAAGACTTTCACAGTACTCCTTCCGGGAGCTCATCGAGAATGCCGATGTTTTTCGCCTGTTGACGAGGCATTTTTCTACCTTAAGAGAGTCATTGTTACACCTGCCAAATGCTCGCCGTTAACCACAGCCACATTTTCAAGCTTCCTCTGGCCCAGTTCACCTGAAGCGGTACACCATTATTTGTCGGCTTTGAGACCTTCACTGTACTCCTGCCGGGAGCACCTCGAGTTTGCCGATGTATTTCGCCTATTGACGAGGCATTTGGCTACCTTAAGAGAGTCATAGTTACTCCTACCACTTGCACCCAGATTTATCACTGTCACATCCTCAAGCTTTCTCCGGCCAGTTCACCACAAGCGATACGCCATTATCTGTCGACATAAAGTGTTTCACAGTACTACTGCTGGCAGCTCCTCGGTTTGCAGATGTATTTCGCATGTTGACGAGGCATTTGGCTACCTTAAGAGAGTCATAGTTACTCCTGCCACTTGCTCCCCGTTCTACCACAGTCACATCTACAAGCTTACTCTGGCCAGTTCACCAGAAGCGATACGCCATTATTTGTTGACCTTAAGACTTTCACAGTACTCCTTGCGGGAGCTCCTCGGGATTGCCAATGTAATTCGCCTTTTGACGAGGCATTTGGCTACCCTAAGAGAGTCATAGTTACTCCTGCCAGTTGCTCCCCGTTTTACCACAGTCACATCTACAAGCTTACTCTGGCCGTTCACCAGAAGCGATACGCCATTATTTGTTGACCTTAAGACTTTCACAGTACTCCTTCCGGGAGCTCATCGAGAATGCCGATGTTTTTCGCCTGTTGACGAGGCATTTTTCTACCTTAAGAGAGTCATTGTTACACCTGCCAAATGCTCGCCGTTAACCACAGCCACATTTTCAAGCTTCCTCTGGCCCAGTTCACCTGAAGCGGTACACCATTATTTGTCGGCTTTGAGACCTTCACTGTACTCCTGCCGGGAGCACCTCGAGTTTGCCGATGTATTTCGCCTATTGACGAGGCATTTGGCTACCTTAAGAGAGTCATAGTTACTCCTACCACTTGCACCCAGATTTATCACTGTCACATCCTCAAGCTTTCTCCGGCCAGTTCACCACAAGCGATACGCCATTATCTGTCGACATAAAGTGTTTCACAGTACTACTGCTGGCAGCTCCTCGGTTTGCAGATGTATTTCGCGTGTTGACGAGGCATTTGGCTACCTTAAGAGAGTCATAGTTACTCCTGCCACTTGCTCCCCGTTCTACCACAGTCACATCTACAAGCTTACTCTGGCCAGTTCACCAGAAGCGATACGCCATTATTTGTTGACCTTAAGACTTTCACAGTACTCCTTGCGGGAGCTCCTCGGGATTGCCAATGTAATTCGCCTTTTGACGAGGCATTTGGCTACTCTAAGAGAGTCATAGTTACTCCTGCCAGTTGCTCCCCGTTTTACCACAGTCACATCTACAAGCTTACTCTGGCCGTTCACCAGAAGCGATACGCCATTATTTGTTGACCTTAAGACTTTCACAGTACTCCTTCCGGGAGCTCATCGAGAATGCCGATGTTTTTCGCCTGTTGACGAGGCATTTTTCTACCTTAAGAGAGTCATTGTTACACCTGCCAAATGCTCGCCGTTAGCCACAGCCACATTTTCAAGCTTCCTCTGGCCCAGTTCACCTGAAGCGGTACACCATTATTTGTCGGCTTTGAGGCCTTCACTGTACTCCTGCCGGGAGCACCTCGAGTTTGCACCTTGCACCCAGATTTATCACTGTCACATCCTCAAGCTTTCTCCGGCCAGTTCACCACAAGCGATACGCCATTATCTGTCGACATAAAGTGTTTCACAGTACTACTGCTGGCAGCTCCTCGGTTTGCAGATGTATTTCGCATGTTGACGAGGCATTTGGCTACCTTAAGAGAGTCATAGTTACTCCTGCCACTTGCTCCCCGTTCTACCACAGTCACATCTACAAGCTTACTCTGGCCAGTTCACCAGAAGCGATACGCCATTATTTGTTGACCTTAAGACTTTCACAGTACTCCTTGCGGGAGCTCCTCGGGATTGCCAATGTAATTCGCCTTTTGACGAGGCATTTGGCTACCCTAAGAGAGTCATAGTTACTCCTGCCAGTTGCTCCCCGTTTTACCACAGTCACATCTACAAGCTTACTCTGGCCGTTCACCAGAAGCGATACGCCATTATTTGTTGACCTTAAGACTTTCACAGTACTCCTTCCGGGAGCTCATCGAGAATGCCGATGTTTTTCGCCTGTTGACGAGGCATTTTTCTACCTTAAGAGAGTCATTGTTACACCTGCCAAATGCTCGCCGTTAACCACAGCCACATTTTCAAGCTTCCTCTGGCCCAGTTCACCTGAAGCGGTACACCATTATTTGTCGGCTTTGAGACCTTCACTGTACTCCTGCCGGGAGCACCTCGAGTTTGCCGATGTATTTCGCCTATTGACGAGGCATTTGGCTACCTTAAGAGAGTCATAGTTACTCCTACCACTTGCACCCAGATTTATCACTGTCACATCCTCAAGCTTTCTCCGGCCAGTTCACCACAAGCGATACGCCATTATCTGTCGACATAAAGTGTTTCACAGTACTACTGCTGGCAGCTCCTCGGTTTGCAGATGTATTTCGCGTGTTGACGAGGCATTTGGCTACCTTAAGAGAGTCATAGTTACTCCTGCCACTTGCTCCCCGTTCTACCACAGTCACATCTACAAGCTTACTCTGGCCAGTTCACCAGAAGCGATACGCCATTATTTGTTGACCTTAAGACTTTCACAGTACTCCTTGCGGGAGCTCCTCGGGATTGCCAATGTAATTCGCCTTTTGACGAGGCATTTGGCTACTCTAAGAGAGTCATAGTTACTCCTGCCAGTTGCTCCCCGTTTTACCACAGTCACATCTACAAGCTTACTCTGGCCGTTCACCAGAAGCGATACGCCATTATTTGTTGACCTTAAGACTTTCACAGTACTCCTTCCGGGAGCTCATCGAGAATGCCGATGTTTTTCGCCTGTTGACGAGGCATTTTTCTACCTTAAGAGAGTCATTGTTACACCTGCCAAATGCTCGCCGTTAACCACAGCCACATTTTCAAGCTTCCTCTGGCCCAGTTCACCTGAAGCGGTACACCATTATTTGTCGGCTTTGAGACCTTCACTGTACTCCTGCCGGGAGCACCTCGAGTTTGCCGATGTATTTCGCCTATTGACGAGGCATTTGGCTACCTTAAGAGAGTCATAGTTACTCCTACCACTTGCACCCAGATTTATCACTGTCACATCCTCAAGCTTTCTCCGGCCAGTTCACCACAAGCGATACGCCATTATCTGTCGACATAAAGTGTTTCACAGTACTACTGCTGGCAGCTCCTCGGTTTGCAGATGTATTTCGCATGTTGACGAGGCATTTGGCTACCTTAAGAGAGTCATAGTTACTCCTGCCACTTGCTCCCCGTTCTACCACAGTCACATCTACAAGCTTACTCTGGCCAGTTCACCAGAAGCGATACGCCATTATTTGTTGACCTTAAGACTTTCACAGTACTCCTTGCGGGAGCTCCTCGGGATTGCCAATGTAATTCGCCTTTTGACGAGGCATTTGGCTACCCTAAGAGAGTCATAGTTACTCCTGCCAGTTGCTCCCCGTTTTACCACAGTCACATCTACAAGCTTACTCTGGCCGTTCACCAGAAGCGATACGCCATTATTTGTTGACCTTAAGACTTTCACAGTACTCCTTCCGGGAGCTCATCGAGAATGCCGATGTTTTTCGCCTGTTGACGAGGCATTTTTCTACCTTAAGAGAGTCATTGTTACACCTGCCAAATGCTCGCCGTTAACCACAGCCACATTTTCAAGCTTCCTCTGGCCCAGTTCACCTGAAGCGGTACACCATTATTTGTCGGCTTTGAGACCTTCACTGTACTCCTGCCGGGAGCACCTCGAGTTTGCCGATGTATTTCGCCTATTGACGAGGCATTTGGCTACCTTAAGAGAGTCATAGTTACTCCTACCACTTGCACCCAGATTTATCACTGTCACATCCTCAAGCTTTCTCCGGCCAGTTCACCACAAGCGATACGCCATTATCTGTCGACATAAAGTGTTTCACAGTACTACTGCTGGCAGCTCCTCGGTTTGCAGATGTATTTCGCGTGTTGACGAGGCATTTGGCTACCTTAAGAGAGTCATAGTTACTCCTGCCACTTGCTCCCCGTTCTACCACAGTCACATCTACAAGCTTACTCTGGCCAGTTCACCAGAAGCGATACGCCATTATTTGTTGACCTTAAGACTTTCACAGTACTCCTTGCGGGAGCTCCTCGGGATTGCCAATGTAATTCGCCTTTTGACGAGGCATTTGGCTACTCTAAGAGAGTCATAGTTACTCCTGCCAGTTGCTCCCCGTTTTACCACAGTCACATCTACAAGCTTACTCTGGCCGTTCACCAGAAGCGATACGCCATTATTTGTTGACCTTAAGACTTTCACAGTACTCCTTCCGGGAGCTCATCGAGAATGCCGATGTTTTTCGCCTGTTGACGAGGCATTTTTCTACCTTAAGAGAGTCATTGTTACACCTGCCAAATGCTCGCCGTTAGCCACAGGCACATTTTCAAGCTTCCTCTGGCCCAGTTCACCTGAAGCGGTACACCATTATTTGTCGGCTTTGAGGCCTTCACTGTACTCCTGCCGGGAGCACCTCGAGTTTGCACCTTGCACCCAGATTTATCACTGTCACATCCTCAAGCTTTCTCCGGCCAGTTCACCACAAGCGATACGCCATTATCTGTCGACATAAAGTGTTTCACAGTACTACTGCTGGCAGCTCCTCGGTTTGCAGATGTATTTCGCATGTTGACGAGGCATTTGGCTACCTTAAGAGAGTCATAGTTACTCCTGCCACTTGCTCCCCGTTCTACCACAGTCACATCTACAAGCTTACTCTGGCCAGTTCACCAGAAGCGATACGCCATTATTTGTTGACCTTAAGACTTTCACAGTACTCCTTGCGGGAGCTCCTCGGGATTGCCAATGTAATTCGCCTTTTGACGAGGCATTTGGCTACCCTAAGAGAGTCATAGTTACTCCTGCCAGTTGCTCCCCGTTTTACCACAGTCACATCTACAAGCTTACTCTGGCCGTTCACCAGAAGCGATACGCCATTATTTGTTGACCTTAAGACTTTCACAGTACTCCTTCCGGGAGCTCATCGAGAATGCCAATGTTTTTCGCCTGTTGACGAGGCATTTTTCTACCTTAAGAGAGTCATTGTTACACCTGCCAAATGCTCGCCGTTAACCACAGCCACATTTTCAAGCTTCCTCTGGCCCAGTTCACCTGAAGCGGTACACCATTATTTGTCGGCTTTGAGACCTTCACTGTACTCCTGCCGGGAGCACCTCGAGTTTGCCGATGTATTTCGCCTATTGACGAGGCATTTGGCTACCTTAAGAGAGTCATAGTTACTCCTACCACTTGCACCCAGATTTATCACTGTCACATCCTCAAGCTTTCTCCGGCCAGTTCACCACAAGCTATACGCCATTATCTGTCGACATAAAGTGTTTCACAGTACTACTGCTGGCAGCTCCTCGGTTTGCAGATGTATTTCGCATGTTGACGAGGCATTTGGCTACCTTAAGAGAGTCATAGTTACTCCTGCCACTTGCTCCCCGTTCTACCACAGTCACATCTACAAGCTTACTCTGGCCAGTTCACCAGAAGCGATACGCCATTATTTGTTGACCTTAAGACTTTCACAGTACTCCTTGCGGGAGCTCCTCGGGATTGCCAATGTAATTCGCCTTTTGACGAGGCATTTGGCTACCCTAAGAGAGTCATAGTTACTCCTGCCAGTTGCTCCCCGTTTTACCACAGTCACATCTACAAGCTTACTCTGGCCGTTCACCAGAAGCGATACGCCATTATTTGTTGACCTTAAGACTTTCACAGTACTCCTTCCGGGAGCTCATCGAGAATGCCGATGTTTTTCGCCTGTTGACGAGGCATTTTTCTACCTTAAGAGAGTCATTGTTACACCTGCCAAATGCTCGCCGTTAACCACAGCCACATTTTCAAGCTTCCTCTGGCCCAGTTCACCTGAAGCGGTACACCATTATTTGTCGGCTTTGAGACCTTCACTGTACTCCTGCCGGGAGCACCTCGAGTTTGCCGATGTATTTCGCCTATTGACGAGGCATTTGGCTACCTTAAGAGAGTCATAGTTACTCCTACCACTTGCACCCAGATTTATCACTGTCACATCCTCAAGCTTTCTCCGGTCAGTTCACCACAAGCGATACGCCATTATCTGTCGACATAAAGTGTTTCACAGTACTACTGCTGGCAGCTCCTCGGTTTGCAGATGTATTTCGCGTGTTGACGAGGCATTTGGCTACCTTAAGAGAGTCATAGTTACTCCTGCCACTTGCTCCCCGTTCTACCACAGTCACATCTACAAGCTTACTCTGGCCAGTTCACCAGAAGCGATACGCCATTATTTGTTGACCTTAAGACTTTCACAGTACTCCTTGCGGGAGCTCCTCGGGATTGCCAATGTAATTCGCCTTTTGACGAGGCATTTGGCTACTCTAAGAGAGTCATAGTTACTCCTGCCAGTTGCTCCCCGTTTTACCACAGTCACATCTACAAGCTTACTCTGGCCGTTCACCAGAAGCGATACGCCATTATTTGTTGACCTTAAGACTTTCACAGTACTCCTTCCGGGAGCTCATCGAGAATGCCGATGTTTTTCGCCTGTTGACGAGGCATTTTTCTACCTTAAGAGAGTCATTGTTACACCTGCCAAATGCTCGCCGTTAGCCACAGCCACATTTTCAAGCTTCCTCTGGCCCAGTTCACCTGAAGCGGTACACCATTATTTGTCGGCTTTGAGACCTTCACTGTACTCCTGCCGGGAGCACCTCGAGTTTGCACCTTGCACCCAGATTTATCACTGTCACATCCTCAAGCTTTCTCCGGCCAGTTCACCACAAGCGATACGCCATTATCTGTCGACATAAAGTGTTTCACAGTACTACTGCTGGCAGCTCCTCGGTTTGCAGATGTATTTCGCATGTTGACGAGGCATTAGGCTACCTTAAGAGAGTCATAGTTACTCCTGCCACTTGCTCCCCGTTCTACCACAGTCACATCTACAAGCTTACTCTGGCCAGTTCACCAGAAGCGATACGCCATTATTTGTTGACCTTAAGACTTTCACAGTACTCCTTGCGGGAGCTCCTCGGGATTGCCAATGTAATTCGCCTTTTGACGAGGCATTTGGCTACCCTAAGAGAGTCATAGTTACTCCTGCCAGTTGCTCCCCGTTTTACCACAGTCACATCTACAAGCTTACTCTGGCCGTTCACCAGAAGCGATACGCCATTATTTGTTGACCTTAAGACTTTCACAGTACTCCTTCCGGGAGCTCATCGAGAATGCCGGTGTTTTTCGCCTGTTGACGAGGCATTTTTCTACCTTAAGAGAGTCATTGTTACACCTGCCAAATGCTCGCCGTTAACCACAGCCACATTTTCAAGCTTCCTCTGGCCCAGTTCACCTGAAGCGGTACACCATTATTTGTCGGCTTTGAGACCTTCACTGCACTCCTGCCGGGAGCACCTCGAGTTTGCCGATGTATTTCGCCTATTGACGAGGCATTTGGCTACCTTAAGAGGGTCATAGTTACTCCTACCACTTGCACCCAGATTTATCACTGTCACATCCTCAAGCTTTCTCCGGCCAGTTCACCACAAGCGATACGCCATTATCTGTCGACATAAAGTGTTTCACAGTACTACTGCTGGCAGCTCCTCGGTTTGCAGATGTATTTCGCGTGTTGACAAGGCATTTGGCTACCTTAAGAGAGTCATAGTTACTCCTGCCACTTGCTCCCCGTTCTACCACAGTCACATCTACAAGCTTACTCTGGCCAGTTCACCAGAAGCGATACGCCATTATTTGTTGACCTTAAGACTTTCACAGTACTCCTTGCGGGAGCTCCTCGGGATTGCCAATGTAATTCGCCTTTTGACGAGGCATTTGGCTACTCTAAGAGAGTCATAGTTACTCCTGCCAGTTGCTCCCCGTTTTACCACAGTCACATCTACAAGCTTACTCTGGCCGTTCACCAGAAGCGATACGCCATTATTTGTTGACCTTAAGACTTTCACAGTACTCCTTCCGGGAGCTCATCGAGAATGCCGATGTTTTTCGCCTGTTGACGAGGCATTTTTCTACCTTAAGAGAGTCATTGTTACACCTGCCAAATGCTCGCCGTTAGCCACAGCCACATTTTCAAGCTTCCTCTGGCCCAGTTCACCTGAAGCGGTACACCATTATTTGTCGGCTTTGAGACCTTCACTGTACTCCTGCCGGGAGCACCTCGAGTTTGCACCTTGCACCCAGATTTATCACTGTCACATCCTCAAGCTTTCTCCGGCCAGTTCACCACAAGCGATACGCCATTATCTGTCGACATAAAGTGTTTCACAGTACTACTGCTGGCAGCTCCTCGGTTTGCAGATGTATTTCGCATGTTGACGAGGCATTTGGCTACCTTAAGAGAGTCATAGTTACTCCTGCCACTTGCTCCCAGTTCTACCACAGTCACATCTACAAGCTTACTCTGGCCAGTTCACCAGAAGCGATACGCCATTATTTGTTGACCTTAAGACTTTCACAGTACTCCTTGCGGGAGCTCCTCGGGATTGCCAATGTAATTCGCCTTTTGACGAGGCATTTGGCTACTCTAAGAGAGTCATAGTTACTCCTGCCAGTTGCTCCCCGTTTTACCACAGTCACATCTACAAGCTTACTCTGGCCGTTCACCAGAAGCGATACGCCATTATTTGTTGACCTTAAGACTTTCACAGTACTCCTTCCGGGAGCTCATCGAGAATGCCGATGTTTTTCGCCTGTTGACGAGGCATTTTTCTACCTTAAGAGAGTCATTGTTACACCTGCCAAATGCTCGCCGTTAGCCACAGCCACATTTTCAAGCTTCCTCTGGCCCAGTTCACCTGAAGCGGTACACCATTATTTGTCGGCTTTGAGACCTTCACTGTACTCCTGCCGGGAGCACCTCGAGTTTGCACCTTGCACCCAGATTTATCACTGTCACATCCTCAAGCTTTCTCCGGCCAGTTCACCACAAGCGATACGCCATTATCTGTCGACATAAAGTGTTTCACAGTACTACTGCTGGCAGCTCCTCGGTTTGCAGATGTATTTCGCATGTTGACGAGGCATTTGGCTACCTTAAGAGAGTCATAGTTACTCCTGCCACTTGCTCCCCGTTCTACCACAGTCACATCTACAAGCTTACTCTGGCCAGTTCACCAGAAGCGATACGCCATTATTTGTTGACCTTAAGACTTTCACAGTACTCCTTGCGGGAGCTCCTCGGGATTGCCAATGTAATTCGCCTTTTGACGAGGCATTTGGCTACTCTAAGAGAGTCATAGTTACTCCTGCCAGTTGCTCCCCGTTTTACCACAGTCACATCTACAAGCTTACTCTGGCCGTTCACCAGAAGCGATACGCCATTATTTGTTGACCTTAAGACTTTCACAGTACTCCTTCCGGGAGCTCATCGAGAATGCCGATGTTTTTCGCCTGTTGACGAGGCATTTTTCTACCTTAAGAGAGTCATTGTTACACCTGCCAAATGCTCGCCGTTAGCCACAGCCACATTTTCAAGCTTCCTCTGGCCCAGTTCACCTGAAGCGGTACACCATTATTTGTCGGCTTTGAGGCCTTCACTGTACTCCTGCCGGGAGCACCTCGAGTTTGCACCTTGCACCCAGATTTATCACTGTCACATCCTCAAGCTTTCTCCGGCCAGTTCACCACAAGCGATACGCCATTATCTGTCGACATAAAGTGTTTCACAGTACTACTGCTGGCAGCTCCTCGGTTTGCAGATGTATTTCGCATGTTGACGAGGCATTTGGCTACCTTAAGAGAGTCATAGTTACTCCTGCCACTTGCTCCCCGTTCTACCACAGTCACATCTACAAGCTTACTCTGGCCAGTTCACCAGAAGCGATACGCCATTATTTGTTGACCTTAAGACTTTCACAGTACTCCTTGCGGGAGCTCCTCGGGATTGCCAATGTAATTCGCCTTTTGACGAGGCATTTGGCTACCCTAAGAGAGTCATAGTTACTCCTGCCAGTTGCTCCCCGTTTTACCACAGTCACATCTACAAGCTTACTCTGGCCGTTCACCAGAAGCGATACGCCATTATTTGTTGACCTTAAGACTTTCACAGTACTCCTTCCGGGAGCTCATCGAGAATGCCAATGTTTTTCGCCTGTTGACGAGGCATTTTTCTACCTTAAGAGAGTCATTGTTACACCTGCCAAATGCTCGCCGTTAACCACAGCCACATTTTCAAGCTTCCTCTGGCCCAGTTCACCTGAAGCGGTACACCATTATTTGTCGGCTTTGAGACCTTCACTGTACTCCTGCCGGGAGCACCTCGAGTTTGCCGATGTATTTCGCCTATTGACGAGGCATTTGGCTACCTTAAGAGAGTCATAGTTACTCCTACCACTTGCACCCAGATTTATCACTGTCACATCCTCAAGCTTTCTCCGGCCAGTTCACCACAAGCTATACGCCATTATCTGTCGACATAAAGTGTTTCACAGTACTACTGCTGGCAGCTCCTCGGTTTGCAGATGTATTTCGCATGTTGACGAGGCATTTGGCTACCTTAAGAGAGTCATAGTTACTCCTGCCACTTGCTCCCCGTTCTACCACAGTCACATCTACAAGCTTACTCTGGCCAGTTCACCAGAAGCGATACGCCATTATTTGTTGACCTTAAGACTTTCACAGTACTCCTTGCGGGAGCTCCTCGGGATTGCCAATGTAATTCGCCTTTTGACGAGGCATTTGGCTACCCTAAGAGAGTCATAGTTACTCCTGCCAGTTGCTCCCCGTTTTACCACAGTCACATCTACAAGCTTACTCTGGCCGTTCACCAGAAGCGATACGCCATTATTTGTTGACCTTAAGACTTTCACAGTACTCCTTCCGGGAGCTCATCGAGAATGCCGATGTTTTTCGCCTGTTGACGAGGCATTTTTCTACCTTAAGAGAGTCATTGTTACACCTGCCAAATGCTCGCCGTTAACCACAGCCACATTTTCAAGCTTCCTCTGGCCCAGTTCACCTGAAGCGGTACACCATTATTTGTCGGCTTTGAGACCTTCACTGTACTCCTGCCGGGAGCACCTCGAGTTTGCCGATGTATTTCGCCTATTGACGAGGCATTTGGCTACCTTAAGAGAGTCATAGTTACTCCTACCACTTGCACCCAGATTTATCACTGTCACATCCTCAAGCTTTCTCCGGTCAGTTCACCACAAGCGATACGCCATTATCTGTCGACATAAAGTGTTTCACAGTACTACTGCTGGCAGCTCCTCGGTTTGCAGATGTATTTCGCGTGTTGACGAGGCATTTGGCTACCTTAAGAGAGTCATAGTTACTCCTGCCACTTGCTCCCCGTTCTACCACAGTCACATCTACAAGCTTACTCTGGCCAGTTCACCAGAAGCGATACGCCATTATTTGTTGACCTTAAGACTTTCACAGTACTCCTTGCGGGAGCTCCTCGGGATTGCCAATGTAATTCGCCTTTTGACGAGGCATTTGGCTACTCTAAGAGAGTCATAGTTACTCCTGCCAGTTGCTCCCCGTTTTACCACAGTCACATCTACAAGCTTACTCTGGCCGTTCACCAGAAGCGATACGCCATTATTTGTTGACCTTAAGACTTTCACAGTACTCCTTCCGGGAGCTCATCGAGAATGCCGATGTTTTTCGCCTGTTGACGAGGCATTTTTCTACCTTAAGAGAGTCATTGTTACACCTGCCAAATGCTCGCCGTTAGCCACAGCCACATTTTCAAGCTTCCTCTGGCCCAGTTCACCTGAAGCGGTACACCATTATTTGTCGGCTTTGAGACCTTCACTGTACTCCTGCCGGGAGCACCTCGAGTTTGCACCTTGCACCCAGATTTATCACTGTCACATCCTCAAGCTTTCTCCGGCCAGTTCACCACAAGCGATACGCCATTATCTGTCGACATAAAGTGTTTCACAGTACTACTGCTGGCAGCTCCTCGGTTTGCAGATGTATTTCGCATGTTGACGAGGCATTAGGCTACCTTAAGAGAGTCATAGTTACTCCTGCCACTTGCTCCCCGTTCTACCACAGTCACATCTACAAGCTTACTCTGGCCAGTTCACCAGAAGCGATACGCCATTATTTGTTGACCTTAAGACTTTCACAGTACTCCTTGCGGGAGCTCCTCGGGATTGCCAATGTAATTCGCCTTTTGACGAGGCATTTGGCTACCCTAAGAGAGTCATAGTTACTCCTGCCAGTTGCTCCCCGTTTTACCACAGTCACATCTACAAGCTTACTCTGGCCGTTCACCAGAAGCGATACGCCATTATTTGTTGACCTTAAGACTTTCACAGTACTCCTTCCGGGAGCTCATCGAGAATGCCGGTGTTTTTCGCCTGTTGACGAGGCATTTTTCTACCTTAAGAGAGTCATTGTTACACCTGCCAAATGCTCGCCGTTAACCACAGCCACATTTTCAAGCTTCCTCTGGCCCAGTTCACCTGAAGCGGTACACCATTATTTGTCGGCTTTGAGACCTTCACTGCACTCCTGCCGGGAGCACCTCGAGTTTGCCGATGTATTTCGCCTATTGACGAGGCATTTGGCTACCTTAAGAGGGTCATAGTTACTCCTACCACTTGCACCCAGATTTATCACTGTCACATCCTCAAGCTTTCTCCGGCCAGTTCACCACAAGCGATACGCCATTATCTGTCGACATAAAGTGTTTCACAGTACTACTGCTGGCAGCTCCTCGGTTTGCAGATGTATTTCGCGTGTTGACAAGGCATTTGGCTACCTTAAGAGAGTCATAGTTACTCCTGCCACTTGCTCCCCGTTCTACCACAGTCACATCTACAAGCTTACTCTGGCCAGTTCACCAGAAGCGATACGCCATTATTTGTTGACCTTAAGACTTTCACAGTACTCCTTGCGGGAGCTCCTCGGGATTGCCAATGTAATTCGCCTTTTGACGAGGCATTTGGCTACTCTAAGAGAGTCATAGTTACTCCTGCCAGTTGCTCCCCGTTTTACCACAGTCACATCTACAAGCTTACTCTGGCCGTTCACCAGAAGCGATACGCCATTATTTGTTGACCTTAAGACTTTCACAGTACTCCTTCCGGGAGCTCATCGAGAATGCCGATGTTTTTCGCCTGTTGACGAGGCATTTTTCTACCTTAAGAGAGTCATTGTTACACCTGCCAAATGCTCGCCGTTAGCCACAGCCACATTTTCAAGCTTCCTCTGGCCCAGTTCACCTGAAGCGGTACACCATTATTTGTCGGCTTTGAGACCTTCACTGTACTCCTGCCGGGAGCACCTCGAGTTTGCACCTTGCACCCAGATTTATCACTGTCACATCCTCAAGCTTTCTCCGGCCAGTTCACCACAAGCGATACGCCATTATCTGTCGACATAAAGTGTTTCACAGTACTACTGCTGGCAGCTCCTCGGTTTGCAGATGTATTTCGCATGTTGACGAGGCATTTGGCTACCTTAAGAGAGTCATAGTTACTCCTGCCACTTGCTCCCAGTTCTACCACAGTCACATCTACAAGCTTACTCTGGCCAGTTCACCAGAAGCGATACGCCATTATTTGTTGACCTTAAGACTTTCACAGTACTCCTTGCGGGAGCTCCTCGGGATTGCCAATGTAATTCGCCTTTTGACGAGGCATTTGGCTACTCTAAGAGAGTCATAGTTACTCCTGCCAGTTGCTCCCCGTTTTACCACAGTCACATCTACAAGCTTACTCTGGCCGTTCACCAGAAGCGATACGCCATTATTTGTTGACCTTAAGACTTTCACAGTACTCCTTCCGGGAGCTCATCGAGAATGCCGATGTTTTTCGCCTGTTGACGAGGCATTTTTCTACCTTAAGAGAGTCATTGTTACACCTGCCAAATGCTCGCCGTTAGCCACAGCCACATTTTCAAGCTTCCTCTGGCCCAGTTCACCTGAAGCGGTACACCATTATTTGTCGGCTTTGAGACCTTCACTGTACTCCTGCCGGGAGCACCTCGAGTTTGCACCTTGCACCCAGATTTATCACTGTCACATCCTCAAGCTTTCTCCGGCCAGTTCACCACAAGCGATACGCCATTATCTGTCGACATAAAGTGTTTCACAGTACTACTGCTGGCAGCTCCTCGGTTTGCAGATGTATTTCGCATGTTGACGAGGCATTTGGCTACCTTAAGAGAGTCATAGTTACTCCTGCCACTTGCTCCCCGTTCTACCACAGTCACATCTACAAGCTTACTCTGGCCAGTTCACCAGAAGCGATACGCCATTATTTGTTGACCTTAAGACTTTCACAGTACTCCTTGCGGGAGCTCCTCGGGATTGCCAATGTAATTCGCCTTTTGACGAGGCATTTGGCTACCCTAAGAGAGTCATAGTTACTCCTGCCAGTTGCTCCCCGTTTTACCACAGTCACATCTACAAGTTTACTCTGGCCGTTCACCAGAAGCGATACGCCATTATTTGTTGACCTTAAGACTTTAACAGTACTCCTTCCGGGAGCTCATCGAGAATGCCGATGTTTTTCGCCTGTTGACGAGGCATTTTTCTACCTTAAGAGAGTCATTGTTACACCTGCCAAATGCTCGCCGTTAACCACAGCCACATTTTCAAGCTTCCTCTGGCCCAGTTCACCTGAAGCGGTACACCATTATTTGTCGGCTTTGAGACCTTCACTGTACTCCTGCCGGGAGCACCTCGAGTTTGCCGATGTATTTCGCCTATTGACGAGGCATTTGGCTACCTTAAGAGAGTCATAGTTACTCCTACCACTTGCACCCAGATTTATCACTGTCACATCCTCAAGCTTTCTCCGGCCAGTTCACCACAAGCGATACGCCATTATCTGTCGACATAAAGTATTTCACAGTACTACTGCTGGCAGCTCCTCGGTTTGCAGATGTATTTCGCATGTTGACGAGGCATTTGGCTACCTTAAGAGAGTCATAGTTACTCCTGCCACTTGCTCCCCGTTCTACCACAGTCACATCTACAAGCTTACTCTGGCCAGTTCACCAGAAGCGATACGCCATTATTTGTTGACCTTAAGACTTTCACAGTACTCCTTGCGGGAGCTCCTCGGGATTGCCAATGTAATTCGCCTTTTGACGAGGCATTTGGCTACCCTAAGAGAGTAATAGTTACTCCTGCCAGTTGCTCCCCGTTTTACCGCAGTCACATCTACAAGCTTACTCTGGCCGTTCACCAGAAGCGATACGCCATTATTTGTTGACCTTAAGACTTTCACAGTACTCCTTCCGGGAGCTCATCGAGAATGCCGATGTTTTTCGCCTGTTGACGAGGCATTTTTCTACCTTAAGAGAGTCATTGTTACACCTGCCAAATGCTCGCCGTTAACCACAGCCACATTTTCAAGCTTCCTCTGGCCCAGTTCACCTGAAGCGGTACACCATTATTTGTCGGCTTTGAGACCTTCACTGTACTCCTGCCGGGAGCACCTCGAGTTTGCCGATGTATTTCGCCTATTGACGAGGCATTTGGCTACCTTAAGAGAGTCATAGTTACTCCTACCACTTGCACCCAGATTTATCACTGTCACATCCTCAAGCTTTCTCCGGCCAGTTCACCACAAGCGATACACCATTATCTGTCGACTAAAAGTGTTTCACAGTACTACTGCTGGCAGCTCCTCGGTTTGCAGATGTATTTCGCGTGTTGACGAGGCATTTGGCTACCTTAAGAGAGTCATAGTTACTCCTGCCACTTGCTCCCCGTTCTACCACAGTCACATCTACAAGCTTACTCTGGCCAGTTCACCAGAAGCGATACGCCATTATTTGTTGACCTTAAGACTTTCACAGTACTCCTTGCGGGAGCTCCTCGGGATTGCCAATGTAATTCGCCTTTTGACGAGGCATTTGGCTACTCTAAGAGAGTCATAGTTACTCCTGCCAGTTGCTCCCCGTTTTACCACAGTCACATCTACAAGCTTACTCTGGCCGTTCAGCAGAAGCGATACGCCATTATTTGTTGACCTTAAGACTTTCACAGTACTCCTTCCGGGAGCTCATCGAGAATGCCGATGTTTTTCGCCTGTTGACGAGGCATTTTTCTACCTTAAGAGAGTCATTGTTACACCTGCCAAATGCTCGCCGTTAACCACAGCCACATTTTCAAGCTTCCTCTGGCCCAGTTCACCTGAAGCGGTACACCATTATTTGTCGGCTTTGAGACCTTCACTGTACTCCTGCCGGGAGCACCTCGAGTTTGCCGATGTATATCGCCTATTGACGAGGCATTTGGCTACCTTAAGAGAGTCATAGTTACTCCTACCACTTGCACCCAGATTTATCACTGTCACATCCTCAAGCTTTCTCCGGCCAGTTCACCACAAGCGATACGCCATTATCTGTCGACATAAAGTGTTTCACAGTACTACTGCTGGCAGCTCCTCGGTTTGCAGATGTATTTCGCATGTTGACGAGGCATTTGGCTACCTTAAGAGAGTCATAGTTACTCCTGCCACTTGCTCCCCGTTCTACCACAGTCACATCTACAAGCTTACTCTGGCCAGTTCACCAGAAGCGATACGCCATTATTTGTTGACCTTAAGACTTTCACAGTACTCCTTGCGGGAGCTCCTCGGGATTGCCAATGTAATTCGCCTTTTGACGAGGCATTTGGCTACCCTAAGAGAGTCATAGTTACTCCTGCCAGTTGCTCCCCGTTTTACCACAGTCACATCTACAAGTTTACTCTGGCCGTTCACCAGAAGCGATACGCCATTATTTGTTGACCTTAAGACTTTCACAGTACTCCTTCCGGGAGCTCATCGAGAATGCCGATGTTTTTCGCCTGTTGACGAGGCATTTTTCTACCTTAAGAGAGTCATTGTTACACCTGCCAAATGCTCGCCGTTAACCACAGCCACATTTTCAAGCTTCCTCTGGCCCAGTTCACCTGAAGCGGTACACCATTATTTGTCGGCTTTGAGACCTTCACTGTACTCCTGCCGGGAGCACCTCGAGTTTGCCGATGTATTTCGCCTATTGACGAGGCATTTGGCTACCTTAAGAGAGTCATAGTTACTCCTACCACTTGCACCCAGATTTATCACTGTCACATCCTCAAGCTTTCTCCGGCCAGTTCACCACAAGCGATACGCCATTATCTGTCGACATAAAGTGTTTCACAGTACTACTGCTGGCAGCTCCTCGGTTTGCAGATGTATTTCGCATGTTGACGAGGCATTTGGCTACCTTAAGAGAGTCATAGTTACTCCTGCCACTTGCTCCCAGTTCTACCACAGTCACATCTACAAGCTTACTCTGGCCAGTTCACCAGAAGCGATACGCCTTTATTTGTTGACCTTAAGACTTTCACAGTACTCCTTGCGGGAGCTCCTCGGGATTGCCAATGTAATTCGCCTTTTGACGAGGCATTTGGCTACTCTAAGAGAGTCATAGTTACTCCTGCCAGTTGCTCCCCGTTTTACCACAGTCACATCTACAAGCTTACTCTGGCCGTTCACCAGAAGCGATACGCCATTATTTGTTGACCTTAAGACTTTCACAGTACTCCTTCCGGGAGCTCATCGAGAATGCCGATGTTTTTCGCCTGTTGACGAGGCATTTTTCTACCTTAAGAGAGTCATTGTTACACCTGCCAAATGCTCGCCGTTAGCCACAGCCACATTTTCAAGCTTCCTCTGGCCCAGTTCACCTGAAGCGGTACACCATTATTTGTCGGCTTTGAGACCTTCACTGTACTCCTGCCGGGAGCACCTCGAGTTTGCACCTTGCACCCAGATTTATCACTGTCACATCCTCAAGCTTTCTCCGGCCAGTTCACCACAAGCGATACGCCATTATCTGTCGACATAAAGTGTTTCACAGTACTACTGCTGGCAGCTCCTCGGTTTGCAGATGTATTTCGCATGTTGACGAGGCATTTGGCTACCTTAAGAGAGTCATAGTTACTCCTGCCACTTGCTCCCAGTTCTACCACAGTCACATCTACAAGCTTACTCTGGCCAGTTCACCAGAAGCGATACGCCTTTATTTGTTGACCTTAAGACTTTCACAGTACTCCTTGCGGGAGCTCCTCGGGATTGCCAATGTAATTCGCCTTTTGACGAGGCATTTGGCTACTCTAAGAGAGTCATAGTTACTCCTGCCAGTTGCTCCCCGTTTTACCACAGTCACATCTACAAGCTTACTCTGGCCGTTCACCAGAAGCGATACGCCATTATTTGTTGACCTTAAGACTTTCACAGTACTCCTTCCGGGAGCTCATCGAGAATGCCGATGTTTTTCGCCTGTTGACGAGGCATTTTTCTACCTTAAGAGAGTCATTGTTACACCTGCCAAATGCTCGCCGTTAGCCACAGCCACATTTTCAAGCTTCCTCTGGCCCAGTTCACCTGAAGCGGTACACCATTATTTGTCGGCTTTGAGACCTTCACTGTACTCCTGCCGGGAGCACCTCGAGTTTGCACCTTGCACCCAGATTTATCACTGTCACATCCTCAAGCTTTCTCCGGCCAGTTCACCACAAGCGATACGCCATTATCTGTCGACATAAAGTGTTTCACAGTACTACTGCTGGCAGCTCCTCGGTTTGCAGATGTATTTCGCATGTTGACGAGGCATTTGGCTACCTTAAGAGAGTCATAGTTACTCCTGCCACTTGCTCCCCGTTCTACCACAGTCACATCTACAAGCTTACTCTGGCCAGTTCACCAGAAGCGATACGCCATTATTTGTTGACCTTAAGACTTTCACAGTACTCCTTGCGGGAGCTCCTCGGGATTGCCAATGTAATTCGCCTTTTGACGAGGCATTTGGCTACCCTAAGAGAGTAATAGTTACTCCTGCCAGTTGCTCCCCGTTTTACCGCAGTCACATCTACAAGCTTACACTGGCCGTTCACCAGAAGCGATACGCCATTATTTGTTGACCTTAAGACTTTCACAGTACTCCTTCCGGGAGCTCATCGAGAATGCCGATGTTTTTCGCCTGTTGACGAGGCATTTTTCTACCTTAAGAGAGTCATTGTTACACCTGCCAAATGCTCGCCGTTAACCACAGCCACATTTTCAAGCTTCCTCTGGCCCAGTTCACCTGAAGCGGTACACCATTATTTGTCGGCTTTGAGACCTTCACTGTACTCCTGCCGGGAGCACCTCGAGTTTGCCGATGTATTTCGCCTATTGACGAGGCATTTGGCTACCTTAAGAGAGTCATAGTTACTCCTACCACTTGCACCCAGATTTATCACTGTCACATCCACAAGCTTTCTCCGGCCAGTTCACCACAAGCGATACGCCATTATCTGTCGACATAAAGTGTTTCACAGTACTACTGCTGGCAGCTCCTCGGTTTGCAGATGTATTTCGCGTGTTGACGAGGCATTTGGCTACCTTAAGAGAGTCATAGTTACTCCTGCCACTTGCTCCCCGTTCTACCACAGTCACATCTACATGCTTACTCTGGCCAGTTCACCAGAAGCGATACGCCATTATTTGTTGACCTTAAGACTTTCACAGTACTCCTTGCGGGAGCTCCTCGGGATTGCCAATGTAATTCGCCTTTTGACGAGGCATTTGGCTACTCTAAGAGAGTCATAGTTACTCCTGCCAGTTGCTCCCCGTTTTACCACAGTCACATCTACAAGCTTACTCTGGCCGTTCACCAGAAGCGATACGCCATTATTTGTTGACCTTAAGACTTTCACAGTACTCCTTCCGGGAGCTCATCGAGAATGCCGATGTTTTTCGCCTGTTGACGAGGCATTTTTCTACCTTAAGAGAGTCATTGTTACACCTGCCAAATGCTCGCCGTTAGCCACAGCCACATTTTCAAGCTTCCTCTGGCCCAGTTCACCTGAAGCGGTACACCATTATTTGTCGGCTTTGAGACCTTCACTGTACTCCTGCCGGGAGCACCTCGAGTTTGCACCTTGCACCCAGATTTATCACTGTCACATCCTCAAGCTTTCTCCGGCCAGTTCACCACAAGCGATACGCCATTATCTGTCGACATAAAGTGTTTCACAGTACTACTGCTGGCAGCTCCTCGGTTTGCAGATGTATTTCGCATGTTGACGAGGCATTTGGCTACCTTAAGAGAGTCATAGTTACTCCTGCCACTTGCTCCCAGTTCTACCACAGTCACATCTACAAGCTTACTCTGGCCAGTTCACCAGAAGCGATACGCCTTTATTTGTTGACCTTAAGTCTTTCACAGTACTCCTTGCGGGAGCTCCTCGGGATTGCCAATGTAATTCGCCTTTTGACGAGGCATTTGGCTACTCTAAGAGAGTCATAGTTACTCCTGCCAGTTGCTCCCCGTTTTACCACAGTCACATCTACAAGCTTACTCTGGCCGTTCACCAGAAGCGATACGCCATTATTTGTTGACCTTAAGACTTTCACAGTACTCCTTCCGGGAGCTCATCGAGAATGCCGATGTTTTTCACCTGTTGACGAGGCATTTTTCTACCTTAAGAGAGTCATTGTTACACCTGCCAAATGCTCGCCGTTAGCCACAGCCACATTTTCAAGCTTCCTCTGGCCCAGTTCACCTGAAGCGGTACACCATTATTTGTCGGCTTTGAGACCTTCACTGTACTCCTGCCGGGAGCACCTCGAGTTTGCACCTTGCACCCAGATTTATCACTGTCACATCCTCAAGCTTTCTCCGGCCAGTTCACCACAAGCGATACGCCATTATCTGTCGACATAAAGTGTTTCACAGTACTACTGCTGGCAGCTCCTCGGTTTGCAGATGTATTTCGCATGTTGACGAGGCATTTGGCTACCTTAAGAGAGTCATAGTTACTCCTGCCACTTGCTCCCAGTTCTACCACAGTCACATCTACAAGCTTACTCTGGCCAGTTCACCAGAAGCGATACGCCATTATTTGTTGACCTTAAGACTTTCACAGTACTCCTTGCGGGAGCTCCTCGGGATTGCCAATGTAATTCGCCTTTTGACGAGGCATTTGGCTACTCTAAGAGAGTCATAGTTACTCCTGCCAGTTGCTCCCCGTTTTACCACAGTCACATCTACAAGCTTACTCTGGCCGTTCACCAGAAGCGATACGCCATTATTTGTTGACCTTAAGACTTTCACAGTACTCCTTCCGGGAGCTCATCGAGAATGCCGATGTTTTTCGCCTGTTGACGAGGCATTTTTCTACCTTAAGAGAGTCATTGTTACACCTGCCAAATGCTCGCCGTTAGCCACAGCCACATTTTCAAGCTTCCTCTGGCCCAGTTCACCTGAAGCGGTACACCATTATTTGTCGGCTTTGAGACCTTCACTGTACTCCTGCCGGGAGCACCTCGAGTTTGCCGATGTATTTCGCCTATTGACGAGGCATTTGGCTACCTTAAGAGAGTCATAGTTACTCCTACCACTTGCACCCAGATTTATCACTGTCACATCCTCAAGCTTTCTCCGGCCAGTTCACCACAAGCGATACGCCATTATCTGTCGACATAAAGTGTTTCACAGTACTACTGCTGGCAGCTCCTCGGTTTGCAGATGTATTTCGCGTGTTGACGAGGCATTTGGCTACCTTAAGAGAGTCATAGTTACTCCTGCCACTTGCTCCCCGTTCTACCACAGTCACATCTACAAGCTTACTCTGGCCAGTTCACCAGAAGCGATACGCCATTATTTGTTGACCTTAAGACTTTCACAGTACTCCTTGCGGGAGCTCCTCGGGATTGCCAATGTAATTCGCCTTTTGACGAGGCATTTGGCTACCCTAAGAGAGTCATAGTTACTCCTGCCAGTTGCTCCCCGTTTTACCACAGTCACATCTACAAGTTTACTCTGGCCGTTCACCAGAAGCGATACGCCATTATTTGTTGACCTTAAGACTTTCACAGTACTCCTTCCGGGAGCTCATCGAGAATGCCGATGTTTTTCGCCTGTTGACGAGGCATTTTTCTACCTTAAGAGAGTCATTGTTACACCTGCCAAATGCTCGCCGTTAACCACAGCCACATTTTCAAGCTTCCTCTGGCCCAGTTCACCTGAAGCGGTACACCATTATTTGTCGGCTTTGAGACCTTCACTGTACTCCTGCCGGGAGCACCTCGAGTTTGCCGATGTATTTCGCCTATTGACGAGGCATTTGGCTACCTTAAGAGAGTCATAGTTACTCCTACCACTTGCACCCAGATTTATCACTGTCACATCCTCAAGCTTTCTCCGGCCAGTTCACCACAAGCGATACGCCATTATCTGTCGACATAAAGTGTTTCACAGTACTACTGCTGGCAGCTCCTCGGTTTGCAGATGTATTTCGCGTGTTGACGAGGCATTTGGCTACCTTAAGAGAGTCATAGTTACTCCTGCCACTTGCTCCCCGTTCTACCACAGTCACATCTACAAGCTTACTCTGGCCAGTTCACCAGAAGCGATACGCCATTATTTGTTGACCTTAAGACTTTCACAGTACTCCTTGCGGGAGCTCCTCGGGATTGCCAATGTAATTCGCCTTTTGACGAGGCATTTGGCTACTCTAAGAGAGTCATAGTTACTCCTGCCAGTTGCTCCCCGTTTTACCACAGTCACATCTACAAGCTTACTCTGGCCGTTCACCAGAAGCGATACGCCATTATTTGTTGACCTTAAGACTTTCACACTACTCCTTGCGGGAGCTCCTCGGGATTGCCAATGTAATTCGCCTTTTGACGAGGCATTTGGCTACCCTAAGAGAGTAATAGTTACTCCTGCCAGTTGCTCCCCGTTTTACCGCAGTCACATCTACAAGCTTACTCTGGCCGTTCACCAGAAGCGATACGCCATTATTTGTTGACCTTAAGACTTTCACAGTACTCCTTCCGGGAGCTCATCGAGAATGCCGATGTTTTTCGCCTGTTGACGAGGCATTTTTCTACCTTAAGAGAGTCATTGTTACACCTGCCAAATGCTCGCCGTTAACCACAGCCACATTTTCAAGCTTCCTCTGGCCCAGTTCACCTGAAGCGGTACACCATTATTTGTCGGCTTTGAGACCTTCACTGTACTCCTGCCGGGAGCACCTCGAGTTTGCCGATGTATTTCGCCTATTGACGAGGCATTTGGCTACCTTAAGAGAGTCATAGTTACTCCTACCACTTGCACCCAGATTTATCACTGTCACATCCTCAAGCTTTCTCCGGCCAGTTCACCACAAGCGATACGCCATTATCTGTCGACATAAAGTGTTTCACAGTACTACTGCTGGCAGCTCCTCGGTTTGCAGATGTATTTCGCGTGTTGACGAGGCATTTGGCTACCTTAAGAGAGTCATAGTTACTCCTGCCACTTGCTCCCCGTTCTACCACAGTCACATCTACATGCTTACTCTGGCCAGTTCACCAGAAGCGATACGCCATTATTTGTTGACCTTAAGACTTTCACAGTACTCCTTGCGGGAGCTCCTCGGGATTGCCAATGTAATTCGCCTTTTGACGAGGCATTTGGCTACCCTAAGAGAGTCATAGTTACTCCTGCCAGTTGCTCCCCGTTTTACCACAGTCACATCTACAAGTTTACTCTGGCCGTTCACCAGAAGCGATACGCCATTATTTGTTGACCTTAAGACTTTCACAGTACTCCTTCCGGGAGCTCATCGAGAATGCCGATGTTTTTCGCCTGTTGACGAGGCATTTTTCTACCTTAAGAGAGTCATTGTTACACCTGCCAAATGCTCGCCGTTAACCACAGCCACATTTTCAAGCTTCCTCTGGCCCAGTTCACCTGAAGCGGTACACCATTATTTGTCGGCTTTGAGACCTTCACTGTACTCCTGCCGGGAGCACCTCGAGTTTGCCGATGTATTTCGCCTATTGACGAGGCATTTGGCTACCTTAAGAGAGTCATAGTTACTCCTACCACTTGCACCCAGATTTATCACTGTCACATCCTCAAGCTTTCTCCGGCCAGTTCACCACAAGCGATACGCCATTATCTGTCGACATAAAGTGTTTCACAGTACTACTGCTGGCAGCTCCTCGGTTTGCAGATGTATTTCGCGTGTTGACGAGGCATTTGGCTACCTTAAGAGAGTCATAGTTACTCCTGCCACTTGCTCCCCGTTCTACCACAGTCACATCTACAAGCTTACTCTGGCCAGTTCACCAGAAGCGATACGCCATTATTTGTTGACCTTAAGACTTTCACAGTACTCCTTGCGGGAGCTCCTCGGGATTGCCAATGTAATTCGCCTTTTGACGAGGCATTTGGCTACTCTAAGAGAGTCATAGTTACTCCTGCCAGTTGCTCCCCGTTTTACCACAGTCACATCTACAAGCTTACTCTGGCCGTTCACCAGAAGCGATACGCCATTATTTGTTGACCTTAAGACTTTCACACTACTCCTTGCGGGAGCTCCTCGGGATTGCCAATGTAATTCGCCTTTTGACGAGGCATTTGGCTACCCTAAGAGAGTAATAGTTACTCCTGCCAGTTGCTCCCCGTTTTACCGCAGTCACATCTACAAGCTTACTCTGGCCGTTCACCAGAAGCGATACGCCATTATTTGTTGACCTTAAGACTTTCACAGTACTCCTTCCGGGAGCTCATCGAGAATGCCGATGTTTTTCGCCTGTTGACGAGGCATTTTTCTACCTTAAGAGAGTCATTGTTACACCTGCCAAATGCTCGCCGTTAACCACAGCCACATTTTCAAGCTTCCTCTGGCCCAGTTCACCTGAAGCGGTACACCATTATTTGTCGGCTTTGAGACCTTCACTGTACTCCTGCCGGGAGCACCTCGAGTTTGCCGATGTATTTCGCCTATTGACGAGGCATTTGGCTACCTTAAGAGAGTCATAGTTACTCCTACCACTTGCACCCAGATTTATCACTGTCACATCCTCAAGCTTTCTCCGGCCAGTTCACCACAAGCGATACGCCATTATCTGTCGACATAAAGTGTTTCACAGTACTACTGCTGGCAGCTCCTCGGTTTGCAGATGTATTTCGCGTGTTGACGAGGCATTTGGCTACCTTAAGAGAGTCATAGTTACTCCTGCCACTTGCTCCCCGTTCTACCACAGTCACATCTACATGCTTACTCTGGCCAGTTCACCAGAAGCGATACGCCATTATTTGTTGACCTTAAGACTTTCACAGTACTCCTTGCGGGAGCTCCTCGGGATTGCCAATGTAATTCGCCTTTTGACGAGGCATTTGGCTACTCTAAGAGAGTCATAGTTACTCCTGCCAGTTGCTCCCCGTTTTACCACAGTCACATCTACAAGCTTACTCTGGCCGTTCACCAGAAGCGATACGCCATTATTTGTTGACCTTAAGACTTTCACAGTACTCCTTCCGGGAGCTCATCGAGAATGCCGATGTTTTTCGCCTGTTGACGAGGCATTTTTCTACCTTAAGAGAGTCATTGTTACACCTGCCAAATGCTCGCCGTTAGCCACAGCCACATTTTCAAGCTTCCTCTGGCCCAGTTCACCTGAAGCGGTACACCATTATTTGTCGGCTTTGAGACCTTCACTGTACTCCTGCCGGGAGCACCTCGAGTTTGCACCTTGCACCCAGATTTATCACTGTCACATCCTCAAGCTTTCTCCGGCCAGTTCACCACAAGCGATACGCCATTATCTGTCGACATAAAGTGTTTCACAGTACTACTGCTGGCAGCTCCTCGGTTTGCAGATGTATTTCGCATGTTGACGAGGCATTTGGCTACCTTAAGAGAGTCATAGTTACTCCTGCCACTTGCTCCCAGTTCTACCACAGTCACATCTACAAGCTTACTCTGGCCAGTTCACCAGAAGCGATACGCCTTTATTTGTTGACCTTAAGACTTTCACAGTACTCCTTGCGGGAGCTCCTCGGGATTGCCAATGTAATTCGCCTTTTGACGAGGCATTTGGCTACTCTAAGAGAGTCATAGTTACTCCTGCCAGTTGCTCCCCGTTTTACCACAGTCACATCTACAAGCTTACTCTGGCCGTTCACCAGAAGCGATACGCCATTATTTGTTGACCTTAAGACTTTCACACTACTCCTTGCGGGAGCTCCTCGGGATTGCCAATGTAATTCGCCTTTTGACGAGGCATTTGGCTACCCTAAGAGAGTAATAGTTACTCCTGCCAGTTGCTCCCCGTTTTACCGCAGTCACATCTACAAGCTTACTCTGGCCGTTCACCAGAAGCGATACGCCATTATTTGTTGACCTTAAGACTTTCACAGTACTCCTTCCGGGAGCTCATCGAGAATGCCGATGTTTTTCGCCTGTTGACGAGGCATTTTTCTACCTTAAGAGAGTCATTGTTACACCTGCCAAATGCTCGCCGTTAACCACAGCCACATTTTCAAGCTTCCTCTGGCCCAGTTCACCTGAAGCGGTACACCATTATTTGTCGGCTTTGAGACCTTCACTGTACTCCTGCCGGGAGCACCTCGAGTTTGCCGATGTATTTCGCCTATTGACGAGGCATTTGGCTACCTTAAGAGAGTCATAGTTACTCCTACCACTTGCACCCAGATTTATCACTGTCACATCCTCAAGCTTTCTCCGGCCAGTTCACCACAAGCGATACGCCATTATCTGTCGACATAAAGTGTTTCACAGTACTACTGCTGGCAGCTCCTCGGTTTGCAGATGTATTTCGCGTGTTGACGAGGCATTTGGCTACCTTAAGAGAGTCATAGTTACTCCTGCCACTTGCTCCCCGTTCTACCACAGTCACATCTACATGCTTACTCTGGCCAGTTCACCAGAAGCGATACGCCATTATTTGTTGACCTTAAGACTTTCACAGTACTCCTTGCGGGAGCTCCTCGGGATTGCCAATGTAATTCGCCTTTTGACGAGGCATTTGGCTACTCTAAGAGAGTCATAGTTACTCCTGCCAGTTGCTCCCCGTTTTACCACAGTCACATCTACAAGCTTACTCTGGCCGTTCACCAGAAGCGATACGCCATTATTTGTTGACCTTAAGACTTTCACAGTACTCCTTCCGGGAGCTCATCGAGAATGCCGATGTTTTTCGCCTGTTGACGAGGCATTTTTCTACCTTAAGAGAGTCATTGTTACACCTGCCAAATGCTCGCCGTTAGCCACAGCCACATTTTCAAGCTTCCTCTGGCCCAGTTCACCTGAAGCGGTACACCATTATTTGTCGGCTTTGAGACCTTCACTGTACTCCTGCCGGGAGCACCTCGAGTTTGCACCTTGCACCCAGATTTATCACTGTCACATCCTCAAGCTTTCTCCGGCCAGTTCACCACAAGCGATACGCCATTATCTGTCGACATAAAGTGTTTCACAGTACTACTGCTGGCAGCTCCTCGGTTTGCAGATGTATTTCGCATGTTGACGAGGCATTTGGCTACCTTAAGAGAGTCATAGTTACTCCTGCCACTTGCTCCCAGTTCTACCACAGTCACATCTACAAGCTTACTCTGGCCAGTTCACCAGAAGCGATACGCCTTTATTTGTTGACCTTAAGACTTTCACAGTACTCCTTGCGGGAGCTCCTCGGGATTGCCAATGTAATTCGCCTTTTGACGAGGCATTTGGCTACTCTAAGAGAGTCATAGTTACTCCTGCCAGTTGCTCCCCGTTTTACCACAGTCACATCTACAAGCTTACTCTGGCCGTTCACCAGAAGCGATACGCCATTATTTGTTGACCTTAAGACTTTCACAGTACTCCTTCCGGGAGCTCATCGAGAATGCCGATGTTTTTCGCCTGTTGACGAGGCATTTTTCTACCTTAAGAGAGTCATTGTTACACCTGCCAAATGCTCGCCGTTAGCCACAGCCACATTTTCAAGCTTCCTCTGGCCCAGTTCACCTGAAGCGGTACACCATTATTTGTCGGCTTTGAGACCTTCACTGTACTCCTGCCGGGAGCACCTCGAGTTTGCACCTTGCACCCAGATTTATCACTGTCACATCCTCAAGCTTTCTCCGGCCAGTTCACCACAAGCGCTACGCCATTATCTGTCGACATAAAGTGTTTCACAGTACTACTGCTGGCAGCTCCTCGGTTTGCAGATGTATTTCGCGTGTTGACGAGGCATTTGGCTACCTTAAGAGAGTCATAGTTACTCCTGCCACTTGCTCCCCGTTCTACCACAGTCACATCTACATGCTTACTCTGGCCAGTTCACCAGAAGCGATACGCCATTATTTGTTGACCTTAAGACTTTCACAGTACTCCTTGCGGGAGCTCCTCGGGATTGCCAATGTAATTCGCCTTTTGACGAGGCATTTGGCTACTCTAAGAGAGTCATAGTTACTCCTGCCAGTTGCTCCCCGTTTTACCACAGTCACATCTACAAGCTTACTCTGGCCGTTCACCAGAAGCGATACGCCATTATTTGTTGACCTTAAGACTTTCACAGTACTCCTTCCGGGAGCTCATCGAGAATGCCGATGTTTTTCGCCTGTTGACGAGGCATTTTTCTACCTTAAGAGAGTCATTGTTACACCTGCCAAATGCTCGCCGTTAGCCACAGCCACATTTTCAAGCTTCCTCTGGCCCAGTTCACCTGAAGCGGTACACCATTATTTGTCGGCTTTGAGACCTTCACTGTACTCCTGCCGGGAGCACCTCGAGTTTGCACCTTGCACCCAGATTTATCACTGTCACATCCTCAAGCTTTCTCCGGCCAGTTCACCACAAGCGATACGCCATTATCTGTCGACATAAAGTGTTTCACAGTACTACTGCTGGCAGCTCCTCGGTTTGCAGATGTATTTCGCATGTTGACGAGGCATTTGGCTACCTTAAGAGAGTCATAGTTACTCCTGCCACTTGCTCCCAGTTCTACCACAGTCACATCTACAAGCTTACTCTGGCCAGTTCACCAGAAGCGATACGCCATTATTTGTTGACCTTAAGACTTTCACAGTACTCCTTGCGGGAGCTCCTCGGGATTGCCAATGTAATTCGCCTTTTGACGAGGCATTTGGCTACTCTAAGAGAGTCATAGTTACTCCTGCCAGTTGCTCCCCGTTTTACCACAGTCACATCTACAAGCTTACTCTGGCCGTTCACCAGAAGCGATACGCCATTATTTGTTGACCTTAAGACTTTCACAGTACTCCTTCCGGGAGCTCATCGAGAATGCCGATGTTTTTCGCCTGTTGACGAGGCATTTTTCTACCTTAAGAGAGTCATTGTTACACCTGCCAAATGCTCGCCGTTAGCCACAGCCACATTTTCAAGCTTCCTCTGGCCCAGTTCACCTGAAGCGGTACACCATTATTTGTCGGCTTTGAGACCTTCACTGTACTCCTGCCGGGAGCACCTCGAGTTTGCCGATGTATTTCGCCTATTGACGAGGCATTTGGCTACCTTAAGAGAGTCATAGTTACTCCTACCACTTGCACCCAGATTTATCACTGTCACATCCTCAAGCTTTCTCCGGCCAGTTCACCACAAGCGATACGCCATTATCTGTCGACATAAAGTGTTTCACAGTACTACTGCTGGCAGCTCCTCGGTTTGCAGATGTATTTCGCGTGTTGACGAGGCATTTGGCTACCTTAAGAGAGTCATAGTTACTCCTGCCACTTGCTCCCCGTTCTACCACAGTCACATCTACAAGCTTACTCTGGCCAGTTCACCAGAAGCGATACGCCATTATTTGTTGACCTTAAGACTTTCACAGTACTCCTTGCGGGAGCTCCTCGGGATTGCCAATGTAATTCGCCTTTTGACGAGGCATTTGGCTACCCTAAGAGAGTCATAGTTACTCCTGCCAGTTGCTCCCCGTTTTACCACAGTCACATCTACAAGTTTACTCTGGCCGTTCACCAGAAGCGATACGCCATTATTTGTTGACCTTAAGACTTTCACAGTACTCCTTCCGGGAGCTCATCGAGAATGCCGATGTTTTTCGCCTGTTGACGAGGCATTTTTCTACCTTAAGAGAGTCATTGTTACACCTGCCAAATGCTCGCCGTTAACCACAGCCACATTTTCAAGCTTCCTCTGGCCCAGTTCACCTGAAGCGGTACACCATTATTTGTCGGCTTTGAGACCTTCACTGTACTCCTGCCGGGAGCACCTCGAGTTTGCCGATGTATTTCGCCTATTGACGAGGCATTTGGCTACCTTAAGAGAGTCATAGTTACTCCTACCACTTGCACCCAGATTTATCACTGTCACATCCTCAAGCTTTCTCCGGCCAGTTCACCACAAGCGATACGCCATTATCTGTCGACATAAAGTGTTTCACAGTACTACTGCTGGCAGCTCCTCGGTTTGCAGATGTATTTCGCGTGTTGACGAGGCATTTGGCTACCTTAAGAGAGTCATAGTTACTCCTGCCACTTGCTCCCCGTTCTACCACAGTCACATCTACAAGCTTACTCTGGCCAGTTCACCAGAAGCGATACGCCATTATTTGTTGACCTTAAGACTTTCACAGTACTCCTTGCGGGAGCTCCTCGGGATTGCCAATGTAATTCGCCTTTTGACGAGGCATTTGGCTACTCTAAGAGAGTCATAGTTACTCCTGCCAGTTGCTCCCCGTTTTACCACAGTCACATCTACAAGCTTACTCTGGCCGTTCACCAGAAGCGATACGCCATTATTTGTTGACCTTAAGACTTTCACAGTACTCCTTCCGGGAGCTCATCGAGAATGCCGATGTTTTTCGCCTGTTGACGAGGCATTTTTCTACCTTAAGAGAGTCATTGTTACACCTGCCAAATGCTCGCCGTTAGCCACAGCCACATTTTCAAGCTTCCTCTGGCCCAGTTCACCTGAAGCGGTACACCATTATTTGTCGGCTTTGAGACCTTCACTGTACTCCTGCCGGGAGCACCTCGAGTTTGCACCTTGCACCCAGATTTATCACTGTCACATCCTCAAGCTTTCTCCGGCCAGTTCACCACAAGCGATACGCCATTATCTGTCGACATAAAGTGTTTCACAGTACTACTGCTGGCAGCTCCTCGGTTTGCAGATGTATTTCGCATGTTGACGAGGCATTTGGCTACCTTAAGAGAGTCATAGTTACTCCTGCCACTTGCTCCCCGTTCTACCACAGTCACATCTACAAGCTTACTCTGGCCAGTTCACCAGAAGCGATACGCCATTATTTGTTAACCTTAAGACTTTCACAGTACTCCTTGCGGGAGCTCCTCGGGATTGCCAATGTAATTCGCCTTTTGACGAGGCATTTGGCTACCCTAAGAGAGTAATAGTTACTCCTGCCAGTTGCTCCCCGTTTTACCGCAGTCACATCTACAAGCTTACTCTGGCCGTTCACCAGAAGCGATACGCCATTATTTGTTGACCTTAAGACTTTCACAGTACTCCTTCCGGGAGCTCATCGAGAATGCCGATGTTTTTCGCCTGTTGACGAGGCATTTTTCTACCTTAAGAGAGTCATTGTTACACCTGCCAAATGCTCGCCGTTAACCACAGCCACATTTTCAAGCTTCCTCTGGCCCAGTTCACCTGAAGCGGTACACCATTATTTGTCGGCTTTGAGACCTTCACTGTACTCCTGCCGGGAGCACCTCGAGTTTGCCGATGTATTTCGCCTATTGACGAGGCATTTGGCTACCTTAAGAGAGTCATAGTTACTCCTACCACTTGCACCCAGATTTATCACTGTCACATCCTCAAGCTTTCTCCGGCCAGTTCACCACAAGCGATACGCCATTATCTGTCGACATAAAGTGTTTCACAGTACTACTGCTGGCAGCTCCTCGGTTTGCAGATGTATTTCGCATGTTGACGAGGCATTTGGCTACCTTAAGAGAGTCATAGTTACTCCTGCCACTTGCTCCCCGTTATACCACAGTCACATCTACAAGCTTACTCTGGCCAGTTCACCAGAAGCGATACGCCATTATTTGTTGACCTTAAGACTTTCACAGTACTCCTTGCGGGAGCTCCTCGGGATTGCCAATGTAATTCGCCTTTTGACGAGGCATTTGGCTACCCTAAGAGAGTAATAGTTACTCCTGCCAGTTGCTCCCCGTTTTACCGCAGTCACATCTACAAGCTTACTCTGGCCGTTCACCAGAAGCGATACGCCATTATTTGTTGACCTTAAGACTTTCACAGTACTCCTTCCGGGAGCTCATCGAGAATGCCGATGTTTTTCGCCTGTTGACGAGGCATTTTTCTACCTTAAGAGAGTCATTGTTACACCTGCCAAATGCTCGCCGTTAACCACAGCCACATTTTCAAGCTTCCTCTGGCCAAGTTCACCTGAAGCGGTACACCATTATTTGTCGGCTTTGAGACCTTCACTGTACTCCTGCAGGGAGCACCTCGAGTTTGCCGATGTATTTCACCTATTGACGAGGCATTTGGCTACCTTAAGAGAGTCATAGTTACTCCTACCACTTGCACCCAGATTTATCACTGTCACATCCTCAAGCTTTCTCCGGCCAGTTCACCACAAGCGATACGCCATTATCTGTCGACATAAAGTGTTTCACAGTACTACTGCTGGCAGCTCCTCGGTTTGCAGATGTATTTCGCATGTTGACGAGGCATTTGGCTACCTTAAGAGAGTCATAGTTACTCCTGCCACTTGCTCCCCGTTCTACCACAGTCACATCTACAAGCTTACTCTGGCCAGTTCACCAGAAGCGATACGCCATTATTTGTTGACCTTAAGACTTTCACAGTACTCCTTGCGGGAGCTCCTCGGGATTGCCAATGTAATTCGCCTTTTGACGAGGCATTTGGCTACTCTAAGAGAGTCATAGTTACTCCTGCCAGTTGCTCCCCGTTTTACCACAGTCACATCTACAAGCTTACTCTGGCCGTTCACCAGAAGCGATACGCCATTATTTGTTGACCTTAAGACTTTCACAGTACTCCTTCCGGGAGCTCATCGAGAATGCCGATGTTTTTCGCCTGTTGACGAGGCATTTTTCTACCTTAAGAGAGTCATTGTTACACCTGCCAAATGCTCGCCGTTAACCACAGCCACATTTTCAAGCTTCCTCTGGCCCAGTTCACCTGAAGCGGTACACCATTATTTGTCGGCTTTGAGACCTTCACTGTACTCCTGCCGGGAGCACCTCGAGTTTGCCGATGTATTTCGCCTATTGACGAGGCATTTGGCTACCTTAAGAGAGTCATAGTTACTCCTACCACTTGCACCCAGATTTATCACTGTCACATCCTCAAGCTTTCTCCGGCCAGTTCACCACAAGCGAAACGCCATTATCTGTCGACATAAAGTGTTTCACAGTACTACTGCTGGCAGCTCCTCGGTTTGCAGATGTATTTCGCATGTTGACGAGTCATTTGGCTACCTTAAGAGAGTCATAGTTACTCCTGCCACTTGCTCCCCGTTATACCACAGTCACATCTACAAGCTTACTCTGGCCAGTTCACCAGAAGCGATACGCCATTATTTGTTGACCTTAAGACTTTCACAGTACTCCTTGCGGGAGCTCCTCGGGATTGCCAATGTAATTCGCCTTTTGACGAGGCATTTGGCTACTCTAAGAGAGTCATAGTTACTCCTGCCAGTTGCTCCCCGTTTTACCACAGTCACATCTACAAGCTTACTCTGGCCGTTCACCAGAAGCGATACGCCATTATTTGTTGACCTTAAGACTTTCACAGTACTCCTTCCGGGAGCTCATCGAGAATGCCGATGTTTTTCGCCTGTTGACGAGGCATTTTTCTACCTTAAGAGAGTCATTGTTACACCTGCCAAATGCTCGCCGTTAACCACAGCCACATTTTCAAGCTTCCTCTGGCCCAGTTCACCTGAAGCGGTACACCATTATTTGTCGGCTTTGAGACCTTCACTGTACTCCTGCCGGGAGCACCTCGAGTTTGCCGATGTATTTCGCCTATTGACGAGGCATTTGGCTACCTTAAGAGAGTCATAGTTACTCCTACCACTTGCACCCAGATTTATCACTGTCACATCCTCAAGCTTTCTCCGGCCAGTTCACCACAAGCGAAACGCCATTATCTGTCGACATAAAGTGTTTCACAGTACTACTGCTGGCAGCTCCTCGGTTTGCAGATGTATTTCGCATGTTGACGAGTCATTTGGCTACCTTAAGAGAGTCATAGTTACTCCTGCCACTTGCTCCCCGTTATACCACAGTCACATCTACAAGCTTACTCTGGCCAGTTCACCAGAAGCGATACGCCATTATTTGTTGACCTTAAGACTTTCACAGTACTCCTTGCGGGAGCTCCTCGGGATTGCCAATGTAATTCGCCTTTTGACGAGGCATTTGGCTACCCTAAGAGAGTAATAGTTACTCCTGCCAGTTGCTCCCCGTTTTACCGCAGTCCCATCTACAAGCTTACTCTGGCCGTTCACCAGAAGCGATACGCCATTATTTGTTGACCTTAAGACTTTCACAGTACTCCTTCCGGGAGCTCATCGAGAATGCCGATGTTTTTCGCCTGTTGACGAGGCATTTTTCTACCTTAAGAGAGTCATTGTTACACCTGCCAAATGCTCGCCGTTAACCACAGCCACATTTTCAAGCTTCCTCTGGCCCAGTTCACCTGAAGCGGTACACCATTATTTGTCGGCTTTGAGACCTTCACTGTACTCCTGCCGGGAGCACCTCGAGTTTGCCGATGTATTTCGCCTATTGACGAGGCATTTGGCTACCTTAAGAGAGTCATAGTTACTCCTACCACTTGCACCCAGATTTATCACTGTCACATCCTCAAGCTTTCTCCGGCCAGTTCACCACAAGCGATACGCCATTATCTGTCGACATAAAGTGTTTCACAGTACTACTGCTGGCAGCTCCTCGGTTTGCAGATGTATTTCGCGTGTTGACGAGGCATTTGGCTACCTTAAGAGAGTCATAGTTACTCCTGCCACTTGCTCCCCGTTCTACCACAGTCACATCTACAAGCTTACTCTGGCCAGTTCACCAGAAGCGATACGCCATTATTTGTTGACCTTAAGACTTTCACAGTACTCCTTGCGGGAGCTCCTCGGGATTGCCAATGTAATTCGCCTTTTGACGAGGCATTTGGCTACTCTAAGAGAGTCATAGTTACTCCTGCCAGTTGCTCCCCGTTTTACCACAGTCACATCTACAAGCTTACTCTGGCCGTTCACCAGAAGCGATACGCCATTATTTGTTGACCTTAAGTCTTTCACAGTACTCCTTCCGGGAGCTCATCGAGAATGCCGATGTTTTTCGCCTGTTGACGAGGCATTTTTCTACCTTAAGAGAGTCATTGTTACACCTGCCAAATGCTCGCCGTTAACCACAGCCACATTTTCAAGCTTCCTCTGGCCCAGTTCACCTGAAGCGGTACACCATTATTTGTCGGCTTTGAGACCTTCACTGTACTCCTGCCGGGAGCACCTCGAGTTTGCCGATGTATTTCGCCTATTGACGAGGCATTTGGCTACCTTAAGAGAGTCATAGTTACTCCTACCACTTGCACCCAGATTTATCACTGTCACATCCTCAAGCTTTCTCCGGCCAGTTCACCACAAGCGATACGCCATTATCTGTCGACATAAAGTGTTTCACAGTACTACTGCTGGCAGCTCCTCGGTTTGCAGATGTATTTCGCGTGTTGACGAGGCATTTGGCTACCTTAAGAGAGTCATAGTTACTCCTGCCACTTGCTCCCCGTTCTACCACAGTCACATCTACAAGCTTACTCTGGCCAGTTCACCAGAAGCGATACGCCATTATTTGTTGACCTTAAGACTTTCACAGTACTCCTTGCGGGAGCTCCTCGGGATTGCCAATGTAATTCGCCTTTTGACGAGGCATTTGGCTACCCTAAGAGAGTCATAGTTACTCCTGCCAGTTGCTCCCCGTTTTACCACAGTCACATCTACAAGCTTACTCTGGCCGTTCACCAGAAGCGATACGCCATTATTTGTTGACCTTAAGACTTTCACAGTACTCCTTGCGGGAGCTCCTCGGGATTGCCAATGTAATTCGCCTTTTGACGAGGCATTTGGCTACTCTAAGAGAGTCATAGTTACTCCTGCCAGTTGCTCCCCGTTTTACCACAGTCACATCTACAAGCTTACTCTGGCCGTTCACCAGAAGCGATACGCCATTATTTGTTGACCTTAAGACTTTCACAGTACTCCTTCCGGGAGCTCATCGAGAATGCCGATGTTTTTCGCCTGTTGACGAGGCATTTTTCTACCTTAAGAGAGTCATTGTTACACCTGCCAAATGCTCGCCGTTAACCACAGCCACATTTTCAAGCTTCCTCTGGCCCAGTTCACCTGAAGCGGTACACCATTATTTGTCGGCTTTGAGACCTTCACTGTACTCCTGCCGGGAGCACCTCGAGTTTGCCGATGTATTTCGCCTATTGACGAGGCATTTGGCTACCTTAAGAGAGTCATAGTTACTCCTACCACTTGCACCCAGATTTATCACTGTCACATCCTCAAGCTTTCTCCGGCCAGTTCACCACAAGCGAAACGCCATTATCTGTCGACATAAAGTGTTTCACAGTACTACTGCTGGCAGCTCCTCGGTTTGCAGATGTATTTCGCATGTTGACGAGTCATTTGGCTACCTTAAGAGAGTCATAGTTACTCCTGCCACTTGCTCCCCGTTATACCACAGTCACATCTACAAGCTTACTCTGGCCAGTTCACCAGAAGCGATACGCCATTATTTGTTGACCTTAAGACTTTCACAGTACTCCTTGCGGGAGCTCCTCGGGATTGCCAATGTAATTCGCCTTTTGACGAGGCATTTGGCTACCCTAAGAGAGTAATAGTTACTCCTGCCAGTTGCTCCCCGTTTTACCGCAGTCCCATCTACAAGCTTACTCTGGCCGTTCACCAGAAGCGATACGCCATTATTTGTTGACCTTAAGACTTTCACAGTACTCCTTCCGGGAGCTCATCGAGAATGCCGATGTTTTTCGCCTGTTGACGAGGCATTTTTCTACCTTAAGAGAGTCATTGTTACACCTGCCAAATGCTCGCCGTTAACCACAGCCACATTTTCAAGCTTCCTCTGGCCCAGTTCACCTGAAGCGGTACACCATTATTTGTCGGCTTTGAGACCTTCACTGTACTCCTGCCGGGAGCACCTCGAGTTTGCCGATGTATTTCGCCTATTGACGAGGCATTTGGCTACCTTAAGAGAGTCATAGTTACTCCTACCACTTGCACCCAGATTTATCACTGTCACATCCTCAAGCTTTCTCCGGCCAGTTCACCACAAGCGATACGCCATTATCTGTCGACATAAAGTGTTTCACAGTACTACTGCTGGCAGCTCCTCGGTTTGCAGATGTATTTCGCGTGTTGACGAGGCATTTGGCTACCTTAAGAGAGTCATAGTTACTCCTGCCACTTGCTCCCCGTTCTACCACAGTCACATCTACAAGCTTACTCTGGCCAGTTCACCAGAAGCGATACGCCATTATTTGTTGACCTTAAGACTTTCACAGTACTCCTTGCGGGAGCTCCTCGGGATTGCCAATGTAATTCGCCTTTTGACGAGGCATTTGGCTACTCTAAGAGAGTCATAGTTACTCCTGCCAGTTGCTCCCCGTTTTACCACAGTCACATCTAGAAGCTTACTCTGGCCGTTCACCAGAAGCGATACGCCATTACTTGTTGACCTTAAGACTTTCACAGTACTCCTTCCGGGAGCTCATCGAGAATGCCGATGTTTTTCGCCTGTTGACGAGGCATTTTTCAACCTTAAGAGAGTCATTGTTACACCTGCCAAATGCTCGCCGTTAGCCACAGCCACATTTTCAAGCTTCCTCTGGCCCAGTTCACCTGAAGCGGTACACCATTATTTGTCGGCTTTGACACCTTCACTGTACTCCTGCCGGGAGCACCTCGAGTTTGCACCTTGCACCCAGATTTATCACTGTCACATCCTCAAGCTTTCTCCGGCCAGTTCACCACAAGCGATACGCCATTATCTGTCGACATAAAGTGTTTCACAGTACTACTGCTGGCAGCTCCTCGGTTTGCAGATGTATTTCGCGTGTTGACGAGGCATTTGGCTACCTTAAGAGAGTCATAGTTACTCCTGCCACTTGCTCCCCGTTCTACCACAGTCACATCTACAAGCTTACTCTGGCCAGTTCACCAGAAGCGATACGCCATTATTTGTTGACCTTAAGACTTTCACAGTACTCCTTGCGGGAGCTCCTCGGGATTGCCAATGTAATTCGCCTTTTGACGAGGCATTTGGCTACCCTAAGAGAGTAATAGTTACTCCTGCCAGTTGCTCCCCGTTTTACCGCAGTCACATCTACAAGCTTACTCTGGCCGTTCACCAGAAGCGATACGCCATTATTTGTTGACCTTAAGACTTTCACAGTACTCCTTCCGGGAGCTCATCGAGAATGCCGATGTTTTTCGCCTGTTGACGAGGCATTTTTCTACCTTAAGAGAGTCATTGTTACACCTGCCAAATGCTCGCCGTTAACCACAGCCACATTTTCAAGCTTCCTCTGGCCCAGTTCACCTGAAGCGGTACACCATTATTTGTCGGCTTTGAGACCTTCACTGTACTCCTGCCGGGAGCACCTCGAGTTTGCCGATGTATTTCGCCTATTGACGAGGCATTTGGCTACCTTAAGAGAGTCATAGTTACTCCTACCACTTGCACCCAGATTTATCACTGTCACATCCTCAAGCTTTCTCCGGCCAGTTCACCACAAGCGATACGCCATTATCTGTCGACATAAAGTGTTTCACAGTACTACTGCTGGCAGCTCCTCGGTTTGCAGATGTATTTCGCGTGTTGACGAGGCATTTGGCTACCTTAAGAGAGTCATAGTTACTCCTGCCACTTGCTCCCCGTTCTACCACAGTCACATCTACAAGCTTACTCTGGCCAGTTCACCAGAAGCGATACGCCATTATTTGTTGACCTTAAGACTTTCACAGTACTCCTTGCGGGAGCTCCTCGGGATTGCCAATGTAATTCGCCTTTTGACGAGGCATTTGGCTACTCTAAGAGAGTCATAGTTACTCCTGCCAGTTGCTCCCCGTTTTACCACAGTCACATCTACAAGCTTACTCTGGCCGTTCACCAGAAGCGATACGCCATTATTTGTTGACCTTAAGACTTTCACAGTACTCCTTCCGGGAGCTCATCGAGAATGCCGATGTTTTTCGCCTGTTGACGAGGCATTTTTCTACCTTAAGAGAGTCATTGTTACACCTGCCAAATGCTCGCCGTTAACCACAGCCACATTTTCAAGCTTCCTCTGGCCCAGTTCACCTGAAGCGGTACACCATTATTTGTCGGCTTTGAGACCTTCACTGTACTCCTGCCGGGAGCACCTCGAGTTTGCCGATGTATTTCGCCTATTGACGAGGCATTTGGCTACCTTAAGAGAGTCATAGTTACTCCTACCACTTGCACCCAGATTTATCACTGTCACATCCTCAAGCTTTCTCCGGCCAGTTCACCACAAGCGATACGCCATTATCTGTCGACATAAAGTGTTTCACAGTACTACTGCTGGCAGCTCCTCGGTTTGCAGATGTATTTCGCATGTTGACGAGGCATTTGGCTACCTTAAGAGAGTCATAGTTACTCCTGCCACTTGCTCCCCGTTCTACCACAGTCACATCTACAAGCTTACTCTGGCCAGTTCACCAGAAGCGATACGCCATTATTTGTTGACCTTAAGACTTTCACAGTACTCCTTGCGGGAGCTCCTCGGGATTGCCAATGTAATTCGCCTTTTGACGAGGCATTTGGCTACTCTAAGAGAGTCATAGTTACTCCTGCCAGTTGCTCCCCGTTTTACCACAGTCACATCTACAAGCTTACTCTGGCCGTTCACCAGAAGCGATACGCCATTATTTGTTGACCTTAAGACTTTCACAGTACTCCTTCCGGGAGCTCATCGAGAATGCCGATGTTTTTCGCCTGTTGACGAGGCATTTTTCAACCTTAAGAGAGTCATTGTTACACCTGCCAAATGCTCGCCGTTAGCCACAGCCACATTTTCAAGCTTCCTCTGGCCCAGTTCACCTGAAGCGGTACACCATTATTTGTCGGCTTTGAGACCTTCACTGTACTCCTGCCGGGAGCACCTCGAGTTTGCACCTTGCACCCAGATTTATCACTGTCACATCCTCAAGCTTTCTCCGGCCAGTTCACCACAAGCGATACGCCATTATCTGTCGACATAAAGTGTTTCACAGTACTACTGCTGGCAGCTCCTCGGTTTGCAGATGTATTTCGCATGTTGACGAGGCATTTGGCTACCTTAAGAGAGTCATAGTTACTCCTGCCACTTGCTCCCCGTTCTACCACAGTCACATCTACAAGCTTACTCTGGCCAGTTCACCAGAAGCGATACGCCATTATTTGTTGACCTTAAGACTTTCACAGTACTCCTTGCGGGAGCTCCTCGGGATTGCCAATGTAATTCGCCTTTTGACGAGGCATTTGGCTACCCTAAGAGAGTAATAGTTACTCCTGCCAGTTGCTCCCCGTTTTACCGCAGTCACATCTACAAGCTTACTCTGGCCGTTCACCAGAAGCGATACGCCATTATTTGTTGACCTTAAGACTTTCACAGTACTCCTTCCGGGAGCTCATCGAGAATGCCGATGTTTTTCGCCTGTTGACGAGGCATTTTTCTACCTTAAGAGAGTCATTGTTACACCTGCCAAATGCTCGCCGTTAACCACAGCCACATTTTCAAGCTTCCTCTGGCCCAGTTCACCTGAAGCGGTACACCATTATTTGTCGGCTTTGAGACCTTCACTGTACTCCTGCCGGGAGCACCTCGAGTTTGCCGATGTATTTCGCCTATTGACGAGGCATTTGGCTACCTTAAGAGAGTCATAGTTACTCCTACCACTTGCACCCAGATTTATCACTGTCACATCCTCAAGCTTTCTCCGGCCAGTTCACCACAAGCGATACGCCATTATCTGTCGACATAAAGTGTTTCACAGTACTACTGCTGGCAGCTCCTCGGTTTGCAGATGTATTTCGCGTGTTGACGAGGCATTTGGCTACCTTAAGAGAGTCATAGTTACTCCTGCCACTTGCTCCCCGTTCTACCACAGTCACATCTACAAGCTTAATCTGGCCAGTTCACCAGAAGCGATACGCCATTATTTGTTGACCTTAAGACTTTCACAGTACTCCTTGCGGGAGCTCCTCGGGATTGCCAATGTAATTCGCCTTTTGACGAGGCATTTGGATACCCTAAGAGAGTAATAGTTACTCCTGCCAGTTGCTCCCCGTTTTACCGCAGTCACATCTACAAGCTTACTCTGGCCGTTCACCAGAAGCGATACGCCATTATTTGTTGACCTTAAGACTTTCACAGTACTCCTTCCGGGAGCTCATCGAGAATGCCGATGTTTTTCGCCTGTTGACGAGGCATTTTTCTACCTTAAGAGAGTCATTGTTACACCTGCCAAATGCTCGCCGTTAACCACAGCCACATTTTCAAGCTTCCTCTGGCCCAGTTCACCTGAAGCGGTACACCATTATTTGTCGGCTTTGAGACCTTCACTGTACTCCTGCCGGGAGCACCTCGAGTTTGCCGATGTATTTCGCCTATTGACGAGGCATTTGGCTACCTTAAGAGAGTCATAGTTACTCCTACCACTTGCACCCAGATTTATCACTGTCACATCCTCAAGCTTTCTCCGGCCAGTTCACCACAAGCGATACGCCATTATCTGTCGACATAAAGTGTTTCACAGTACTACTGCTGGCAGCTCCTCGGTTTGCAGATGTATTTCGCGTGTTGACGAGGCATTTGGCTACCTTAAGAGAGTCATAGTTACTCCTGCCACTTGCTCCCCGTTCTACCACAGTCACATCTACAAGCTTACTCTGGCCAGTTCACCAGAAGCGATACGCCATTATTTGTTGACCTTAAGACTTTCACAGTACTCCGTGCGGGAGCTCCTCGGGATTGCCAATGTAATTCGCCTTTTGACGAGGCATTTGGCTACTCTAAGAGAGTCATAGTTACTCCTGCCAGTTGCTCCCCGTTTTACCACAGTCACATCTAGAAGCTTACTCTGGCCGTTCACCAGAAGCGATACGCCATTATTTGTTGACCTTAAGACTTTCACAGTACTCCTTCCGGGAGCTCATCGAGAATGCCGATGTTTTTCGCCTGTTGACGAGGCATTTTTCAACCTTAAGAGAGTCATTGTTACACCTGCCAAATGCTCGCCGTTAGCCACAGCCACATTTTCAAGCTTCCTCTGGCCCAGTTCACCTGAAGCGGTACACCATTATTTGTCGGCTTTGAGACCTTCACTGTACTCCTGCCGGGAGCACCTCGAGTTTGCACCTTGCACCCAGATTTATCACTGTCACATCCTCAAGCTTTCTCCGGCCAGTTCACCACAAGCGATACGCCATTATCTGTCGACATAAAGTGTTTCACAGTACTACTGCTGGCAGCTCCTCGGTTTGCAGATGTATTTCGCATGTTGACGAGGCATTTGGCTACCTTAAGAGAGTCATAGTTACTCCTGCCACTTGCTCCCCGTTCTACCACAGTCACATCTACAAGCTTACTCTGGCCAGTTCACCAGAAGCGATACGCCATTATTTGTTGACCTTAAGACTTTCACAGTACTCCTTGCGGGAGCTCCTCGGGATTGCCAATGTAATTCGCCTTTTGACGAGGCATTTGGCTACCCTAAGAGAGTAATAGTTACTCCTGCCAGTTGCTCCCCGTTTTACCGCAGTCACATCTACAAGCTTACTCTGGCCGTTCACCAGAAGCGATACGCCATTATTTGTTGACCTTAAGACTTTCACAGTACTCCTTCCGGGAGCTCATCGAGAATGCCGATGTTTTTCGCCTGTTGACGAGGCATTTTTCTACCTTAAGAGAGTCATTGTTACACCTGCCAAATGCTCGCCGTTAACCACAGCCACATTTTCAAGCTTCCTCTGGCCCAGTTCACCTGAAGCGGTACACCATTATTTGTCGGCTTTGAGACCTTCACTGTACTCCTGCCGGGAGCACCTCGAGTTTGCCGATGTATTTCGCCTATTGACGAGGCATTTGGCTACCTTAAGAGAGTCATAGTTACTCCTACCACTTGCACCCAGATTTATCACTGTCACATCCTCAAGCTTTCTCCGGCCAGTTCACCACAAGCGATACGCCATTATCTGTCGACATAAAGTGTTTCACAGTACTACTGCTGGCAGCTCCTCGGTTTGCAGATGTATTTCGCGTGTTGACGAGGCATTTGGCTACCTTAAGAGAGTCATAGTTACTCCTGCCACTTGCTCCCCGTTCTACCACAGTCACATCTACAAGCTTACTCTGGCCAGTTCACCAGAAGCGATACGCCATTATTTGTTGACCTTAAGACTTTCACAGTACTCCGTGCGGGAGCTCCTCGGGATTGCCAATGTAATTCGCCTTTTGACGAGGCATTTGGCTACTCTAAGAGAGTCATAGTTACTCCTGCCAGTTGCTCCCCGTTTTACCACAGTCACATCTAGAAGCTTACTCTGGCCGTTCACCAGAAGCGATACGCCATTATTTGTTGACCTTAAGACTTTCACAGTACTCCTTCCGGGAGCTCATCGAGAATGCCGATGTTTTTCGCCTGTTGACGAGGCATTTTTCAACCTTAAGAGAGTCATTGTTACACCTGCCAAATGCTCGCCGTTAGCCACAGCCACATTTTCAAGCTTCCTCTGGCCCAGTTCACCTGAAGCGGTACACCATTATTTGTCGGCTTTGAGACCTTCACTGTACTCCTGCCGGGAGCACCTCGAGTTTGCACCTTGCACCCAGATTTATCACTGTCACATCCTCAAGCTTTCTCCGGCCAGTTCACCACAAGCGATACGCCATTATCTGTCGACATAAAGTGTTTCACAGTACTACTGCTGGCAGCTCCTCGGTTTGCAGATGTATTTCGCATGTTGACGAGGCATTTGGCTACCTTAAGAGAGTCATAGTTACTCCTGCCACTTGCTCCCCGTTCTACCACAGTCACATCTACAAGCTTACTCTGGCCAGTTCACCAGAAGCGATACGCCATTATTTGTTGACCTTAAGACTTTCACAGTACTCCTTGCGGGAGCTCCTCGGGATTGCCAATGTAATTCGCCTTTTGACGAGGCATTTGGCTACCCTAAGAGAGTAATAGTTACTCCTGCCAGTTGCTCCCCGTTTTACCGCAGTCACATCTACAAGCTTACTCTGGCCGTTCACCAGAAGCGATACGCCATTATTTGTTGACCTTAAGACTTTCACAGTACTCCTTCCGGGAGCTCATCGAGAATGCCGATGTTTTTCGCCTGTTGACGAGGCATTTTTCTACCTTAAGAGAGTCATTGTTACACCTGCCAAATGCTCGCCGTTAACCACAGCCACATTTTCAAGCTTCCTCTGGCCCAGTTCACCTGAAGCGGTACACCATTATTTGTCGGCTTTGAGACCTTCACTGTACTCCTGCCGGGAGCACCTCGAGTTTGCCGATGTATTTCGCCTATTGACGAGGCATTTGGCTACCTTAAGAGAGTCATAGTTACTCCTACCACTTGCACCCAGATTTATCACTGTCACATCCTCAAGCTTTCTCCGGCCAGTTCACCACAAGCGATACGCCATTATCTGTCGACATAAAGTGTTTCACAGTACTACTGCTGGCAGCTCCTCGGTTTGCAGATGTATTTCGCGTGTTGACGAGGCATTTGGCTACCTTAAGAGAGTCATAGTTACTCCTGCCACTTGCTCCCCGTTCTACCACAGTCACATCTACAAGCTTACTCTGGCCAGTTCACCAGAAGCGATACGCCATTATTTGTTGACCTTAAGACTTTCACAGTACTCCTTGCGGGAGCTCCTCGGGATTGCCAATGTAATTCGCCTTTTGACGAGGCATTTGGATACCCTAAGAGAGTAATAGTTACTCCTGCCAGTTGCTCCCCGTTTTACCGCAGTCACATCTACAAGCTTACTCTGGCCGTTCACCAGAAGCGATACGCCATTATTTGTTGACCTTAAGACTTTCACAGTACTCCTTCCGGGAGCTCATCGAGAATGCCGATGTTTTTCGCCTGTTGACGAGGCATTTTTCTACCTTAAGAGAGTCATTGTTACACCTGCCAAATGCTCGCCGTTAACCACAGCCACATTTTCAAGCTTCCTCTGGCCCAGTTCACCTGAAGCGGTACACCATTATTTGTCGGCTTTGAGACCTTCACTGTACTCCTGCCGGGAGCACCTCGAGTTTGCCGATGTATTTCGCCTATTGACGAGGCATTTGGCTACCTTAAGAGAGTCATAGTTACTCCTACCACTTGCACCCAGATTTATCACTGTCACATCCTCAAGCTTTCTCCGGCCAGTTCACCACAAGCGATACGCCATTATCTGTCGACATAAAGTGTTTCACAGTACTACTGCTGGCAGCTCCTCGGTTTGCAGATGTATTTCGCGTGTTGACGAGGCATTTGGCTACCTTAAGAGAGTCATAGTTACTCCTGCCACTTGCTCCCCGTTCTACCACAGTCACATCTACAAGCTTACTCTGGCCAGTTCACCAGAAGCGATACGCCATTATTTGTTGACCTTAAGACTTTCACAGTACTCCTTGCGGGAGCTCCTCGGGATTGCCAATGTAATTCGCCTTTTGACGAGGCATTTGGATACCCTAAGAGAGTAATAGTTACTCCTGCCAGTTGCTCCCCGTTTTACCGCAGTCACATCTACAAGCTTACTCTGGCCGTTCACCAGAAGCGATACGCCATTATTTGTTGACCTTAAGACTTTCACAGTACTCCTTCCGGGAGCTCATCGAGAATGCCGATGTTTTTCGCCTGTTGACGAGGCATTTTTCTACCTTAAGAGAGTCATTGTTACACCTGCCAAATGCTCGCCGTTAACCACAGCCACATTTTCAAGCTTCCTCTGGCCCAGTTCACCTGAAGCGGTACACCATTATTTGTCGGCTTTGAGACCTTCACTGTACTCCTGCCGGGAGCACCTCGAGTTTGCCGATGTATTTCGCCTATTGACGAGGCATTTGGCTACCTTAAGAGAGTCATAGTTACTCCTACCACTTGCACCCAGATTTATCACTGTCACATCCTCAAGCTTTCTCCGGCCAGTTCACCACAAGCGATACGCCATTATCTGTCGACATAAAGTGTTTCACAGTACTACTGCTGGCAGCTCCTCGGTTTGCAGATGTATTTCGCGTGTTGACGAGGCATTTGGCTACCTTAAGAGAGTCATAGTTACTCCTGCCACTTGCTCCCCGTTCTACCACAGTCACATCTACAAGCTTACTCTGGCCAGTTCACCAGAAGCGATACGCCATTATTTGTTGACCTTAAGACTTTCACAGTACTCCGTGCGGGAGCTCCTCGGGATTGCCAATGTAATTCGCCTTTTGACGAGGCATTTGGCTACTCTAAGAGAGTCATAGTTACTCCTGCCAGTTGCTCCCCGTTTTACCACAGTCACATCTACAAGCTTACTCTGGCCGTTCACCAGAAGCGATACGCCATTATTTGTTGACCTTAAGACTTTCACAGTACTCCTTCCGGGAGCTCATCGAGAATGCCGATGTTTTTCGCCTGTTGACGAGGCATTTTTCAACCTTAAGAGAGTCATTGTTACACCTGCCAAATGCTCGCCGTTAGCCACAGCCACATTTTCAAGCTTCCTCTGGCCCAGTTCACCTGAAGCGGTACACCATTATTTGTCGGCTTTGAGACCTTCACTGTACTCCTGCCGGGAGCACCTTGAGTTTGCACCTTGCACCCAGATTTATCACTGTCACATCCTCAAGCTTTCTCCGGCCAGTTCACCACAAGCGATACGCCATTATCTGTCGACATAAAGTGTTTCACAGTACTACTGCTGGCAGCTCCTCGGTTTGCAGATGTATTTCGCATGTTGACGAGGCATTTGGCTACCTTAAGAGAGTCATAGTTACTCCTGCCACTTGCTCCCCGTTCTACCACAGTCACATCTACAAGCTTACTCTGGCCAGTTCACCAGAAGCGATACGCCATTATTTGTTGACCTTAAGACTTTCACAGTACTCCTTGCGGGAGCTCCTCGGGATTGCCAATGTAATTCGCCTTTTGACGAGGCATTTGGCTACCCTAAGAGAGTAATAGTTACTCCTGCCAGTTGCTCCCCGTTTTACCGCAGTCACATCTACAAGCTTACTCTGGCCGTTCACCAGAAGCGATACGCCATTATTTGTTGACCTTAAGACTTTCACAGTACTCCTTCCGGGAGCTCATCGAGAATGCCGATGTTTTTCGCCTGTTGACGAGGCATTTTTCTACCTTAAGAGAGTCATTGTTACACCTGCCAAATGCTCGCCGTTAACCACAGCCACATTTTCAAGCTTCCTCTGGCCCAGTTCACCTGAAGCGGTACACCATTATTTGTCGGCTTTGAGACCTTCACTGTACTCCTGCCGGGAGCACCTCGAGTTTGCCGATGTATTTCGCCTATTGACGAGGCATTTGGCTACCTTAAGAGGGTCATAGTTACTCCTACCACTTGCACCCAGATTTATCACTGTCACATCCTCAAGCTTTCTCCGGCCAGTTCACCACAAGCGATACGCCATTATCTGTCGACATAAAGTGTTTCACAGTACTACTGCTGGCAGCTCCTCGGTTTGCAGATGTATTTCGCGTGTTGACGAGGCATTTGGCTACCTTAAGAGAGTCATAGTTACTCCTGCCACTTGCTCCCCGTTCTACCACAGCCACATCTACAAGCTTACTCTGGCCGTTCACCAGAAGCGATACGCCATTATTTGTTGACCTTAAGACTTTCACAGTACTCCTTCCGGGAGCTCATCGAGAATGCCGATGTTTTTCGCCTGTTGACGAGGCATTTTTCTACCTTAAGAGAGTCATTGTTACACCTGCCAAATGCTCGCCGTTAACCACAGCCACATTTTCAAGCTTCCTCTGGCCCAGTTCACCTGAAGCGGTACACCATTATTTGTCGGCTTTGAGACCTTCACTGTACTCCTGCCGGGAGCACCTCGAGTTTGCCGATGTATTTCGCCTATTGACGAGGCATTTGGCTACCTTAAGAGAGTCATAGTTACTCCTACCACTTGCACCCAGATTTATCACTGTCACATCCTCAAGCTTTCTCCGGCCAGTTCACCACAAGCGATACGCCATTATCTGTCGACATAAAGTGTTTCACAGTACTACTGCTGGCAGCTCCTCGGTTTGCAGATGTATTTCGCGTGTTGACGAGGCATTTGTCTACCTTAAGAGAGTCATAGTTACTCCTGCCACTTGCTCCCCGTTCTACCACAGTCACATCTACAAGCTTACTCTGGCCAGTTCACCAGAAGCGATACGCCATTATTTGTTGACCTTAAGACTTTCACAGTACTCCTTGCGGGAGCTCCTCGGGATTGCCAATGTAATTCGCCTTTTGACGAGGCATTTGGCTGCTCTAAGAGAGTCATAGTTACTCCTGCCAGTTGCTCCCCGTTTTACCACAGTCACATCTACAAGCTTACTCTGGCCGTTCACCAGAAGCGATACGCCATTATTTGTTGACCTTAAGACTTTCACAGTACTCCTTCCGGGAGCTCATCGAGAATGCCGATGTTTTTCGCCTGTTGACGAGGCATTTTTCTACCTTAAGAGAGTCATTGTTACACCTGCCAAATGCTCGCCGTTAACCACAGCCACATTTTCAAGCTTCCTCTGGCCCAGTTCACCTGAAGCGGTACACCATTATTTGTCGGCTTTGAGACCTTCACTGTACTCCTGCCGGGAGCACCTCGAGTTTGCCGATGTATTTCGCCTATTGACGAGGCATTTGGCTACCTTAAGAGGGTCATAGTTACTCCTACCACTTGCACCCAGATTTATCACTGTCACATCCTCAAGCTTTCTCCGGCCAGTTCACCACAAGCGATACGCCATTATCTGTCGACATAAAGTGTTTCACAGTACTACTGCTGGCAGCTCCTCGGTTTGCAGATGTATTTCGCGTGTTGACGAGGCATTTGGCTACCTTAAGAGAGTCATAGTTACTCCTGCCACTTGCTCCCCGTTCTACCACAGTCACATCTACAAGCTTACTCTGGCCAGTTCACCAGAAGCGATACGCCATTATTTGTTGACCTTAAGACTTTCACAGTACTCCTTGCGGGAGCTCCTCGGGATTGCCAATGTAATTCGCCTTTTGACGAGGCATTTGGCTACTCTAAGAGAGTCATAGTTACTCCTGCCAGTTGCTCCCCGTTTTACCACAGTCACATCTACAAGCTTACTCTGGCCGTTCACCAGAAGCGATACGCCATTATTTGTTGACCTTAAGACTTTCACAGTACTCCTTCCGGGAGCTCATCGAGAATGCCGATGTTTTTCGCCTGTTGACGAGGCATTTTTCTACCTTAAGAGGGTCATTGTTACACCTGCCAAATGCTCGCCGTTAACCACAGCCACATTTTCAAGCTTCCTCTGGCCCAGTTCACCTGAAGCGGTACACCATTATTTGTCGGCTTTGAGACCTTCACTGTACTCCTGCCGGGAGCACCTCGAGTTTGCCGATGTATTTCGCCTATTGACGAGGCATTTGGCTACCTTAAGAGAGTCATAGTTACTCCTACCACTTGCACCCAGATTTATCACTGTCACATCCTCAAGCTTTCTCCGGCCAGTTCACCACAAGCGATACGCCATTATCTGTCGACATAAAGTGTTTCACAGTACTACTGCTGGCAGCTCCTCGGTTTGCAGATGTATTTCGCGTGTTGACGAGGCATTTGGCTACCTTAAGAGAGTCATAGTTACTCCTGCCACTTGCTCCCCGTTCTACCACAGTCACATCTACAAGCTTACTCTGGCCAGTTCACCAGAAGCGATACGCCATTATTTGTTGACCTTAAGACTTTCACAGTACTCCTTGCGGGAGCTCCTCGGGATTGCCAATGTAATTCGCCTTTTGACGAGGCATTTGGCTACTCTAAGAGAGTCATAGTTACTCCTGCCAGTTGCTCCCCGTTTTACCACAGTCACATCTACAAGCTTACTCTGGCCGTTCACCAGAAGCGATACGCCATTATTTGTTGACCTTAAGACTTTCACAGTACTCCTTCCGGGAGCTCATCGAGAATGCCGATGTTTTTCGCCTGTTGACGAGGCATTTTTCTACCTTAAGAGGGTCATTGTTACACCTGCCAAATGCTCGCCGTTAACCACAGCCACATTTTCAAGCTTCCTCTGGCCCAGTTCACCTGAAGCGGTACACCATTATTTGTCGGCTTTGAGACCTTCACTGTACTCCTGCCGGGAGCACCTCGAGTTTGCCGATGTATTTCGCCTATTGACGAGGCATTTGGCTACCTTAAGAGAGTCATAGTTACTCCTACCACTTGCACCCAGATTTATCACTGTCACATCCTCAAGCTTTCTCCGGCCAGTTCACCACAAGCGATACGCCATTATCTGTAGACATAAAGTGTTTCACAGTACTACTGCTGGCAGCTCCTCGGTTTGCAGATGTATTTCGCATGTTGACGAGGCATTTGGCTACCTTAAGAGAGTCATAGTTACTCCTGCCACTTGCTCCCCGTTCTACCACAGTCACATCTACAAGCTTACTCTGGCCAGTTCACCAGAAGCGATACGCCATTATTTGTTGACCTTAAGACTTTCACAGTACTCCTTGCGGGAGCTCCTCGGGATTGCCAATGTAATTCGCCTTTTGACGAGGCATTTGGCTACCCTAAGAGAGTAATAGTTACTCCTGCCAGTTGCTCCCCGTTTTACCGCAGTCACATCTACAAGCTTACTCTGGCCGTTCACCAGAAGCGATACGCCATTATTTGTTGACCTTAAGACTTTCACAGTACTCCTTCCGGGAGCTCATCGAGAATGCCGATGTTTTTCGCCTGTTGACGAGGCATTTTTCTACCTTAAGAGAGTCATTGTTACACCTGCCAAATGCTCGCCGTTAACCACAGCCACATTTTCAAGCTTCCTCTGGCCCAGTTCACCTGAAGCGGTACACCATTATTTGTCGGCTTTGAGACCTTCACTGTACTCCTGCCGGGAGCACCTCGAGTTTGCCGATGTATTTCGCCTATTGACGAGGCATTTGGCTACCTTAAGAGGGTCATAGTTACTCCTACCACTTGCACCCAGATTTATCACTGTCACATCCTCAAGCTTTCTCCGGCCAGTTCACCACAAGCGATACGCCATTATCTGTCGACATAAAGTGTTTCACAGTACTACTGCTGGCAGCTCCTCGGTTTGCAGATGTATTTCGCGTGTTGACGAGGCATTTGGCTACCTTAAGAGAGTCATAGTTACTCCTGCCACTTGCTCCCCGTTCTACCACAGTCACATCTACAAGCTTACTCTGGCCAGTTCACCAGAAGCGATACGCCATTATTTGTTGACCTTAAGACTTTCACAGTACTCCTTGCGGGAGCTCCTCGGGATTGCCAATGTAATTCGCCTTTTGACGAGGCATTTGGCTACTCTAAGAGAGTCATAGTTACTCCTGCCAGTTGCTCCCCGTTTTACCACAGTCACATCTACAAGCTTACTCTGGCCGTTCACCAGAAGCGATACGCCATTATTTGTTGACCTTAAGACTTTCACAGTACTCCTTCCGGGAGCTCATCGAGAATGCCGATGTTTTTCGCCTGTTGACGAGGCATTTTTCTACCTTAAGAGGGTCATTGTTACACCTGCCAAATGCTCGCCGTTAACCACAGCCACATTTTCAAGCTTCCTCTGGCCCAGTTCATCTGAAGCGGTACACCATTATTTGTCGGCTTTGAGACCTTCACTGTACTCCTGCCGGGAGCACCTCGAGTTTGCCGATGTATTTCGCCTATTGACGAGGCATTTGGCTACCTTAAGAGAGTCATAGTTACTCCTACCACTTGCACCCAGATTTATCACTGTCACATCCTCAAGCTTTCTCCGGCCAGTTCACCACAAGCGATACGCCATTATCTGTCGACATAAAGTGTTTCACAGTACTACTGCTGGCAGCTCCTCGGTTTGCAGATGTATTTCGCGTGTTGACGAGGCATTTGGCTACCTTAAGAGAGTCATAGTTACTCCTGCCACTTGCTCCCCGTTCTACCACAGTCACATCTACAAGCTTACTCTGGCCAGTTCACCAGAAGCGATACGCCATTATTTGTTGACCTTAAGACTTTCACAGTACTCCTTGCGGGAGCTCCTCGGGATTGCCAATGTAATTCGCCTTTTGACGAGGCATTTGGCTACTCTAAGAGAGTCATAGTTACTCCTGCCAGTTGCTCCCCGTTTTACCACAGTCACATCTACAAGCTTACTCTGGCCGTTCACCAGAAGCGATACGCCATTATTTGTTGACCTTAAGACTTTCACAGTACTCCTTCCGGGAGCTCATCGAGAATGCCGATGTTTTTCGCCTGTTGACGAGGCATTTTTCTACCTTAAGAGGGTCATTGTTACACCTGCCAAATGCTCGCCTTTAACCACAGCCACATTTTCAAGCTTCCTCTGGCCCAGTTCACCTGAAGCGGTACACCATTATTTGTCGGCTTTGAGACCTTCACTGTACTCCTGCCGGGAGCACCTCGAGTTTGCCGATGTATTTCGCCTATTGACGAGGCATTTGGCTACCTTAAGAGAGTCATAGTTACTCCTACCACTTGCACCCAGATTTATCACTGTCACATCCTCAAGCTTTCTCCGGCCAGTTCACCACAAGCGATACGCCATTATCTGTCGACATAAAGTGTTTCACAGTACTACTGCTGGCAGCTCCTCGGTTTGCAGATGTATTTCGCATGTTGACGAGGCATTTGGCTACCTTAAGAGAGTCATAGTTACTCCTGCCACTTGCTCCCCGTTCTACCACAGTCACATCTACAAGCTTACTCTGGCCGTTCACCAGAAGCGATACGCCATTATTTGTTGACCTTAAGACTTTCACAGTACTCCTTCCGGGAGCTCATCGAGAATGCCGATGTTTTTCGCCTGTTGACGAGGCATTTTTCTACCTTAAGAGGGTCATTGTTACACCTGCCAAATGCTCGCCGTTAACCACAGCCACATTTTCAAGCTTCCTCTGGCCCAGTTCACCTGAAGCGGTACACCATTATTTGTCGGCTTTGAGACCTTCACTGTACTCCTGCCGGGAGCACCTCGAGTTTGCCGATGTATTTCGCCTATTGACGAGGCATTTGGCTACCTTAAGAGAGTCATAGTTACTCCTACCACTTGCACCCAGATTTATCACTGTCACATCCTCAAGCTTTCTCCGGCCAGTTCACCACAAGCGATACGCCATTATCTGTCGACATAAAGTGTTTCACAGTACTACTGCTGGCAGCTCCTCGGTTTGCAGATGTATTTCGCGTGTTGACGAGGCATTTGGCTACCTTAAGAGAGTCATAGTTACTCCTGCCACTTGCTCCCCGTTCTACCACAGTCACATCTACAAGCTTACTCTGGCCAGTTCACCAGAAGCGATACGCCATTATTTGTTGACCTTAAGACTTTCACAGTACTCCTTGCGGGAGCTCCTCGGGATTGCCAATGTAATTCGCCTTTTGACGAGGCATTTGGCTACTCTAAGAGAGTCATAGTTACTCCTGCCAGTTGCTCCCCGTTTTACCACAGTCACATCTACAAGCTTACTCTGGCCGTTCACCAGAAGCGATACGCCATTATTTGTTGACCTTAAGACTTTCACAGTACTCCTTCCGGGAGCTCATCGAGAATGCCGATGTTTTTCGCCTGTTGACGAGGCATTTTTCTACCTTAAGAGGGTCATTGTTACACCTGCCAAATGCTCGCCGTTAACCACAGCCACATTTTCAAGCTTCCTCTGGCCCAGTTCACCTGAAGCGGTACACCATTATTTGTCGGCTTTGAGACCTTCACTGTACTCCTGCCGGGAGCACCTCGAGTTTGCCGATGTATTTCGCCTATTGACGAGGCATTTGGCTACCTTAAGAGAGTCATAGTTACTCCTACCACTTGCACCCAGATTTATCACTGTCACATCCTCAAGCTTTCTCCGGCCAGTTCACCACAAGCGATACGCCATTATCTGTAGACATAAAGTGTTTCACAGTACTACTGCTGGCAGCTCCTCGGTTTGCAGATGTATTTCGCATGTTGACGAGGCATTTGGCTACCTTAAGAGAGTCATAGTTACTCCTGCCACTTGCTCCCCGTTCTACCACAGTCACATCTACAAGCTTACTCTGGCCAGTTCACCAGAAGCGATACGCCATTATTTGTTGACCTTAAGACTTTCACAGTACTCCTTGCGGGAGCTCCTCGGGATTGCCAATGTAATTCGCCTTTTGACGAGGCATTTGGCTACCCTAAGAGAGTAATAGTTACTCCTGCCAGTTGCTCCCCGTTTTACCGCAGTCACATCTACAAGCTTACTCTGGCCGTTCACCAGAAGCGATACGCCATTATTTGTTGACCTTAAGACTTTCACAGTACTCCTTCCGGGAGCTCATCGAGAATGCCGATGTTTTTCGCCTGTTGACGAGGCATTTTTCTACCTTAAGAGAGTCATTGTTACACCTGCCAAATGCTCGCCGTTAACCACAGCCACATTTTCAAGCTTCCTCTGGCCCAGTTCACCTGAAGCGGTACACCATTATTTGTCGGCTTTGAGACCTTCACTGTACTCCTGCCGGGAGCACCTCGAGTTTGCCGATGTATTTCGCCTATTGACGAGGCATTTGGCTACCTTAAGAGGGTCATAGTTACTCCTACCACTTGCACCCAGATTTATCACTGTCACATCCTCAAGCTTTCTCCGGCCAGTTCACCACAAGCGATACGCCATTATCTGTCGACATAAAGTGTTTCACAGTACTACTGCTGGCAGCTCCTCGGTTTGCAGATGTATTTCGCGTGTTGACGAGGCATTTGGCTACCTTAAGAGAGTCATAGTTACTCCTGCCACTTGCTCCCCGTTCTACCACAGTCACATCTACAAGCTTACTCTGGCCAGTTCACCAGAAGCGATACGCCATTATTTGTTGACCTTAAGACTTTCACAGTACTCCTTGCGGGAGCTCCTCGGGATTGCCAATGTAATTCGCCTTTTGACGAGGCATTTGGCTACTCTAAGAGAGTCATAGTTACTCCTGCCAGTTGCTCCCCGTTTTACCACAGTCACATCTACAAGCTTACTCTGGCCGTTCACCAGAAGCGATACGCCATTATTTGTTGACCTTAAGACTTTCACAGTACTCCTTCCGGGAGCTCATCGAGAATGCCGATGTTTTTCGCCTGTTGACGAGGCATTTTTCTACCTTAAGAGGGTCATTGTTACACCTGCCAAATGCTCGCCGTTAACCACAGCCACATTTTCAAGCTTCCTCTGGCCCAGTTCACCTGAAGCGGTACACCATTATTTGTCGGCTTTGAGACCTTCACTGTACTCCTGCCGGGAGCACCTCGAGTTTGCCGATGTATTTCGCCTATTGACGAGGCATTTGGCTACCTTAAGAGAGTCATAGTTACTCCTACCACTTGCACCCAGATTTATCACTGTCACATCCTCAAGCTTTCTCCGGCCAGTTCACCACAAGCGATACGCCATTATCTGTCGACATAAAGTGTTTCACAGTACTACTGCTGGCAGCTCCTCGGTTTGCAGATGTATTTCGCGTGTTGACGAGGCATTTGGCTACCTTAAGAGAGTCATAGTTACTCCTGCCACTTGCTCCCCGTTCTACCACAGTCACATCTACAAGCTTACTCTGGCCAGTTCACCAGAAGCGATACGCCATTATTTGTTGACCTTAAGACTTTCACAGTACTCCTTGCGGGAGCTCCTCGGGATTGCCAATGTAATTCGCCTTTTGACGAGGCATTTGGCTACTCTAAGAGAGTCATAGTTACTCCTGCCAGTTGCTCCCCGTTTTACCACAGTCACATCTACAAGCTTACTCTGGCCGTTCACCAGAAGCGATACGCCATTATTTGTTGACCTTAAGACTTTCACAGTACTCCTTCCGGGAGCTCATCGAGAATGCCGATGTTTTTCGCCTGTTGACGAGGCATTTTTCTACCTTAAGAGGGTCATTGTTACACCTGCCAAATGCTCGCCTTTAACCACAGCCACATTTTCAAGCTTCCTCTGGCCCAGTTCACCTGAAGCGGTACACCATTATTTGTCGGCTTTGAGACCTTCACTGTACTCCTGCCGGGAGCACCTCGAGTTTGCCGATGTATTTCGCCTATTGACGAGGCATTTGGCTACCTTAAGAGAGTCATAGTTACTCCTACCACTTGCACCCAGATTTATCACTGTCACATCCTCAAGCTTTCTCCGGCCAGTTCACCACAAGCGATACGCCATTATCTGTCGACATAAAGTGTTTCACAGTACTACTGCTGGCAGCTCCTCGGTTTGCAGATGTATTTCGCATGTTGACGAGGCATTTGGCTACCTTAAGAGAGTCATAGTTACTCCTGCCACTTGCTCCCCGTTCTACCACAGTCACATCTACAAGCTTACTCTGGCCAGTTCACCAGAAGCGATACGCCATTATTTGTTGACCTTAAGACTTTCACAGTACTCCTTGCGGGAGCTCCTCGGGATTGCCAATGTAATTCGCCTTTTGACGAGGCATTTGGCTACCCTAAGAGAGTCATAGTTACTCCTGCCAGTTGCTCCCCGTTTTACCACAGTCACATCTACAAGTTTACTCTGGCCGTTCACCAGAAGCGATACGCCATTATTTGTTGACCTTAAGACTTTCACAGTACTCCTTCCGGGAGCTCATCGAGAATGCCGATGTTTTTCGCCTGTTGACGAGGCATTTTTCTACCTTAAGAGAGTCATTGTTACACCTGCCAAATGCTCGCCGTTAACCACAGCCACATTTTCAAGCTTCCTCTGGCCCAGTTCACCTGAAGCGGTACACCATTATTTGTTGGCTTTGAGACCTTCACTGTACTCCTGCCGGGAGCACCTCGAGTTTGCCGATGTATTTCGCCTATTGACGAGGCATTTGGCTACCTTAAGAGAGTCATAGTTACTCCTACCACTTGCACCCAGATTTATCACTGTCACATCCTCAAGCTTTCTCCGGCCAGTTCACCACAAGCGATACGCCATTATCTGTCGACATAAAGTGTTTCACAGTACTACTGCTGGCAGCTCCTCGGTTTGCAGATGTATTTCGCGTGTTGACGAGGCATTTGGCTACCTTAAGAGAGTCATAGTTACTCCTGCCACTTGCTCCCCGTTCTACCACAGTCACATCTACAAGCTTACTCTGGCCAGTTCACCAGAAGCGATACGCCATTATTTGTTGACCTTAAGACTTTCACAGTACTCCTTGCGGGAGCTCCTCGGGATTGCCAATGTAATTCGCCTTTTGACGAGGCATTTGGCTACTCTAAGAGAGTCATAGTTACTCCTGCCAGTTGCTCCCCGTTTTACCACAGTCACATCTAGAAGCTTACTCTGGCCGTTCACCAGAAGCGATACGCCATTATTTGTTGACCTTAAGACTTTCACAGTACTCCTTCCGGGAGCTCATCGAGAATGCCGATGTTTTTCGCCTGTTGACGAGGCATTTTTCAACCTTAAGAGAATCATTGTTACACCTGCCAAATGCTCGCCGTTAGCCACAGCCACATTTTCAAGCTTCCTCTGGCCCAGTTCACCTGAAGCGGTACACCATTATTTGTCGGCTTTGAGACCTTCACTGTAGTCCTGCCGGGAGCACCTCGAGTTTGCACCTTGCACCCAGATTTATCACTGTCACATCCTCAAGCTTTCTCCGGCCAGTTCACCACAAGCGATACGCCATTATCTGTCGACATAAAGTGTTTCACAGTACTACTGCTGGCAGCTCCTCGGTTTGCAGATGTATTTCGCATGTTGACGAGGCATTTGGCTACCTTAAGAGAGTCATAGTTACTCCTGCCACTTGCTCCCCGTTCTACCACAGTCACATCTACAAGCTTACTCTGGCCAGTTCACCAGAAGCGATACGCCATTATTTGTTGACCTTAAGACTTTCACAGTACTCCTTGCGGGAGCTCCTCGGGATTGCCAATGTAATTCGCCTTTTGACGAGGCATTTGGCTACCCTAAGAGAGTAATAGTTACTCCTGCCAGTTGCTCCCCGTTTTACCGCAGTCACATCTACAAGCTTACTCTGGCCGTTCACCAGAAGCGATACGCCATTATTTGTTGACCTTAAGACTTTCACAGTACTCCTTCCGGGAGCTCATCGAGAATGCCGATGTTTTTCGCCTGTTGACGAGGCATTTTTCTACCTTAAGAGAGTCATTGTTACACCTGCCAAATGCTCGCCGTTAACCACAGCCACATTTTCAAGCTTCCTCTGGCCCAGTTCACCTGAAGCGGTACACCATTATTTGTCGGCTTTGAGACCTTCACTGTACTCCTGCCGGGAGCACCTCGAGTTTGCCGATGTATTTCGCCTATTGACGAGGCATTTGGCTACCTTAAGAGAGTCATAGTTACTCCTACCACTTGCACCCAGATTTATCACTGTCACATCCTCAAGCTTTCTCCGGCCAGTTCACCACAAGCGATACGCCATTATCTGTCGACATAAAGTGTTTCACAGTACTACTGCTGGCAGCTCCTCGGTTTGCAGATGTATTTCGCGTGTTGACGAGGCATTTGGCTACCTTAAGAGAGTCATAGTTACTCCTGCCACTTGCTCCCCGTTCTACCACAGTCACATCTACAAGCTTACTCTGGCCAGTTCACCAGAAGCGATACGCCATTATTTGTTGACCTTAAGACTTTCACAGTACTCCTTGCGGGAGCTCCTCGGGATTGCCAATGTATTTCGCCTTTTGACGAGGCATTTGGATACCCTAAGAGAGTAATAGTTACTCCTGCCAGTTGCTCCCCGTTTTACCGCAGTCACATCTACAAGCTTACTCTGGCCGTTCACCAGAAGCGATACGCCATTATTTGTTGACCTTAAGACTTTCACAGTACTCCTTCCGGGAGCTCATCGAGAATGCCGATGTTTTTCGCCTGTTGACGAGGCATTTTTCTACCTTAAGAGAGTCATTGTTACACCTGCCAAATGCTCGCCGTTAACCACAGCCACATTTTCAAGCTTCCTCTGGCCCAGTTCACCTGAAGCGGTACACCATTATTTGTCGGCTTTGAGACCTTCACTGTACTCCTGCCGGGAGCACCTCGAGTTTGCCGATGTATTTCGCCTATTGACGAGGCATTTGGCTACCTTAAGAGAGTCATAGTTACTCCTACTACTTGCACCCAGATTTATCACTGTCACATCCTCAAGCTTTCTCCGGCCAGTTCACCACAAGCGATACGCCATTATCTGTCGACATAAAGTGTTTCACAGTACTACTGCTGGCAGCTCCTCGGTTTGCAGATGTATTTCGCGTGTTGACGAGGCATTTGGCTACCTTAAGAGAGTCATAGTTACTCCTGCCACTTGCTCCCCGTTCTACCACAGTCACATCTACAAGCTTACTCTGGCCAGTTCACCAGAAGCGATACGCCATTATTTGTTGACCTTAAGACTTTCACAGTACTCCGTGCGGGAGCTCCTCGGGATTGCCAATGTAATTCGCCTTTTGACGAGGCATTTGGCTACTCTAAGAGAGTCATAGTTACTCCTGCCAGTTGCTCCCCGTTTTACCACAGTCACATCTACAAGCTTACTCTGGCCGTTCACCAGAAGCGATACGCCATTATTTGTTGACCTTAAGACTTTCACAGTACTCCTTCCGGGAGCTCATCGAGAATGCCGATGTTTTTCGCCTGTTGACGAGGCATTTTTCAACCTTAAGAGAGTCATTGTTACACCTGCCAAATGCTCGCCGTTAGCCACAGCCACATTTTCAAGCTTCCTCTGGCCCAGTTCACCTGAAGCGGTACACCATTATTTGTCGGCTTTGAGACCTTCACTGTACTCCTGCCGGGAGCACCTCGAGTTTGCACCTTGCACCCAGATTTATCACTGTCACATCCTCAAGCTTTCTCCGGCCAGTTCACCACAAGCGATACGCCATTATCTGTCGACATAAAGTGTTTCACAGTACTACTGCTGGCAGCTCCTCGGTTTGCAGATGTATTTCGCATGTTGACGAGGCATTTGGCTACCTTAAGAGAGTCATAGTTACTCCTGCCACTTGCTCCCCGTTCTACCACAGTCACATCTACAAGCTTACTCTGGCCAGTTCACCAGAAGCGATACGCCATTATTTGTTGACCTTAAGACTTTCACAGTACTCCTTGCGGGAGCTCCTCGGGATTGCCAATGTAATTCGCCTTTTGACGAGGCATTTGGCTACCCTAAGAGAGTAATAGTTACTCCTGCCAGTTGCTCCCCGTTTTACCGCAGTCACATCTACAAGCTTACTCTGGCCGTTCACCAGAAGCGATACGCCATTATTTGTTGACCTTAAGACTTTCACAGTACTCCTTCCCGGAGCTCATCGAGAATGCCGATGTTTTTCGCCTGTTGACGAGGCATTTTTCTACCTTAAGAGAGTCATTGTTACACCTGCCAAATGCTCGCCGTTAACCACAGCCACATTTTCAAGCTTCCTCTGGCCCAGTTCAACTGAAGCGGTACACCATTATTTGTCGGCTTTGAGACCTTCACTGTACTCCTGCCGGGAGCACCTCGAGTTTGCACCTTGCACCCAGATTTATCACTGTCACATCCTCAAGCTTTCTCCGGCCAGTTCACCACAAGCGATACGCCATTATCTGTCGACATAAAGTGTTTCACAGTACTACTGCTGGCAGCTCCTCGGTTTGCAGATGTATTTCGCATGTTGACGAGGCATTTGGCTACCTTAAGAGAGTCATAGTTACTCCTGCCACTTGCTCCCCGTTCTACCACAGTCACATCTACAAGCTTACTCTGGCCAGTTCACCAGAAGCGATACGCCATTATTTGTTGACCTTAAGACTTTCACAGTACTCCTTGCGGGAGCTCCTCGGGATTGCCAATGTAATTCGCCTTTTGACGAGGCATTTGGCTACCCTAAGAGAGTAATAGTTACTCCTGCCAGTTGCTCCCCGTTTTACCGCAGTCACATCTACAAGCTTACTCTGGCCGTTCACCAGAAGCGATACGCCATTATTTGTTGACCTTAAGACTTTCACAGTACTCCTTCCGGGAGCTCATCGAGAATGCCGATGTTTTTCGCCTGTTGACGAGGCATTTTTCTACCTTAAGAGAGTCATTGTTACACCTGCCAAATGCTCGCCGTTAACCACAGCCACATTTTCAAGCTTCCTCTGGCCCAGTTCACCTGAAGCGGTACACCATTATTTGTCGGCTTTGAGACCTTCACTGTACTCCTGCCGGGAGCACCTCGAGTTTGCCGATGTATTTCGCCTATTGACGAGGCATTTGGCTACCTTAAGAGAGTCATAGTTACTCCTACCACTTGCACCCAGATTTATCACTGTCACATCCTCAAGCTTTCTCCGGCCAGTTCACCACAAGCGATACGCCATTATCTGTCGACATAAAGTGTTTCACAGTACTACTGCTGGCAGCTCCTCGGTTTGCAGATGTATTTCGCGTGTTGACGAGGCATTTGGCTACCTTAAGAGAGTCATAGTTACTCCTGCCACTTGCTCCCCGTTCTACCACAGTCACATCTACAAGCTTACTCTGGCCAGTTCACCAGAAGCGATACGCCATTATTTGTTGACCTTAAGACTTTCACAGTACTCCTTGCGGGAGCTCCTCGGGATTGCCAATGTAATTCGCCTTTTGACGAGGCATTTGGATACCCTAAGAGAGTAATAGTTACTCCTGCCAGTTGCTCCCCGTTTTACCGCAGTCACATCTACAAGCTTACTCTGGCCGTTCACCAGAAGCGATACGCCATTATTTGTTGACCTTAAGACTTTCACAGTACTCCTTCCGGGAGCTCATCGAGAATGCCGATGTTTTTCGCCTGTTGACGAGGCATTTTTCTACCTTAAGAGAGTCATTGTTACACCTGCCAAATGCTCGCCGTTAACCACAGCCACATTTTCAAGCTTCCTCTGGCCCAGTTCACCTGAAGCGGTACACCATTATTTGTCGGCTTTGAGACCTTCACTGTACTCCTGCCGGGAGCACCTCGAGTTTGCCGATGTATTTCGCCTATTGACGAGGCATTTGGCTACCTTAAGAGAGTCATAGTTACTCCTACTACTTGCACCCAGATTTATCACTGTCACATCCTCAAGCTTTCTCCGGCCAGTTCACCACAAGCGATACGCCATTATCTGTCGACATAAAGTGTTTCACAGTACTACTGCTGGCAGCTCCTCGGTTTGCAGATGTATTTCGCGTGTTGACGAGGCATTTGGCTACCTTAAGAGAATCATAGTTACTCCTGCCACTTGCTCCCCGTTCTACCACAGTCACATCTACAAGCTTACTCTGGCCAGTTCACCAGAAGCGATACGCCATTATTTGTTGACCTTAAGACTTTCACAGTACTCCGTGCGGGAGCTCCTCGGGATTGCCAATGTAATTCGCCTTTTGACGAGGCATTTGGCTACTCTAAGAGAGTCATAGTTACTCCTGCCAGTTGCTCCCCGTTTTACCACAGTCACATCTACAAGCTTACTCTGGCCGTTCACCAGAAGCGATACGCCATTATTTGTTGACCTTAAGACTTTCACAGTACTCCTTCCGGGAGCTCATCGAGAATGCCGATGTTTTTCGCCTGTTGACGAGGCATTTTTCAACCTTAAGAGAGTCATTGTTACACCTGCCAAATGCTCGCCGTTAGCCACAGCCACATTTTCAAGCTTCCTCTGGCCCAGTTCACCTGAAGCGGTACACCATTATTTGTCGGCTTTGAGACCTTCACTGTACTCCTGCCGGGAGCACCTCGAGTTTGCACCTTGCACCCAGATTTATCACTGTCACATCCTCAAGCTTTCTCCGGCCAGTTCACCACAAGCGATACGCCATTATCTGTCGACATAAAGTGTTTCACAGTACTACTGCTGGCAGCTCCTCGGTTTGCAGATGTATTTCGCATGTTGACGAGGCATTTGGCTACCTTAAGAGAGTCATAGTTACTCCTGCCACTTGCTCCCCGTTCTACCACAGTCACATCTACAAGCTTACTCTGGCCAGTTCACCAGAAGCGATACGCCATTATTTGTTGACCTTAAGACTTTCACAGTACTCCTTGCGGGAGCTCCTCGGGATTGCCAATGTAATTCGCCTTTTGACGAGGCATTTGGCTACCCTAAGAGAGTAATAGTTACTCCTGCCAGTTGCTCCCCGTTTTACCGCAGTCACATCTACAAGCTTACTCTGGCCGTTCACCAGAAGCGATACGCCATTATTTGTTGACCTTAAGACTTTCACAGTACTCCTTCCCGGAGCTCATCGAGAATGCCGATGTTTTTCGCCTGTTGACGAGGCATTTTTCTACCTTAAGAGAGTCATTGTTACACCTGCCAAATGCTCGCCGTTAACCACAGCCACATTTTCAAGCTTCCTCTGGCCCAGTTCACCTGAAGCGGTACACCATTATTTGTCGGCTTTGAGACCTTCACTGTACTCCTGCCGGGAGCACCTCGAGTTTGCCGATGTATTTCGCCTATTGACGAGGCATTTGGCTACCTTAAGAGAGTCATAGTTACTCCTACCACTTGCACCCAGATTTATCACTGTCACATCCTCAAGCTTTCTCCGGCCAGTTCACCACAAGCGATACGCCATTATCTGTCGACATAAAGTGTTTCACAGTACTACTGCTGGCAGCTCCTCGGTTTGCAGATGTATTTCGCGTGTTGACGAGGCATTTGGCTACCTTAAGAGAGTCATAGTTACTCCTGCCACTTGCTCCCCGTTCTACCACAGTCACATCTACAAGCTTACTCTGGCCAGTTCACCAGAAGCGATACGCCATTATTTGTTGACCTTAAGACTTTCACAGTACTCCTTGCGGGAGCTCCTCGGGATTGCCAATGTAATTCGCCTTTTGACGAGGCATTTGGATACCCTAAGAGAGTAATAGTTACTCCTGCCAGTTGCTCCCCGTTTTACCGCAGTCACATCTACAAGCTTACTCTGGCCGTTCACCAGAAGCGATACGCCATTATTTGTTGACCTTAAGACTTTCACAGTACTCCTTCCGGGAGCTCATCGAGAATGCCGATGTTTTTCGCCTGTTGACGAGGCATTTTTCTACCTTAAGAGAGTCATTGTTACACCTGCCAAATGCTCGCCGTTAACCACAGCCACATTTTCAAGCTTCCTCTGGCCCAGTTCACCTGAAGCGGTACACCATTATTTGTCGGCTTTGAGACCTTCACTGTACTCCTGCCGGGAGCACCTCGAGTTTGCCGATGTATTTCGCCTATTGACGAGGCATTTGGCTACCTTAAGAGAGTCATAGTTACTCCTACCACTTGCACCCAGATTTATCACTGTCACATCCTCAAGCTTTCTCCGGCCAGTTCACCACAAGCGATACGCCATTATCTGTCGACATAAAGTGTTTCACAGTACTACTGCTGGCAGCTCCTCGGTTTGCAGATGTATTTCGCGTGTTGACGAGGCATTTGGCTACCTTAAGAGAGTCATAGTTACTCCTGCCACTTGCTCCCCGTTCTACCACAGTCACATCTACAAGCTTACTCTGGCCAGTTCACCAGAAGCGATACGCCATTATTTGTTGACCTTAAGACTTTCACAGTACTCCGTGCGGGAGCTCCTCGGGATTGCCAATGTAATTCGCCTTTTGACGAGGCATTTGGCTACTCTAAGAGAGTCATAGTTACTCCTGCCAGTTGCTCCCCGTTTTACCACAGTCACATCTAGAAGCTTACTCTGGCCGTTCACCAGAAGCGATACGCCATTATTTGTTGACCTTAAGACTTTCACAGTACTCCTTCCGGGAGCTCATCGAGAATGCCGATGTTTTTCGCCTGTTGACGAGGCATTTTTCAACCTTAAGAGAGTCATTGTTACACCTGCCAAATGCTCGCCGTTAGCCACAGCCACATTTTCAAGCTTCCTCTGGCCCAGTTCACCTGAAGCGGTACACCATTATTTGTCGGCTTTGAGACCTTCACTGTACTCCTGCCGGGAGCACCTCGAGTTTGCACCTTGCACCCAGATTTATCACTGTCACATCCTCAAGCTTTCTCCGGCCAGTTCACCACAAGCGATACGCCATTATCTGTCGACATAAAGTGTTTCACAGTACTACTGCTGGCAGCTCCTCGGTTTGCAGATGTATTTCGCATGTTGACGAGGCATTTGGCTACCTTAAGAGAGTCATAGTTACTCCTGCCACTTGCTCCCCGTTCTACCACAGTCACATCTACAAGCTTACTCTGGCCAGTTCACCAGAAGCGATACGCCATTATTTGTTGACCTTAAGACTTTCACAGTACTCCTTGCGGGAGCTCCTCGGGATTGCCAATGTAATTCGCCTTTTGACGAGGCATTTGGCTACCCTAAGAGAGTAATAGTTACTCCTGCCAGTTGCTCCCCGTTTTACCGCAGTCACATCTACAAGCTTACTCTGGCCGTTCACCAGAAGCGATACGCCATTATTTGTTGACCTTAAGACTTTCACAGTACTCCTTCCGGGAGCTCATCGAGAATGCCGATGTTTTTCGCCTGTTGACGAGGCATTTTTCTACCTTAAGAGAGTCATTGTTACACCTGCCAAATGCTCGCCGTTAACCACAGCCACATTTTCAAGCTTCCTCTGTCCCAGTTCACCTGAAGCGGTACACCATTATTTGTCGGCTTTGAGACCTTCACTGTACTCCTGCCGGGAGCACCTCGAGTTTGCCGATGTATTTCGCCTATTGACGAGGCATTTGGCTACCTTAAGAGAGTCATAGTTACTCCTACCACTTGCACCCAGATTTATCACTGTCACATCCTCAAGCTTTCTCCGGCCAGTTCACCACAAGCGATACGCCATTATCTGTCGACATAAAGTGTTTCACAGTACTACTGCTGGCAGCTCCTCGGTTTGCAGATGTATTTCGCGTGTTGACGAGGCATTTGGCTACCTTAAGAGAGTCATAGTTACTCCTGCCACTTGCTCCCCGTTCTACCACAGTCACATCTACAAGCTTACTCTGGCCAGTTCACCAGAAGCGATACGCCATTATTTGTTGACCTTAAGACTTTCACAGTACTCCTTGCGGGAGCTCCTCGGGATTGCCAATGTAATTCGCCTTTTGACGAGGCATTTGGCTACTCTAAGAGAGTCATAGTTACTCCTGCCAGTTGCTCCCCGTTTTACCACAGTCACATCTACAAGCTTACTCTGGCCGTTCACCAGAAGCGATACGCCATTATTTGTTGACCTTAAGACTTTCACAGTACTCCTTCCGGGAGCTCATCGAGAATGCCGATGTTTTTCGCCTGTTGACGAGGCATTTTTCTACCTTAAGAGGGTCATTGTTACACCTGCCAAATGCTCGCCGTTAACCACAGCCACATTTTCAAGCTTCCTCTGGCCCAGTTCACCTGAAGCGGTACACCATTATTTGTCGGCTTTGAGACCTTCACTGTACTCCTGCCGGGAGCACCTCGAGTTTGCCGATGTATTTCGCCTATTGACGAGGCATTTGGCTACCTTAAGAGAGTCATAGTTACTCCTACCACTTGCACCCAGATTTATCACTGTCACATCCTCAAGCTTTCTCCGGCCAGTTCACCACAAGCGATACGCCATTATCTGTCGACATAAAGTGTTTCACAGTACTACTGCTGGCAGCTCCTCGGTTTGCAGATGTATTTCGCGTGTTGACGAGGCATTTGGCTACCTTAAGAGAGTCATAGTTACTCCTGCCACTTGCTCCCCGTTCTACCACAGTCACATCTACAAGCTTACTCTGGCCAGTTCACCAGAAGCGATACGCCATTATTTGTTGACCTTAAGACTTTCACAGTACTCCTTGCGGGAGCTCCTCGGGATTGCCAATGTAATTCGCCTTTTGACGAGGCATTTGGCTACTCTAAGAGAGTCATAGTTACTCCTGCCAGTTGCTCCCCGTTTTACCACAGTCACATCTACAAGCTTACTCTGGCCGTTCACCAGAAGCGATACGCCATTATTTGTTGACCTTAAGACTTTCACAGTACTCCTTCCGGGAGCTCATCGAGAATGCCGATGTTTTTCGCCTGTTGACGAGGCATTTTTCTACCTTAAGAGAGTCATTGTTACACCTGCCAAATGCTCGCCGTTAGCCACAGCCACATTTTCAAGCTTCCTCTGGCCCAGTTCACCTGAAGCGGTACACCATTATTTGTCGGCTTTGAGACCTTCACTGTACTCCTGCCGGGAGCACCTCGAGTTTGCACCTTGCACCCAGATTTATCACTGTCACATCCTCAAGCTTTCTCCGGCCAGTTCACCACAAGCGATACGCCATTATCTGTCGACATAAAGTGTTTCACAGTACTACTGCTGGCAGCTCCTCGGTTTGCAGATGTATTTCGCATGTTGACGAGGCATTTGGCTACCTTAAGAGAGTCATAGTTACTCCTGCCACTTGCTCCCAGTTCTACCACAGTCACATCTACAAGCTTACTCTGGCCAGTTCACCAGAAGCGATACGCCATTATTTGTTGACCTTAAGACTTTCACAGTACTCCTTGCGGGAGCTCCTCGGGATTGCCAATGTAATTCGCCTTTTGACGAGGCATTTGGCTACTCTAAGAGAGTCATAGTTACTCCTGCCAGTTGCTCCCCGTTTTACCACAGTCACATCTACAAGCTTACTCTGGCCGTTCACCAGAAGCGATACGCCATTATTTGTTGACCTTAAGACTTTCACAGTACTCCTTCCGGGAGCTCATCGAGAATGCCGATGTTTTTCGCCTGTTGACGAGGCATTTTTCTACCTTAAGAGGGTCATTGTTACACCTGCCAAATGCTCGCCGTTAACCACAGCCACATTTTCAAGCTTCCTCTGGCCCAGTTCACCTGAAGCGGTACACCATTATTTGTCGGCTTTGAGACCTTCACTGTACTCCTGCCGGGAGCACCTCGAGTTTGCCGATGTATTTCGCCTATTGACGAGGCATTTGGCTACCTTAAGAGAGTCATAGTTACTCCTACCACTTGCACCCAGATTTATCACTGTCACATCCTCAAGCTTTCTCCGGCCAGTTCACCACAAGCGATACGCCATTATCTGTCGACATAAAGTGTTTCACAGTACTACTGCTGGCAGCTCCTCGGTTTGCAGATGTATTTCGCGTGTTGACGAGGCATTTGGCTACCTTAAGAGAGTCATAGTTACTCCTGCCACTTGCTCCCCGTTCTACCACAGTCACATCTACAAGCTTACTCTGGCCAGTTCACCAGAAGCGATACGCCATTATTTGTTGACCTTAAGACTTTCACAGTACTCCTTGCGGGAGCTCCTCGGGATTGCCAATGTAATTCGCCTTTTGACGAGGCATTTGGCTACTCTAAGAGAGTCATAGTTACTCCTGCCAGTTGCTCCCCGTTTTACCACAGTCACATCTACAAGCTTACTCTGGCCGTTCACCAGAAGCGATACGCCATTATTTGTTGACCTTAAGACTTTCACAGTACTCCTTCCGGGAGCTCATCGAGAATGCCGATGTTTTTCGCCTGTTGACGAGGCATTTTTCTACCTTAAGAGAGTCATTGTTACACCTGCCAAATGCTCGCCGTTAGCCACAGCCACATTTTCAAGCTTCCTCTGGCCCAGTTCACCTGAAGCGGTACACCATTATTTGTCGGCTTTGAGACCTTCACTGTACTCCTGCCGGGAGCACCTCGAGTTTGCACCTTGCACCCAGATTTATCACTGTCACATCCTCAAGCTTTCTCCGGCCAGTTCACCACAAGCGATACGCCATTATCTGTCGACATAAAGTGTTTCACAGTACTACTGCTGGCAGCTCCTCGGTTTGCAGATGTATTTCGCATGTTGACGAGGCATTTGGCTACCTTAAGAGAGTCATAGTTACTCCTGCCACTTGCTCCCAGTTCTACCACAGTCACATCTACAAGCTTACTCTGGCCAGTTCACCAGAAGCGATACGCCATTATTTGTTGACCTTAAGACTTTCACAGTACTCCTTGCGGGAGCTCCTCGGGATTGCCAATGTAATTCGCCTTTTGACGAGGCATTTGGCTACTCTAAGAGAGTCATAGTTACTCCTGCCAGTTGCTCCCCGTTTTACCACAGTCACATCTACAAGCTTACTCTGGCCGTTCACCAGAAGCGATACGCCATTATTTGTTGACCTTAAGACTTTCACAGTACTCCTTCCGGGAGCTCATCGAGAATGCCGATGTTTTTCGCCTGTTGACGAGGCATTTTTCTACCTTAAGAGAGTCATTGTTACACCTGCCAAATGCTCGCCGTTAGCCACAGCCACATTTTCAAGCTTCCTCTGGCCCAGTTCACCTGAAGCGGTACACCATTATTTGTCGGCTTTGAGACCTTCACTGTACTCCTGCCGGGAGCACCTCGAGTTTGCCGATGTATTTCGCCTATTGACGAGGCATTTGGCTACCTTAAGAGAGTCATAGTTACTCCTACCACTTGCACCCAGATTTATCACTGTCACATCCTCAAGCTTTCTCCGGCCAGTTCACCACAAGCGATACGCCATTATCTGTCGACATAAAGTGTTTCACAGTACTACTGCTGGCAGCTCCTCGGTTTGCAGATGTATTTCGCGTGTTGACGAGGCATTTGGCTACCTTAAGAGAGTCATAGTTACTCCTGCCACTTGCTCCCCGTTCTACCACAGTCACATCTACAAGCTTACTCTGGCCAGTTCACCAGAAGCGATACGCCATTATTTGTTGACCTTAAGACTTTCACAGTACTCCTTGCGGGAGCTCCTCGGGATTGCCAATGTAATTCGCCTTTTGACGAGGCATTTGGCTACTCTAAGAGAGTCATAGTTACTCCTGCCAGTTGCTCCCCGTTTTACCACAGTCACATCTACAAGCTTACTCTGGCCGTTCACCAGAAGCGATACGCCATTATTTGTTGACCTTAAGACTTTCACAGTACTCCTTCCGGGAGCTCATCGAGAATGCCGATGTTTTTCGCCTGTTGACGAGGCATTTTTCTACCTTAAGAGGGTCATTGTTACACCTGCCAAATGCTCGCCGTTAACCACAGCCACATTTTCAAGCTTCCTCTGGCCCAGTTCACCTGAAGCGGTACACCATTATTTGTCGGCTTTGAGACCTTCACTGTACTCCTGCCGGGAGCACCTCGAGTTTGCCGATGTATTTCGCCTATTGACGAGGCATTTGGCTACCTTAAGAGAGTCATAGTTACTCCTACCACTTGCACCCAGATTTATCACTGTCACATCCTCAAGCTTTCTCCGGCCAGTTCACCACAGCCGATACGCCATTATCTGTCGACATAAAGTGTTTCACAGTACTACTGCTGGCAGCTCCTCGGTTTGCAGATGTATTTCGCGTGTTGACGAGGCATTTGGCTACCTTAAGAGAGTCATAGTTACTCCTGCCACTTGCTCCCCGTTCTACCACAGTCACATCTACAAGCTTACTCTGGCCAGTTCACCAGAAGCGATACGCCATTATTTGTTGACCTTAAGACTTTCACAGTACTCCTTGCGGGAGCTCCTCGGGATTGCCAATGTAATTCGCCTTTTGACGAGGCATTTGGCTACTCTAAGAGAGTCATAGTTACTCCTGCCAGTTGCTCCCCGTTTTACCACAGTCACATCTACAAGCTTACTCTGGCCGTTCACCAGAAGCGATACGCCATTATTTGTTGACCTTAAGACTTTCACAGTACTCCTTCCGGGAGCTCATCGAGAATGCCGATGTTTTTCGCCTGTTGACGAGGCATTTTTCTACCTTAAGAGAGTCATTGTTACACCTGCCAAATGCTCGCCGTTAGCCACAGCCACATTTTCAAGCTTCCTCTGGCCCAGTTCACCTGAAGCGGTACACCATTATTTGTCGGCTTTGAGACCTTCACTGTACTCCTGCCGGGAGCACCTCGAGTTTGCCGATGTATTTCGCCTATTGACGAGGCATTTGGCTACCTTAAGAGAGTCATAGTTACTCCTACCACTTGCACCCAGATTTATCACTGTCACATCCTCAAGCTTTCTCCGGCCAGTTCACCACAAGCGATACGCCATTATCTGTCGACATAAAGTGTTTCACAGTACTACTGCTGGCAGCTCCTCGGTTTGCAGATGTATTTCGCGTGTTGACGAGGCATTTGGCTACCTTAAGAGAGTCATAGTTACTCCTGCCACTTGCTCCCCGTTCTACCACAGTCACATCTACAAGCTTACTCTGGCCAGTTCACCAGAAGCGATACGCCATTATTTGTTGACCTTAAGACTTTCACAGTACTCCTTGCGGGAGCTCCGCGGGATTGCCAATGTAATTCGCCTTTTGACGAGGCATTTGGCTACTCTAAGAGAGTCATAGTTACTCCTGCCAGTTGCTCCCCGTTTTACCACAGTCACATCTACAAGCTTACTCTGGCCGTTCACCAGAAGCGATACGCCATTATTTGTTGACCTTAAGACTTTCACAGTACTCCTTCCGGGAGCTCATCGAGAATGCCGATGTTTTTCGCCTGTTGACGAGGCATTTTTCTACCTTAAGAGAGTCATTGTTACACCTGCCAAATGCTCGCCGTTAGCCACAGCCACATTTTCAAGCTTCCTCTGGCCCAGTTCACCTGAAGCGGTACACCATTATTTGTCGGCTTTGAGACCTTCACTGTACTCCTGCCGGGAGCACCTCGAGTTTGCCGATGTATTTCGCCTATTGACGAGGCATTTGGCTACCTTAAGAGAGTCATAGTTACTCCTACCACTTGCACCCAGATTTATCACTGTCACATCCTCAAGCTTTCTCCGGCCAGTTCACCACAAGCGATACGCCATTATCTGTCGACATAAAGTGTTTCACAGTACTACTGCTGGCAGCTCCTCGGTTTGCAGATGTATTTCGCGTGTTGACGAGGCATTTGGCTACCTTAAGAGAGTCATAGTTACTCCTGCCACTTGCTCCCCGTTCTACCACAGTCACATCTACAAGCTTACTCTGGCCAGTTCACCACAAGCGATACGCCATTATCTGTCGACATAAAGTGTTTCACAGTACTACTGCTGGCAGCTCCTCGGTTTGCAGATGTATTTCGCGTGTTGACGAGGCATTTGGCTACCTTAAGAGAGTCATAGTAACTCCTGCCACTTGCTCCCCGTTCTACCACAGTCACATCTACAAGCTTACTCTGGCCAGTTCACCAGAAGCGATACGCCATTATTTGTTGACCTTAAGACTTTCACAGTACTCCTTGCGGGAGCTCCTCGGGATTGCCAATGTAATTCGCCTTTTGACGAGGCATTTGGCTACTCTAAGAGAGTCATAGTTACTCCTGCCAGTTGCTCCCCGTTTTACCACAGTCACATCTACAAGCTTACTCTGGCCGTTCACCAGAAGCGATACGCCATTATTTGTTGACCTTAAGACTTTCACAGTACTCCTTCCGGGAGCTCATCGAGAATGCCGATGTTTTTCGCCTGTTGACGAGGCATTTTTCTACCTTAAGAGGGTCATTGTTACACCTGCCAAATGCTCGCCGTTAACCACAGCCACATTTTCAAGCTTCCTCTGGCCCAGTTCACCTGAAGCGGTACACCATTATTTGTCGGCTTTGAGACCTTCACTGTACTCCTGCCGGGAGCACCTCGAGTTTGCCGATGTATTTCGCCTATTGACGAGGCATTTGGCTACCTTAAGAGAGTCATAGTTACTCCTACCACTTGCACCCAGATTTATCACTGTCACATCCTCAAGCTTTCTCCGGCCAGTTCACCACAAGCGATACGCCATTATCTGTCGACATAAAGTGTTTCACAGTACTACTGCTGGCAGCTCCTCGGTTTGCAGATGTATTTCGCGTGTTGACGAGGCATTTGGCTACCTTAAGAGAGTCATAGTTACTCCTGCCACTTGCTCCCCGTTCTACCACAGTCACATCTACAAGCTTACTCTGGCCCAGTTCACCTGAAGCGGTACACCATTATTTGTCGGCTTTGAGACCTTCACTGTACTCCTGCCGGGAGCACCTCGAGTTTGCACCTTGCACCCAGATTTATCACTGTCACATCCTCAAGCTTTCTCCGGCCAGTTCACCACAAGCGATACGCCATTATCTGTCGACATAAAGTGTTTCACAGTACTACTGCTGGCAGCTCCTCGGTTTGCAGATGTATTTCGCATGTTGACGAGGCATTTGGCTACCTTAAGAGAGTCATAGTTACTCCTGCCACTTGCTCCCAGTTCTACCACAGTCACATCTACAAGCTTACTCTGGCCAGTTCACCAGAAGCGATACGCCATTATTTGTTGACCTTAAGACTTTCACAGTACTCCTTGCGGGAGCTCCTCGGGATTGCCAATGTAATTCGCCTTTTGACGAGGCATTTGGCTACTCTAAGAGAGTCATAGTTACTCCTGCCATTGCTCCCCGTTTTACCACAGTCACATCTACAAGCTTACTCTGGCCGTTCACCAGAAGCGATACGCCATTATTTGTTGACCTTAAGACTTTCACAGTACTCCTTCCGGGAGCTCATCGAGAATGCCGATGTTTTTCGCCTGTTGAAGAGGCATTTTTCTACCTTAAGAGAGTCATTGTTACACCTGCCAAATGCTCGCCGTTAGCCACAGCCACATTTTCAAGCTTCCTCTGGCCCAGTTCACCTGAAGCGGTACACCATTATTTGTCGGCTTTGAGACTTTCACTGTACTCCTGCCGGGAGCACCTCGAGTTTGCCGATGTATTTCGCCTATTGACGAGGCATTTGGCTACCTTAAGAGAGTCATAGTTACTCCTACCACTTGCACCCAGATTTATCACTGTCACATCCTCAAGCTTTCTCCGGCCAGTTCACCACAAGCGATACGCCATTATCTGTCGACATAAAGTGTTTCACAGTACTACTGCTGGCAGCTCCTCGGTTTGCAGATGTATTTCGCGTGTTGACGAGGCATTTGGCTACCTTAAGAGAGTCATAGTTACTCCTGCCACTTGCTCCCCGTTCTACCACAGTCACATCTACAAGCTTACTCTGGCCAGTTCACCAGAAGCGATACGCCATTATTTGTTGACCTTAAGACTTTCACAGTACTCCTTGCGGGAGCTCCTCGGGATTGCCAATGTAATTCGCCTTTTGACGAGGCATTTGGCTACCCTAAGAGAGTCATAGTTACTCCTGCCAGTTGCTCCCCGTTTTACCACAGTCACATCTACAAGTTTACTCTGGCCGTTCACCAGAAGCGATACGCCATTATTTGTTGACCTTAAGACTTTCACAGTACTCCTTCCGGGAGCTCATCGAGAATGCCGATGTTTTTCGCCTGTTGACGAGGCATTTTTCTACCTTAAGAGAGTCATTGTTACACCTGCCAAATGCTCGCCGTTAACCACAGCCACATTTTCAAGCTTCCTCTGGCCCAGTTCACCTGAAGCGGTACACCATTATTTGTCGGCTTTGAGACCTTCACTGTACTCCTGCCGGGAGCACCTCGAGTTTGCCGATGTATTTCGCCTATTGACGAGGCATTTGGCTACCTTAAGAGAGTCATAGTTACTCCTACCACTTGCACCCAGATTTATCACTGTCACATCCTCAAGCTTTCTCCGGCCAGTTCACCACAAGCGATACGCCATTATCTGTCGACATAAAGTGTTTCACAGTACTACTGCTGGCAGCTCCTCGGTTTGCAGATGTATTTCGCGTGTTGACGAGGCATTTGGCTACCTTAAGAGAGTCATAGTTACTCCTGCCACTTGCTCCCCGTTCTACCACAGTCACATCTACAAGCTTACTCTGGCCAGTTCACCAGAAGCGATACGCCATTATTTGTTGACCTTAAGACTTTCACAGTACTCCTTGCGGGAGCTCCTCGGGATTGCCAATGTAATTCGCCTTTTGACGAGGCATTTGGCTACTCTAAGAGAGTCATAGTTACTCCTGCCAGTTGCTCCCCGTTTTACCACAGTCACATCTAGAAGCTTACTCTGGCCGTTCACCAGAAGCGATACGCCATTATTTGTTGACCTTAAGACTTTCACAGTACTCCTTCCGGGAGCTCATCGAGAATGCCGATGTTTTTCGCCTGTTGACGAGGCATTTTTCTACCTTAAGAGAGTCATTGTTACACCTGCCAAATGCTCGCCGTTAGCCACAGCCACATTTTCAAGCTTCCTCTGGCCCAGTTCACCTGAAGCGGTACACCATTATTTGTCGGCTTTGAGACCTTCACTGTACTCCTGCCGGGAGCACCTCGAGTTTGCACCTTGCACCCAGATTTATCACTGTCACATCCTCAAGCTTTCTCCGGCCAGTTCACCACAAGCGATACGCCATTATCTGTCGACATAAAGTGTTTCACAGTACTACTGCTGGCAGCTCCTCGGTTTGCAGATGTATTTCGCATGTTGACGAGGCATTTGGCTACCTTAAGAGAGTCATAGTTACTCCTGCCACTTGCTCCCCGTTCTACCACAGTCACATCTACAAGCTTACTCTGGCCAGTTCACCAGAAGCGATACGCCATTATTTGTTGACCTTAAGACTTTCACAGTACTCCTTGCGGGAGCTCCTCGGGATTGCCAATGTAATTCGCCTTTTGACGAGGCATTTGGCTACCCTAAGAGAGTAATAGTTACTCCTGCCAGTTGCTCCCCGTTTTACCGCAGTCACATCTACAAGCTTACTCTGGCCGTTCACCAGAAGCGATACGCCATTATTTGTTGACCTTAAGACTTTCACAGTACTCCTTCCGGGAGCTCATCGAGAATGCCGATGTTTTTCGCCTGTTGACGAGGCATTTTTCTACCTTAAGAGAGTCATTGTTACACCTGCCAAATGCTCGCCGTTAGCCACAGCCACATTTTCAAGCTTCCTCTGGCCCAGTTCACCTGAAGCGGTACACCATTATTTGTCGGCTTTGAGACCTTCACTGTACTCCTGCCGGGAGCACCTCGAGTTTGCCGATGTATTTCGCCTATTGACGAGGCATTTGGCTACCTTAAGAGAGTCATAGTTACTCCTACCACTTGCACCCAGATTTATCACTGTCACATCCTCAAGCTTTCTCCGGCCAGTTCACCACAAGCGATACGCCATTATCTGTCGACATAAAGTGTTTCACAGTACTACTGCTGGCAGCTCCTCGGTTTGCAGATGTATTTCGCGTGTTGACGAGGCATTTGGCTACCTTAAGAGAGTCATAGTTACTCCTGCCACTTGCTCCCCGTTCTACCACAGTCACATCTACAAGCTTACTCTGGCCAGTTCACCAGAAGCGATACGCCATTATTTGTTGACCTTAAGACTTTCACAGTACTCCTTGCGGGAGCTCCTCGGGATTGCCAATGTAATTCGCCTTTTGACGAGGCATTTGGCTACCCTAAGAGAGTCATAGTTACTCCTGCCAGTTGCTCCCCGTTTTACCACAGTCACATCTACAAGTTTACTCTGGCCGTTCACCAGAAGCGATACGCCATTATTTGTTGACCTTAAGACTTTCACAGTACTCCTTCCGGGAGCTCATCGAGAATGCCGATGTTTTTCGCCTGTTGACGAGGCATTTTTCTACCTTAAGAGAGTCATTGTTACACCTGCCAAATGCTCGCCGTTAACCACAGCCACATTTTCAAGCTTCCTCTGGCCCAGTTCACCTGAAGCGGTACACCATTATTTGTCGGCTTTGAGACCTTCACTGTACTCCTGCCGGGAGCACCTCGAGTTTGCCGATGTATTTCGCCTATTGACGAGGCATTTGGCTACCTTAAGAGAGTCATAGTTACTCCTACCACTTGCACCCAGATTTATCACTGTCACATCCTCAAGCTTTCTCCGGCCAGTTCACCACAAGCGATACGCCATTATCTGTCGACATAAAGTGTTTCACAGTACTACTGCTGGCAGCTCCTCGGTTTGCAGATGTATTTCGCGTGTTGACGAGGCATTTGGCTACCTTAAGAGAGTCATAGTTACTCCTGCCACTTGCTCCCCGTTCTACCACAGTCACATCTACAAGCTTACTCTGGCCAGTTCACCAGAAGCGATACGCCATTATTTGTTGACCTTAAGACTTTCACAGTACTCCTTGCGGGAGCTCCTCGGGATTGCCAATGTAATTCGCCTTTTGACGAGGCATTTGGCTACTCTAAGAGAGTCATAGTTACTCCTGCCAGTTGCTCCCCGTTTTACCACAGTCACATCTAGAAGCTTACTCTGGCCGTTCACCAGAAGCGATACGCAATTATTTGTTGACCTTAAGACTTTCACAGTACTCCTTCCGGGAGCTCATCGAGAATGCCGATGTTTTTCGCCTGTTGACGAGGCATTTTTCTACCTTAAGAGAGTCATTGTTACACCTGCCAAATGCTCGCCGTTAGCCACAGCCACATTTTCAAGCTTCCTCTGGCCCAGTTCACCTGAAGCGGTACACCATTATTTGACGGCTTTGAGACCTTCACTGTACTCCTGCCGGGAGCACCTCGAGTTTGCACCTTGCACCCAGATTTATCACTGTCACATCCTCAAGCTTTCTCCGGCCAGTTCACCACAAGCGATACGCCATTATCTGTCGACATAAAGTGTTTCACAGTACTACTGCTGGCAGCTCCTCGGTTTGCAGATGTATTTCGCATGTTGACGAGGCATTTGGCTACCTTAAGAGAGTCATAGTTACTCCTGCCACTTGCTCCCCGTTCTACCACAGTCACATCTACAAGCTTACTCTGGCCAGTTCACCAGAAGCGATACGCCATTATTTGTTGACCTTAAGACTTTCACAGTACTCCTTGCGGGAGCTCCTCGGGATTGCCAATGTAATTCGCCTTTTGACGAGGCATTTGGCTACCCTAAGAGAGTCATAGTTACTCCTGCCAGTTGCTCCCCGTTTTACCACAGTCACATCTACAAGTTTACTCTGGCCGTTCACCAGAAGCGATACGCCATTATTTGTTGACCTTAAGACTTTCACAGTACTCCTTCCGGGAGCTCATCGAGAATGCCGATGTTTTTCGCCTGTTGACGAGGCATTTTTCTACCTTAAGAGAGTCATTGTTACACCTGCCAAATGCTCGCCGTTAACCACAGCCACATTTTCAAGCTTCCTCTGGCCCAGTTCACCTGAAGCGGTACACCATTATTTGTCGGCTTTGAGACCTTCACTGTACTCCTGCCGGGAGCACCTCGAGTTTGCCGATGTATTTCGCCTATTGACGAGGCATTTGGCTACCTTAAGAGAGTCATAGTTACTCCTACCACTTGCACCCAGATTTATCACTGTCACATCCTCAAGCTTTCTCCGGCCAGTTCACCACAAGCGATACGCCATTATCTGTCGACATAAAGTGTTTCACAGTACTACTGCTGGCAGCTCCTCGGTTTGCAGATGTATTTCGCGTGTTGACGAGGCATTTGGCTACCTTAAGAGAGTCATAGTTACTCCTGCCACTTGCTCCCCGTTCTACCACAGTCACATCTACAAGCTTACTCTGGCCAGTTCACCAGAAGCGATACGCCATTATTTGTTGACCTTAAGACTTTCACAGTACTCCTTGCGGGAGCTCCTCGGGATTGCCAATGTAATTCGCCTTTTGACGAGGCATTTGGCTACTCTAAGAGAGTCAGAGTTACTCCTGCCAGTTGCTCCCCGTTTTACCACAGTCACATCTAGAAGCTTACTCTGGCCGTTCACCAGAAGCGATACGCCATTATTTGTTGACCTTAAGACTTTCACAGTACTCCTTCCGGGAGCTCATCGAGAATGCCGATGTTTTTCGCCTGTTGACGAGGCATTTTTCTACCTTAAGAGAGTCATTGTTACACCTGCCAAATGCTCGCCGTTAGCCACAGCCACATTTTCAAGCTTCCTCTGGCCCAGTTCACCTGAAGCGGTACACCATTATTTGTCGGCTTTGAGACCTTCACTGTACTCCTGCCGGGAGCACCTCGAGTTTGCACCTTGCACCCAGATTTATCACTGTCACATCCTCAAGCTTTCTCCGGCCAGTTCACCACAAGCGATACGCCATTATCTGTCGACATAAAGTGTTTCACAGTACTACTGCTGGCAGCTCCTCGGTTTGCAGATGTATTTCGCATGTTGACGAGGCATTTGGCTACCTTAAGAGAGTCATAGTTACTCCTGCCACTTGCTCCCCGTTCTACCACAGTCACATCTACAAGCTTACTCTGGCCAGTTCACCAGAAGCGATACGCCATTATTTGTTGACCTTAAGACTTTCACAGTACTCCTTGCGGGAGCTCCTCGGGATTGCCAATGTAATTCGCCTTTTGACGAGGCATTTGGCTACCCTAAGAGAGTAATAGTTACTCCTGCCAGTTGCTCCCCGTTTTACCGCAGTCACATCTACAAGCTTACTCTGGCCGTTCACCAGAAGCGATACGCCATTATTTGTTGACCTTAAGACTTTCACAGTACTCCTTCCGGGAGCTCATCGAGAATGCCGATGTTTTTCGCCTGTTGACGAGGCATTTTTCTACCTTAAGAGAGTCATTGTTACACCTGCCAAATGCTCGCCGTTAACCACAGCCACATTTTCAAGCTTCCTCTGGCCCAGTTCACCTGAAGCGGTACACCATTATTTGTCGGCTTTGAGACCTTCACTGTACTCCTGCCGGGAGCACCTCGAGTTTGCCGATGTATTTCGCCTATTGACGAGGCATTTGGCTACCTTAAGAGAGTCATAGTTACTCCTACCACTTGCACCCAGATTTATCACTGTCACATCCTCAAGCTTTCTCCGGCCAGTTCACCAGAAGCGATACGCCATTATTTGTTGACCTTAAGACTTTCACAGTACTCCTTGCGGGAGCTCCTCGGGATTGCCAATGTAATTCGCCTTTTGACGAGGCATTTGGCTACTCTAAGAGAGTCAGAGTTACTCCTGCCAGTTGCTCCCCGTTTTACCACAGTCACATCTAGAAGCTTACTCTGGCCGTTCACCAGAAGCGATACGCCATTATTTGTTGACCTTAAGACTTTCACAGTACTCCTTCCGGGAGCTCATCGAGAATGCCGATGTTTTTCGCCTGTTGACGAGGCATTTTTCTACCTTAAGAGAGTCATTGTTACACCTGCCAAATGCTCGCCGTTAGCCACAGCCACATTTTCAAGCTTCCTCTGGCCCAGTTCACCTGAAGCGGTACACCATTATTTGTCGGCTTTGAGACCTTCACTGTACTCCTGCCGGGAGCACCTCGAGTTTGCACCTTGCACCCAGATTTATCACTGTCACATCCTCAAGCTTTCTCCGGCCAGTTCACCACAAGCGATACGCCATTATCTGTCGACATAAAGTGTTTCACAGTACTACTGCTGGCAGCTCCTCGGTTTGCAGATGTATTTCGCATGTTGACGAGGCATTTGGCTACCTTAAGAGAGTCATAGTTACTCCTGCCACTTGCTCCCCGTTCTACCACAGTCACATCTACAAGCTTACTCTGGCCAGTTCACCAGAAGCGATACGCCATTATTTGTTGACCTTAAGACTTTCACAGTACTCCTTGCGGGAGCTCCTCGGGATTGCCAATGTAATTCGCCTTTTGACGAGGCATTTGGCTACCCTAAGAGAGTAATAGTTACTCCTGCCAGTTGCTCCCCGTTTTACCGCAGTCACATCTACAAGCTTACTCTGGCCGTTCACCAGAAGCGATACGCCATTATTTGTTGACCTTAAGACTTTCACAGTACTCCTTCCGGGAGCTCATCGAGAATGCCGATGTTTTTCGCCTGTTGACGAGGCATTTTTCTACCTTAAGAGAGTCATTGTTACACCTGCCAAATGCTCGCCGTTAACCACAGCCACATTTTCAAGCTTCCTCTGGCCCAGTTCACCTGAAGCGGTACACCATTATTTGTCGGCTTTGAGACCTTCACTGTACTCCTGCCGGGAGCACCTCGAGTTTGCCGATGTATTTCGCCTATTGACGAGGCATTTGGCTACCTTAAGAGAGTCATAGTTACTCCTACCACTTGCACCCAGATTTATCACTGTCACATCCTCAAGCTTTCTCCGGCCAGTTCACCACAAGCGATACGCCATTATCTGTCGACATAAAGTGTTTCACAGTACTACTGCTGGCAGCTCCTCGGTTTGCAGATGTATTTCGCATGTTGACGAGGCATTTGGCTACCTTAAGAGAGTCATAGTTACTCCTGCCACTTGCTCCCCGTTCTACCACAGTCACATCTACAAGCTTACTCTGGCCAGTTCACCAGAAGCGATACGCCATTATTTGTTGACCTTAAGACTTTCACAGTACTCCTTGCGGGAGCTCCTCGGGATTGCCAATGTAATTCGCCTTTTGACGAGGCATTTGGCTACCCTAAGAGAGTAATAGTTACTCCTGCCAGTTGCTCCCCGTTTTACCGCAGTCACATCTACAAGCTTACTCTGGCCGTTCACCAGAAGCGATACGCCATTATTTGTTGACCTTAAGACTTTCACAGTACTCCTTCCGGGAGCTCATCGAGAATGCCGATGTTTTTCGCCTGTTGACGAGGCATTTTTCTACCTTAAGAGAGTCATTGTTACACCTGCCAAATGCTCGCCGTTAACCACAGCCACATTTTCAAGCTTCCTCTGGCCCAGTTCACCTGAAGCGGTACACCATTATTTGTCGGCTTTGAGACCTTCACTGTACTCCTGCAGGGAGCACCTCGAGTTTGCCGATGTATTTCGCCTATTGACGAGGCATTTGGCTACCTTAAGAGAGTCATAGTTACTCCTACCACTTGCACCCAGATTTATCACTGTCACATCCTCAAGCTTTCTCCGGCCAGTTCACCACAAGCGATACGCCATTATCTGTCGACATAAAGTGTTTCACAGTACTACTGCTGGCAGCTCCTCGGTTTGCAGATGTATTTCGCGTGTTGACGGGCATTTGGCTACCTTAAGAGAGTCATAGTTACTCCTGCCACTTGCTCCCCGTTCTACCACAGTCACATCTACAAGCTTACTCTGGCCAGTTCACCAGAAGCGATACGCCATTATTTGTTGACCTTAAGACTTTCACAGTACTCCTTGCGGGAGCTCCTCGGGATTGCCAATGTAATTCGCCTTTTGACGAGGCATTTGGCTACTCTAAGAGAGTCATAGTTACTCCTGCCAGTTGCTCCCCGTTTTACCACAGTCACATCTAGAAGCTTACTCTGGCCGTTCACCAGAAGCGATACGCCATTATTTGTTGACCTTAAGACTTTCACAGTACTCCTTCCGGGAGCTCATCGAGAATGCCGATGTTTTTCGCCTGTTGAAGAGGCATTTTTCTACCTTAAGAGAGTCATTGTTACACCTGCCAAATGCTCGCCGTTAGCCACAGCCACATTTTCAAGCTTCCTCTGGCCCAGTTCACCTGAAGCGGTACACCATTATTTGTCGGCTTTGAGACTTTCACTGTACTCCTGCCGGGAGCACCTCGAGTTTGCCGATGTATTTCGCCTATTGACGAGGCATTTGGCTACCTTAAGAGAGTCATAGTTACTCCTACCACTTGCACCCAGATTTATCACTGTCACATCCTCAAGCTTTCTCCGGCCAGTTCACCACAAGCGATACGCCATTATCTGTCGACATAAAGTGTTTCACAGTACTACTGCTGGCAGCTCCTCGGTTTGCAGATGTATTTCGCGTGTTGACGAGGCATTTGGCTACCTTAAGAGAGTCATAGTTACTCCTGCCACTTGCTCCCCGTTCTACCACAGTCACATCTACAAGCTTACTCTGGCCAGTTCACCAGAAGCGATACGCCATTATTTGTTGACCTTAAGACTTTCACAGTACTCCTTGCGGGAGCTCCTCGGGATTGCCAATGTAATTCGCCTTTTGACGAGGCATTTGGCTACCCTAAGAGAGTCATAGTTACTCCTGCCAGTTGCTCCCCGTTTTACCACAGTCACATCTACAAGCTTACTCTGGCCGTTCACCAGAAGCGATACGCCATTATTTGTTGACCTTAAGACTTTCACAGTACTCCTTCCGGGAGCTCATCGAGAATGCCGATGTTTTTCGCCTGTTGACGAGGCATTTTTCTACCTTAAGAGAGTCATTGTTACACCTGCCAAATGCTCGCCGTTAACCACAGCCACATTTTCAAGCTTCCTCTGGCCCAGTTCACCTGAAGCGGTACACCATTATTTGTCGGCTTTGAGACCTTCACTGTACTCCTGCCGGGAGCACCTCGAGTTTGCCGATGTATTTCGCCTATTGACGAGGCATTTGGCTACCTTAAGAGAGTCATAGTTACTCCTACCACTTGCACCCAGATTTATCACTGTCACATCCTCAAGCTTTCTCCGGCCAGTTCACCACAAGCGATACGCCATTATCTGTCGACATAAAGTGTTTCACAGTACTACTGCTGGCAGCTCCTCGGTTTGCAGATGTATTTCGCGTGGTGACGAGGCATTTGGCTACCTTAAGAGAGTCATAGTTACTCCTGCCACTTGCTCCCCGTTCTACCACAGTCACATCTACAAGCTTACTCTGGCCAGTTCACCAGAAGCGATACGCCATTATTTGTTGACCTTAAGACTTTCACAGTACTCCTTGCGGGAGCTCCTCGGGATTGCCAATGTAATTCGCCTTTTGACGAGGCATTTGGCTACTCTAAGAGAGTCATAGTTACTCCTGCCAGTTGCTCCCCGTTTTACCACAGTCACATCTAGAAGCTTACTCTGGCCGTTCACCAGAAGCGATACGCCATTATTTGTTGACCTTAAGACTTTCACAGTACTCCTTCCGGGAGCTCATCGAGAATGCCGATGTTTTTCGCCTGTTGACGAGGCATTTTTCTACCTTAAGAGAGTCATTGTTACACCTGCCAAATGCTCGCCGTTAGCCACAGCCACATTTTCAAGCTTCCTCTGGCCCAGTTCACCTGAAGCGGTACACCATTATTTGTCGGCTTTGAGACCTTCACTGTACTCCTGCCGGGAGCACCTCGAGTTTGCACCTTGCACCCAGATTTATCACTGTCACATCCTCAAGCTTTCTCCGGCCAGTTCACCACAAGCGATACGCCATTATCTGTCGACATAAAGTGTTTCACAGTACTACTGCTGGCAGCTCCTCGGTTTGCAGATGTATTTCGCATGTTGACGAGGCATTTGGCTACCTTAAGAGAGTCATAGTTACTCCTGCCACTTGCTCCCCGTTCTACCACAGTCACATCTACAAGCTTACTCTGGCCAGTTCACCAGAAGCGATACGCCATTATTTGTTGACCTTAAGACTTTCACAGTACTCCTTGCGGGAGCTCCTCGGGATTGCCAATGTAATTCGCCTTTTGTCGAGGCATTTGGCTACCCTAAGAGAGTAATAGTTACTCCTGCCAGTTGCTCCCCGTTTTACCGCAGTCACATCTACAAGCTTACTCTGGCCGTTCACCAGAAGCGATACGCCATTATTTGTTGACCTTAAGACTTTCACAGTACTCCTTCCGGGAGCTCATCGAGAATGCCGATGTTTTTCGCCTGTTGACGAGGCATTTTTCTACCTTAAGAGAGTCATTGTTACACCTGCCAAATGCTCGCCGTTAGCCACAGCCACATTTTCAAGCTTCCTCTGGCCCAGTTCACCTGAAGCGGTACACCATTATTTGTCGGCTTTGAGACCTTCACTGTACTCCTGCCGGGAGCACCTCGAGTTTGCCGATGTATTTCGCCTATTGACGAGGCATTTGGCTACCTTAAGAGAGTCATAGTTACTCCTACCACTTGCACCCAGATTTATCACTGTCACATCCTCAAGCTTTCTCCGGCCAGTTCACCACAAGCGATACGCCATTATCTGTCGACATAAAGTGTTTCACAGTACTACTGCTGGCAGCTCCTCGGTTTGCAGATGTATTTCGCGTGTTGACGAGGCATTTGGCTACCTTAAGAGAGTCATAGTTACTCCTGCCACTTGCTCCCCGTTCTACCACAGTCACATCTACAAGCTTACTCTGGCCAGTTCACCAGAAGCGATACGCCATTATTTGTTGACCTTAAGACTTTCACAGTACTCCTTGCGGGAGCTCCTCGGGATTGCCAATGTAATTCGCCTTTTGACGAGGCATTTGGCTACCCTAAGAGAGTCATAGTTACTCCTGCCAGTTGCTCCCCGTTTTACCACAGTCACATCTACAAGTTTACTCTGGCCGTTCACCAGAAGCGATACGCCATTATTTGTTGACCTTAAGACTTTCACAGTACTCCTTCCGGGAGCTCATCGAGAATGCCGTTGTTTTTCGCCTGTTGACGAGGCATTTTTCTACCTTAAGAGAGTCATTGTTACACCTGCCAAATGCTCGCCGTTAACCACAGCCACATTTTCAAGCTTCCTCTGGCCCAGTTCACCTGAAGCGGTACACCATTATTTGTCGGCTTTGAGACCTTCACTGTACTCCTGCCGGGAGCACCTCGAGTTTGCCGATGTATTTCGCCTATTGACGAGGCATTTGGCTACCTTAAGAGAGTCATAGTTACTCCTACCACTTGCACCCAGATTTATCACTGTCACATCCTCAAGCTTTCTCCGGCCAGTTCACCACAAGCGATACGCCATTATCTGTCGACATAAAGTGTTTCACAGTACTACTGCTGGCAGCTCCTCGGTTTGCAGATGTATTTCGCGTGTTGACGAGGCATTTGGCTACCTTAAGAGAGTCATAGTTACTCCTGCCACTTGCTCCCCGTTCTACCACAGTCACATCTACAAGCTTACTCTGGCCAGTTCACCAGAAGCGATACGCCATTATTTGTTGACCTTAAGACTTTCACAGTACTCCTTGCGGGAGCTCCTCGGGATTGCCAATGTAATTCGCCTTTTGACGAGGCATTTGGCTACTCTAAGAGAGTCATAGTTACTCCTGCCAGTTGCTCCCCGTTTTACCACAGTCACATCTAGAAGCTTACTCTGGCCGTTCACCAGAAGCGATACGCCATTATTTGTTGACCTTAAGACTTTCACAGTACTCCTTCCGGGAGCTCATCGAGAATGCCGATGTTTTTCGCCTGTTGACGAGGCATTTTTCTACCTTAAGAGAGTCATTGTTACACCTGCCAAATGCTCGCCGTTAGCCACAGCCACATTTTCAAGCTTCCTCTGGCCCAGTTCACCTGAAGCGGTACACCATTATTTGTCGGCTTTGAGACCTTCACTGTACTCCTGCCGGGAGCACCTCGAGTTTGCACCTTGCACCCAGATTTATCACTGTCACATCCTCAAGCTTTCTCCGGCCAGTTCACCACAAGCGATACGCCATTATCTGTCGACATAAAGTGTTTCACAGTACTACTGCTGGCAGCTCCTCGGTTTGCAGATGTATTTCGCATGTTGACGAGGCATTTGGCTACCTTAAGAGAGTCATAGTTACTCCTGCCACTTGCTCCCCGTTCTACCACAGTCACATCTACAAGCTTACTCTGGCCAGTTCACCAGAAGCGATACGCCATTATTTGTTGACCTTAAGACTTTCACAGTACTCCTTGCGGGAGCTCCTCGGGATTGCCAATGTAATTCGCCTTTTGACGAGGCATTTGGCTACCCTAAGAGAGTCATAGTTACTCCTGCCAGTTGCTCCCCGTTTTACCACAGTCACATCTACAAGTTTACTCTGGCCGTTCACCAGAAGCGATACGCCATTATTTGTTGACCTTAAGACTTTCACAGTACTCCTTCCGGGAGCTCATCGAGAATGCCGATGTTTTTCGCCTGTTGACGAGGCATTTTTCTACCTTAAGAGAGTCATTGTTACACCTGCCAAATGCTCGCCGTTAACCACAGCCACATTTTCAAGCTTCCTCTGGCCCAGTTCACCTGAAGCGGTACACCATTATTTGTCGGCTTTGAGACCTTCACTGTACTCCTGCCGGGAGCACCTCGAGTTTGCCGATGTATTTCGCCTATTGACGAGGCATTTGGCTACCTTAAGAGAGTCATAGTTACTCCTACCACTTGCACCCAGATTTATCACTGTCACATCCTCAAGCTTTCTCCGGCCAGTTCACCACAAGCGATACGCCATTATCTGTCGACATAAAGTGTTTCACAGTACTACTGCTGGCAGCTCCTCGGTTTGCAGATGTATTTCGCGTGTTGACGAGGCATTTGGCTACCTTAAGAGAGTCATAGTTACTCCTGCCACTTGCTCCCCGTTCTACCACAGTCACATCTACAAGCTTACTCTGGCCAGTTCACCAGAAGCGATACGCCATTATTTGTTGACCTTAAGACTTTCACAGTACTCCTTGCGGGAGCTCCTCGGGATTGCCAATGTAATTCGCCTTTTGACGAGGCATTTGGCTACTCTAAGAGAGTCATAGTTACTCCTGCCAGTTGCTCCCCGTTTTACCACAGTCACATCTAGAAGCTTACTCTGGCCGTTCACCAGAAGCGATACGCCATTATTTGTTGACCTTAAGACTTTCACAGTACTCCTTCCGGGAGCTCATCGAGAATGCCGATGTTTTTCGCCTGTTGACGAGGCATTTTTCTACCTTAAGAGAGTCATTGTTACACCTGCCAAATGCTCGCCGTTAGCCACAGCCACATTTTCAAGCTTCCTCTGGCCCAGTTCACCTGAAGCGGTACACCATTATTTGTCGGCTTTGAGACCTTCACTGTACTCCTGCCGGGAGCACCTCGAGTTTGCACCTTGCACCCAGATTTATCACTGTCACATCCTCAAGCTTTCTCCGGCCAGTTCACCACAAGCGATACGCCATTATCTGTCGACATAAAGTGTTTCACAGTACTACTGCTGGCAGCTCCTCGGTTTGCAGATGTATTTCGCATGTTGACGAGGCATTTGGCTACCTTAAGAGAGTCATAGTTACTCCTGCCACTTGCTCCCCGTTCTACCACAGTCACATCTACAAGCTTACTCTGGCCAGTTCACCAGAAGCGATACGCCATTATTTGTTGACCTTAAGACTTTCACAGTACTCCTTGCGGGAGCTCCTCGGGATTGCCAATGTAATTCGCCTTTTGACGAGGCATTTGGCTACCCTAAGAGAGTCATAGTTACTCCTGCCAGTTGCTCCCCGTTTTACCACAGTCACATCTACAAGTTTACTCTGGCCGTTCACCAGAAGCGATACGCCATTATTTGTTGACCTTAAGACTTTCACAGTACTCCTTCCGGGAGCTCATCGAGAATGCCGATGTTTTTCGCCTGTTGACGAGGCATTTTTCTACCTTAAGAGAGTCATTGTTACACCTGCCAAATGCTCGCCGTTAACCACAGCCACATTTTCAAGCTTCCTCTGGCCCAGTTCACCTGAAGCGGTACACCATTATTTGTCGGCTTTGAGACCTTCACTGTACTCCTGCCGGGAGCACCTCGAGTTTGCCGATGTATTTCGCCTATTGACGAGGCATTTGGCTACCTTAAGAGAGTCATAGTTACTCCTACCACTTGCACCCAGATTTATCACTGTCACATCCTCAAGCTTTCTCCGGCCAGTTCACCACAAGCGATACGCCATTATCTGTCGACATAAAGTGTTTCACAGTACTACTGCTGGCAGCTCCTCGGTTTGCAGATGTATTTCGCGTGTTGACGAGGCATTTGGCTACCTTAAGAGAGTCATAGTTACTCCTGCCACTTGCTCCCCGTTCTACCACAGTCACATCTACAAGCTTACTCTGGCCAGTTCACCAGAAGCGATACGCCATTATTTGTTGACCTTAAGACTTTCACAGTACTCCTTGCGGGAGCTCCTCGGGATTGCCAATGTAATTCGCCTTTTGACGAGGCATTTGGCTACTCTAAGAGAGTCATAGTTACTCCTGCCAGTTGCTCCCCGTTTTACCACAGTCACATCTAGAAGCTTACTCTGGCCGTTCACCAGAAGCGATACGCCATTATTTGTTGACCTTAAGACTTTCACAGTACTCCTTCCGGGAGCTCATCGAGAATGCCGATGTTTTTCGCCTGTTGACGAGGCATTTTTCTACCTTAAGAGAGTCATTGTTACACCTGCCAAATGCTCGCCGTTAGCCACAGCCACATTTTCAAGCTTCCTCTGGCCCAGTTCACCTGAAGCGGTACACCATTATTTGTCGGCTTTGAGACCTTCACTGTACTCCTGCCGGGAGCACCTCGAGTTTGCACCTTGCACCCAGATTTATCACTGTCACATCCTCAAGCTTTCTCCGGCCAGTTCACCACAAGCGATACGCCATTATCTGTCGACATAAAGTGTTTCACAGTACTACTGCTGGCAGCTCCTCGGTTTGCAGATGTATTTCGCATGTTGACGAGGCATTTGGCTACCTTAAGAGAGTCATAGTTACTCCTGCCACTTGCTCCCCGTTCTACCACAGTCACATCTACAAGCTTACTCTGGCCAGTTCACCAGAAGCGATACGCCATTATTTGTTGACCTTAAGACTTTCACAGTACTCCTTGCGGGAGCTCCTCGGGATTGCCAATGTAATTCGCCTTTTGACGAGGCATTTGGCTACCCTAAGAGAGTCATAGTTACTCCTGCCAGTTGCTCCCCGTTTTACCACAGTCACATCTACAAGTTTACTCTGGCCGTTCACCAGAAGCGATACGCCATTATTTGTTGACCTTAAGACTTTCACAGTACTCCTTCCGGGAGCTCATCGAGAATGCCGATGTTTTTCGCCTGTTGACGAGGCATTTTTCTACCTTAAGAGAGTCATTGTTACACCTGCCAAATGCTCGCCGTTAACCACAGCCACATTTTCAAGCTTCCTCTGGCCCAGTTCACCTGAAGCGGTACACCATTATTTGTCGGCTTTGAGACCTTCACTGTACTCCTGCCGGGAGCACCTCGAGTTTGCCGATGTATTTCGCCTATTGACGAGGCATTTGGCTACCTTAAGAGAGTCATAGTTACTCCTACCACTTGCACCCAGATTTATCACTGTCACATCCTCAAGCTTTCTCCGGCCAGTTCACCACAAGCGATACGCCATTATCTGTCGACATAAAGTGTTTCACAGTACTACTGCTGGCAGCTCCTCGGTTTGCAGATGTATTTCGCGTGTTGACGAGGCATTTGGCTACCTTAAGAGAGTCATAGTTACTCCTGCCACTTGCTCCCCGTTCTACCACAGTCACATCTACAAGCTTACTCTGGCCAGTTCACCAGAAGCGATACGCCATTATTTGTTGACCTTAAGACTTTCACAGTACTCCTTGCGGGAGCTCCTCGGGATTGCCAATGTAATTCGCCTTTTGACGAGGCATTTGGCTACTCTAAGAGAGTCATAGTTACTCCTGCCAGTTGCTCCCCGTTTTACCACAGTCACATCTAGAAGCTTACTCTGGCCGTTCACCAGAAGCGATACGCCATTATTTGTTGACCTTAAGACTTTCACAGTACTCCTTCCGGGAGCTCATCGAGAATGCCGATGTTTTTCGCCTGTTGACGAGGCATTTTTCTACCTTAAGAGAGTCATTGTTACACCTGCCAAATGCTCGCCGTTAGCCACAGCCACATTTTCAAGCTTCCTCTGGCCCAGTTCACCTGAAGCGGTACACCATTATTTGTCGGCTTTGAGACCTTCACTGTACTCCTGCCGGGAGCACCTCGAGTTTGCACCTTGCACCCAGATTTATCACTGTCACATCCTCAAGCTTTCTCCGGCCAGTTCACCACAAGCGATACGCCATTATCTGTCGACATAAAGTGTTTCACAGTACTACTGCTGGCAGCTCCTCGGTTTGCAGATGTATTTCGCATGTTGACGAGGCATTTGGCTACCTTAAGAGAGTCATAGTTACTCCTGCCACTTGCTCCCCGTTCTACCACAGTCACATCTACAAGCTTACTCTGGCCAGTTCACCAGAAGCGATACGCCATTATTTGTTGACCTTAAGACTTTCACAGTACTCCTTGCGGGAGCTCCTCGGGATTGCCAATGTAATTCGCCTTTTGACGAGGCATTTGGCTACCCTAAGAGAGTAATAGTTACTCCTGCCAGTTGCTCCCCGTTTTACCGCAGTCACATCTACAAGCTTACTCTGGCCGTTCACCAGAAGCGATACGCCATTATTTGTTGACCTTAAGACTTTCACAGTACTCCTTCCGGGAGCTCATCGAGAATGCCGATGTTTTTCGCCTGTTGACGAGGCATTTTTCTACCTTAAGAGAGTCATTGTTACACCTGCCAAATGCTCGCCGTTAGCCACAGCCACATTTTCAAGCTTCCTCTGGCCCAGTTCACCTGAAGCGGTACACCATTATTTGTCGGCTTTGAGACCTTCACTGTACTCCTGCCGGGAGCACCTCGAGTTTGCACCTTGCACCCAGATTTATCACTGTCACATCCTCAAGCTTTCTCCGGCCAGTTCACCACAAGCGATACGCCATTATCTGTCGACATAAAGTGTTTCACAGTACTACTGCTGGCAGCTCCTCGGTTTGCAGATGTATTTCGCATGTTGACGAGGCATTTGGCTACCTTAAGAGAGTCATAGTTACTCCTGCCACTTGCTCCCCGTTCTACCACAGTCACATCTACAAGCTTACTCTGGCCAGTTCACCAGAAGCGATACGCCATTATTTGTTGACCTTAAGACTTTCACAGTACTCCTTGCGGGAGCTCCTCGGGATTGCCAATGTAATTCGCCTTTTGACGAGGCATTTGGCTACCCTAAGAGAGTCATAGTTACTCCTGCCAGTTGCTCCCCGTTTTACCACAGTCACATCTACAAGTTTACTCTGGCCGTTCACCAGAAGCGATACGCCATTATTTGTTGACCTTAAGACTTTCACAGTACTCCTTCCGGGAGCTCATCGAGAATGCCGATGTTTTTCGCCTGTTGACGAGGCATTTTTCTACCTTAAGAGAGTCATTGTTACACCTGCCAAATGCTCGCCGTTAACCACAGCCACATTTTCAAGCTTCCTCTGGCCCAGTTCACCTGAAGCGGTACACCATTATTTGTCGGCTTTGAGACCTTCACTGTACTCCTGCCGGGAGCACCTCGAGTTTGCCGATGTATTTCGCCTATTGACGAGGCATTTGGCTACCTTAAGAGAGTCATAGTTACTCCTACCACTTGCACCCAGATTTATCACTGTCACATCCTCAAGCTTTCTCCGGCCAGTTCACCACAAGCGATACGCCATTATCTGTCGACATAAAGTGTTTCACAGTACTACTGCTGGCAGCTCCTCGGTTTGCAGATGTATTTCGCGTGTTGACGAGGCATTTGGCTACCTTAAGAGAGTCATAGTTACTCCTGCCACTTGCTCCCCGTTCTACCACAGTCACATCTACAAGCTTACTCTGGCCAGTTCACCAGAAGCGATACGCCATTATTTGTTGACCTTAAGACTTTCACAGTACTCCTTGCGGGAGCTCCTCGGGATTGCCAATGTAATTCGCCTTTTGACGAGGCATTTGGCTACTCTAAGAGAGTCATAGTTACTCCTGCCAGTTGCTCCCCGTTTTACCACAGTCACATCTAGAAGCTTACTCTGGCCGTTAACCAGAAGCGATACGCCATTATTTGTTGACCTTAAGACTTTCACAGTACTCCTTCCGGGAGCTCATCGAGAATGCCGATGTTTTTCGCCTGTTGACGAGGCATTTTTCTACCTTAAGAGAGTCATTGTTACACCTGCCAAATGCTCGCCGTTAGCCACAGCCACATTTTCAAGCTTCCTCTGGCCCAGTTCACCTGAAGCGGTACACCATTATTTGTCGGCTTTGAGACCTTCACTGTACTCCTGCCGGGAGCACCTCGAGTTTGCACCTTGCACCCAGATTTATCACTGTCACATCCTCAAGCTTTCTCCGGCCAGTTCACCACAAGCGATACGCCATTATCTGTCGACATAAAGTGTTTCACAGTACTACTGCTGGCAGCTCCTCGGTTTGCAGATGTATTTCGCATGTTGACGAGGCATTTGGCTACCTTAAGAGAGTCATAGTTACTCCTGCCACTTGCTCCCCGTTCTACCACAGTCACATCTACAAGCTTACTCTGGCCAGTTCACCAGAAGCGATACGCCATTATTTGTTGACCTTAAGACTTTCACAGTACTCCTTGCGGGAGCTCCTCGGGATTGCCAATGTAATTCGCCTTTTGACGAGGCATTTGGCTACCCTAAGAGAGTCATAGTTACTCCTGCCAGTTGCTCCCCGTTTTACCACAGTCACATCTACAAGTTTACTCTGGCCGTTCACCAGAAGCGATACGCCATTATTTGTTGACCTTAAGACTTTCACAGTACTCCTTCCGGGAGCTCATCGAGAATGCCGATGTTTTTCGCCTGTTGACGAGGCATTTTTCTACCTTAAGAGAGTCATTGTTACACCTGCCAAATGCTCGCCGTTAACCACAGCCACATTTTCAAGCTTCCTCTGGCCCAGTTCACCTGAAGCGGTACACCATTATTTGTCGGCTTTGAGACCTTCACTGTACTCCTGCCGGGAGCACCTCGAGTTTGCCGATGTATTTCGCCTATTGACGAGGCATTTGGCTACCTTAAGAGAGTCATAGTTACTCCTACCACTTGCACCCAGATTTATCACTGTCACATCCTCAAGCTTTCTCCGGCCAGTTCACCACAAGCGATACGCCATTATCTGTCGACATAAAGTGTTTCACAGTACTACTGCTGGCAGCTCCTCGGTTTGCAGATGTATTTCGCGTGTTGACGAGGCATTTGGCTACCTTAAGAGAGTCATAGTTACTCCTGCCACTTGCTCCCCGTTCTACCACAGTCACATCTACAAGCTTACTCTGGCCAGTTCACCAGAAGCGATACGCCATTATTTGTTGACCTTAAGACTTTCACAGTACTCCTTGCGGGAGCTCCTCGGGATTGCCAATGTAATTCGCCTTTTGACGAGGCATTTGGCTACTCTAAGAGAGTCATAGTTACTCCTGCCAGTTGCTCCCCGTTTTACCACAGTCACATCTAGAAGCTTACTCTGGCCGTTCACCAGAAGCGATACGCCATTATTTGTTGACCTTAAGACTTTCACAGTACTCCTTCCGGGAGCTCATCGAGAATGCCGATGTTTTTCGCCTGTTGACGAGGCATTTTTCTACCTTAAGAGAGTCATTGTTACACCTGCCAAATGCTCGCCGTTAGCCACAGCCACATTTTCAAGCTTCCTCTGGCCCAGTTCACCTGAAGCGGTACACCATTATTTGTCGGCTTTGAGACCTTCACTGTACTCCTGCCGGGAGCACCTCGAGTTTGCACCTTGCACCCAGATTTATCACTGTCACATCCTCAAGCTTTCTCCGGCCAGTTCACCACAAGCGATACGCCATTATCTGTCGACATAAAGTGTTTCACAGTACTACTGCTGGCAGCTCCTCGGTTTGCAGATGTATTTCGCATGTTGACGAGGCATTTGGCTACCTTAAGAGAGTCATAGTTACTCCTGCCACTTGCTCCCCGTTCTACCACAGTCACATCTACAAGCTTACTCTGGCCAGTTCACCAGAAGCGATACGCCATTATTTGTTGACCTTAAGACTTTCACAGTACTCCTTGCGGGAGCTCCTCGGGATTGCCAATGTAATTCGCCTTTTGACGAGGCATTTGGCTACCCTAAGAGAGTCATAGTTACTCCTGCCAGTTGCTCCCCGTTTTACCACAGTCACATCTACAAGTTTACTCTGGCCGTTCACCAGAAGCGATACGCCATTATTTGTTGACCTTAAGACTTTCACAGTACTCCTTCCGGGAGCTCATCGAGAATGCCGATGTTTTTCGCCTGTTGACGAGGCATTTTTCTACCTTAAGAGAGTCATTGTTACACCTGCCAAATGCTCGCCGTTAACCACAGCCACATTTTCAAGCTTCCTCTGGCCCAGTTCACCTGAAGCGGTACACCATTATTTGTCGGCTTTGAGACCTTCACTGTACTCCTGCCGGGAGCACCTCGAGTTTGCCGATGTATTTCGCCTATTGACGAGGCATTTGGCTACCTTAAGAGAGTCATAGTTACTCCTACCACTTGCACCCAGATTTATCACTGTCACATCCTCAAGCTTTCTCCGGCCAGTTCACCACAAGCGATACGCCATTATCTGTCGACATAAAGTGTTTCACAGTACTACTGCTGGCAGCTCCTCGGTTTGCAGATGTATTTCGCGTGTTGACGAGGCATTTGGCTACCTTAAGAGAGTCATAGTTACTCCTGCCACTTGCTCCCCGTTCTACCACAGTCACATCTACAAGCTTACTCTGGCCAGTTCACCAGAAGCGATACGCCATTATTTGTTGACCTTAAGACTTTCACAGTACTCCTTGCGGGAGCTCCTCGGGATTGCCAATGTAATTCGCCTTTTGACGAGGCATTTGGCTACTCTAAGAGAGTCATAGTTACTCCTGCCAGTTGCTCCCCGTTTTACCACAGTCACATCTAGAAGCTTACTCTGGCCGTTCACCAGAAGCGATACGCCATTATTTGTTGACCTTAAGACTTTCACAGTACTCCTTCCGGGAGCTCATCGAGAATGCCGATGTTTTTCGCCTGTTGACGAGGCATTTTTCTACCTTAAGAGAGTCATTGTTACACCTGCCAAATGCTCGCCGTTAGCCACAGCCACATTTTCAAGCTTCCTCTGGCCCAGTTCACCTGAAGCGGTACACCATTATTTGTCGGCTTTGAGACCTTCACTGTACTCCTGCCGGGAGCACCTCGAGTTTGCACCTTGCACCCAGATTTATCACTGTCACATCCTCAAGCTTTCTCCGGCCAGTTCACCACAAGCGATACGCCATTATCTGTCGACATAAAGTGTTTCACAGTACTACTGCTGGCAGCTCCTCGGTTTGCAGATGTATTTCGCATGTTGACGAGGCATTTGGCTACCTTAAGAGAGTCATAGTTACTCCTGCCACTTGCTCCCCGTTCTACCACAGTCACATCTACAAGCTTACTCTGGCCAGTTCACCAGAAGCGATACGCCATTATTTGTTGACCTTAAGACTTTCACAGTACTCCTTGCGGGAGCTCCTCGGGATTGCCAATGTAATTCGCCTTTTGACGAGGCATTTGGCTACCCTAAGAGAGTCATAGTTACTCCTGCCAGTTGCTCCCCGTTTTACCACAGTCACATCTACAAGTTTACTCTGGCCGTTCACCAGAAGCGATACGCCATTATTTGTTGACCTTAAGACTTTCACAGTACTCCTTCCGGGAGCTCATCGAGAATGCCGATGTTTTTCGCCTGTTGACGAGGCATTTTTCTACCTTAAGAGAGTCATTGTTACACCTGCCAAATGCTCGCCGTTAACCACAGCCACATTTTCAAGCTTCCTCTGGCCCAGTTCACCTGAAGCGGTACACCATTATTTGTCGGCTTTGAGACCTTCACTGTACTCCTGCCGGGAGCACCTCGAGTTTGCCGATGTATTTCGCCTATTGACGAGGCATTTGGCTACCTTAAGAGAGTCATAGTTACTCCTACCACTTGCACCCAGATTTATCACTGTCACATCCTCAAGCTTTCTCCGGCCAGTTCACCACAAGCGATACGCCATTATCTGTCGACATAAAGTGTTTCACAGTACTACTGCTGGCAGCTCCTCGGTTTGCAGATGTATTTCGCGTGTTGACGAGGCATTTGGCTACCTTAAGAGAGTCATAGTTACTCCTGCCACTTGCTCCCCGTTCTACCACAGTCACATCTACAAGCTTACTCTGGCCAGTTCACCAGAAGCGATACGCCATTATTTGTTGACCTTAAGACTTTCACAGTACTCCTTGCGGGAGCTCCTCGGGATTGCCAATGTAATTCGCCTTTTGACGAGGCATTTGGCTACTCTAAGAGAGTCATAGTTACTCCTGCCAGTTGCTCCCCGTTTTACCACAGTCACATCTAGAAGCTTACTCTGGCCGTTCACCAGAAGCGATACGCCATTATTTGTTGACCTTAAGACTTTCACAGTACTCCTTCCGGGAGCTCATCGAGAATGCCGATGTTTTTCGCCTGTTGACGAGGCATTTTTCTACCTTAAGAGAGTCATTGTTACACCTGCCAAATGCTCGCCGTTAGCCACAGCCACATTTTCAAGCTTCCTCTGGCCCAGTTCACCTGAAGCGGTACACCATTATTTGTCGGCTTTGAGACCTTCACTGTACTCCTGCCGGGAGCACCTCGAGTTTGCACCTTGCACCCAGATTTATCACTGTCACATCCTCAAGCTTTCTCCGGCCAGTTCACCACAAGCGATACGCCATTATCTGTCGACATAAAGTGTTTCACAGTACTACTGCTGGCAGCTCCTCGGTTTGCAGATGTATTTCGCATGTTGACGAGGCATTTGGCTACCTTAAGAGAGTCATAGTTACTCCTGCCACTTGCTCCCCGTTCTACCACAGTCACATCTACAAGCTTACTCTGGCCAGTTCACCAGAAGCGATACGCCATTATTTGTTGACCTTAAGACTTTCACAGTACTCCTTGCGGGAGCTCCTCGGGATTGCCAATGTAATTCGCCTTTTGACGAGGCATTTGGCTACCCTAAGAGAGTAATAGTTACTCCTGCCAGTTGCTCCCCGTTTTACCGCAGTCACATCTACAAGCTTACTCTGGCCGTTCACCAGAAGCGATACGCCATTATTTGTTGACCTTAAGACTTTCACAGTACTCCTTCCGGGAGCTCATCGAGAATGCCGATGTTTTTCGCCTGTTGACGAGGCATTTTTCTACCTTAAGAGAGTCATTGTTACACCTGCCTAATGCTCGCCGTTAACCACAGCCACATTTTCAAGCTTCCTCTGGCCCAGTTCACCTGAAGCGGTACACCATTATTTGTCGGCTTTGAGACCTTCACTGTACTCCTGCCGGGAGCACCTCGAGTTTGCCGATGTATTTCGCCTATTGACGAGGCATTTGGCTACCTTAAGAGAGTCATAGTTACTCCTACCACTTGCACCCAGATTTATCACTGTCACATCCTCAAGCTTTCTCCGGCCAGTTCACCACAAGCGATACGCCATTATCTGTCGACATAAAGTGTTTCACAGTACTACTGCTGGCAGCTCCTCGGTTTGCAGATGTATTTCGCGTGTTGACGAGGCATTTGGCTACCTTAAGAGAGTCATAGTTACTCCTGCCACTTGCTCCCCGTTCTACCACAGTCACATCTACAAGCTTACTCTGGCCAGTTCACCAGAAGCGATACGCCATTATTTGTTGACCTTAAGACTTTCACAGTACTCCTTGCGGGAGCTCCTCGGGATTGCCAATGTAATTCGCCTTTTGACGAGGCATTTGGCTACTCTAAGAGAGTCATAGTTACTCCTGCCAGTTGCTCCCCGTTTTACCACAGTCACATCTACAAGCTTACTCTGGCCGTTCACCAGAAGCGATACGCCATTATTTGTTGACCTTAAGACTTTCACAGTACTCCTTCCGGGAGCTCATCGAGAATGCCGATGTTTTTCGCCTGTTGACGAGGCATTTTTCTACCTTAAGAGAGTCATTGTTACACCTGCCAAATGCTCGCCGTTAGCCACAGCCACATTTTCAAGCTTCCTCTGGCCCAGTTCACCTGAAGCGGTACACCATTATTTGTCGGCTTTGAGACCTTCACTGTACTCCTGCCGGGAGCACCTCGAGTTTGCACCTTGCACCCAGATTTATCACTGTCACATCCTCAAGCTTTCTCCGGCCAGTTCACCACAAGCGATACGCCATTATCTGTCGACATAAAGTGTTTCACAGTACTACTGCTGGCAGCTCCTCGGTTTGCAGATGTATTTCGCATGTTGACGAGGCATTTGGCTACCTTAAGAGAGTCATAGTTACTCCTGCCACTTGCTCCCCGTTCTACCACAGTCACATCTACAAGCTTACTCTGGCCAGTTCACCTGAAGCGATACGCCATTATTTGTTGACCTTAAGACTTTCACAGTACTCCTTGCGGGAGCTCCTCGGGATTGCCAATGTAATTCGCCTTTTGACGAGGCATTTGGCTACCCTAAGAGAGTCATAGTTACTCCTGCCAGTTGCTCCCCGTTTTACCACAGTCACATCTACAAGTTTACTCTGGCCGTTCACCAGAAGCGATACGCCATTATTTGTTGACCTTAAGACTTTCACAGTACTCCTTCCGGGAGCTCATCGAGAATGCCGATGTTTTTCGCCTGTTGACGAGGCATTTTTCTACCTTAAGAGAGTCATTGTTACACCTGCCAAATGCTCGCCGTTAACCACAGCCACATTTTCAAGCTTCCTCTGGCCCAGTTCACCTGAAGCGGTACACCATTATTTGTCGGCTTTGAGACCTTCACTGTACTCCTGCCGGGAGCACCTCGAGTTTGCCGATGTATTTCGCCTATTGACGAGGCATTTGGCTACCTTAAGAGAGTCATAGTTACTCCTACCACTTGCACCCAGATTTATCACTGTCACATCCTCAAGCTTTCTCCGGCCAGTTCACCACAAGCGATACGCCATTATCTGTCGACATAAAGTGTTTCACAGTACTACTGCTGGCAGCTCCTCGGTTTGCAGATGTATTTCGCGTGTTGACGAGGCATTTGGCTACCTTAAGAGAGTCATAGTTACTCCTGCCACTTGCTCCCCGTTCTACCACAGTCACATCTACAAGCTTACTCTGGCCAGTTCACCAGAAGCGATACGCCATTATTTGTTGACCTTAAGACTTTCACAGTACTCCTTGCGGGAGCTCCTCGGGATTGCCAATGTAATTCGCCTTTTGACGAGGCATTTGGCTACCCTAAGAGAGTAATAGTTACTCCTGCCAGTTGCTCCCCGTTTTACCGCAGTCACATCTACAAGCTTACTCTGGCCGTTCACCAGAAGCGATACGCCATTATTTGTTGACCTTAAGACTTTCACAGTACTCCTTCCGGGAGCTCATCGAGAATGCCGATGTTTTTCGCCTGTTGACGAGGCATTTTTCTACCTTAAGAGAGTCATTGTTACACCTGCCAAATGCTCGCCGTTAGCCACAGCCACATTTTCAAGCTTCCTCTGGCCCAGTTCACCTGAAGCGGTACACCATTATTTGTCGGCTTTGAGACCTTCACTGTACTCCTGCCGGGAGCACCTCGAGTTTGCACCTTGCACCCAGATTTATCACTGTCACATCCTCAAGCTTTCTCCGGCCAGTTCACCACAAGCGATACGCCATTATCTGTCGACATAAAGTGTTTCACAGTACTACTGCTGGCAGCTCCTCGGTTTGCAGATGTATTTCGCATGTTGACGAGGCATTTGGCTACCTTAAGAGAGTCATAGTTACTCCTGCCACTTGCTCCCCGTTCTACCACAGTCACATCTACAAGCTTACTCTGGCCAGTTCACCAGAAGCGATACGCCATTATTTGTTGACCTTAAGACTTTCACAGTACTCCTTGCGGGAGCTCCTCGGGATTGCCAATGTAATTCGCCTTTTGACGAGGCATTTGGCTACCCTAAGAGAGTCATAGTTACTCCTGCCAGTTGCTCCCCGTTTTACCACAGTCACATCTACAAGTTTACTCTGGCCGTTCACCAGAAGCGATACGCCATTATTTGTTGACCTTAAGACTTTCACAGTACTCCTTCCGGGAGCTCATCGAGAATGCCGATGTTTTTCGCCTGTTGACGAGGCATTTTTCTACCTTAAGAGAGTCATTGTTACACCTGCCAAATGCTCGCCGTTAACCACAGCCACATTTTCAAGCTTCCTCTGGCCCAGTTCACCTGAAGCGGTACACCATTATTTGTCGGCTTTGAGACCTTCACTGTACTCCTGCCGGGAGCACCTCGAGTTTGCCGATGTATTTCGCCTATTGACGAGGCATTTGGCTACCTTAAGAGAGTCATAGTTACTCCTACCACTTGCACCCAGATTTATCACTGTCACATCCTCAAGCTTTCTCCGGCCAGTTCACCACAAGCGATACGCCATTATCTGTCGACATAAAGTGTTTCACAGTACTACTGCTGGCAGCTCCTCGGTTTGCAGATGTATTTCGCGTGTTGACGAGGCATTTGGCTACCTTAAGAGAGTCATAGTTACTCCTGCCACTTGCTCCCCGTTCTACCACAGTCACATCTACAAGCTTACTCTGGCCAGTTCACCAGAAGCGATACGCCATTATTTGTTGACCTTAAGACTTTCACAGTACTCCTTGCGGGAGCTCCTCGGGATTGCCAATGTAATTCGCCTTTTGACGAGGCATTTGGCTACTCTAAGAGAGTCATAGTTACTCCTGCCAGTTGCTCCCCGTTTTACCACAGTCACATCTAGAAGCTTACTCTGGCCGTTAACCAGAAGCGATACGCCATTATTTGTTGACCTTAAGACTTTCACAGTACTCCTTCCGGGAGCTCATCGAGAATGCCGATGTTTTTCGCCTGTTGACGAGGCATTTTTCTACCTTAAGAGAGTCATTGTTACACCTGCCAAATGCTCGCCGTTAGCCACAGCCACATTTTCAAGCTTCCTCTGGCCCAGTTCACCTGAAGCGGTACACCATTATTTGTCGGCTTTGAGACCTTCACTGTACTCCTGCCGGGAGCACCTCGAGTTTGCACCTTGCACCCAGATTTATCACTGTCACATCCTCAAGCTTTCTCCGGCCAGTTCACCACAAGCGATACGCCATTATCTGTCGACATAAAGTGTTTCACAGTACTACTGCTGGCAGCTCCTCGGTTTGCAGATGTATTTCGCATGTTGACGAGGCATTTGGCTACCTTAAGAGAGTCATAGTTACTCCTGCCACTTGCTCCCCGTTCTACCACAGTCACATCTACAAGCTTACTCTGGCCAGTTCACCAGAAGCGATACGCCATTATTTGTTGACCTTAAGACTTTCACAGTACTCCTTGCGGGAGCTCCTCGGGATTGCCAATGTAATTCGCCTTTTGACGAGGCATTTGGCTACCCTAAGAGAGTCATAGTTACTCCTGCCAGTTGCTCCCCGTTTTACCACAGTCACATCTACAAGTTTACTCTGGCCGTTCACCAGAAGCGATACGCCATTATTTGTTGACCTTAAGACTTTCACAGTACTCCTTCCGGGAGCTCATCGAGAATGCCGATGTTTTTCGCCTGTTGACGAGGCATTTTTCTACCTTAAGAGAGTCATTGTTACACCTGCCAAATGCTCGCCGTTAACCACAGCCACATTTTCAAGCTTCCTCTGGCCCAGTTCACCTGAAGCGGTACACCATTATTTGTCGGCTTTGAGACCTTCACTGTACTCCTGCCGGGAGCACCTCGAGTTTGCCGATGTATTTCGCCTATTGACGAGGCATTTGGCTACCTTAAGAGAGTCATAGTTACTCCTACCACTTGCACCCAGATTTATCACTGTCACATCCTCAAGCTTTCTCCGGCCAGTTCACCACAAGCGATACGCCATTATCTGTCGACATAAAGTGTTTCACAGTACTACTGCTGGCAGCTCCTCGGTTTGCAGATGTATTTCGCGTGTTGACGAGGCATTTGGCTACCTTAAGAGAGTCATAGTTACTCCTGCCACTTGCTCCCCGTTCTACCACAGTCACATCTACAAGCTTACTCTGGCCAGTTCACCAGAAGCGATACGCCATTATTTGTTGACCTTAAGACTTTCACAGTACTCCTTGCGGGAGCTCCTCGGGATTGCCAATGTAATTCGCCTTTTGACGAGGCATTTGGCTACTCTAAGAGAGTCATAGTTACTCCTGCCAGTTGCTCCCCGTTTTACCACAGTCACATCTAGAAGCTTACTCTGGCCGTTCACCAGAAGCGATACGCCATTATTTGTTGACCTTAAGACTTTCACAGTACTCCTTCCGGGAGCTCATCGAGAATGCCGATGTTTTTCGCCTGTTGACGAGGCATTTTTCTACCTTAAGAGAGTCATTGTTACACCTGCCAAATGCTCGCCGTTAGCCACAGCCACATTTTCAAGCTTCCTCTGGCCCAGTTCACCTGAAGCGGTACACCATTATTTGTCGGCTTTGAGACCTTCACTGTACTCCTGCCGGGAGCACCTCGAGTTTGCACCTTGCACCCAGATTTATCACTGTCACATCCTCAAGCTTTCTCCGGCCAGTTCACCACAAGCGATACGCCATTATCTGTCGACATAAAGTGTTTCACAGTACTACTGCTGGCAGCTCCTCGGTTTGCAGATGTATTTCGCATGTTGACGAGGCATTTGGCTACCTTAAGAGAGTCATAGTTACTCCTGCCACTTGCTCCCCGTTCTACCACAGTCACATCTACAAGCTTACTCTGGCCAGTTCACCAGAAGCGATACGCCATTATTTGTTGACCTTAAGACTTTCACAGTACTCCTTGCGGGAGCTCCTCGGGATTGCCAATGTAATTCGCCTTTTGACGAGGCATTTGGCTACCCTAAGAGAGTCATAGTTACTCCTGCCAGTTGCTCCCCGTTTTACCACAGTCACATCTACAAGTTTACTCTGGCCGTTCACCAGAAGCGATACGCCATTATTTGTTGACCTTAAGACTTTCACAGTACTCCTTCCGGGAGCTCATCGAGAATGCCGATGTTTTTCGCCTGTTGACGAGGCATTTTTCTACCTTAAGAGAGTCATTGTTACACCTGCCAAATGCTCGCCGTTAACCACAGCCACATTTTCAAGCTTCCTCTGGCCCAGTTCACCTGAAGCGGTACACCATTATTTGTCGGCTTTGAGACCTTCACTGTACTCCTGCCGGGAGCACCTCGAGTTTGCCGATGTATTTCGCCTATTGACGAGGCATTTGGCTACCTTAAGAGAGTCATAGTTACTCCTACCACTTGCACCCAGATTTATCACTGTCACATCCTCAAGCTTTCTCCGGCCAGTTCACCACAAGCGATACGCCATTATCTGTCGACATAAAGTGTTTCACAGTACTACTGCTGGCAGCTCCTCGGTTTGCAGATGTATTTCGCGTGTTGACGAGGCATTTGGCTACCTTAAGAGAGTCATAGTTACTCCTGCCACTTGCTCCCCGTTCTACCACAGTCACATCTACAAGCTTACTCTGGCCAGTTCACCAGAAGCGATACGCCATTATTTGTTGACCTTAAGACTTTCACAGTACTCCTTGCGGGAGCTCCTCGGGATTGCCAATGTAATTCGCCTTTTGACGAGGCATTTGGCTACTCTAAGAGAGTCATAGTTACTCCTGCCAGTTGCTCCCCGTTTTACCACAGTCACATCTAGAAGCTTACTCTGGCCGTTCACCAGAAGCGATACGCCATTATTTGTTGACCTTAAGACTTTCACAGTACTCCTTCCGGGAGCTCATCGAGAATGCCGATGTTTTTCGCCTGTTGACGAGGCATTTTTCTACCTTAAGAGAGTCATTGTTACACCTGCCAAATGCTCGCCGTTAGCCACAGCCACATTTTCAAGCTTCCTCTGGCCCAGTTCACCTGAAGCGGTACACCATTATTTGTCGGCTTTGAGACCTTCACTGTACTCCTGCCGGGAGCACCTCGAGTTTGCACCTTGCACCCAGATTTATCACTGTCACATCCTCAAGCTTTCTCCGGCCAGTTCACCACAAGCGATACGCCATTATCTGTCGACATAAAGTGTTTCACAGTACTACTGCTGGCAGCTCCTCGGTTTGCAGATGTATTTCGCATGTTGACGAGGCATTTGGCTACCTTAAGAGAGTCATAGTTACTCCTGCCACTTGCTCCCCGTTCTACCACAGTCACATCTACAAGCTTACTCTGGCCAGTTCACCAGAAGCGATACGCCATTATTTGTTGACCTTAAGACTTTCACAGTACTCCTTGCGGGAGCTCCTCGGGATTGCCAATGTAATTCGCCTTTTGACGAGGCATTTGGCTACCCTAAGAGAGTCATAGTTACTCCTGCCAGTTGCTCCCCGTTTTACCACAGTCACATCTACAAGTTTACTCTGGCCGTTCACCAGAAGCGATACGCCATTATTTGTTGACCTTAAGACTTTCACAGTACTCCTTCCGGGAGCTCATCGAGAATGCCGATGTTTTTCGCCTGTTGACGAGGCATTTTTCTACCTTAAGAGAGTCATTGTTACACCTGCCAAATGCTCGCCGTTAACCACAGCCACATTTTCAAGCTTCCTCTGGCCCAGTTCACCTGAAGCGGTACACCATTATTTGTCGGCTTTGAGACCTTCACTGTACTCCTGCCGGGAGCACCTCGAGTTTGCCGATGTATTTCGCCTATTGACGAGGCATTTGGCTACCTTAAGAGAGTCATAGTTACTCCTACCACTTGCACCCAGATTTATCACTGTCACATCCTCAAGCTTTCTCCGGCCAGTTCACCACAAGCGATACGCCATTATCTGTCGACATAAAGTGTTTCACAGTACTACTGCTGGCAGCTCCTCGGTTTGCAGATGTATTTCGCGTGTTGACGAGGCATTTGGCTACCTTAAGAGAGTCATAGTTACTCCTGCCACTTGCTCCCCGTTCTACCACAGTCACATCTACAAGCTTACTCTGGCCAGTTCACCAGAAGCGATACGCCATTATTTGTTGACCTTAAGACTTTCACAGTACTCCTTGCGGGAGCTCCTCGGGATTGCCAATGTAATTCGCCTTTTGACGAGGCATTTGGCTACTCTAAGAGAGTCATAGTTACTCCTGCCAGTTGCTCCCCGTTTTACCACAGTCACATCTAGAAGCTTACTCTGGCCGTTCACCAGAAGCGATACGCCATTATTTGTTGACCTTAAGACTTTCACAGTACTCCTTCCGGGAGCTCATCGAGAATGCCGATGTTTTTCGCCTGTTGACGAGGCATTTTTCTACCTTAAGAGAGTCATTGTTACACCTGCCAAATGCTCGCCGTTAGCCACAGCCACATTTTCAAGCTTCCTCTGGCCCAGTTCACCTGAAGCGGTACACCATTATTTGTCGGCTTTGAGACCTTCACTGTACTCCTGCCGGGAGCACCTCGAGTTTGCACCTTGCACCCAGATTTATCACTGTCACATCCTCAAGCTTTCTCCGGCCAGTTCACCACAAGCGATACGCCATTATCTGTCGACATAAAGTGTTTCACAGTACTACTGCTGGCAGCTCCTCGGTTTGCAGATGTATTTCGCATGTTGACGAGGCATTTGGCTACCTTAAGAGAGTCATAGTTACTCCTGCCACTTGCTCCCCGTTCTACCACAGTCACATCTACAAGCTTACTCTGGCCAGTTCACCAGAAGCGATACGCCATTATTTGTTGACCTTAAGACTTTCACAGTACTCCTTGCGGGAGCTCCTCGGGATTGCCAATGTAATTCGCCTTTTGACGAGGCATTTGGCTACCCTAAGAGAGTAATAGTTACTCCTGCCAGTTGCTCCCCGTTTTACCGCAGTCACATCTACAAGCTTACTCTGGCCGTTCACCAGAAGCGATACGCCATTATTTGTTGACCTTAAGACTTTCACAGTACTCCTTCCGGGAGCTCATCGAGAATGCCGATGTTTTTCGCCTGTTGACGAGGCATTTTTCTACCTTAAGAGAGTCATTGTTACACCTGCCTAATGCTCGCCGTTAACCACAGCCACATTTTCAAGCTTCCTCTGGCCCAGTTCACCTGAAGCGGTACACCATTATTTGTCGGCTTTGAGACCTTCACTGTACTCCTGCCGGGAGCACCTCGAGTTTGCCGATGTATTTCGCCTATTGACGAGGCATTTGGCTACCTTAAGAGAGTCATAGTTACTCCTACCACTTGCACCCAGATTTATCACTGTCACATCCTCAAGCTTTCTCCGGCCAGTTCACCACAAGCGATACGCCATTATCTGTCGACATAAAGTGTTTCACAGTACTACTGCTGGCAGCTCCTCGGTTTGCAGATGTATTTCGCGTGTTGACGAGGCATTTGGCTACCTTAAGAGAGTCATAGTTACTCCTGCCACTTGCTCCCCGTTCTACCACAGTCACATCTACAAGCTTACTCTGGCCAGTTCACCAGAAGCGATACGCCATTATTTGTTGACCTTAAGACTTTCACAGTACTCCTTGCGGGAGCTCCTCGGGATTGCCAATGTAATTCGCCTTTTGACGAGGCATTTGGCTACTCTAAGAGAGTCATAGTTACTCCTGCCAGTTGCTCCCCGTTTTACCACAGTCACATCTACAAGCTTACTCTGGCCGTTCACCAGAAGCGATACGCCATTATTTGTTGACCTTAAGACTTTCACAGTACTCCTTCCGGGAGCTCATCGAGAATGCCGATGTTTTTCGCCTGTTGACGAGGCATTTTTCTACCTTAAGAGAGTCATTGTTACACCTGCCAAATGCTCGCCGTTAGCCACAGCCACATTTTCAAGCTTCCTCTGGCCCAGTTCACCTGAAGCGGTACACCATTATTTGTCGGCTTTGAGACCTTCACTGTACTCCTGCCGGGAGCACCTCGAGTTTGCACCTTGCACCCAGATTTATCACTGTCACATCCTCAAGCTTTCTCCGGCCAGTTCACCACAAGCGATACGCCATTATCTGTCGACATAAAGTGTTTCACAGTACTACTGCTGGCAGCTCCTCGGTTTGCAGATGTATTTCGCATGTTGACGAGGCATTTGGCTACCTTAAGAGAGTCATAGTTACTCCTGCCACTTGCTCCCCGTTCTACCACAGTCACATCTACAAGCTTACTCTGGCCAGTTCACCTGAAGCGATACGCCATTATTTGTTGACCTTAAGACTTTCACAGTACTCCTTGCGGGAGCTCCTCGGGATTGCCAATGTAATTCGCCTTTTGACGAGGCATTTGGCTACCCTAAGAGAGTCATAGTTACTCCTGCCAGTTGCTCCCCGTTTTACCACAGTCACATCTACAAGTTTACTCTGGCCGTTCACCAGAAGCGATACGCCATTATTTGTTGACCTTAAGACTTTCACAGTACTCCTTCCGGGAGCTCATCGAGAATGCCGATGTTTTTCGCCTGTTGACGAGGCATTTTTCTACCTTAAGAGAGTCATTGTTACACCTGCCAAATGCTCGCCGTTAACCACAGCCACATTTTCAAGCTTCCTCTGGCCCAGTTCACCTGAAGCGGTACACCATTATTTGTCGGCTTTGAGACCTTCACTGTACTCCTGCCGGGAGCACCTCGAGTTTGCCGATGTATTTCGCCTATTGACGAGGCATTTGGCTACCTTAAGAGAGTCATAGTTACTCCTACCACTTGCACCCAGATTTATCACTGTCACATCCTCAAGCTTTCTCCGGCCAGTTCACCACAAGCGATACGCCATTATCTGTCGACATAAAGTGTTTCACAGTACTACTGCTGGCAGCTCCTCGGTTTGCAGATGTATTTCGCGTGTTGACGAGGCATTTGGCTACCTTAAGAGAGTCATAGTTACTCCTGCCACTTGCTCCCCGTTCTACCACAGTCACATCTACAAGCTTACTCTGGCCAGTTCACCAGAAGCGATACGCCATTATTTGTTGACCTTAAGACTTTCACAGTACTCCTTGCGGGAGCTCCTCGGGATTGCCAATGTAATTCGCCTTTTGACGAGGCATTTGGCTACTCTAAGAGAGTCATAGTTACTCCTGCCAGTTGCTCCCCGTTTTACCACAGTCACATCTAGAAGCTTACTCTGGCCGTTCACCAGAAGCGATACGCCATTATTTGTTGACCTTAAGACTTTCACAGTACTCCTTCCGGGAGCTCATCGAGAATGCCGATGTTTTTCGCCTGTTGACGAGGCATTTTTCTACCTTAAGAGAGTCATTGTTACACCTGCCAAATGCTCGCCGTTAGCCACAGCCACATTTTCAAGCTTCCTCTGGCCCAGTTCACCTGAAGCGGTACACCATTATTTGTCGGCTTTGAGACCTTCACTGTACTCCTGCCGGGAGCACCTCGAGTTTGCACCTTGCACCCAGATTTATCACTGTCACATCCTCAAGCTTTCTCCGGCCAGTTCACCACAAGCGATACGCCGTTATCTGTCGACATAAAGTGTTTCACAGTACTACTGCTGGCAGCTCCTCGGTTTGCAGATGTATTTCGCATGTTGACGAGGCATTTGGCTACCTTAAGAGAGTCATAGTTACTCCTGCCACTTGCTCCCCGTTCTACCACAGTCACATCTACAAGCTTACTCTGGCCAGTTCACCAGAAGCGATACGCCATTATTTGTTGACCTTAAGACTTTCACAGTACTCCTTGCGGGAGCTCCTCGGGATTGCCAATGTAATTCGCCTTTTGACGAGGCATTTGGCTACCCTAAGAGAGTCATAGTTACTCCTGCCAGTTGCTCCCCGTTTTACCGCAGTCACATCTACAAGCTTACTCTGGCCGTTCACCAGAAGCGATACGCCATTATTTGTTGACCTTAAGACTTTCACAGTACTCCTTCCGGGAGCTCATCGAGAATGCCGATGTTTTTCGCCTGTTGACGAGGCATTTTTCTACCTTAAGAGAGTCATTGTTACACCTGCCAAATGCTCGCCGTTAACCACAGCCACATTTTCAAGCTTCCTCTGGCCCAGTTCACCTGAAGCGGTACACCATTATTTGTCGGCTTTGAGACCTTCACTGTACTCCTGCCGGGAGCACCTCGAGTTTGCCGATGTATTTCGCCTATTGACGAGGCATTTGGCTACCTTAAGAGAGTCATAGTTACTCCTACCACTTGCACCCAGATTTATCACTGTCACATCCTCAAGCTTTCTCCGGCCAGTTCACCACAAGCGATACGCCATTATCTGTCGACATAAAGTGTTTCACAGTACTACTGCTGGCAGCTCCTCGGTTTGCAGATGTATTTCGCATGTTGACGAGGCATTTGGCTACCTTAAGAGAGTCATAGTTACTCCTGCCACTTGCTCCCCGTTCTACCACAGTCACATCTACAAGCTTACTCTGGCCAGTTCACCAGAAGCGATACGCCATTATTTGTTGACCTTAAGACTTTCACAGTACTCCTTGCGGGAGCTCCTCGGGATTGCCAATGCAATTCGCCTTTTGACGAGGCATTTGGCTACCCTAAGAGAGTAATAGTTACTCCTGCCAGTTGCTCCCCGTTTTACCGCAGTCACATCTACAAGCTTACTCTGGCCGTTCACCAGAAGCGATACGCCATTATTTGTTGACCTTAAGACTTTCACAGTACTCCTTGCGGGAGCTCCTCGGGATTGCCAATGTAATTCGCCTTTTGACGAGGCATTTGGCTACTCTAAGAGAGTCATAGTTACTCCTGCCAGTTGCTCCCCGTTTTACCACAGTCACATCTAGAAGCTTACTCTGGCCGTTCACCAGAAGCGATACGCCATTATTTGTTGACCTTAAGACTTTCACAGTACTCCTTCCGGGAGCTCATCGAGAATGCCGATGTTTTTCGCCTGTTTGACGAGGCATTTTTCTACCTTAAGAGAGTCATTGTTACACCTGCCAAATGCTCGCCGTTAGCCACAGCCACATTTTCAAGCTTCCTCTGGCCCAGTTCACCTGAAGCGGTACACCATTATTTGTCGGCTTTGAGACCTTCACTGTACTCCTGCCGGGAGCACCTCGAGTTTGCACCTTGCACCCAGATTTATCACTGTCACATCCTCAAGCTTTCTCCGGCCAGTTCACCACAAGCGATACGCCATTATCTGTCGACATAAAGTGTTTCACAGTACTACTGCTGGCAGCTCCTCGGTTTGCAGATGTATTTCGCATGTTGACGAGGCATTTGGCTACCTTAAGAGAGTCATAGTTACTCCTGCCACTTGCTCCCCGTTCTACCACAGTCACATCTACAAGCTTACTCTGGCCAGTTCACCAGAAGCGATACGCCATTATTTGTTGACCTTAAGACTTTCACAGTACTCCTTGCGGGAGCTCCTCGGGATTGCCAATGTAATTCGCCTTTTGACGAGGCATTTGGCTACCCTAAGAGAGTAATAGTTACTCCTGCCAGTTGCTCCCCGTTTTACCGCAGTCACATCTACAAGCTTACTCTGGCCGTTCACCAGAAGCGATACGCCATTATTTGTTGACCTTAAGACTTTCACAGTACTCCTTCCGGGAGCTCATCGAGAATGCCGATGTTTTTCGCCTGTTGACGAGGCATTTTTCTACCTTAAGAGAGTCATTGTTACACCTGCCAAATGCTCGCCGTTAACCACAGCCACATTTTCAAGCTTCCTCTGGCCCAGTTCACCTGAAGCGGTACACCATTATTTGTCGGCTTTGAGACCTTCACTGTACTCCTGCCGGGAGCACCTCGAGTTTGCCGATGTATTTCGCCTATTGACGAGGCATTTGGCTACCTTAAGAGAGTCATAGTTACTCCTACCACTTGCACCCAGATTTATCACTGTCACATCCTCAAGCTTTCTCCGGCCAGTTCACCACAAGCGATACGCCATTATCTGTCGACATAAAGTGTTTCACAGTACTACTGCTGGCAGCTCCTCGGTTTGCAGATGTATTTCGCATGTTGACGAGGCATTTGGCTACCTTAAGAGAGTCATAGTTACTCCTGCCACTTGCTCCCCGTTATACCACAGTCACATCTACAAGCTTACTCTGGCCAGTTCACCAGAAGCGATACGCCATTATTTGTTGACCTTAAGACTTTCACAGTACTCCTTGCGGGAGCTCCTCGGGATTGCCAATGTAATTCGCCTTTTGACGAGGCATTTGGCTACCCTAAGAGAGTAATAGTTACTCCTGCCAGTTGCTCCCCGTTTTACCGCAGTCACATCTACAAGCTTACTCTGGCCGTTCACCAGAAGCGATACGCCATTATTTGTTGACCTTAAGACTTTCACAGTACTCCTTCCGGGAGCTCATCGAGAATGCCGATGTTTTTCGCCTGTTGACGAGGCATTTTTCTACCTTAAGAGAGTCATTGTTACACCTGCCAAATGCTCGCCGTTAACCACAGCCACATTTTCAAGCTTCCTCTGGCCCAGTTCACCTGAAGCGGTACACCATTATTTGTCGGCTTTGAGACCTTCACTGTACTCCTGCAGGGAGCACCTCGAGTTTGCCGATGTATTTCGCCTATTGACGAGGCATTTGGCTACCTTAAGAGAGTCATAGTTACTCCTACCACTTGCACCCAGATTTATCACTGTCACATCCTCAAGCTTTCTCCGGCCAGTTCACCACAAGCGATACGCCATTATCTGTCGACATAAAGTGTTTCACAGTACTACTGCTGGCAGCTCCTCGGTTTGCAGATGTATTTCGCATGTTGACGAGGCATTTGGCTACCTTAAGAGAGTCATAGTTACTCCTGCCACTTGCTCCCCGTTCTACCACAGTCACATCTACAAGCTTACTCTGGCCAGTTCACCAGAAGCGATACGCCATTATTTGTTGACCTTAAGACTTTCACAGTACTCCTTGCGGGAGCTCCTCGGGATTGCCAATGTAATTCGCCTTTTGACGAGGCATTTGGCTACTCTAAGAGAGTCATAGTTACTCCTGCCAGTTGCTCCCCGTTTTACCACAGTCACATCTAGAAGCTTACTCTGGCCGTTCACCAGAAGCGATACGCCATTATTTGTTGACCTTAAGACTTTCACAGTACTCCTTCCGGGAGCTCATCGAGAATGCCGATGTTTTTCGCCTGTTGACGAGGCATTTTTCTACCTTAAGAGAGTCATTGTTACACCTGCCAAATGCTCGCCGTTAGCCACAGCCACATTTTCAAGCTTCCTCTGGCCCAGTTCACCTGAAGCGGTACACCATTATTTGTCGGCTTTGAGACCTTCACTGTACTCCTGCCGGGAGCACCTCGAGTTTGCACCTTGCACCCAGATTTATCACTGTCACATCCTCAAGCTTTCTCCGGCCAGTTCACCACAAGCGATACGCCATTATCTGTCGACATAAAGTGTTTCACAGTACTACTGCTGGCAGCTCCTCGGTTTGCAGATGTATTTCGCATGTTGACGAGGCATTTGGCTACCTTAAGAGAGTCATAGTTACTCCTGCCACTTGCTCCCCGTTCTACCACAGTCACATCTACAAGCTTACTCTGGCCAGTTCACCAGAAGCGATACGCCATTATTTGTTGACCTTAAGACTTTCACAGTACTCCTTGCGGGAGCTCCTCGGGATTGCCAATGTAATTCGCCTTTTGACGAGGCATTTGGCTACCCTAAGAGAGTAATAGTTACTCCTGCCAGTTGCTCCCCGTTTTACCGCAGTCACATCTACAAGCTTACTCTGGCCGTTCACCAGAAGCGATACGCCATTATTTGTTGACCTTAAGACTTTCACAGTACTCCTTCCGGGAGCTCATCGAGAATGCCGATGTTTTTCGCCTGTTGACGAGGCATTTTTCTACCTTAAGAGAGTCATTGTTACACCTGCCAAATGCTCGCCGTTAACCACAGCCACATTTTCAAGCTTCCTCTGGCCCAGTTCACCTGAAGCGGTACACCATTATTTGTCGGCTTTGAGACCTTCACTGTACTCCTGCCGGGAGCACCTCGAGTTTGCCGATGTATTTCGCCTATTGACGAGGCATTTGGCTACCTTAAGAGAGTCATAGTTACTCCTACCACTTGCACCCAGATTTATCACTGTCACATCCTCAAGCTTTCTCCGGCCAGTTCACCACAAGCGATACGCCATTATCTGTCGACATAAAGTGTTTCACAGTACTACTGCTGGCAGCTCCTCGGTTTGCAGATGTATTTCGCGTGTTGACGAGGCATTTGGCTACCTTAAGAGAGTCATAGTTACTCCTGCCACTTGCTCCCCGTTCTACCACAGTCACATCTACAAGCTTACTCTGGCCAGTTCACCAGAAGCGATACGCCATTATTTGTTGACCTTAAGACTTTCACAGTACTCCTTGCGGGAGCTCCTCGGGATTGCCAATGTAATTCGCCTTTTGACGAGGCATTTGGCTACTCTAAGAGAGTCATAGTTACTCCTGCCAGTTGCTCCCCGTTTTACCACAGTCACATCTACAAGCTTACTCTGGCCGTTCACCAGAAGCGATACGCCATTATTTGTTGACCTTAAGACTTTCACAGTACTCCTTCCGGGAGCTCATCGAGAATGCCGATGTTTTTCGCCTGTTGACGAGGCATTTTTCTACCTTAAGAGAGTCATTGTTACACCTGCCAAATGCTCGCCGTTAGCCACAGCCACATTTTCAAGCTTCCTCTGGCCCAGTTCACCTGAAGCGGTACACCATTATTTGTCGGCTTTGAGACTTTCACTGTACTCCTGCCGGGAGCACCTCGAGTTTGCACCTTGCACCCAGATTTATCACTGTCACATCCTCAAGCTTTCTCCGGCCAGTTCACCACAAGCGATACGCCATTATCTGTCGACATAAAGTGTTTCACAGTACTACTGCTGGCAGCTCCTCGGTTTGCAGATGTATTTCGCATGTTGACGAGGCATTTGGCTACCTTAAGAGAGTCATAGTTACTCCTGCCACTTGCTCCCCGTTCTACCACAGTCACATCTACAAGCTTACTCTGGCCAGTTCACCAGAAGCGATACGCCATTATTTGTTGACCTTAAGACTTTCACAGTACTCCTTGCGGGAGCTCCTCGGGATTGCCAATGTAATTCGCCTTTTGACGAGGCATTTGGCTACCCTAAGAGAGTCATAGTTACTCCTGCCAGTTGCTCCCCGTTTTACCACAGTCACATCTACAAGTTTACTCTGGCCGTTCACCAGAAGCGATACGCCATTATTTGTTGACCTTAAGACTTTCACAGTACTCCTTCCGGGAGCTCATCGAGAATGCCGATGTTTTTCGCCTGTTGACGAGGCATTTTTCTACCTTAAGAGAGTCATTGTTACACCTGCCAAATGCTCGCCGTTAACCACAGCCACATTTTCAAGCTTCCTCTGGCCCAGTTCACCTGAAGCGGTACACCATTATTTGTCGGCTTTGAGACCTTCACTGTACTCCTGCCGGGAGCACCTCGAGTTTGCCGATGTATTTCGCCTATTGACGAGGCATTTGGCTACCTTAAGAGAGTCATAGTTACTCCTACCACTTGCACCCAGATTTATCACTGTCACATCCTCAAGCTTTCTCCGGCCAGTTCACCACAAGCGATACGCCATTATCTGTCGACATAAAGTGTTTCACAGTACTACTGCTGGCAGCTCCTCGGTTTGCAGATGTATTTCGCGTGTTGACGAGGCATTTGGCTACCTTAAGAGAGTCATAGTTACTCCTGCCACTTGCTCCCCGTTCTACCACAGTCACATCTACAAGCTTACTCTGGCCAGTTCACCAGAAGCGATACGCCATTATTTGTTGACCTTAAGACTTTCACAGTACTCCTTGCGGGAGCTCCTCGGGATTGCCAATGTAATTCGCCTTTTGACGAGGCATTTGGCTACCCTAAGAGAGTAATAGTTACTCCTGCCAGTTGCTCCCCGTTTTACCGCAGTCACATCTACAAGCTTACTCTGGCCGTTCACCAGAAGCGATACGCCATTATTTGTTGACCTTAAGACTTTCACAGTACTCCTTGCGGGAGCTCCTCGGGATTGCCAATGTAATTCGCCTTTTGACGAGGCATTTGGCTACTCTAAGAGAGTCATAGTTACTCCTGCCAGTTGCTCCCCGTTTTACCACAGTCACATCTACAAGCTTACTCTGGCCGTTCACCAGAAGCGATACGCCATTATTTGTTGACCTTAAGACTTTCACAGTACTCCTTCCGGGAGCTCATCGAGAATGCCGATGTTTTTCGCCTGTTGACGAGGCATTTTTCTACCTTAAGAGAGTCATTGTTACACCTGCCAAATGCTCGCCGTTAGCCACAGCCACATTTTCAAGCTTCCTCTGGCCCAGTTCACCTGAAGCGGTACACCATTATTTGTCGGCTTTGAGACCTTCACTGTACTCCTGCCGGGAGCACATCGAGTTTGCACCTTGCACCCAGATTTATCACTGTCACATCCTCAAGCTTTCTCCGGCCAGTTCACCACAAGCGATACGCCATTATCTGTCGACATAAAGTGTTTCACAGTACTACTGCTGGCAGCTCCTCGGTTTGCAGATGTATTTCGCATGTTGACGAGGCATTTGGCTACCTTAAGAGAGTCATAGTTACTCCTGCCACTTGCTCCCCGTTCTACCACAGTCACATCTACAAGCTTACTCTGGCCAGTTCACCAGAAGCGATACGCCATTATTTGTTGACCTTAAGACTTTCACAGTACTCCTTGCGGGAGCTCCTCGGGATTGCCAATGTAATTCGCCTTTTGACGAGGCATTTGGCTACCCTAAGAGAGTAATAGTTACTCCTGCCAGTTGCTCCCCGTTTTACCGCAGTCACATCTACAAGCTTACTCTGGCCGTTCACCAGAAGCGATACGCCATTATTTGTTGACCTTAAGACTTTCACAGTACTCCTTCCGGGAGCTCATCGAGAATGCCGATGTTTTTCGCCTGTTGACGAGGCATTTTTCTACCTTAAGAGAGTCATTGTTACACCTGCCAAATGCTCGCCGTTAACCACAGCCACATTTTCAAGCTTCCTCTGGCCCAGTTCACCTGAAGCGGTACACCATTATTTGTCGGCTTTGAGACCTTCACTGTACTCCTGCCGGGAGCACCTCGAGTTTGCCGATGTATTTCGCCTATTGACGAGGCATTTGGCTACCTTAAGAGAGTCATAGTTACTCCTACCACTTGCACCCAGATTTATCACTGTCACATCCTCAAGCTTTCTCCGGCCAGTTCACCACAAGCGATACGCCATTATCTGTCGACATAAAGTGTTTCACAGTACTACTGCTGGCAGCTCCTCGGTTTGCAGATGTATTTCGCATGTTGACGAGGCATTTGGCTACCTTAAGAGAGTCATAGTTACTCCTGCCACTTGCTCCCCGTTATACCACAGTCACATCTACAAGCTTACTCTGGCCAGTTCACCAGAAGCGATACGCCATTATTTGTTGACCTTAAGACTTTCACAGTACTCCTTGCGGGAGCTCCTCGGGATTGCCAATGTAATTCGCCTTTTGACGAGGCATTTGGCTACCCTAAGAGAGTAATAGTTACTCCTGCCAGTTGCTCCCCGTTTTACCGCAGTCACATCTACAAGCTTACTCTGGCCGTTCACCAGAAGCGATACGCCATTATTTGTTGACCTTAAGACTTTCACAGTACTCCTTCCGGGAGCTCATCGAGAATGCCGATGTTTTTCGCCTGTTGACGAGGCATTTTTCTACCTTAAGAGAGTCATTGTTACACCTGCCAAATGCTCGCCGTTAACCACAGCCACATTTTCAAGCTTCCTCTGGCCCAGTTCACCTGAAGCGGTACACCATTATTTGTCGGCTTTGAGACCTTCACTGTACTCCTGCAGGGAGCACCTCGAGTTTGCCGATGTATTTCGCCTATTGACGAGGCATTTGGCTACCTTAAGAGAGTCATAGTTACTCCTACCACTTGCACCCAGATTTATCACTGTCACATCCTCAAGCTTTCTCCGGCCAGTTCACCACAAGCGATACGCCATTATCTGTCGACATAAAGTGTTTCACAGTACTACTGCTGGCAGCTCCTCGGTTTGCAGATGTATTTCGCATGTTGACGAGGCATTTGGCTACCTTAAGAGAGTCATAGTTACTCCTGCCACTTGCTCCCCGTTCTACCACAGTCACATCTACAAGCTTACTCTGGCCAGTTCACCAGAAGCGATACGCCATTATTTGTTGACCTTAAGACTTTCACAGTACTCCTTGCGGGAGCTCCTCGGGATTGCCAATGTAATTCGCCTTTTGACGAGGCATTTGGCTACTCTAAGAGAGTCATAGTTACTCCTGCCAGTTGCTCCCCGTTTTACCACAGTCACATCTACAAGCTTACTCTGGCCGTTCACCAGAAGCGATACGCCATTATTTGTTGACCTTAAGACTTTCACAGTACTCCTTCCGGGAGCTCATCGAGAATGCCGATGTTTTTCGCCTGTTGACGAGGCATTTTTCTACCTTAAGAGAGTCATTGTTACACCTGCCAAATGCTCGCCGTTAACCACAGCCACATTTTCAAGCTTCCTCTGGCCCAGTTCACCTGAAGCGGTACACCATTATTTGTCGGCTTTGAGACCTTCACTGTACTCCTGCCGGGAGCACCTCGAGTTTGCCGATGTATTTCGCCTATTGACGAGGCATTTGGCTACCTTAAGAGAGTCATAGTTACTCCTACCACTTGCACCCAGATTTATCACTGTCACATCCTCAAGCTTTCTCCGGCCAGTTCACCACAAGCGAAACGCCATTATCTGTCGACATAAAGTGTTTCACAGTACTACTGCTGGCAGCTCCTCGGTTTGCAGATGTATTTCGCATGTTGACGAGTCATTTGGCTACCTTAAGAGAGTCATAGTTACTCCTGCCACTTGCTCCCCGTTATACCACAGTCACATCTACAAGCTTACTCTGGCCAGTTCACCAGAAGCGATACGCCATTATTTGTTGACCTTAAGACTTTCACAATACTCCTTGCGGGAGCTCCTCGGGATTGCCAATGTAATTCGCCTTTTGACGAGGCATTTGGCTACTCTAAGAGAGTCATAGTTACTCCTGCCAGTTGCTCCCCGTTTTACCACAGTCACATCTACAAGCTTACTCTGGCCGTTCACCAGAAGCGATACGCCATTATTTGTTGACCTTAAGACTTTCACAGTACTCCTTCCGGGAGCTCATCGAGAATGCCGATGTTTTTCGCCTGTTGACGAGGCATTTTTCTACCTTAAGAGAGTCATTGTTACACCTGCCAAATGCTCGCCGTTAACCACAGCCACATTTTCAAGCTTCCTCTGGCCCAGTTCACCTGAAGCGGTACACCATTATTTGTCGGCTTTGAGACCTTCACTGTACTCCTGCCGGGAGCACCTCGAGTTTGCCGATGTATTTCGCCTATTGACGAGGCATTTGGCTACCTTAAGAGAGTCATAGTTACTCCTACCACTTGCACCCAGATTTATCACTGTCACATCCTCAAGCTTTCTCCGGCCAGTTCACCACAAGCGAAACGCCATTATCTGTCGACATAAAGTGTTTCACAGTACTACTGCTGGCAGCTCCTCGGTTTGCAGATGTATTTCGCATGTTGACGAGTCATTTGGCTACCTTAAGAGAGTCATAGTTACTCCTGCCACTTGCTCCCCGTTATACCACAGTCACATCTACAAGCTTACTCTGGCCAGTTCACCAGAAGCGATACGCCATTATTTGTTGACCTTAAGACTTTCACAGTACTCCTTGCGGGAGCTCCTCGGGATTGCCAATGTAATTCGCCTTTTGACGAGGCATTTGGCTACCCTAAGAGAGTAATAGTTACTCCTGCCAGTTGCTCCCCGTTTTACCGCAGTCACATCTACAAGCTTACTCTGGCCGTTCACCAGAAGCGATACGCCATTATTTGTTGACCTTAAGACTTTCACAGTACTCCTTCCGGGAGCTCATCGAGAATGCCGATGTTTTTCGCCTGTTGACGAGGCATTTTTCTACCTTAAGAGAGTCATTGTTACACCTGCCAAATGCTCGCCGTTAACCACAGCCACATTTTCAAGCTTCCTCTGGCCCAGTTCACCTGAAGCGGTACACCATTATTTGTCGGCTTTGAGACCTTCACTGTACTCCTGCCGGGAGCACCTCGAGTTTGCCGATGTATTTCGCCTATTGACGAGGCATTTGGCTACCTTAAGAGAGTCATAGTTACTCCTACCACTTGCACCCAGATTTATCACTGTCACATCCTCAAGCTTTCTCCGGCCAGTTCACCACAAGCGATACGCCATTATCTGTCGACATAAAGTGTTTCACAGTACTACTGCTGGCAGCTCCTCGGTTTGCAGATGTATTTCGCGTGTTGACGAGGCATTTGGCTACCTTAAGAGAGTCATAGTTACTCCTGCCACTTGCTCCCCGTTCTACCACAGTCACATCTACAAGCTTACTCTGGCCAGTTCACCAGAAGCGATACGCCATTATTTGTTGACCTTAAGACTTTCACAGTACTCCTTGCGGGAGCTCCTCGGGATTGCCAATGTAATTCGCCTTTTGACGAGGCATTTGGCTACTCTAAGAGAGTCATAGTTACTCCTGCCAGTTGCTCCCCGTTTTACCACAGTCACATCTACAAGCTTACTCTGGCCGTTCACCAGAAGCGATACGCCATTATTTGTTGACCTTAAGACTTTCACAGTACTCCTTCCGGGAGCTCATCGAGAATGCCGATGTTTTTCGCCTGTTGACGAGGCATTTTTCTACCTTAAGAGAGTCATTGTTACACCTGCCAAATGCTCGCCGTTAACCACAGCCACATTTTCAAGCTTCCTCTGGCCCAGTTCACCTGAAGCGGTACACCATTATTTGTCGGCTTTGAGACCTTCACTGTACTCCTGCCGGGAGCACCTCGAGTTTGCCGATGTATTTCGCCTATTGACGAGGCATTTGGCTACCTTAAGAGAGTCATAGTTACTCCTACCACTTGCACCCAGATTTATCACTGTCACATCCTCAAGCTTTCTCCGGCCAGTTCACCACAAGCGATACGCCATTATCTGTCGACATAAAGTGTTTCACAGTACTACTGCTGGCAGCTCCTCGGTTTGCAGATGTATTTCGCGTGTTGACGAGGCATTTGGCTACCTTAAGAGAGTCATAGTTACTCCTGCCACTTGCTCCCCGTTCTACCACAGTCACATCTACAAGCTTACTCTGGCCAGTTCACCAGAAGCGATACGCCATTATTTGTTGACCTTAAGACTTTCACAGTACTCCTTGCGGGAGCTCCTCGGGATTGCCAATGTAATTCGCCTTTTGACGAGGCATTTGGCTACTCTAAGAGAGTCATAGTTACTCCTGCCAGTTGCTCCCCGTTTTACCACAGTCACATCTAGAAGCTTACTCTGGCCGTTCACCAGAAGCGATACGCCATTATTTGTTGACCTTAAGACTTTCACAGTACTCCTTCCGGGAGCTCATCGAGAATGCCAATGTTTTTCGCCTGTTGACGAGGCATTTTTCAACCTTAAGAGAGTCATTGTTACACCTGCCAAATGCTCGCCGTTAGCCACAGCCACATTTTCAAGCTTCCTCTGGCCCAGTTCACCTGAAGCGGTACACCATTATTTGTCGGCTTTGAGACCTTCACTGTACTCCTGCCGGGAGCACCTCGAGTTTGCACCTTGCACCCAGATTTATCACTGTCACATCCTCAAGCTTTCTCCGGCCAGTTCACCACAAGCGATACGCCATTATCTGTCGACATAAAGTGTTTCACAGTACTACTGCTGGCAGCTCCTCGGTTTGCAGATGTATTTCGCATGTTGACGAGGCATTTGGCTACCTTAAGAGAGTCATAGTTACTCCTGCCACTTGCTCCCCGTTCTACCACAGTCACATCTACAAGCTTACTCTGGCCAGTTCACCAGAAGCGATACGCCATTATTTGTTGACCTTAAGACTTTCACAGTACTCCTTGCGGGAGCTCCTCGGGATTGCCAATGTAATTCGCCTTTTGACGAGGCATTTGGCTACCCTAAGAGAGTAATAGTTACTCCTGCCAGTTGCTCCCCGTTTTACCGCAGTCACATCTACAAGCTTACTCTGGCCGTTCACCAGAAGCGATACGCCATTATTTGTTGACCTTAAGACTTTCACAGTACTCCTTCCGGGAGCTCATCGAGAATGCCGATGTTTTTCGCCTGTTGACGAGGCATTTTTCTACCTTAAGAGAGTCATTGTTACACCTGCCAAATGCTCGCCGTTAACCACAGCCACATTTTCAAGCTTCCTCTGGCCCAGTTCACCTGAAGCGGTACACCATTATTTGTCGGCTTTGAGACCTTCACTGTACTCCTGCCGGGAGCACCTCGAGTTTGCCGATGTATTTCGCCTATTGACGAGGCATTTGGCTACCTTAAGAGAGTCATAGTTACTCCTACCACTTGCACCCAGATTTATCACTGTCACATCCTCAAGCTTTCTCCGGCCAGTTCACCACAAGCGATACGCCATTATCTGTCGACATAAAGTGTTTCACAGTACTACTGCTGGCAGCTCCTCGGTTTGCAGATGTATTTCGCGTGTTGACGAGGCATTTGGCTACCTTAAGAGAGTCATAGTTACTCCTGCCACTTGCTCCCCGTTCTACCACAGTCACATCTACAAGCTTACTCTGGCCAGTTCACCAGAAGCGATACGCCATTATTTGTTGACCTTAAGACTTTCACAGTACTCCTTGCGGGAGCTCCTCGGGATTGCCAATGTAATTCGCCTTTTGACGAGGCATTTGGCTACTCTAAGAGAGTCATAGTTACTCCTGCCAGTTGCTCCCCGTTTTACCACAGTCACATCTACAAGCTTACTCTGGCCGTTCACCAGAAGCGATACGCCATTATTTGTTGACCTTAAGACTTTCACAGTACTCCTTCCGGGAGCTCATCGAGAATGCCGATGTTTTTCGCCTGTTGACGAGGCATTTTTCTACCTTAAGAGAGTCATTGTTACACCTGCCAAATGCTCGCCGTTAACCACAGCCACATTTTCAAGCTTCCTCTGGCCCAGTTCACCTGAAGCGGTACACCATTATTTGTCGGCTTTGAGACCTTCACTGTACTCCTGCCGGGAGCACCTCGAGTTTGCCGATGTATTTCGCCTATTGACGAGGCATTTGGCTACCTTAAGAGAGTCATAGTTACTCCTACCACTTGCACCCAGATTTATCACTGTCACATCCTCAAGCTTTCTCCGGCCAGTTCACCACAAGCGATACGCCATTATCTGTCGACATAAAGTGTTTCACAGTACTACTGCTGGCAGCTCCTCGGTTTGCAGATGTATTTCGCATGTTGACGAGGCATTTGGCTACCTTAAGAGAGTCATAGTTACTCCTGCCACTTGCTCCCCGTTCTACCACAGTCACATCTACAAGCTTACTCTGGCCAGTTCACCAGAAGCGATACGCCATTATTTGTTGACCTTAAGACTTTCACAGTACTCCTTGCGGGAGCTCCTCGGGATTGCCAATGTAATTCGCCTTTTGACGAGGCATTTGGCTACCCTAAGAGAGTAATAGTTACTCCTGCCAGTTGCTCCCCGTTTTACCGCAGTCACATCTACAAGCTTACTCTGGCCGTTCACCAGAAGCGATACGCCATTATTTGTTGACCTTAAGACTTTCACAGTACTCCTTCCGGGAGCTCATCGAGAATGCCGATGTTTTTCGCCTGTTGACGAGGCATTTTTCTACCTTAAGAGAGTCATTGTTACACCTGCCAAATGCTCGCCGTTAACCACAGCCACATTTTCAAGCTTCCTCTGGCCCAGTTCACCTGAAGCGGTACACCATTATTTGTCGGCTTTGAGACCTTCACTGTACTCCTGCCGGGAGCACCTCGAGTTTGCCGATGTATTTCGCCTATTGACGAGGCATTTGGCTACCTTAAGAGAGTCATAGTTACTCCTACCACTTGCACCCAGATTTATCACTGTCACATCCTCAAGCTTTCTCCGGCCAGTTCACCACAAGCGATACGCCATTATCTGTCGACATAAAGTGTTTCACAGTACTACTGCTGGCAGCTCCTCGGTTTGCAGATGTATTTCGCGTGTTGACGAGGCATTTGGCTACCTTAAGAGAGTCATAGTTACTCCTGCCACTTGCTCCCCGTTCTACCACAGTCACATCTACAAGCTTACTCTGGCCAGTTCACCAGAAGCGATACGCCATTATTTGTTGACCTTAAGACTTTCACAGTACTCCTTGCGGGAGCTCCTCGGGATTGCCAATGTAATTCGCCTTTTGACGAGGCATTTGGCTACTCTAAGAGAGTCATAGTTACTCCTGCCAGTTGCTCCCCGTTTTACCACAGTCACATCTACAAGCTTACTCTGGCCGTTCACCAGAAGCGATACGCCATTATTTGTTGACCTTAAGACTTTCACAGTACTCCTTCCGGGAGCTCATCGAGAATGCCGATGTTTTTCGCCTGTTGACGAGGCATTTTTCTACCTTAAGAGAGTCATTGTTACACCTGCCAAATGCTCGCCGTTAACCACAGCCACATTTTCAAGCTTCCTCTGGCCCAGTTCACCTGAAGCGGTACACCATTATTTGTCGGCTTTGAGACCTTCACTGTACTCCTGCCGGGAGCACCTCGAGTTTGCCGATGTATTTCGCCTATTGACGAGGCATTTGGCTACCTTAAGAGAGTCATAGTTACTCCTACCACTTGCACCCAGATTTATCACTGTCACATCCTCAAGCTTTCTCCGGCCAGTTCACCACAAGCGATACGCCATTATCTGTCGACATAAAGTGTTTCACAGTACTACTGCTGGCAGCTCCTCGGTTTGCAGATGTATTTCGCATGTTGACGAGGCATTTGGCTACCTTAAGAGAGTCATAGTTACTCCTGCCACTTGCTCCCCGTTCTACCACAGTCACATCTACAAGCTTACTCTGGCCGTTCACCAGAAGCGATACGCCATTATTTGTTGACCTTAAGACTTTCACAGTACTCCTTGCGGGAGCTCCTCGGGATTGCCAATGTAATTCGCCTTTTGACGAGGCATTTGGCTACCCTAAGAGAGTCATAGTTACTCCTGCCAGTTGCTCCCCGTTTTACCACAGTCACATCTACAAGTTTACTCTGGCCGTTCACCAGAAGCGATACGCCATTATTTGTTGACCTTAAGACTTTCACAGTACTCCTTCCGGGAGCTCATCGAGAATGCCGATGTTTTTCGCCTGTTGACGAGGCATTTTTCTACCTTAAGAGAGTCATTGTTACACCTGCCAAATGCTCGCCGTTAACCACAGCCACATTTTCAAGCTTCCTCTGGCCCAGTTCACCTGAAGCGGTACACCATTATTTGTCGGCTTTGAGACCTTCACTGTACTCCTGCCGGGAGCACCTCGAGTTTGCCGATGTATTTCGCCTATTGACGAGGCATTTGGCTACCTTAAGAGAGTCATAGTTACTCCTACCACTTGCACCCAGATTTATCACTGTCACATCCTCAAGCTTTCTCCGGCCAGTTCACCACAAGCGATACGCCATTATCTGTCGACATAAAGTGTTTCACAGTACTACTGCTGGCAGCTCCTCGGTTTGCAGATGTATTTCGCGTGTTGACGAGGCATTTGGCTACCTTAAGAGAGTCATAGTTACTCCTGCCACTTGCTCCCCGTTCTACCACAGTCACATCTACAAGCTTACTCTGGCCAGTTCACCAGAAGCGATACGCCATTATTTGTTGACCTTAAGACTTTCACAGTACTCCTTGCGGGAGCTCCTCGGGATTGCCAATGTAATTCGCCTTTTGACGAGGCATTTGGCTACTCTAAGAGAGTCATAGTTACTCCTGCCAGTTGCTCCCCGTTTTACCACAGTCACATCTAGAAGCTTACTCTGGCCGTTCACCAGAAGCGATACGCCATTATTTGTTGACCTTAAGACTTTCACAGTACTCCTTCCGGGAGCTCATCGAGAATGCCGATGTTTTTCGCCTGTTGACGAGGCATTTTTCAACCTTAAGAGAGTCATTGTTACACCTGCCAAATGCTCGCCGTTAGCCACAGCCACATTTTCAAGCTTCCTCTGGCCCAGTTCACCTGAAGCGGTACACCATTATTTGTCGGCTTTGAGACCTTCACTGTACTCCTGCCGGGAGCACCTCGAGTTTGCACCTTGCACCCAGATTTATCACTGTCACATCCTCAAGCTTTCTCCGGCCAGTTCACCACAAGCGATACGCCATTATCTGTCGACATAAAGTGTTTCACAGTACTACTGCTGGCAGCTCCTCGGTTTGCAGATGTATTTCGCATGTTGACGAGGCATTTGGCTACCTTAAGAGAGTCATAGTTACTCCTGCCACTTGCTCCCCGTTCTACCACAGTCACATCTACAAGCTTACTCTGGCCAGTTCACCAGAAGCGATACGCCATTATTTGTTGACCTTAAGACTTTCACAGTACTCCTTGCGGGAGCTCCTCGGGATTGCCAATGTAATTCGCCTTTTGACGAGGCATTTGGCTACCCTAAGAGAGTAATAGTTACTCCTGCCAGTTGCTCCCCGTTTTACCGCAGTCACATCTACAAGCTTACTCTGGCCGTTCACCAGAAGCGATACGCCATTATTTGTTGACCTTAAGACTTTCACAGTACTCCTTCCGGGAGCTCATCGAGAATGCCGATGTTTTTCGCCTGTTGACGAGGCATTTTTCTACCTTAAGAGAGTCATTGTTACACCTGCCAAATGCTCGCCGTTAACCACAGCCACATTTTCAAGCTTCCTCTGGCCCAGTTCACCTGAAGCGGTACACCATTATTTGTCGGCTTTGAGACCTTCACTGTACTCCTGCCGGGAGCACCTCGAGTTTGCCGATGTATTTCGCCTATTGACGAGGCATTTGGCTACCTTAAGAGAGTCATAGTTACTCCTACCACTTGCACCCAGATTTATCACTGTCACATCCTCAAGCTTTCTCCGGCCAGTTCACCACAAGCGATACGCCATTATCTGTCGACATAAAGTGTTTCACAGTACTACTGCTGGCAGCTCCTCGGTTTGCAGATGTATTTCGCGTGTTGACGAGGCATTTGGCTACCTTAGGAGAGTCATAGTTACTCCTGCCACTTGCTCCCCGTTCTACCACAGTCACATCTACAAGCTTACTCTGGCCAGTTCACCAGAAGCGATACGCCATTATTTGTTGACCTTAAGACTTTCACAGTACTCCTTGCGGGAGCTCCTCGGGATTGCCAATGTAATTCGCCTTTTGACGAGGCATTTGGATACCCTAAGAGAGTAATAGTTACTCCTGCCAGTTGCTCCCCGTTTTACCGCAGTCACATCTACAAGCTTACTCTGGCCGTTCACCAGAAGCGATACGCCATTATTTGTTGACCATAAGACTTTCACAGTACTCCTTCCGGGAGCTCATCGAGAATGCCGATGTTTTTCGCCTGTTGACGAGGCATTTTTCTACCTTAAGAGAGTCATTGTTACACCTGCCAAATGCTCGCCGTTAACCACAGCCACATTTTCAAGCTTCCTCTGGCCCAGTTCACCTGAAGCGGTACACCATTATTTGTCGGCTTTGAGACTTTCACTGTACTCCTGCCGGGAGCACCTCGAGTTTGCCGATGTATTTCGCCTATTGACGAGGCATTTGGCTACCTTAAGAGAGTCATAGTTACTCCTACCACTTGCACCCAGATTTATCACTGTCACATCCTCAAGCTTTCTCCGGCCAGTTCACCACAAGCGATACGCCATTATCTGTCGACATAAAGTGTTTCACAGTACTACTGCTGGCAGCTCCTCGGTTTGCAGATGTATTTCGCGTGTTGACGAGGCATTTGGCTACCTTAAGAGAGTCATAGTTACTCCTGCCACTTGCTCCCCGTTCTACCACAGTCACATCTACTAGCTTACTCTGGCCAGTTCACCAGAAGCGATACGCCATTATTTGTTGACCTTAAGACTTTCACAGTACTCCGTGCGGGAGCTCCTCGGGATTGCCAATGTAATTCGCCTTTTGACGAGGCATTTGGCTACTCTAAGAGAGTCATAGTTACTCCTGCCAGTTGCTCCCCGTTTTACCACAGTCACATCTACAAGCTTACTCTGGCCGTTCACCAGAAGCGATACGCCATTATTTGTTGACCTTAAGACTTTCACAGTACTCCTTCCGGGAGCTCATCGAGAATGCCGATGTTTTTCGCCTGTTGACGAGGCATTTTTCAACCTTAAGAGAGTCATTGTTACACCTGCCAAATGCTCGCCGTTAGCCACAGCCACATTTTCAAGCTTCCTCTGGCCCAGTTCACCTGAAGCGGTACACCATTATTTGTCGGCTTTGAGACCTTCACTGTACTCCTGCCGGGAGCACCTCGAGTTTGCACCTTGCACCCAGATTTATAACTGTCACATCCTCAAGCTTTCTCCGGCCAGTTCACCACAAGCGATACGCCATTATCTGTCGACATAAAGTGTTTCACAGTACTACTGCTGGCAGCTCCTCGGTTTGCAGATGTATTTCGCATGTTGACGAGGCATTTGGCTACCTTAAGAGAGTCATAGTTACTCCTGCCACTTGCTCCCCGTTCTACCACAGTCACATCTACAAGCTTACTCTGGCCAGTTCACCAGAAGCGATACGCCATTATTTGTTGACCTTAAGACTTTCACAGTACTCCTTGCGGGAGCTCCTCGGGATTGCCAATGTAATTCGCCTTTTGACGAGGCATTTGGCTACCCTAAGAGAGTAATAGTTACTCCTGCCAGTTGCTCCCCGTTTTACCGCAGTCACATCTACAAGCTTACTCTGGCCGTTCACCAGAAGCGATACGCCATTATTTGTTGACCTTAAGACTTTCACAGTACTCCTTCCGGGAGCTCATCGAGAATGCCGATGTTTTTCGCCTGTTGACGAGGCATTTTTCTACCTTAAGAGAGTCATTGTTACACCTGCCAAATGCTCGCCGTTAACCACAGCCACATTTTCAAGCTTCCTCTGGCCCAGTTCACCTGAAGCGGTACACCATTATTTGTCGGCTTTGAGACCTTCACTGTACTCCTGCCGGGAGCACCTCGAGTTTGCCGATGTATTTCGCCTATTGACGAGGCATTTGGCTACCTTAAGAGGGTCATAGTTACTCCTACCACTTGCACCCAGATTTATCACTGTCACATCCTCAAGCTTTCTCCGGCCAGTTGACCACAAGCGATACGCCATTATCTGTCGACATAAAGTGTTTCACAGTACTACTGCTGGCAGCTCCTCGGTTTGCAGATGTATTTCGCGTGTTGACGAGGCATTTGGCTACCTTAAGAGAGTCATAGTTACTCCTGCCACTTGCTCCCCGTTCTACCACAGTCACATCTACAAGCTTACTCTGGCCAGTTCACCAGAAGCGATACGCCATTATTTGTTGACCTTAAGACTTTCACAGTACTCCTTGCGGGAGCTCCTCGGGATTGCCAATGTAATTCGCCTTTTGACGAGGCATTTGGCTACTCTAAGAGAGTCATAGTTACTCCTGCCAGTTGCTCCCCGTTTTACCACAGTCACATCTACAAGCTTACTCTGGCCGTTCACCAGAAGCGATACGCCATTATTTGTTGACCTTAAGACTTTCACAGTACTCCTTCCGGGAGCTCATCGAGAATGCCGATGTTTTTCGCCTGTTGACGAGGCATTTTTCTACCTTAAGAGAGTCATTGTTACACCTGCCAAATGCTCGCCGTTAACCACAGCCACATTTTCAAGCTTCCTCTGTCCCAGTTCACCTGAAGCGGTACACCATTATTTGTCGGCTTTGAGACCTTCACTGTACTCCTGCCGGGAGCACCTCGAGTTTGCCGATGTATTTCGCCTATTGACGAGGCATTTGGCTACCTTAAGAGAGTCATAGTTACTCCTACCACTTGCACCCAGATTTATCACTGTCACATCCTCAAGCTTTCTCCAGCCAGTTCACCACAAGCGATACGCCATTATCTGTCGACATAAAGTGTTTCACAGTACTACTGCTGGCAGCTCCTCGGTTTGCAGATGTATTTCGCGTGTTGACGAGGCATTTGGCTACCTTAAGAGAGTCATAGTTACTCCTGCCACTTGCTCCCCGTTCTACCACAGTCACATCTACAAGCTTACTCTGGCCAGTTCACCAGAAGCGATACGCCATTATTTGTTGACCTTAAGACTTTCACAGTACTCCTTGCGGGAGCTCCTCGGGATTGCCAATGTAATTCGCCTTTTGACGAGGCATTTGGCTACTCTAAGAGAGTCATAGTTACTCCTGCCAGTTGCTCCCCGTTTTACCACAGTCACATCTACAAGCTTACTCTGGCCGTTCACCAGAAGCGATAAGCCATTATTTGTTGACCTTAAGACTTTCACAGTACTCCTTCCGGGAGCTCATCGAGAATGCCGATGTTTTTCGCCTGTTGACGAGGCATTTTTCTACCTTAAGAGGGTCATTGTTACACCTGCCAAATGCTCGCCGTTAACCACAGCCACATTTTCAAGCTTCCTCTGGCCCAGTTCACCTGAAGCGGTACACCATTATTTGTCGGCTTTGAGACCTTCACTGTACTCCTGCCGGGAGCACCTCGAGTTTGCCGATGTATTTCGCCTATTGACGAGGCATTTGGCTACCTTAAGAGAGTCATAGTTACTCCTACCACTTGCACCCAGATTTATCACTGTCACATCCTCAAGCTTTCTCCGGCCAGTTCACCACAAGCGATACGCCATTATCTGTCGACATAAAGTGTTTCACAGTACTACTGCTGGCAGCTCCTCGGTTTGCAGATGTATTTCGCGTGTTGACGAGGCATTTGGCTACCTTAAGAGAGTCATAGTTACTCCTGCCACTTGCTCCCCGTTCTACCACAGTCACATCTACAAGCTTACTCTGGCCAGTTCACCAGAAGCGATACGCCATTATTTGTTGACCTTAAGACTTTCACAGTACTCCTTGCGGGAGCTCCTAGGGATTGCCAATGTAATTCGCCTTTTGACGAGGCATTTGGCTACTCTAAGAGAGTCATAGTTACTCCTGCCAGTTGCTCCCCGTTTTACCACAGTCACATCTAGAAGCTTACTCTGGCCGTTCACCAGAAGCGATACGCCATTATTTGTTGACCTTAAGACTTTCACAGTACTCCTTCCGGGAGCTCATCGAGAATGCCGATGTTTTACGCCTGTTGACGAGGCATTTTTCTACCTTAAGAGAGTCATTGTTACACCTGCCAAATGCTCGCCGTTAGCCACAGCCACATTTTCAAGCTTCCTCTGGCCCAGTTCACCTGAAGCGGTACACCATTATTTGTCGGCTTTGAGACCTTCACTGTACTCCTGCCGGGAGCACCTCGAGTTTGCACCTTGCACCCAGATTTATCACTGTCACATCCTCAAGCTTTCTCCGGCCAGTTCACCACAAGCGATACGCCATTATCTGTCGACATAAAGTGTTTCACAGTACTACTGCTGGCAGCTCCTCGGTTTGCAGATGTATTTCGCATGTTGACGAGGCATTTGGCTACCTTAAGAGAGTCATAGTTACTCCTGCCACTTGCTCCCCGTTCTACCACAGTCACATCTACAAGCTTACTCTGGCCAGTTCACCAGAAGCGATACGCCATTATTTGTTGACCTTAAGACTTTCACAGTACTCCTTGCGGGAGCTCCTCGGGATTGCCAATGTAATTCGCCTTTTGACGAGGCATTTGGCTACCCTAAGAGAGTAATAGTTACTCCTGCCAGTTGCTCCCCGTTTTACCGCAGTCACATCTACAAGCTTACTCTGGCCGTTCACCAGAAGCGATACGCCATTATTTGTTGACCTTAAGACTTTCACAGTACTCCTTCCGGGAGCTCATCGAGAATGCCGATGTTTTTCGCCTGTTGACGAGGCATTTTTCTACCTTAAGAGAGTCATTGTTACACCTGCCAAATGCTCGCCGTTAACCACAGCCACATTTTCAAGCTTCCTCTGTCCCAGTTCACCTGAAGCGGTACACCATTATTTGTCGGCTTTGAGACCTTCACTGTACTCCTGCCGGGAGCACCTCGAGTTTGCCGATGTATTTCGCCTATTGACGAGGCATTTGGCTACCTTAAGAGAGTCATAGTTACTCCAACCACTTGCACCCAGATTTATCACTGTCACATCCTCAAGCTTTCTCCAGCCAGTTCACCACAAGCGATACGCCATTATCTGTCGACATAAAGTGTTTCACAGTACTACTGCTGGCAGCTCCTCGGTTTGCAGATGTATTTCGCGTGTTGACGAGGCATTTGGCTACCTTAAGAGAGTCATAGTTACTCCTGCCACTTGCTCCCCGTTCTACCACAGTCACATCTACAAGCTTACTCTGGCCAGTTCACCAGAAGCGATACGCCATTATTTGTTGACCTTAAGACTTTCACAGTACTCCTTGCGGGAGCTCCTCGGGATTGCCAATGTAATTCGCCTTTTGACGAGGCATTTGGCTACTCTAAGAGAGTCATAGTTACTCCTGCCAGTTGCTCCCCGTTTTACCACAGTCACATCTACAAGCTTACTCTGGCCGTTCACCAGAAGCGATACGCCATTATTTGTTGACCTTAAGACTTTCACAGTACTCCTTCCGGGAGCTCATCGAGAATGCCGATGTTTTTCGCCTGTTGACGAGGCATTTTTCTACCTTAAGAGGGTAATTGTTACACCTGCCAAATGCTCGCCGTTAACCACAGCCACATTTTCAAGCTTCCTCTGGCCCAGTTCACCTGAAGCGGTACACCATTATTTGTCGGCTTTGAGACCTTCACTGTACTCCTGCCGGGAGCACCTCGAGTTTGCCGATGTATTTCGCCTATTGACGAGGCATTTGGCTACCTTAAGAGAGTCATAGTTACTCCTACCACTTGCACCCAGATTTATCACTGTCACATCCTCAAGCTTTCTCCGGCCAGTTCACCACAAGCGATACGCCATTATCTGTCGACATAAAGTGTTTCACAGTACTACTGCTGGCAGCTCCTCGGTTTGCAGATGTATTTCGCGTGTTGACGAGGCATTTGGCTACCTTAAGAGAGTCATAGTTACTCCTGCCACTTGCTCCCCGTTCTACCACAGTCACATCTACAAGCTTACTCTGGCCAGTTCACCAGAAGCGATACGCCATTATTTGTTGACCTTAAGACTTTCACAGTACTCCTTGCGGGAGCTCCTCGGGATTGCCAATGTAATTCGCCTTTTGACGAGGCATTTGGCTACTCTAAGAGAGTCATAGTTACTCCTGCCAGTTGCTCCCCGTTTTACCACAGTCACATCTACAAGCTTACTCTGGCCGTTCACCAGAAGCGATACGCCATTATTTGTTGACCTTAAGACTTTCACAGTACTCCTTCCGGGAGCTCATCGAGAATGCCGATGTTTTTCGCCTGTTGACGAGGCATTTTTCTACCTTAAGAGGGTCATTGTTACACCTGCCAAATGCTCGCCGTTAACCACAGCCACATTTTCAAGCTTCCTCTGGCCCAGTTCACCTGAAGCGGTACACCATTATTTGTCGGCTTTGAGACCTTCACTGTACTCCTGCCGGGAGCACCTCGAGTTTGCCGATGTATTTCGCCTATTGACGAGGCATTTGGCTACCTTAAGAGAGTCATAGTTACTCCTACCACTTGCACCCAGATTTATCACTGTCACATCCTCAAGCTTTCTCCGGCCAGTTCACCACAAGCGATACGCCATTATCTGTCGACATAAAGTGTTTCACAGTACTACTGCTGGCAGCTCCTCGGTTTGCAGATGTATTTCGCGTGTTGACGAGGCATTTGGCTACCTTAAGAGAGTCATAGTTACTCCTGCCACTTGCTCCCCGTTCTACCACAGTCACATCTACAAGCTTACTCTGGCCAGTTCACCAGAAGCGATACGCCATTATTTGTTGACCTTAAGACTTTCACAGTACTCCTTGCGGGAGCTCCTCGGGATTGCCAATGTAATTCGCCTTTTGACGAGGCATTTGGCTACTCTAAGAGAGTCATAGTTACTCCTGCCAGTTGCTCCCCGTTTTACCACAGTCACATCTACAAGCTTACTCTGGCCGTTCACCAGAAGCGATACGCCATTATTTGTTGACCTTAAGACTTTCACAGTACTCCTTCCGGGAGCTCATCGAGAATGCCGATGTTTTTCGCCTGTTGACGAGGCATTTTTCTACCTTAAGAGGGTCATTGTTACACCTGCCAAATGCTCGCCGTTAACCACAGCCACATTTTCAAGCTTCCTCTGGCCCAGTTCACCTGAAGCGGTACACCATTATTTGTCGGCTTTGAGACCTTCACTGTACTCCTGCCGGGAGCACCTCGAGTTTGCCGATGTATTTCGCCTATTGACGAGGCATTTGGCTACCTTAAGAGAGTCATAGTTACTCCTACCACTTGCACCCAGATTTATCACTGTCACATCCTCAAGCTTTCTCCGGCCAGTTCACCACAAGCGATACGCCATTATCTGTCGACATAAAGTGTTTCACAGTACTACTGCTGGCAGCTCCTCGGTTTGCAGATGTATTTCGCGTGTTGACGAGGCATTTGGCTACCTTAAGAGAGTCATAGTTACTCCTGCCACTTGCTCCCCGTTCTACCACAGTCACATCTACAAGCTTACTCTGGCCAGTTCACCAGAAGCGATACGCCATTATTTGTTGACCTTAAGACTTTCACAGTACTCCTTGCGGGAGCTCCTCGGGATTGCCAATGTAATTCGCCTTTTGACGAGGCATTTGGCTACTCTAAGAGAGTCATAGTTACTCCTGCCAGTTGCTCCCCGTTTTACCACAGTCACATCTACAAGCTTACTCTGGCCGTTCACCAGAAGCGATACGCCATTATTTGTTGACCTTAAGACTTTCACAGTACTCCTTCCGGGAGCTCATCGAGAATGCCGATGTTTTTCGCCTGTTGACGAGGCATTTTTCTACCTTAAGAGGGTCATTGTTACACCTGCCAAATGCTCGCCGTTAACCACAGCCACATTTTCAAGCTTCCTCTGGCCCAGTTCACCTGAAGCGGTACACCATTATTTGTCGGCTTTGAGACCTTCACTGTACTCCTGCCGGGAGCACCTCGAGTTTGCCGATGTATTTCGCCTATTGACGAGGCATTTGGCTACCTTAAGAGAGTCATAGTTACTCCTACCACTTGCACCCAGATTTATCACTGTCACATCCTCAAGCTTTCTCCGGCCAGTTCACCACAAGCGATACGCCATTATCTGTCGACATAAAGTGTTTCACAGTACTACTGCTGGCAGCTCCTCGGTTTGCAGATGTATTTCGCGTGTTGACGAGGCATTTGGCTACCTTAAGAGAGTCATAGTTACTCCTGCCACTTGCTCCCCGTTCTACCACAGTCACATCTACGAGCTTACTCTGGCCAGTTCACCAGAAGCGATACGCCATTATTTGTTGACCTTAAGACTTTCACAGTACTCCTTGCGGGAGCTCCTCGGGATTGCCAATGTAATTCGCCTTTTGACGAGGCATTTGGCTACTCTAAGAGAGTCATAGTTGCTCCTGCCAGTTGCTCCCCGTTTTACCACAGTCACATCTACAAGCTTACTCTGGCCGTTCACCAGAAGCGATACGCCATTATTTGTTGACCTTAAGACTTTCACAGTACTCCTTCCGGGAGCTCATCGAGAATGCCGATGTTTTTCGCCTGTTGACGAGGCATTTTTCTACCTTAAGAGAGTCATTGTTACACCTGCCAAATGCTCGCCGTTAGCCACAGCCACATTTTCAAGCTTCCTCTGGCCCAGTTCACCTGAAGCGGTACACCATTATTTGTCGGCTTTGAGACCTTCACTGTACTCCTGCCGGGAGCACCTCGAGTTTGCACCTTGCACCCAGATTTATCACTGTCACATCCTCAAGCTTTCTCCGGCCAGTTCACCACAAGCGATACGCCATTATCTGTCGACATAAAGTGTTTCACAGTACTACTGCTGGCAGCTCCTCGGTTTGCAGATGTATTTCGCATGTTGACGAGGCATTTGGCTACCTTAAGAGAGTCATAGTTACTCCTGCCACTTGCTCCCCGTTCTACCACAGTCACATCTACAAGCTTACTCTGGCCAGTTCACCAGAAGCGATACGCCATTATTTGTTGACCTTAAGACTTTCACAGTACTCCTTGCGGGAGCTCCTCGGGATTGCCAATGTAATTCGCCTTTTGACGAGGCATTTGGCTACCCTAAGAGAGTAATAGTTACTCCTGCCAGTTGCTCCCCGTTTTACCGCAGTCACATCTACAAGCTTACTCTGGCCGTTCACCAGAAGCGATACGCCATTATTTGTTGACCTTAAGACTTTCACAGTACTCCTTCCGGGAGCTCATCGAGAATGCCGATGTTTTTCGCCTGTTGACGAGGCATTTTTCTACCTTAAGAGAGTCATTGTTACACCTGCCAAATGCTCGCCGTTAACCACAGCCACATTTTCAAGCTTCCTCTGGCCCAGTTCACCTGAAGCGGTACACCATTATTTGTCGGCTTTGAGACCTTCACTGTACTCCTGCCGGGAGCACCTCGAGTTTGCCGATGTATTTCGCCTATTGACGAGGCATTTGGCTACCTTAAGAGAGTCATAGTTACTCCTACCACTTGCACCCAGATTTATCACTGTCACATCCTCAAGCTTTCTCCGGCCAGTTCACCACAAGCGATACGCCATTATCTGTCGACATAAAGTGTTTCACAGTACTACTGCTGGCAGCTCCTCGGTTTGCAGATGTATTTCGCATGTTGACGAGGCATTTGGCTACCTTAAGAGAGTCATAGTTACTCCTGCCACTTGCTCCCCGTTATACCACAGTCGCATCTACAAGCTTACTCTGGCCAGTTCACCAGAAGCGATACGCCATTATTTGTTGACCTTAAGACTTTCACAGTACTCCTTGCGGGAGCTCCTCGGGATTGCCAATGTAATTCGCCTTTTGACGAGGCATTTGGCTACCCTAAGAGAGTAATAGTTACTCCTGCCAGTTGCTCCCCGTTTTACCGCAGTCACATCTACAAGCTTACTCTGGCCGTTCACCAGAAGCGATACGCCATTATTTGTTGACCTTAAGACTTTCACAGTACTCCTTCCGGGAGCTCATCGAGAATGCCGATGTTTTTCGCCTGTTGACGAGGCATTTTTCTACCTTAAGAGAGTCATTGTTACACCTGCCAAATGCTCGCCGTTAACCACAGCCACATTTTCAAGCTTCCTCTGGCCCAGTTCACCTGAAGCGGTACACCATTATTTGTCGGCTTTGAGACCTTCACTGTACTCCTGCCGGGAGCACCTCGAGTTTGCCGATGTATTTCGCCTATTGACGAGGCATTTGGCTACCTTAAGAGAGTCATAGTTACTCCTACCACTTGCACCCAGATTTATCACTGTCACATCCTCAAGCTTTCTCCGGCCAGTTCACCACAAGCGATACGCCATTATCTGTCGACATAAAGTGTTTCACAGTACTACTGCTGGCAGCTCCTCGGTTTGCAGATGTATTTCGCATGTTGACGAGGCATTTGGCTACCTTAAGAGAGTCATAGTTACTCCTGCCACTTGCTCCCCGTTCTACCACAGTCACATCTACAAGCTTACTCTGGCCAGTTCACCAGAAGCGATACGCCATTATTTGTTGACCTTAAGACTTTCACAGTACTCCTTGCGGGAGCTCCTCGGGATTGCCAATGTAATTCGCCTTTTGACGAGGCATTTGGCTACTCTAAGAGAGTCATAGTTACTCCTGCCAGTTGCTCCCCGTTTTACCACAGTCACATCTACAAGCTTACTCTGGCCGTTCACCAGAAGCGATACGCCATTATTTGTTGACCTTAAGACTTTCACAGTACTCCTTCCGGGAGCTCATCGAGAATGCCGATGTTTTTCGCCTGTTGACGAGGCATTTTTCTACCTTAAGAGAGTCATTGTTACACCTGCCAAATGCTCGCCGTTAACCACAGCCACATTTTCAAGCTTCCTCTGGCCCAGTTCACCTGAAGCGGTACACCATTATTTGTCGGCTTTGAGACCTTCACTGTACTCCTGCCGGGAGCACCTCGAGTTTGCCGATGTATTTCGCCTATTGACGAGGCATTTGGCTACCTTAAGAGAGTCATAGTTACTCCTACCACTTGCACCCAGATTTATCACTGTCACATCCTCAAGCTTTCTCCGGCCAGTTCACCACAAGCGCTACGCCATTATCTGTCGACATAAAGTGTTTCACAGTACTACTGCTGGCAGCTCCTCGGTTTGCAGATGTATTTCGCGTGTTGACGAGGCATTTGGCTACCTTAAGAGAGTCATAGTTACTCCTGCCACTTGCTCCCCGTTCTACCACAGTCACATCTACAAGCTTACTCTGGCCAGTTCACCAGAAGCGATACGCCATTATTTGTTGACCTTAAGACTTTCACAGTACTCCTTGCGGGAGCTCCTCGGGATTGCCAATGTAATTCGCCTTTTGACGAGGCATTTGGCTACTCTAAGAGAGTCATAGTTACTCCTGCCAGTTGCTCCCCGTATTACCACAGTCACATCTACAAGCTTACTCTGGCCGTTCACCAGAAGCGATACGCCATTATTTGTTGACCTTAAGACTTTCACAGTACTCCTTCCGGGAGCTCATCGAGAATGCCGATGTTTTTCGCCTGTTGACGAGGCATTTTTCTACCTTAAGAGAGTCATTGTTACACCTGCCAAATGCTCGCCGTTAACCACAGCCACATTTTCAAGCTTCCTCTGGCCCAGTTCACCTGAAGCGGTACACCATTATTTGTCGGCTTTGAGACCTTCACTGTACTCCTGCCGGGAGCACCTCGAGTTTGCCGATGTATTTCGCCTATTGACGAGGCATTTGGCTACCTTAAGAGAGTCATAGTTACTCCTACCACTTGCACCCAGATTTATCACTGTCACATCCTCAAGCTTTCTCCGGCCAGTTCACCACAAGCGATACGCCATTATCTGTCGACATAAAGTGTTTCACAGTACTACTGCTGGCAGCTCCTCGGTTTGCAGATGTATTTCGCGTGTTGACGAGGCATTTGGCTACCTTAAGAGAGTCATAGTTACTCCTGCCACTTGCTCCCCGTTCTACCACAGTCACATCTACAAGCTTACTCTGGCCAGTTCACCAGAAGCGATACGCCATTATTTGTTGACCTTAAGACTTTCACAGTACTCCTTGCGGGAGCTCCTCGGGATTGCCAATGTAATTCGCCTTTTGACGAGGCATTTGGCTACTCTAAGAGAGTCATAGTTACTCCTGCCAGTTGCTCCCCGTTTTACCACAGTCACATCTAGAAGCTTACTCTGGCCGTTCACCAGAAGCGATACGCCATTATTTGTTGACCTTAAGACTTTCACAGTACTCCTTCCGGGAGCTCATCGAGAATGCCGATGTTTTTCGCCTGTTGACGAGGCATTTTTCAACCTTAAGAGAGTCATTGTTACACCTGCCAAATGCTCGCCGTTAGCCACAGCCACATTTTCAAGCTTCCTCTGGCCCAGTTCACCTGAAGCGGTACACCATTATTTGTCGGCTTTAAGACCTTCACTGTACTCCTACCGGGAGCACCTCGAGTTTGCACCTTGCACCCAGATTTATCACTGTCACATCCTCAAGCTTTCTCCGGCCAGTTCACCACAAGCGATACGCCATTATCTGTCGACATAAAGTGTTTCACAGTACTACTGCTGGCAGCTCCTCGGTTTGCAGATGTATTTCGCATGTTGACGAGGCATTTGGCTACCTTAAGAGAGTCATAGTTACTCCTGCCACTTGCTCCCCGTTCTACCACAGTCACATCTACAAGCTTACTCTGGCCAGTTCACCAGAAGCGATACGCCATTATTTGTTGACCTTAAGACTTTCACAGTACTCCTTGCGGGAGCTCCTCGGGATTGCCAATGTAATTCGCCTTTTGACGAGGCATTTGGCTACCCTAAGAGAGTAATAGTTACTCCTGCCAGTTGCTCCCCGTTTTACCGCAGTCACATCTACAAGCTTACTCTGGCCGTTCACCAGAAGCGATACGCCATTATTTGTTGACCTTAAGACTTTCACAGTACTCCTTCCGGGAGCTCATCGAGAATGCCGATGTTTTTCGCCTGTTGACGAGGCATTTTTCTACCTTAAGAGAGTCATTGTTACACCTGCCAAATGCTCGCCGTTAACCACAGCCACATTTTCAAGCTTCCTCTGGCCCAGTTCACCTGAAGCGGTACACCATTATTTGTCGGCTTTGAGACCTTCACTGTACTCCTGCCGGGAGCACCTCGAGTTTGCCGATGTATTTCGCCTATTGACGAGGCATTTGGCTACCTTAAGAGAGTCATAGTTACTCCTACCACTTGCACCCAGATTTATCACTGTCACATCCTCAAGCTTTCTCCGGCCAGTTCACCACAAGCGATACGCCATTATCTGTCGACATAAAGTGTTTCACAGTACTACTGCTGGCAGCTCCTCGGTTTGCAGATGTATTTCGCGTGTTGACGAGGCATTTGGCTACCTTAAGAGAGTCATAGTTACTCCTGCCACTTGCTCCCCGTTCTACCACAGTCACATCTACAAGCTTACTCTGGCCAGTTCACCAGAAGCGATACGCCATTATTTGTTGACCTTAAGACTTTCACAGTACTCCTTGCGGGAGCTCCTCGGGATTGCCAATGTAATTCGCCTTTTGACGAGGCATTTGGCTACTCTAAGAGAGTCATAGTTACTCCTGCCAGTTGCTCCCCGTTTTACCACAGTCACATCTACAAGCTTACTCTGGCCGTTCACCAGAAGCGATACGCCATTATTTGTTGACCTTAAGACTTTCACAGTACTCCTTCCGGGAGCTCATCGAGAATGCCGATGTTTTTCGCCTGTTGACTAGGCATTTTTCTACCTTAAGAGAGTCATTGTTACACCTGCCAAATGCTCGCCGTTAACCACAGCCACATTTTCAAGCTTCCTCTGGCCCAGTTCACCTGAAGCGGTACACCATTATTTGTCGGCTTTGAGACCTTCACTGTACTCCTGCCGGGAGCACCTCGAGTTTGCACCTTGCACCCAGATTTATCACTGTCACATCCTCAAGCTTTCTCCGGCCAATTCACCACAAGCGATACGCCATTATCTGTCGACATAAAGTGTTTCACAGTACTACTGCTGGCAGCTCCTCGGTTTGCAGATGTATTTCGCATGTTGACGAGGCATTTGGCTACCTTAAGAGAGTCATAGTTACTCCTGCCACTTGCTCCCCGTTCTACCACAGTCACATCTACAAGCTTACTCTGGCCAGTTCACCAGAAGCGATACGCCATTATTTGTTGACCTTAAGACTTTCACAGTACTCCTTGCGGGAGCTCCTCGGGATTGCCAATGTAATTCGCCTTTTGACGAGGCATTTGGCTACCCTAAGAGAGTAATAGTTACTCCTGCCAGTTGCTCCCCGTTTTACCGCAGTCACATCTACAAGCTTACTCTGGCCGTTCACCAGAAGCGGTACACCATTATTTGTTGACCTTAAGACTTTCACAGTACTCCTTCCGGGAGCTCATCGAGAATGCCGATGTTTTTCGCCTGTTGACGAGGCATTTTTCTACCTTAAGAGAGTCATTGTTACACCTGCCAAATGCTCGCCGTTAACCACAGCCACATTTTCAAGCTTCCTCTGGCCCAGTTCACCTGAAGCGGTACACCATTATTTGTCGGCTTTGAGACCTTCACTGTACTCCTGCCGGGAGCACCTCGAGTTTGCCGATGTATTTCGCCTATTGACGAGGCATTTGGCTACCTTAAGAGAGTCATAGTTACTCCTACCACTTGCACCCAGATTTATCACTGTCACATCCTCAAGCTTTCTCCGGCCAGTTCACCACAAGCGATACGCCATTATCTGTCGACATAAAGTGTTTCACAGTACTACTGCTGGCAGCTCCTCGGTTTGCAGATGTATTTCGCATGTTGACGAGGCATTTGGCTACCTTAAGAGAGTCATAGTTACTCCTGCCACTTGCTCCCCGTTCTACCACAGTCACATCTACAAGCTTACTCTGGCCAGTTCACCAGAAGCGATACGCCATTATTTGTTGACCTTAAGACTTTCACAGTACTCCTTGCGGGAGCTCCTCGGGATTGCCAATGTAATTCGCCTTTTGACGAGGCATTTGGCTACCCTAAGAGAGTAATAGTTACTCCCGCCAGTTGCTCCCCGTTTTACCGCAGTCACATCTACAAGCTTACTCTGGCCGTTCACCAGAAGCGATACGCCATTATTTGTTGACCTTAAGACTTTCACAGTACTCCTTCCGGGAGCTCATCGAGAATGCCGATGTTTTTCGCCTGTTGACGAGGCATTTTTCTACCTTAAGAGAGTCATTGTTACACCTGCCAAATGCTCGCCGTTAACCACAGCCACATTTTCAAGCTTCCTCTGGCCCAGTTCACCTGAAGCGGTACACCATTATTTGTCGGCTTTGAGACCTTCACTGTACTCCTGCCGGGAGCACCTCGAGTTTGCCGATGTATTTCGCCTATTGACGAGGCATTTGGCTACCTTAAGAGAGTCATAGTTACTCCTACCACTTGCACCCAGATTTATCACTGTCACATCCTCAAGCTTTCTCCGGCCAGTTCACCACAAGCGATACGCCATTATCTGTCGACATAAAGTGTTTCACAGTACTACTGCTGGCAGCTCCTCGGTTTGCAGATGTATTTCGCGTGTTGACGAGGCATTTGGCTACCTTAAGAGAGTCATAGTTACTCCTGCCACTTGCTCCCCGTTCTACCACAGTCACATCTACAAGCTTACTCTGGCCAGTTCACCAGAAGCGATACGCCATTATTTGTTGACCTTAAGACTTTCACAGTACTCCTTGCGGGAGCTCCTCGGGATTGCCAATGTAATTCGCCTTTTGACGAGGCATTTGGCTACTCTAAGAGAGTCATAGTTACTCCTGCCAGTTGCTCCCCGTTTTACCACAGTCACATCTACAAGCTTACTCTGGCCGTTCACCAGAAGCGATACGCCATTATTTGTTGACCTTAAGACTTTCACAGTACTCCTTCCGGGAGCTCATCGAGAATGCCGATGTTTTTCGCCTGTTGACGAGGCATTTTTCTACCTTAAGAGAGTCATTGTTACACCTGCCAAATGCTCGCCGTTAACCACAGCCACATTTTCAAGCTTCCTCTGGCCCAGTTCACCTGAAGCGGTACACCATTATTTGTCGGCTTTGAGACCTTCACTGTACTCCTGCCGGGAGCACCTCGAGTTTGCACCTTGCACCCAGATTTATCACTGTCACATCCTCAAGCTTTCTCCGGCCAGTTCACCACAAGCGATACGCCATTATCTGTCGACATAAAGTGTTTCACAGTACTACTGCTGGCAGCTCCTCGGTTTGCAGATGTATTTCGCATGTTGACGAGGCATTTGGCTACCTTAAGAGAGTCATAGTTACTCCTGCCACTTGCTCCCCGTTCTACCACAGTCACATCTACAAGCTTACTCTGGCCAGTTCACCAGAAGCGATACGCCATTATTTGTTGACCTTAAGACTTTCACAGTACTCCTTGCGGGAGCTCCTCGGGATTGCCAATGTAATTCGCCTTTTGACGAGGCATTTGGCTACCCTAAGAGAGTAATAGTTACTCCTGCCAGTTGCTCCCCGTTTTACCGCAGTCACATCTACAAGCTTACTCTGGCCGTTCACCAGAAGCGGTACGCCATTATTTGTTGACCTTAAGACTTTCACAGTACTCCTTCCGGGAGCTCATCGAGAATGCCGATGTTTTTCGCCTGTTGACGAGGCATTTTTCTACCTTAAGAGAGTCATTGTTACACCTGCCAAATGCTCGCCGTTAACCACAGCCACATTTTCAAGCTTCCTCTGGCCCAGTTCACCTGAAGCGGTACACCATTATTTGTCGGCTTTGAGACCTTCACTGTACTCCTGCCGGGAGCACCTCGAGTTTGCCGATGTATTTCGCCTATTGACGAGGCATTTGGCTACCTTAAGAGAGTCATAGTTACTCCTACCACTTGCCCCCAGATTTATCACTGTCACATCCTCAAGCTTTCTCCGGCCAGTTCACCACAAGCGATACGCCATTATCTGTCGACATAAAGTGTTTCACAGTACTACTGCTGGCAGCTCCTCGGTTTGCAGATGTATTTCGCATGTTGACGAGGCATTTGGCTACCTTAAGAGAGTCATAGTTACTCCTGCCACTTGCTCCCCGTTCTACCACAGTCACATCTACAAGCTTACTCTGGCCAGTTCACCAGAAGCGATACGCCATTATTTGTTGACCTTAAGACTTTCACAGTACTCCTTGCGGGAGCTCCTCGGGATTGCCAATGTAATTCGCCTTTTGACGAGGCATTTGGCTACTCTAAGAGAGTCATAGTTACTCCTGCCAGTTGCTCCCCGTTTTACCACAGTCACATCTACAAGCTTACTCTGGCCGTTCACCAGAAGCGATACGCCATTATTTGTTGACCTTAAGACTTTCACAGTACTCCTTCCGGGAGCTCATCGAGAATGCCGATGTTTTTCGCCTGTTGACGAGGCATTTTTCTACCTTAAGAGAGTCATTGTTACACCTGCCAAATGCTCGCCGTTAACCACAGCCACATTTTCAAGCTTCCTCTGGCCCAGTTCACCTGAAGCGGTACACCATTATTTGTCGGCTTTGAGACCTTCACTGTACTCCTGCCGGGAGCACCTCGAGTTTGCCGATGTATTTCGCCTATTGACGAGGCATTTGGCTACCTTAAGAGAGTCATAGTTACTCCTACCACTTGCACCCAGATTTATCACTGTCACATCCTCAAGCTTTCTCCGGCCAGTTCACCACAAGCGATACGCCATTATCTGTCGACATAAAGTGTTTCACAGTACTACTGCTGGCAGCTCCTCGGTTTGCAGATGTATTTCGCGTGTTGACGAGGCATTTGGCTACCTTAAGAGAGTCATAGTTACTCCTGCCACTTGCTCCCCGTTCTACCACAGTCACATCTACAAGCTTACTCTGGCCAGTTCACCAGAAGCGATACGCCATTATTTGTTGACCTTAAGACTTTCACAGTACTCCTTGCGGGAGCTCCTCGGGATTGCCAATGTAATTCGCCTTTTGACGAGGCATTTGGCTACTCTAAGAGAGTCATAGTTACTCCTGCCAGTTGCTCCCCGTTTTACCACAGTCACATCTACAAGCTTACTCTGGCCGTTCACCAGAAGCGATACGCCATTATTTGTTGACCTTAAGACTTTCACAGTACTCCTTCCGGGAGCTCATCGAGAATGCCGATGTTTTTCGCCTGTTGACGAGGCATTTTTCTACCTTAAGAGAGTCATTGTTACACCTGCCAAATGCTCGCCGTTAACCACAGCCACATTTTCAAGCTTCCTCTGGCCCAGTTCACCTGAAGCGGTACACCATTATTTGTCGGCTTTGAGACCTTCACTGTACTCCTGCCGGGAGCACCTCGAGTTTGCCGATGTATTTCGCCTATTGACGAGGCATTTGGCTACCTTAAGAGAGTCATAGTTACTCCTACCACTTGCACCCAGATTTATCACTGTCACATCCTCAAGCTTTCTCCGGCCAGTTCACCACAAGCGATACGCCATTATCTGTCGACATAAAGTGTTTCACAGTACTACTGCTGGCAGCTCCTCGGTTTGCAGATGTATTTCGCGTGTTGACGAGGCATTTGGCTACCTTAAGAGAGTCATAGTTACTCCTGCCACTTGCTCCCCGTTCTACCACAGTCACATCTACAAGCTTACTCTGGCCAGTTCACCAGAAGCGATACGCCATTATTTGTTGACCTTAAGACTTTCACAGTACTCCTTGCGGGAGCTCCTCGGGATTGCCAATGTAATTCGCCTTTTGACGAGGCATTTGGCTACTCTAAGAGAGTCATAGTTACTCCTGCCAGTTGCTCCCCGTTTTACCACAGTCACATCTACAAGCTTACTCTGGCCGTTCACCAGAAGCGATACGCCATTATTTGTTGACCTTAAGACTTTCACAGTACTCCTTCCGGGAGCTCATCGAGAATGCCGATGTTTTTCGCCTGTTGACGAGGCATTTTTCTACCTAAAGAGAGTCATTGTTACACCTGCCAAATGCTCGCCGTTAACCACAGCCACATTTTCAAGCTTCCTCTGGCCCAGTTCACCTGAAGCGGTACACCATTATTTGTCGGCTTTGAGACCTTCACTGTACTCCTGCCGGGAGCACCTCGAGTTTGCCGATGTATTTCGCCTATTGACGAGGCATTTGGCTACCTTAAGAGAGTCATAGTTACTCCTACCACTTGCACCCAGATTTATCACTGTCACATCCTCAAGCTTTCTCCGGCCAGTTCACCACAAGCGATACGCCATTATCTGTCGACATAAAGTGTTTCACAGTACTACTGCTGGCAGCTCCTCGGTTTGCAGATGTATTTCGCATGTTGACGAGGCATTTGGCTACCTTAAGAGAGTCATAGTTACTCCTGCCACTTGCTCCCCGTTCTACCACAGTCACATCTACAAGCTTACTCTGGCCAGTTCACCAGAAGCGATACGCCATTATTTGTTGACCTTAAGACTTTCACAGTACTCCTTGCGGGAGCTCCTCGGGATTGCCAATGTAATTCGCCTTTTGACGAGGCATTTGGCTACCCTAAGAGAGTCATAGTTACTCCTGCCAGTTGCTCCCCGTTTTACCACAGTCACATCTACAAGTTTACTCTGGCCGTTCACCAGAAGCGATACGCCATTATTTGTTGACCTTAAGACTTTCACAGTACTCCTTCCGGGAGCTCATCGAGAATGCCGATGTTTTTCGCCTGTTGACGAGGCATTTTTCAACCTTAAGAGAGTCATTGTTACACCTGCCAAATGCTCGCCGTTAGCCACAGCCACATTTTCAAGCTTCCTCTGGCCCAGTTCACCTGAAGCGGTACACCATTATTTGTCGGCTTTGAGACCTTCACTGTACTCCTGCCGGGAGCACCTCGAGTTTGCACCTTGCACCCAGATTTATCACTGTCACATCCTCAAGCTTTCTCCGGCCAGTTCACCACAAGCGATACGCCATTATCTGTCGACATAAAGTGTTTCACAGTACTACTGCTGGCAGCTCCTCGGTTTGCAGATGTATTTCGCATGTTGACGAGGCATTTGGCTACCTTAAGAGAGTCATAGTTACTCCTGCCACTTGCTCCCCGTTCTACCACAGTCACATCTACAAGCTTACTCTGGCCAGTTCACCAGAAGCGATACGCCATTATTTGTTGACCTTAAGACTTTCACAGTACTCCTTGCGGGAGCTCCTCGGGATTGCCAATGTAATTCGCCTTTTGACGAGGCATTTGGCTACCCTAAGAGAGTAATAGTTACTCCTGCCAGTTGCTCCCCGTTTTACCGCAGTCACATCTACAAGCTTACTCTGGCCGTTCACCAGAAGCGATACGCCATTATTTGTTGACCTTAAGACTTTCACAGTACTCCTTCCGGGAGCTCATCGAGAATGCCGATGTTTTTCGCCTGTTGACGAGGCATTTTTCTACCTTAAGAGAGTCATTGTTACACCTGCCAAATGCTCGCCGTTAACCACAGCCACATTTTCAAGCTTCCTCTGGCCCAGTTCACCTGAAGCGGTACACCATTATTTGTCGGCTTTGAGACCTTCACTGTACTCCTGCCGGGAGCACCTCGAGTTTGCCGATGTATTTCGCCTATTGACGAGGCATTTGGCTACCTTAAGAGAGTCATAGTTACTCCTACCACTTGCACCCAGATTTATCACTGTCACATCCTCAAGCTTTCTCCGGCCAGTTCACCACAAGCGATACGCCATTATCTGTCGACATAAAGTGTTTCACAGTACTACTGCTGGCAGCTCCTCGGTTTGCAGATGTATTTCGCGTGTTGACGAGGCATTTGGCTACCTTAAGAGAGTCATAGTTACTCCTGCCACTTGCTCCCCGTTCTACCACAGTCACATCTACAAGCTTACTCTGGCCAGTTCACCAGAAGCGATACGCCATTATTTGTTGACCTTAAGACTTTCACAGTACTCCTTGCGGGAGCTCCTCGGGATTGCCAATGTAATTCGCCTTTTGACGAGGCATTTGGCTACTCTAAGAGAGTCATAGTTACTCCTGCCAGTTGCTCCCCGTTTTACCACAGTCACATCTACAAGCTTACTCTGGCCGTTCACCAGAAGCGATACGCCATTATTTGTTGACCTTAAGACTTTCACAGTACTCCTTCCGGGAGCTCATCGAGAATGCCGATGTTTTTCGCCTGTTGACGAGGCATTTTTCTACCTTAAGAGAGTCATTGTTACACCTGCCAAATGCTCGCCGTTAACCACAGCCACATTTTCAAGCTTCCTCTGGCCCAGTTCACCTGAAGCGGTACACCATTATTTGTCGGCTTTGAGACCTTCACTGTACTCCTGCCGGGAGCACCTCGAGTTTGCCGATGTATTTCGCCTATTGACGAGGCATTTGGCTACCTTAAGAGAGTCATAGTTACTCCTACCACTTGCACCCAGATTTATCACTGTCACATCCTCAAGCTTTCTCCGGCCAGTTCACCACAAGCGATACGCCATTATCTGTCGACATAAAGTGTTTCACAGTACTACTGCTGGCAGCTCCTCGGTTTGCAGATGTATTTCGCATGTTGACGAGGCATTTGGCTACCTTAAGAGAGTCATAGTTACTCCTGCCACTTGCTCCCCGTTCTACCACAGTCACATCTACAAGCTTACTCTGGCCAGTTCACCAGAAGCGATACGCCATTATTTGTTGACCTTAAGACTTTCACAGTACTCCTTGCGGGAGCTCCTCGGGATTGCCAATGTAATTCGCCTTTTGACGAGGCATTTGGCTACCCTAAGAGAGTCATAGTTACTCCTGCCAGTTGCTCCCCGTTTTACCACAGTCACATCTACAAGTTTACTCTGGCCGTTCACCAGAAGCGATACGCCATTATTTGTTGACCTTAAGACTTTCACAGTACTCCTTCCGGGAGCTCATCGAGAATGCCGATGTTTTTCGCCTGTTGACGAGGCATTTTTCTACCTTAAGAGAGTCATTGTTACACCTGCCAAATGCTCGCCGTTAACCACAGCCACATTTTCAAGCTTCCTCTGGCCCAGTTCACCTGAAGCGGTACACCATTATTTGTCGGCTTTGAGACCTTCACTGTACTCCTGCCGGGAGCACCTCGAGTTTGCCGATGTATTTCGCCTATTGACGAGGCATTTGGCTACCTTAAGAGAGTCATAGTTACTCCTACCACTTGCACCCAGATTTATCACTGTCACATCCTCAAGCTTTCTCCGGCCAGTTCACCACAAGCGATACGCCATTATCTGTCGACATAAAGTGTTTCACAGTACTACTGCTGGCAGCTCCTCGGTTTGCAGATGTATTTCGCGTGTTGACGAGGCATTTGGCTACCTTAAGAGAGTCATAGTTACTCCTGCCACTTGCTCCCCGTTCTACCACAGTCACATCTACAAGCTTACTCTGGCCAGTTCACCAGAAGCGATACGCCATTATTTGTTGACCTTAAGACTTTCACAGTACTCCTTGCGGGAGCTCCTCGGGATTGCCAATGTAATTCGCCTTTTGACGAGGCATTTGGCTACTCTAAGAGAGTCATAGTTACTCCTGCCAGTTGCTCCCCGTTTTACCACAGTCACATCTAGAAGCTTACTCTGGCCGTTCACCAGAAGCGATACGCCATTATTTGTTGACCTTAAGACTTTCACAGTACTCCTTCCGGGAGCTCATCGAGAATGCCGATGTTTTTCGCCTGTTGACGAGGCATTTTTCAACCTTAAGAGAGTCATTGTTACACCTGCCAAATGCTCGCCGTTAGCCACAGCCACATTTTCAAGCTTCCTCTGGCCCAGTTCACCTGAAGCGGTACACCATTATTTGTCGGCTTTGAGACCTTCACTGTACTCCTGCCGGGAGCACCTCGAGTTTGCACCTTGCACCCAGATTTATCACTGTCACATCCTCAAGCTTTCTCCGGCCAGTTCACCACAAGCGATACGCCATTATCTGTCGACATAAAGTGTTTCACAGTACTACTGCTGGCAGCTCCTCGGTTTGCAGATGTATTTCGCATGTTGACGAGGCATTTGGCTACCTTAAGAGAGTCATAGTTACTCCTGCCACTTGCTCCCCGTTCTACCACAGTCACATCTACAAGCTTACTCTGGCCAGTTCACCAGAAGCGATACGCCATTATTTGTTGACCTTAAGACTTTCACAGTACTCCTTGCGGGAGCTCCTCGGGATTGCCAATGTAATTCGCCTTTTGACGAGGCATTTGGCTACCCTAAGAGAGTAATAGTTACTCCTGCCAGTTGCTCCCCGTTTTACCGCAGTCACATCTACAAGCTTACTCTGGCCGTTCACCAGAAGCGATACGCCATTATTTGTTGACCTTAAGACTTTCACAGTACTCCTTCCGGGAGCTCATCGAGAATGCCGATGTTTTTCGCCTGTTGACGAGGCATTTTTCTACCTTAAGAGAGTCATTGTTACACCTGCCAAATGCTCGCCGTTAACCACAGCCACATTTTCAAGCTTCCTCTGGCCCAGTTCACCTGAAGCGGTACACCATTATTTGTCGGCTTTGAGACCTTCACTGTACTCCTGCCGGGAGCACCTCGAGTTTGCCGATGTATTTCGCCTATTGACGAGGCATTTGGCTACCTTAAGAGAGTCATAGTTACTCCTACCACTTGCACCCAGATTTATCACTGTCACATCCTCAAGCTTTCTCCGGCCAGTTCACCACAAGCGATACGCCATTATCTGTCGACATAAAGTGTTTCACAGTACTACTGCTGGCAGCTCCTCGGTTTGCAGATGTATTTCGCGTGTTGACGAGGCATTTGGCTACCTTAAGAGAGTCATAGTTACTCCTGCCACTTGCTCCCCGTTCTACCACAGTCACATCTACAAGCTTACTCTGGCCAGTTCACCAGAAGCGATACGCCATTATTTGTTGACCTTAAGACTTTCACAGTACTCCTTGCGGGAGCTCCTCGGGATTGCCAATGTAATTCGCCTTTTGACGAGGCATTTGGATACCCTAAGAGAGTAATAGTTACTCCTGCCAGTTGCTCCCCGTTTTACCGCAGTCACATCTACAAGCTTACTCTGGCCGTTCACCAGAAGCGATACGCCATTATTTGTTGACCTTAAGACTTTCACAGTACTCCTTCCGGGAGCTCATCGAGAATGCCGATGTTTTTCGCCTGTTGACGAGGCATTTTTCTACCTTAAGAGAGTCATTGTTACACCTGCCAAATGCTCGCCGTTAACCACAGCCACATTTTCAAGCTTCCTCTGGCCCAGTTCACCTGAAGCGGTACACCATTATTTGTCGGCTTTGAGACCTTCACTGTACTCCTGCCGGGAGCACCTCGAGTTTGCCGATGTATTTCGCCTATTGACGAGGCATTTGGCTACCTTAAGAGAGTCATAGTTACTCCTACCACTTGCACCCAGATTTATCACTGTCACATCCTCAAGCTTTCTCCGGCCAGTTCACCACAAGCGATACGCCATTATCTGTCGACATAAAGTGTTTCACAGTACTACTGCTGGCAGCTCCTCGGTTTGCAGATGTATTTCGCGTGTTGACGAGGCATTTGGCTACCTTAAGAGAGTCATAGTTACTCCTGCCACTTGCTCCCCGTTCTACCACAGTCACATCTACAAGCTTACTCTGGCCAGTTCACCAGAAGCGATACGCCATTATTTGTTGACCTTAAGACTTTCACAGTACTCCTTGCGGGAGCTCCTCGGGATTGCCAATGTAATTCGCCTTTTGACGAGGCATTTGGCTACTCTAAGAGAGTCATAGTTACTCCTGCCAGTTGCTCCCCGTTTTACCACAGTCACATCTACAAGCTTACTCTGGCCGTTCACCAGAAGCGATACGCCATTATTTGTTGACCTTAAGACTTTCACAGTACTCCTTCCGGGAGCTCATCGAGAATGCCGATGTTTTTCGCCTGTTGACGAGGCATTTTTCAACCTTAAGAGAGTCATTGTTACACCTGCCAAATGCTCGCCGTTAGCCACAGCCACATTTTCAAGCTTCCTCTGGCCCAGTTCACCTGAAGCGGTACACCATTATTTGTCGGCTTTGAGACCTTCACTGTACTCCTGCCGGGAGCACCTCGAGTTTGCACCTTGCACCCAGATTTATCACTGTCACATCCTCAAGCTTTCTCCGGCCAGTTCACCACAAGCGATACGCCATTATCTGTCGACATAAAGTGTTTCACAGTACTACTGCTGGCAGCTCCTCGGTTTGCAGATGTATTTCGCATGTTGACGAGGCATTTGGCTACCTTAAGAGAGTCATAGTTACTCCAGCCACTTGCTCCCCGTTCTACCACAGTCACATCTACAAGCTTACTCTGGCCAGTTCACCAGAAGCGATACGCCATTATTTGTTGACCTTAAGACTTTCACAGTACTCCTTGCGGGAGCTCCTCGGGATTGCCAATGTAATTCGCCTTTTGACGAGGCATTTGGCTACCCTAAGAGAGTAATAGTTACTCCTGCCAGTTGCTCCCCGTTTTACCGCAGTCACATCTACAAGCTTACTCTGGCCGTTCACCAGAAGCGATACGCCATTATTTGTTGACCTTAAGACTTTCACAGTACTCCTTCCGGGAGCTCATCGAGAATGCCGATGTTTTTCGCCTGTTGACGAGGCATTTTTCTACCTTAAGAGAGTCATTGTTACACCTGCCAAATGCTCGCCGTTAACCACAGCCACATTTTCAAGCTTCCTCTGGCCCAGTTCACCTGAAGCGGTACACCATTATTTGTCGGCTTTGAGACCTTCACTGTACTCCTGCCGGGAGCACCTCGAGTTTGCCGATGTATTTCGCCTATTGACGAGGCATTTGGCTACCTTAAGAGAGTCATAGTTACTCCTACCACTTGCACCCAGATTTATCACTGTCACATCCTCAAGCTTTCTCCGGCCAGTTCACCACAAGCGATACGCCATTATCTGTCGACATAAAGTGTTTCACAGTACTACTGCTGGCAGCTCCTCGGTTTGCAGATGTATTTCGCGTGTTGACGAGGCATTTGGCTACCTTAAGAGAGTCATAGTTACTCCTGCCACTTGCTCCCCGTTCTACCACAGTCACATCTACAAGCTTACTCTGGCCAGTTCACCAGAAGCGATACGCCATTATTTGTTGACCTTAAGACTTTCACAGTACTCCTTGCGGGAGCTCCTCGGGATTGCCAATGTAATTCGCCTTTTGACGAGGCATTTGGATACCCTAAGAGAGTAATAGTTACTCCTGCCAGTTGCTCCCCGTTTTACCGCAGTCACATCTACAAGCTTACTCTGGCCGTTCACCAGAAGCGATACGCCATTATTTGTTGACCTTAAGACTTTCACAGTACTCCTTCCGGGAGCTCATCGAGAATGCCGATGTTTTTCGCCTGTTGACGAGGCATTTTTCTACCTTAAGAGAGTCATTGTTACACCTGCCAAATGCTCGCCGTTAACCACAGCCACATTTTCAAGCTTCCTCTGGCCCAGTTCACCTGAAGCGGTACACCATTATTTGTCGGCTTTGAGACCTTCACTGTACTCCTGCCGGGAGCACCTCGAGTTTGCCGATGTATTTCGCCTATTGACGAGGCATTTGGCTACCTTAAGAGAGTCATAGTTACTCCTACCACTTGCACCCAGATTTATCACTGTCACATCCTCAAGCTTTCTCCGGCCAGTTCACCACAAGCGATACGCCATTATCTGTCGACATAAAGTGTTTCACAGTACTACTGCTGGCAGCTCCTCGGTTTGCAGATGTATTTCGCGTGTTGACGAGGCATTTGGCTACCTTAAGAGAGTCATAGTTACTCCTGCCACTTGCTCCCCGTTCTACCACAGTCACATCTACAAGCTTACTCTGGCCAGTTCACCAGAAGCGATACGCCATTATTTGTTGACCTTAAGACTTTCACAGTACTCCGTGCGGGAGCTCCTCGGGATTGCCAATGTAATTCGCCTTTTGACGAGGCATTTGGCTACTCTAAGAGAGTCATAGTTACTCCTGCCAGTTGCTCCCCGTTTTACCACAGTCACATCTACAAGCTTACTCTGGCCGTTCACCAGAAGCGATACGCCATTATTTGTTGACCTTAAGACTTTCACAGTACTCCTTCCGGGAGCTCATCGAGAATGCCGATGTTTTTCGCCTGTTGACGAGGCATTTTTCTACCTTAAGAGAGTCATTGTTACACCTGCCAAATGCTCGCCGTTAGCCACAGCCACATTTTCAAGCTTCCTCTGGCCCAGTTCACCTGAAGCGGTACACCATTATTTGTCGGCTTTGAGACCTTCACTGTACTCCTGCCGGGAGCACCTCGAGTTTGCACCTTGCACCCAGATTTATCACTGTCACATCCTCAAGCTTTCTCCGGCCAGTTCACCACAAGCGATACGCCATTATCTGTCGACATAAAGTGTTTCACAGTACTACTGCTGGCAGCTCCTCGGTTTGCAGATGTATTTCGCATGTTGACGAGGCATTTGGCTACCTTAAGAGAGTCATAGTTACTCCTGCCACTTGCTCCCCGTTCTACCACAGTCACATCTACAAGCTTACTCTGGCCAGTTCACCAGAAGCGATACGCCATTATTTGTTGACCTTAAGACTTTCACAGTACTCCTTGCGGGAGCTCCTCGGGATTGCCAATGTAATTCGCCTTTTGACGAGGCATTTGGCTACTCTAAGAGAGTCATAGTTACTCCTGCCAGTTGCTCCCCGTTTTACCACAGTCACATCTACAAGCTTACTCTGGCCGTTCACCAGAAGCGATACGCCATTATTTGTTGACCTTAAGACTTTCACAGTACTCCTTCCGGGAGCTCATCGAGAATGCCGATATTTTTCACCTGTTGACGAGGCATTTTTCTACCTTAAGAGAGTCATTGTTACACCTGCCAAATGCTCGCCGTTAACCACAGCCACATTTTCAAGCTTCCTCTGTCCCAGTTCACCTGAAGCGGTACACCATTATTTGTCGGCTTTGAGACCTTCACTGTACTCCTGCCGGGAGCACCTCGAGTTTGCCGATGTATTTCGCCTATTGACGAGGCATTTGGCTACCTTAAGAGAGTCATAGTTACTCCTACCACTTGCACCCAGATTTATCACTGTCACATCCTCAAGCTTTCTCCGGCCAGTTCACCACAAGCGATACGCCATTATCTGTCGACATAAAGTGTTTCACAGTACTACTGCTGGCAGCTCCTCGGTTTGCAGATGTATTTCGCGTGTTGACGAGGCATTTGGCTACCTTAAGAGAGTCATAGTTACTCCTGCCACTTGCTCCCCGTTCTACCACAGTCACATCTACAAGCTTACTCTGGCCAGTTCACCAGAAGCGATACGCCATTATTTGTTGACCTTAAGACTTTCACAGTACTCCTTGCGGGAGCTCCTCGGGATTGCCAATGTAATTCGCCTTTTGACGAGGCATTTGGCTACTCTAAGAGAGTCATAGTTACTCCTGCCAGTTGCTCCCCGTTTTACCACAGTCACATCTACAAGCTTACTCTGGCCGTTCACCAGAAGCGATACGCCATTATTTGTTGACCTTAAGACTTTCACAGTACTCCTTCCGGGAGCTCATCGAGAATGCCGATGTTTTTCGCCTGTTGACGAGGCATTTTTCTACCTTAAGAGAGTCATTGTTACACCTGCCAAATGCTCGCCGTTAACCACAGCCACATTTTCAAGCTTCCTCTGGCCCAGTTCACCTGAAGCGGTACACCATTATTTGTCGGCTTTGAGACCTTCACTGTACTCCTGCCGGGAGCACCTCGAGTTTGCCGATGTATTTCGCCTATTGACGAGGCATTTGGCTACCTTAAGAGAGTCATAGTTACTCCTACCACTTGCACCCAGATTTATCACTGTCACATCCTCAAGCTTTCTCCGGCCAGTTCACCACAAGCGATACGCCATTATCTGTCGACATAAAGTGTTTCACAGTACTACTGCTGGCAGCTCCTCGGTTTGCAGATGTATTTCGCATGTTGACGAGGCATTTGGCTACCTTAAGAGAGTCATAGTTACTCCTGCCACTTGCTCCCCGTTCTACCACAGTCACATCTACAAGCTTACTCTGGCCAGTTCACCAGAAGCGATACGCCATTATTTGTTGACCTTAAGACTTTCACAGTACTCCTTGCGGGAGCTCCTCGGGATTGCCAATGTAATTCGCCTTTTGACGAGGCATTTGGCTACCCTAAGAGAGTCATAGTTACTCCTGCCAGTTGCTCCCCGTTTTACCACAGTCACATCTACAAGCTTACTCTGGCCGTTCACCAGAAGCGATACGCCATTATTTGTTGACCTTAAGACTTTCACAGTACTCCTTCCGGGAGCTCATCGAGAATGCCGATGTTTTTCGCCTGTTGACGAGGCATTTTTCTACCTTAAGAGAGTCATTGTTACACCTGCCAAATGCTCGCCGTTAACCACAGCCACATTTTCAAGCTTCCTCTGGCCCAGTTCACCTGAAGCGGTACACCATTATTTGTCGGCTTTGAGACCTTCACTGTACTCCTGCCGGGAGCACCTCGAGTTTGCCGATGTATTTCGCCTATTGACGAGGCATTTGGCTACCTTAAGAGAGTCATAGTTACTCCTACCACTTGCACCCAGATTTATCACTGTCACATCCTCAAGCTTTCTCCGGCCAGTTCACCACAAGCGATACGCCATTATCTGTCGACATAAAGTGTTTCACAGTACTACTGCTGGCAGCTCCTCGGTTTGCAGATGTATTTCGCGTGTTGACGAGGCATTTGGCTACCTTAAGAGAGTCATAGTTACTCCTGCCACTTGCTCCCCGTTCTACCACAGTCACATCTACAAGCTTACTCTGGCCAGTTCACCAGAAGCGATACGCCATTATTTGTTGACCTTAAGACTTTCACAGTACTCCTTGCGGGAGCTCCTCGGGATTGCCAATGTAATTCGCCTTTTGACGAGGCATTTGGCTACTCTAAGAGAGTCATAGTTACTCCTGCCAGTTGCTCCCCGTTTTACCACAGTCACATCTACAAGCTTACTCTGGCCGTTCACCAGAAGCGATACGCCATTATTTGTTGACCTTAAGACTTTCACAGTACTCCTTCCGGGAGCTCATCGAGAATGCCGATGTTTTTCGCCTGTTGACGAGGCATTTTTCTACCTTAAGAGGGTCATTGTTACACCTGCCAAATGCTCGCCGTTAACCACAGCCACATTTTCAAGCTTCCTCTGGCCCAGTTCACCTGAAGCGGTACACCATTATTTGTCGGCTTTGAGACCTTCACTGTACTCCTGCCGGGAGCACCTCGAGTTTGCCGATGTATTTCGCCTATTGACGAGGCATTTGGCTACCTTAAGAGAGTCATAGTTACTCCTACCACTTGCACCCAGATTTATCACTGTCACATCCTCAAGCTTTCTCCGGCCAGTTCACCACAAGCGATACGCCATTATCTGTCGACATAAAGTGTTTCACAGTACTACTGCTGGCAGCTCCTCGGTTTGCAGATGTATTTCGCGTGTTGACGAGGCATTTGGCTACCTTAAGAGAGTCATAGTTACTCCTGCCACTTGCTCCCCGTTCTACCACAGTCACATCTACAAGCTTACTCTGGCCAGTTCACCAGAAGCGATACGCCATTATTTGTTGACCTTAAGACTTTCACAGTACTCCTTGCGGGAGCTCCTCGGGATTGCCAATGTAATTCGCCTTTTGACGAGGCATTTGGCTACTCTAAGAGAGTCATAGTTACTCCTGCCAGTTGCTCCCCGTTTTACCACAGTCACATCTACAAGCTTACTCTGGCCGTTCACCAGAAGCGATACGCCATTATTTGTTGACCTTAAGACTTTCACAGTACTCCTTCCGGGAGCTCATCGAGAATGCCGATGTTTTTCGCCTGTTGACGAGGCATTTTTCTACCTTAAGAGAGTCATTGTTACACCTGCCAAATGCTCGCCGTTAACCACAGCCACATTTTCAAGCTTCCTCTGGCCCAGTTCACCTGAAGCGGTACACCATTATTTGTCGGCTTTGAGACCTTCACTGTACTCCTGCCGGGAGCACCTCGAGTTTGCCGATGTATTTCGCCTATTGACGAGGCATTTGGCTACCTTAAGAGAGTCATAGTTACTCCTACCACTTGCACCCAGATTTATCACTGTCACATCCTCAAGCTTTCTCCGGCCAGTTCACCACAAGCGATACGCCATTATCTGTCGACATAAAGTGTTTCACAGTACTACTGCTGGCAGCTCCTCGGTTTGCAGATGTATTTCGCGTGTTGACGAGGCATTTGGCTACCTTAAGAGAGTCATAGTTACTCCTGCCACTTGCTCCCCGTTCTACCACAGTCACATCTACAAGCTTACTCTGGCCAGTTCACCAGAAGCGATACGCCATTATTTGTTGACCTTAAGACTTTCACAGTACTCCTTGCGGGAGCTCCTCGGGATTGCCAATGTAATTCGCCTTTTGACGAGGCATTTGGCTACTCTAAGAGAGTCATAGTTACTCCTGCCAGTTGCTCCCCGTTTTACCACAGTCACATCTACAAGCTTACTCTGGCCGTTCACCAGAAGCGATACGCCATTATTTGTTGACCTTAAGACTTTCACAGTACTCCTTCCGGGAGCTCATCGAGAATGCCGATGTTTTTCGCCTGTTGACGAGGCATTTTTCTACCTTAAGAGGGTCATTGTTACACCTGCCAAATGCTCGCCGTTAACCACAGCCACATTTTCAAGCTTCCTCTGGCCCAGTTCACCTGAAGCGGTACACCATTATTTGTCGGCTTTGAGACCTTCACTGTACTCCTGCCGGGAGCACCTCGAGTTTGCCGATGTATTTCGCCTATTGACGAGGCATTTGGCTACCTTAAGAGAGTCATAGTTACTCCTACCACTTGCACCCAGATTTATCACTGTCACATCCTCAAGCTTTCTCCGGCCAGTTCACCACAAGCGATACGCCATTATCTGTCGACATAAAGTGTTTCACAGTACTACTGCTGGCAGCTCCTCGGTTTGCAGATGTATTTCGCGTGTTGACGAGGCATTTGGCTACCTTAAGAGAGTCATAGTTACTCCTGCCACTTGCTCCCCGTTCTACCACAGTCACATCTACAAGCTTACTCTGGCCAGTTCACCAGAAGCGATACGCCATTATTTGTTGACCTTAAGACTTTCACAGTACTCTTTGCGGGAGCTCCTCGGGATTGCCAATGTAATTCGCCTTTTGACGAGGCATTTGGCTACTCTAAGAGAGTCATAGTTACTCCTGCCAGTTGCTCCCCGTTTTACCACAGTCACATCTACAAGCTTACTCTGGCCGTTCACCAGAAGCGATACGCCATTATTTGTTGACCTTAAGACTTTCACAGTACTCCTTCCGGGAGCTCATCGAGAATGCCGATGTTTTTCGCCTGTTGACGAGGCATTTTTCTACCTTAAGAGAGTCATTGTTACACCTGCCAAATGCTCGCCGTTAACCACAGCCACATTTTCAAGCTTCCTCTGGCCCAGTTCACCTGAAGCGGTACACCATTATTTGTCGGCTTTGAGACCTTCACTGTACTCCTGCCGGGAGCACCTCGAGTTTGCCGATGTATTTCGCCTATTGACGAGGCATTTGGCTACCTTAAGAGAGTCATAGTTACTCCTACCACTTGCACCCAGATTTATCACTGTCACATCCTCAAGCTTTCTCCGGCCAGTTCACCACAAGCGATACGCCATTATCTGTCGACATAAAGTGTTTCACAGTACTACTGCTGGCAGCTCCTCGGTTTGCAGATGTATTTCGCGTGTTGACGAGGCATTTGGCTACCTTAAGAGAGTCATAGTTACTCCTGCCACTTGCTCCCCGTTCTACCACAGTCACATCTACAAGCTTACTCTGGCCAGTTCACCAGAAGCGATACGCCATTATTTGTTGACCTTAAGACTTTCACAGTACTCCTTGCGGGAGCGCCTCGGGATTGCCAATGTAATTCGCCTTTTGACGAGGCATTTGGCTACTCTAAGAGAGTCATAGTTACTCCTGCCAGTTGCTCCCCGTTTTACCACAGTCACATCTACAAGCTTACTCTGGCCGTTCACCAGAAGCGATACGCCATTATTTGTTGACCTTAAGACTTTCACAGTACTCCTTCCGGGAGCTCATCGAGAATGCCGATGTTTTTCGCCTGTTGACGAGGCATTTTTCTACCTTAAGAGGGTCATTGTTACACCTGCCAAATGCTCGCCGTTAACCACAGCCACATTTTCAAGCTTCCTCTGGCCCAGTTCACCTGAAGCGGTACACCATTATTTGTCGGCTTTGAGACCTTCACTGTACTCCTGCCGGGAGCACCTCGAGTTTGCCGATGTATTTCGCCTATTGACGAGGCATTTGGCTACCTTAAGAGAGTCATAGTTACTCCTACCACTTGCACCCAGATTTATCACTGTCACATCCTCAAGCTTTCTCCGGCCAGTTCACCACAAGCGATACGCCATTATCTGTCGACATAAAGTGTTTCACAGTACTACTGCTGGCAGCTCCTCGGTTTGCAGATGTATTTCGCGTGTTGACGAGGCATTTGGCTACCTTAAGAGAGTCATAGTTACTCCTGCCACTTGCTCCCCGTTCTACCACAGTCACATCTACAAGCTTACTCTGGCCAGTTCACCAGAAGCGATACGCCATTATTTGTTGACCTTAAGACTTTCACAGTACTCTTTGCGGGAGCTCCTCGGGATTGCCAATGTAATTCGCCTTTTGACGAGGCATTTGGCTACTCTAAGAGAGTCATAGTTACTCCTGCCAGTTGCTCCCCGTTTTACCACAGTCACATCTACAAGCTTACTCTGGCCGTTCACCAGAAGCGATACGCCATTATTTGTTGACCTTAAGACTTTCACAGTACTCCTTCCGGGAGCTCATCGAGAATGCCGATGTTTTTCGCCTGTTGACGAGGCATTTTTCTACCTTAAGAGAGTCATTGTTACACCTGCCAAATGCTCGCCGTTAACCACAGCCACATTTTCAAGCTTCCTCTGGCCCAGTTCACCTGAAGCGGTACACCATTATTTGTCGGCTTTGAGACCTTCACTGTACTCCTGCCGGGAGCACCTCGAGTTTGCCGATGTATTTCGCCTATTGACGAGGCATTTGGCTACCTTAAGAGAGTCATAGTTACTCCTACCACTTGCACCCAGATTTATCACTGTCACATCCTCAAGCTTTCTCCGGCCAGTTGACCACAAGCGATACGCCATTATCTGTCGACATAAAGTGTTTCACAGTACTACTGCTGGCAGCTCCTCGGTTTGCAGATGTATTTCGCATGTTGACGAGGCATTTGGCTACCTTAAGAGAGTCATAGTTACTCCTGCCACTTGCTCCCCGTTCTACCACAGTCACATCTACAAGCTTACTCTGGCCAGTTCACCAGAAGCGATACGCCATTATTTGTTGACCTTAAGACTTTCACAGTACTCCTTGCGGGAGCTCCTCGGGATTGCCAATGTAATTCGCCTTTTGACGAGGCATTTGGCTACTCTAAGAGAGTCATAGTTACTCCTGCCAGTTGCTCCCCGTTTTACCACAGTCACATCTACAAGCTTACTCTGGCCGTTCACCAGAAGCGATACGCCATTATTTGTTGACCTTAAGACTTTCACAGTACTCCTTCCGGGAGCTCATCGAGAATGCCGATGTTTTTCGCCTGTTGACGAGGCATTTTTCTACCTTAAGAGAGTCATTGTTACACCTGCCAAATGCTCGCCGTTAACCACAGCCACATTTTCAAGCTTCCTCTGGCCCAGTTCACCTGAAGCGGTACACCATTATTTGTCGGCTTTGAGACCTTCACTGTACTCCTGCCGGGAGCACCTCGAGTTTGCCGATGTATTTCGCCTATTGACGAGGCATTTGGCTACCTTAAGAGAGTCATAGTTACTCCTACCACTTGCACCCAGATTTATCACTGTCACATCCTCAAGCTTTCTCCGGCCAGTTGACCACAAGCGATACGCCATTATCTGTCGACATAAAGTGTTTCACAGTACTACTGCTGGCAGCTCCTCGGTTTGCAGATGTATTTCGCATGTTGACGAGGCATTTGGCTACCTTAAGAGAGTCATAGTTACTCCTGCCACTTGCTCCCCGTTCTACCACAGTCACATCTACAAGCTTACTCTGGCCAGTTCACCAGAAGCGATACGCCATTATTTGTTGACCTTAAGACTTTCACAGTACTCCTTGCGGGAGCTCCTCGGGATTGCCAATGTAATTCGCCTTTTGACGAGGCATTTGGCTACTCTAAGAGAGTCATAGTTACTCCTGCCAGTTGCTCCCCGTTTTACCACAGTCACATCTACAAGCTTACTCTGGCCGTTCACCAGAAGCGATACGCCATTATTTGTTGACCTTAAGACTTTCACAGTACTCCTTCCGGGAGCTCATCGAGAATGCCGATGTTTTTCGCCTGTTGACGAGGCATTTTTCTACCTTAAGAGAGTCATTGTTACACCTGCCAAATGCTCGCCGTTAACCACAGCCACATTTTCAAGCTTCCTCTGGCCCAGTTCACCTGAAGCGGTACACCATTATTTGTCGGCTTTGAGACCTTCACTGTACTCCTGCCGGGAGCACCTCGAGTTTGCCGATGTATTTCGCCTATTGACGAGGCATTTGGCTACCTTAAGAGAGTCATAGTTACTCCTACCACTTGCACCCAGATTTATCACTGTCACATCCTCAAGCTTTCTCCGGCCAGTTCACCACAAGCGATACGCCATTATCTGTCGACATAAAGTGTTTCACAGTACTACTGCTGGCAGCTCCTCGGTTTGCAGATGTATTTCGCATGTTGACGAGGCATTTGGCTACCTTAAGAGAGTCATAGTTACTCCTGCCACTTGCTCCCCGTTCTACCACAGTCACATCTACAAGCTTACTCTGGCCAGTTCACCAGAGCCGATACGCCATTATTTGTTGACCTTAAGACTTTCACAGTACTCCTTGCGGGAGCTCCTCGGGATTGCCAATGTAATTCGCCTTTTGACGAGGCATTTGGCTACCCTAAGAGAGTCATAGTTACTCCTGCCAGTTGCTCCCCGTTTTACCACAGTCACATCTACAAGCTTACTCTGGCCGTTCACCAGAAGCGATACGCCATTATTTGTTGACCTTAAGACTTTCACAGTACTCCTTGCGGGAGCTCCTCGGGATTGCCAATGTAATTCGCCTTTTGACGAGGCATTTGGCTACTCTAAGAGAGTCATAGTTACTCCTGCCAGTTGCTCCCCGTTTTACCACAGTCACATCTACAAGCTTACTCTGGCCGTTCACCAGAAGCGATACGCCATTATTTGTTGACCTTAAGACTTTCACAGTACTCCTTCCGGGAGCTCATCGAGAATGCCGATGTTTTTCGCCTGTTGACGAGGCATTTTTCTACCTTAAGAGAGTCATTGTTACACCTGCCAAATGCTCGCCGTTAACCACAGCCACATTTTCAAGCTTCCTCTGGCCCAGTTCACCTGAAGCGGTACACCATTATTTGTCGGCTTTGAGACCTTCACTGTACTCCTGCCGGGAGCACCTCGAGTTTGCCGATGTATTTCGCCTATTGACGAGGCATTTGGCTACCTTAAGAGAGTCATAGTTACTCCTACCACTTGCACCCAGATTTATCACTGTCACATCCTCAAGCTTTCTCCGGCTAGTTGACCACAAGCGATACGCCATTATCTGTCGACATAAAGTGTTTCACAGTACTACTGCTGGCAGCTCCTCGGTTTGCAGATGTATTTCGCATGTTGACGAGGCATTTGGCTATTTCAGCCGTCTTTATTCACGTCTTAGGTGAACATACAAACAGAAAAGATACCCACAGAGTGGGTTTACAAATGACATAAACAAACACAAACATTAGACATACAGGAAGAGACGTGAATATAGATGGTGTTGTGCCTGAGGATAGACGCCAGGCAGCAGCGTAGAAACATAAAATTGGGCCATCACCCGACACCAGTCCGGTGCATCGTGCCTCGTACGGCAGTCATGGTGTCAAACCGCCGCGCCGCCATCACAGTCCCGATGAGTGCTCTTGTAGACATCGTCGCGAGGTCGTAGTTCTTAAACCCAAGCTGCCGCAGGTCCTGTGCAGATGCAGGTGACCACACCCCCCTCCATGAGATGGTAGCTGAAGAGGTGTTGATGTTTTTGGCTGCTGGAACCTGGTTCCTAACTGCCTGGTGGACGGCTTCCCTATCGTAGACCGCGACCTTCTGCTGGTGACACTCATCGACGTCAAGGTTGACGCCAACCACCTGGGCATCGATGATATGGGCTGCATCGCCACGAACTGCCACGATGTCCGGCTTCTTCAGCCCCTCGGATGTCCTGAGGTGGGGCTCCAGATGAACGTCGAAGCCCCTGCGACGAAGTCCCTGCGCGATATAGGACGCCAGGGCGTTGTGTCGCTTCACACGTGCGTTATGGCTTCTGAAGCAATGCTGGACAACGTGATTCGCAGTTTCCTTAGCGATGCAGCCAGCCCGGCAGTTAGTGTCACCAGCACGACCTCGCTGCAACCGTGCCCGGGTTGGAAGGGCATTGATCCTAGTTCGGATGCAGGAGATGAAGTCGCGGCCTGTGATAGCTAGTCGTGGGTTATCGACCCAGCTATGCTGCCCTGGTGTTCGGGCAGACTTCTTAAGGGCGGCGCCGTCCACCGACAGATGCAGCCGTTCAGCCCACATCCGGCCCATTTGGTTTGTAGTTCGTATTACCATGTTGTTACCCCGTAGGTGCTGCTCAAGCCTCCCAATCTCACGCCCCAGAACGTCATCTGCTGCCCCGTCAGACAGGACACCCAGTGCCCGCATCTTCGCGAGCCGGTTCCGCCGCAGGAGAGGCCCAAGCCAGCGGGCTGATGGCACTCCCAGTCCCCCAGATGAAACAGGGGCATGGAAGTATCCAACAGGGACGTCCGCTGGCAGGCACAGCCAAGATCTAATCGCTGTGCGGATGGTGGTGTCCATTGCTGACAGGGCTCCTAGGCGGGTCCTCGAAAGGGCCAAGCCATGGTGGATTCCTGGCAGAATGACCGTTCTGAGGGCATGAAGACGCTGTTGTGGTTTGAGTGGTGCCTTGGACAGGACGCTCAACTGTCGCTCGACCTCCCGCCTCGGATGGAAGAGGCTGCATCCACTCGTGGAGAACTCCAGACCAAGATACCGGAAAGTGCTCTCAATCGCCAGGGCTGGGAGGATGGTGTACCCAGCCCTGAAGGTCGCGGTGTCATCGACCTTGATCTTCTTCTCGCGGCCAGACGCAGCGAGGGCGAGAGTGAAGCACTTTCCGGGATTAAGTTGGAGACCGAGGTCCCCAAGGGCAGATGTTGCTGCATCGATAAGGTCCTGGAGCCCTCCTGGAGTTTCAGCGAACAGCAGGAGGTCATCAGCAAAAGCCGCAGCGTTGAGGCGTCGTCCCATCACGTTGGCACCAATGTATTCTGGGAGGCGAGCAAGCACGAGGTCCAAGGAAAGGTTAAAAAGGATGGGAGAGAGTGGATCACCCTGCCTAACACCTCTTGAAGGCCGCACTGGGCCCAGCGACTTCCCAGGACCAGAGATCATCGTCACCCCATCCTCGTAGCATCCCAGGATGTATCCAATGAACTCGTCAGGTAGACCATGTGCCCTCAGGGCAGGCCTCAGGGCACCATGGTCTAAGGAGTCGAATGCCTTGGACACATCCAGGGACGCGACATAGAGAGAGCGACAGTTCACCCTGGCCTGAGTCATCGCCAAGTCCAACAGGAACGTGTTGTGCAGCATCCCATCCTGAGGAAGGAAGGCCCGCTGACGCCCGTCCAGCACACAGGTCCGCATCAGACGCCCCGCCAGGATCTTATGGAAGACCCTAGCGAGGACTGAGCAAACCGTGATCGGACGGAAGTCAGCGGGGGATGCTGGGGCGGCCTTCTTAGGCAACAGGGATGTACGGGCTTGGAGAAGACGGGATGGGAGGCGACGGGTCAAAAGGAAAAGGTTAAGAATTTTGAGGAGGACCTCACGGGGTATACGGCGAATCTGGGCCGGTGTCAGTCGATCTGGGCCTGCAGCAGAGCGACGAGGGGGGAGCGCTGCAGCAACTTCCTCCATCGTAATAGGGGCCCACAGTTGTTCAAAGGGAATCTCGATGGAGGAAGGCAAAAGCCGACCCTCCAGACGGTCCACCCGGCCAGATGGTCGCCGGGTGAAGAGGTCATTCCAAAACTCCACCAACCCAGGAATAGCAGGTGGTGGGTGAAGGAGCGTTCCGTCCAGAAGGCCGCCGATGCAGCGAGCAGCACTCTTTGAGAAGGCCCGCTGACAGAGGGCATAGTCCCTCCTCCGCTGGGCCCGCTTCGTCCCTCGTGGCTCTGACACCTGGCGGGGGGCAATAGGGTTGGGCGATGGCTCCTTGCTGCCAATGGCATCAAGGGCAGCCGATAGCATGCCCATAATGATTGAGGCAGATGTAGTTGGCCCGAGCGCCAGGATGTCATCAACTGCACTAAATTTCGGCCCAGACGACGGCAGGGCTGCCAGAGCCGACCAGACAGCCTGGTCGACCGTATCAACAGCTATAGACATGGAGGGGGGTGCTGCACAGGAACTTGCAGGCTCCACAGCTGCAACTGGTGGAGGTGAACCCGCCCCAACAGCAGAGAGGGCAGCAACAAACTCGGCCACCTGGTTCCTATAGGCTGTTCCACGACGTTGTCCTTTAATGGACTCAACGGAACGATTCGGGAAAGCCTTTACAAGTTCTTGGTTTAGGAACCGGGTGCCCTTAAGCGTAAGTACTGCCTCAGAGTGGGCCAGGCGTAGGAGCTCTTCACTTGACCACCTGGCCTTTACCCTCTCGGTGGTCACCTCTGCATTGGCTGCGGCAGGATGGGCACGGCGACGATGTACACCAAGACCTGACTTGGTGGTGAAGGTCCGGTGGCACTCTGGACACGCGACGGCAGACACTGCGGCTCGACCCGAACTGGCAGCGTCGGATGCTGACCCAACAACTGGCGCGGCGGCTCCTGTGGGAGCACCGCTACCTGGTTTCTTCTTGTTATTGGGGCCAGCTGAAACAAGGGCAGGGGGGGCGGCAACCCCCAAGCCCCGAAAGTTCACCCTGCTCTGTCGGTCGGAAAGCTCTGAGAAGGCACAGAGTTCTGTGCCTCCCCTCGGCTCCCCTTACGACTCTCGCCACGTGAAGGCCAGAGCTAGGATTTCCCATTGAGAGGCTAAGCGAACCATCATCCACTCGACATCGCTTGGATGCTGAGGAGTGGATTGAGAGGATCCGTATGTGACGCATCATATGAGCTTAAGAGAGTCATAGTTACTCCTGCCACTTGCTCCCCGTTCTACCACAGTCACATCTACAAGCTTACTCTGGCCAGTTCACCAGAAGCGATACGCCATTATTTGTTGACCTTAAGACTTTCACAGTACTCCTTGCGGGAGCTCCTCGGGATTGCCAATGTAATTCGCCTTTTGACGAGGCATTTGGCTACTCTAAGAGAGTCATAGTTACTCCTGCCAGTTGCTCCCCGTTTTACCACAGTCACATCTACAAGCTTACTCTGGCCGTTCACCAGAAGCGATACGCCATTATTTGTTGACCTTAAGACTTTCACAGTACTCCTTCCGGGAGCTCATCGAGAATGCCGATGTTTTTCGCCTGTTGACGAGGCATTTTTCTACCTTAAGAGAGTCATTGTTACACCTGCCAAATGCTCGCCGTTAACCACAGCCACATTTTCAATCTTCCTCTGGCCCAGTTCACCTGAAGCGGTACACCATTATTTGTCGGCTTTGAGACCTTCACTGTACTCCTGCCGGGAGCACCTCGAGTTTGCCGATGTATTTCGCCTATTGACGAGGCATTTGGCTACCTTAAGAGAGTCATAGTTACTCCTACCACTTGCACCCAGATTTATCACTGTCACATCCTCAAGCTTTCTCCGGCCAGTTCACCACAAGCGATACGCCATTATCTGTCGACATAAAGTGTTTCACAGTACTACTGCTGGCAGCTCCTCGGTTTGCAGATGTATTTCGCATGTTGACGAGGCATTTGGCTACCTTAAGAGAGTCATAGTTACTCCTGCCACTTGCTCCCCGTTCTACCACAGTCACATCTACAAGCATACTCTGGCCAGTTCACCAGAGCCGATACGCCATTATTTGTTGACCTTAAGACTTTCACAGTACTCCTTGCGGGAGCTCCTCGGGATTGCCAATGTAATTCGCCTTTTGACGAGGCATTTGGCTACCCTAAGAGAGTCATAGTTACTCCTGCCAGTTGCTCCCCGTTTTACCACAGTCACATCTACAAGCTTACTCTGGCCGTTCACCAGAAGCGATACGCCATTATTTGTTGACCTTAAGACTTTCACAGTACTCCTTGCGGGAGCTCCTCGGGATTGCCAATGTAATTCGCCTTTTGACGAGGCATTTGGCTACTCTAAGAGAGTCATAGTTACTCCTGCCAGTTGCTCCCCGTTTTACCACAGTCACATCTACAAGCTTACTCTGGCCGTTCACCAGAAGCGATACGCCATTATTTGTTGACCTTAAGACTTTCACAGTACTCCTTCCGGGAGCTCATCGAGAATGCCGATGTTTTTCGCCTGTTGACGAGGCATTTTTCTACCTTAAGAGAGTCATTGTTACACCTGCCAAATGCTCGCCGTTAACCACAGCCACATTTTCAAGCTTCCTCTGGCCCAGTTCACCTGAAGCGGTACACCATTATTTGTCGGCTTTGAGACCTTCACTGTACTCCTGCCGGGAGCACCTCGATTTTGCCGATGTATTTCGCCTATTGACGAGGCATTTGGTTACCTTAAGAGTGTCATAGTTACTCCTACCACTTGCACCCAGATTTATCACTGTCGCATCCTCAAGCTTTCTCCGGCCAGTTCACCACAAGCGATACGCCATTATCTGTCGACATAAAGTGTTTCACAGTACTACTGCTGGCAGCTCCTCGGTTTGCAGATGTATTTCGCATGTTGACGAGGCATTTGGCTACCTTAAGAGAGTCATAGTTACTCCTGCCACTTGCTCCCCGTTCTACCACAGTCACATCTACAAGCTTACTCTGGCCAGTTCACCAGAAGCGATACGCCATTATTTGTTGACCTTAAGACTTTCACAGTACTCCTTGCGGGAGCTCCTCGGGATTGCCAATGTAATTCGCCTTTTGACGAGGCATTTGGCTACCCTAAGAGAGTCATAGTTACTCCTGCCAGTTGCTCCCCGTTTTACCACAGTCACATCTACAAGCTTACTCTGGCCGTTCACCAGAAGCGATACGCCATTATTTGTTGACCTTAAGACTTTCACAGTACTCCTTCCGGGAGCTCATCGAGAATGCCGATGTTTTTCGCCTGTTGACGAGGCATTTTTCTACCTTAAGAGAGTCATTGTTACACCTGCCAAATGCTCGCCGTTAACCACAGCCACATTTTCAAGCTTCCTCTGGCCCAGTTCACCTGAAGCGGTACACCATTATTTGTCGGCTTTGAGACCTTCACTGTACTCCTGCCGGGAGCACCTCGAGTTTGCCGATGTATTTCGCCTATTGACGAGGCATTTGGCTACCTTAAGAGAGTCATAGTTACTCCTACCACTTGCACCCAGATTTATCACTGTCACATCCTCAAGCTTTCTCCGGCCAGTTCACCACAAGCGATACGCCATTATCTGTCGACATAAAGTGTTTCACAGTACTACTGCTGGCAGCTCCTCGGTTTGCAGATGTATTTCGCGTGTTGACGAGGCATTTGGCTACCTTAAGAGAGTCATAGTTACTCCTGCCACTTGCTCCACGTTCTACCACAGTCACATCTACAAGCTTACTCTGGCCAGTTCACCAGAAGCGATACGCCATTATTTGTTGACCTTAAGACTTTCACAGTACTCCTTGCGGGAGCTCCTCGGGATTGCCAATGTAATTCGCCTTTTGACGAGGCATTTGGCTACTCTAAGAGAGTCATAGTTACTCCTGCCAGTTGCTCCCCGTTTTACCACAGTCACATCTACAAGCTTACTCTGGCCGTTCACCAGAAGCGATACGCCATTATTTGTTGACCTTAAGACTTTCACAGTACTCCTTCCGGGAGCTCATCGAGAATGCCGATGTTTTTCGCCTGTTGACGAGGCATTTTTCTACCTTAAGAGAGTCATTGTTACACCTGCCAAATGCTCGCCGTTAACCACAGCCACATTTTCAAGCTTCCTCTGGCCCAGTTCACCTGAAGCGGTACACCATTATTTGTCGGCTTTGAGACCTTCACTGTACTCCTGCCGGGAGCACCTCGAGTTTGCCGATGTATTTCGCCTATTGACGAGGCATTTGGCTACCTTAAGAGAGTCATAGTTACTCCTACCACTTGCACCCAGATTTATCACTGTCACATCCTCAAGCTTTCTCCGGCCAGTTCACCACAAGCGATACGCCATTATCTGTCGACATAAAGTGTTTCACAGTACTACTGCTGGCAGCTCCTCGGTTTGCAGATGTATTTCGCGTGTTGACGAGGCATTTGGCTACCTTAAGAGAGTCATAGTTACTCCTGCCACTTGCTTCCCGTTCTACCACAGTCACATCTACAAGCTTACTCTGGCCAGTTCACCAGAAGCGATACGCCATTATTTGTTGACCTTAAGACTTTCACAGTACTCCTTGCGGGAGCTCCTCGGGATTGCCAATGTAATTCGCCTTTTGACGAGGCATTTGGCTACTCTAAGAGAGTCATAGTTACTCCTGCCAGTTGCTCCCCGTTTTACCACAGTCACATCTACAAGCTTACTCTGGCCGTTCACCAGAAGCGATACGCCATTATTTGTTGACCTTAAGACTTTCACAGTACTCCTTCCGGGAGCTCATCGAGAATGCCGATGTTTTTCGCCTGTTGACGAGGCATTTTTCTACCTTAAGAGAGTCATTGTTACACCTGCCAAATGCTCGCCGTTAACCACAGCCACATTTTCAAGCTTCCTCTGGCCCAGTTCACCTGAAGCGGTACACCATTATTTGTCGGCTTTGAGACCTTCACTGTACTCCTGCCGGGAGCACCTCGAGTTTGCCGATGTATTTCGCCTATTGACGAGGCATTTGGCTACCTTAAGAGAGTCATAGTTACTCCTACCACTTGCACCCAGATTTATCACTGTCACATCCTCAAGCTTTCTCCGGCCAGTTCACCACAAGCGATACGCCATTATCTGTCGACATAAAGTGTTTCACAGTACTACTGCTGGCAGCTCCTCGGTTTGCAGATGTATTTCGCTTGTTGACGAGGCATTTGGCTACCTTAAGAGAGTCATAGTTACTCCTGCCACTTGCTCCCCGTTCTACCACAGTCACATCTACAAGCTTACTCTGGCCAGTTCACCAGAAGCGATACGCCATTATTTGTTGACCTTAAGACTTTCACAGTACTCCTTGCGGGAGCTCCTCGGGATTGCCAATGTAATTCGCCTTTTGACGAGGCATTTGGCTACTCTAAGAGAGTCATAGTTACTCCTGCCAGTTGCTCCCCGTTTTACCACAGTCACATCTACAAGCTTACTCTGGCCGTTCACCAGAAGCGATACGCCATTATTTGTTGACCTTAAGACTTTCACAGTACTCCTTCCGGGAGCTCATCGAGAATGCCGATGTTTTTCGCCTGTTGACGAGGCATTTTTCTACCTTAAGAGAGTCATTGTTACACCTGCCAAATGCTCGCCGTTAACCACAGCCACATTTTCAAGCTTCCTCTGGCCCAGTTCACCTGAAGCGGTACACCATTATTTGTCGGCTTTGAGACCTTCACTGTACTCCTGCCGGGAGGACCTCGAGTTTGCCGATGTATTTCGCCTATTGACGAGGCATTTGGCTACCTTAAGAGAGTCATAGTTACTCCTACCACTTGCACCCAGATTTATCACTGTCACATCCTCAAGCTTTCTCCGGCCAGTTCACCACAAGCGCTACGCCATTATCTGTCGACATAAAGTGTTTCACAGTACTACTGCTGGCAGCTCCTCGGTTTGCAGATGTATTTCGCATGTTGACGAGGCATTTGGCTACCTTAAGAGAGTCATAGTTACTCCTGCCACTTGCTCCCCGTTCTACCACAGTCACATCTACAAGCTTACTCTGGCCAGTTCACCAGAAGCGATACGCCATTATTTGTTGACCTTAAGACTTTCACAGTACTCCTTGCGGGAGCTCCTCGGGATTGCCAATGTAATTCGCCTTTTGACGAGGCATTTGGCTACCCTAAGAGAGTCATAGTTACTCCTGCCAGTTGCTCCCCGTTTTACCACAGTCACATCTACAAGGTTACTCTGGCCGTTCACCAGAAGCGATACGCCATTATTTGTTGACCTTAAGACTTTCACAGTACTCCTTCCGGGAGCTCATCGAGAATGCCGATGTTTTTCGCCTGTTGACGAGGCATTTTTCTACCTTAAGAGAGTCATTGTTACACCTGCCAAATGCTCGCCGTTAACCACAGCCACATTTTCAAGCTTCCTCTGGCCCAGTTCACCTGAAGCGGTACACCATTATTTGTCGGCTTTGAGACCTTCACTGTACTCCTGCCTGGAGCACCTCGAGTTTGCCGATGTATTTCGCCTATTGACGAGGCATTTGGCTACCTTAAGAGAGTCATAGCTACTCCTACCACTTGCACCCAGATTTATCACTCTCACATCCTCAAGCTTTCTCCGGCCAGTTCACCACAAGCGATACGCCATTATCTGTCGACATAAAGTGTTTCACAGTACTACTGCTGGCAGCTCCTCGGTTTGCAGATGTATTTCGCGTGTTGACGAGGCATTTGGCTACCTTAAGAGAGTCATAGTTACTCCTGCCACTTGCTCCCCGTTCTACCACAGTCACATCTACAAGCTTACTCTGGCCAGTTCACCAGAAGCGATACGCCATTATTTGTTGACCTTAAGACTTTCACAGTACTCCTTGCGGGAGCTCCTCGGGATTGCCAATGTAATTCGCCTTTTGACGAGGCATTTGGCTACTCTAAGAGAGTCATAGTTACTCCTGCCAGTTGCTCCCCGTTTTACCACAGTCACATCTACAAGCTTACTCTGGCCGTTCACCAGAAGCGATACGCCATTATTTGTTGACCTTAAGACTTTCACAGTACTCCTTCCGGGAGCTCATCGAGAATGCCGATGTTTTTCGCCTGTTGACGAGGCATTTTTCTACCTTAAGAGAGTCATTGTTACACCTGCCAAATGCTCGCCGTTAACCACAGCCACATTTTCAAGCTTCCTCTGGCCCAGTTCACCTGAAGCGGTACACCATTATTTGTCGGCTTTGAGACCTTCACTGTACTCCTGCCGGGAGCACCTCGAGTTTGCCGATGTATATCGCCTATTGACGAGGCATTTGGCTACCTTAAGAGAGTCATAGTTACTCCTACCACTTGCACCCAGATTTATCACTGTCACATCCTCAAGCTTTCTCCGGCCAGTTCACCACAAGCGATACGCCATTATCTGTCGACATAAAGTGTTTCACAGTACTACTGCTGGCAGCTCCTCGGTTTGCAGATGTATTTCGCGTGTTGACGAGGCATTTGGCTACCTTAAGAGAGTCATAGTTACTCCTGCCACTTGCTTCCCGTTCTACCACAGTCACATCTACAAGCTTACTCTGGCCAGTTCACCAGAAGCGATACGCCATTATTTGTTGACCTTAAGACTTTCACAGTACTCCTTGCGGGAGCTCCTCGGGATTGCCAATGTAATTCGCCTTTTGACGAGGCATTTGGCTACTCTAAGAGAGTCATAGTTACTCCTGCCAGTTGCTCCCCGTTTTACCACAGTCACATCTACAAGCTTACTCTGGCCGTTCACCAGAAGCGATACGCCATTATTTGTTGACCTTAAGACTTTCACAGTACTCCTTCCGGGAGCTCATCGAGAATGCCGATGTTTTTCGCCTGTTGACGAGGCATTTTTCTACCTTAAGAGAGTCATTGTTACACCTGCCAAATGCTCGCCGTTAACCACAGCCACATTTTCAAGCTTCCTCTGGCCCAGTTCACCTGAAGCGGTACACCATTATTTGTCGGCTTTGAGACCTTCACTGTACTCCTGCCGGGAGCACCTCGAGTTTGCCGATGTATTTCGCCTATTGACGAGGCATTTGGCTACCTTAAGAGAGTCATAGTTACTCCTACCACTTGCACCCAGATTTATCACTGTCACATCCTCAAGCTTTCTCCGGCCAGTTCACCACAAGCGATACGCCATTATCTGTCGACATAAAGTGTTTCACAGTACTACTGCTGGCAGCTCCTCGGTTTGCAGATGTATTTCGCATGTTGACGAGGCATTTGGCTACCTTAAGAGAGTCATAGTTACTCCTGCCACTTGCTCCCCGTTCTACCACAGTCACATCTACAAGCTTACTCTGGCCAGTTCACCAGAAGCGATACGCCATTATTTGTTGACCTTAAGACTTTCACAGTACTCCTTGCGGGAGCTCCTCGGGATTGCCAATGTAATTCGCCTTTTGACGAGGCATTTGGCTACCCTAAGAGAGTCATAGTTACTCCTGCCAGTTGCTCCCCGTTTTACCACAGTCACATCTACAAGCTTACTCTGGCCGTTCACCAGAAGCGATACGCCATTATTTGTTGACCTTAAGACTTTCACAGTACTCCTTGCGGGAGCTCCTCGGGATTGCCAATGTAATTCGCCTTTTGACGAGGCATTTGGCTACTCTAAGAGAGTCATAGTTACTCCTGCCAGTTGCTCCCCGTTTTACCACAGTCACATCTACAAGCTTACTCTGGCCGTTCACCAGAAGCGATACGCCATTATTTGTTGACCTTAAGACTTTCACAGTACTCCTTCCGGGAGCTCATCGTGAATGCCGATGTTTTTCGCCTGTTGACGAGGCATTTTTCTACCTTAAGAGAGTCATTGTTACACCTGCCAAATGCTCGCCGTTAACCACAGCCACATTTTCAAGCTTCCTCTGGCCCAGTTCACCTGAAGCGGTACACCATTATTTGTCGGCTTTGAGACCTTCACTGTACTCCTGCCGGGAGCACCTCGAGTTTGCCGATGTATTTCGCCTATTGACGAGGCATTTGGCTACCTTAAGAGAGTCATAGTTACTCCTACCACTTGCACCCAGATTTATCACTGTCACATCCTCAAGCTTTCTCCGGCCAGTTCACCACAAGCGATACGCCATTATCTGTCGACATAAAGTGTTTCACAGTACTACTGCTGGCAGCTCCTCGGTTTGCAGATGTATTTCGCGTGTTGACGAGGCATTTGGCTACCTTAAGAGAGTCATAGTTACTCCTGCCACTTGCTCCCCGTTCTACCACAGTCACATCTACAAGCTTACTCTGGCCAGTTCACCAGAAGCGATACGCCATTATTTGTTGACCTTAAGACTTTCACAGTACTCCTTGCGGGAGCTCCTCGGGATTGCCAATGTAATTCGCCTTTTGACGAGGCATTTGGCTACTCTAAGAGAGTCATAGTTACTCCTGCCAGTTGCTCCCCGTTTTACCACAGTCACATCTACAAGCTTACTCTGGCCGTTCACCAGAAGCGATACGCCATTATTTGTTGACCTTAAGACTTTCACAGTACTCCTTCCGGGAGCTCATCGTGAATGCCGATGTTTTTCGCCTGTTGACGAGGCATTTTTCTACCTTAAGAGAGTCATTGTTACACCTGCCAAATGCTCGCCGTTAACCACAGCCACATTTTCAAGCTTCCTCTGGCCCAGTTCACCTGAAGCGGTACACCATTATTTGTCGGCTTTGAGACCTTCACTGTACTCCTGCCGGGAGCACCTCGAGTTTGCCGATGTATTTCGCCTATTGACGAGGCATTTGGCTACCTTAAGAGAGTCATAGTTACTCCTACCACTTGCACCCAGATTTATCACTGTCACATCCTCAAGCTTTCTCCGGCCAGTTCACCACAAGCGATACGCCATTATCTGTCGACATAAAGTGTTTCACAGTACTACTGCTGGCAGCTCCTCGGTTTGCAGATGTATTTCGCGTGTTGACGAGGCATTTGGCTACCTTAAGAGAGTCATAGTTACTCCTGCCACTTGCTCCCCGTTCTACCACAGTCACATCTACAAGCTTACTCTGGCCAGTTCACCAGAAGCGATACGCCATTATTTGTTGACCTTAAGACTTTCACAGTACTCCTTGCGGGAGCTCCTCGGGATTGCCAATGTAATTCGCCTTTTGACGAGGCATTTGGCTACTCTAAGAGAGTCATAGTTACTCCTGCCAGTTGCTCCCCGTTTTACCACAGTCACATCTACAAGCTTACTCTGGCCGTTCACCAGAAGCGATACGCCATTATTTGTTGACCTTAAGACTTTCACAGTACTCCTTCCGGGAGCTCATCGAGAATGCCGATGTTTTTCGCCTGTTGACGAGGCATTTTTCTACCTTAAGAGAGTCATTGTTACACCTGCCAAATGCTCGCCGTTAACCACAGCCACATTTTCAAGCTTCCTCTGGCCCAGTTCACCTGAAGCGGTACACCATTATTTGTCGGCTTTGAGACCTTCACTGTACTCCTGCCGGGAGCACCTCGAGTTTGCCGATGTATTTCGCCTATTGACGAGGCATTTGGCTACCTTAAGAGAGTCATAGTTACTCCTACCACTTGCACCCAGATTTATCACTGTCACATCCTCAAGCTTTCTCCGGCCAGTTCACCACAAGCGATACGCCATTATCTGTCGACATAAAGTGTTTCACAGTACTACTGCTGGCAGCTCCTCGGTTTGCAGATGTATTTCGCGTGTTGACGAGGCATTTGGCTACCTTAAGAGAGTCATAGTTACTCCTGCCACTTGCTCCCCGTTCTACCACAGTCACATCTACAAGCTTACTCTGGCCAGTTCACCAGAAGCGATACGCCATTATTTGTTGACCTTAAGACTTTCACAGTACTCCTTGCGGGAGCTCCTCGGGATTGCCAATGTAATTCGCCTTTTGACGAGGCATTTGGCTACTCTAAGAGAGTCATAGTTACTCCTGCCAGTTGCTCCCAGTTTTACCACAGTCACATCTACAAGCTTACTCTGGCCGTTCACCAGAAGCGATACGCCATTATTTGTTGACCTTAAGACTTTCACAGTACTCCTTCCGGGAGCTCATCGAGAATGCCGATGTTTTTCGCCTGTTGACGAGGCATTTTTCTACCTTAAGAGAGTCATTGTTACACCTGCCAAATGCTCGCCGTTAGCCACAGCCACATTTTCAAGCTTCCTCTGGCCCAGTTCACCTGAAGCGGTACACCATTATTTGTCGGCTTTGAGACCTTCACTGTACTCCTGCCGGGAGGACCTCGAGTTTGCCGATGTATTTCGCCTATTGACGAGGCATTTGGCTACCTTAAGAGAGTCATAGTTACTCCTACCACTTGCACCCAGATTTATCACTGTCACATCCTCAAGCTTTCTCCGGCCAGTTCACCACAAGCGCTACGCCATTATCTGTCGACATAAAGTGTTTCACAGTACTACTGCTGGCAGCTCCTCGGTTTGCAGATGTATTTCGCATGTTGACGAGGCATTTGGCTACCTTAAGAGAGTCATAGTTACTCCTGCCACTTGCTCCCCGTTCTACCACAGTCACATCTACAAGCTTACTCTGGCCAGTTCACCAGAAGCGATACGCCATTATTTGTTGACCTTAAGACTTTCACAGTACTCCTTGCGGGAGCTCCTCGGGATTGCCAATGTAATTCGCCTTTTGACGAGGCATTTGGCTACCCTAAGAGAGTCATAGTTACTCCTGCCAGTTGCTCCCCGTTTTACCACAGTCACATCTACAAGCTTACTCTGGCCGTTCACCAGAAGCGATACGCCATTATTTGTTGACCTTAAGACTTTCACAGTACTCCTTGCGGGAGCTCCTCGGGATTGCCAATGTAATTCGCCTTTTGACGAGGCATTTGGCTACTCTAAGAGAGTCATAGTTACTCCTGCCAGTTGCTCCCCGTTTTACCACAGTCACATCTACAAGCTTACTCTGGCCGTTCACCAGAAGCGATACGCCATTATTTGTTGACCTTAAGACTTTCACAGTACTCCTTCCGGGAGCTCATCGAGAATGCCGATGTTTTTCGCCTGTTGACGAGGCATTTTTCTACCTTAAGAGAGTCATTGTTACACCTGCCAAATGCTCGCCGTTAACCACAGCCACATTTTCAAGCTTCCTCTGGCCCAGTTCACCTGAAGCGGTACACCATTATTTGTCGGCTTTGAGACCTTCACTGTACTCCTGCCGGGAGCACCTCGAGTTTGCCGATGTATTTCGCCTATTGACGAGGCATTTGGCTACCTTAAGAGAGTCATAGTTACTCCTACCACTTGCACCCAGATTTATCACTGTCACATCCTCAAGCTTTCTCCGGCCAGTTCACCACAAGCGATACGCCATTATCTGTCGACATAAAGTGTTTCACAGTACTACTGCTGGCAGCTCCTCGGTTTGCAGATGTATTTCGCGTGTTGACGAGGCATTTGGCTACCTTAAGAGAGTCATAGTTACTCCTGCCACTTGCTCCCCGTTCTACCACAGTCACATCTACAAGCTTACTCTGGCCAGTTCACCAGAAGCGATACGCCATTATTTGTTGACCTTAAGACTTTCACAGTACTCCTTGCGGGAGCTCCTCGGGATTGCCAATGTAATTCGCCTTTTGACGAGGCATTTGGCTACTCTAAGAGAGTCATAGTTACTCCTGCCAGTTGCTCCCCGTTTTACCACAGTCACATCTACAAGCTTACTCTGGCCGTTCACCAGAAGCGATACGCCATTATTTGTTGACCTTAAGACTTTCACAGTACTCCTTCCGGGAGCTCATCGAGAATGCCGATGTTTTTCGCCTGTTGACGAGGCATTTTTCTACCTTAAGAGAGTCATTGTTACACCTGCCAAATGCTCGCCGTTAACCACAGCCACATTTTCAAGCTTCCTCTGGCCCAGTTCACCTGAAGCGGTACACCATTATTTGTCGGCTTTGAGACCTTCACTGTACTCCTGCCGGGAGCACCTCGAGTTTGCCGATGTATTTCGCCTATTGACGAGGCAATTGGCTACCTTAAGAGAGTCATAGTTACTCCTACCACTTGCACCCAGATTTATCACTGTCACATCCTCAAGCTTTCTCCGGCCAGTTCACCACAAGCGATACGCCATTATCTGTCGACATAAAGTGTTTCACAGTACTACTGCTGGCAGCTCCTCGGTTTGCAGATGTATTTCGCGTGTTGACGAGGCATTTGGCTACCTTAAGAGAGTCATAGTTACTCCTGCCACTTGCTCCCCGTTCTACCACAGTCACATCTACAAGCTTACTCTGGCCAGTTCACCAGAAGCGATACGCCATTATTTGTTGACCTTAAGACTTTCACAGTACTCCTTGCGGGAGCTCCTCGGGATTGCCAATGTAATTCGCCTTTTGACGAGGCATTTGGCTACTCTAAGAGAGTCATAGTTACTCCTGCCAATTGCTCCCAGTTTTACCACAGTCACATCTACAAGCTTACTCTGGCCGTTCACCAGAAGCGATACGCCATTATTTGTTGACCTTAAGACTTTCACAGTACTCCTTCCGGGAGCTCATCGAGAATGCCGATGTTTTTCGCCTGTTGACGAGGCATTTTTCTACCTTAAGAGAGTCATTGTTACACCTGCCAAATGCTCGCCGTTAGCCACAGCCACATTTTCAAGCTTCCTCTGGCCCAGTTCACCTGAAGCGGTACACCATTATTTGTCGGCTTTGAGACCTTCACTGTACTCCTGCCGGGAGGACCTCGAGTTTGCCGATGTATTTCGCCTATTGACGAGGCATTTGGCTACCTTAAGAGAGTCATAGTTACTCCTACCACTTGCACCCAGATTTATCACTGTCACATCCTCAAGCTTTCTCCGGCCAGTTCACCACAAGCGCTACGCCATTATCTGTCGACATAAAGTGTTTCACAGTACTACTGCTGGCAGCTCCTCGGTTTGCAGATGTATTTCGCATGTTGACGAGGCATTTGGCTACCTTAAGAGAGTCATAGTTACTCCTGCCACTTGCTCCCCGTTCTACCACAGTCACATCTACAAGCTTACTCTGGCCAGTTCACCAGAAGCGATACGCCATTATTTGTTGACCTTAAGACTTTCACAGTACTCCTTGCGGGAGCTCCTCGGGATTGCCAATGTAATTCGCCTTTTGACGAGGCATTTGGCTACCCTAAGAGAGTCATAGTTACTCCTGCCAGTTGCTCCCCGTTTTACCACAGTCACATCTACAAGCTTACTCTGGCCGTTCACCAGAAGCGATACGCCATTATTTGTTGACCTTAAGACTTTCACAGTACTCCTTCCGGGAGCTCATCGAGAATGCCGATGTTTTTCGCCTGTTGACGAGGCATTTTTCTACCTTAAGAGAGTCATTGTTACACCTGCCAAATGCTCGCCGTTAACCACAGCCACATTTTCAAGCTTCCTCTGGCCCAGTTCACCTGAAGCGGTACACCATTATTTGTCGGCTTTGAGACCTTCACTGTACTCCTGCCTGGAGCACCTCGAGTTTGCCGATGTATTTCGCCTATTGACGAGGCATTTGGCTACCTTAAGAGAGTCATAGCTACTCCTACCACTTGCACCCAGATTTATCACTGTCACATCCTCAAGCTTTCTCCGGCCAGTTCACCACAAGCGATACGCCATTATCTGTCGACATAAAGTGTTTCACAGTACTACTGCTGGCAGCTCCTCGGTTTGCAGATGTATTTCGCGTGTTGACGAGGCATTTGGCTACCTTAAGAGAGTCATAGTTACTCCTGCCACTTGCTCCCCGTTCTACCACAGTCACATCTACAAGCTTACTCTGGCCAGTTCACCAGAAGCGATACGCCATTATTTGTTGACCTTAAGACTTTCACAGTACTCCTTGCGGGAGCTCCTCGGGATTGCCAATGTAATTCGCCTTTTGACGAGGCATTTGGCTACTCTAAGAGAGTCATAGTTACTCCTGCCAGTTGCTCCCCGTTTTACCACAGTCACATCTACAAGCTTACTCTGGCCGTTCACCAGAAGCGATACGCCATTATTTGTTGACCTTAAGACTTTCACAGTACTCCTTCCGGGAGCTCATCGAGAATGCCGATGTTTTTCGCCTGTTGACGAGGCATTTTTCTACCTTAAGAGAGTCATTGTTACACCTGCCAAATGCTCGCCGTTAACCACAGCCACATTTTCAAGCTTCCTCTGGCCCAGTTCACCTGAAGCGGTACACCATTATTTGTCGGCTTTGAGACCTTCACTGTACTCCTGCCGGGAGCACCTCGAGTTTGCCGATGTATTTCGCCTATTGACGAGGCATTTGGCTACCTTAAGAGAGTCATAGTTACTCCTACCACTTGCACCCAGATTTATCACTGTCACATCCTCAAGCTTTCTCCGGCCAGTTCACCACAAGCGATACGCCATTATCTGTCGACATAAAGTGTTTCACAGTACTACTGCTGGCAGCTCCTCGGTTTGCAGATGTATTTCGCGTGTTGACGAGGCGTTTGGCTACCTTAAGAGAGTCATAGTTACTCCTGCCACTTGCTTCCCGTTCTACCACAGTCACATCTACAAGCTTACTCTGGCCAGTTCACCAGAAGCGATACGCCATTATTTGTTGACCTTAAGACTTTCACAGTACTCCTTGCGGGAGCTCCTCGGGATTGCCAATGTAATTCGCCTTTTGACGAGGCATTTGGCTACTCTAAGAGAGTCATAGTTACTCCTGCCAGTTGCTCCCCGTTTTACCACAGTCACATCTACAAGCTTACTCTGGCCGTTCACCAGAAGCGATACGCCATTATTTGTTGACCTTAAGACTTTCACAGTACTCCTTCCGGGAGCTCATCGAGAATGCCGATGTTTTTCGCCTGTTGACGAGGCATTTTTCTACCTTAAGAGAGTCATTGTTACACCTGCCAAATGCTCGCCGTTAACCACAGCCACATTTTCAAGCTTCCTCTGGCCCAGTTCACCTGAAGCGGTACACCATTATTTGTCGGCTTTGAGACATTCACTGTACTCCTGCCGGGAGCACCTCGAGTTTGCCGATGTATTTCGCCTATTGACGAGGCATTTGGCTACCTTAAGAGAGTCATAGTTACTCCTACCACTTGCACCCAGATTTATCACTGTCACATCCTCAAGCTTTCTCCGGCCAGTTCACCACAAGCGATACGCCATTATCTGTCGACATAAAGTGTTTCACAGTACTACTGCTGGCAGCTCCTCGGTTTGCAGATGTATTTCGCATGTTGACGAGGCATTTGGCTACCTTAAGAGAGTCATAGTTACTCCTGCCACTTGCTCCCCGTTCTACCACAGTCACATCTACAAGCTTACTCTGGCCAGTTCACCAGAAGCGATACGCCATTATTTGTTGACCTTAAGACTTTCACAGTACTCCTTGCGGGAGCTCCTCGGGATTGCCAATGTAATTCGCCTTTTGACGAGGCATTTGGCTACCCTAAGAGAGTCATAGTTACTCCTGCCAGTTGCTCCCCGTTTTACCACAGTCACATCTACAAGCTTACTCTGGCCGTTCACCAGAAGCGATACGCCATTATTTGTTGACCTTAAGACTTTCACAGTACTCCTTGCGGGAGCTCCTCGGGATTGCCAATGTAATTCGCCTTTTGACGAGGCATTTGGCTACTCTAAGAGAGTCATAGTTACTCCTGCCAGTTGCTCCCCGTTTTACCACAGTCACATCTACAAGCTTACTCTGGCCGTTCACCAGAAGCGATACGCCATTATTTGTTGACCTTAAGACTTTCACAGTACTCCTTCCGGGAGCTCATCGAGAATGCCGATGTTTTTCGCCTGTTGACGAGGCATTTTTCTACCTTAAGAGAGTCATTGTTACACCTGCCAAATGCTCGCCGTTAACCACAGCCACATTTTCAAGCTTCCTCTGGCCCAGTTCACCTGAAGCGGTACACCATTATTTGTCGGCTTTGAGACCTTCACTGTACTCCTGCCGGGAGCACCTCGAGTTTGCCGATGTATTTCGCCTATTGACGAGGCATTTGGCTACCTTAAGAGAGTCATAGTTACTCCTACCACTTGCACCCAGATTTATCACTGTCACATCCTCAAGCTTTCTCCGGCCAGTTCACCACAAGCGATACGCCATTATCTGTCGACATAAAGTGTTTCACATTACTACTGCTGGCAGCTCCTCGGTTTGCAGATGTATTTCGCGTGTTGACGAGGCATTTGGCTACCTTAAGAGAGTCATAGTTACTCCTGCCACTTGCTTCCCGTTCTACCACAGTCACATCTACAAGCTTACTCTGGCCAGTTCACCAGAAGCGATACGCCATTATTTGTTGACCTTAAGACTTTCACAGTACTCCTTGCGGGAGCTCCTCGGGATTGCCAATGTAATTCGCCTTTTGACGAGGCATTTGGCTACCCTAAGAGAGTCATAGTTACTCCTGCCAGTTGCTCCCAGTTTTACCACAGTCACATCTACAAGCTTACTCTGGCCGTTCACCAGAAGCGATACGCCATTATTTGTTGACCTTAAGACTTTCACAGTACTCCTTCCGGGAGCTCATCGAGAATGCCGATGTTTTTCGCCTGTTGACGAGGCATTTTTCTACCTTAAGAGAGTCATTGTTACACCTGCCAAATGCTCGCCGTTAGCCACAGCCACATTTTCAAGCTTCCTCTGGCCCAGTTCACCTGAAGCGGTACACCATTATTTGTCGGCTTTGAGACCTTCACTGTACTCCTGCCGGGAGGACCTCGAGTTTGCCGATGTATTTCGCCTATTGACGAGGCATTTGGCTACCTTAAGAGAGTCATAGTTACTCCTACCACTTGCACCCAGATTTATCACTGTCACATCCTCAAGCTTTCTCCGGCCAGTTCACCACAAGCGCTACGCCATTATCTGTCGACATAAAGTGTTTCACAGTACTACTGCTGGCAGCTCCTCGGTTTGCAGATGTATTTCGCATGTTGACGAGGCATTTGGCTACCTTAAGAGAGTCATAGTTACTCCTGCCACTTGCTCCCCGTTCTACCACAGTCACATCTACAAGCTTACTCTGGCCAGTTCACCAGAAGCGATACGCCATTATTTGTTGACCTTAAGACTTTCACAGTACTCCTTGCGGGAGCTCCTCGGGATTGCCAATGTAATTCGCCTTTTGACGAGGCATTTGGCTACCCTAAGAGAGTCATAGTTACTCCTGCCAGTTGCTCCCCGTTTTACCACAGTCACATCTACAAGCTTACTCTGGCCGTTCACCAGAAGCGATACGCCATTATTTGTTGACCTTAAGACTTTCACAGTACTCCTTCCGGGAGCTCATCGAGAATGCCGATGTTTTTCGCCTGTTGACGAGGCATTTTTCTACCTTAAGAGAGTCATTGTTACACCTGCCAAATGCTCGCCGTTAACCACAGCCACATTTTCAAGCTTCCTCTGGCCCAGTTCACCTGAAGCGGTACACCATTATTTGTCGGCTTTGAGACCTTCACTGTACTCCTGCCTGGAGCACCTCGAGTTTGCCGATGTATTTCGCCTATTGACGAGGCATTTGGCTACCTTAAGAGAGTCATAGCTACTCCTACCACTTGCACCCAGATTTATCACTGTCACATCCTCAAGCTTTCTCCGGCCAGTTCACCACAAGCGATACGCCATTATCTGTCGACATAAAGTGTTTCACAGTACTACTGCTGGCAGCTCCTCGGTTTGCAGATGTATTTCGCGTGTTGACGAGGCATTTGGCTACCTTAAGAGAGTCATAGTTACTCCTGCCACTTGCTCCCCGTTCTACCACAGTCACATCTACAAGCTTACTCTGGCCAGTTCACCAGAAGCGATACGCCATTATTTGTTGACCTTAAGACTTTCACAGTACTCCTTGCGGGAGCTCCTCGGGATTGCCAATGTAATTCGCCTTTTGACGAGGCATTTGGCTACTCTAAGAGAGTCATAGTTACTCCTGCCAGTTGCTCCCCGTTTTACCACAGTCACATCTACAAGCTTACTCTGGCCGTTCACCAGAAGCGATACGCCATTATTTGTTGACCTTAAGACTTTCACAGTACTCCTTCCGGGAGCTCATCGAGAATGCCGATGTTTTTCGCCTGTTGACGAGGCATTTTTCTACCTTAAGAGAGTCATTGTTACACCTGCCAAATGCTCGCCGTTAACCACAGCCACATTTTCAAGCTTCCTCTGGCCCAGTTCACCTGAAGCGGTACACCATTATTTGTCGGCTTTGAGACCTTCACTGTACTCCTGCCGGGAGCACCTCGAGTTTGCCGATGTATTTCGCCTATTGACGAGGCATTTGGCTACCTTAAGAGAGTCATAGTTACTCCTACCACTTGCACCCAGATTTATCACTGTCACATCCTCAAGCTTTCTCCGGCCAGTTCACCACAAGCGATACGCCATTATCTGTCGACATAAAGTGTTTCACAGTACTACTGCTGGCAGCTCCTCGGTTTGCAGATGTATTTCGCGTGTTGACGAGGCGTTTGGCTACCTTAAGAGAGTCATAGTTACTCCTGCCACTTGCTTCCCGTTCTACCACAGTCACATCTACAAGCTTACTCTGGCCAGTTCACCAGAAGCGATACGCCATTATTTGTTGACCTTAAGACTTTCACAGTACTCCTTGCGGGAGCTCCTCGGGATTGCCAATGTAATTCGCCTTTTGACGAGGCATTTGGCTACTCTAAGAGAGTCATAGTTACTCCTGCCAGTTGCTCCCCGTTTTACCACAGTCACATCTACAAGCTTACTCTGGCCGTTCACCAGAAGCGATACGCCATTATTTGTTGACCTTAAGACTTTCACAGTACTCCTTCCGGGAGCTCATCGAGAATGCCGATGTTTTTCGCCTGTTGACGAGGCATTTTTCTACCTTAAGAGAGTCATTGTTACACCTGCCAAATGCTCGCCGTTAACCACAGCCACATTTTCAAGCTTCCTCTGGCCCAGTTCACCTGAAGCGGTACACCATTATTTGTCGGCTTTGAGACATTCACTGTACTCCTGCCGGGAGCACCTCGAGTTTGCCGATGTATTTCGCCTATTGACGAGGCATTTGGCTACCTTAAGAGAGTCATAGTTACTCCTACCACTTGCACCCAGATTTATCACTGTCACATCCTCAAGCTTTCTCCGGCCAGTTCACCACAAGCGATACGCCATTATCTGTCGACATAAAGTGTTTCACAGTACTACTGCTGGCAGCTCCTCGGTTTGCAGATGTATTTCGCATGTTGACGAGGCATTTGGCTACCTTAAGAGAGTCATAGTTACTCCTGCCACTTGCTCCCCGTTCTACCACAGTCACATCTACAAGCTTACTCTGGCCAGTTCACCAGAAGCGATACGCCATTATTTGTTGACCTTAAGACTTTCACAGTACTCCTTGCGGGAGCTCCTCGGGATTGCCAATGTAATTCGCCTTTTGACGAGGCATTTGGCTACCCTAAGAGAGTCATAGTTACTCCTGCCAGTTGCTCCCCGTTTTACCACAGTCACATCTACAAGCTTACTCTGGCCGTTCACCAGAAGCGATACGCCATTATTTGTTGACCTTAAGACTTTCACAGTACTCCTTGCGGGAGCTCCTCGGGATTGCCAATGTAATTCGCCTTTTGACGAGGCATTTGGCTACTCTAAGAGAGTCATAGTTACTCCTGCCAGTTGCTCCCCGTTTTACCACAGTCACATCTACAAGCTTACTCTGGCCGTTCACCAGAAGCGATACGCCATTATTTGTTGACCTTAAGACTTTCACAGTACTCCTTCCGGGAGCTCATCGAGAATGCCGATGTTTTTCGCCTGTTGACGAGGCATTTTTCTACCTTAAGAGAGTCATTGTTACACCTGCCAAATGCTCGCCGTTAACCACAGCCACATTTTCAAGCTTCCTCTGGCCCAGTTCACCTGAAGCGGTACACCATTATTTGTCGGCTTTGAGACCTTCACTGTACTCCTGCCGGGAGCACCTCGAGTTTGCCGATGTATTTCGCCTATTGACGAGGCATTTGGCTACCTTAAGAGAGTCATAGTTACTCCTACCACTTGCACCCAGATTTATCACTGTCACATCCTCAAGCTTTCTCCGGCCAGTTCACCACAAGCTATACGCCATTATCTGTCGACATAAAGTGTTTCACATTACTACTGCTGGCAGCTCCTCGGTTTGCAGATGTATTTCGCGTGTTGACGAGGCATTTGGCTACCTTAAGAGAGTCATAGTTACTCCTGCCACTTGCTTCCCGTTCTACCACAGTCACATCTACAAGCTTACTCTGGCCAGTTCACCAGAAGCGATACGCCATTATTTGTTGACCTTAAGACTTTCACAGTACTCCTTGCGGGAGCTCCTCGGGATTGCCAATGTAATTCGCCTTTTGACGAGGCATTTGGCTACCCTAAGAGAGTCATAGTTACTCCTGCCAGTTGCTCCCCGTTTTACCACAGTCACATCTACAAGCTTACTCTGGCCGTTCACCAGAAGCGATACGCCATTATTTGTTGACCTTAAGACTTTCACAGTACTCCTTGCGGGAGCTCCTCGGGATTGCCAATGTAATTCGCCTTTTGACGAGGCATTTGGCTACTCTAAGAGAGTCATAGTTACTCCTGCCAGTTGCTCCCCGTTTTACCACAGTCACATCTACAAGCTTACTCTGGCCGTTCACCAGAAGCGATACGCCATTATTTGTTGACCTTAAGACTTTCACAGTACTCCTTCCGGGAGCTCATCGAGAATGCCGATGTTTTTCGCCTGTTGACGAGGCATTTTTCTACCTTAAGAGAGTCATTGTTACACCTGCCAAATGCTCGCCGTTAACCACAGCCACATTTTCAAGCTTCCTCTGGCCCAGTTCACCTGAAGCGGTACACCATTATTTGTCGGCTTTGAGACATTCACTGTACTCCTGCCGGGAGCACCTCGAGTTTGCCGATGTATTTCGCCTATTGACGAGGCATTTGGCTACCTTAAGAGAGTCATAGTTACTCCTACCACTTGCACCCAGATTTATCACTGTCACATCCTCAAGCTTTCTCCGGCCAGTTCACCACAAGCGATACGCCATTATCTGTCGACATAAAGTGTTTCACAGTACTACTGCTGGCAGCTCCTCGGTTTGCAGATGTATTTCGCATGTTGACGAGGCATTTGGCTACCTTAAGAGAGTCATAGTTACTCCTGCCACTTGCTCCCCGTTCTACCACAGTCACATCTACAAGCTTACTCTGGCCAGTTCACCAGAAGCGATACGCCATTATTTGTTGACCTTAAGACTTTCACAGTACTCCTTGCGGGAGCTCCTCGGGATTGCCAATGTAATTCGCCTTTTGACGAGGCATTTGGCTACCCTAAGAGAGTCATAGTTACTCCTGCCAGTTGCTCCCCGTTTTACCACAGTCACATCTACAAGCTTACTCTGGCCGTTCACCAGAAGCGATACGCCATTATTTGTTGACCTTAAGACTTTCACAGTACTCCTTGCGGGAGCTCCTCGGGATTGCCAATGTAATTCGCCTTTTGACGAGGCATTTGGCTACTCTAAGAGAGTCATAGTTACTCCTGCCAGTTGCTCCCCGTTTTACCACAGTCACATCTACAAGCTTACTCTGGCCGTTCACCAGAAGCGATACGCCATTATTTGTTGACCTTAAGACTTTCACAGTACTCCTTCCGGGAGCTCATCGAGAATGCCGATGTTTTTCGCCTGTTGACGAGGCATTTTTCTACCTTAAGAGAGTCATTGTTACACCTGCCAAATGCTCGCCGTTAACCACAGCCACATTTTCAAGCTTCCTCTGGCCCAGTTCACCTGAAGCGGTACACCATTATTTGTCGGCTTTGAGACCTTCACTGTACTCCTGCCGGGAGCACCTCGAGTTTGCCGATGTATTTCGCCTATTGACGAGGCATTTGGCTACCTTAAGAGAGTCATAGTTACTCCTACCACTTGCACCCAGATTTATCACTGTCACATCCTCAAGCTTTCTCCGGCCAGTTCACCACAAGCTATACGCCATTATCTGTCGACATAAAGTGTTTCACATTACTACTGCTGGCAGCTCCTCGGTTTGCAGATGTATTTCGCGTGTTGACGAGGCATTTGGCTACCTTAAGAGAGTCATAGTTACTCCTGCCACTTGCTTCCCGTTCTACCACAGTCACATCTACAAGCTTACTCTGGCCAGTTCACCAGAAGCGATACGCCATTATTTGTTGACCTTAAGACTTTCACAGTACTCCTTGCGGGAGCTCCTCGGGATTGCCAATGTAATTCGCCTTTTGACGAGGCATTTGGCTACCCTAAGAGAGTCATAGTTACTCCTGCCAGTTGCTCCCCGTTTTACCACAGTCACATCTACAAGCTTACTCTGGCCGTTCACCAGAAGCGATACGCCATTATTTGTTGACCTTAAGACTTTCACAGTACTCCTTGCGGGAGCTCCTCGGGATTGCCAATGTAATTCGCCTTTTGACGAGGCATTTGGCTACTCTAAGAGAGTCATAGTTACTCCTGCCAGTTGCTCCCCGTTTTACCACAGTCACATCTACAAGCTTACTCTGGCCGTTCACCAGAAGCGATACGCCATTATTTGTTGACCTTAAGACTTTCACAGTACTCCTTCCGGGAGCTCATCGAGAATGCCGATGTTTTTCGCCTGTTGACGAGGCATTTTTCTACCTTAAGAGAGTCATTGTTACACCTGCCAAATGCTCGCCGTTAACCACAGCCATATTTTCAAGCTTCCTCTGGCCCAGTTCACCTGAAGCGGTACACCATTATTTGTCGGCTTTGAGACCTTCACTGTACTCCTGCCTGGAGCACCTCGAGTTTGCCGATGTATTTCGCCTATTGACGAGGCATTTGGCTACCTTAAGAGAGTCATAGTTACTCCTACCACTTGCACCCAGATTTATCACTGTCACATCCTCAAGCTTTCTCCGGCCAGTTCACCACAAGCGATACGCCATTATCTGTCGACATAAAGTGTTTCACAGTACTACTGCTGGCAGCTCCTCGGTTTGCAGATGTATTTCGCGTGTTGACGAGGCATTTGGCTACCTTAAGAGAGTCATAGTTACTCCTGCCACTTGCTTCCCGTTCTACCACAGTCACATCTACAAGCTTACTCTGGCCAGTTCACCAGAAGCGATACGCCATTATTTGTTGACCTTAAGACTTTCACAGTACTCCTTGCGGGAGCTCCTCGGGATTGCCAATGTAATTCGCCTTTTGACGAGGCATTTGGCTACCCTAAGAGAGTCATAGTTACTCCTGCCAGTTGCTCCCCGTTTTACCACAGTCACATCTACAAGCTTACTCTGGCCGTTCACCAGAAGCGATACGCCATTATTTGTTGACCTTAAGACTTTCACAGTACTCCTTGCGGGAGCTCCTCGGGATTGCCAATGTAATTCGCCTTTTGACGAGGCATTTGGCTACTCTAAGAGAGTCATAGTTACTCCTGCCAGTTGCTCCCCGTTTTACCACAGTCACATCTACAAGCTTACTCTGGCCGTTCACCAGAAGCGATACGCCATTATTTGTTGACCTTAAGACTTTCACAGTACTCCTTCCGGGAGCTCATCGAGAATGCCGATGTTTTTCGCCTTTTGACGAGGCATTTTTCTACCTTAAGAGAGTCATTGTTACACCTGCCAAATGCTCGCCGTTAACCACAGCCACATTTTCAAGCTTCCTCTGGCCCAGTTCACCTGAAGCGGTACACCATTATTTGTCGGCTTTGAGACCTTCACTGTACTCCTGCCGGGAGCACCTCGAGTTTGCCGATGTATTTCGCCTATTGACGAGGCATTTGGCTACCTTAAGAGAGTCATAGTTACTCCTACCACTTGCACCCAGATTTATCACTGTCACATCCTCAAGCTTTCTCCGGCCAGTTCACCACAAGCGATACGCCATTATCTGTCGACATAAAGTGTTTCACATTACTACTGCTGGCAGCTCCTCGGTTTGCAGATGTATTTCGCGTGTTGACGAGGCATTTGGCTACCTTAAGAGAGTCATAGTTACTCCTGCCACTTGCTTCCCGTTCTACCACAGTCACATCTACAAGCTTACTCTGGCCAGTTCACCAGAAGCGATACGCCATTATTTGTTGACCTTAAGACTTTCACAGTACTCCTTGCGGGAGCTCCTCGGGATTGCCAATGTAATTCGCCTTTTGACGAGGCATTTGGCTACCCTAAGAGAGTCATAGTTACTCCTGCCAGTTGCTCCCCGTTTTACCACAGTCACATCTACAAGCTTACTCTGGCCGTTCACCAGAAGCGATACGCCATTATTTGTTGACCTTAAGACTTTCACAGTACTCCTTCCGGGAGCTCATCGAGAATGCCGATGTTTTTCGCCTGTTGACGAGGCATTTTTCTACCTTAAGAGAGTCATTGTTACACCTGCCAAATGCTCGCCGTTAACCACAGCCACATTTTCAAGCTTCCTCTGGCCCAGTTCACCTGAAGCGGTACACCATTATTTGTCGGCTTTGAGACCTTCACTGTACTCCTGCCGGGAGCACCTCGAGTTTGCCGATGTATTTCGCCTATTGACGAGGCATTTGGCTACCTTAAGAGAGTCATAGTTACTCCTACCACTTGCACCCAGATTTATCACTGTCACATCCTCAAGCTTTCTCCGGCCAGTTCACCACAAGCGATACGCCATTATCTGTCGACATAAAGTGTTTCACATTACTACTGCTGGCAGCTCCTCGGTTTGCAGATGTATTTCGCGTGTTGACGAGGCATTTGGCTACCTTAAGAGAGTCATAGTTACTCCTGCCACTTGCTTCCCGTTCTACCACAGTCACATCTACAAGCTTACTCTGGCCAGTTCACCAGAAGCGATACGCCATTATTTGTTGACCTTAAGACTTTCACAGTACTCCTTGCGGGAGCTCCTCGGGATTGCCAATGTAATTCGCCTTTTGACGAGGCATTTGGCTACCCTAAGAGAGTCATAGTTACTCCTGCCAGTTGCTCCCCGTTTTACCACAGTCACATCTACAAGCTTACTCTGGCCGTTCACCAGAAGCGATACGCCATTATTTGTTGACCTTAAGACTTTCACAGTACTCCTTGCGGGAGCTCCTCGGGATTGCCAATGTAATTCGCCTTTTGACGAGGCATTTGGCTACTCTAAGAGAGTCATAGTTACTCCTGCCAGTTGCTCCCCGTTTTACCACAGTCACATCTACAAGCTTACTCTGGCCGTTCACCAGAAGCGATACGCCATTATTTGTTGACCTTAAGACTTTCACAGTACTCCTTCCGGGAGCTCATCGAGAATGCCGATGTTTTTCGCCTGTTGACGAGGCATTTTTCTACCTTAAGAGAGTCATTGTTACACCTGCCAAATGCTCGCCGTTAACCACAGCCATATTTTCAAGCTTCCTCTGGCCCAGTTCACCTGAAGCGGTACACCATTATTTGTCGGCTTTGAGACCTTCACTGTACTCCTGCCTGGAGCACCTCGAGTTTGCCGATGTATTTCGCCTATTGACGAGGCATTTGGCTACCTTAAGAGAGTCATAGTTACTCCTACCACTTGCACCCAGATTTATCACTGTCACATCCTCAAGCTTTCTCCGGCCAGTTCACCACAAGCGATACGCCATTATCTGTCGACATAAAGTGTTTCACAGTACTACTGCTGGCAGCTCCTCGGTTTGCAGATGTATTTCGCGTGTTGACGAGGCATTTGGCTACCTTAAGAGAGTCATAGTTACTCCTGCCACTTGCTTCCCGTTCTACCACAGTCACATCTACAAGCTTACTCTGGCCAGTTCACCAGAAGCGATACGCCATTATTTGTTGACCTTAAGACTTTCACAGTACTCCTTGCGGGAGCTCCTCGGGATTGCCAATGTAATTCGCCTTTTGACGAGGCATTTGGCTACCCTAAGAGAGTCATAGTTACTCCTGCCAGTTGCTCCCCGTTTTACCACAGTCACATCTACAAGCTTACTCTGGCCGTTCACCAGAAGCGATACGCCATTATTTGTTGACCTTAAGACTTTCACAGTACTCCTTGCGGGAGCTCCTCGGGATTGCCAATGTAATTCGCCTTTTGACGAGGCATTTGGCTACTCTAAGAGAGTCATAGTTACTCCTGCCAGTTGCTCCCCGTTTTACCACAGTCACATCTACAAGCTTACTCTGGCCGTTCACCAGAAGCGATACGCCATTATTTGTTGACCTTAAGACTTTCACAGTACTCCTTCCGGGAGCTCATCGAGAATGCCGATGTTTTTCGCCTGTTGACGAGGCATTTTTCTACCTTAAGAGAGTCATTGTTACACCTGCCAAATGCTCGCCGTTAACCACAGCCATATTTTCAAGCTTCCTCTGGCCCAGTTCACCTGAAGCGGTACACCATTATTTGTCGGCTTTGAGACCTTCACTGTACTCCTGCCTGGAGCACCTCGAGTTTGCCGATGTATTTCGCCTATTGACGAGGCATTTGGCTACCTTAAGAGAGTCATAGTTACTCCTACCACTTGCACCCAGATTTATCACTGTCACATCCTCAAGCTTTCTCCGGCCAGTTCACCACAAGCGATACGCCATTATCTGTCGACATAAAGTGTTTCACAGTACTACTGCTGGCAGCTCCTCGGTTTGCAGATGTATTTCGCGTGTTGACGAGGCATTTGGCTACCTTAAGAGAGTCATAGTTACTCCTGCCACTTGCTTCCCGTTCTACCACAGTCACATCTACAAGCTTACTCTGGCCAGTTCACCAGAAGCGATACGCCATTATTTGTTGACCTTAAGACTTTCACAGTACTCCTTGCGGGAGCTCCTCGGGATTGCCAATGTAATTCGCCTTTTGACGAGGCATTTGGCTACTCTAAGAGAGTCATAGTTACTCCTGCCAGTTGCTCCCCGTTTTACCACAGTCACATCTACAAGCTTACTCTGGCCGTTCACCAGAAGCGATACGCCATTATTTGTTGACCTTAAGACTTTCACAGTACTCCTTCCGGGAGCTCATCGAGAATGCCGATGTTTTTCGCCTGTTGACGAGGCATTTTTCTACCTTAAGAGAGTCATTGTTACACCTGCCAAATGCTCGCCGTTAACCACAGCCACATTTTCAAGCTTCCTCTGGCCCAGTTCACCTGAAGCGGTACACCATTATTTGTCGGCTTTGAGACCTTCACTGTACTCCTGCCGGGAGCACCTCGAGTTTGCCGATGTATTTCGCCTATTGACGAGGCATTTGGCTACCTTAAGAGAGTCATAGTTACTCCTACCACTTGCACCCAGATTTATCACTGTCACATCCTCAAGCTTTCTCCGGCCAGTTCACCACAAGCGATACGCCATTATCTGTCGACATAAAGTGTTTCACAGTACTACTGCTGGCAGCTCCTCGGTTTGCAGATGTATTTCGCATGTTGACGAGGCATTTGGCTACCTTAAGAGAGTCATAGTTACTCCTGCCACTTGCTCCCCGTTCTACCACAGTCACATCTACAAGCTTACTCTGGCCAGTTCACCAGAAGCGATACGCCATTATTTGTTGACCTTAAGACTTTCACAGTACTCCTTGCGGGAGCTCCTCGGGATTGCCAATGTAATTCGCCTTTTGACGAGGCATTTGGCTACCCTAAGAGAGTCATAGTTACTCCTGCCAGTTGCTCCCCGTTTTACCACAGTCACATCTACAAGCTTACTCTGGCCGTTCACCAGAAGCGATACGCCATTATTTGTTGACCTTAAGACTTTCACAGTACTCCTTGCGGGAGCTCCTCGGGATTGCCAATGTAATTCGCCTTTTGACGAGGCATTTGGCTACTCTAAGAGAGTCATAGTTACTCCTGCCAGTTGCTCCCCGTTTTACCACAGTCACATCTACAAGCTTACTCTGGCCGTTCACCAGAAGCGATACGCCATTATTTGTTGACCTTAAGACTTTCACAGTACTCCTTCCGGGAGCTCATCGAGAATGCCGATGTTTTTCGCCTTTTGACGAGGCATTTTTCTACCTTAAGAGAGTCATTGTTACACCTGCCAAATGCTCGCCGTTAACCACAGCCACATTTTCAAGCTTCCTCTGGCCCAGTTCACCTGAAGCGGTACACCATTATTTGTCGGCTTTGAGACCTTCACTGTACTCCTGCCGGGAGCACCTCGAGTTTGCCGATGTATTTCGCCTATTGACGAGGCATTTGGCTACCTTAAGAGAGTCATAGTTACTCCTACCACTTGCACCCAGATTTATCACTGTCACATCCTCAAGCTTTCTCCGGCCAGTTCACCACAAGCGATACGCCATTATCTGTCGACATAAAGTGTTTCACATTACTACTGCTGGCAGCTCCTCGGTTTGCAGATGTATTTCGCGTGTTGACGAGGCATTTGGCTACCTTAAGAGAGTCATAGTTACTCCTGCCACTTGCTTCCCGTTCTACCACAGTCACATCTACAAGCTTACTCTGGCCAGTTCACCAGAAGCGATACGCCATTATTTGTTGACCTTAAGACTTTCACAGTACTCCTTGCGGGAGCTCCTCGGGATTGCCAATGTAATTCGCCTTTTGACGAGGCATTTGGCTACCCTAAGAGAGTCATAGTTACTCCTGCCAGTTGCTCCCCGTTTTACCACAGTCACATCTACAAGCTTACTCTGGCCGTTCACCAGAAGCGATACGCCATTATTTGTTGACCTTAAGACTTTCACAGTACTCCTTGCGGGAGCTCCTCGGGATTGCCAATGTAATTCGCCTTTTGACGAGGCATTTGGCTACTCTAAGAGAGTCATAGTTACTCCTGCCAGTTGCTCCCCGTTTTACCACAGTCACATCTACAAGCTTACTCTGGCCGTTCACCAGAAGCGATACGCCATTATTTGTTGACCTTAAGACTTTCACAGTACTCCTTCCGGGAGCTCATCGAGAATGCCGATGTTTTTCGCCTGTTGACGAGGCATTTTTCTACCTTAAGAGAGTCATTGTTACACCTGCCAAATGCTCGCCGTTAACCACAGCCATATTTTCAAGCTTCCTCTGGCCCAGTTCACCTGAAGCGGTACACCATTATTTGTCGGCTTTGAGACCTTCACTGTACTCCTGCCTGGAGCACCTCGAGTTTGCCGATGTATTTCGCCTATTGACGAGGCATTTGGCTACCTTAAGAGAGTCATAGTTACTCCTACCACTTGCACCCAGATTTATCACTGTCACATCCTCAAGCTTTCTCCGGCCAGTTCACCACAAGCGATACGCCATTATCTGTCGACATAAAGTGTTTCACAGTACTACTGCTGGCAGCTCCTCGGTTTGCAGATGTATTTCGCGTGTTGACGAGGCATTTGGCTACCTTAAGAGAGTCATAGTTACTCCTGCCACTTGCTTCCCGTTCTACCACAGTCACATCTACAAGCTTACTCTGGCCAGTTCACCAGAAGCGATACGCCATTATTTGTTGACCTTAAGACTTTCACAGTACTCCTTGCGGGAGCTCCTCGGGATTGCCAATGTAATTCGCCTTTTGACGAGGCATTTGGCTACTCTAAGAGAGTCATAGTTACTCCTGCCAGTTGCTCCCCGTTTTACCACAGTCACATCTACAAGCTTACTCTGGCCGTTCACCAGAAGCGATACGCCATTATTTGTTGACCTTAAGACTTTCACAGTACTCCTTCCGGGAGCTCATCGAGAATGCCGATGTTTTTCGCCTGTTGACGAGGCATTTTTCTACCTTAAGAGAGTCATTGTTACACCTGCCAAATGCTCGCCGTTAACCACAGCCACATTTTCAAGCTTCCTCTGGCCCAGTTCACCTGAAGCGGTACACCATTATTTGTCGGCTTTGAGACCTTCACTGTACTCCTGCCGGGAGCACCTCGAGTTTGCCGATGTATTTCGCCTATTGACGAGGCATTTGGCTACCTTAAGAGAGTCATAGTTACTCCTACCACTTGCACCCAGATTTATCACTGTCACATCCTCAAGCTTTCTCCGGCCAGTTCACCACAAGCGATACGCCATTATCTGTCGACATAAAGTGTTTCACAGTACTACTGCTGGCAGCTCCTCGGTTTGCAGATGTATTTCGCATGTTGACGAGGCATTTGGCTACCTTAAGAGAGTCATAGTTACTCCTGCCACTTGCTCCCCGTTCTACCACAGTCACATCTACAAGCTTACTCTGGCCAGTTCACCAGAAGCGATACGCCATTATTTGTTGACCTTAAGACTTTCACAGTACTCCTTGCGGGAGCTCCTCGGGATTGCCAATGTAATTCGCCTTTTGACGAGGCATTTGACTACCCTAAGAGAGTCATAGTTACTCCTGCCAGTTGCTCCCCGTTTTACCACAGTCACATCTACAAGCTTACTCTGGCCGTTCACCAGAAGCGATACGCCATTATTTGTTGACCTTAAGACTTTCACAGTACTCCTTGCGGGAGCTCCTCGGGATTGCCAATGTAATTCGCCTTTTGACGAGGCATTTGGCTACTCTAAGAGAGTCATAGTTACTCCTGCCAGTTGCTCCCCGTTTTACCACAGTCACATCTACAAGCTTACTCTGGCCGTTCACCAGAAGCGATACGCCATTATTTGTTGACCTTAAGACTTTCACAGTACTCCTTCCGGGAGCTCATCGAGAATGCCGATGTTTTTCGCCTGTTGACGAGGCATTTTTCTACCTTAAGAGAGTCATTGTTACACCTGCCAAATGCTCGCCGGTAACCACAGCCACATTTTCAAGGTTCCTCTGGCCCAGTTCACCTGAAGCGGTACACCATTATTTGTCGGCTTTGAGACCTTCACTGTACTCCTGCCGGGAGCACCTCGAGTTTGCCGATGTATTTCGCCTATTGACGAGGCATTTGGCTACCTTAAGAGAGTCATAGTTACTCCTACCACTTGCACCCAGATTTATCACTGTCACATCCTCAAGCTTTCTCCGGCCAGTTCACCACAAGCGCTACGCCATTATCTGTCGACATAAAGTGTTTCACAGTACTACTGCTGGCAGCTCCTCGGTTTGCAGATGTATTTCGCATGTTGACGAGGCATTTGGCTACCTTAAGAGAGTCATAGTTACTCCTGCCACTTGCTCCCCGTTCTACCACAGTCACATCTACAAGCTTACTCTGGCCAGTTCACCAGAAGCGATACGCCATTATTTGTTGACCTTAAGACTTTCACAGTACTCCTTGCGGGAGCTCCTCGGGATTGCCAATGTAATTCGCCTTTTGACGAGGCATTTGGCTACCCTAAGAGAGTCATAGTTACTCCTGCCAGTTGCTCCCCGTTTTACCACAGTCACATCTACAAGCTTACTCTGGCCGTTCACCAGAAGCGATACGCCATTATTTGTTGACCTTAAGACTTTCACAGTACTCCTTCCGGGAGCTCATCGAGAATGCCGATGTTTTTCGCCTGTTGACGAGGCATTTTTCTACCTTAAGAGAGTCATTGTTACACCTGCCAAATGCTCGCCGTTAACCACAGCCACATTTTCAAGCTTCCTCTGGCCCAGTTCACCTGAAGCGGTACACCATTATTTGTCGGCTTTGAGACCTTCACTGTACTCCTGCCGGGAGCACCTCGAGTTTGCCGATGTATTTCGCCTATTGACGAGGCATTTGGCTACCTTAAGAGAGTCATAGTTACTCCTACCACTTGCACCCAGATTTATCACTGTCACATCCTCAAGCTTTCTCCGGCCAGTTCACCACAAGCGATACGCCATTATCTGTCGACATAAAGTGTTTCACAGTACTACTGCTGGCAGCTCCTCGGTTTGCAGATGTATTTCGCGTGTTGACGAGGCATTTGGCTACCTTAAGAGAGTCATAGTTACTCCTGCCACTTGCTCCCCGTTCTACCACAGTCACATCTACAAGCTTACTCTGGCCAGTTCACCAGAAGCGATACGCCATTATTTGTTGACCTTAAGACTTTCACAGTACTCCTTGCGGGAGCTCCTCGGGATTGCCAATGTAATTCGCCTTTTGACGAGGCATTTGGCTACTCTAAGAGAGTCATAGTTACTCCTGCCAGTTGCTCCCCGTTTTACCACAGTCACATCTACAAGCTTACTCTGGCCGTTCACCAGAAGCGATACGCCATTATTTGTTGACCTTAAGACTTTCACAGTACTCCTTCCGGGAGCTCATCGAGAATGCCGATGTTTTTCGCCTGTTGACGAGGCATTTTTCTACCTTAAGAGAGTCATTGTTACACCTGCCAAATGCTCGCCGTTAGCCACAGCCACATTTTCAAGCTTCCTCTGGCCCAGTTCACCTGAAGCGGTACACCATTATTTGTCGGCTTTGAGACCTTCACTGTACTCCTGCCGGGAGGAGCTCGAGTTTGCCGATGTATTTCGCCTATTGACGAGGCATTTGGGTACCTTAAGAGAGTCATAGTTACTCCTACCACTTGCACCCAGATTTATCACTGTCACATCCTCAAGCTTTCTCCGGCCAGTTCACCACAAGCGCTACGCCATTATCTGTCGACATAAAGTGTTTCACAGTACTACTGCTGGCAGCTCCTCGGTTTGCAGATGTATTTCGCATGTTGACGAGGCATTTGGCTACCTTAAGAGAGTCATAGTTACTCCTGCCACTTGCTCCCCGTTCTACCACAGTCACATCTACAAGCTTACTCTGGCCAGTTCACCAGAAGCGATACGCCATTATTTGTTGACCTTAAGACTTTCACAGTACTCCTTGCGGGAGCTCCTCGGGATTGCCAATGTAATTCGCCTTTTGACGAGGCATTTGGCTACCCTAAGAGAGTCATAGTTACTCCTGCCAGTTGCTCCCCGTTTTACCACAGTCACATCTACAAGCTTACTCTGGCCGTTCACCAGAAGCGATACGCCATTATTTGTTGACCTTAAGACTTTCACAGTACTCCTTCCGGGAGCTCATCGAGAATGCCGATGTTTTTCGCCTGTTGACGAGGCATTTTTCTACCTAAAGAGAGTCATTGTTACACCTGCCAAATGCTCGCCGTTAACCACAGCCACATTTTCAAGCTTCCTCTGGCCCAGTTCACCTGAAGCGGTACACCATTATTTGTCGGCTTTGAGACCTTCACTGTACTCCTGCCGGGAGCACCTCGAGTTTGCCGATGTATTTCGCCTATTGACGAGGCATTTGGCTACCTTAAGAGAGTCATAGTTACTCCTACCACTTGCACCCAGATTTATCACTGTCACATCCTCAAGCTTTCTCCGGCCAGTTCACCACAAGCGATACGCCATTATCTGTCGACATAAAGTGTTTCACAGTACTACTGCTGGCAGCTCCTCGGTTTGCAGATGTATTTCGCGTGTTGACGAGGCATTTGGCTACCTTAAGAGAGTCATAGTTACTCCTGCCACTTGCTCCCCGTTCTACCACAGTCACATCTACAAGCTTACTCTGGCCAGTTCACCAGAAGCGATACGCCATTATTTGTTGACCTTAAGACTTTCACAGTACTCCTTGCGGGAGCTCCTCGGGATTGCCAATGTAATTCGCCTTTTGACGAGGCATTTGGCTACTCTAAGAGAGTCATAGTTACTCCTGCCAGTTGCTCCCCGTTTTACCACAGTCACATCTACAAGCTTACTCTGGCCGTTCACCAGAAGCGATACGCCATTATTTGTTGACCTTAAGACTTTCACAGTACTCCTTCCGGGAGCTCATCGAGAATGCCGATGTTTTTCGCCTGTTGACGAGGCATTTTTCTACCTTAAGAGAGTCATTGTTACACCTGCCAAATGCTCGCCGTTAGCCACAGCCACATTTTCAAGCTTCCTCTGGCCCAGTTCACCTGAAGCGGTACACCATTATTTGTCGGCTTTGAGACCTTCACTGTACTCCTGCCGGGAGGACCTCGAGTTTGCCGATGTATTTCGCCTATTGACGAGGCATTTGGCTACCTTAAGAGAGTCATAGTTACTCCTACCACTTGCACCCAGATTTATCACTGTCACATCCTCAAGCTTTCTCCGGCCAGTTCACCACAAGCGATACGCCATTATCTGTCGACATAAAGTGTTTCACAGTACTACTGCTGGCAGCTCCTCGGTTTGCAGATGTATTTCGCATGTTGACGAGGCATTTGGCTACCTTAAGAGAGTCATAGTTACTCCTGCCACTTGCTCCCCGTTCTACCACAGTCACATCTACAAGCTTACTCTGGCCAGTTCACCAGAAGCGATACGCCATTATTTGTTGACCTTAAGACTTTCACAGTACTCCTTGCGGGAGCTCCTCGGGATTGCCAATGTAATTCGCCTTTTGACGAGGCATTTGGCTACCCTAAGAGAGTCATAGTTACTCCTGCCAGTTGCTCCCCGTTTTACCACAGTCACATCTACAAGCTTACTCTGGCCGTTCACCAGAAGCGATACGCCATTATTTGTTGACCTTAAGACTTTCACAGTACTCCTTCCGGGAGCTCATCGAGAATGCCGATGTTTTTCGCCTGTTGACGAGGCATTTTTCTACCTTAAGAGAGTCATTGTTACACCTGCCAAATGCTCGCCGTTAACCACAGCCACATTTTCAAGCTTCCTCTGGCCCAGTTCACCTGAAGCGGTACACCATTATTTATCGGCTTTGAGACCTTCACTGTACTCCTGCCTGGAGCACCTCGAGTTTGCCGATGTATTTCGCCTATTGACGAGGCATTTGGCTACCTTAAGAGAGTCATAGCTACTCCTACCACTTGCACCCAGATTTATCACTGTCACATCCTCAAGCTTTCTCCGGCCAGTTCACCACAAGCCATACGCCATTATCTGTCGACATAAAGTGTTTCACAGTACTACTGCTGGCAGCTCCTCGGTTTGCAGATGTATTTCGCGTGTTGACGAGGCATTTGGCTACCTTAAGAGAGTCATAGTTACTCCTGCCACTTGCTCCCCGTTCTACCACAGTCACATCTACAAGCTTACTCTGGCCAGTTCACCAGAAGCGATACGCCATTATTTGTTGACCTTAAGACTTTCACAGTACTCCTTGCGGGAGCTCCTCGGGATTGCCAATGTAATTCGCCTTTTGACGAGGCATTTGGCTACTCTAAGAGAGTCATAGTTACTCCTGCCAGTTGCTCCCCGTTTTACCACAGTCACATCTACAAGCTTACTCTGGCCGTTCACCAGAAGCGATACGCCATTATTTGTTGACCTTAAGACTTTCACAGTACTCCTTCCGGGAGCTCATCGAGAATGCCGATGTTTTTCGCCTGTTGACGAGGCATTTTTCTACCTTAAGAGAGTCATTGTTACACCTGCCAAATGCTCGCCGTTAACCACAGCCACATTTTCAAGCTTCCTCTGGCCCAGTTCACCTGAAGCGGTACACCATTATTTGTCGGCTTTGAGACCTTCACTGTACTCCTGCCGGGAGCACCTCGAGTTTGCCGATGTATTTCGCCTATTGACGAGGCATTTGGCTACCTTAAGAGAGTCATAGTTACTCCTACCACTTGCACCCAGATTTATCACTGTCACATCCTCAAGCTTTCTCCGGCCAGTTCACCACAAGCGATACGCCATTATCTGTCGACATAAAGTGTTTCACAGTACTACTGCTGGCAGCTCCTCGGTTTGCAGATGTATTTCGCATGTTGACGAGGCATTTGGCTACCTTAAGAGAGTCATAGTTACTCCTGCCACTTGCTCCCCGTTCTACCACAGTCACATCTACAAGCTTACTCTGGCCAGTTCACCAGAAGCGATACGCCATTATTTGTTGACCTTAAGACTTTCACAGTACTCCTTGCGGGAGCTCCTCGGGATTGCCAATGTAATTCGCCTTTTGACGAGGCATTTGGCTACCCTAAGAGAGTCATAGTTACTCCTGCCAGTTGCTCCCCGTTTTACCACAGTCACATCTACAAGCTTACTCTGGCCGTTCACCAGAAGCGATACGCCATTATTTGTTGACCTTAAGACTTTCACAGTACTCCTTGCGGGAGCTCCTCGGGATTGCCAATGTAATTCGCCTTTTGACGAGGCATTTGGCTACTCTAAGAGAGTCATAGTTACTCCTGCCAGTTGCTCCCCGTTTTACCACAGTCACATCTACAAGCTTACTCTGGCCGTTCACCAGAAGCGATACGCCATTATTTGTTGACCTTAAGACTTTCACAGTACTCCTTCCGGGAGCTCATCGAGAATGCCGATGTTTTTCGCCTGTTGACGAGGCATTTTTCTACCTTAAGAGAGTCATTGTTACACCTGCCAAATGCTCGCCGTTAACCACAGCCACATTTTCAAGCTTCCTCTGGCCCAGTTCACCTGAAGCGGTACACCATTATTTGTCGGCTTTGAGACCTTCACTGTACTCCTGCCGGGAGCACCTCGAGTTTGCCGATGTATTTCGCCTATTGACGAGGCATTTGGCTACCTTAAGAGAGTCATAGTTACTCCTACCACTTGCACCCAGATTTATCACTGTCACATCCTCAAGCTTTCTCCGGCCAGTTCACCACAAGCGCTACGCCATTATCTGTCGACATAAAGTGTTTCACAGTACTACTGCTGGCAGCTCCTCGGTTTGCAGATGTATTTCGCATGTTGACGAGGCATTTGGCTACCTTAAGAGAGTCATAGTTACTCCTGCCACTTGCTCCCCGTTCTACCACAGTCACATCTACAAGCTTACTCTGGCCAGTTCACCAGAAGCGATACGCCATTATTTGTTGACCTTAAGACTTTCACAGTACTCCTTGCGGGAGCTCCTCGGGATTGCCAATGTAATTCGCCTTTTGACGAGGCATTTGGCTACTCTAAGAGAGTCATAGTTACTCCTGCCAGTTGCTCCCCGTTTTACCACAGTCACATCTACAAGCTTACTCTGGCCGTTCACCAGAAGCGATACGCCATTATTTGTTGTCCTTAAGACTTTCACAGTACTCCTTCCGGGAGCTCATCGAGAATGCCGATGTTTTTCGCCTGTTGACGAGGCATTTTTCTACCTTAAGAGAGTCATTGTTACACCTGCCAAATGCTCGCCGTTAACCACAGCCACATTTTCAAGCTTCCTCTGGCCCAGTTCACCTGAAGCGGTACACCATTATTTGTCGGCTTTGAGACCTTCACTGTACTCCTGCCGGGAGCACTTCGAGTTTGCCGATGTATTTCGCCTATTGACGAAGCATTTGGCTACCTTAAGAGAGTCATAGTTACTCCTACCACTTGCACCCAGATTTATCACTGTCACATCCTCAAGCTTTCTCCGGCCAGTTCACCACAAGCGATACGCCATTATCTGTCGACATAAAGTGTTTCACAGTACTACTGCTGGCAGCTCCTCGGTTTGCAGATGTATTTCGCGTGTTGACGAGGCATTTGGCTACCTTAAGAGAGTCATAGTTACTCCTGCCACTTGCTTCCCGTTCTACCACAGTCACATCTACAAGCTTACTCTGGCCAGTTCACCAGAAGCGATACGCCATTATTTGTTGACCTTAAGACTTTCACAGTACTCCTTGCGGGAGCTCCTCGGGATTGCCAATGTAATTCGCCTTTTGACGAGGCATTTGGCTACTCTAAGAGAGTCATAGTTACTCCTGCCAGTTGCTCCCCGTTTTACCACAGTCACATCTACAAGCTTACTCTGGCCGTTCACCAGAAGCGATACGCCATTATTTGTTGACCTTAAGACTTTCACAGTACTCCTTCCGGGAGCTCATCGAGAATGCCGATGTTTTTCGCCTGTTGACGAGGCATTTTTCTACCTTAAGAGAGTCATTGTTACACCTGCCAAATGCTCGCCGTTAACCACAGCCACATTTTCAAGCTTCCTCTGGCCCAGTTCACCTGAAGCGGTACACCATTATTTGTCGGCTTTGAGACCTTCACTGTACTCCTGCCGGGAGCACCTCGAGTTTGCCGATGTATTTCGCCTATTGACGAGGCATTTGGCTACCTTAAGAGAGTCATAGTTACTCCTACCACTTGCACCCAGATTTATCACTGTCACATCCTCAAGCTTTCTCCGGCCAGTTCACCACAAGCGATACGCCATTATCTGTCGACATAAAGTGTTTCACAGTACTACTGCTGGCAGCTCCTCGGTTTGCAGATGTATTTCGCGTGTTGACGAGGCATTTGGCTACCTTAAGAGAGTCATAGTTACTCCTGCCACTTGCTCCCCGTTCTACCACAGTCACATCTACAAGCTTACTCTGGCCAGTTCACCAGAAGCGATACGCCATTATTTGTTGACCTTAAGACTTTCACAGTACTCCTTGCGGGAGCTCCTCGGGATTGCCAATGTAATTCGCCTTTTGACGAGGCATTTGGCTACCCTAAGAGAGTCATAGTTACTCCTGCCAGTTGCTCCCCGTTTTACCACAGTCACATCTACAAGCTTACTCTGGCCGTTCACCAGAAGCGATACGCCATTATTTGTTGACCTTAAGACTTTCACAGTACTCCTTGCGGGAGCTCCTCGGGATTGCCAATGTAATTCGCCTTTTGACGAGGCATTTGGCTACTCTAAGAGAGTCATAGTTACTCCTGCCAGTTGCTCCCCGTTTTACCACAGTCACATCTACAAGCTTACTCTGGCCGTTCACCAGAAGCGATACGCCATTATTTGTTGACCTTAAGACTTTCACAGTACTCCTTCCGGGAGCTCATCGAGAATGCCGATGTTTTTCGCCTGTTGACGAGGCATTTTTCTACCTTAAGAGAGTCATTGTTACACCTGCCAAATGCTCGCCGTTAACCACAGCCACATTTTCAAGCTTCCTCTGGCCCAGTTCACCTGAAGCGGTACACCATTATTTGTCGGCTTTGAGACCTTCACTGTACTCCTGCCGGGAGGACCTCGAGTTTGCCGATGTATTTCGCCTATTGACGAGGCATTTGGCTACCTTAAGAGAGTCATAGTTACTCCTACCACTTGCACCCAGATTTATCACTGTCACATCCTCAAGCTTTCTCCGGCCAGTTCACCACAAGCGCTACGCCATTATCTGTCGACATAAAGTGTTTCACAGTACTACTGCTGGCAGCTCCTCGGTTTGCAGATGTATTTCGCATGTTGACGAGGCATTTGGCTACCTTAAGAGAGTCATAGTTACTCCTGCCACTTGCTCCCCGTTCTACCACAGTCACATCTACAAGCTTACTCTGGCCAGTTCACCAGAAGCGATACGCCATTATTTGTTGACCTTAAGACTTTCACAGTACTCCTTGCGGGAGCTCCTCGGGATTGCCAATGTAATTCGCCTTTTGACGAGGCATTTGGCTACCCTAAGAGAGTCATAGTTACTCCTGCCAGTTGCTCCCCGTTTTACCGCAGTCACATCTACAAGCTTACTCTGGCCGTTCACCAGAAGCGATACGCCATTATTTGTTGACCTTAAGACTTTCACAGTACTCCTTCCGGGAGCTCATCGAGAATGCCGATGTTTTTCGCCTGTTGACGAGGCATTTTTCTACCTTAAGAGAGTCATTGTTACACCTGCCAAATGCTCGCCGTTAACCACAGCCACATTTTCAAGCTTCCTCTGGCCCAGTTCACCTGAAGCGGTACACCATTATTTGTCGGCTTTGAGACCTTCACTGTACTCCTGCCGGGAGCACCTCGAGTTTGCCGATGTATTTCGCCTATTGACGAGGCATTTGGCTACCTTAAGAGAGTCATAGCTACTCCTACCACTTGCACCCAGATTTATCACTGTCACATCCTCAAGCTTTCTCCGGCCAGTTCACCACAAGCGATACGCCATTATCTGTCGACATAAAGTGTTTCACAGTACTACTGCTGGCAGCTCCTCGGTTTGCAGATGTATTTCGCATGTTGACGAGGCATTTGGCTACCTTAAGAGAGTCATAGTTACTCCTACCACTTGCACCCAGATTTATCACTGTCACATCCTCAAGCTTTCTCCGGCCAGTTCACCACAAGCGATACGCCATTATCTGTCGACATAAAGTGTTTCACAGTACTACTGCTGGCAGCTCCTCGGTTTGCAGATGTATTTCGCGTGTTGACGAGGCATTTGGCTACCTTAAGAGAGTCATAGTTACTCCTGCCACTTGCTCCCCGTTCTACCACAGTCACATCTACAAGCTTACTCTGGCCAGTTCACCAGAAGCGATACGCCATTATTTGTTGACCTTAAGACTTTCACAGTACTCCTTGCGGGAGCTCCTCGGGATTGCCAATGTAATTCGCCTTTTGACGAGGCATTTGGCTACCCTAAAAGAGTCATAGTTACTCCTGCCAGTTGCTCCCCGTTTTACCACAGTCACATCTACAAGCTTACTCTGGCCGTTCACCAGAAGCGATACGCCATTATTTGTTGACCTTAAGACTTTCACAGTACTCCTTCCGGGAGCTCATCGAGAATGCCGATGTTTTTCGCCTGTTGACGAGGCATTTTTCTACCTTAAGAGAGTCATTGTTACACCTGCCAAATGCTCGCCGTTAACCACAGCCACATTTTCAAGCTTCCTCTGGCCCAGTTCACCTGAAGCGGTACACCATTATTTGTCGGCTTTGAGACCTTCACTGTACTCCTGCCGGGAGCACCTCGAGTTTGCCGATGTATTTCGCCTATTGACGAGGCATTTGGCTACCTTAAGAGAGTCATAGTTACTCCTACCACTTGCACCCAGATTTATCACTGTCACATCCTCAAGCTTTCTCCGGCCAGTTCACCACAAGCGATACGCCATTATCTGTCGACATAAAGTGTTTCACAGTACTACTGCTGGCAGCTCCTCGGTTTGCAGATGTATTTCGCGTGTTGACGAGGCATTTGGCTACCTTAAGAGAGTCATAGTTACTCCTGCCACTTGCTCCCCGTTCTACCACAGTCACATCTACAAGCTTACTCTGGCCAGTTCACCAGAAGCGATACGCCATTATTTGTTGACCTTAAGACTTTCACAGTACTCCTTGCGGGAGCTCCTCGGGATTGCCAATGTAATTCGCCTTTTGACGAGGCATTTGGCTACCCTAAGAGAGTCATAGTTACTCCTGCCAGTTGCTCCCCGTTTTACCACAGTCACATCTACAAGCTTACTCTGGCCGTTCACCAGAAGCGATACGCCATTATTTGTTGACCTTAAGACTTTCACAGTACTCCTTCCGGGAGCTCATCGAGAATGCCGTTGTTTTTCGCCTGTTGACGAGGCATTTTTCTACCTTAAGAGAGTCATTGTTACACCTGCCAAATGCTCGCCGTTAACCACAGCCACATTTTCAAGCTTCCTCTGGCCCAGTTCACCTGAAGCGGTACACCATTATTTGTCGGCTTTGAGACCTTCACTGTACTCCTGCCGGGAGCACCTCGAGTTTGCCGATGTATTTCGCCTATTGACGAGGCATTTGGCTACCTTAAGAGAGTCATAGTTACTCCTACCACTTGCACCCAGATTTATCACTGTCACATCCTCAAGCTTTCTCCGGCCAGTTCACCACAAGCGATACGCCATTATCTGTCGACATAAAGTGTTTCACAGTACTACTGCTGGCAGCTCCTCGGTTTGCAGATGTATTTCGCGTGTTGACGAGGCATTTGGCTACCTTAAGAGAGTCATAGTTACTCCTGCCACTTGCTCCCCGTTCTACCACAGTCACATCTACAAGCTTACTCTGGCCAGTTCACCAGAAGCGATACGCCATTATTTGTTGACCTTAAGACTTTCACAGTACTCCTTGCGGGAGCTCCTCGGGATTGCCAATGTAATTCGCCTTTTGACGAGGCATTTGGCTACTCTAAGAGAGTCATAGTTACTCCTGCCAGTTGCTCCCCGTTTTACCACAGTCACATCTACAAGCTTACTCTGGCCGTTCACCAGAAGCGATACGCCATTATTTGTTGACCTTAAGACTTTCACAGTACTCCTTCCGGGAGCTCATCGAGAATGCCGATGTTTTTCGCCTGTTGACGAGGCATTTTTCTACCTTAAGAGAGTCATTGTTACACCTGCCAAATGCTCGCCGTTAACCACAGCCACATTTTCAAGCTTCCTCTGGCCCAGTTCACCTGAAGCGGTACACCATTATTTGTCGGCTTTGAGACCTTCACTGTACTCCTGCCGGGAGGACCTCGAGTTTGCCGATGTATTTCGCCTATTGACGAGGCATTTGGCTACCTTAAGAGAGTCATAGTTACTCCTACCACTTGCACCCAGATTTATCACTGTCACATCCTCAAGCTTTCTTCGGCCAGTTCACCACAAGCGCTACGCCATTATCTGTCGACATAAAGTGTTTCACAGTACTACTGCTGGCAGCTCCTCGGTTTGCAGATGTATTTCGCATGTTGACGAGGCATTTGGCTACCTTAAGAGAGTCATAGTTACTCCTGCCACTTGCTCCCCGTTCTACCACAGTCACATCTACAAGCTTACTCTGGCCAGTTCACCAGAAGCGATACGCCATTATTTGTTGACCTTAAGACTTTCACAGTACTCCTTGCGGGAGCTCCTCGGGATTGCCAATGTAATTCGCCTTTTGACGAGGCATTTGGCTACCCTAAGAGAGTCATAGTTACTCCTGCCAGTTGCTCCCCGTTTTACCACAGTCACATCTACAAGCTTACTCTGGCCGTTCACCAGAAGCGATACGCCATTATTTGTTGACCTTAAGACTTTCACAGTACTCCTTCCGGGAGCTCATCGAGAACGCCGATGTTTTTCGCCTGTTGACGAGGCATTTTTCTACCTTAAGAGAGTCATTGTTACACCTGCCAAATGCTCGCCGTTAACCACAGCCACATTTTCAAGCTTCCTCTGGCCCAGTTCACCTGAAGCGGTACACCATTATTTGTCGGCTTTGAGACCTTCACTGTACTCCTGCCGGGAGCACCTCGAGTTTGCCGATGTATTTCGCCTATTGACGAGGCATTTGGCTACCTTAAGAGAGTCATAGCTACTCCTACCACTTGCACCCAGATTTATCACTGTCACATCCTCAAGCTTTCTCCGGCCAGTTCACCACAAGCGATACGCCATTATCTGTCGACATAAAGTGTTTCACAGTACTACTGCTGGCAGCTCCTCGGTTTGCAGATGTATTTCGCATGTTGACGAGGCATTTGGCTACCTTAAGAGAGTCATAGTTACTCCTACCACTTGCACCCAGATTTATCACTGTCACATCCTCAAGCTTTCTCCGGCCAGTTCACCACAAGCGATACGCCATTATCTGTCGACATAAAGTGTTTCACAGTACTACTGCTGGCAGCTCCTCGGTTTGCAGATGTATTTCGCGTGTTGACGAGGCATTTGGCTACCTTAAGAGAGTCATAGTTACTCCTGCCACTTGCTCCCCGTTCTACCACAGTCACATCTACAAGCTTACTCTGGCCAGTTCACCAGAAGCGATACGCCATTATTTGTTGACCTTAAGACTTTCACAGTACTCCTTGCGGGAGCTCCTCGGGATTGCCAATGTAATTCGCCTTTTGACGAGGCATTTGGCTACCCTAAGAGAGTCATAGTTACTCCTGCCAGTTGCTCCCCGTTTTACCACAGTCACATCTACAAGCTTACTCTGGCCGTTCACCAGAAGCGATACGCCATTATTTGTTGACCTTAAGACTTTCACAGTACTCCTTCCGGGAGCTCATCGAGAATGCCGATGTTTTTCGCCTGTTGACGAGGCATTTTTCTACCTTAAGAGAGTCATTGTTACACCTGCCAAATGCTCGCCGTTAACCACAGCCACATTTTCAAGCTTCCTCTGGCCCAGTTCACCTGAAGCGGTACACCATTATTTGTCGGCTTTGAGACCTTCACTGTACTCCTGCCGGGAGCACCTCGAGTTTGCCGATGTATTTCGCCTATTGACGAGGCATTTGGCTACCTTAAGAGAGTCATAGTTACTCCTACCACTTGCACCCAGATTTATCACTGTCACATCCTCAAGCTTTCTCCGGCCAGTTCACCACAAGCGATACGCCATTATCTGTCGACATAAAGTGTTTCACAGTACTACTGCTGGCAGCTCCTCGGTTTGCAGATGTATTTCGCGTGTTGACGAGGCATTTGGCTACCTTAAGAGAGTCATAGTTACTCCTGCCACTTGCTCCCCGTTCTACCACAGTCACATCTACAAGCTTACTCTGGCCAGTTCACCAGAAGCGATACGCCATTATTTGTTGACCTTAAGACTTTCACAGTACTCCTTGCGGGAGCTCCTCGGGATTGCCAATGTAATTCGCCTTTTGACGAGGCATTTGGCTACTCTAAGAGAGTCATAGTTACTCCTGCCAGTTGCTCCCCGTTTTACCACAGTCACATCTACAAGCTTACTCTGGCCGTTCACCAGAAGCGATACGCCATTATTTGTTGACCTTAAGACTTTCACAGTACTCCTTCCGGGAGCTCATCGAGAATGCCGATGTTTTTCGCCTGTTGACGAGGCATTTTTCTACCTTAAGAGAGTCATTGTTACACCTGCCAAATGCTCGCCGTTAACCACAGCCACATTTTCAAGCTTCCTCTGGCCCAGTTCACCTGAAGCGGTACACCATTATTTGTCGGCTTTGAGACCTTCACTGTACTCCTGCCGGGAGGACCACGAGTTTGCCGATGTATTTCGCCTATTGACGAGGCATTTGGCTACCTTAAGAGAGTCATAGTTACTCCTACCACTTGCACCCAGATTTATCACTGTCACATCCTCAAGCTTTCTCCGGCCAGTTCACCACAAGCGCTACGCCATTATCTGTCGACATAAAGTGTTTCACAGTACTACTGCTGGCAGCTCCTCGGTTTGCAGATGTATTTCGCATGTTGACGAGGCATTTGGCTACCTTAAGAGAGTCATAGTTACTCCTGCCACTTGCTCCCCGTTCTACCACAGTCACATCTACAAGCTTACTCTGGCCAGTTCACCAGAAGCGATACGCCATTATTTGTTGACCTTAAGACTTTCACAGTACTCCTTGCGGGAGCTCCTCGGGATTGCCAATGTAATTCGCCTTTTGACGAGGCATTTGGCTACCCTAAGAGAGTCATAGTTACTCCTGCCAGTTGCTCCCCGTTTTACCACAGTCACATCTACAAGCTTACTCTGGCCGTTCACCAGAAGCGATACGCCATTATTTGTTGACCTTAAGACTTTCACAGTACTCCTTCCGGGAGCTCATCGAGAACGCCGATGTTTTTCGCCTGTTGACGAGGCATTTTTCTACCTTAAGAGAGTCATTGTTACACCTGCCAAATGCTCGCCGTTAACCACAGCCACATTTTCAAGCTTCCTCTGGCCCAGTTCACCTGAAGCGGTACACCATTATTTGTCGGCTTTGAGACCTTCACTGTACTCCTGCCGGGAGCACCTCGAGTTTGCCGATGTATTTCGCCTATTGACGAGGCATTTGGCTACCTTAAGAGAGTCATAGCTACTCCTACCACTTGCACCCAGATTTATCACTGTCACATCCTCAAGCTTTCTCCGGCCAGTTCACCACAAGCGATACGCCATTATCTGTCGACATAAAGTGTTTCACAGTACTACTGCTGGCAGCTCCTCGGTTTGCAGATGTATTTCGCGTGTTGACGAGGCATTTGGCTACCTTAAGAGAGTCATAGTTACTCCTGCCACTTGCTCCCCGTTCTACCACAGTCACATCTACAAGCTTACTCTGGCCAGTTCACCAGAAGCGATACGCCATTATTTGTTGACCTTAAGACTTTCACAGTACTCCTTGCGGGAGCTCCTCGGGATTGCCAATGTAATTCGCCTTTTGACGAGGCATTTGGCTACCCTAAGAGAGTCATAGTTACTCCTGCCAGTTGCTCCCCGTTTTACCACAGTCACATCTACAAGCTTACTCTGGCCGTTCACCAGAAGCGATACGCCATTATTTGTTGACCTTAAGACTTTCACAGTACTCCTTCCGGGAGCTCATCGAGAATGCCGATGTTTTTCGCCTGTTGACGAGGCATTTTTCTACCTTAAGAGAGTCATTGTTACACCTGCCAAATGCTCGCCGTTAACCACAGCCACATTTTCAAGCTTCCTCTGGCCCAGTTCACCTGAAGCGGTACACCATTATTTGTCGGCTTTGAGACCTTCACTGTACTCCTGCCGGGAGCACCTCGAGTTTGCCGATGTATTTCGCCTATTGACGAGGCATTTGGCTACCTTAAGAGAGTCATAGTTACTCCTACCACTTGCACCCAGATTTATCACTGTCACATCCTCAAGCTTTCTCCGGCCAGTTCACCACAAGCGATACGCCATTATCTGTCGACATAAAGTGTTTCACAGTACTACTGCTGGCAGCTCCTCGGTTTGCAGATGTATTTCGCGTGTTGACGAGGCATTTGGCTACCTTAAGAGAGTCATAGTTACTCCTGCCACTTGCTCCCCGTTCTACCACAGTCACATCTACAAGCTTACTCTGGCCAGTTCACCAGAAGCGATACGCCATTATTTGTTGACCTTAAGACTTTCACAGTACTCCTTGCGGGAGCTCCTCGGGATTGCCAATGTAATTCGCCTTTTGACGAGGCATTTGGCTACTCTAAGAGAGTCATAGTTACTCCTGCCAGTTGCTCCCCGTTTTACCACAGTCACATCTACAAGCTTACTCTGGCCGTTCACCAGAAGCGATACGCCATTATTTGTTGACCTTAAGACTTTCACAGTACTCCTTCCGGGAGCTCATCGAGAATGCCGATGTTTTTCGCCTGTTGACGAGGCATTTTTCTACCTTAAGAGAGTCATTGTTACACCTGCCAAATGCTCGCCGTTAACCACAGCCACATTTTCAAGCTTCCTCTGGCCCAGTTCACCTGAAGCGGTACACCATTATTTGTCGGCTTTGAGACCTTCACTGTACTCCTGCCGGGAGGACCTCGAGTTTGCCGATGTATTTCGCCTATTGACGAGGCATTTGGCTACCTTAAGAGAGTCATTGTTACTCCTACCACTTGCACCCAGATTTATCACTGTCACATCCTCAAGCTTTCTCCGGCCAGTTCACCACAAGCGCTACGCCATTATCTGTCGACATAAAGTGTTTCACAGTACTACTGCTGGCAGCTCCTCGGTTTGCAGATGTATTTCGCATGTTGACGAGGCATTTGGCTACCTTAAGAGAGTCATAGTTACTCCTGCCACTTGCTCCCCGTTCTACCACAGTCACATCTACAAGCTTACTCTGGCCAGTTCACCAGAAGCGATACGCCATTATTTGTTGACCTTAAGACTTTCACAGTACTCCTTGCGGGAGCTCCTCGGGATTGCCAATGTAATTCGCCTTTTGACGAGGCATTTGGCTACCCTAAGAGAGTCATAGTTACTCCTGCCAGTTGCTCCCCGTTTTACCACAGTCACATCTACAAGCTTACTCTGGCCGTTCACCAGAAGCGATACGCCATTATTTGTTGACCTTAAGACTTTCACAGTACTCCTTCCGGGAGCTCATCGAGAACGCCGATGTTTTTCGCCTGTTGACGAGGCATTTTTCTACCTTAAGAGAGTCATTGTTACACCTGCCAAATGCTCGCCGTTAACCACAGCCACATTTTCAAGCTTCCTCTGGCCCAGTTCACCTGAAGCGGTACACCATTATTTGTCGGCTTTGAGACCTTCACTGTACTCCTGCCGGGAGCACCTCGAGTTTGCCGATGTATTTCGCCTATTGACGAGGCATTTGGCTACCTTAAGAGAGTCATAGCTACTCCTACCACTTGCACCCAGATTTATCACTGTCACATCCTCAAGCTTTCTCCGGCCAGTTCACCACAAGCGATACGCCATTATCTGTCGACATAAAGTGTTTCACAGTACTACTGCTGGCAGCTCCTCGGTTTGCAGATGTATTTCGCATGTTGACGAGGCATTTGGCTACCTTAAGAGAGTCATAGTTACTCCTACCACTTGCACCCAGATTTATCACTGTCACATCCTCAAGCTTTCTCCGGCCAGTTCACCACAAGCGATACGCCATTATCTGTCGACATAAAGTGTTTCACAGTACTACTGCTGGCAGCTCCTCGGTTTGCAGATGTATTTCGCGTGTTGACGAGGCATTTGGCTACCTTAAGAGAGTCATAGTTACTCCTGCCACTTGCTCCCCGTTCTACCACAGTCACATCTACAAGCTTACTCTGGCCAGTTCACCAGAAGCGATACGCCATTATTTGTTGACCTTAAGACTTTCACAGTACTCCTTGCGGGAGCTCCTCGGGATTGCCAATGTAATTCGCCTTTTGACGAGGCATTTGGCTACCCTAAGAGAGTCATAGTTACTCCTGCCAGTTGCTCCCCGTTTTACCACAGTCACATCTACAAGCTTACTCTGGCCGTTCACCAGAAGCGATACGCCATTATTTGTTGACCTTAAGACTTTCACAGTACTCCTTCCGGGAGCTCATCGAGAATGCCGATGTTTTTCGCCTGTTGACGAGGCATTTTTCTACCTTAAGAGAGTCATTGTTACACCTGCCAAATGCTCGCCGTTAACCACAGCCACATTTTCAAGCTTCCTCTGGCCCAGTTCACCTGAAGCGGTACACCATTATTTGTCGGCTTTGAGACCTTCACTGTACTCCTGCCGGGAGCACCTCGAGTTTGCCGATGTATTTCGCCTATTGACGAGGCATTTGGCTACCTTAAGAGAGTCATAGTTACTCCTACCACTTGCACCCAGATTTATCACTGTCACATCCTCAAGCTTTCTCCGGCCAGTTCACCACAAGCGATACGCCATTATCTGTCGACATAAAGTGTTTCACAGTACTACTGCTGGCAGCTCCTCGGTTTGCAGATGTATTTCGCGTGTTGACGAGGCATTTGGCTACCTTAAGAGAGTCATAGTTACTCCTGCCACTTGCTCCCCGTTCTACCACAGTCACATCTACAAGCTTACTCTGGCCAGTTCACCAGAAGCGATACGCCATTATTTGTTGACCTTAAGACTTTCACAGTACTCCTTGCGGGAGCTCCTCGGGATTGCCAATGTAATTCGCCTTTTGACGAGGCATTTGGCTACTCTAAGAGAGTCATAGTTACTCCTGCCAGTTGCTCCCCGTTTTACCACAGTCACATCTACAAGCTTACTCTGGCCGTTCACCAGAAGCGATACGCCATTATTTGTTGACCTTAAGACTTTCACAGTACTCCTTCCGGGAGCTCATCGAGAATGCCGATGTTTTTCGCCTGTTGACGAGGCATTTTTCTACCTTAAGAGAGTCATTGTTACACCTGCCAAATGCTCGCCGTTAACCACAGCCACATTTTCAAGCTTCCTCTGGCCCAGTTCACCTGAAGCGGTACACCATTATTTGTCGGCTTTGAGACCTTCACTGTACTCCTGCCGGGAGGACCACGAGTTTGCCGATGTATTTCGCCTATTGACGAGGCATTTGGCTACCTTAAGAGAGTCATAGTTACTCCTACCACTTGCACCCAGATTTATCACTGTCACATCCTCAAGCTTTCTCCGGCCAGTTCACCACAAGCGCTACGCCATTATCTGTCGACATAAAGTGTTTCACAGTACTACTGCTGGCAGCTCCTCGGTTTGCAGATGTATTTCGCATGTTGACGAGGCATTTGGCTACCTTAAGAGAGTCATAGTTACTCCTGCCACTTGCTCCCCGTTCTACCACAGTCACATCTACAAGCTTACTCTGGCCAGTTCACCAGAAGCGATACGCCATTATTTGTTGACCTTAAGACTTTCACAGTACTCCTTGCGGGAGCTCCTCGGGATTGCCAATGTAATTCGCCTTTTGACGAGGCATTTGGCTACCCTAAGAGAGTCATAGTTACTCCTGCCAGTTGCTCCCCGTTTTACCACAGTCACATCTACAAGCTTACTCTGGCCGTTCACCAGAAGCGATACGCCATTATTTGTTGACCTTAAGACTTTCACAGTACTCCTTCCGGGAGCTCATCGAGAATGCCGATGTTTTTCGCCTGTTGACGAGGCATTTTTCTACCTTAAGAGAGTCATTGTTACACCTGCCAAATGCTCGCCGTTAACCACAGCCACATTTTCAAGCTTCCTCTGGCCCAGTTCACCTGAAGCGGTACACCATTATTTGTCGGCTTTGAGACCTTCACTGTACTCCTGCCGGGAGCACCTCGAGTTTGCCGATGTATTTCGCCTATTGACGAGGCATTTGGCTACCTTAAGAGAGTCATAGCTACTCCTACCACTTGCACCCAGATTTATCACTGTCACATCCTCAAGCTTTCTCCGGCCAGTTCACCACAAGCGATACGCCATTATCTGTCGACATAAAGTGTTTCACAGTACTACTGCTGGCAGCTCCTCGGTTTGCAGATGTATTTCGCGTGTTGACGAGGCATTTGGCTACCTTAAGAGAGTCATAGTTACTCCTGCCACTTGCTCCCCGTTCTACCACAGTCACATCTACAAGCTTACTCTGGCCAGTTCACCAGAAGCGATACGCCATTATTTGTTGACCTTAAGACTTTCACAGTACTCCTTGCGGGAGCTCCTCGGGATTGCCAATGTAATTCGCCTTTTGACGAGGCATTTGGCTACTCTAAGAGAGTCATAGTTACTCCTGCCAGTTGCTCCCCGTTTTACCACAGTCACATCTACAAGCTTACTCTGGCCGTTCACCAGAAGCGATACGCCATTATTTGTTGACCTTAAGACTTTCACAGTACTCCTTCCGGGAGCTCATCGAGAATGCCGATGTTTTTCGCCTGTTGACGAGGCATTTTTCTACCTTAAGAGAGTCATTGTTACACCTGCCAAATGCTCGCCGTTAACCACAGCCACATTTTCAAGCTTCCTCTGGCCCAGTTCACCTGAAGCGGTACACCATTATTTGTCGGCTTTGAGACCTTCACTGTACTCCTGCCGGGAGCACCTCGAGTTTGCCGATGTATTTCGCCTATTGACGAGGCATTTGGCTACCTTAAGAGAGTCATAGTTACTCCTACCACTTGCACCCAGATTTATCACTGTCACATCCTCAAGCTTTCTCCGGCCAGTTCACCACAAGCGATACGCCATTATCTGTCGACATAAAGTGTTTCACAGTACTACTGCTGGCAGCTCCTCGGTTTGCAGATGTATTTCGCGTGTTGACGAGGCATTTGGCTACCTTAAGAGAGTCATAGTTACTCCTGCCACTTGCTCCCCGTTCTACCACAGTCACATCTACAAGCTTACTCTGGCCAGTTCACCAGAAGCGATACGCCATTATTTGTTGACCTTAAGACTTTCACAGTACTCCTTGCGGGAGCTCCTCGGGATTGCCAATGTAATTCGCCTTTTGACGAGGCATTTGGCTACCCTAAGAGAGTCATAGTTACTCCTGCCAGTTGCTCCCCGTTTTACCACAGTCACATCTACAAGCTTACTCTGGCCGTTCACCAGAAGCGATACGCCATTATTTGTTGACCTTAAGACTTTCACAGTACTCCTTCCGGGAGCTCATCGAGAATGCCGATGTTTTTCGCCTGTTGACGAGGCATTTTTCTACCTTAAGAGAGTCATTGTTACACCTGCCAAATGCTCGCCGTTAACCACAGCCACATTTTCAAGCTTCCTCTGGCCCAGTTCACCTGAAGCGGTACACCATTATTTGTCGGCTTTGAGACCTTCACTGTACTCCTGCCGGGAGCACCTCGAGTTTGCCGATGTATTTCGCCTATTGACGAGGCATTTGGCTACCTTAAGAGAGTCATAGTTACTCCTACCACTTGCACCCAGATTTATCACTGTCACATCCTCAAGCTTTCTCCGGCCAGTTCACCACAAGCGATACGCCATTATCTGTCGACATAAAGTGTTTCACAGTACTACTGCTGGCAGCTCCTCGGTTTGCAGATGTATTTCGCGTGTTGACGAGGCATTTGGCTACCTTAAGAGAGTCATAGTTACTCCTGCCACTTGCTCCCCGTTCTACCACAGTCACATCTACAAGCTTACTCTGGCCAGTTCACCAGAAGCGATACGCCATTATTTGTTGACCTTAAGACTTTCACAGTACTCCTTGCGGGAGCTCCTCGGGATTGCCAATGTAATTCGCCTTTTGACGAGGCATTTGGCTACTCTAAGAGAGTCATAGTTACTCCTGCCAGTTGCTCCCCGTTCTACCACAGTCACATCTACAAGCTTACTCTGGCCAGTTCACCAGAAGCGATACGCCATTATTTGTTGACCTTAAGACTTTCACAGTACTCCTTGCGGGAGCTCCTCGGGATTGCCAATGTAATTCGCCTTTTGACGAGGCATTTGGCTACCCTAAAAGAGTCATAGTTACTCCTGCCAGTTGCTCCCCGTTTTACCACAGTCACATCTACAAGCTTACTCTGGCCGTTCACCAGAAGCGATACGCCATTATTTGTTGACCTTAAGACTTTCACAGTACTCCTTCCGGGAGCTCATCGAGAATGCCGATGTTTTTCGCCTGTTGACGAGGCATTTTTCTACCTTAAGAGAGTCATTGTTACACCTGCCAAATGCTCGCCGTTAACCACAGCCACATTTTCAAGCTTCCTCTGGCCCAGTTCACCTGAAGCGGTACACCATTATTTGTCGGCTTTGAGACCTTCACTGTACTCCTGCCGGGAGCACCTCGAGTTTGCCGATGTATTTCGCCTATTGACGAGGCATTTGGCTACCTTAAGAGAGTCATAGTTACTCCTACCACTTGCACCCAGATTTATCACTGTCACATCCTCAAGCTTTCTCCGGCCAGTTCACCACAAGCGATACGCCATTATCTGTCGACATAAAGTGTTTCACAGTACTACTGCTGGCAGCTCCTCGGTTTGCAGATGTATTTCGCGTGTTGACGAGGCATTTGGCTACCTTAAGAGAGTCATAGTTACTCCTGCCACTTGCTCCCCGTTCTACCACAGTCACATCTACAAGCTTACTCTGGCCAGTTCACCAGAAGCGATACGCCATTATTTGTTGACCTTAAGACTTTCACAGTACTCCTTGCGGGAGCTCCTCGGGATTGCCAATGTAATTCGCCTTTTGACGAGGCATTTGGCTACTCTAAGAGAGTCATAGTTACTCCTGCCAGTTGCTCCCCGTTTTACCACAGTCACATCTACAAGCTTACTCTGGCCGTTCACCAGAAGCGATACGCCATTATTTGTTGACCTTAAGACTTTCACAGTACTCCTTCCGAGAGCTCATCGAGAATGCCGATGTTTTTCGCCTGTTGACGAGGCATTTTTCTACCTTAAGAGAGTCATTGTTACACCTGCCAAATGCTCGCCGTTAACCACAGCCACATTTTCAAGCTTCCTCTGGCCCAGTTCACCTGAAGCGGTACACCATTATTTGTCGGCTTTGAGACCTTCACTGTACTCCTGCCGGGAGGACCTCGAGTTTGCCGATGTATTTCGCCTATTGACGAGGCATTTGGCTACCTTAAGAGAGTCATAGTTACTCCTACCACTTGCACCCAGATTTATCACTGTCACATCCTCAAGCTTTCTCCGGCCAGTTCACCACAAGCGCTACGCCATTATCTGTCGACATAAAGTGTTTCACAGTACTACTGCTGGCAGCTCCTCGGTTTGCAGATGTATTACGCATGTTGACGAGGCATTTGGCTACCTTAAGAGAGTCATAGTTACTCCTGCCACTTGCTCCCCGTTCTACCACAGTCACATCTACAAGCTTACTCTGGCCAGTTCACCAGAAGCGATACGCCATTATTTGTTGACCTTAAGACTTTCACAGTACTCCTTGCGGGAGCTCCTCGGGATTGCCAATGTAATTCGCCTTTTGACGAGGCATTTGGCTACTCTAAGAGAGTCATAGTTACTCCTGCCAGTTGCTCCCCGTTTTACCACAGTCACATCTACAAGCTTACTCTGGCCGTTCACCAGAAGCGATACGCCATTATTTGTTGTCCTTAAGACTTTCACAGTACTCCTTCCGGGAGCTCATCGAGAATGCCGATGTTTTTCGCCTGTTGACGAGGCATTTTTCTACCTTAAGAGAGTCATTGTTACACCTGCCAAATGCTCGCCGTTAACCACAGCCACATTTTCAAGCTTCCTCTGGCCCAGTTCACCTGAAGCGGTACACCATTATTTGTCGGCTTTGAGACCTTCACTGTACTCCTGCCGGGAGCACTTCGAGTTTGCCGATGTATTTCGCCTATTGACGAAGCGTTTGGCTACCTTAAGAGAGTCATAGTTACTCCTACCACTTGCACCCAGATTTATCACTGTCACATCCTCAAGCTTTCTCCGGCCAGTTCACCACAAGCGATACGCCATTATCTGTCGACATAAAGTGTTTCACAGTACTACTGCTGGCAGCTCCTCGGTTTGCAGATGTATTTCGCGTGTTGACGAGGCATTTGGCTACCTTAAGAGAGTCATAGTTACTCCTGCCACTTGCTTCCCGTTCTACCACAGTCACATCTACAAGCTTACTCTGGCCAGTTCACCAGAAGCGATACGCCATTATTTGTTGACCTTAAGACTTTCACAGTACTCCTTGCGGGAGCTCCTCGGGATTGCCAATGTAATTCGCCTTTTGACGAGGCATTTGGCTACTCTAAGAGAGTCATAGTTACTCCTGCCAGTTGCTCCCCGTTTTACCACAGTCACATCTACAAGCTTACTCTGGCCGTTCACCAGAAGCGATACGCCATTATTTGTTGACCTTAAGACTTTCACAGTACTCCTTCCGGGAGCTCATCGAGAATGCCGATGTTTTTCGCCTGTTGACGAGGCATTTTTCTACCTTAAGAGAGTCATTGTTACACCTGCCAAATGCTCGCCGTTAACCACAGCCACATTTTCAAGCTTCCTCTGGCCCAGTTCACCTGAAGCGGTACACCATTATTTGTCGGCTTTGAGACCTTCACTGTACTCCTGCCGGGAGCACCTCGAGTTTGCCGATGTATTTCGCCTATTGACGAGGCATTTGGCTACCTTAAGAGAGTCATAGTTACTCCTACCACTTGCACCCAGATTTATCACTGTCACATCCTCAAGCTTTCTCCGGCCAGTTCACCACAAGCGATACGCCATTATCTGTCGACATAAAGTGTTTCACAGTACTACTGCTGGCAGCTCCTCGGTTTGCAGATGTATTTCGCGTGTTGACGAGGCATTTGGCTACCTTAAGAGAGTCATAGTTACTCCTGCCACTTGCTCCCCGTTCTACCACAGTCACATCTACAAGCTTACTCTGGCCAGTTCACCAGAAGCGATACGCCATTATTTGTTGACCTTAAGACTTTCACAGTACTCCTTGCGGGAGCTCCTCGGGATTGCCAATGTAATTCGCCTTTTGACGAGGCATTTGGCTACCCTAAGAGAGTCATAGTTACTCCTGCCAGTTGCTCCCCGTTTTACCACAGTCACATCTACAAGCTTACTCTGGCCGTTCACCAGAAGCGATACGCCATTATTTGTTGACCTTAAGACTTTCACAGTACTCCTTGCGGGAGCTCCTCGGGATTGCCAATGTAATTCGCCTTTTGACGAGGCATTTGGCTACTCTAAGAGAGTCATAGTTACTCCTGCCAGTTGCTCCCCGTTTTACCACAGTCACATCTACAAGCTTACTCTGGCCGTTCACCAGAAGCGATACGCCATTATTTGTTGACCTTAAGACTTTCACAGTACTCCTTCCGGGAGCTCATCGAGAATGCCGATGTTTTTCGCCTGTTGACGAGGCATTTTTCTACCTTAAGAGAGTCATTGTTACACCTGCCAAATGCTCGCCGTTAACCACAGCCACATTTTCAAGCTTCCTCTGGCCCAGTTCACCTGAAGCGGTACACCATTATTTGTCGGCTTTGAGACCTTCACTGTACTCCTGCCGGGAGGACCTCGAGTTTGCCGATGTATTTCGCCTATTGACGAGGCATTTGGCTACCTTAAGAGAGTCATAGTTACTCCTACCACTTGCACCCAGATTTATCACTGTCACATCCTCAAGCTTTCTCCGGCCAGTTCACCACAAGCGCTACGCCATTATCTGTCGACATAAAGTGTTTCACAGTACTACTGCTGGCAGCTCCTCGGTTTGCAGATGTATTTCGCATGTTGACGAGGCATTTGGCTACCTTAAGAGAGTCATAGTTACTCCTGCCACTTGCTCCCCGTTCTACCACAGTCACATCTACAAGCTTACTCTGGCCAGTTCACCAGAAGCGATACGCCATTATTTGTTGACCTTAAGACTTTCACAGTACTCCTTGCGGGAGCTCCTCGGGATTGCCAATGTAATTCGCCTTTTGACGAGGCATTTGGCTACCCTAAGAGAGTCATAGTTACTCCTGCCAGTTGCTCCCCGTTTTACCGCAGTCACATCTACAAGCTTACTCTGGCCGTTCACCAGAAGCGATACGCCATTATTTGTTGACCTTAAGACTTTCACAGTACTCCTTCCGGGAGCTCATCGAGAATGCCGATGTTTTTCGCCTGTTGACGAGGCATTTTTCTACCTTAAGAGAGTCATTGTTACACCTGCCAAATGCTCGCCGTTAACCACAGCCACATTTTCAAGCTTCCTCTGGCCCAGTTCACCTGAAGCGGTACACCATTATTTGTCGGCTTTGAGACCTTCACTGTACTCCTGCCGGGAGCACCTCGAGTTTGCCGATGTATTTCGCCTATTGACGAGGCATTTGGCTACCTTAAGAGAGTCATAGCTACTCCTACCACTTGCACCCAGATTTATCACTGTCACATCCTCAAGCTTTCTCCGGCCAGTTCACCACAAGCGATACGCCATTATCTGTCGACATAAAGTGTTTCACAGTACTACTGCTGGCAGCTCCTCGGTTTGCAGATGTATTTCGCATGTTGACGAGGCATTTGGCTACCTTAAGAGAGTCATAGTTACTCCTACCACTTGCACCCAGATTTATCACTGTCACATCCTCAAGCTTTCTCCGGCCAGTTCACCACAAGCGATACGCCATTATCTGTCGACATAAAGTGTTTCACAGTACTACTGCTGGCAGCTCCTCGGTTTGCAGATGTATTTCGCGTGTTGACGAGGCATTTGGCTACCTTAAGAGAGTCATAGTTACTCCTGCCACTTGCTCCCCGTTCTACCACAGTCACATCTACAAGCTTACTCTGGCCAGTTCACCAGAAGCGATACGCCATTATTTGTTGACCTTAAGACTTTCACAGTACTCCTTGCGGGAGCTCCTCGGGATTGCCAATGTAATTCGCCTTTTGACGAGGCATTTGGCTACCCTAAAAGAGTCATAGTTACTCCTGCCAGTTGCTCCCCGTTTTACCACAGTCACATCTACAAGCTTACTCTGGCCGTTCACCAGAAGCGATACGCCATTATTTGTTGACCTTAAGACTTTCACAGTACTCCTTCCGGGAGCTCATCGAGAATGCCGATGTTTTTCGCCTGTTGACGAGGCATTTTTCTACCTTAAGAGAGTCATTGTTACACCTGCCAAATGCTCGCCGTTAACCACAGCCACATTTTCAAGCTTCCTCTGGCCCAGTTCACCTGAAGCGGTACACCATTATTTGTCGGCTTTGAGACCTTCACTGTACTCCTGCCGGGAGCACCTCGAGTTTGCCGATGTATTTCGCCTATTGACGAGGCATTTGGCTACCTTAAGAGAGTCATAGTTACTCCTACCACTTGCACCCAGATTTATCACTGTCACATCCTCAAGCTTTCTCCGGCCAGTTCACCACAAGCGATACGCCATTATCTGTCGACATAAAGTGTTTCACAGTACTACTGCTGGCAGCTCCTCGGTTTGCAGATGTATTTCGCGTGTTGACGAGGCATTTGGCTACCTTAAGAGAGTCATAGTTACTCCTGCCACTTGCTCCCCGTTCTACCACAGTCACATCTACAAGCTTACTCTGGCCAGTTCACCAGAAGCGATACGCCATTATTTGTTGACCTTAAGACTTTCACAGTACTCCTTGTGGGAGCTCCTCGGGATTGCCAATGTAATTCGCCTTTTGACGAGGCATTTGGCTACCCTAAGAGAGTCATAGTTACTCCTGCCAGTTGCTCCCCGTTTTACCACAGTCACATCTACAAGCTTACTCTGGCCGTTCACCAGAAGCGATACGCCATTATTTGTTGACCTTAAGACTTTCACAGTACTCCTTCCGGGAGCTCATCGAGAATGCCGATGTTTTTCGCCTGTTGACGAGGCATTTTTCTACCTTAAGAGAGTCATTGTTACACCTGCCAAATGCTCGCCGTTAACCACAGCCACATTTTCAAGCTTCCTCTGGCCCAGTTCACCTGAAGCGGTACACCATTATTTGTCGGCTTTGAGACCTTCACTGTACTCCTGCCGGGAGCACCTCGAGTTTGCCGATGTATTTCGCCTATTGACGAGGCATTTGGCTACCTTAAGAGAGTCATAGTTACTCCTACCACTTGCACCCAGATTTATCACTGTCACATCCTCAAGCTTTCTCCGGCCAGTTCACCACAAGCGATACGCCATTATCTGTCGACATAAAGTGTTTCACAGTACTACTGCTGGCAGCTCCTCGGTTTGCAGATGTATTTCGCGTGTTGACGAGGCATTTGGCTACCTTAAGAGAGTCATAGTTACTCCTGCCACTTGCTCCCCGTTCTACCACAGTCACATCTACAAGCTTACTCTGGCCAGTTCACCAGAAGCGATACGCCATTATTTGTTGACCTTAAGACTTTCACAGTACTCCTTGCGGGAGCTCCTCGGGATTGCCAATGTAATTCGCCTTTTGACGAGGCATTTGGCTACTCTAAGAGAGTCATAGTTACTCCTGCCAGTTGCTCCCCGTTTTACCACAGTCACATCTACAAGCTTACTCTGGCCGTTCACCAGAAGCGATACGCCATTATTTGTTGACCTTAAGACTTTCACAGTACTCCTTCCGGGAGCTCATCGAGAATGCCGATGTTTTTCGCCTGTTGACGAGGCATTTTTCTACCTTAAGAGAGTCATTGTTACACCTGCCAAATGCTCGCCGTTAACCACAGCCACATTTTCAAGCTTCCTCTGGCCCAGTTCACCTGAAGCGGTACACCATTATTTGTCGGCTTTGAGACCTTCACTGTACTCCTGCCGGGAGGACCTCGAGTTTGCCGATGTATTTCGCCTATTGACGAGGCATTTGGCTACCTTAAGAGAGTCATAGTTACTCCTACCACTTGCTACCAGATTTATCACTGTCACATCCTCAAGCTTTCTCCGGCCAGTTCACCACAAGCGCTACGCCATTATCTGTCGACATAAAGTGTTTCACAGTACTACTGCTGGCAGCTCCTCGGTTTGCAGATGTATTTCGCATGTTGACGAGGCATTTGGCTACCTTAAGAGAGTCATAGTTACTCCTGCCACTTGCTCCCCGTTCTACCACAGTCACATCTACAAGCTTACTCTGGCCAGTTCACCAGAAGCGATACGCCATTATTTGTTGACCTTAAGACTTTCACAGTACTCCTTGCGGGAGCTCCTCGGGATTGCCAATGTAATTCGCCTTTTGACGAGGCATTTGGCTACCCTAAGAGAGTCATAGTTACTCCTGCCAGTTGCTCCCCGTTTTACCACAGTCACATCTACAAGCTTACTCTGGCCGTTCACCAGAAGCGATACGCCATTATTTGTTGACCTTAAGACTTTCACAGTACTCCTTCCGGGAGCTCATCGAGAACGCCGATGTTTTTCGCCTGTTGACGAGGCATTTTTCTACCTTAAGAGAGTCATTGTTACACCTGCCAAATGCTCGCCGTTAACCACAGCCACATTTTCAAGCTTCCTCTGGCCCAGTTCACCTGAAGCGGTACACCATTATTTGTCGGCTTTGAGACCTTCACTGTACTCCTGCCGGGAGCACCTCGAGTTTGCCGATGTATTTCGCCTATTGACGAGGCATTTGGCTACCTTAAGAGAGTCATAGCTACTCCTACCACTTGCACCCAGATTTATCACTGTCACATCCTCAAGCTTTCTCCGGCCAGTTCACCACAAGCGATACGCCATTATCTGTCGACATAAAGTGTTTCACAGTACTACTGCTGGCAGCTCCTCGGTTTGCAGATGTATTTCGCATGTTGACGAGGCATTTGGCTACCTTAAGAGAGTCATAGTTACTCCTACCACTTGCACCCAGATTTATCACTGTCACATCCTCAAGCTTTCTCCGGCCAGTTCACCACAAGCGATACGCCATTATCTGTCGACATAAAGTGTTTCACAGTACTACTGCTGGCAGCTCCTCGGTTTGCAGATGTATTTCGCGTGTTGACGAGGCATTTGGCTACCTTAAGAGAGTCATAGTTACTCCTGCCACTTGCTCCCCGTTCTACCACAGTCACATCTACAAGCTTACTCTGGCCAGTTCACCAGAAGCGATACGCCATTATTTGTTGACCTTAAGACTTTCACAGTACTCCTTGCGGGAGCTCCTCGGGATTGCCAATGTAATTCGCCTTTTGACGAGGCATTTGGCTACCCTAAGAGAGTCATAGTTACTCCTGCCAGTTGCTCCCCGTTTTACCACAGTCACATCTACAAGCTTACTCTGGCCGTTCACCAGAAGCGATACGCCATTATTTGTTGACCTTAAGACTTTCACAGTACTCCTTCCGGGAGCTCATCGAGAATGCCGATGTTTTTCGCCTGTTGACGAGGCATTTTTCTACCTTAAGAGAGTCATTGTTACACCTGCCAAATGCTCGCCGTTAACCACAGCCACATTTTCAAGCTTCCTCTGGCCCAGTTCACCTGAAGCGGTACACCATTATTTGTCGGCTTTGAGACCTTCACTGTACTCCTGCCGGGAGCACCTCGAGTTTGCCGATGTATTTCGCCTATTGACGAGGCATTTGGCTACCTTAAGAGAGTCATAGTTACTCCTACCACTTGCACCCAGATTTATCACTGTCACATCCTCAAGCTTTCTCCGGCCAGTTCACCACAAGCGATACGCCATTATCTGTCGACATAAAGTGTTTCACAGTACTACTGCTGGCAGCTCCTCGGTTTGCAGATGTATTTCGCGTGTTGACGAGGCATTTGGCTACCTTAAGAGAGTCATAGTTACTCCTGCCACTTGCTCCCCGTTCTACCACAGTCACATCTACAAGCTTACTCTGGCCAGTTCACCAGAAGCGATACGCCATTATTTGTTGACCTTAAGACTTTCACAGTACTCCTTGCGGGAGCTCCTCGGGATTGCCAATGTAATTCGCCTTTTGACGAGGCATTTGGCTACTCTAAGAGAGTCATAGTTACTCCTGCCAGTTGCTCCCCGTTTTACCACAGTCACATCTACAAGCTTACTCTGGCCGTTCACCAGAAGCGATACGCCATTATTTGTTGACCTTAAGACTTTCACAGTACTCCTTCCGGGAGCTCATCGAGAATGCCGATGTTTTTCGCCTGTTGACGAGGCATTTTTCTACCTTAAGAGAGTCATTGTTACACCTGCCAAATGCTCGCCGTTAACCACAGCCACATTTTCAAGCTTCCTCTGGCCCAGTTCACCTGAAGCGGTACACCATTATTTGTCGGCTTTGAGACCTTCACTGTACTCCTGCCGGGAGGACCACGAGTTTGCCGATGTATTTCGCCTATTGACGAGGCATTTGGCTACCTTAAGAGAGTCATAGTTACTCCTACCACTTGCACCCAGATTTATCACTGTCACATCCTCAAGCTTTCTCCGGCCAGTTCACCACAAGCGCTACGCCATTATCTGTCGACATAAAGTGTTTCACAGTACTACTGCTGGCAGCTCCTCGGTTTGCAGATGTATTTCGCATGTTGACGAGGCATTTGGCTACCTTAAGAGAGTCATAGTTACTCCTGCCACTTGCTCCCCGTTCTACCACAGTCACATCTACAAGCTTACTCTGGCCAGTTCACCAGAAGCGATACGCCATTATTTGTTGACCTTAAGACTTTCACAGTACTCCTTGCGGGAGCTCCTCGGGATTGCCAATGTAATTCGCCTTTTGACGAGGCATTTGGCTACCCTAAGAGAGTCATAGTTACTCCTGCCAGTTGCTCCCCGTTTTACCACAGTCACATCTACAAGCTTACTCTGGCCGTTCACCAGAAGCGATACGCCATTATTTGTTGACCTTAAGACTTTCACAGTACTCCTTCCGGGAGCTCATCGAGAATGCCGATGTTTTTCGCCTGTTGACGAGGCATTTTTCTACCTTAAGAGAGTCATTGTTACACCTGCCAAATGCTCGCCGTTAACCACAGCCACATTTTCAAGCTTCCTCTGGCCCAGTTCACCTGAAGCGGTACACCATTATTTGTCGGCTTTGAGACCTTCACTGTACTCCTGCCGGGAGCACCTCGAGTTTGCCGATGTATTTCGCCTATTGACGAGGCATTTGGCTACCTTAAGAGAGTCATAGCTACTCCTACCACTTGCACCCAGATTTATCACTGTCACATCCTCAAGCTTTCTCCGGCCAGTTCACCACAAGCGATACGCCATTATCTGTCGACATAAAGTGTTTCACAGTACTACTGCTGGCAGCTCCTCGGTTTGCAGATGTATTTCGCGTGTTGACGAGGCATTTGGCTACCTTAAGAGAGTCATAGTTACTCCTGCCACTTGCTCCCCGTTCTACCACAGTCACATCTACAAGCTTACTCTGGCCAGTTCACCAGAAGCGATACGCCATTATTTGTTGACCTTAAGACTTTCACAGTACTCCTTGCGGGAGCTCCTCGGGATTGCCAATGTAATTCGCCTTTTGACGAGGCATTTGGCTACCCTAAGAGAGTCATAGTTACTCCTGCCAGTTGCTCCCCGTTTTACCACAGTCACATCTACAAGCTTACTCTGGCCGTTCACCAGAAGCGATACGCCATTATTTGTTGACCTTAAGACTTTCACAGTACTCCTTCCGGGAGCTCATCGAGAATGCCGATGTTTTTCGCCTGTTGACGAGGCATTTTTCTACCTTAAGAGAGTCATTGTTACACCTGCCAAATGCTCGCCGTTAACCACAGCCACATTTTCAAGCTTCCTCTGGCCCAGTTCACCTGAAGCGGTACACCATTATTTGTCGGCTTTGAGACCTTCACTGTACTCCTGCCGGGAGCACCTCGAGTTTGCCGATGTATTTCGCCTATTGACGAGGCATTTGGCTACCTTAAGAGAGTCATAGTTACTCCTACCACTTGCACCCAGATTTATCACTGTCACATCCTCAAGCTTTCTCCGGCCAGTTCACCACAAGCGATACGCCATTATCTGTCGACATAAAGTGTTTCACAGTACTACTGCTGGCAGCTCCTCGGTTTGCAGATGTATTTCGCGTGTTGACGAGGCATTTGGCTACCTTAAGAGAGTCATAGTTACTCCTGCCACTTGCTCCCCGTTCTACCACAGTCACATCTACAAGCTTACTCTGGCCAGTTCACCAGAAGCGATACGCCATTATTTGTTGACCTTAAGACTTTCACAGTACTCCTTGCGGGAGCTCCTCGGGATTGCCAATGTAATTCGCCTTTTGACGAGGCATTTGGCTACTCTAAGAGAGTCATAGTTACTCCTGCCAGTTGCTCCCCGTTTTACCACAGTCACATCTACAAGCTTACTCTGGCCGTTCACCAGAAGCGATACGCCATTATTTGTTGACCTTAAGACTTTCACAGTACTCCTTCCGGGAGCTCATCGAGAATGCCGATGTTTTTCGCCTGTTGACGAGGCATTTTTCTACCTTAAGAGAGTCATTGTTACACCTGCCAAATGCTCGCCGTTAACCACAGCCACATTTTCAAGCTTCCTCTGGCCCAGTTCACCTGAAGCGGTACACCATTATTTGTCGGCTTTGAGACCTTCACTGTACTCCTGCCGGGAGGACCTCGAGTTTGCCGATGTATTTCGCCTATTGACGAGGCATTTGGCTACCTTAAGAGAGTCATAGTTACTCCTACCACTTGCACCCAGATTTATCACTGTCACATCCTCAAGCTTTCTCCGGCCAGTTCACCACAAGCGCTACGCCATTATCTGTCGACATAAAGTGTTTCACAGTACTACTGCTGGCAGCTCCTCGGTTTGCAGATGTATTTCGCATGTTGACGAGGCATTTGGCTACCTTAAGAGAGTCATAGTTACTCCTGCCACTTGCTCCCCGTTCTACCACAGTCACATCTACAAGCTTACTCTGGCCAGTTCACCAGAAGCGATACGCCATTATTTGTTGACCTTAAGACTTTCACAGTACTCCTTGCGGGAGCTCCTCGGGATTGCCAATGTAATTCGCCTTTTGACGAGGCATTTGGCTACCCTAAGAGAGTCATAGTTACTCCTGCCAGTTGCTCCCCGTTTTACCACAGTCACATCTACAAGCTTACTCTGGCCGTTCACCAGAAGCGATACGCCATTATTTGTTGACCTTAAGACTTTCACAGTACTCCTTCCGGGAGCTCATCGAGAACGCCGATGTTTTTCGCCTGTTGACGAGGCATTTTTCTACCTTAAGAGAGTCATTGTTACACCTGCCAAATGCTCGCCGTTAACCACAGCCACATTTTCAAGCTTCCTCTGGCCCAGTTCACCTGAAGCGGTACACCATTATTTGTCGGCTTTGAGACCTTCACTGTACTCCTGCCGGGAGCACCTCGAGTTTGCCGATGTATTTCGCCTATTGACGAGGCATTTGGCTACCTTAAGAGAGTCATAGCTACTCCTACCACTTGCACCCAGATTTATCACTGTCACATCCTCAAGCTTTCTCCGGCCAGTTCACCACAAGCGATACGCCATTATCTGTCGACATAAAGTGTTTCACAGTACTACTGCTGGCAGCTCCTCGGTTTGCAGATGTATTTCGCATGTTGACGAGGCATTTGGCTACCTTAAGAGAGTCATAGTTACTCCTACCACTTGCACCCAGATTTATCACTGTCACATCCTCAAGCTTTCTCCGGCCAGTTCACCACAAGCGATACGCCATTATCTGTCGACATAAAGTGTTTCACAGTACTACTGCTGGCAGCTCCTCGGTTTGCAGATGTATTTCGCGTGTTGACGAGGCATTTGGCTACCTTAAGAGAGTCATAGTTACTCCTGCCACTTGCTCCCCGTTCTACCACAGTCACATCTACAAGCTTACTCTGGCCAGTTCACCAGAAGCGATACGCCATTATTTGTTGACCTTAAGACTTTCACAGTACTCCTTGCGGGAGCTCCTCGGGATTGCCAATGTAATTCGCCTTTTGACGAGGCATTTGGCTACCCTAAGAGAGTCATAGTTACTCCTGCCAGTTGCTCCCCGTTTTACCACAGTCACATCTACAAGCTTACTCTGGCCGTTCACCAGAAGCGATACGCCATTATTTGTTGACCTTAAGACTTTCACAGTACTCCTTCCGGGAGCTCATCGAGAATGCCGATGTTTTTCGCCTGTTGACGAGGCATTTTTCTACCTTAAGAGAGTCATTGTTACACCTGCCAAATGCTCGCCGTTAACCACAGCCACATTTTCAAGCTTCCTCTGGCCCAGTTCACCTGAAGCGGTACACCATTATTTGTCGGCTTTGAGACCTTCACTGTACTCCTGCCGGGAGCACCTCGAGTTTGCCGATGTATTTCGCCTATTGACGAGGCATTTGGCTACCTTAAGAGAGTCATAGTTACTCCTACCACTTGCACCCAGATTTATCACTGTCACATCCTCAAGCTTTCTCCGGCCAGTTCACCACAAGCGATACGCCATTATCTGTCGACATAAAGTGTTTCACAGTACTACTGCTGGCAGCTCCTCGGTTTGCAGATGTATTTCGCGTGTTGACGAGGCATTTGGCTACCTTAAGAGAGTCATAGTTACTCCTGCCACTTGCTCCCCGTTCTACCACAGTCACATCTACAAGCTTACTCTGGCCAGTTCACCAGAAGCGATACGCCATTATTTGTTGACCTTAAGACTTTCACAGTACTCCTTGCGGGAGCTCCTCGGGATTGCCAATGTAATTCGCCTTTTGACGAGGCATTTGGCTACTCTAAGAGAGTCATAGTTACTCCTGCCAGTTGCTCCCCGTTTTACCACAGTCACATCTACAAGCTTACTCTGGCCGTTCACCAGAAGCGATACGCCATTATTTGTTGACCTTAAGACTTTCACAGTACTCCTTCCGGGAGCTCATCGAGAATGCCGATGTTTTTCGCCTGTTGACGAGGCATTTTTCTACCTTAAGAGAGTCATTGTTACACCTGCCAAATGCTCGCCGTTAACCACAGCCACATTTTCAAGCTTCCTCTGGCCCAGTTCACCTGAAGCGGTACACCATTATTTGTCGGCTTTGAGACCTTCACTGTACTCCTGCCGGGAGGACCACGAGTTTGCCGATGTATTTCGCCTATTGACGAGGCATTTGGCTACCTTAAGAGAGTCATAGTTACTCCTACCACTTGCACCCAGATTTATCACTGTCACATCCTCAAGCTTTCTCCGGCCAGTTCACCACAAGCGCTACGCCATTATCTGTCGACATAAAGTGTTTCACAGTACTACTGCTGGCAGCTCCTCGGTTTGCAGATGTATTTCGCATGTTGACGAGGCATTTGGCTACCTTAAGAGAGTCATAGTTACTCCTGCCACTTGCTCCCCGTTCTACCACAGTCACATCTACAAGCTTACTCTGGCCAGTTCACCAGAAGCGATACGCCATTATTTGTTGACCTTAAGACTTTCACAGTACTCCTTGCGGGAGCTCCTCGGGATTGCCAATGTAATTCGCCTTTTGACGAGGCATTTGGCTACCCTAAGAGAGTCATAGTTACTCCTGCCAGTTGCTCCCCGTTTTACCACAGTCACATCTACAAGCTTACTCTGGCCGTTCACCAGAAGCGATACGCCATTATTTGTTGACCTTAAGACTTTCACAGTACTCCTTCCGGGAGCTCATCGAGAATGCCGATGTTTTTCGCCTGTTGACGAGGCATTTTTCTACCTTAAGAGAGTCATTGTTACACCTGCCAAATGCTCGCCGTTAACCACAGCCACATTTTCAAGCTTCCTCTGGCCCAGTTCACCTGAAGCGGTACACCATTATTTGTCGGCTTTGAGACCTTCACTGTACTCCTGCCGGGAGCACCTCGAGTTTGCCGATGTATTTCGCCTATTGACGAGGCATTTGGCTACCTTAAGAGAGTCATAGCTACTCCTACCACTTGCACCCAGATTTATCACTGTCACATCCTCAAGCTTTCTCCGGCCAGTTCACCACAAGCGATACGCCATTATCTGTCGACATAAAGTGTTTCACAGTACTACTGCTGGCAGCTCCTCGGTTTGCAGATGTATTTCGCGTGTTGACGAGGCATTTGGCTACCTTAAGAGAGTCATAGTTACTCCTGCCACTTGCTCCCCGTTCTACCACAGTCACATCTACAAGCTTACTCTGGCCAGTTCACCAGAAGCGATACGCCATTATTTGTTGACCTTAAGACTTTCACAGTACTCCTTGCGGGAGCTCCTCGGGATTGCCAATGTAATTCGCCTTTTGACGAGGCATTTGGCTACTCTAAGAGAGTCATAGTTACTCCTGCCAGTTGCTCCCCGTTTTACCACAGTCACATCTACAAGCTTACTCTGGCCGTTCACCAGAAGCGATACGCCATTATTTGTTGACCTTAAGACTTTCACAGTACTCCTTCCGGGAGCTCATCGAGAATGCCGATGTTTTTCGCCTGTTGACGAGGCATTTTTCTACCTTAAGAGAGTCATTGTTACACCTGCCAAATGCTCGCCGTTAACCACAGCCACATTTTCAAGCTTCCTCTGGCCCAGTTCACCTGAAGCGGTACACCATTATTTGTCGGCTTTGAGACCTTCACTGTACTCCTGCCGGGAGCACCTCGAGTTTGCCGATGTATTTCGCCTATTGACGAGGCATTTGGCTACCTTAAGAGAGTCATAGTTACTCCTACCACTTGCACCCAGATTTATCACTGTCACATCCTCAAGCTTTCTCCGGCCAGTTCACCACAAGCGATACGCCATTATCTGTCGACATAAAGTGTTTCACAGTACTACTGCTGGCAGCTCCTCGGTTTGCAGATGTATTTCGCGTGTTGACGAGGCATTTGGCTACCTTAAGAGAGTCATAGTTACTCCTGCCACTTGCTCCCCGTTCTACCACAGTCACATCTACAAGCTTACTCTGGCCAGTTCACCAGAAGCGATACGCCATTATTTGTTGACCTTAAGACTTTCACAGTACTCCTTGCGGGAGCTCCTCGGGATTGCCAATGTAATTCGCCTTTTGACGAGGCATTTGGCTACCCTAAGAGAGTCATAGTTACTCCTGCCAGTTGCTCCCCGTTTTACCACAGTCACATCTACAAGCTTACTCTGGCCGTTCACCAGAAGCGATACGCCATTATTTGTTGACCTTAAGACTTTCACAGTACTCCTTCCGGGAGCTCATCGAGAATGCCGATGTTTTTCGCCTGTTGACGAGGCATTTTTCTACCTTAAGAGAGTCATTGTTACACCTGCCAAATGCTCGCCGTTAACCACAGCCACATTTTCAAGCTTCCTCTGGCCCAGTTCACCTGAAGCGGTACACCATTATTTGTCGGCTTTGAGACCTTCACTGTACTCCTGCCGGGAGCACCTCGAGTTTGCCGATGTATTTCGCCTATTGACGAGGCATTTGGCTACCTTAAGAGAGTCATAGTTACTCCTACCACTTGCACCCAGATTTATCACTGTCACATCCTCAAGCTTTCTCCGGCCAGTTCACCACAAGCGATACGCCATTATCTGTCGACATAAAGTGTTTCACAGTACTACTGCTGGCAGCTCCTCGGTTTGCAGATGTATTTCGCGTGTTGACGAGGCATTTGGCTACCTTAAGAGAGTCATAGTTACTCCTGCCACTTGCTCCCCGTTCTACCACAGTCACATCTACAAGCTTACTCTGGCCAGTTCACCAGAAGCGATACGCCATTATTTGTTGACCTTAAGACTTTCACAGTACTCCTTGCGGGAGCTCCTCGGGATTGCCAATGTAATTCGCCTTTTGACGAGGCATTTGGCTACTCTAAGAGAGTCATAGTTACTCCTGCCAGTTGCTCCCCGTTCTACCACAGTCACATCTACAAGCTTACTCTGGCCAGTTCACCAGAAGCGATACGCCATTATTTGTTGACCTTAAGACTTTCACAGTACTCCTTGCGGGAGCTCCTCGGGATTGCCAATGTAATTCGCCTTTTGACGAGGCATTTGGCTACCCTAAAAGAGTCATAGTTACTCCTGCCAGTTGCTCCCCGTTTTACCACAGTCACATCTACAAGCTTACTCTGGCCGTTCACCAGAAGCGATACGCCATTATTTGTTGACCTTAAGACTTTCACAGTACTCCTTCCGGGAGCTCATCGAGAATGCCGATGTTTTTCGCCTGTTGACGAGGCATTTTTCTACCTTAAGAGAGTCATTGTTACACCTGCCAAATGCTCGCCGTTAACCACAGCCACATTTTCAAGCTTCCTCTGGCCCAGTTCACCTGAAGCGGTACACCATTATTTGTCGGCTTTGAGACCTTCACTGTACTCCTGCCGGGAGCACCTCGAGTTTGCCGATGTATTTCGCCTATTGACGAGGCATTTGGCTACCTTAAGAGAGTCATAGTTACTCCTACCACTTGCACCCAGATTTATCACTGTCACATCCTCAAGCTTTCTCCGGCCAGTTCACCACAAGCGATACGCCATTATCTGTCGACATAAAGTGTTTCACAGTACTACTGCTGGCAGCTCCTCGGTTTGCAGATGTATTTCGCGTGTTGACGAGGCATTTGGCTACCTTAAGAGAGTCATAGTTACTCCTGCCACTTGCTCCCCGTTCTACCACAGTCACATCTACAAGCTTACTCTGGCCAGTTCACCAGAAGCGATACGCCATTATTTGTTGACCTTAAGACTTTCACAGTACTCCTTGCGGGAGCTCCTCGGGATTGCCAATGTAATTCGCCTTTTGACGAGGCATTTGGCTACTCTAAGAGAGTCATAGTTACTCCTGCCAGTTGCTCCCCGTTTTACCACAGTCACATCTACAAGCTTACTCTGGCCGTTCACCAGAAGCGATACGCCATTATTTGTTGACCTTAAGACTTTCACAGTACTCCTTCCGAGAGCTCATCGAGAATGCCGATGTTTTTCGCCTGTTGACGAGGCATTTTTCTACCTTAAGAGAGTCATTGTTACACCTGCCAAATGCTCGCCGTTAACCACAGCCACATTTTCAAGCTTCCTCTGGCCCAGTTCACCTGAAGCGGTACACCATTATTTGTCGGCTTTGAGACCTTCACTGTACTCCTGCCGGGAGGACCTCGAGTTTGCCGATGTATTTCGCCTATTGACGAGGCATTTGGCTACCTTAAGAGAGTCATAGTTACTCCTACCACTTGCACCCAGATTTATCACTGTCACATCCTCAAGCTTTCTCCGGCCAGTTCACCACAAGCGCTACGCCATTATCTGTCGACATAAAGTGTTTCACAGTACTACTGCTGGCAGCTCCTCGGTTTGCAGATGTATTACGCATGTTGACGAGGCATTTGGCTACCTTAAGAGAGTCATAGTTACTCCTGCCACTTGCTCCCCGTTCTACCACAGTCACATCTACAAGCTTACTCTGGCCAGTTCACCAGAAGCGATACGCCATTATTTGTTGACCTTAAGACTTTCACAGTACTCCTTGCGGGAGCTCCTCGGGATTGCCAATGTAATTCGCCTTTTGACGAGGCATTTGGCTACCCTAAGAGAGTCATAGTTACTCCTGCCAGTTGCTCCCCGTTTTACCACAGTCACATCTACAAGCTTACTCTGGCCGTTCACCAGAAGCGATACGCCATTATTTGTTGACCTTAAGACTTTCACAGTACTCCTTCCGGGAGCTCATCGAGAACGCCGATGTTTTTCGCCTGTTGACGAGGCATTTTTCTACCTTAAGAGAGTCATTGTTACACCTGCCAAATGCTCGCCGTTAACCACAGCCACATTTTCAAGCTTCCTCTGGCCCAGTTCACCTGAAGCGGTACACCATTATTTGTCGGCTTTGAGACCTTCACTGTACTCCTGCCGGGAGCACCTCGAGTTTGCCGATGTATTTCGCCTATTGACGAGGCATTTGGCTACCTTAAGAGAGTCATAGCTACTCCTACCACTTGCACCCAGATTTATCACTGTCACATCCTCAAGCTTTCTCCGGCCAGTTCACCACAAGCGATACGCCATTATCTGTCGACATAAAGTGTTTCACAGTACTACTGCTGGCAGCTCCTCGGTTTGCAGATGTATTTCGCATGTTGACGAGGCATTTGGCTACCTTAAGAGAGTCATAGTTACTCCTACCACTTGCACCCAGATTTATCACTGTCACATCCTCAAGCTTTCTCCGGCCAGTTCACCACAAGCGATACGCCATTATCTGTCGACATAAAGTGTTTCACAGTACTACTGCTGGCAGCTCCTCGGTTTGCAGATGTATTTCGCGTGTTGACGAGGCATTTGGCTACCTTAAGAGAGTCATAGTTACTCCTGCCACTTGCTCCCCGTTCTACCACAGTCACATCTACAAGCTTACTCTGGCCAGTTCACCAGAAGCGATATGCCATTATTTGTTGACCTTAAGACTTTCACAGTACTCCTTGCGGGAGCTCCTCGGGATTGCCAATGTAATTCGCCTTTTGACGAGGCATTTGGCTACCCTAAGAGAGTCATAGTTACTCCTGCCAGTTGCTCCCCGTTTTACCACAGTCACATCTACAAGCTTACTCTGGCCGTTCACCAGAAGCGATACGCCATTATTTGTTGACCTTAAGACTTTCACAGTACTCCTTCCGGGAGCTCATCGAGAATGCCGATGTTTTTCGCCTGTTGACGAGGCATTTTTCTACCTTAAGAGAGTCATTGTTACACCTGCCAAATGCTCGCCGTTAACCACAGCCACATTTTCAAGCTTCCTCTGGCCCAGTTCACCTGAAGCGGTACACCATTATTTGTCGGCTTTGAGACCTTCACTGTACTCCTGCCGGGAGCACCTCGAGTTTGCCGATGTATTTCGCCTATTGACGAGGCATTTGGCTACCTTAAGAGAGTCATAGTTACTCCTACCACTTGCACCCAGATTTATCACTGTCACATCCTCAAGCTTTCTCCGGCCAGTTCACCACAAGCGATACGCCATTATCTGTCGACATAAAGTGTTTCACAGTACTACTGCTGGCAGCTCCTCGGTTTGCAGATGTATTTCGCGTGTTGACGAGGCATTTGGCTACCTTAAGAGAGTCATAGTTACTCCTGCCACTTGCTCCCCGTTCTACCACAGTCACATCTACAAGCTTACTCTGGCCAGTTCACCAGAAGCGATACGCCATTATTTGTTGACCTTAAGACTTTCACAGTACTCCTTGCGGGAGCTCCTCGGGATTGCCAATGTAATTCGCCTTTTGACGAGGCATTTGGCTACTCTAAGAGAGTCATAGTTACTCCTGCCAGTTGCTCCCCGTTTTACCACAGTCACATCTACAAGCTTACTCTGGCCGTTCACCAGAAGCGATACGCCATTATTTGTTGACCTTAAGACTTTCACAGTACTCCTTCCGGGAGCTCATCGAGAATGCCGATGTTTTTCGCCTGTTGACGAGGCATTTTTCTACCTTAAGAGAGTCATTGTTACACCTGCCAAATGCTCGCCGTTAACCACAGCCACATTTTCAAGCTTCCTCTGGCCCAGTTCACCTGAAGCGGTACACCATTATTTGTCGGCTTTGAGACCTTCACTGTACTCCTGCCGGGAGGACCTCGAGTTTGCCGATGTATTTCGCCTATTGACGAGGCATTTGGCTACCTTAAGAGAGTCATAGTTACTCCTACCACTTGCACCCAGATTTATCACTGTCACATCCTCAAGCTTTCTCCGGCCAGTTCACCACAAGCGCTACGCCATTATCTGTCGACATAAAGTGTTTCACAGTACTACTGCTGGCAGCTCCTCGGTTTGCAGATGTATTTCGCATGTTGACGAGGCATTTGGCTACCTTAAGAGAGTCATAGTTACTCCTGCCACTTGCTCCCCGTTCTACCACAGTCACATCTACAAGCTTACTCTGGCCAGTTCACCAGAAGCGATACGCCATTATTTGTTGACCTTAAGACTTTCACAGTACTCCTTGCGGGAGCTCCTCGGGATTGCCAATGTAATTCGCCTTTTGACGAGGCATTTGGCTACCCTAAGAGAGTCATAGTTACTCCTGCCAGTTGCTCCCCGTTTTACCACAGTCACATCTACAAGCTTACTCTGGCCGTTCACCAGAAGCGATACGCCATTATTTGTTGACCTTAAGACTTTCACAGTACTCCTTCCGGGAGCTCATCGAGAACGCCGATGTTTTTCGCCTGTTGACGAGGCATTTTTCTACCTTAAGAGAGTCATTGTTACACCTGCCAAATGCTCGCCGTTAACCACAGCCACATTTTCAAGCTTCCTCTGGCCCAGTTCACCTGAAGCGGTACACCATTATTTGTCGGCTTTGAGACCTTCACTGTACTCCTGCCGGGAGCACCTCGAGTTTGCCGATGTATTTCGCCTATTGACGAGGCATTTGGCTACCTTAAGAGAGTCATAGCTACTCCTACCACTTGCACCCAGATTTATCACTGTCACATCCTCAAGCTTTCTCCGGCCAGTTCACCACAAGCGATAGGCCATTATCTGTCGACATAAAGTGTTTCACAGTACTACTGCTGGCAGCTCCTCGGTTTGCAGATGTATTTCGCATGTTGACGAGGCATTTGGCTACCTTAAGAGAGTCATAGTTACTCCTACCACTTGCACCCAGATTTATCACTGTCACATCCTCAAGCTTTCTCCGGCCAGTTCACCACAAGCGATACGCCATTATCTGTCGACATAAAGTGTTTCACAGTACTACTGCTGGCAGCTCCTCGGTTTGCAGATGTATTTCGCGTGTTGACGAGGCATTTGGCTACCTTAAGAGAGTCATAGTTACTCCTGCCACTTGCTCCCCGTTCTACCACAGTCACATCTACAAGCTTACTCTGGCCAGTTCACCAGAAGCGATACGCCATTATTTGTTGACCTTAAGACTTTCACAGTACTCCTTGCGGGAGCTCCTCGGGATTGCCAATGTAATTCGCCTTTTGACGAGGCATTTGGCTACCCTAAGAGAGTCATAGTTACTCCTGCCAGTTGCTCCCCGTTTTACCACAGTCACATCTACAAGCTTACTCTGGCCGTTCACCAGAAGCGATACGCCATTATTTGTTGACCTTAAGACTTTCACAGTACTCCTTCCGGGAGCTCATCGAGAATGCCGATGTTTTTCGCCTGTTGACGAGGCATTTTTCTACCTTAAGAGAGTCATTGTTACACCTGCCAAATGCTCGCCGTTAACCACAGCCACATTTTCAAGCTTCCTCTGGCCCAGTTCACCTGAAGCGGTACACCATTATTTGTCGGCTTTGAGACCTTCACTGTACTCCTGCCGGGAGCACCTCGAGTTTGCCGATGTATTTCGCCTATTGACGAGGCATTTGGCTACCTTAAGAGAGTCATAGTTACTCCTACCACTTGCACCCAGATTTATCACTGTCACATCCTCAAGCTTTCTCCGGCCAGTTCACCACAAGCGATACGCCATTATCTGTCGACATAAAGTGTTTCACAGTACTACTGCTGGCAGCTCCTCGGTTTGCAGATGTATTTCGCGTGTTGACGAGGCATTTGGCTACCTTAAGAGAGTCATAGTTACTCCTGCCACTTGCTCCCCGTTCTACCACAGTCACATCTACAAGCTTACTCTGGCCAGTTCACCAGAAGCGATACGCCATTATTTGTTGACCTTAAGACTTTCACAGTACTCCTTGCGGGAGCTCCTCGGGATTGCCAATGTAATTCGCCTTTTGACGAGGCATTTGGCTACTCTAAGAGAGTCATAGTTACTCCTGCCAGTTGCTCCCCGTTTTACCACAGTCACATCTACAAGCTTACTCTGGCCGTTCACCAGAAGCGATACGCCATTATTTGTTGACCTTAAGACTTTCACAGTACTCCTTCCGGGAGCTCATCGAGAATGCCGATGTTTTTCGCCTGTTGACGAGGCATTTTTCTACCTTAAGAGAGTCATTGTTACACCTGCCAAATGCTCGCCGTTAACCACAGCCACATTTTCAAGCTTCCTCTGGCCCAGTTCACCTGAAGCGGTACACCATTATTTGTCGGCTTTGAGACCTTCACTGTACTCCTGCCGGGAGGACCACGAGTTTGCCGATGTATTTCGCCTATTGACGAGGCATTTGGCTACCTTAAGAGAGTCATAGTTACTCCTACCACTTGCACCCAGATTTATCACTGTCACATCCTCAAGCTTTCTCCGGCCAGTTCACCACAAGCGCTACGCCATTATCTGTCGACATAAAGTGTTTCACAGTACTACTGCTGGCAGCTCCTCGGTTTGCAGATGTATTTCGCATGTTGACGAGGCATTTGGCTACCTTAAGAGAGTCATAGTTACTCCTGCCACTTGCTCCCCGTTCTACCACAGTCACATCTACAAGCTTACTCTGGCCAGTTCACCAGAAGCGATACGCCATTATTTGTTGACCTTAAGACTTTCACAGTACTCCTTGCGGGAGCTCCTCGGGATTGCCAATGTAATTCGCCTTTTGACGAGGCATTTGGCTACCCTAAGAGAGTCATAGTTACTCCTGCCAGTTGCTCCCCGTTTTACCACAGTCACATCTACAAGCTTACTCTGGCCGTTCACCAGAAGCGATACGCCATTATTTGTTGACCTTAAGACTTTCACAGTACTCCTTCCGGGAGCTCATCGAGAATGCCGATGTTTTTCGCCTGTTGACGAGGCATTTTTCTACCTTAAGAGAGTCATTGTTACACCTGCCAAATGCTCGCCGTTAACCACAGCCACATTTTCAAGCTTCCTCTGGCCCAGTTCACCTGAAGCGGTACACCATTATTTGTCGGCTTTGAGACCTTCACTGTACTCCTGCCGGGAGCACCTCGAGTTTGCCGATGTATTTCGCCTATTGACGAGGCATTTGGCTACCTTAAGAGAGTCATAGCTACTCCTACCACTTGCACCCAGATTTATCACTGTCACATCCTCAAGCTTTCTCCGGCCAGTTCACCACAAGCGATACGCCATTATCTGTCGACATAAAGTGTTTCACAGTACTACTGCTGGCAGCTCCTCGGTTTGCAGATGTATTTCGCGTGTTGACGAGGCATTTGGCTACCTTAAGAGAGTCATAGTTACTCCTGCCACTTGCTCCCCGTTCTACCACAGTCACATCTACAAGCTTACTCTGGCCAGTTCACCAGAAGCGATACGCCATTATTTGTTGACCTTAAGACTTTCACAGTACTCCTTGCGGGAGCTCCTCGGGATTGCCAATGTAATTCGCCTTTTGACGAGGCATTTGGCTACTCTAAGAGAGTCATAGTTACTCCTGCCAGTTGCTCCCCGTTTTACCACAGTCACATCTACAAGCTTACTCTGGCCGTTCACCAGAAGCGATACGCCATTATTTGTTGACCTTAAGACTTTCACAGTACTCCTTCCGGGAGCTCATCGAGAATGCCGATGTTTTTCGCCTGTTGACGAGGCATTTTTCTACCTTAAGAGAGTCATTGTTACACCTGCCAAATGCTCGCCGTTAACCACAGCCACATTTTCAAGCTTCCTCTGGCCCAGTTCACCTGAAGCGGTACACCATTATTTGTCGGCTTTGAGACCTTCACTGTACTCCTGCCGGGAGGACCTCGAGTTTGCCGATGTATTTCGCCTATTGACGAGGCATTTGGCTACCTTAAGAGAGTCATAGTTACTCCTACCACTTGCACCCAGATTTATCACTGTCACATCCTCAAGCTTTCTCCGGCCAGTTCACCACAAGCGCTACGCCATTATCTGTCGACATAAAGTGTTTCACAGTACTACTGCTGGCAGCTCCTCGGTTTGCAGATGTATTTCGCATGTTGACGAGGCATTTGGCTACCTTAAGAGAGTCATAGTTACTCCTGCCACTTGCTCCCCGTTCTACCACAGTCACATCTACAAGCTTACTCTGGCCAGTTCACCAGAAGCGATACGCCATTATTTGTTGACCTTAAGACTTTCACAGTACTCCTTGCGGGAGCTCCTCGGGATTGCCAATGTAATTCGCCTTTTGACGAGGCATTTGGCTACCCTAAGAGAGTCATAGTTACTCCTGCCAGTTGCTCCCCGTTTTACCACAGTCACATCTACAAGCTTACTCTGGCCGTTCACCAGAAGCGATACGCCATTATTTGTTGACCTTAAGACTTTCACAGTACTCCTTCCGGGAGCTCATCGAGAATGCCGATGTTTTTCGCCTGTTGACGAGGCATTTTTCTACCTTAAGAGAGTCATTGTTACACCTGCCAAATGCTCGCCGTTAACCACAGCCACATTTTCAAGCTTCCTCTGGCCCAGTTCACCTGAAGCGGTACACCATTATTTGTCGGCTTTGAGACCTTCACTGTACTCCTGCCGGGAGCACCTCGAGTTTGCCGATGTATTTCGCCTATTGACGAGGCATTTGGCTACCTTAAGAGAGTCATAGCTACTCCTACCACTTGCACCCAGATTTATCACTGTCACATCCTCAAGCTTTCTCCGGCCAGTTCACCACAAGCGATACGCCATTATCTGTCGACATAAAGTGTTTCACAGTACTACTGCTGGCAGCTCCTCGGTTTGCAGATGTATTTCGCATGTTGACGAGGCATTTGGCTACCTTAAGAGAGTCATAGGTACTCCTACCACTTGCACCCAGATTTATCACTGTCACATCCTCAAGCTTTCTCCGGCCAGTTCACCACAAGCGATACGCCATTATCTGTCGACATAAAGTGTTTCACAGTACTACTGCTGGCAGCTCCTCGGTTTGCAGATGTATTTCGCGTGTTGACGAGGCATTTGGCTACCTTAAGAGAGTCATAGTTACTCCTGCCACTTGCTCCCCGTTCTACCACAGTCACATCTACAAGCTTACTCTGGCCAGTTCACCAGAAGCGATACGCCATTATTTGTTGACCTTAAGACTTTCACAGTACTCCTTGCGGGAGCTCCTCGGGATTGCCAATGTAATTCGCCTTTTGACGAGGCATTTGGCTACCCTAAGAGAGTCATAGTTACTCCTGCCAGTTGCTCCCCGTTTTACCACAGTCACATCTACAAGCTTACTCTGGCCGTTCACCAGAAGCGATACGCCATTATTTGTTGACCTTAAGACTTTCACAGTACTCCTTCCGGGAGCTCATCGAGAATGCCGATGTTTTTCGCCTGTTGACGAGGCATTTTTCTACCTTAAGAGAGTCATTGTTACACCTGCCAAATGCTCGCCGTTAACCACAGCCACATTTTCAAGCTTCCTCTGGCCCAGTTCACCTGAAGCGGTACACCATTATTTGTCGGCTTTGAGACCTTCACTGTACTCCTGCCGGGAGCACTCGAGTTTGCCGATGTATTTCGCCTATTGACGAGGCATTTGGCTACCTTAAGAGAGTCATAGTTACTCCTACCACTTGCACCCAGATTTATCACTGTCACATCCTCAAGCTTTCTCCGGCCAGTTCACCACAAGCGATACGCCATTATCTGTCGACATAAAGTGTTTCACAGTACTACTGCTGGCAGCTCCTCGGTTTGCAGATGTATTTCGCGTGTTGACGAGGCATTTGGCTACCTTAAGAGAGTCATAGTTACTCCTGCCACTTGCTCCCCGTTCTACCACAGTCACATCTACAAGCTTACTCTGGCCAGTTCACCAGAAGCGATACGCCATTATTTGTTGACCTTAAGACTTTCACAGTACTCCTTGCGGGAGCTCCTCGGGATTGCCAATGTAATTCGCCTTTTGACGAGGCATTTGGCTACTCTAAGAGAGTCATAGTTACTCCTGCCAGTTGCTCCCCGTTTTACCACAGTCACATCTACAAGCTTACTCTGGCCGTTCACCAGAAGCGATACGCCATTATTTGTTGACCTTAAGACTTTCACAGTACTCCTTCCGGGAGCTCATCGAGAATGCCGATGTTTTTCGCCTGTTGACGAGGCATTTTTCTACCTTAAGAGAGTCATTGTTACACCTGCCAAATGCTCGCCGTTAACCACAGCCACATTTTCAAGCTTCCTCTGGCCCAGTTCACCTGAAGCGGTACACCATTATTTGTCGGCTTTGAGACCTTCACTGTACTCCTGCCGGGAGCACCTCGAGTTTGCCGATGTATTTCGCCTATTGACGAGGCATTTGGCTACCTTAAGAGAGTCATAGTTACTCCTACCACTTGCACCCAGATTTATCACTGTCACATCCTCAAGCTTTCTCCGGCCAGTTCACCACAAGCGATACGCCATTACCTGTCGACATAAAGTGTTTCACAGTACTACTGCTGGCAGCTCCTCGGTTTGCAGATGTATTTCGCATGTTGACGAGGCATTTGGCTACCTTAAGAGAGTCATAGTTACTCCTGCCACTTGCTCCCCGTTCTACCACAGTCACATCTACAAGCTTACTCTGGCCAGTTCACCAGAAGCGATACGCCATTATTTGTTGACCTTAAGACTTTCACAGTACTCCTTGCGGGAGCTCCTCGGGATTGCCAATGTAATTCGCCTTTTGACGAGGCATTTGGCTACCCTAAGAGAGTCATAGTTACTCCTGCCAGTTGCTCCCCGTTTTACCACAGTCACATCTACAAGCTTACTCTGGCCGTTCACCAGAAGCGATACGCCATTATTTGTTGACCTTAAGACTTTCACAGTACTCCTTCCGGGAGCTCATCGAGAATGCCGATGTTTTTCGCCTGTTGACGAGGCATTTTTCTACCTTAAGAGAGTCATTGTTACACCTGCCAAATGCTCGCCGTTAACCACAGCCACATTTTCAAGCTTCCTCTGGCCCAGTTCACCTGAAGCGGTACACCATTATTTGTCGGCTTTGAGACCTTCACTGTACTCCTGCCGGGAGCACCTCGAGTTTGCCGATGTATTTCGCCTATTGACGAGGCATTTGGCTACCTTAAGAGAGTCATAGCTACTCCTACCACTTGCACCCAGATTTATCACTGTCACATCCTCAAGCTTTCTCCGGCCAGTTCACCACAAGCGATACGCCATTATCTGTCGACATAAAGTGTTTCACAGTACTACTGCTGGCAGCTCCTCGGTTTGCAGATGTATTTCGCATGTTGACGAGGCATTTGGCTACCTTAAGAGAGTCATAGTTACTCCTACCACTTGCACCCAGATTTATCACTGTCACATCCTCAAGCTTTCTCCGGCCAGTTCACCACAAGCGATACGCCATTATCTGTCGACATAAAGTGTTTCACAGTACTACTGCTGGCAGCTCCTCGGTTTGCAGATGTATTTCGCGTGGTGACGAGGCATTTGGCTACCTTAAGAGAGTCATAGTTACTCCTGCCACTTGCTCCCCGTTCTACCACAGTCACATCTACAAGCTTACTCTGGCCAGTTCACCAGAAGCGATACGCCATTATTTGTTGACCTTAAGACTTTCACAGTACTCCTTGCGGGAGCTCCTCGGGATTGCCAATGTAATTCGCCTTTTGACGAGGCATTTGGCTACCCTAAGAGAGTCATAGTTACTCCTGCCAGTTGCTCCCCGTTTTACCACAGTCACATCTACAAGCTTACTCTGGCCGTTCACCAGAAGCGATACGCCATTATTTGTTGACCTTAAGACTTTCACAGTACTCCTTCCGGGAGCTCATCGAGAATGCCGATGTTTTTCGCCTGTTGACGAGGCATTTTTCTACCTTAAGAGAGTCATTGTTACACCTGCCAAATGCTCGCCGTTAACCACAGCCACATTTTCAAGCTTCCTCTGGCCCAGTTCACCTGAAGCGGTACACCATTATTTGTCGGCATTGAGACCTTCACTGTACTCCTGCCGGGAGCACCTCGAGTTTGCCGATGTATTTCGCCTATTGACGAGGCATTTGGCTACCTTAAGAGAGTCATAGTTACTCCTACCACTTGCACCCAGATTTATCACTGTCACATCCTCAAGCTTTCTCCGGCCAGTTCACCACAAGCGATACGCCATTATCTGTCGACATAAAGTGTTTCACAGTACTACTGCTGGCAGCTCCTCGGTTTGCAGATGTATTTCGCGTGTTGACGAGGCATTTGGCTACCTTAAGAGAGTCATAGTTACTCCTGCCACTTGCTCCCCGTTCTACCACAGTCACATCTACAAGCTTACTCTGGCCAGTTCACCAGAAGCGATACGCCATTATTTGTTGACCTTAAGACTTTCACAGTACTCCTTGCGGGAGCTCCTCGGGATTGCCAATGTAATTCGCCTTTTGACGAGGCATTTGGCTACCCTAAGAGAGTCATAGTTACTCCTGCCAGTTGCTCCCCGTTTTACCACAGTCACATCTACAAGCTTACTCTGGCCGTTCACCAGAAGCGATACGCCATTATTTGTTGACCTTAAGACTTTCACAGTACTCCTTCCGGGAGCTCATCGAGAATGCCGATGTTTTTCGCCTGTTGACGAGGCATTTTTCTACCTTAAGAGAGTCATTGTTACACCTGCCAAATGCTCGCCGTTAACCACAGCCACATTTTCAAGCTTCCTCTGGCCCAGGTCACCTGAAGCGGTACACCATTATTTGTCGGCTTTGAGACCTTCACTGTACTCCTGCCGGCAGCACCTCGAGTTTGCCGATGTATTTCGCCTATTGACGAGGCATTTGGCTACCTTAAGAGAGTCATAGCTACTCCTACCACTTGCACCCAGATTTATCACTGTCACATCCTCAAGCTTTCTCCGGCCAGTTCACCACAAGCGATACGCCATTATCTGTCGACATAAAGTGTTTCACAGTACAACTGCTGGCAGCTCCTCGGTTTGCAGATGTATTTCGCATGTTGACGAGGCATTTGGCTACCTTAAGAGAGTCATAGTTACTCCTACCACTTGCACCCAGATTTATCACTGTCACATCCTCAAGCTTTCTCCGGCCAGTTCACCACAAGCGATACGCCATTATCTGTCGACATAAAGTGTTTCACAGTACTACTGCTGGCAGCTCCTCGGTTTGCAGATGTATTTCGCGTGGTGACGAGGCATTTGGCTACCTTAAGAGAGTCATAGTTACTCCTGCCACTTGCTCCCCGTTCTACCACAGTCACATCTACAAGCTTACTCTGGCCAGTTCACCAGAAGCGATACGCCATTATTTGTTGACCTTAAGACTTTCACAGTACTCCTTGCGGGAGCTCCTCGGGATTGCCAATGTAATTCGCCTTTTGACGAGGCATTTGGCTACCCTAAGAGAGTCATAGTTACTCCTGCCAGTTGCTCCCCGTTTTACCACAGTCACATCTACAAGCTTACTCTGGCCGTTCACCAGAAGCGATACGCCATTATTTGTTGACCTTAAGACTTTCACAGTACTCCTTCCGGGAGCTCATCGAGAATGCCGATGTTTTTCGCCTGTTGACGAGGCATTTTTCTACCTTAAGAGAGTCATTGTTACACCTGCCAAATGCTCGCCGTTAACCACAGCCACATTTTCAAGCTTCCTCTGGCCCAGTTCACCTGAAGCGGTACACCATTATTTGTCGGCTTTGAGACCTTCACTGTACTCCTGCCGGGAGCACCTCGAGTTTGCCGATGTATTTCGCCTATTGACGAGGCATTTGGCTACCTTAAGAGAGTCATAGTTACTCCTACCACTTGCACCCAGATTTATCACTGTCACATCCTCAAGCTTTCTCCGGCCAGTTCACCACAAGCGATACGCCATTATCTGTCGGCATAAAGTGTTTCACAGTACTACTGCTGGCAGCTCCTCGGTTTGCAGATGTATTTCGCGTGTTGACGAGGCATTTGGCTACCTTAAGAGAGTCATAGTTACTCCTGCCACTTGCTCCCCGTTCTACCACAGTCACATCTACAAGCTTACTCTGGCCAGTTCACCAGAAGCGATACGCCATTATTTGTTGACCTTAAGACTTTCACAGTACTCCTTGCGGGAGCTCCTCGGGATTGCCAATGTAATTCGCCTTTTGACGAGGCATTTGGCTACTCTAAGAGAGTCATAGTTACTCCTGCCAGTTGCTCCCCGTTTTACCACAGTCACATCTACAAGCTTACTCTGGCCGTTCACCAGAAGCGATACGCCATTATTTGTTGACCTTAAGACTTTCACAGTACTCCTTCCGGGAGCTCATCGAGAATGCCGATGTTTTTCGCCTGTTGACGAGGCATTTTTCTACCTTAAGAGAGTCATTGTTACACCTGCCAAATGCTCGCCGTTAACCACAGCCACATTTTCAAGCTTCCTCTGGCCCAGTTCACCTGAAGCGGTACACCATTATTTGTCGGCTTTGAGACCTTCACTGTACTCCTGCCGGGAGCACCTCGAGTTTGCCGATGTATTTCGCCTATTGACGAGGCATTTGGCTACCTTAAGAGAGTCATAGTTACTCCTACCACTTGCACCCAGATTTATCACTGTCACATCCTCAAGCTTTCTCCGGCCAGTTCACCACAAGCGATACGCCATTATCTGTCGACATAAAGTGTTTCACAGTACTACTGCTGGCAGCTCCTCGGTTTGCAGATGTATTTCGCGTGTTGACGAGGCATTTGGCTACCTTAAGAGAGTCATAGTTACTCCTGCCACTTGCTCCCCGTTCTACCACAGTCACATCTACAAGCTTACTCTGGCCAGTTCACCAGAAGCGATACGCCATTATTTGTTGACCTTAAGACTTTCACAGTACTCCTTGCGGGAGCTCCTCGGGATTGCCAATGTAATTCGCCTTTTGACGAGGCATTTGGCTACTCTAAGAGAGTCATAGTTACTCCTGCCAGTTGCTCCCCGTTTTACCACAGTCACATCTACAAGCTTACTCTGGCCGTTCACCAGAAGCGATACGCCATTATTTGTTGACCTTAAGACTTTCACAGTACTCCTTCCGGGAGCTCATCGAGAATGCCGATGTTTTTCGCCTGTTGACGAGGCATTTTTCTACCTTAAGAGGGTCATTGTTACACCTGCCAAATGCTCGCCGTTAACCACAGCCACATTTTCAAGCTTCCTCTGGCCCAGTTCACCTGAAGCGGTACACCATTATTTGTCGGCTTTGAGACCTTCACTGTACTCCTGCCGGGAGCACCTCGAGTTTGCCGATGTATTTCGCCTATTGACGAGGCATTTGGCTACCTTAAGAGAGTCATAGTTACTCCTACCACTTGCACCCAGATTTATCACTGTCACATCCTCAAGCTTTCTCCGGCCAGTTCACCACAAGCGATACGCCATTATCTGTCGACATAAAGTGTTTCACAGTACTACTGCTGGCAGCTCCTCGGTTTGCAGATGTATTTCGCGTGTTGACGAGGCATTTGGCTACCTTAAGAGAGTCATAGTTACTCCTGCCACTTGCTCCCCGTTCTACCACAGTCACATCTACAAGCTTACTCTGGCCAGTTCACCAGAAGCGATACGCCATTATTTGTTGACCTTAAGACTTTCACAGTACTCCTTGCGGGAGTTCCTCGGGATTGCCAATGTAATTCGCCTTTTGACGAGGCATTTGGCTACTCTAAGAGAGTCATAGTTACTCCTGCCAGTTGCTCCCCGTTTTACCACAGTCACATCTACAAGCTTACTCTGGCCGTTCACCAGAAGCGATACGCCATTATTTGTTGACCTTAAGACTTTCACAGTACTCCTTCCGGGAGCTCATCGAGAATGCCGATGTTTTTCGCCTGTTGACGAGGCATTTTTCTACCTTAAGAGAGTCATTGTTACACCTGCCAAATGCTCGCCGTTAACCACAGCCACATTTTCAAGCTTCCTCTGGCCCAGTTCACCTGAAGCGGTACACCATTATTTGTCGGCTTTGAGACCTTCACTGTACTCCTGCCGGGAGCACCTCGAGTTTGCCGATGTATTTCGCCTATTGACGAGGCATTTGGCTACCTTAAGAGAGTCATAGTTACTCCTACCACTTGCACCCAGATTTATCACTGTCACATCCTCAAGCTTTCTCCGGCCAGTTCACCACAAGCGATACGCCATTATCTGTCGACATAAAGTGTTTCACAGTACTACTGCTGGCAGCTCCTCGGTTTGCAGATGTATTTCGCGTGTTGACGAGGCATTTGGCTACCTTAAGAGAGTCATAGTTACTCCTGCCACTTGCTCCCCGTTCTACCACAGTCACATCTACAAGCTTACTCTGGCCAGTTCACCAGAAGCGATACGCCATTATTTGTTGACCTTAAGACTTTCACAGTACTCCTTGCGGGAGCTCCTCGGGATTGCCAATGTAATTCGCCTTTTGACGAGGCATTTGGCTACTCTAAGAGAGTCATAGTTACTCCTGCCAGTTGCTCCCCGTTTTACCACAGTCACATCTACAAGCTTACTCTGGCCGTTCACCAGAAGCGATACGCCATTATTTGTTGACCTTAAGACTTTCACAGTACTCCTTCCGGGAGCTCATCGAGAATGCCGATGTTTTTCGCCTGTTGACGAGGCATTTTTCTACCTTAAGAGGGTCATTGTTACACCTGCCAAATGCTCGCCGTTAACCACAGCCACATTTTCAAGCTTCCTCTGGCCCAGTTCACCTGAAGCGGTACACCATTATTTGTCGGCTTTGAGACCTTCACTGTACTCCTGCCGGGAGCACCTCGAGTTTGCCGATGTATTTCGCCTATTGACGAGGCATTTGGCTACCTTAAGAGAGTCATAGTTACTCCTACCACTTGCACCCAGATTTATCACTGTCACATCCTCAAGCTTTCTCCGGCCAGTTCACCACAAGCGATACGCCATTATCTGTCGACATAAAGTGTTTCACAGTACTACTGCTGGCAGCTCCTCGGTTTGCAGATGTATTTCGCGTGTTGACGAGGCATTTGGCTACCTTAAGAGAGTCATAGTTACTCCTGCCACTTGCTCCCCGTTCTACCACAGTCACATCTACAAGCTTACTCTGGCCAGTTCACCAGAAGCGATACGCCATTATTTGTTGACCTTAAGACTTTCACAGTACTCCTTGCGGGAGCTCCTCGGGATTGCCAATGTAATTCGCCTTTTGACGAGGCATTTGGCTACTCTAAGAGAGTCATAGTTACTCCTGCCAGTTGCTCCCCGTTTTACCACAGTCACATCTACAAGCTTACTCTGGCCGTTCACCAGAAGCGATACGCCATTATTTGTTGACCTTAAGACTTTCACAGTACTCCTTCCGGGAGCTCATCGAGAATGCCGATGTTTTTCGCCTGTTGACGAGGCATTTTTCTACCTTAAGAGAGTCATTGTTACACCTGCCAAATGCTCGCCGTTAACCACAGCCACATTTTCAAGCTTCCTCTGGCCCAGTTCACCTGAAGCGGTACACCATTATTTGTCGGCTTTGAGACCTTCACTGTACTCCTGCCGGGAGCACCTCGAGTTTGCCGATGTATTTCGCCTATTGACGAGGCATTTGGCTACCTTAAGAGAGTCATAGTTACTCCTACCACTTGCACCCAGATTTATCACTGTCACATCCTCAAGCTTTCTCCGGCCAGTTCACCACAAGCGATACGCCATTATCTGTCGACATAAAGTGTTTCACAGTACTACTGCTGGCAGCTCCTCGGTTTGCAGATGTATTTCGCGTGTTGACGAGGCATTTGGCTACCTTAAGAGAGTCATAGTTACTCCTGCCACTTGCTCCCCGTTCTACCACAGTCACATCTACAAGCTTACTCTGGCCAGTTCACCAGAAGCGATAAGCCATTATTTGTTGACCTTAAGACTTTCACAGTACTCCTTGCGGGACCTCCTCGGGATTGCCAATGTAATTCGCCTTTTGACGAGGCATTTGGCTACTCTAAGAGAGTCATAGTTACTCCTGCCAGTTGCTCCCCGTTTTACCACAGTCACATCTACAAGCTTACTCTGGCCGTTCACCAGAAGCGATACGCCATTATTTGTTGACCTTAAGACTTTCACAGTACTCCTTCCGGGAGCTCATCGAGAATGCCGATGTTTTTCGCCTGTTGACGAGGCATTTTTCTACCTTAAGAGGGTCATTGTTACACCTGCCAAATGCTCGCCGTTAACCACAGCCACATTTTCAAGCTTCCTCTGGCCCAGTTCACCTGAAGCGGTACACCATTATTTGTCGGCTTTGAGACCTTCACTGTACTCCTGCCGGGAGCACCTCGAGTTTGCCGATGTATTTCGCCTATTGACGAGGCATTTGGCTACCTTAAGAGAGTCATAGTTACTCCTACCACTTGCACCCAGATTTATCACTGTCACATCCTCAAGCTTTCTCCGGCCAGTTCACCACAAGCGATACGCCATTATCTGTCGACATAAAGTGTTTCACAGTACTACTGCTGGCAGCTCCTCGGTTTGCAGATGTATTTCGCGTGTTGACGAGGCATTTGGCTACCTTAAGAGAGTCATAGTTACTCCTGCCACTTGCTCCCCGTTCTACCACAGTCACATCTACAAGCTTACTCTGGCCAGTTCACCAGAAGCGATACGCCATTATTTGTTGACCTTAAGACTTTCACAGTACTCCTTGCGGGAGCTCCTCGGGATTGCCAATGTAATTCGCCTTTTGACGAGGCATTTGGCTACCCTAAGAGAGTCATAGTTACTCCTGCCAGTTGCTCCCCGTTTTACCACAGTCACATCTACAAGCTTACTCTGGCCGTTCACCAGAAGCGATACGCCATTATTTGTTGACCTTAAGACTTTCACAGTACTCCTTCCGGGAGCTCATCGAGAATGCCGATGTTTTTCGCCTGTTGACGAGGCATTTTTCTACCTTAAGAGAGTCATTGTTACACCTGCCAAATGCTCGCCGTTAACCACAGCCACATTTTCAAGTTTCCTCTGGCCCAGTTCACCTGAAGCGGTACACCATTATTTGTCGGCTTTGAGACCTTCACTGTACTCCTGCCGGGAGCACCTCGAGTTTGCCGATGTATTTCGCCTATTGACGAGGCATTTGGCTACCTTAAGAGAGTCATAGCTACTCCTACCACTTGCACCCAGATTTATCACTGTCACATCCTCAAGCTTTCTCCGGCCAGTTCACCACAAGCGATACGCCATTATCTGTCGACATAAAGTGTTTCACAGTACTACTGCTGGCAGCTCCTCGGTTTGCAGATGTATTTCGCATGTTGACGAGGCATTTGGCTACCTTAAGAGAGTCATAGTTACTCCTACCACTTGCACCCAGATTTATCACTGTCACATCCTCAAGCTTTCTCCGGCCAGTTCACCACAAGCGATACGCCATTATCTGTCGACATAAAGTGTTTCACAGTACTACTGCTGGCAGCTCCTCGGTTTGCAGATGTATTTCGCGTGTTGACGAGGCATTTGGCTACCTTAAGAGAGTCATAGTTACTCCTGCCACTTGCTCCCCGTTCTACCACAGTCACATCTACAAGCTTACTCTGGCCAGTTCACCAGAAGCGATACGCCATTATTTGTTGACCTTAAGACTTTCACAGTACTCCTTGCGGGAGCTCCTCGGGATTGCCAATGTAATTCGCCTTTTGACGAGGCATTTGGCTACCCTAAGAGAGTCATAGTTACTCCTGCCAGTTGCTCCCCGTTTTACCACAGTCACATCTACAAGCTTACTCTGGCCGTTCACCAGAAGCGATACGCCATTATTTGTTGACCTTAAGACTTTCACAGTACTCCTTCCGGGAGCTCATCGAGAATGCCGATGTTTTTCGCCTGTTGACGAGGCATTTTTCTACCTTAAGAGAGTCATTGTTACACCTGCCAAATGCTCGCCGTTAACCACAGCCACATTTTCAAGCTTCCTCTGGCCCAGTTCACCTGAAGCGGTACACCATTATTTGTCGGCTTTGAGACCTTCACTGTACTCCTGCCGGGAGCACCTCGAGTTTGCCGATGTATTTCGCCTATTGACGAGGCATTTGGCTACCTTAAGAGAGTCATAGTTACTCCTACCACTTGCACCCAGATTTATCACTGTCACATCCTCAAGCTTTCTCCGGCCAGTTCACCACAAGCGATACGCCATTATCTGTCGACATAAAGTGTTTCACAGTACTACTGCTGGCAGCTCCTCGGTTTGCAGATGTATTTCGCGTGTTGACGAGGCATTTGGCTACCTTAAGAGAGTCATAGTTACTCCTGCCACTTGCTCCCCGTTCTACCACAGTCACATCTACAAGCTTACTCTGGCCAGTTCACCAGAAGCGATACGCCATTATTTGTTGACCTTAAGACTTTCACAGTACTCCTTGCGGGAGCTCCTCGGGATTGCCAATGTAATTCGCCTTTTGACGAGGCATTTGGCTACTCTAAGAGAGTCATAGTTACTCCTGCCAGTTGCTCCCCGTTTTACCACAGTCACATCTACAAGCTTACTCTGGCCGTTCACCAGAAGCGATACGCCATTATTTGTTGACCTTAAGACTTTCACAGTACTCCTTCCGGGAGCTCATCGAGAATGCCGATGTTTTTCGCCTGTTGACGAGGCATTTTTCTACCTTAAGAGAGTCATTGTTACACCTGCCAAATGCTCGCCGTTAACCACAGCCACATTTTCAAGCTTCCTCTGGCCCAGTTCACCTGAAGCGGTACACCATTATTTGTCGGCTTTGAGACCTTCACTGTACTCCTGCCGGGAGCACCTCGAGTTTGCCGATGTATTTCGCCTATTGACGAGGCATTTGGCTACCTTAAGAGAGTCATAGTTACTCCTACCACTTGCACCCAGATTTATCACTGTCACATCCTCAAGCTTTCTCCGGCCAGTTCACCACAAGCGATACGCCATTATCTGTCGACATAAAGTGTTTCACAGTACTACTGCTGGCAGCTCCTCGGTTTGCAGATGTATTTCGCGTGTTGACGAGGCATTTGGCTACCTTAAGAGAGTCATAGTTACTCCTGCCACTTGCTCCCCGTTCTACCACAGTCACATCTACAAGCTTACTCTGGCCAGTTCACCAGAAGCGATACGCCATTATTTGTTGACCTTAAGACTTTCACAGTACTCCTTGCGGGAGCTCCTCGGGATTGCCAATGTAATTCGCCTTTTGACGAGGCATTTGGCTACTCTAAGAGAGTCATAGTTACTCCTGCCAGTTGCTCCCCGTTTTACCACAGTCACATCTACAAGCTTACTCTGGCCGTTCACCAGAAGCGATACGCCATTATTTGTTGACCTTAAGACTTTCACAGTACTCCTTCCGGGAGCTCATCGAGAATGCCGATGTTTTTCGCCTGTTGACGAGGCATTTTTCTACCTTAAGAGAGTCATTGTTACACCTGCCAAATGCTCGCCGTTAACCACAGCCACATTTTCAAGCTTCCTCTGGCCCAGTTCACCTGAAGCGGTACACCATTATTTGTCGGCTTTGAGACCTTCACTGTACTCCTGCCGGGAGCACCTCGAGTTTGCCGATGTATTTCGCCTATTGACGAGGCATTTGGCTACCTTAAGAGAGTCATAGTTACTCCTACCACTTGCACCCAGATTTATCACTGTCACATCCTCAAGCTTTCTCCGGCCAGTTCACCACAAGCGATACGCCATTATCTGTCGACATAAAGTGTTTCACAGTACTACTGCTGGCAGCTCCTCGGTTTGCAGATGTATTTCGCGTGTTGACGAGGCATTTGGCTTCCTTAAGAGAGTCATAGTTACTCCTGCCACTTGCTCCCCGTTCTACCACAGTCACATCTACAAGCTTACTCTGGCCAGTTCACCAGAAGCGATACGCCATTATTTGTTGACCTTAAGACTTTCACAGTACTCCTTGCGGGAGCTCCTCGGGATTGCCAATGTAATTCGCCTTTTGACGAGGCATTTGGCTACCCTAAGAGAGTCATAGTTACTCCTGCCAGTTGCTCCCCGTTTTACCACAGTCACATCTACAAGCTTACTCTGGCCGTTCACCAGAAGCGATACGCCATTATTTGTTGACCTTAAGACTTTCACAGTACTCCTTCCGGGAGCTCATCGAGAATGCCGATGTTTTTCGCCTGTTGACGAGGCATTTTTCTACCTTAAGAGAGTCATTGTTACACCTGCCAAATGCTCGCCGTTAACCACAGCCACATTTTCAAGCTTCCTCTGGCCCAGTTCACCTGAAGCGGTACACCATTATTTGTCGGCTTTGAGACCTTCACTGTACTCCTGCCGGGAGGACCTCGAGTTTGCCGATGTATTTCGCCTATTGACGAGGCATTTGGCTACCTTAAGAGAGTCATAGTTACTCCTACCACTTGCACCCAGATTTATCACTGTCACATCCTCAAGCTTTCTCCGGCCAGTTCACCACAAGCGCTACGCCATTATCTGTCGACATAAAGTGTTTCACAGTACTACTGCTGGCAGCTCCTCGGTTTGCAGATGTATTTCGCATGTTGACGAGGCATTTGGCTATTTCAGCCGTCTTTATTCACGTCGTGAACATACAAACAGAGATAAATACCCACAATGTGGGTTTACAAATGACAAAATACAATACATACATTAGACGGACAGGAAGAGACATGAACAAAGAAGGGTTTATGCCTGTTGACAGACGCCAGGCAGCAGCGTAGACAACATAGAATTGGGCCATCACCCAACACCAGTCCGGGGCATCGTGCGTCTTATGGCAGTCATGGTGTCAAACCGCCGTGCCGCCATCACAGTCCCGATGAGTACCTGCGTCGACATCGCCGCGAAATGGTGGTTCCTAAACCCAAGCTGTCGCAGGTCCTGTGCAGATGTGTGTGACCACACCCCCCTCCATGAGATGGTGGCTGAAGTCGTGGTGATATTCTTAGCTGCTGGGGTCTTACTCCTAATCGCCTGGTGGACGGCTTCCCTATTGTAAACCGCGACTTTCTGCTGGTGACACTCTTCGATGTCGAGATTGACACCAACCACCTGGGCATCGATGATATGGGCTGCATCGCCCCGAACTGCCACGATGTCCGGCTTCCTAAGTCCCTCGGATGTCCTGAGGTGGGGCTCCAGATGGACGTCGAAGCCCCTGCGACGAAGTCCCTGCGCGATGTAGGACGCTAGGGCGTTGTGTCGCTTCACTCGAGCGTCGTGACTTCGGAAGCAGTGCTGGACAACGTGATTTGCAGTTTCCTTAGCGATGCAGCCAGCCCGGCAGTTAGTGTCACCAGCACGACCTCGCTGCAACCGTGCCCGGGTTGGGAGGGCATTAATCCTAGTGCGGATGCAGGAGATGAAGTCGCGGCCTGTGATCGCTGGTCGAGGATTGTCGACCCAGCTATGCTGCCCTGGTGTTCGGGCAGACTTCTTAAGGGCGGCGCCGTCCACCGACAGATGCAGCCGTTCAGCCCACATCCGGCCCATTTGGTTCGTCGTCCGTATGACCATATTGTTACCCCGTAATTGCTGCTCAAGCCTCCCAATCTCACGCCCCAGAACGTCGTCTGCTGCCCCGTCAGATAGGACACCCAATGCCCGCATCTTTGCGAGCCGGTTCCGCCGCAGAAGAGGCCCGAGCCAGCGCGCTGATGGCACTCCCAGCCCCCCAGATGACACAGGGGCATGGAAGTAGCCAACAGGGACGTCCGCTGGCAGGCACAGCCAAGATCTAATGGCTGCGCGGATGGTGGTATCCATTGCTGACAGGGCTCCTAGGCGGGTCCTCGAAAGGGCCAAGCCATGGTGTATTCCTGGCAAGACGACGGTTCTGAGGGCATGCAAACGCTGTTGTGGTTTCAATGGTGCCCTGGATAGGACGGTCAGCTGTCGCTCGACCTCCCGCCTCGGATGAAAGAGGCTGCGTCCGCTCGTGGAGAACTCCAGGCCAAGATACCGGAAAGTGCTCTCGATCGCAAGGGCTGGGAGAATGGTATATCCAGCCCTGAAGGTCGCGGTGTCATCGACCTTTATCTTCTTCTCACGGCCAGACGCCGTGAGGGCGAGAGTAAAGCACTTTCCGGGGTTGACTTGGAGACCAAGGTCCCCAAGGGCAGATGTTGCTGCATCAATAAGGTCCTGGAGCCCTCCTGGAGTCTCGGCGAACAGCAGGAGGTCGTCAGCGAAAGCAGCAGCGTTGAGACGCCGTCCCATCACGTTGGCACCAATGTAGTCTGGGAGGCGAGCAAGCATGAGGTCTAGGGAAAGGTTGAAAAGGATAGGAGAAAGTGGGTCACCCTGCCTGACACCCCTTGAAGGCCGCACTGGACCCAGCGACATCCCAGAACCAGAGATCATCGTCACCCCTTCCTCATAGCATCCCAGGATGTATCCAATGAACTCGTCAGGCAGACCATGTGCCCTCAGGGCGGGCCTCAGGGCACCATGGTCTAGAGAGTCGAATGCCTTGGACACATCCAGAGACGCAACATAGAGGGAGCGACAGTTCACCCTGGCCTGAGTCATCGCCAAGTCCAACAAGAACGTATTGTGCAGCATCCCATCCTGAGGAAGGAATGCCCGCTGACGCCCGTCCAGCACACAGGTCCGCATCAGACGGCCCGCCAGGATCTTATGGAAGACCCTAGCGAGGACTGAGCAAACCGTGATAGGACGGAAGTCAGCGGGGGATGCTGGGGCGGCCTTCTTGGGCAACAGGGATGTACGGGCTAGGAGAAGTCGGGATGGGAGGCGACGGGTCAAGAGGAAGAGGTTAAGGATTTTTAGGAGGACCTCACGGGGTAAACGGCGAATCTGGGCCGGTGTCAGTCGGTCTGGGCCTGCAGCAGAGCGACGAGGGGGGAGCGCTGAAGCAACTTCCTCCATCGTAATTGGCGCCCACAGCTGTTCGAAGGGAACCTCGATGGAGGAAGGCAACAACCGACCTTCCAGACGGTCCACCCGGCCAGATGGTCGCCGGGTGAAAAGATCCTTCCAAAACTCCACCAACCCAGGAATAGGGGCTGGTGGGTGAAGGAGCGTTCCATCCAGAAGGCCGCTGATGCAGCGAGCAGCGCTCTTTGAGAAGGCCCGCTGACAGAGGGCGTACTCCCTCCTCCGCAGGGCCCGCTTCGTCCCTCGTGGCTCTGACAGCCGGCGGGAGGCAACAGGACTTTGTGATGGTTCCCTGCTGCCGATGGCGTCAAGGGCAGCCGACAGCATGCCCATTATGACGGAGGCCGATGTAGGTGGCCCAAGCGCCAGGATGTCATCGACTGCTCTGTACTTAGGCCCAGACGACGGGAGGGCTGCCAGAGCCGACCAGATAGCCTGGTCGACAGTATCGACAGCTGCAGACGGGGAGGGGGGTGCTGCACAGGAACCGGCAGGCTCCACAGCTGCAACTGATGGAGGTTTCCCCACCCCAACAGCAGAGAGGGCAGCAACAAACTCGGCGACCTGGTTCCTATAGGCAGTTCCACGACGCTGTCCTTTAATTGACTCAAGAGAACGATTCGGGAACGCCTTTACAAGTTCTTGGTTTAGGAACCGGGTGCCCTTGAGCGTGAGTGCTGCCTCAGAGTGGGCCAGGCGTAGCAGCTCTTCACTAGACCACCTGGCCTTCACCCTCTCAGTGGTCACCTCTGCGTTGGCTGCGACAGGATGGGCACGGCGGCGATGTACACCAAGACCAGTCTTCGTGGTGAAGGTCCGGTGGCACTCAGGACATGTGACGGCAGACACTGCGGCTCGACCCGAACTGGCGGCGTCGGATGCTGACCCAACAACTGGCGCGGCGTCTCCTGTGGGAGTACCGCTACCTGCTCTCTTCTTTGTGTTGGGGCCAGCTGAAACAAGGGCAGGGGGGGCGGCAACCCCCAAGCCCCGAAACATTCACCCCGCTCTGTCTGTCGAGGAACTTTGGAAGAGCTATACCTAGGCACAATCTTCCAAAGAACCTCTCACGACTCCTGCCACGAGAAGGCCAGAGCTGGGATTTCCCACTGAGAGGCTAAGCGAACCATCATCCACTCGACATCGCTAGGATGCTGAGGAGTGGATAGAGAGGGTCCATATATGACGCATCATGTGAGCATTAAGAGAGTCATAGTTACTCCTGCCACTTGCTCCCCGTTCTACCACAGTCACATCTACAAGCTTACTCTGGCCAGTTCACCAGAAGCGATACGCCATTATTTGTTGACCTTAAGACTTTCACAGTACTCCTTGCGGGAGCTCCTCGGGATTGCCAATGTAATTCGCCTTTTGACGAGGCATTTGGCTACTCTAAGAGAGTCATAGTTACTCCTGCCAGTTGCTCCCCGTTTTACCACAGTCACATCTACAAGCTTACTCTGGCCGTTCACCAGAAGCGATACGCCATTATTTGTTGACCTTAAGACTTTCACAGTACTCCTTCCGGGAGCTCATCGAGAATGCCGATGTTTTTCGCCTGTTGACGAGGCATTTTTCTACCTTAAGAGAGTCATTGTTACACCTGCCAAATGCTCGCCGTTAACCACAGCCACATTTTCAAGCTTCCTCTGGCCCAGTTCACCTGAAGCGGTACACCATTATTTGTCGGCTTTGAGACCTTCACTGTACTCCTGCCGGGAGCACCTCGAGTTTGCCGATGTATTTCGCCTATTGACGAGGCATTTGGCTACCTTAAGAGAGTCATAGTTACTCCTACCACTTGCACCCAGATTTATCACTGTCACATCCTCAAGCTTTCTCCGGCCAGTTCACCACAAGCGATACGCCATTATCTGTCGACATAAAGTGTTTCACAGTACTACTGCTGGCAGCTCCTCGGTTTGCAGATGTATTTCGCGTGTTGACGAGGCATTTGGCTACCTTAAGAGAGTCATAGTTACTCCTGCCACTTGCTCCCCGTTCTACCACAGTCACATCTACAAGCTTACTCTGGCCAGTTCACCAGAAGCGATACGCCATTATTTGTTGACCTTAAGACTTTCACAGTACTCCTTGCGGGAGCTCCTCGGGATTGCCAATGTAATTCGCCTTTTGACGAGGCATTTGGCTACCCTAAGAGAGTCATAGTTACTCCTGCCAGTTGCTCCCCGTTTTACCACAGTCACATCTACAAGCTTACTCTGGCCGTTCACCAGAAGCGATACGCCATTATTTGTTGACCTTAAGACTTTCACAGTACTCCTTCCGGGAGCTCATCGAGAATGCCGATGTTTTTCGCCTGTTGACGAGGCATTTTTCTACCTTAAGAGAGTCATTGTTACACCTGCCAAATGCTCGCCGTTAACCACAGCCACATTTTCAAGCTTCCTCTGGCCCAGTTCACCTGAAGCGGTACACCATTATTTGTCGGCTTTGAGACCTTCACTGTACTCCTGCCGGGAGGACCTCGAGTTTGCCGATGTATTTCGCCTATTGACGAGGCATTTGGCTACCTTAAGAGAGTCATAGTTACTCCTACCACTTGCACCCAGATTTATCACTGTCACATCCTCAAGCTTTCTCCGGCCAGTTCACCACAAGCGCTACGCCATTATCTGTCGACATAAAGTGTTTCACAGTACTACTGCTGGCATCTCCTCGGTTTGCAGATGTATTTCGCATGTTGACGAGGCATTTGGCTATTTCAGCCGTCTTTATTCACGTCGTGAACATACAAACAGAGATAAATACCCACAATGTGGGTTTACAAATGACAAAATACAATACATACATTAGACGGACAGGAAGAGACATGAACAAAGAAGGGTTTATGCCTGTTGACAGACGCCAGGCAGCAGCGTAGACAACATAGAATTGGGCCATCACCCAACACCAGTCCGGGGCATCGTGCGTCTTATGGCAGTCATGGTGTCAAACCGCCGTGCCGCCATCACAGTCCCGATGAGTACCTGCGTCGACATCGCCGCGAAATGGTGGTTCCTAAACCCAAGCTGTCGCAGGTCCTGTGCAGATGTGTGTGACCACACCCCCCTCCATGAGATGGTGGCTGAAGTCGTGGTGATATTCTTAGCTGCTGGGGTCTTACTCCTAATCGCCTGGTGGACGGCTTCCCTATTGTAAACCGCGACTTTCTGCTGGTGACACTCTTCGATGTCGAGATTGACACCAACCACCTGGGCATCGATGATATGGGCTGCATCGCCCCGAACTGCCACGATGTCCGGCTTCCTAAGTCCCTCGGATGTCCTGAGGTGGGGCTCCAGATGGACGTCGAAGCCCCTGCGACGAAGTCCCTGCGCGATGTAGGACGCTAGGGCGTTGTGTCGCTTCACTCGAGCGTCGTGACTTCGGAAGCAGTGCTGGACAACGTGATTTGCAGTTTCCTTAGCGATGCAGCCAGCCCGGCAGTTAGTGTCACCAGCACGACCTCGCTGCAACCGTGCCCGGGTTGGGAGGGCATTAATCCTAGTGCGGATGCAGGAGATGAAGTCGCGGCCTGTGATCGCTGGTCGAGGATTGTCGACCCAGCTATGCTGCCCTGGTGTTCGGGCAGACTTCTTAAGGGCGGCGCCGTCCACCGACAGATGCAGCCGTTCAGCCCACATCCGGCCCATTTGGTTCGTCGTCCGTATGACCATATTGTTACCCCGTAATTGCTGCTCAAGCCTCCCAATCTCACGCCCCAGAACGTCGTCTGCTGCCCCGTCAGATAGGACACCCAATGCCCGCATCTTTGCGAGCCGGTTCCGCCGCAGAAGAGGCCCGAGCCAGCGCGCTGATGGCACTCCCAGCCCCCCAGATGACACAGGGGCATGGAAGTAGCCAACAGGGACGTCCGCTGGCAGGCACAGCCAAGATCTAATGGCTGCGCGGATGGTGGTATCCATTGCTGACAGGGCTCCTAGGCGGGTCCTCGAAAGGGCCAAGCCATGGTGTATTCCTGGCAAGACGACGGTTCTGAGGGCATGCAAACGCTGTTGTGGTTTCAATGGTGCCCTGGATAGGACGGTCAGCTGTCGCTCGACCTCCCGCCTCGGATGAAAGAGGCTGCGTCCGCTCGTGGAGAACTCCAGGCCAAGATACCGGAAAGTGCTCTCGATCGCAAGGGCTGGGAGAATGGTATATCCAGCCCTGAAGGTCGCGGTGTCATCGACCTTTATCTTCTTCTCACGGCCAGACGCCGTGAGGGCGAGAGTAAAGCACTTTCCGGGGTTGACTTGGAGACCAAGGTCCCCAAGGGCAGATGTTGCTGCATCAATAAGGTCCTGGAGCCCTCCTGGAGTCTCGGCGAACAGCAGGAGGTCGTCAGCGAAAGCAGCAGCGTTGAGACGCCGTCCCATCACGTTGGCACCAATGTAGTCTGGGAGGCGAGCAAGCATGAGGTCTAGGGAAAGGTTGAAAAGGATAGGAGAAAGTGGGTCACCCTGCCTGACACCCCTTGAAGGCCGCACTGGACCCAGCGACATCCCAGAACCAGAGATCATCGTCACCCCTTCCTCATAGCATCCCAGGATGTATCCAATGAACTCGTCAGGCAGACCATGTGCCCTCAGGGCGGGCCTCAGGGCACCATGGTCTAGAGAGTCGAATGCCTTGGACACATCCAGAGACGCAACATAGAGGGAGCGACAGTTCACCCTGGCCTGAGTCATCGCCAAGTCCAACAAGAACGTATTGTGCAGCATCCCATCCTGAGGAAGGAATGCCCGCTGACGCCCGTCCAGCACACAGGTCCGCATCAGACGGCCCGCCAGGATCTTATGGAAGACCCTAGCGAGGACTGAGCAAACCGTGATAGGACGGAAGTCAGCGGGGGATGCTGGGGCGGCCTTCTTGGGCAACAGGGATGTACGGGCTAGGAGAAGTCGGGATGGGAGGCGACGGGTCAAGAGGAAGAGGTTAAGGATTTTTAGGAGGACCTCACGGGGTAAACGGCGAATCTGGGCCGGTGTCAGTCGGTCTGGGCCTGCAGCAGAGCGACGAGGGGGGAGCGCTGAAGCAACTTCCTCCATCGTAATTGGCGCCCACAGCTGTTCGAAGGGAACCTCGATGGAGGAAGGCAACAACCGACCTTCCAGACGGTCCACCCGGCCAGATGGTCGCCGGGTGAAAAGATCCTTCCAAAACTCCACCAACCCAGGAATAGGGGCTGGTGGGTGAAGGAGCGTTCCATCCAGAAGGCCGCTGATGCAGCGAGCAGCGCTCTTTGAGAAGGCCCGCTGACAGAGGGCGTACTCCCTCCTCCGCAGGGCCCGCTTCGTCCCTCGTGGCTCTGACAGCCGGCGGGAGGCAACAGGACTTTGTGATGGTTCCCTGCTGCCGATGGCGTCAAGGGCAGCCGACAGCATGCCCATTATGACGGAGGCCGATGTAGGTGGCCCAAGCGCCAGGATGTCATCGACTGCTCTGTACTTAGGCCCAGACGACGGGAGGGCTGCCAGAGCCGACCAGATAGCCTGGTCGACAGTATCGACAGCTGCAGACGGGGAGGGGGGTGCTGCACAGGAACCGGCAGGCTCCACAGCTGCAACTGATGGAGGTTTCCCCACCCCAACAGCAGAGAGGGCAGCAACAAACTCGGCGACCTGGTTCCTATAGGCAGTTCCACGACGCTGTCCTTTAATTGACTCAAGAGAACGATTCGGGAACGCCTTTACAAGTTCTTGGTTTAGGAACCGGGTGCCCTTGAGCGTGAGTGCTGCCTCAGAGTGGGCCAGGCGTAGCAGCTCTTCACTAGACCACCTGGCCTTCACCCTCTCAGTGGTCACCTCTGCGTTGGCTGCGACAGGATGGGCACGGCGGCGATGTACACCAAGACCAGTCTTCGTGGTGAAGGTCCGGTGGCACTCAGGACATGTGACGGCAGACACTGCGGCTCGACCCGAACTGGCGGCGTCGGATGCTGACCCAACAACTGGCGCGGCGTCTCCTGTGGGAGTACCGCTACCTGCTCTCTTCTTTGTGTTGGGGCCAGCTGAAACAAGGGCAGGGGGGGCGGCAACCCCCAAGCCCCGAAACATTCACCCCGCTCTGTCTGTCGAGGAACTTTGGAAGAGCTATACCTAGGCACAATCTTCCAAAGAACCTCTCACGACTCCTGCCACGAGAAGGCCAGAGCTGGGATTTCCCACTGAGAGGCTAAGCGAACCATCATCCACTCGACATCGCTAGGATGCTGAGGAGTGGATAGAGAGGGTCCATATATGACGCATCATGTGAGCATTAAGAGAGTCATAGTTACTCCTGCCACTTGCTCCCCGTTCTACCACAGTCACATCTACAAGCTTACTCTGGCCAGTTCACCAGAAGCGATACGCCATTATTTGTTGACCTTAAGACTTTCACAGTACTCCTTGCGGGAGCTCCTCGGGATTGCCAATGTAATTCGCCTTTTGACGAGGCATTTGGCTACCCTAAGAGAGTCATAGTTACTCCTGCCAGTTGCTCCCCGTTTTACCACAGTCACATCTACAAGCTTACTCTGGCCGTTCACCAGAAGCGATACGCCATTATTTGTTGACCTTAAGACTTTCACAGTACTCCTTCCGGGAGCTCATCGAGAATGCCGATGTTTTTCGCCTGTTGACGAGGCATTTTTCTACCTTAAGAGAGTCATTGTTACACCTGCCAAATGCTCGCCGTTAACCACAGCCACATTTTCAAGCTTCCTCTGGCCCAGTTCACCTGAAGCGGTACACCATTATTTGTCGGCTTTGAGACCTTCACTGTACTCCTGCCGGGAGCACCTCGAGTTTGCCGATGTATTTCGCCTATTGACGAGGCATTTGGCTACCTTAAGAGAGTCATAGTTACTCCTACCACTTGCACCCAGATTTATCACTGTCACATCCTCAAGCTTTCTCCGGCCAGTTCACCACAAGCGATACGCCATTATCTGTCGACATAAAGTGTTTCACAGTACTACTGCTGGCAGCTCCTCGGTTTGCAGATGTATTTCGCGTGTTGACGAGGCATTTGGCTACCTTAAGAGAGTCATAGTTACTCCTGCCACTTGCTCCCCGTTCTACCACAGTCACATCTACAAGCTTACTCTGGCCAGTTCACCAGAAGCGATACGCCATTATTTGTTGACCTTAAGACTTTCACAGTACTCCTTGCGGGAGCTCCTCGGGATTGCCAATGTAATTCGCCTTTTGACGAGGCATTTGGCTACCCTAAGAGAGTCATAGTTACTCCTGCCAGTTGCTCCCCGTTTTACCACAGTCACATCTACAAGCTTACTCTGGCCGTTCACCAGAAGCGATACGCCATTATTTGTTGACCTTAAGACTTTCACAGTACTCCTTCCGGGAGCTCATCGAGAATGCCGATGTTTTTCGCCTGTTGACGAGGCATTTTTCTACCTTAAGAGAGTCATTGTTACACCTGCCAAATGCTCGCCGTTAACCACAGCCACATTTTCAAGCTTCCTCTGGCCCAGTTCACCTGAAGCGGTACACCATTATTTGTCGGCTTTGAGACCTTCACTGTACTCCTGCCGGGAGGACCTCGAGTTTGCCGATGTATTTCGCCTATTGACGAGGCATTTGGCTACCTTAAGAGAGTCATAGTTACTCCTACCACTTGCACCCAGATTTATCACTGTCACATCCTCAAGCTTTCTCCGGCCAGTTCACCACAAGCGCTACGCCATTATCTGTCGACATAAAGTGTTTCACAGTACTACTGCTGGCAGCTCCTCGGTTTGCAGATGTATTTCGCATGTTGACGAGGCATTTGGCTATTTCAGCCGTCTTTATTCACGTCGTGAACATACAAACAGAGATAAATACCCACAATGTGGGTTTACAAATGACAAAATACAATACATACATTAGACGGACAGGAAGAGACATGAACAAAGAAGGGTTTATGCCTGTTGACAGACGCCAGGCAGCAGCGTAGACAACATAGAATTGGGCCATCACCCAACACCAGTCCGGGGCATCGTGCGTCTTATGGCAGTCATGGTGTCAAACCGCCGTGCCGCCATCACAGTCCCGATGAGTACCTGCGTCGACATCGCCGCGAAATGGTGGTTCCTAAACCCAAGCTGTCGCAGGTCCTGTGCAGATGTGTGTGACCACACCCCCCTCCATGAGATGGTGGCTGAAGTCGTGGTGATATTCTTAGCTGCTGGGGTCTTACTCCTAATCGCCTGGTGGACGGCTTCCCTATTGTAAACCGCGACTTTCTGCTGGTGACACTCTTCGATGTCGAGATTGACACCAACCACCTGGGCATCGATGATATGGGCTGCATCGCCCCGAACTGCCACGATGTCCGGCTTCCTAAGTCCCTCGGATGTCCTGAGGTGGGGCTCCAGATGGACGTCGAAGCCCCTGCGACGAAGTCCCTGCGCGATGTAGGACGCTAGGGCGTTGTGTCGCTTCACTCGAGCGTCGTGACTTCGGAAGCAGTGCTGGACAACGTGATTTGCAGTTTCCTTAGCGATGCAGCCAGCCCGGCAGTTAGTGTCACCAGCACGACCTCGCTGCAACCGTGCCCGGGTTGGGAGGGCATTAATCCTAGTGCGGATGCAGGAGATGAAGTCGCGGCCTGTGATCGCTGGTCGAGGATTGTCGACCCAGCTATGCTGCCCTGGTGTTCGGGCAGACTTCTTAAGGGCGGCGCCGTCCACCGACAGATGCAGCCGTTCAGCCCACATCCGGCCCATTTGGTTCGTCGTCCGTATGACCATATTGTTACCCCGTAATTGCTGCTCAAGCCTCCCAATCTCACGCCCCAGAACGTCGTCTGCTGCCCCGTCAGATAGGACACCCAATGCCCGCATCTTTGCGAGCCGGTTCCGCCGCAGAAGAGGCCCGAGCCAGCGCGCTGATGGCACTCCCAGCCCCCCAGATGACACAGGGGCATGGAAGTAGCCAACAGGGACGTCCGCTGGCAGGCACAGCCAAGATCTAATGGCTGCGCGGATGGTGGTATCCATTGCTGACAGGGCTCCTAGGCGGGTCCTCGAAAGGGCCAAGCCATGGTGTATTCCTGGCAAGACGACGGTTCTGAGGGCATGCAAACGCTGTTGTGGTTTCAATGGTGCCCTGGATAGGACGGTCAGCTGTCGCTCGACCTCCCGCCTCGGATGAAAGAGGCTGCGTCCGCTCGTGGAGAACTCCAGGCCAAGATACCGGAAAGTGCTCTCGATCGCAAGGGCTGGGAGAATGGTATATCCAGCCCTGAAGGTCGCGGTGTCATCGACCTTTATCTTCTTCTCACGGCCAGACGCCGTGAGGGCGAGAGTAAAGCACTTTCCGGGGTTGACTTGGAGACCAAGGTCCCCAAGGGCAGATGTTGCTGCATCAATAAGGTCCTGGAGCCCTCCTGGAGTCTCGGCGAACAGCAGGAGGTCGTCAGCGAAAGCAGCAGCGTTGAGACGCCGTCCCATCACGTTGGCACCAATGTAGTCTGGGAGGCGAGCAAGCATGAGGTCTAGGGAAAGGTTGAAAAGGATAGGAGAAAGTGGGTCACCCTGCCTGACACCCCTTGAAGGCCGCACTGGACCCAGCGACATCCCAGAACCAGAGATCATCGTCACCCCTTCCTCATAGCATCCCAGGATGTATCCAATGAACTCGTCAGGCAGACCATGTGCCCTCAGGGCGGGCCTCAGGGCACCATGGTCTAGAGAGTCGAATGCCTTGGACACATCCAGAGACGCAACATAGAGGGAGCGACAGTTCACCCTGGCCTGAGTCATCGCCAAGTCCAACAAGAACGTATTGTGCAGCATCCCATCCTGAGGAAGGAATGCCCGCTGACGCCCGTCCAGCACACAGGTCCGCATCAGACGGCCCGCCAGGATCTTATGGAAGACCCTAGCGAGGACTGAGCAAACCGTGATAGGACGGAAGTCAGCGGGGGATGCTGGGGCGGCCTTCTTGGGCAACAGGGATGTACGGGCTAGGAGAAGTCGGGATGGGAGGCGACGGGTCAAGAGGAAGAGGTTAAGGATTTTTAGGAGGACCTCACGGGGTAAACGGCGAATCTGGGCCGGTGTCAGTCGGTCTGGGCCTGCAGCAGAGCGACGAGGGGGGAGCGCTGAAGCAACTTCCTCCATCGTAATTGGCGCCCACAGCTGTTCGAAGGGAACCTCGATGGAGGAAGGCAACAACCGACCTTCCAGACGGTCCACCCGGCCAGATGGTCGCCGGGTGAAAAGATCCTTCCAAAACTCCACCAACCCAGGAATAGGGGCTGGTGGGTGAAGGAGCGTTCCATCCAGAAGGCCGCTGATGCAGCGAGCAGCGCTCTTTGAGAAGGCCCGCTGACAGAGGGCGTACTCCCTCCTCCGCAGGGCCCGCTTCGTCCCTCGTGGCTCTGACAGCCGGCGGGAGGCAACAGGACTTTGTGATGGTTCCCTGCTGCCGATAGCGTCAAGGGCAGCCGACAGCATGCCCATTATGACGGAGGCCGATGTAGGTGGCCCAAGCGCCAGGATGTCATCGACTGCTCTGTACTTAGGCCCAGACGACGGGAGGGCTGCCAGAGCCGACCAGATAGCCTGGTCGACAGTATCGACAGCTGCAGACGGGGACGGGGGTGCTGCACAGGAACCGGCAGGCTCCACAGCTGCAACTGATGGAGGTTTCCCCACCCCAACAGCAGAGAGGGCAGCAACAAACTCGGCGACCTGGTTCCTATAGGCAGTTCCACGACGCTGTCCTTTAATTGACTCAAGAGAACGATTCGGGAACGCCTTTACAAGTTCTTGGTTTAGGAACCGGGTGCCCTTGAGCGTGAGTGCTGCCTCAGAGTGGGCCAGGCGTAGCAGCTCTTCACTAGACCACCTGGCCTTCACCCTCTCAGTGGTCACCTCTGCGTTGGCTGCGACAGGATGGGCACGGCGGCGATGTACACCAAGACCAGTCTTCGTGGTGAAGGTCCGGTGGCACTCAGGACATGTGACGGCAGACACTGCGGCTCGACCCGAACTGGCGGCGTCGGATGCTGACCCAACAACTGGCGCGGCGTCTCCTGTGGGAGTACCGCTACCTGCTCTCTTCTTTGTGTTGGGGCCAGCTGAAACAAGGGCAGGGGGGGCGGCAACCCCCAAGCCCCGAAACATTCACCCCGCTCTGTCTGTCGAGGAACTTTGGAAGAGCTATACCTAGGCACAATCTTCCAAAGAACCTCTCACGACTCCTGCCACGAGAAGGCCAGAGCTGGGATTTCCCACTGAGAGGCTAAGCGAACCATCATCCACTCGACATCGCTAGGATGCTGAGGAGTGGATAGAGAGGGTCCATATATGACGCATCATGTGAGCATTAAGAGAGTCATAGTTACTCCTGCCACTTGCTCCCCGTTCTACCACAGTCACATCTACAAGCTTACTCTGGCCAGTTCACCAGAAGCGATACGCCATTATTTGTTGACCTTAAGACTTTCACAGTACTCCTTGCGGGAGCTCCTCGGGATTGCCAATGTAATTCGCCTTTTGACGAGGCATTTGGCTACCCTAAGAGAGTCATAGTTACTCCTGCCAGTTGCTCCCCGTTTTACCACAGTCACATCTACAAGCTTACTCTGGCCGTTCACCAGAAGCGATACGCCATTATTTGTTGACCTTAAGACTTTCACAGTACTCCTTCCGGGAGCTCATCGAGAATGCCGATGTTTTTCGCCTGTTGACGAGGCATTTTTCTACCTTAAGAGAGTCATTGTTACACCTGCCAAATGCTCGCCGTTAACCACAGCCACATTTTCAAGCTTCCTCTGGCCCAGTTCACCTGAAGCGGTACACCATTATTTGTCGGCTTTGAGACCTTCACTGTACTCCTGCCGGGAGCACCTCGAGTTTGCCGATGTATTTCGCCTATTGACGAGGCATTTGGCTACCTTAAGAGAGTCATAGCTACTCCTACCACTTGCACCCAGATTTATCACTGTCACATCCTCAAGCTTTCTCCGGCCAGTTCACCACAAGCGATACGCCATTATCTGTCGACATAAAGTGTTTCACAGTACTACTGCTGGCAGCTCCTCGGTTTGCAGATGTATTTCGCGTGTTGACGAGGCATTTGGATACCTTAAGAGAGTCATAGTTACTCCTGCCACTTGCTCCCCGTTCTACCACAGTCACATCTACAAGCTTACTCTGGCCAGTTCACCAGAAGCGATACGCCATTATTTGTTGACCTTAAGACTTTCACAGTACTCCTTGCGGGAGCTCCTCGGGATTGCCAATGTAATTCGCCTTTTGACGAGGCATTTGGCTACTCTAAGAGAGTCATAGTTACTCCTGCCAGTTGCTCCCCGTTTTACCACAGTCACATCTACCAGCTTACTCTGGCCGTTCACCAGAAGAGATACGCCATTATTTGTTGACCTTAAGACTTTCACAGTACTCCTTTCGGGAGCTCATCGAGAATGCCGATGTTTTTCGCCTGTTGACGAGGCATTTTTCTACCTTAAGAGAGTCATTGTTACACCTGCCAAATGCTCGCCGTTAACCACAGCCACATTTTCAAGCTTCCTCTGGCCCAGTTCACCTGAAGCGGTACACCATTATTTGTCGGCTTTGAGACCTTCACTGTACTCCTGCCGGGAGCACCTCGAGTTTGCCGATGTATTTCGCCTATTGACGAGGCATTTGGCTACCTTAAGAGAGTCATAGTTACTCCTACCACTTGCACCCAGATTTATCACTGTCACATCCTCAAGCTTTCTCCGGCCAGTTCACCACAAGCGATACGCCATTATCTGTCGACATAAAGTGTTTCACAGTACTACTGCTGGCAGCTCCTCGGTTTGCAGATGTATTTCGCGTGTTGACGAGGCATTTGGCTACCTTAAGAGAGTCATAGTTACTCCTGCCACTTGCTCCCCGTTCTACCACAGTCACATCTACAAGCTTACTCTGGCCAGTTCACCAGAAGCGATACGCCATTATTTGTTGACCTTAAGACTTTCACAGTACTCCTTGCGGGAGCTCCTCGGGATTGCCAATGTAATTCGCCTTTTGACGAGGCATTTGGCTACTCTAAGAGAGTCATAGTTACTCCTGCCAGTTGCTCCCCGTTTTACCACAGTCACATCTACAAGCTTACTCTGGCCGTTCACCAGAAGCGATACGCCATTATTTGTTGACCTTAAGACTTTCACAGTACTCCTTCCGGGAGCTCATCGAGAATGCCGATGTTTTTCGCCTGTTGACGAGGCATTTTTCTACCTTAAGAGAGTCATTGTTACACCTGCCAAATGCTCGCCGTTAACCACAGCCACATTTTCAAGCTTCCTCTGGCCCAGTTCACCTGAAGCGGTACACCATTATTTGTCGGCTTTGAGACCTTCACTGTACTCCTGCCGGGAGCACCTCGAGTTTGCCGATGTATTTCGCCTATTGACGAGGCATTTGGCTACCTTAAGAGAGTCATAGTTACTCCTACCACTTGCACCCAGATTTATCACTGTCACATCCTCAAGCTTTCTCCGGCCAGTTCACCACAAGCGATACGCCATTATCTGTCGACATAAAGTGTTTCACAGTACTACTGCTGGCAGCTCCTCGGTTTGCAGATGTATTTCGCGTGTTGACGAGGCATTTGGCTACCTTAAGAGAGTCATAGTTACTCCTGCCACTTGCTCCCCGTTCTACCACAGTCACATCTACAAGCTTACTCTGGCCAGTTCACCAGAAGCGATACGCCATTATTTGTTGACCTTAAGACTTTCACAGTACTCCTTGCGGGAGCTCCTCGGGATTGCCAATGTAATTCGCCTTTTGACGAGGCATTTGGCTACTCTAAGAGAGTCATAGTTACTCCTGCCAGTTGCTCCCCGTTTTACCACAGTCACATCTACAAGCTTACTCTGGCCGTTCACCAGAAGCGATACGCCATTATTTGTTGACCTTAAGACTTTCACAGTACTCCTTCCGGGAGCTCATCGAGAATGCCGATGTTTTTCGCCTGTTGACGAGGCATTTTTCTACCTTAAGAGAGTCATTGTTACACCTGCCAAATGCTCGCCGTTAACCACAGCCACATTTTCAAGCTTCCTCTGGCCCAGTTCACCTGAAGCGGTACACCATTATTTGTCGGCTTTGAGACCTTCACTGTACTCCTGCCGGGAGCACCTCGAGTTTGCCGATGTATTTCGCCTATTGACGAGGCATTTGGCTACCTTAAGAGAGTCATAGTTACTCCTACCACTTGCACCCAGATTTATCACTGTCACATCCTCAAGCTTTCTCCGGCCAGTTCACCACAGGCGATACGCCATTATCTGTCGACATAAAGTGTTTCACAGTACTACTGCTGGCAGCTCCTCGGTTTGCAGATGTATTTCGCGTGTTGACGAGGCATTTGGCTACCTTAAGAGAGTCATAGTTACTCCTGCCACTTGCTCCCCGTTCTACCACAGTCACATCTACAAGCTTACTCTGGCCAGTTCACCAGAAGCGATACGCCATTATTTGTTGACCTTAAGACTTTCACAGTACTCCTTGCGGGAGCTCCTCGGGATTGCCAATGTAATTCGCCTTTTGACGAGGCATTTGGCTACTCTAAGAGAGTCATAGTTACTCCTGCCAGTTGCTCCCCGTTTTACCACAGTCACATCTACAAGCTTACTCTGGCCGTTCACCAGAAGCGATACGCCATTATTTGTTGACCTTAGGACTTTCACAGTACTCCTTCCGGGAGCTCATCGAGAATGCCGATGTTTTTCGCCTGTTGACGAGGCATTTTTCTACCTTAAGAGAGTCATTGTTACACCTGCCAAATGCTCGCCGTTAACCACAGCCACATTTTCAAGCTTCCTCTGGCCCAGTTCACCTGAAGCGGTACACCATTATTTGTCGGCTTTGAGACCTTCACTGTACTCCTGCCGGGAGCACCTCGAGTTTGCCGATGTATTTCGCCTATTGACGATGCATTTGGCTACCTTAAGAGAGTCATAGCTACTCCTACCACTTGCACCCAGATTTATCACTGTCACATCCTCAAGCTTTCTCCGGCCAGTTCACCACAAGCGATACGCCATTATCTGTCGACATAAAGTGTTTCACAGTACTACTGCTGGCAGCTCCTCGGTTTGCAGATGTATTTCGCGTGTTGACGAGTCATTTGGCTACCTTAAGAGAGTCATAGTTACTCCTGCCACTTGCTCCCCGTTCTACCACAGTCACATCTACAAGCTTACTCTGGCCAGTTCACCAGAAGCGATACGCCATTATTTGTTGACCTTAAGACTTTCACAGTACTCCTTGCGGGAGCTCCTCGGGATTGCCAATGTAATTCGCCTTTTGACGAGGCATTTGGCTACCCTAAGAGAGTCATAGTTACTCCTGCCAGTTGCTCCCCGTTTTACCACAGTCACATCTACAAGCTTACTCTGGCCGTTCACCAGAAGCGATACGCCATTATTTGTTGACCTTAAGACTTTCACAGTACTCCTTCCGGGAGCTCATCGAGAATGCCGATGTTTTTCGCCTGTTGACGAGGCATTTTTCTACCTTAAGAGAGTCATTGTTACACCTGCCAAATGCTCGCCGTTAACCACAGCCACATTTTCAAGCTTCCTCTGGCCCAGTTCACCTGAAGCGGTACACCATTATTTGTCGGCTTTGAGACCTTCACTGTACTCCTGCCGGGAGCACCTCGAGTTTGCCGATGTATTTCGCCTATTGACGAGGCATTTGGCTACCTTAAGAGAGTCATAGTTACTCCTACCACTTGCACCCAGATTTATCACTGTCACATCCTCAAGCTTTCTCCGGCCAGTTCACCACAAGCGATACGCCATTATCTGTCGACATAAAGTGTTTCACAGTACTACTGCTGGCAGCTCCTCGGTTTGCAGATGTATTTCGCGTGTTGACGAGGCATTTGGCTACCTTAAGAGAGTCATAGTTACTCCTGCCACTTGCTCCCCGTTCTACCACAGTCACATCTACAAGCTTACTCTGGCCAGTTCACCAGAAGCGATACGCCATTATTTGTTGACCTTAAGACTTTCACAGTACTCCTTGCGGGAGCTCCTCGGGATTGCCAATGTAATTCGCCTTTTGACGAGGCATTTGGCTACTCTAAGAGAGTCATAGTTACTCCTGCCAGTTGCTCCCCGTTTTACCACAGTCACATCTACAAGCTTACTCTGGCCGTTCACCAGAAGCGATACGCCATTATTTGTTGACCTTAAGACTTTCACAGTACTCCTTCCGGGAGCTCATCGAGAATGCCGATGTTTTTCGCCTGTTGACGAGGCATTTTTCTACCTTAAGAGAGTCATTGTTACACCTGCCAAATGCTCGCCGTTAACCACAGCCACATTTTCAAGCTTCCTCTGGCCCAGTTCACCTGAAGCGGTACACCATTATTTGTCGGCTTTGAGACCTTCACTGTACTCCTGCCGGGAGCACCTCGAGTTTGCCGATGTATTTCGCCTATTGACGAGGCATTTGGCTACCTTAAGAGAGTCATAGTTACTCCTACCACTTGCACCCAGATTTATCACTGTCACATCCTCAAGCTTTCTCCGGCCAGTTCACCACAAGCGCTACGCCATTATCTGTCGACATAAAGTGTTTCACAGTACTACTGCTGGCAGCTCCTCGGTTTGCAGATGTATTTCGCGTGTTGACGAGGCATTTGGCTACCTTAAGAGAGTCATAGTTACTCCTGCCACTTGCTCCCCGTTCTACCACAGTCACATCTACAAGCTTACTCTGGCCAGTTCACCAGAAGCGATACGCCATTATTTGTTGACTTTAAGACTTTCACAGTACTCCTTGCGGGAGCTCCTCGGGATTGCCAATGTAATTCGCCTTTTGACGAGGCATTTGGCTACTCTAAGAGAGTCATAGTTACTCCTGCCAGTTGCTCCCCGTTTTACCACAGTCACATCTACAAGCTTACTCTGGCCGTTCACCAGAAGCGATACGCCATTATTTGTTGACCTTAAGACTTTCACAGTACTCCTTCCGGGAGCTAATCGAGAATGCCGATGTTTTTCGCCTGTTGACGAGGCATTTTTCTACCTTAAGAGAGTCATTGTTACACCTGCCAAATGCTCGCCGTTAACCACAGCCACATTTTCAAGCTTCCTCTGGCCCAGTTCACCTGAAGCGGTACACCATTATTTGTCGGCTTTGAGACCTTCACTGTACTCCTGCCGGGAGCACCTCGAGTTTGCCGATGTATTTCGCCTATTGACGAGGCATTTGGCTACCTTAAGAGAGTCATAGTTACTCCTACCACTTGCACCCAGATTTATCACTGTCACATCCTCAAGCTTTCTCCGGCCAGTTCACCACAAGCGATACGCCATTATCTGTCGACATAAAGTGTTTCACAGTACTACTGCTGGCAGCTCCTCGGTTTGCAGATGTATTTCGCGTGTTGACGAGGCATTTGGCTACCTTAAGAGAGTCATAGTTACTCCTGCCACTTGCTCCCCGTTCTACCACAGTCACATCTACAAGCTTACTCTGGCCAGTTCACCAGAAGCGATACGCCATTATTTGTTGACCTTAAGACTTTCACAGTACTCCTTGCGGGAGCTCCTCGGGATTGCCAATGTAATTCGCCTTTTGACGAGGCATTTGGCTACTCTAAGAGAGTCATAGTTACTCCTGCCAGTTGCTCCCCGTTTTACCACAGTCACATCTACAAGCTTACTCTGGCCGTTCACCAGAAGCGATACGCCATTATTTGTTGACCTTAAGACTTTCACAGTACTCCTTCCGGGAGCTCATCGAGAATGCCGATGTTTTTCGCCTGTTGACGAGGCATTTTTCTACCTTAAGAGAGTCATTGTTACACCTGCCAAATGCTCGCCGTTAACCACAGCCACATTTTCAAGCTTCCTCTGGCCCAGTTCACCTGAAGCGGTACACCATTATTTGTCGGCTTTGAGACCTTCACTGTACTCCTGCCGGGAGCACCTCGAGTTTGCCGATGTATTTCGCCTATTGACGAGGCATTTGGCTACCTTAAGAGAGTCATAGCTACTCCTACCACTTGCACCCAGATTTATCACTGTCACATCCTCAAGCTTTCTCCGGCCAGTTCACCACAAGCGCTACGCCATTATCTGTCGACATAAAGTGTTTCACAGTACTACTGCTGGCAGCTCCTCGGTTTGCAGATGTATTTCGCGTGTTGACGAGTCATTTGGCTACCTTAAGAGAGTCATAGTTACTCCTGCCACTTGCTCCCCGTTCTACCACAGTCACATCTACAAGCTTACTCTGGCCAGTTCACCAGAAGCGATACGCCATTATTTGTTGACCTTAAGACTTTCACAGTACTCCTTGCGGGAGCTCCTCGGGATTGCCAATGTAATTCGCCTTTTGACGAGGCATTTGGCTACCCTAAGAGAGTCATAGTTACTCCTGCCAGTTGCTCCCCGTTTTACCACAGTCACATCTACAAGCTTACTCTGGCCGTTCACCAGAAGCGATACGCCATTATTTGTTGACCTTAAGACTTTCACAGTACTCCTTCCGGGAGCTCATCGAGAATGCCGATGTTTTTCGCCTGTTGACGAGGCATTTTTCTACCTTAAGAGAGTCATTGTTACACCTGCCAAATGCTCGCCGTTAACCACAGCCACATTTTCAAGCTTCCTCTGGCCCAGTTCACCTGAAGCGGTACACCATTATTTGTCGGCTTTGAGACCTTCACTGTACTCCTGCCGGGAGCACCTCGAGTTTGCCGATGTATTTCGCCTATTGACGAGGCATTTGGCTACCTTAAGAGAGTCATAGTTACTCCTACCACTTGCACCCAGATTTATCACTGTCACATCCTCAAGCTTTCTCCGGCCAGTTCACCACAAGCGCTACGCCATTATCTGTCGACATAAAGTGTTTCACAGTACTACTGCTGGCAGCTCCTCGGTTTGCAGATGTATTTCGCATGTTGACGAGGCATTTGGCTACCTTAAGAGAGTCATAGTTACTCCTGCCACTTGCTCCCCGTTCTACCACAGTCACATCTACAAGCTTACTCTGGCCAGTTCACCAGAAGCGATACGCCATTATTTGTTGACCTTAAGACTTTCACAGTACTCCTTGCGGGAGCTCCTCGGGATAGCCAATGTAATTCGCCTTTTGACGAGGCATTTGGCTACCCTAAGAGAGTCATAGTTACTCCTGCCAGTTGCTCCCCGTTTTACCACAGTCACATCTACAAGCTTACTCTGGCCGTTCACCAGAAGCGATACGCCATTATTTGTTGACCTTAAGACTTTCACAGTACTCCTTCCGGGAGCTCATCGAGAATGCCGATGTTTTTCGCCTGTTGACGAGGCATTTTTCTACCTTAAGAGAGTCATTGTTACACCTGCCAAATGCTCGCCGTTAACCACAGCCACATTTTCAAGCTTCCTCTGGCCCAGTTCACATGAAGCGGTACACCATTATTTGTCGGCTTTGAGACCTTCACTGTACTCCTGCCGGGAGCACCTCGAGTTTGCCGATGTATTTCGCCTATTGACGAGGCATTTGGCTACCTTAAGAGAGTCATAGTTACTCCTACCACTTGCACCCAGATTTATCACTGTCACATCCTCAAGCTTTCTCCGGCCAGTTCACCACAAGCGCTACGCCATTATCTGTCGACATAAAGTGTTTCACAGTACTACTGCTGGCAGCTCCTCGGTTTGCAGATGTATTTCGCATGTTGACGAGGCATTTGGCTACCTTAAGAGAGTCATAGTTACTCCTGCCACTTGCTCCCCGTTCTACCACAGTCACATCTACAAGCTTACTCTGGCCAGTTCACCAGAAGCGATACGCCATTATTTGTTGACCTTAAGACTTTCACAGTACTCCTTGCGGGAGCTCCTCGGGATAGCCAATGTAATTCGCCTTTTGACGAGGCATTTGGCTACCCTAAGAGAGTCATAGTTACTCCTGCCAGTTGCTCCCCGTTTTACCACAGTCACATCTACAAGCTTACTCTGGCCGTTCACCAGAAGCGATACGCCATTATTTGTTGACCTTAAGACTTTCACAGTACTCCTTCCGGGAGCTCATCGAGAATGCCGATGTTTTTCGCCTGTTGACGAGGCATTTTTCTACCTTAAGAGAGTCATTGTTACACCTGCCAAATGCTCGCCGTTAACCACAGCCACATTTTCAAGCTTCCTCTGGCCCAGTTCACATGAAGCGGTACACCATTATTTGTCGGCTTTGAGACCTTCACTGTACTCCTGCCGGGAGCACCTCGAGTTTGCCGATGTATTTCGCCTATTGACGAGGCATTTGGCTACCTTAAGAGAGTCATAGTTACTCCTACCACTTGCACCCAGATTTATCACTGTCACATCCTCAAGCTTTCTCCGGCCAGTTCACCACAAGCGATACGCCATTATCTGTCTACATAAAGTATTTCACAGTACTACTGCTGGCAGCTCCTCGGTTTGCAGATGTATTTCGCATGTTGACGAGGCATTTGGCTACCTTAAGAGAGTCATAGTTACTCCTGCCACTTGCTCCCCGTTCTACCACAGTCACATCTACAAGCTTACTCTGGCCAGTTCACCAGAAGCGATACGCCATTATTTGTTGACCTTAAGACTTTCACAGTACTCCTTGCGGGAGCTCCTCGGGATTGCCAATGTAATTCGCCTTTTGACGAGGCATTTGGCTACCCTAAGAGAGTCATAGTTACTCCTGCCAGTTGCTCCCCGTTTTACCACAGTCACATCTACAAGCTTACTCTGGCCGTTCACCAGAAGCGATACGCCATTATTTGTTGACCTTAAGACTTTCACAGTACTCCTTCCGGGAGCTCATCGAGAATGCCGATGTTTTTCGCCTGTTGACGAGGCATTTTTCTACCTTAAGAGAGTCATTGTTACACCTGCCAAATGCTCGCCGTTAACCACAGCCACATTTTCAAGCTTCCTCTGGCCCAGTTCACATGAAGCGGTACACCATTATTTGTCGGCTTTGAGACCTTCACTGTACTCCTGCCGGGAGCACCTCGAGTTTGCCGATGTATTTCGCCTATTGACGAGGCATTTGGGTACCTTAAGAGAGTCATAGTTACTCCTACCACTTGCACCCAGATTTATCACTGTCACATCCTCAAGCTTTCTCCGGCCAGTTCACCACAAGCGATACGCCATTATCTGTCTACATAAAGTGTTTCACAGTACTACTGCTGGCAGCTCCTCGGTTTGCAGATGTATTTCGCATGTTGACGAGGCATTTGGCTACCTTAAGAGAGTCATAGCTACTCCTGCCACTTGCTCCCCGTTCTACCACAGTCACATCTACAAGCTTACTCTGGCCAGTTCACCAGAAGCGATACGCCATTATTTGTTGACCTTAAGACTTTCACAGTACTCCTTGCGGGAGCTCCTCGGGATTGCCAATGTAATTCGCCTTTTGACGAGGCATTTGGCTACCCTAAGAGAGTCATAGTTACTCCTGCCAGTTGCTCCCCGTTTTACCACAGTCACATCTACAAGCTTACTCTGGCCGTTCACCAGAAGCGATACGCCATTATTTGTTGACCTTAAGACTTTCACAGTACTCCTTCCGGGAGCTCATCGAGAATGCCGATGTTTTTCGTCTGTTGACGAGGCAGTTTTCTACCTTAAGAGAGTCATTGTTACACCTGCCAAATGCTCGCCGTTAACCACAGCCACATTTTCAAGCTTCCTCTGGCCCAGTTCACCTGAAGCGGTACACCATTATTTGTCGGCTTTGAGACCTTCACTGTACTCCTGCCGGGAGCACCTCGAGTTTGCCGATGTATTTCGCCTATTGACGAGGCATTTGGCTACCTTAAGAGAGTCATAGTTACTCCTACCACTTGCACCCAGATTTATCACTGTCACATCCTCAAGCTTTCTCCGGCCAGTTCACCACAAGCGCTACGCCATTATCTGTCGACATAAAGTGTTTCACAGTACTACTGCTGGCAGCTCCTCGGTTTGCAGATGTATTTCGCATGTTGACGAGGCATTTGGCTACCTTAAGAGAGTCATAGTTACTCCTGCCACTTGCTCCCCGTTCTACCACAGTCACATCTACAAGCTTACTCTGGCCAGTTCACCAGAAGCGATACGCCATTATTTGTTGACCTTAAGACTTTCACAGTACTCCTTGCGGGAGCTCCTCGGGATAGCCAATGTAATTCGCCTTTTGACGAGGCATTTGGCTACCCTAAGAGAGTCATAGTTACTCCTGCCAGTTGCTCCCCGTTTTACCACAGTCACATCTACAAGCTTACTCTGGCCGTTCACCAGAAGCGATACGCCATTATTTGTTGACCTTAAGACTTTCACAGTACTCCTTCCGGGAGCTCATCGAGAATGCCGATGTTTTTCGCCTGTTGACGAGGCATTTTTCTACCTTAAGAGAGTCATTGTTACACCTGCCAAATGCTCGCCGTTAACCACAGCCACATTTTCAAGCTTCCTCTGGCCCAGTTCACATGAAGCGGTACACCATTATTTGTCGGCTTTGAGACCTTCACTGTACTCCTGCCGGGAGCACCTCGAGTTTGCCGATGTATTTCGCCTATTGACGAGGCATTTGGCTACCTTAAGAGAGTCATAGTTACTCCTACCACTTGCACCCAGATTTATCACTGTCACATCCTCAAGCTTTCTCCGGCCAGTTCACCACAAGCGATACGCCATTATCTGTCTACATAAAGTGTTTCACAGTACTACTGCTGGCAGCTCCTCGGTTTGCAGATGTATTTCGCATGTTGACGAGGCATTTGGCTACCTTAAGAGAGTCATAGTTACTCCTGCCACTTGCTCCCCGTTCTACCACAGTCACATCTACAAGCTTACTCTGGCCAGTTCACCAGAAGCGATACGCCATTATTTGTTGACCTTAAGACTTTCACAGTACTCCTTGCGGGAGCTCCTCGGGATTGCCAATGTAATTCGCCTTTTGACGAGGCATTTGGCTACCCTAAGAGAGTCATAGTTACTCCTGCCAGTTGCTCCCCGTTTTACCACAGTCACATCTACAAGCTTACTCTGGCCGTTCACCAGAAGCGATACGCCATTATTTGTTGACCTTAAGACTTTCACAGTACTCCTTCCGGGAGCTCATCGAGAATGCCGATGTTTTTCGTCTGTTGACGAGGCATTTTTCTACCTTAAGAGAGTCATTGTTACACCTGCCAAATGCTCGCCGTTAACCACAGCCACATTTTCAAGCTTCCTCTGGCCCAGTTCACCTGAAGCGGTACACCATTATTTGTCGGCTTTGAGACCTTCACTGTACTCCTGCCGGGAGCACCTCGAGTTTGCCGATGTATTTCGCCTATTGACGAGGCATTTGGCTACCTTAAGAGAGTCATAGTTACTCCTACCACTTGCACCCAGATTTATCACTGTCACATCCTCAAGCTTTCTCCGGCCAGTTCACCACAAGCGATACGCCATTATCTGTCGACATAAAGTGTTTCACAGTAATACTGCTGGCAGCTCCTCGGTTTGCAGATGTATTTCGCATGTTGACGAGGCATTTGGCTACCTTAAGAGAGTCATAGTTACTCCTGCCACTTGCTCCCCGTTCTACCACAGTCACATCTACAAGCTTACTCTGGCCAGTTCACCAGAAGCGATACGCCATTATTTGTTGACCTTAAGACTTTCACAGTACTCCTTGCGGGAGCTCCTCGGGATTGCCAATGTAATTCGCCTTTTGACGAGGCATTTGGCTACCCTAAGAGAGTCATAGTTACTCCTGCCAGTTGCTCCCCGTTTTACCACAGTCACATCTACAAGCTTACTCTGGCCGTTCACCAGAAGCGATACGCCATTATTTGTTGACCTTAAGACTTTCACAGTACTCCTTCCGGGAGCTCATCGAGAATGCCGATGTTTTTCGTCTGTTGACGAGGCATTTTTCTACCTTAAGAGAGTCATTGTTACACCTGCCAAATGCTCGCCGTTAACCACAGCCACATTTTCAAACTTCCTCTGGCCCAGTTCACCTGAAGCGGTACACCATTATTTGTCGGCTTTGAGACCTTCACTGTACTCCTGCCGGGAGGACCTCGAGTTTGCCGATGTATTTCGCCTATTGACGAGGCATTTGGCTACCTTAAGAGAGTCATAGTTACTCCTACCACTTGCACCCAGATTTATCACTGTCACATCCTCAAGCTTTCTCCGGCCAGTTCACCACAAGCGATACGCCATTATCTGTCGACATAAAGTGTTTCACAGTAATACTGCTGGCAGCTCCTCGGTTTGCAGATGTATTTCGCATGTTGACGAGGCATTTGGCTACCTTAAGAGAGTCATAGTTACTCCTGCCACTTGCTCCCCGTTCTACCACAGTCACATCTACAAGCTTACTCTGGCCAGTTCACCAGAAGCGATACGCCATTATTTGTTGACCTTAAGACTTTCACAGTACTCCTTGCGGGAGCTCCTCGGGATTGCCAATGTAATTCGCCTTTTGACGAGGCATTTGGCTACCCTAAGAGAGTCATAGTTACTCCTGCCAGTTGCTCCCCGTTTTACCACAGTCACATCTACAAGCTTACTCTGGCCGTTCACCAGAAGCGATACGCCATTATTTGTTGACCTTAAGACTTTCACAGTACTCCTTCCGGGAGCTCATCGAGAATGCCGATGTTTTTCGTCTGTTGACGAGGCATTTTTCTACCTTAAGAGAGTCATTGTTACACCTGCCAAATGCTCGCCGTTAACCACAGCCACATTTTCAAGCTTCCTCTGGCCCAGTTCACCTGAAGCGGTACACCATTATTTGTCGGCTTTGAGACCTTCACTGTACTCCTGCCGGGAGGACCTCGAGTTTGCCGATGTATTTCGCCTATTGACGAGGCATTTGGCTACCTTAAGAGAGTCATAGTTACTCCTACCACTTGCACCCAGATTTATCACTGTCACATCCTCAAGCTTTCTCCGGCCAGTTCACCACAAGCGATACGCCATTATCTGTCGACATAAAGTGTTTCACAGTAATACTGCTGGCAGCTCCTCGGTTTGCAGATGTATTTCGCATGTTGACGAGGCATTTGGCTACCTTAAGAGAGTCATAGTTACTCCTGCCACTTGCTCCCCGTTCTACCACAGTCACATCTACAAGCTTACTCTGGCCAGTTCACCAGAAGCGATACGCCATTATTTGTTGACCTTAAGACTTTCACAGTACTCCTTGCGGGAGCTCCTCGGGATTGCCAATGTAATTCGCCTTTTGACGAGGCATTTGGCTACCCTAAGAGAGTCATAGTTACTCCTGCCAGTTGCTCCCCGTTTTACCACAGTCACATCTACAAGCTTACTCTGGCCGTTCACCAGAAGCGATACGCCATTATTTGTTGACCTTAAGACTTTCACAGTACTCCTTCCGGGAGCTCATCGAGAATGCCGATGTTTTTCGCCTGTTGACGAGGCATTTTTCTACCTTAAGAGAGTCATTGTTACACCTGCCAAATGCTCGCCGTTAACCACAGCCACATTTTCAAGCTTCCTCTGGCCCAGTTCACATGAAGCGGTACACCATTATTTGTCGGCTTTGAGACCTTCACTGTACTCCTGCCGGGAGCACCTCGAGTTTGCCGATGTATTTCGCCTATTGACGAGGCATTTGGCTACCTTAAGAGAGTCATAGTTACTCCTACCACTTGCACCCAGATTTATCACTGTCACATCCTCAAGCTTTCTCCGGCCAGTTCACCACAAGCGATACGCCATTATCTGTCGACATAAAGTGTTTCACAGTACTACTGCTGGCAGCTCCTCGGTTTGCAGATGTATTTCGCATGTTGACGAGGCATTTGGCAACCTTAAGAGAGTCATAGTTACTCCTGCCACTTGCTCCCCGTTCTACCACAGTCACATCTACAAGCTTACTCTGGCCAGTTCACCAGAAGCGATACGCCATTATTTGTTGACCTTAAGACTTTCACAGTACTCCTTGCGGGAGCTCCTCGGGATTGCCAATGTAATTCGCCTTTTGACGAGGCATTTGGCTACCCTAAGAGAGTCATAGTTACTCCTGCCAGTTGCTCCCCGTTTTACCACAGTCACATCTACAAGCTTACTCTGGCCGTTCACCAGAAGCGATACGCCATTATTTGTTGACCTTAAGACTTTCACAGTACTCCTTCCGGGAGCTCATCGAGAATGCCGATGTTTTTCGCCTGTTGACGAGGCATTTTTCTACCTTAAGAGAGTCATTGTTACACCTGCCAAATGCTCGCCGTTAACCACAGCCACATTTTCAAGCTTCCTCTGGCCCAGTTCACCTGAAGCGGTACACCATTATTTGTCGGCTTTGAGACCTTCACTGTACTCCTGCCGGGAGCACCTCGAGTTTGCCGATGTATTTCGCCTATTGACGAGGCATTTGGCTACCTTAAGAGAGTCATAGTTACTCCTACCACTTGCACCCAGATTTATCACTGTCACATCCTCAAGCTTTCTCCGGCCAGTTCACCACAAGCGATACGCCATTATCTGTCGACATAAAGTGTTTCACAGTACTACTGCTGGCAGCTCCTCGGTTTGCAGATGTATTTCGCATGTTGACGAGGCATTTGGCTACCTTAAGAGAGTCATAGTTACTCCTGCCACTTGCTCCCCGTTCTACCACAGTCACATCTACAAGCTTACTCTGGCCAGTTCACCAGAAGCGATACGCCATTATTTGTTGACTTTAAGACTTTCACAGTACTCCTTGCGGGAGCTCCTCGGGATTGCCAATGTAATTCGCCTTTTGACGAGGCATTTGGCTACCCTAAGAGAGTCATAGTTACTCCTGCCAGTTGCTCCCCGTTTTACCACAGTCACATCTACAAGCTTACTCTGGCCGTTCACCACAAGCGATACGCCATTATTTGTTGACCTTAAGACTTTCACAGTACTCCTTCCGGGAGCTCATCGAGAATGCCGATGTTTTTCGCCTGTTGACGAGGCATTTTTCTACCTTAAGAGAGTCATTGTTACACCTTCCAAATGCTCGCCGTTAACCACAGCCACATTTTCAAGCTTCCTCTGGCCCAGTTCACCTGAAGCGGTACACCATTATTTGTCGGCTTTGAGACCTTCACTGTACTCCTGCCGGGAGCACCTCGAGTTTGCCGATGTATTTCGCCTATTGACGAGGCATTTGGCTACCTTAAGAGAGTCATAGTTACTCCTACCACTTGCACCCAGATTTATCACTGTCACATCCTCAAGCTTTCTCCGGCCAGTTCACCACAAGCGATACGCCATTATCTGTCGACATAAAGTGTTTCACAGTACTACTGCTGGCAGCTCCTCGGTTTGCAGATGTATTTCGCATGTTGACGAGGCATTTGGCTACCTTAAGAGAGTCATAGTTACTCCTGCCACTTGCTCCCCGTTCTACCACAGTCACATCTACAAGCTTACTCTGGCCAGTTCACCAGAAGCGATACGCCATTATTTGTTGACCTTAAGACTTTCACAGTACTCCTTGCGGGAGCTCCTCGGGATTGCCAATGTAATTCGCCTTTTGACGAGGCATTTGGCTACCCTAAGAGAGTCATAGTTACTCCTGCCAGTTGCTCCCCGTTTTACCACAGTCACATCTACAAGCTTACTCTGGCCGTTCACCAGAAGCGATACGCCATTATTTGTTGACCTTAAGACTTTCACAGTACTCCTTCCGGGAGCTCATCGAGAATGCCGATGTTTTTCGCCTGTTGACGAGGCATTTTTCTACCTTAAGAGAGTCATTGTTACACCTGCCAAATGCTCGCCGTTAACCACAGCCACATTTTCAAGCTTCCTCTGGCCCAGTTCACCTGAAGCGGTACACCATTATTTGTCGGCTTTGAGACCTTCACTGTACTCCTGCCGGGAGCACCTCGAGTTTGCCGATGTATTTCGCCTATTGACGAGGCATTTGGCTACCTTAAGAGAGTCATAGTTACTCCTACCACTTGCACCCAGATTTATCACTGTCACATCCTCAAGCTTTCTCCGGCCAGTTCACCACAAGCGATACGCCATTATCTGTCGACATAAAGTGTTTCACAGTACTACTGCTGGCAGCTCCTCGGTTTGCAGATGTATTTCGCATGTTGACGAGGCATTTGGCTACCTTAAGAGAGTCATAGTTACTCCTGCCACTTGCTCCCCGTTCTACCACAGTCACATCTACAAGCTTACTCTGGCCAGTTCACCAGAAGCGATACGCCATTATTTGTTGACTTTAAGACTTTCACAGTACTCCTTGCGGGAGCTCCTCGGGATTGCCAATGTAATTCGCCTTTTGACGAGGCATTTGGCTACCCTAAGAGAGTCATAGTTACTCCTGCCAGTTGCTCCCCGTTTTACCACAGTCACATCTACAAGCTTACTCTGGCCGTTCACCAGAAGCGATACGCCATTATTTGTTGACCTTAAGACTTTCACAGTACTCCTTCCGGGAGCTCATCGAGAATGCCGATGTTTTTCGCCTGTTGACGAGGCATTTTTCTACCTTAAGAGAGTCATTGTTACACCTTCCAAATGCTCGCCGTTAACCACAGCCACATTTTCAAGCTTCCTCTGGCCCAGTTCACCTGAAGCGGTACACCATTATTTGTCGGCTTTGAGACCTTCACTGTACTCCTGCCGGGAGCACCTCGAGTTTGCCGATGTATTTCGCCTATTGACGAGGCATTTGGCTACCTTAAGAGAGTCATAGTTACTCCTACCACTTGCACCCAGATTTATCACTGTCACATCCTCAAGCTTTCTCCGGCCAGTTCACCACAAGCGATACGCCATTATCTGTCGACATAAAGTGTTTCACAGTACTACTGCTGGCAGCTCCTCGGTTTGCAGATGTATTTCGCATGTTGACGAGGCATTTGGCTACCTTAAGAGAGTCATAGTTACTCCTGCCACTTGCTCCCCGTTCTACCACAGTCACATCTACAAGCTTACTCTGGCCAGTTCACCAGAAGCGATACGCCATTATTTGTTGACCTTAAGACTTTCACAGTACTCCTTGCGGGAGCTCCTCGGGATTGCCAATGTAATTCGCCTTTTGACGAGGCATTTGGCTACCCTAAGAGAGTCATAGTTACTCCTGCCAGTTGCTCCCCGTTTTACCACAGTCACATCTACAAGCTTACTCTGGCCGTTCACCAGAAGCGATACGCCATTATTTGTTGACCTTAAGACTTTCACAGTACTCCTTCCGGGAGCTCATCGAGAATGCCGATGTTTTTCGCCTGTTGACGAGGCATTTTTCTACCTTAAGAGAGTCATTGTTACACCTGCCAAATGCTCGCCGTTAACCACAGCCACATTTTCAAGCTTCCTCTGGCCCAGTTCACCTGAAGCGGTACACCATTATTTGTCGGCTTTGAGACCTTCACTGTACTCCTGCCGGGAGCACCTCGAGTTTGCCGATGTATTTCGCCTATTGACGAGGCATTTGGCTACCTTAAGAGAGTCATAGTTACTCCTACCACTTGCACCCAGATTTATCACTGTCACATCCTCAAGCTTTCTCCGGCCAGTTCACCACAAGCGATACGCCATTATCTGTCGACATAAAGTGTTTCACAGTACTACTGCTGGCAGCTCCTCGGTTTGCAGATGTATTTCGCATGTTGACGAGGCATTTGGCTACCTTAAGAGAGTCATAGTTACTCCTGCCACTTGCTCCCCGTTCTACCACAGTCACATCTACAAGCTTACTCTGGCCAGTTCACCAGAAGCGATACGCCATTATTTGTTGACCTTAAGACTTTCACAGTACTCCTTGCGGGAGCTCCTCGGGATTGCCAATGTAATTCGCCTTTTGACGAGGCATTTGGCTACCCTAAGAGAGTCATAGTTACTCCTGCCAGTTGCTCCCCGTTTTACCACAGTCACATCTACAAGCTTACTCTGGCCGTTCACCAGAAGCGATACGCCATTATTTGTTGACCTTAAGACTTTCACAGTACTCCTTCCGGGAGCTCATCGAGAATGCCGATGTTTTTCGCCTGTTGACGAGGCATTTTTCTACCTTAAGAGAGTCATTGTTACACCTGCCAAATGCTCGCCGTTAACCACAGCCACATTTTCAAGCTTCCTCTGGCCCAGTTCACATGAAGCGGTACACCATTATTTGTCGGCTTTGAGACCTTCACTGTACTCCTGCCGGGAGCACCTCGAGTTTGCCGATGTATTTCGCCTATTGACGAGGCATTTGGCTACCTTAAGAGAGTCATAGTTACTCCTACCACTTGCACCCAGATTTATCACTGTCACATCCTCAAGCTTTCTCCGGCCAGTTCACCACAAGCGATACGCCATTATCTGTCGACATAAAGTGTTTCACAGTACTACTGCTGGCAGCTCCTCGGTTTGCAGATGTATTTCGCATGTTGACGAGGCATTTGGCAACCTTAAGAGAGTCATAGTTACTCCTGCCACTTGCTCCCCGTTCTACCACAGTCACATCTACAAGCTTACTCTGGCCAGTTCACCAGAAGCGATACGCCATTATTTGTTGACCTTAAGACTTTCACAGTACTCCTTGCGGGAGCTCCTCGGGATTGCCAATGTAATTCGCCTTTTGACGAGGCATTTGGCTACCCTAAGAGAGTCATAGTTACTCCTGCCAGTTGCTCCCCGTTTTACCACAGTCACATCTACAAGCTTACTCTGGCCGTTCACCAGAAGCGATACGCCATTATTTGTTGACCTTAAGACTTTCACAGTACTCCTTCCGGGAGCTCATCGAGAATGCCGATGTTTTTCGCCTGTTGACGAGGCATTTTTCTACCTTAAGAGAGTCATTGTTACACCTGCCAAATGCTCGCCGTTAACCACAGCCACATTTTCAAGCTTCCTCTGGCCCAGTTCACCTGAAGCGGTACACCATTATTTGTCGGCTTTGAGACCTTCACTGTACTCCTGCCGGGAGCACCTCGAGTTTGCCGATGTATTTCGCCTATTGACGAGGCATTTGGCTACCTTAAGAGAGTCATAGTTACTCCTACCACTTGCACCCAGATTTATCACTGTCACATCCTCAAGCTTTCTCCGGCCAGTTCACCACAAGCGATACGCCATTATCTGTCGACATAAAGTGTTTCACAGTACTACTGCTGGCAGCTCCTCGGTTTGCAGATGTATTTCGCATGTTGACGAGGCATTTGGCTACCTTAAGAGAGTCATAGTTACTCCTGCCACTTGCTCCCCGTTCTACCACAGTCACATCTACAAGCTTACTCTGGCCAGTTCACCAGAAGCGATACGCCATTATTTGTTGACTTTAAGACTTTCACAGTACTCCTTGCGGGAGCTCCTCGGGATTGCCAATGTAATTCGCCTTTTGACGAGGCATTTGGCTACCCTAAGAGAGTCATAGTTACTCCTGCCAGTTGCTCCCCGTTTTACCACAGTCACATCTACAAGCTTACTCTGGCCGTTCACCAGAAGCGATACGCCATTATTTGTTGACCTTAAGACTTTCACAGTACTCCTTCCGGGAGCTCATCGAGAATGCCGATGTTTTTCGCCTGTTGACGAGGCATTTTTCTACCTTAAGAGAGTCATTGTTACACCTTCCAAATGCTCGCCGTTAACCACAGCCACATTTTCAAGCTTCCTCTGGCCCAGTTCACCTGAAGCGGTACACCATTATTTGTCGGCTTTGAGACCTTCACTGTACTCCTGCCGGGAGCACCTCGAGTTTGCCGATGTATTTCGCCTATTGACGAGGCATTTGGCTACCTTAAGAGAGTCATAGTTACTCCTACCACTTGCACCCAGATTTATCACTGTCACATCCTCAAGCTTTCTCCGGCCAGTTCACCACAAGCGATACGCCATTATCTGTCGACATAAAGTGTTTCACAGTACTACTGCTGGCAGCTCCTCGGTTTGCAGATGTATTTCGCATGTTGACGAGGCATTTGGCTACCTTAAGAGAGTCATAGTTACTCCTGCCACTTGCTCCCCGTTCTACCACAGTCACATCTACAAGCTTACTCTGGCCAGTTCACCAGAAGCGATACGCCATTATTTGTTGACCTTAAGACTTTCACAGTACTCCTTGCGGGAGCTCCTCGGGATTGCCAATGTAATTCGCCTTTTGACGAGGCATTTGGCTACCCTAAGAGAGTCATAGTTACTCCTGCCAGTTGCTCCCCGTTTTACCACAGTCACATCTACAAGCTTACTCTGGCCGTTCACCAGAAGCGATACGCCATTATTTGTTGACCTTAAGACTTTCACAGTACTCCTTCCGGGAGCTCATCGAGAATGCCGATGTTTTTCGCCTGTTGACGAGGCATTTTTCTACCTTAAGAGAGTCATTGTTACACCTGCCAAATGCTCGCCGTTAACCACAGCCACATTTTCAAGCTTCCTCTGGCCCAGTTCACCTGAAGCGGTACACCATTATTTGTCGGCTTTGAGACCTTCACTGTACTCCTGCCGGGAGCACCTCGAGTTTGCCGATGTATTTCGCCTATTGACGAGGCATTTGGCTACCTTAAGAGAGTCATAGTTACTCCTACCACTTGCACCCAGATTTATCACTGTCACATCCTCAAGCTTTCTCCGGCCAGTTCACCACAAGCGATACGCCATTATCTGTCGACATAAAGTGTTTCACAGTACTACTGCTGGCAGCTCCTCGGTTTGCAGATGTATTTCGCATGTTGACGAGGCATTTGGCTACCTTAAGAGAGTCATAGTTACTCCTGCCACTTGCTCCCCGTTCTACCACAGTCACATCTACAAGCTTACTCTGGCCAGTTCACCAGAAGCGATACGCCATTATTTGTTGACCTTAAGACTTTCACAGTACTCCTTGCGGGAGCTCCTCGGGATTGCCAATGTAATTCGCCTTTTGACGAGGCATTTGGCTACCCTAAGAGAGTCATAGTTACTCCTGCCAGTTGCTCCCCGTTTTACCACAGTCACATCTACAAGCTTACTCTGGCCGTTCACCAGAAGCGATACGCCATTATTTGTTGACCTTAAGACTTTCACAGTACTCCTTCCGGGAGCTCATCGAGAATGCCGATGTTTTTCGCCTGTTGACGAGGCATTTTTCTACCTTAAGAGAGTCATTGTTACACCTTCCAAATGCTCGCCGTTAACCACAGCCACATTTTCAAGCTTCCTCTAGCCCGGTTCACCTGAAGCGGTACACCATTATTTGTCGGCTTTGAGACCTTCACTGTACTCCTGCCGGGAGCACCTCGAGTTTGCCGATGTATTTCGCCTATTGACGAGGCATTTGGCTACGTTAAGAGAGTCATCGTTACTCCTACCACTTGCACCCAGATTTATCACTGTCACATCCTCAAGCTTTCTCCGGCCAGTTCACCACAAGCGATACGCCATTATCTGTCGACATAAAGTGTTTCACAGTACTACTGCTGGCAGCTCCTCGGTTTGCAGATGTATTTCGCATGTTGACGAGGCATTTGGCTACCTTAAGAGAGTCATAGTTACTCCTGCCACTTGCTCCCCGTTCTACCACAGTCACATCTACAAGCTTACTCTGGCCAGTTCACCAGAAGCGATACGCCATTATTTGTTGACCTTAAGACTTTCACAGTACTCCTTGCGGGAGCTCCTCGGGATTGCCAATGTAATTCGCCTTTTGACGAGGCATTTGGCTACCCTAAGAGAGTCATAGTTACTCCTGCCAGTTGCTCCCCGTTCTACCACAGTCACATCTACAAGCTTACTCTGGCCGTTCACCAGAAGCGATACGCCATTATTTGTTGACCTTAAGACTTTCACAGTACTCCTTCCGGGAGCTCATCGAGAATGCCGATGTTTTTCGCCTGTTGACGAGGCATTTTTCTACCTTAAGAGAGTCATTGTTACACCTGCCAAATGCTCGCCGTTAACCACAGCCACATTTTCAAGCTTCCTCTGTCCCAGTTCACCTGAAGCGGTACACCATTATTTGTCGGCTTTGAGACCTTCACTGTACTCCTGCCGGGAGCACCTCGAGTTTGCCGATGTATTTCGCCTATTGACGAGGCATTTGGCTACCTTAAGAGAGTCATAGTTACTCCTACCACTTGCACCCAGATTTATCACTGTCACATCCTCAAGCTTTCTCCGGCCAGTTCACCACAAGCGCTACGCCATTATCTGTCGACATAAAGTGTTTCACAGTACTACTGCTGGCAGCTCCTCGGTTTGCAGATGTATTTCGCATGTTGACGAGGCATTTGGCTACCTTAAGAGAGTCATAGTTACTCCTGCCACTTGCTCCCCGTTCTACCCCAGTCACATCTACAAGCTTACTCTGGCCAGTTCACCAGAAGCGATACGCCATTATTTGTTGACCTTAAGACTTTCACAGTACTCCTTGCGGGAGCTCCTCGGGATTGCCAATGTAATTCGCCTTTTGACGAGGCATTTGGCTACCCTAAGAGAGTCATAGTTACTCCTGCCAGTTGCTCCCCATTTTACCACAGTCACATCTACAAGCTTACTCTGGCCGTTCACCAGAAGCGATACGCCATTATTTGTTGACCTTAAGACTTTCACAGTACTCCTTCCGGGAGCTCATCGAGAATGCCGATGTTTTTCGCCTGTTGACGAGGCATTTTTCTACCTTAAGAGAGTCATTGTTACACCTGCCAAATGCTCGCCGTTAACCACAGCCACATTTTCAAGCTTCCTCTGGCCCAGTTCACCTGAAGCGGTACACCATTATTTGTCGGCTTTGAGACCTTCACTGTACTCCTGCCGGGAGCACCTCGAGTTTGCCGATGTATTTCGCCTATTGACGAGGCATTTGGCTACCTTAAGAGAGTCATAGTTACTCCTACCACTTGCACCCAGATTTATCACTGTCACATCCTCAAGCTTTCTCCGGCCAGTTCACCACAAGCGATACGCCATTATCTGTCGACATAAAGTGTTTCACAGTACTACTGCTGGCAGCTCCTCGGTTTGCAGATGTATTTCGCATGTTGACGAGGCATTTGGCTACCTTAAGAGAGTCATAGTTACTCCTGCCACTTGCTCCCCGTTCTACCACAGTCACATCTACAAGCTTACTCTGGCCAGTTCACCAGAAGCGATACGCCATTATTTGTTGACCTTAAGACTTTCACAGTACTCCTTGCGGGAGCTCCTCGGGATTGCCAATGTAATTCGCCTTTTGACGAGGCATTTGGCTACCCTAAGAGAGTCATAGTTACTCCTGCCAGTTGCTCCCCGTTTTACCACAGTCACATCTACAAGCTTACTCTGGCCGTTCACCAGAAGCGATACGCCATTATTTGTTGACCTTAAGACTTTCACAGTACTCCTTCCGGGAGCTCATCGAGAATGCCGATGTTTTTCGCCTGTTGACGAGGCATTTTTCTACCTTACGAGAGTCATTGTTACACCTGCCAAATGCTCGCCGTTAACCACAGCCACATTTTCAAGCTTCCTCTGGCCCAGTTCACCTGAAGCGGTACACCATTATTTGTCGGCTTTGAGACCTTCACTGTACTCCTGCCGGGAGCACCTCGAGTTTGCCGATGTATTTCGCCTATTGACGAGGCATTTGGCTACCTTAAGAGAGTCATAGTTACTCCTACCACTTGCACCCAGATTTATCACTGTCACATCCTCAAGCTTTCTCTGGCCAGTTCACCACAAGCGCTACGCCATTATCTGTCGACATAAAGTGTTTCACAGTACTACTGCTGGCAGCTCCTCGGTTTGCAGTTGTATTTCGCATGTTGACGAGGCATTTGGCTACCTTAAGAGAGTCATAGTTACTCCTGCCACTTGCTCCCCGTTCTACCACAGTCACATCTACAAGCTTACTCTGGCCAGTTCACCAGAAGCGATACGCCATTATTTGTTGACCTTAAGACTTTCACAGTACTCCTTGCGGGAGCTCCTCGGGATTGCCAATGTAATTCGCCTTTTGACGAGGCATTTGGCTACCCTAAGAGAGTCATAGTTACTCCTGCCAGTTGCTCCCCGTTTTACCACAGTCACATTTACAAGCTTACTCTGGCCGTTCACCAGAAGCGATACGCCATTATTTGTTGACCTTAAGACTTTCACAGTACTCCTTCCGGGAGCTCATCGAGAATGCCGATGTTTTTCGCCTGTTGACGAGGCATTTTTCTACCTTAAGAGAGTCATTGTTACACCTGCCAAATGCTCGCCGTTAACCACAGCCACATTTTCAAACTTCCTCTGGCCCAGTTCACCTGAAGCGGTACACCATTATTTGTCGGCTTTGAGACCTTCACTGTACTCCTGCCGGGAGCACCTCGAGTTTGCCGATGTATTTCGCCTATTGACGAGGCATTTGGCTACCTTAAGAGAGTCATAGTTACTCCTACCACTTGCACCCAGATTTATCACTGTCACATCCTCAAGCTTTCTCCGGCCAGTTCACCACAAGCGATACGCCATTATCTGTCGACATAAAGTGTTTCACAGTACTACTGCTGGCAGCTCCTCGGTTTGCAGATGTATTTCGCATGTTGACGAGGCATTTGGCTACCTTAAGAGAGTCATAGTTACTCCTGCCACTTGCTCCCCGTTCTACCACAGTCACATCTACAAGCTTACTCTGGCCAGTTCACCAGAAGCGATACGCCATTATTTGTTGACCTTAAGACTTTCACAGTACTCCTTGCGGGAGCTCCTCGGGATTGCCAATGTAATTCGCCTTTTGACGAGGCATTTGGCTACCCTAAGAGAGTCATAGTTACTCCTGCCAGTTGCTCCCCGTTCTACCACAGTCACATCTACAAGCTTACTCTGGCCGTTCACCAGAAGCGATACGCCATTATTTGTTGACCTTAAGACTTTCACAGTACTCCTTCCGGGAGCTCATCGAGAATGCCGATGTTTTTCGCCTGTTGACGAGGCATTTTTCTACCTTAAGAGAGTCATTGTTACACCTGCCAAATGCTCGCCGTTAACCACAGCCACATTTTCAAGCTTCCTCTGTCCCAGTTCACCTGAAGCGGTACACCATTATTTGTCGGCTTTGAGACCTTCACTGTACTCCTGCCGGGAGCACCTCGAGTTTGCCGATGTATTTCGCCTATTGACGAGGCATTTGGCTACCTTAAGAGAGTCATAGTTACTCCTACCACTTGCACCCAGATTTATCACTGTCACATCCTCAAGCTTTCTCCGGCCAGTTCACCACAAGCGCTACGCCATTATCTGTCGACATAAAGTGTTTCACAGTACTACTGCTGGCAGCTCCTCGGTTTGCAGATGTATTTCGCATGTTGACGAGGCATTTGGCTACCTTAAGAGAGTCATAGTTACTCCTGCCACTTGCTCCCCGTTCTACCCCAGTCACATCTACAAGCTTACTCTGGCCAGTTCACCAGAAGCGATACGCCATTATTTGTTGACCTTAAGACTTTCACAGTACTCCTTGCGGAAGCTCCTCGGGATTGCCAATGTAATTCGCCTTTTGACGAGGCATTTGGCTACCCTAAGAGAGTCATAGTTACTCCTGCCAGTTGCTCCCCATTTTACCACAGTCACATCTACAAGCTTACTCTGGCCGTTCACCAGAAGCGATACGCCATTATTTGTTGACCTTAAGACTTTCACAGTACTCCTTCCGGGAGCTCATCGAGAATGCCGATGTTTTTCGCCTGTTGACGAGGCATTTTTCTACCTTAAGAGAGTCATTGTTACACCTGCCAAATGCTCGCCGTTAACCACAGCCACATTTTCAAGCTTCCTCTGGCCCAGTTCACCTGAAGCGGTACACCATTATTTGTCGGCTTTGAGACCTTCACTGTACTCCTGCCGGGAGCACCTCGAGTTTGCCGATGTATTTCGCCTATTGACGAGGCATTTGGCTACCTTAAGAGAGTCATAGTTACTCCTACCACTTGCACCCAGATTTATCACTGTCACATCCTCAAGCTTTCTCCGGCCAGTTCACCACAAGCGATACGCCATTATCTGTCGACATAAAGTGTTTCACAGTACTACTGCTGGCAGCTCCTCGGTTTGCAGATGTATTTCGCATGTTGACGAGGCATTTGGCTACCTTAAGAGAGTCATAGTTACTCCTGCCACTTGCTCCCCGTTCTACCACAGTCACATCTACAAGCTTACTCTGGCCAGTTCACCAGAAGCGATACGCCATTATTTGTTGACCTTAAGACTTTCACAGTACTCCTTGCGGGAGCTCCTCGGGATTGCCAATGTAATTCGCCTTTTGACGAGGCATTTGGCTACCCTAAGAGAGTCATAGTTACTCCTGCCAGTTGCTCCCCGTTTTACCACAGTCACATCTACAAGCTTACTCTGGCCGTTCACCAGAAGCGATACGCCATTATTTGTTGACCTTAAGACTTTCACAGTACTCCTTCCGGGAGCTCATCGAGAATGCCGATGTTTTTCGCCTGTTGACGAGGCATTTTTCTACCTTACGAGAGTCATTGTTACACCTGCCAAATGCTCGCCGTTAACCACAGCCACATTTTCAAGCTTCCTCTGGCCCAGTTCACCTGAAGCGGTACACCATTATTTGTCGGCTTTGAGACCTTCACTGTACTCCTGCCGGGAGCACCTCGAGTTTGCCGATGTATTTCGCCTATTGACGAGGCATTTGGCTACCTTAAGAGAGTCATAGTTACTCCTACCACTTGCACCCAGATTTATCACTGTCACATCCTCAAGCTTTCTCCGGCCAGTTCACCACAAGCGCTACGCCATTATCTGTCGACATAAAGTGTTTCACAGTACTACTGCTGGCAGCTCCTCGGTTTGCAGTTGTATTTCGCATGTTGACGAGGCATTTGGCTACCTTAAGAGAGTCATAGTTACTCCTGCCACTTGCTCCCCGTTCTACCACAGTCACATCTACAAGCTTACTCTGGCCAGTTCACCAGAAGCGATACGCCATTATTTGTTGACCTTAAGACTTTCACAGTACTCCTTGCGGGAGCTCCTCGGGATTGCCAATGTAATTCGCCTTTTGACGAGGCATTTGGCTACCCTAAGAGAGTCATAGTTACTCCTGCCAGTTGCTCCCCGTTTTACCACAGTCACATTTACAAGCTTACTCTGGCCGTTCACCAGAAGCGATACGCCATTATTTGTTGACCTTAAGACTTTCACAGTACTCCTTCCGGGAGCTCATCGAGAATGCCGATGTTTTTCGCCTGTTGACGAGGCATTTTTCTACCTTAAGAGAGTCATTGTTACACCTGCCAAATGCTCGCCGTTAACCACAGCCACATTTTCAAACTTCCTCTGGCCCAGTTCACCTGAAGCGGTACACCATTATTTGTCGGCTTTGAGACCTTCACTGTACTCCTGCCGGGAGCACCTCGAGTTTGCCGATGTATTTCGCCTATTGACGAGGCATTTGGCTACCTTAAGAGAGTCATAGTTACTCCTACCACTTGCACCCAGATTTATCACTGTCACATCCTCAAGCTTTCTCCGGCCAGTTCACCACAAGCGATACGCCATTATCTGTCGACATAAAGTGTTTCACAGTACTACTGCTGGCAGCTCCTCGGTTTGCAGATGTATTTCGCATGTTGACGAGGCATTTGGCTACCTTAAGAGAGTCATAGTTACTCCTGCCACTTGCTCCCCGTTCTACCACAGTCACATCTACAAGCTTACTCTGGCCAGCTCACCAGAAGCGATACGCCATTATTTGTTGACCTTAAGACTTTCACAGTACTCCTTGCGGGAGCTCCTCGGGATTGCCAATGTAATTCGCCTTTTGACGAGGCATTTGGCTACCCTAAGAGAGTCATAGTTACTCCTGCCAGTTGCTCCCCGTTTTACCACAGTCACATCTACAAGCTTACTCTGGCCGTTCACCAGAAGCGATACGCCATTATTTGTTGACCTTAAGACTTTCACAGTACTCCTTCCGGGAGCTCATCGAGAATGCCGATGTTTTTCGCCTGTTGACGAGGCATTTTTCTACCTTAAGAGAGTCATTGTTACACCTGCCAAATGCTCGCCGTTAACCACAGCCACATTTTCAAGCTTCCTCTGGCCCAGTTCACCTGAAGCAGTACACCATTATTTGTCGGCTTTGAGACCTTCACTGTACTCCTGCCGGGAGCACCTCGAGTTTGCCGATGTATTTCGCCTATTGACTAGGCATTTGGCTACCTTAAGAGAGTCATAGTTACTCCTACCACTTGCACCCAGATTTATCACTGTCACATCCTCAAGCTTTCTCCGGCCAGTTCACCACAAGCGATACGCCATTATCTGTCGACATAAAGTGTTTCACAGTACTACTGCTGGCAGCTCCTCGGTTTGCAGATGTATTTCGCATGTTGACGAGGCATTTGGCTACCTTAAGAGAGTCATAGTTACTCCTGCCACTTGCTCCCCGTTCTACCACAGTCACATCTACAAGCTTACTCTGGCCAGTTCACCAGAAGCGATACGCCATTATTTGTTGACCTTAAGACTTTCACAGTACTCCTTGCGGGAGCTCCTCGGGATTGCCAATGTAATTCGCCTTTTGACGAGGCATTTGGCTACCCTAAGAGAGTCATAGTTACTCCTGCCAGTTGCTCCCCGTTTTACCACAGTCACATCTACAAGCTTACTCTGGCCGTTCACCAGAAGCGATACGCCATTATTTGTTGACCTTAAGACTTTCACAGTACTCCTTCCGGGAGCTCATCGAGAATGCCGATGTTTTTCGCCTGTTGACGAGGCATTTTTCTACCTTAAGAGAGTCATTGTTACACCTGCCAAATGCTCGCCGTTAACCACAGCCACATTTTCAAGCTTCCTCTGGCCCAGTTCACCTGAAGCGGTACACCATTATTTGTCGGCTTTGAGACCTTCACTGTACTCCTGCCGGGAGCACCTCGAGTTTGCCGATGTATTTCGCCTATTGACGAGGCATTTGGCTACCTTAAGAGAGTCATAGTTACTCCTACCACTTGCACCCAGATTTATCACTGTCACATCCTCAAGCTTTCTCCGGCCAGTTCACCACAAGCGATACGCCATTATCTGTCGACATAAAGTGTTTCACAGTACTACTGCTGGCAGCTCCTCGGTTTGCAGATGTATTTCGCATGTTGACGAGGCATTTGGCTACCTTAAGAGAGTCATAGTTACTCCTGCCACTTGCTCCCCGTTCTACCACAGTCACATCTACAAGCTTACTCTGGCCAGCTCACCAGAAGCGATACGCCATTATTTGTTGACCTTAAGACTTTCACAGTACTCCTTGCGGGAGCTCCTCGGGATTGCCAATGTAATTCGCCTTTTGACGAGGCATTTGGCTACCCTAAGAGAGTCATAGTTACTCCTGCCAGTTGCTCCCCGTTTTACCACAGTCACATCTACAAGCTTACTCTGGCCGTTCACCAGAAGCGATACGCCATTATTTGTTGACCTTAAGACTTTCACAGTACTCCTTCCGGGAGCTCATCGAGAATGCCGATGTTTTTCGCCTGTTGACGAGGCATTTTTCTACCTTAAGAGAGTCATTGTTACACCTGCCAAATGCTCGCCGTTAACCACAGCCACATTTTCAAGCTTCCTCTGGCCCAGTTCACCTGAAGCAGTACACCATTATTTGTCGGCTTTGAGACCTTCACTGTACTCCTGCCGGGAGCACCTCGAGTTTGCCGATGTATTTCGCCTATTGACGAGGCATTTGGCTACCTTAAGAGAGTCATAGTTACTCCTACCACTTGCACCCAGATTTATCACTGTCACATCCTCAAGCTTTCTCCGGCCAGTTCACCACAAGCGATACGCCATTATCTGTCGACATAAAGTGTTTCACAGTACTACTGCTGGCAGCTCCTCGGTTTGCAGATGTATTTCGCATGTTGACGAGGCATTTGGCTACCTTAAGAGAGTCATAGTTACTCCTGCCACTTGCTCCCCGTTCTACCACAGTCACATCTACAAGCTTACTCTGGCCAGTTCACCAGAAGCGATACGCCATTATTTGTTGACCTTAAGACTTTCACAGTACTCCTTGCGGGAGCTCCTCGGGATTGCCAATGTAATTCGCCTTTTGACGAGGCATTTGGCTACCCTAAGAGAGTCATAGTTACTCCTGCCAGTTGCTCCCCGTTTTACCACAGTCACATCTACAAGCTTACTCTGGCCGTTCACCAGAAGCGATACGCCATTATTTGTTGACCTTAAGACTTTCACAGTACTCCTTCCGGGAGCTCATCGAGAATGCCGATGTTTTTCGCCTGTTGACGAGGCATTTTTCTACCTTAAGAGAGTCATTGTTACACCTGCCAAATGCTCGCCGTTAACCACAGCCACATTTTCAAGCTTCCTCTGGCCCAGTTCACCTGAAGCGGTACACCATTATTTGTCGGCTTTGAGACCTTCACTGTACTCCTGCCGGGAGCACCTCGAGTTTGCCGATGTATTTCGCCTATTGACGAGGCATTTGGCTACCTTAAGAGAGTCATAGTTACTCCTACCACTTGCACCCAGATTTATCACTGTCACATCCTCAAGCTTTCTCCGGCCAGTTCACCACAAGCGATACGCCATTATCTGTCGACATAAAGTGTTTCACAGTACTACTGCTGGCAGCTCCTCGGTTTGCAGATGTATTACGCATGTTGACGAGGCATTTGGCTACCTTAAGAGAGTCATAGTTACTCCTGCCACTTGCTCCCCGTTCTACCACAGTCACATCTACAAGCTTACTCTGGCCAGTTCACCAGAAGCGATACGCCATTATTTGTTGACCTTAAGACTTTCACAGTACTCCTTGCGGGAGCTCCTCGGGATTGCCAATGTAATTCGCCTTTTGACGAGGCATTTGGCTACCCTAAGAGAGTCATAGTTACTCCTGCCAGTTGCTCCCCGTTTTACCACAGTCACATCTACAAGCTTACTCTGGCCGTTCACCAGAAGCGTTACGCCATTATTTGTTGACCTTAAGACTTTCACAGTACTCCTTCCGGGAGCTCATCGAGAATGCCGATGTTTTTCGCCTGTTGACGAGGCATTTTTCTACCTTAAGAGAGTCATTGTTACACCTGCCAAATGCTCGCCGTTAACCACAGCCACATTTTCAAGCTTCCTCTGGCCCAGTTCACCTGAAGCGGTACACCATTATTTGTCGGCTTTGAGACCTTCACTGTACTCCTGCCGGGAGCACCTCGAGTTTGCCGATGTATTTCGCCTATTGACGAGGCATTTGGCTACCTTAAGAGAGTCATAGTTACTCCTACCACTTGCACCCAGATTTATCACTGTCACATCCTCAAGCTTTCTCCGGCCAGTTCACCACAAGCGATACGCCATTATCTGTCGACATAAAGTGTTTCACAGTACTACTGCTGGCAGCTCCTCGGTTTGCAGATGTATTTCGCATGTTGACGAGGCATTTGGCTACCTTAAGAGAGTCATAGTTACTCCTGCCACTTGCTCCCCGTTCTACCACAGTCACATCTACAAGCTTACTCTGGCCAGTTCACCAGAAGCGATACGCCATTATTTGTTGACCTTAAGACTTTCACAGTACTCCTTGCGGGAGCTCCTCGGGATTGCCAATGTAATTCGCCTTTTGACGAGGCATTTGGCTACCCTAAGAGAGTCATAGTTACTCCTGCCAGTTGCTCCCCGTTTTACCACAGTCACATCTACAAGCTTACTCTGGCCGTTCACCAGAAGCGTTACGCCATTATTTGTTGACCTTAAGACTTTCACAGTACTCCTTCCGGGAGCTCATCGAGAATGCCGATGTTTTTCGCCTGTTGACGAGGCATTTTTCTACCTTAAGAGAGTCATTGTTACACCTGCCAAATGCTCGCCGTTAACCACAGCCACATTTTCAAGCTTCCTCTGGCCCAGTTCACCTGAAGCGGTACACCATTATTTGTCGGCTTTGAGACCTTCACTGTACTCCTGCCGGGAGCACCTCGAGTTTGCCGATGTATTTCGCCTATTGACGAGGCATTTGGCTACCTTAAGAGAGTCATAGTTACTCCTACCACTTGCACCCAGATTTATCACTGTCACATCCTCAAGCTTTCTCCGGCCAGTTCACCACAAGCGATACGCCATTATCTGTCGACATAAAGTGTTTCACAGTACTACTGCTGGCAGCTCCTCGGTTTGCAGATGTATTTCGCATGTTGACGAGGCATTTGGCTACCTTAAGAGAGTCATAGTTACTCCTGCCACTTGCTCCCCGTTCTACCACAGTCACATCTACAAGCTTACTCTGGCCAGTTCACCAGAAGCGATACGCCATTATTTCTTGACCTTAAGACTTTCACAGTACTCCTTGCGGGAGCTCCTCGGGATTGCCAATGTAATTCGCCTTTTGACGAGGCATTTGGCTACCCTAAGAGAGTCATAGTTACTCCTGCCAGTTGCTCCCCGTTTTACCACAGTCACATCTACAAGCTTACTCTGGCCGTTCACCAGAAGCGTTACGCCATTATTTGTTGACCTTAAGACTTTCACAGTACTCCTTCCAGGAGCTCATCGAGAATGCCGATGTTTTTCGCCTGTTGACGAGGCATTTTTCTACCTTAAGAGAGTCATTGTTACACCTGCTAAATGCTCGCCGTTAACCACAGCCACATTTTCAAACTTCCTCTGGCCCAGTTCACCTGAAGCGGTACACCATTATTTGTCGGCTTTGAGACCTTCACTGTACTCCTGCCGGGAGCACCTCGAGTTTGCCGATGTATTTCGCCTATTGACGAGGCATTTGGCTACCTTAAGAGAGTCATAGTTACTCCTACCACTTGCACCCAGATTTATCACTGTCACATCCTCAAGCTTTCTCCGGCCAGTTCACCACAAGCGATACGCCATTATCTGTCGACATAAAGTGTTTCACAGTACTACTGCTGGCAGCTCCTCGGTTTGCAGATGTATTTCGCATGTTGACGAGGCATTTGGCTACCTTAAGAGAGTCATAGTTACTCCTGCCACTTGCTCCCCGTTCTACCACAGTCACATCTACAAGCTTACTCTGGCCAGTTCACCAGAAGCGATACGCCATTATTTGTTGACCTTAAGACTTTCACAGTACTCCTTGCGGGAGCTCCTCGGGATTGCCAATGTAATTCGCCTTTTGACGAGGCATTTGGCTACCCTAAGAGAGTCATAGTTACTCCTGCCAGTTGCTCCCCGTTTTACCACAGTCACATCTACAAGCTTACTCTGGCCGTTCACCAGAAGCGATACGCCATTATTTGTTGACCTTAAGACTTTCACAGTACTCCTTCCGGGAGCTCATCGAGAATGCCGATGTTTTTCGCCTGTTGACGAGGCATTTTTCTACCTTAAGAGAGTCATTGTTACACCTGCCAAATGCTCGCCGTTAACCACAGCCACATTTTCAAGCTTCCTCTGGCCCAGTTCACCTGAAGCGGTACACCATTATTTGTCGGCTTTGAGACCTTCACTGTACTCCTGCCGGGAGCACCTCGAGTTTGCCGATGTATTTCGCCTATTGACGAGGCATTTGGCTACCTTAAGAGAGTCATAGTTACTCCTACCACTTGCACCCAGATTTATCACTGTCACATCCTCAAGCTTTCTCCGGCCAGTTCACCACAAGCGATACGCCATTATCTGTCGACATAAAGTGTTTCACAGTACTACTGCTGGCAGCTCCTCGGTTTGCAGATGTATTTCGCATGTTGACGAGGCATTTGGCTACCTTAAGAGAGTCATAGTTACTCCTGCCACTTGCTCCCCGTTCTACCACAGTCACATCTACAAGCTTACTCTGGCCAGTTCACCAGAAGCGATACGCCATTATTTGTTGACCTTAAGACTTTCACAGTACTCCTTGCGGGAGCTCCTCGGGATTGCCAATGTAATTCGCCTTTTGACGAGGCATTTGGCTACCCTAAGAGAGTCATAGTTACTCCTGCCAGTTGCTCCCCGTTTTACCACAGTCACATCTACAAGCTTACTCTGGCCGTTCACCAGAAGCGTTACGCCATTATTTGTTGACCTTAAGACTTTCACAGTACTCCTTCCAGGAGCTCATCGAGAATGCCGATGTTTTTCGCCTGTTGACGAGGCATTTTTCTACCTTAAGAGAGTCATTGTTACACCTGCTAAATGCTCGCCGTTAACCACAGCCACATTTTCAAACTTCCTCTGGCCCAGTTCACCTGAAGCGGTACACCATTATTTGTCGGCTTTGAGACCTTCACTGTACTCCTGCCGGGAGCACCTCGAGTTTGCCGATGTATTTCGCCTATTGACGAGGCATTTGGCTACCTTAAGAGAGTCATAGTTACTCCTACCACTTGCACCCAGATTTATCACTGTCACATCCTCAAGCTTTCTCCGGCCAGTTCACCACAAGCGATACGCCATTATCTGTCGACATAAAGTGTTTCACAGTACTACTGCTGGCAGCTCCTCGGTTTGCAGATGTATTTCGCATGTTGACGAGGCATTTGGCTACCTTAAGAGAGTCATAGTTACTCCTGCCACTTGCTCCCCGTTCTACCACAGTCACATCTACAAGCTTACTCTGGCCAGTTCACCAGAAGCGATACGCCATTATTTGTTGACCTTAAGACTTTCACAGTACTCCTTGCGGGAGCTCCTCGGGATTGCCAATGTAATTCGCCTTTTGACGAGGCATTTGGCTACCCTAAGAGAGTCATAGTTACTCCTGCCAGTTGCTCCCCGTTTTACCACAGTCACATCTACAAGCTTACTCTGGCCGTTCACCAGAAGCGTTACGCCATTATTTGTTGACCTTAAGACTTTCACAGTACTCCTTCCAGGAGCTCATCGAGAATGCCGATGTTTTTCGCCTGTTGACGAGGCATTTTTCTACCTTAAGAGAGTCATTGTTACACCTGCTAAATGCTCGCCGTTAACCACAGCCACATTTTCAAACTTCCTCTGGCCCAGTTCACCTGAAGCGGTACACCATTATTTGTCGGCTTTGAGACCTTCACTGTACTCCTGCCGGGAGCACCTCGAGTTTGCCGATGTATTTCGCCTATTGACGAGGCATTTGGCTACCTTAAGAGAGTCATAGTTACTCCTACCACTTGCACCCAGATTTATCACTGTCACATCCTCAAGCTTTCTCCGGCCAGTTCACCACAAGCGATACGCCATTATCTGTCGACATAAAGTGTTTCACAGTACTACTGCTGGCAGCTCCTCGGTTTGCAGATGTATTTCGCATGTTGACGAGGCATTTGGCTACCTTAAGAGAGTCATAGTTACTCCTGCCACTTGCTCCCCGTTCTACCACAGTCACATCTACAAGCTTACTCTGGCCAGTTCACCAGAAGCGATACGCCATTATTTGTTGACCTTAAGACTTTCACAGTACTCCTTGCGGGAGCTCCTCGGGATTGCCAATGTAATTCGCCTTTTGACGAGGCATTTGGCTACCCTAAGAGAGTCATAGTTACTCCTGCCAGTTGCTCCCCGTTTTACCACAGTCACATCTACAAGCTTACTCTGGCCGTTCACCAGAAGCGATACGCCATTATTTGTTGACCTTAAGACTTTCACAGTACTCCTTCCGGGAGCTCATCGAGAATGCCGATGTTTTTCGCCTGTTGACGAGGCATTTTTCTACCTTAAGAGAGTCATTGTTACACCTGCCAAATGCTCGCCGTTAACCACAGCCACATTTTCAAGCTTCCTCTGGCCCAGTTCACCTGAAGCGGTACACCATTATTTGTCGGCTTTGAGACCTTCACTGTACTCCTGCCGGGAGCACCTCGAGTTTGCCGATGTATTTCGCCTATTGACGAGGCATTTGGCTACCTTAAGAGAGTCATAGTTACTCCTACCACTTGCACCCAGATTTATCACTGTCACATCCTCAAGCTTTCTCCGGCCAGTTCACCACAAGCGATACGCCATTATCTGTCGACATAAAGTGTTTCACAGTACTACTGCTGGCAGCTCCTCGGTTTGCAGATGTATTTCGCATGTTGACGAGGCATTTGGCTACCTTAAGAGAGTCATAGTTACTCCTGCCACTTGCTCCCCGTTCTACCACAGTCACATCTACAAGCTTACTCTGGCCAGTTCACCAGAAGCGATACGCCATTATTTGTTGACCTTAAGACTTTCACAGTACTCCTTGCGGGAGCTCCTCGGGATTGCCAATGTAATTCGCCTTTTGACGAGGCATTTGGCTACCCTAAGAGAGTCATAGTTACTCCTGCCAGTTGCTCCCCGTTTTACCACAGTCACATCTACAAGCTTACTCTGGCCGTTCACCAGAAGCGTTACGCCATTATTTGTTGACCTTAAGACTTTCACAGTACTCCTTCCGGGAGCTCATCGAGAATGCCGATGTTTTTCGCCTGTTGACGAGGCATTTTTCTACCTTAAGAGAGTCATTGTTACACCTGCCAAATGCTCGCCGTTAACCACAGCCACATTTTCAAGCTTCCTCTGGCCCAGTTCACCTGAAGCGGTACACCATTATTTGTCGGCTTTGAGACCTTCACTGTACTCCTGCCGGGAGCACCTCGAGTTTGCCGATGTATTTCGCCTATTGACGAGGCATTTGGCTACCTTAAGAGAGTCATAGTTACTCCTACCACTTGCACCCAGATTTATCACTGTCACATCCTCAAGCTTTCTCCGGCCAGTTCACCACAAGCGATACGCCATTATCTGTCGACATAAAGTGTTTCACAGTACTACTGCTGGCAGCTCCTCGGTTTGCAGATGTATTTCGCATGTTGACGAGGCATTTGGCTACCTTAAGAGAGTCATAGTTACTCCTGCCACTTGCTCCCCGTTCTACCACAGTCACATCTACAAGCTTACTCTGGCCAGTTCACCAGAAGCGATACGCCATTATTTGTTGACCTTAAGACTTTCACAGTACTCCTTGCGGGAGCTCCTCGGGATTGCCAATGTAATTCGCCTTTTGACGAGGCATTTGGCTACCCTAAGAGAGTCATAGTTACTCCTGCCAGTTGCTCCCCGTTTTACCACAGTCACATCTACAAGCTTACTCTGGCCGTTCACCAGAAGCGTTACGCCATTATTTGTTGACCTTAAGACTTTCACAGTACTCCTTCCGGGAGCTCATCGAGAATGCCGATGTTTTTCGCCTGTTGACGAGGCATTTTTCTACCTTAAGAGAGTCATTGTTACACCTGCCAAATGCTCGCCGTTAACCACAGCCACATTTTCAAGCTTCCTCTGGCCCAGTTCACCTGAAGCGGTACACCATTATTTGTCGGCTTTGAGACCTTCACTGTACTCCTGCCGGGAGCACCTCGAGTTTGCCGATGTATTTCGCCTATTGACGAGGCATTTGGCTACCTTAAGAGAGTCATAGTTACTCCTACCACTTGCACCCAGATTTATCACTGTCACATCCTCAAGCTTTCTCCGGCCAGTTCACCACAAGCGATACGCCATTATCTGTCGACATAAAGTGTTTCACAGTACTACTGCTGGCAGCTCCTCGGTTTGCAGATGTATTTCGCATGTTGACGAGGCATTTGGCTACCTTAAGAGAGTCATAGTTACTCCTGCCACTTGCTCCCCGTTCTACCACAGTCACATCTACAAGCTTACTCTGGCCAGTTCACCAGAAGCGATACGCCATTATTTCTTGACCTTAAGACTTTCACAGTACTCCTTGCGGGAGCTCCTCGGGATTGCCAATGTAATTCGCCTTTTGACGAGGCATTTGGCTACCCTAAGAGAGTCATAGTTACTCCTGCCAGTTGCTCCCCGTTTTACCACAGTCACATCTACAAGCTTACTCTGGCCGTTCACCAGAAGCGTTACGCCATTATTTGTTGACCTTAAGACTTTCACAGTACTCCTTCCGGGAGCTCATCGAGAATGCCGATGTTTTTCGCCTGTTGACGAGGCATTTTTCTACCTTAAGAGAGTCATTGTTACACCTGCTAAATGCTCGCCGTTAACCACAGCCACATTTTCAAACTTCTTCTGGCCCAGTTCACCTGAAGCGGTACACCATTATTTGTCGGCTTTGAGACCTTCACTGTACTCCTGCCGGGAGCACCTCGAGTTTGCCGATGTATTTCGCCTATTGACGAGGCATTTGGCTACCTTAAGAGAGTCATAGTTACTCCTACCACTTGCACCCAGATTTATCACTGTCACATCCTCAAGCTTTCTCCGGCCAGTTCACCACAAGCGATACGCCATTATCTGTCGACATAAAGTGTTTCACAGTACTACTGCTGGCAGCTCCTCGGTTTGCAGATGTATTTCGCATGTTGACGAGGCATTTGGCTACCTTAAGAGAGTCATAGTTACTCCTGCCACTTGCTCCCCGTTCTACCACAGTCACATCTACAAGCTTACTCTGGCCAGTTCACCAGAAGCGATACGCCATTATTTGTTGACCTTAAGACTTTCACAGTACTCCTTGCGGGAGCTCCTCGGGATTGCCAATGTAATTCGCCTTTTGACGAGGCATTTGGCTACCCTAAGAGAGTCATAGTTACTCCTGCCAGTTGCTCCCCGTTTTACCACAGTCACATCTACAAGCTTACTCTGGCCGTTCACCAGAAGCGATACGCCATTATTTGTTGACCTTAAGACTTTCACAGTACTCCTTCCGGGAGCTCATCGAGAATGCCGATGTTTTTCGCCTGTTGACGAGGCATTTTTCTACCTTAAGAGAGTCATTGTTACACCTGCCAAATGCTCGCCGTTAACCACAGCCACATTTTCAAGCTTCCTCTGGCCCAGTTCACCTGAAGCGGTACACCATTATTTGTCGGCTTTGAGACCTTCACTGTACTCCTGCCGGGAGCACCTCGAGTTTGCCGATGTATTTCGCCTATTGACGAGGCATTTGGCTACCTTAAGAGAGTCATAGTTACTCCTACCACTTGCACCCAGATTTATCACTGTCACATCCTCAAGCTTTCTCCGGCCAGTTCACCACAAGCGATACGCCATTATCTGTCGACATAAAGTGTTTCACAGTACTACTGCTGGCAGCTCCTCGGTTTGCAGATGTATTTCGCATGTTGACGAGGCATTTGGCTACCTTAAGAGAGTCATAGTTACTCCTGCCACTTGCTCCCCGTTCTACCACAGTCACATCTACAAGCTTACTCTGGCCAGTTCACCAGAAGCGATACGCCATTATTTGTTGACCTTAAGACTTTCACAGTACTCCTTGCGGGAGCTCCTCGGGATTGCCAATGTAATTCGCCTTTTGACGAGGCATTTGGCTACCCTAAGAGAGTCATAGTTACTCCTGCCAGTTGCTCCCCGTTTTACCACAGTCACATCTACAAGCTTACTCTGGCCGTTCACCAGAAGCGTTACGCCATTATTTGTTGACCTTAAGACTTTCACAGTACTCCTTCCGGGAGCTCATCGAGAATGCCGATGTTTTTCGCCTGTTGACGAGGCATTTTTCTACCTTAAGAGAGTCATTGTTACACCTGCTAAATGCTCGCCGTTAACCACAGCCACATTTTCAAACTTCTTCTGGCCCAGTTCACCTGAAGCGGTACACCATTATTTGTCGGCTTTGAGACCTTCACTGTACTCCTGCCGGGAGCACCTCGAGTTTGCCGATGTATTTCGCCTATTGACGAGGCATTTGGCTACCTTAAGAGAGTCATAGTTACTCCTACCACTTGCACCCAGATTTATCACTGTCACATCCTCAAGCTTTCTCCGGCCAGTTCACCACAAGCGATACGCCATTATCTGTCGACATAAAGTGTTTCACAGTACTACTGCTGGCAGCTCCTCGGTTTGCAGATGTATTTCGCATGTTGACGAGGCATTTGGCTACCTTAAGAGAGTCATAGTTACTCCTGCCACTTGCTCCCCGTTCTACCACAGTCACATCTACAAGCTTACTCTGGCCAGTTCACCAGAAGCGATACGCCATTATTTGTTGACCTTAAGACTTTCACAGTACTCCTTGCGGGAGCTCCTCGGGATTGCCAATGTAATTCGCCTTTTGACGAGGCATTTGGCTACCCTAAGAGAGTCATAGTTACTCCTGCCAGTTGCTCCCCGTTTTACCACAGTCACATCTACAAGCTTACTCTGGCCGTTCACCAGAAGCGATACGCCATTATTTGTTGACCTTAAGACTTTCACAGTACTCCTTCCGGGAGCTCATCGAGAATGCCGATGTTTTTCGCCTGTTGACGAGGCATTTTTCTACCTTAAGAGAGTCATTGTTACACCTGCCAAATGCTCGCCGTTAACCACAGCCACATTTTCAAGCTTCCTCTGGCCCAGTTCACCTGAAGCGGTACACCATTATTTGTCGGCTTTGAGACCTTCACTGTACTCCTGCCGGGAGCACCTCGAGTTTGCCGATGTATTTCGCCTATTGACGAGGCATTTGGCTACCTTAAGAGAGTCATAGTTACTCCTACCACTTGCACCCAGATTTATCACTGTCACATCCTCAAGCTTTCTCCGGCCAGTTCACCACAAGCGATACGCCATTATCTGTCGACATAAAGTGTTTCACAGTACTACTGCTGGCAGCTCCTCGGTTTGCAGATGTATTTCGCATGTTGACGAGGCATTTGGCTACCTTAAGAGAGTCATAGTTACTCCTGCCACTTGCTCCCCGTTCTACCACAGTCACATCTACAAGCTTACTCTGGCCAGTTCACCAGAAGCGATACGCCATTATTTGTTGACCTTAAGACTTTCACAGTACTCCTTGCGGGAGCTCCTCGGGATTGCCAATGTAATTCGCCTTTTGACGAGGCATTTGGCTACCCTAAGAGAGTCATAGTTACTCCTGCCAGTTGCTCCCCGTTTTACCACAGTCACATCTACAAGCTTACTCTGGCCGTTCACCAGAAGCGTTACGCCATTATTTGTTGACCTTAAGACTTTCACAGTACTCCTTCCAGGAGCTCATCGAGAATGCCGATGTTTTTCGCCTGTTGACGAGGCATTTTTCTACCTTAAGAGAGTCATTGTTACACCTGCTAAATGCTCGCCGTTAACCACAGCCACATTTTCAAACTTCCTCTGGCCCAGTTCACCTGAAGCGGTACACCATTATTTGTCGGCTTTGAGACCTTCACTGTACTCCTGCCGGGAGCACCTCGAGTTTGCCGATGTATTTCGCCTATTGACGAGGCATTTGGCTACCTTAAGAGAGTCATAGTTACTCCTACCACTTGCACCCAGATTTATCACTGTCACATCCTCAAGCTTTCTCCGGCCAGTTCACCACAAGCGATACGCCATTATCTGTCGACATAAAGTGTTTCACAGTACTACTGCTGGCAGCTCCTCGGTTTGCAGATGTATTTCGCATGTTGACGAGGCATTTGGCTACCTTAAGAGAGTCATAGTTACTCCTGCCACTTGCTCCCCGTTCTACCACAGTCACATCTACAAGCTTACTCTGGCCAGTTCACCAGAAGCGATACGCCATTATTTGTTGACCTTAAGACTTTCACAGTACTCCTTGCGGGAGCTCCTCGGGATTGCCAATGTAATTCGCCTTTTGACGAGGCATTTGGCTACCCTAAGAGAGTCATAGTTACTCCTGCCAGTTGCTCCCCGTTTTACCACAGTCACATCTACAAGCTTACTCTGGCCGTTCACCAGAAGCGATACGCCATTAATTGTTGACCTTAAGACTTTCACAGTACTCCTTCCGGGAGCTCATCGAGAATGCCGATGTTTTTCGCCTGTTGACGAGGCATTTTTCTACCTTAAGAGAGTCATTGTTACACCTGCCAAATGCTCGCCGTTAACCACAGCCACATTTTCAAGCTTCCTCTGGCCCAGTTCACCTGAAGCGGTACACCATTATTTGTCGGCTTTGAGACCTTCACTGTACTCCTGCCGGGAGCACCTCGAGTTTGCCGATGTATTTCGCCTATTGACGAGGCATTTGGCTACCTTAAGAGAGTCATAGTTACTCCTACCACTTGCACCCAGATTTATCACTGTCACATCCTCAAGCTTTCTCCGGCCAGTTCACCACAAGCGATACGCCATTATCTGTCGACATAAAGTGTTTCACAGTACTACTGCTGGCAGCTCCTCGGTTTGCAGATGTATTTCGCATGTTGACGAGGCATTTGGCTACCCTAAGAGAGTCATAGTTACTCCTGCCAGTTGCTCCCCGTGTTACCACAGTCACATCTACAAGCTTACTCTGGCCGTTCACCAGAAGCGATACGCCATTATTTGTTGACCTTAAGACTTTCACAGTACTCCTTCCGGGAGCTCATCGAGAATGCCGATGTTTTTCGCCTGTTGACGAGGCATTTTTCTACCTTAAGAGAGTCATTGTTACACCTGCCAAATGCTCGCCGTTAACCACAGCCACATTTTCAAGCTTCCTCTGGCCCAGTTCACCAGAAGCGATACGCCATTATTTGTTGACCTTAAGACTTTCACAGTACTCCTTGCGGGAGCTCCTCGGGATTGCCAATGTAATTCGCCTTTTGACGAGGCATTTGGCTACCCTAAGAGAGTCATAGTTACTCCTGCCAGTTGCTCCCCGTTTTACCACAGTCACATCTACAAGCTTACTCTGGCCGTTCACCAGAAGCGTTACGCCATTATTTGTTGACCTTAAGACTTTCACAGTACTCCTTCCGGGAGCTCATCGAGAATGCCGATGTTTTTCGCCTGTTGACGAGGCATTTTTCTACCTTAAGAGAGTCATTGTTACACCTGCTAAATGCTCGCCGTTAACCACAGCCACATTTTCAAACTTCCTCTGGCCCAGTTCACCTGAAGCGGTACACCATTATTTGTCGGCTTTGAGACCTTCACTGTACTCCTGCCGGGAGCACCTCGAGTTTGCCGATGTATTTCGCCTATTGACGAGGCATTTGGCTACCTTAAGAGAGTCATAGTTACTCCTACCACTTGCACCCAGATTTATCACTGTCACATCCTCAAGCTTTCTCCGGCCAGTTCACCACAAGCGATACGCCATTATCTGTCGACATAAAGTGTTTCACAGTACTACTGCTGGCAGCTCCTCGGTTTGCAGATGTATTTCGCATGTTGACGAGGCATTTGGCTACCCTAAGAGAGTCATAGTTACTCCTGCCAGTTGCTCCCCGTGTTACCACAGTCACATCTACAAGCTTACTCTGGCCGTTCACCAGAAGCGATACGCCATTATTTGTTGACCTTAAGACTTTCACAGTACTCCTTCCGGGAGCTCATCGAGAATGCCGATGTTTTTCGCCTGTTGACGAGGCATTTTTCTACCTTAAGAGAGTCATTGTTACACCTGCCAAATGCTCGCCGTTAACCACAGCCACATTTTCAAGCTTCCTCTGGCCCAGTTCACCAGAAGCGATACGCCATTATTTGTTGACCTTAAGACTTTCACAGTACTCCTTGCGGGAGCTCCTCGGGATTGCCAATGTAATTCGCCTTTTGACGAGGCATTTGGCTACCCTAAGAGAGTCATAGTTACTCCTGCCAGTTGCTCCCTGTTTTACCACAGTCACATCTACAAGCTTACTCTGGCCGTTCACCAGAAGCGTTACGCCATTATTTGTTGACCTTAAGACTTTCACAGTACTCCTTCCGGGAGCTCATCGAGAATGCCGATGTTTTTCGCCTGTTGACGAGGCATTTTTCTACCTTAAGAGAGTCATTGTTACACCTGCTAAATGCTCGCCGTTAACCACAGCCACATTTTCAAACTTCCTCTGGCCCAGTTCACCTGAAGCGGTACACCATTATTTGTCGGCTTTGAGACCTTCACTGTACTCCTGCCGGGAGCACCTCGAGTTTGCCGATGTATTTCGCCTATTGACGAGGCATTTGGCTACCTTAAGAGAGTCATAGTTACTCCTACCACTTGCACCCAGATTTATCACTGTCACATCCTCAAGCTTTCTCCGGCCAGTTCACCACAAGCGATACGCCATTATCTGTCGACATAAAGTGTTTCACAGTACTACTGCTGGCAGCTCCTCGGTTTGCAGATGTATTTCGCATGTTGACGAGGCATTTGGCTACCTTAAGAGAGTCATAGTTACTCCTGCCACTTGCTCCCCGTTCTACCACAGTCACATCTACAAGCTTACTCTGGCCAGTTCACCAGAAGCGATACGCCATTATTTGTTGACCTTAAGACTTTCACAGTACTCCTTGCGGGAGCTCCTCGGGATTGCCAATGTAATTCGCCTTTTGACGAGGCATTTGGCTACCCTAAGAGAGTCATAGTTACTCCTGCCAGTTGCTCCCCGTTTTACCACAGTCACATCTACAAGCTTACTCTGGCCGTTCACCAGAAGCGATACGCCATGATTTGTTGACCTTAAGACTTTCACAGTACTCCTTCCGGGAGCTCATCGAGAATGCCGATGTTTTTCGCCTGTTGACGAGGCATTTTTCTACCTTAAGAGAGTCATTGTTACACCTGCCAAATGCTCGCCGTTAACCACAGCCACATTTTCAAGCTTCCTCTGGCCCAGTTCACCTGAAGCGGTACACCATTATTTGTCGGCTTTGAGACCTTCACTGTACTCCTGCCGGGAGCACCTCGAGTTTGCCGATGTATTTCGCCTATTGACGAGGCATTTGGCTACCTTAAGAGAGTCATAGTTACTCCTACCACTTGCACCCAGATTTATCACTGTCACATCCTCAAGCTTTCTCCGGCCAGTTCACCACAAGCGATACGCCATTATCTGTCGACATAAAGTGTTTCACAGTACTACTGCTGGCAGCTCCTCGGTTTGCAGATGTATTTCGCATGTTGACGAGGCATTTGGCTACCCTAAGAGAGTCATAGTTACTCCTGCCAGTTGCTCCCCGTTTTACCACAGTCACATCTACAAGCTTACTCTGGCCGTTCACCAGAAGCGATACGCCATTATTTGTTGACCTTAAGACTTTCACAGTACTCCTTCCGGGAGCTCATCGAGAATGCCGATGTTTTTCGCCTGTTGACGAGGCATTTTTCTACCTTAAGAGAGTCATTGTTACACCTGCCAAATGCTCGCCGTTAACCACAGCCACATTTTCAAGCTTCCTCTGGCCCAGTTCACCAGAAGCGATACGCCATTATTTGTTGACCTTAAGACTTTCACAGTACTCATTGCGGGAGCTCCTCGGGATTGCCAATGTAATTCGCCTTTTGACGAGGCATTTGGCTACCCTAAGAGAGTCATAGTTACTCCTGCCAGTTGCTCCCCGTTTTACCACAGTCACATCTACAAGCTTACTCTGGCCGTTCACCAGAAGCGTTACGCCATTATTTGTTGACCTTAAGACTTTCACAGTACTCCTTCCGGGAGCTCATCGAGAATGCCGATGTTTTTCGCCTGTTGACGAGGCATTTTTCTACCTTAAGAGAGTCATTGTTACACCTGCTAAATGCTCGCCGTTAACCACAGCCACATTTTCAAACTTCCTCTGGCCCAGTTCACCTGAAGCGGTACACCATTATTTGTCGGCTTTGAGACCTTCACTGTACTCCTGCCGGGAGCACCTCGAGTTTGCCGATGTATTTCGCCTATTGACGAGGCATTTGGCTACCTTAAGAGAGTCATAGTTACTCCTACCACTTGCACCCAGATTTATCACTGTCACATCCTCAAGCTTTCTCCGGCCAGTTCACCACAAGCGATACGCCATTATCTGTCGACATAAAGTGTTTCACAGTACTACTGCTGGCAGCTCCTCGGTTTGCAGATGTATTTCGCATGTTGACGAGGCATTTGGCTACCTTAAGAGAGTCATAGTTACTCCTGCCACTTGCTCCCCGTTCTACCACAGTCACATCTACAAGCTTACTCTGGCCAGTTCACCAGAAGCGATACGCCATTATTTGTTGACCTTAAGACTTTCACAGTACTCCTTGCGGGAGCTCCTCGGGATTGCCAATGTAATTCGCCTTTTGACGAGGCATTTGGCTACCCTAAGAGAGTCATAGTTACTCCTGCCAGTTGCTCCCCGTTTTACCACAGTCACATCTACAAGCTTACTCTGGCCGTTCACCAGAAGCGATACGCCATTATTTGTTGACCTTAAGACTTTCACAGTACTCCTTCCGGGAGCTCATCGAGAATGCCGATGTTTTTCGCCTGTTGACGAGGCATTTTTCTACCTTAAGAGAGTCATTGTTACACCTGCCAAATGCTCGCCGTTAACCACAGCCACATTTTCAAGCTTCCTCTGGCCCAGTTCACCTGAAGCGGTACACCATTATTTGTCGGCTTTGAGACCTTCACTGTACTCCTGCCGGGAGCACCTCGAGTTTGCCGATGTATTTCGCCTATTGACGAGGCATTTGGCTACCTTAAGAGAGTCATAGTTACTCCTACCACTTGCACCCAGATTTATCACTGTCACATCCTCAAGCTTTCTCCGGCCAGTTCACCACAAGCGATACGCCATTATCTGTCGACATAAAGTGTTTCACAGTACTACTGCTGGCAGCTCCTCGGTTTGCAGATGTATTTCGCATGTTGACGAGGCATTTGGCTACCTTAAGAGAGTCATAGTTACTCCTGCCACTTGCTCCCCGTTCTACCACAGTCACATCTACAAGCTTACTCTGGCCAGTTCACCAGAAGCGATACGCCATTATTTGTTGACCTTAAGACTTTCACAGTACTCCTTGCGGGAGCTCCTCGGGATTGCCAATGTAATTCGCCTTTTGACGAGGCATTTGGCTACCCTAAGAGAGTCATAGTTACTCCTGCCAGTTGCTCCCCGTTTTACCACAGTCACATCTACAAGCTTACTCTGGCCGTTCACCAGAAGCGTTACGCCATTATTTGTTGACCTTAAGACTTTCACAGTACTCCTTCCGGGAGCTCATCGAGAATGCCGATGTTTTTCGCCTGTTGACGAGGCATTTTTCTACCTTAAGAGAGTCATTGTTACACCTGCTAAATGCTCGCCGTTAACCACAGCCACATTTTCAAACTTCCTCTGGCCCAGTTCACCTGAAGCGGTACACCATTATTTGTCGGCTTTGAGACCTTCACTGTACTCCTGCCGGGAGCACCTCGAGTTTGCCGATGTATTTCGCCTATTGACGAGGCATTTGGCTACCTTAAGAGAGTCATAGTTACTCCTACCACTTGCACCCAGATTTATCACTGTCACATCCTCAAGCTTTCTCCGGCCAGTTCACCACAAGCGATACGCCATTATCTGTCGACATAAAGTGTTTCACAGTACTACTGCTGGCAGCTCCTCGGTTTGCAGATGTATTTCGCATGTTGACGAGGCATTTGGCTACCTTAAGAGAGTCATAGTTACTCCTGCCACTTGCTCCCCGTTCTACCACAGTCACATCTACAAGCTTACTCTGGCCAGTTCACCAGAAGCGATACGCCATTATTTGTTGACCTTAAGACTTTCACAGTACTCCTTGCGGGAGCTCCTCGGGATTGCCAATGTAATTCGCCTTTTGACGAGGCATTTGGCTACCCTAAGAGAGTCATAGTTACTCCTGCCAGTTGCTCCCCGTTTTACCACAGTCACATCTACAAGCTTACTCTGGCCGTTCACCAGAAGCGATACGCCATTATTTGTTGACCTTAAGACTTTCACAGTACTCCTTCCGGGAGCTCATCGAGAATGCCGATGTTTTTCGCCTGTTGACGAGGCATTTTTCTACCTTAAGAGAGTCATTGTTACACCTGCCAAATGCTCGCCGTTAACCACAGCCACATTTTCAAACTTCCTCTGGCCCAGTTCACCTGAAGCGGTACACCATTATTTGTCGGCTTTGAGACCTTCACTGTACTCCTGCCGGGAGCACCTCGAGTTTGCCGATGTATTTCGCCTATTGACGAGGCATTTGGCTACCTTAAGAGAGTCATAGTTACTCCTACCACTTGCACCCAGATTTATCACTGTCACATCCTCAAGCTTTCTCCGGCCAGTTCACCACAAGCGATACGCCATTTTCTGTCGACATAAAGTGTTTCACAGTACTACTGCTGGCAGCTCCTCGGTTTGCAGATGTATTTCGCATGTTGACGAGGCATTTGGCTACCTTAAGAGAGTCATAGTTACTCCTGCCACTTGCTCCCCGTTCTACCACAGTCACATCTACAAGCTTACTCTGGCCAGTTCACCAGAAGCGATACGCCATTATTTGTTGACCTTAAGACTTTCACAGTACTCCTTGCGGGAGCTCCTCGGGATTGCCAATGTAATTCGCCTTTTGACGAGGCATTTGGCTACCCTAAGAGAGTCATAGTTACTCCTGCCAGTTGCTCCCCGTTTTACCACAGTCACATCTACAAGCTTACTCTGGCCGTTCACCAGAAGCGATACGCCATTATTTGTTGACCTTAAGACTTTCACAGTACTCCTTCCGGGAGCTCATCGAGAATGCCGATGTTTTTCGCCTGTTGACGAGGCATTTTTCTACCTTAAGAGAGTCATTGTTACACCTGCCAAATGCTCGCCGTTAACCACAGCCACATTTTCAAGCTTCCTCTGGCCCAGTTCACCTGAAGCGGTACACCATTATTTGTCGGCTTTGAGACCTTCACTGTACTCCTGCCGGGAGCACCTCGAGTTTGCCGATGTATTTCGCCTATTGACGAGGCATTTGGCTACCTTAAGAGAGTCATAGTTACTCCTACCACTTGCACCCAGATTTATCACTGTCACATCCTCAAGCTTTCTCCGGCCAGTTCACCACAAGCGATACGCCATTATCTGTCGCCATAAAGTGTTTCACAGTACTACTGCTGGCAGCTCCTCGGTTTGCAGATGTATTTCGCATGTTGACGAGGCATTTGGCTACCTTAAGAGAGTCATATTTACTCCTGCCACTTGCTCCCTGTTCTACCACAGTCACATCTACAAGCTTACTCTGGCCAGTTCACCAGAAGCGATACGCCATTATTTGTTGACCTTAAGACTTTCACAGTACTCCTTGCGGGAGCTCCTCGGGATTGCCAATGTAATTCGCCTTTTGACGAGGCATTTGGCTACCCTAAGAGAGTCATAGTTACTCCTGCCAGTTGCTCCCCGTTTTACCACAGTCACATCTACAAGCTTACTCTGGCCGTTCACCAGAAGCGTTACGCCATTATTTGTTGACCTTAAGACTTTCACAGTACTCCTTCCGGGAGCTCATCGAGAATGCCGATGTTTTTCGCCTGTTGACGAGGCATTTTTCTACCTTAAGAGAGTCATTGTTAAAACCTGCTAAATGCTCGCCGTTAACCACAGCCACATTTTCAAACTTCCTCTGGCCCAGTTCACCTGAAGCGGTACACCATTATTTGTCGGCTTTGAGACCTTCACTGTACTCCTGCCGGGAGCACCTCGAGTTTGCCGATGTATTTCGCCTATTGACGAGGCATTTGGCTACCTTAAGAGAGTCATAGTTACTCCTACCACTTGCACCCAGATTTATCACTGTCACATCCTCAAGCTTTCTCCGGCCAGTTCACCACAAGCGATACGCCATTATCTGTCGACATAAAGTGTTTCACAGTACTACTGCTGGCAGCTCCTCGGTTTGCAGATGTATTTCGCATGTTGACGAGGCATTTGGCTACCTTAAGAGAGTCATAGTTACTCCTGCCACTTGCTCCCCGTTCTACCACAGTCACATCTACAAGCTTACTCTGGCCAGTTCACCAGAGCGATACGCCATTATTTGTTGACCTTAAGACTTTCACAGTACTCCTTGCGGGAGCTCCTCGGGATTGCCAATGTAATTCGCCTTTTGACGAGGCATTTGGCTATTTCTAGCCGTCTTTATTCCGGAGAATAACACAATACATAAGTAAAACATTTACAGTACAGAGATGGTGCGTACTACGCCATGTCCACCACCGAAGTGGGAACTTACAGGGCGAACGCAAACTTATGTATAGAGAAGAAATAAAACACAAATAAACAGAAAGAACAATAGAACAAAGGAACAAAGACGGTTTATTCCTCCTGTGGATAGGCCCCAGGAGTCAAGGCGAAGAGAATATCCAGCAGCCTAGCCGACGCCGACACGTTCCATCAGCCTAGGTGCCGTCATACGCTCGTAGATTCTGTAACTATTGCAGCAACTCAGCAGTGTACGGGTGCTCAGCACCGCCAGTTCTCGGGGTCGGAAGCCTAGGGCGGCGAGGTCACTCGCCGACGCTGGAGACCATACACCCCTCCAGTTCAACGTCGCGGTGGACACCGTAACCTCCTCAACGTCACGGTGCAGGTTGGAGATGGCACGCCTGATGGACGGCGTGTCGTAGTAGGCCGCCTTCTGATCGTGACACCAGTCGAGTCGGAGATGGTCCCCGACTACCTGGGCGTCGATCACGTTTGCGATGCCGTCTTTGACCGCCACCACGTCAGGCTTGCGGATACCCTCAGGTGTTCGGAGGTGGGGCTCTACGGAGATGTTGTAGCCCCTCTGCACGAGTCCACGAGCTAAGAGAGTCATAGTTACTCCTGCCAGTTGCTCCCCGTTTTACCACAGTCACATCTACAAGCTTACTCTGGCCGTTCTCCAGAAGCGTTACGCCATTATTTGTTGACCTTAAGACTTTCACAGTACTCCTTCCGGGAGCTCATCGAGAATGCCGATGTTTTTCGCCTGTTGACGAGGCATTTTTCTACCTTAAGAGAGTCATTGTTACACCTGCTAAATGCTCGCCGTTAACCACAGCCACATTTTCAAACTTCCTCTGGCCCAGTTCACCTGAAGCGGTACACCATTATTTGTCGGCTTTGAGACCTTCACTGTACTCCTGCCGGGAGCACCTCGAGTTTGCCGATGTATTTCGCCTATTGACGAGGCATTTCGCTACCTTAAGAGAGTCATAGTTACTCCTACCACTTGCACCCAGATTTATCACTGTCACATCCTCTAGCTTTCTCCGGCCAGTTCACCACAGGCGATACGCCATTATCTGTCGACATAAAGTTTTTTTACAGTACTACTGCTGGCAGCTCCTCGGTTTGCAGATGTATTTCGCATGTTGACGAGGCATTTGGCTACCTTAAGAGAGTCATAGTTACTCCTGCCACTTGCTCCCCGTTCTACCACAGTCACATCTACAAGCTTACTCTGGCCAGTTCACCAGAAGCGATACGGCATTATTTGTTGACCTTAAGACTTTCACAGTACTCCTTGCGGGAGCTCCTCGGGATTGCCAATGTAATTCGCCTTTTGACGAGGCATTTGGCTACCCTAAGAGAGTCATAGTTACTCCTGCCAGTTGCTCCCCGTTTTACCACAGTCACATCTACAAGCTTACTCTGGCCGTTCACCAGAAGCGATACGCCATTATTTGTTGACCTTAAGACTTTCACAGTACTCCTTCCGGGAGCTCATCGAGAATGCCGATGTTTTTCGCCTGTTGACGAGGCATTTTTCTACCTTAAGAGAGTCATTGTTACACCTGCCAAATGCTCGCCGTTAACCACAGCCACATTTTCAAACTTCCTCTGGCCCAGTTCACCTGAAGCGGTACACCATTATTTGTCGGCTTTGAGACCTTCACTGTACTCCTGCCGGGAGCACCTCGAGTTTGCCGATGTATTTCGCCTATTGACGAGGCATTTGGCTACCTTAAGAGAGTCATAGTTACTCCTACCACTTGCACCCAGATTTATCACTGTCACATCCTCAAGCTTTCTCCGGCCAATTCACCACAAGCGATACGCCATTATCTGTCGACATAAAGTGTTTCACAGTACTACTGCTGGCAGCTCCTCGGTTTGCAGATGTATTTCGCATGTTGACGAGGCATTTGGCTACCTTAAGAGAGTCATAGTTACTCCTGCCACTTGCTCCCCGTTCTACCACAGTCACATCTACAAGCTTACTCTGGCCAGTTCACCAGAAGCGATACGCCATTATTTGTTGACCTTAAGACTTTCACAGTACTCCTTGCGGGAGCTCCTCGGGATTGCCAATGTAATTCGCCTTTTGACGAGGCATTTGGCTACCCTAAGAGAGTCATAGTTACTCCTGCCAGTTGCTCCCCGTTTTACCACAGTCACATCTACAAGCTTACTCTGGCCGTTCACCAGAAGCGATACGCCATTATTTGTTGACCTTAAGACTTTCACAGTACTCCTTCCGGGAGCTCATCGAGAATGCCGATGTTTTTCGCCTGTTGACGAGGCATTTTTCTACCTTAAGAGAGTCATTGTTACACCTGCCAAATGCTCGCCGTTAACCACAGCCACATTTTCAAACTTCCTCTGGCCCAGTTCACCTGAAGCGGTACACCATTATTTGTCGGCTTTGAGACCTTCACTGTACTCCTGCCGGGAGCACCTCGAGTTTGCCGATGTATTTCGCCTATTGACGAGGCATTTGGCTACCTTAAGAGAGTCATAGTTACTCCTACCACTTGCACCCAGATTTATCACTGTCACATCCTCAAGCTTTCTCCGGCCAGTTCACCACAAGCGATACGCCATTATCTGTCGACATAAAGTGTTTCACAGTACTACTGCTGGCAGCTCCTCGGTTTGCAGATGTATTTCGCATGTTGACGAGGCATTTGGCTACCTTAAGAGAGTCATATTTACTCCTGCCACTTGCTCCCTGTTCTACCACAGTCACATCTACAAGCTTACTCTGGCCAGTTCACCAGAAGCGATACGCCATTATTTGTTGACCTTAAGACTTTCACAGTACTCCTTGCGGGAGCTCCTCGGGATTGCCAATGTAATTCGCCTTTTGACGAGGCATTTGGCTACCCTAAGAGAGTCATAGTTACTCCTGCCAGTTGCTCCCCGTTTTACCACAGTCACATCTACAAGCTTACTCTGGCCGTTCACCAGAAGCGTTACGCCATTATTTGTTGACCTTAAGACTTTCACAGTACTCCTTCCGGGAGCTCATCGAGAATGCCGATGTTTTTCGCCTGTTGACGAGGCATTTTTCTACCTTAAGAGAGTCATTGTTAAAACCTGCTAAATGCTCGCCGTTAACCACAGCCACATTTTCAAACTTCCTCTGGCCCAGTTCACCTGAAGCGGTACACCATTATTTGTCGGCTTTGAGACCTTCACTGTACTCCTGCCGGGAGCACCTCGAGTTTGCCGATGTATTTCGCCTATTGACGAGGCATTTGGCTACCTTAAGAGAGTCATAGTTACTCCTACCACTTGCACCCAGATTTATCACTGTCACATCCTCAAGCTTTCTCCGGCCAGTTCACCACAAGCGATACGCCATTATCTGTCGACATAAAGTGTTTCACAGTACTACTGCTGGCAGCTCCTCGGTTTGCAGATGTATTTCGCATGTTGACGAGGCATTTGGCTACCTTAAGAGAGTCATAGTTACTCCTGCCACTTGCTCCCCGTTCTACCACAGTCACATCTACAAGCTTACTCTGGCCAGTTCACCAGAAGCGATACGCCATTATTTGTTGACCTTAAGACTTTCACAGTACTCCTTGCGGGAGCTCCTCGGGATTGCCAATGTAATTCGCCTTTTGACGAGGCATTTGGCTATTTCTAGCCGTCTTTATTCCGGAGAATAACACAATACATAAGTAAAACATTTACAGTACAGAGATGGTGCGTACTACGCCATGTCCACCACCGAAGTGGGAACTTACAGGGCGAACGCAAACTTATGTATAGAGAAGAAATAAAACACAAATAAACAGAAAGAACAATAGAACAAAGGAACAAAGACGGTTTATTCCTCCTGTGGATAGGCCCCAGGAGTCAAGGCGAAGAGAATATCCAGCAGCCTAGCCGACGCCGACACGTTCCATCAGCCTAGGTGCCGTCATACGCTCGTAGATTCTGTAACTATTGCAGCAACTCAGCAGTGTACGGGTGCTCAGCACCGCCAGTTCTCGGGGTCGGAAGCCTAGGGCGGCGAGGTCACTCGCCGACGCTGGAGACCATACACCCCTCCAGTTCAACGTCGCGGTGGACACCGTCACCTCCTCAACGTCACGGTGCAGGTTGGAGATGGCACGCCTGATGGACGGCGTGTCGTAGTAGGCCGCCTTCTGATCGTGACACCAGTCGAGTCGGAGATGGTCCCCGACTACCTGGGCGTCGATCACGTTTGCGATGCCGTCTTTGACCGCCACCACGTCAGGCTTGCGGATACCCTCAGGTGTTCGGAGGTGGGGCTCTACGGAGATGTTGTAGCCCCTCTGCACGAGTCCACGAGCTAAGAGAGTCATAGTTACTCCTGCCAGTTGCTCCCCGTTTTACCACAGTCACATCTACAAGCTTACTCTGGCCGTTCACCAGAAGCGTTACGCCATTATTTGTTGACCTTAAGACTTTCACAGTACTCCTTCCGGGAGCTCATCGAGAATGCCGATGTTTTTCGCCTGTTGACGAGGCATTTTTCTACCTTAAGAGAGTCATTGTTACACCTGCTAAATGCTCGCCGTTAACCACAGCCACATTTTCAAACTTCCTCTGGCCCAGTTCACCTGAAGCGGTACACCATTATTTGTCGGCTTTGAGACCTTCACTGTACTCCTGCCGGGAGCACCTCGAGTTTGCCGATGTATTTCGCCTATTGACGAGGCATTTGGCTACCTTAAGAGAGTCATAGTTACTCCTACCACTTGCACCCAGATTTATCACTGTCACATCCTCTAGCTTTCTCCGGCCAGTTCACCACAGGCGATACGCCATTATCTGTCGACATAAAGTTTTTTTACAGTACTACTGCTGGCAGCTCCTCGGTTTGCAGATGTATTTCGCATGTTGACGAGGCATTTGGCTACCTTAAGAGAGTCATAGTTACTCCTGCCACTTGCTCCCCGTTCTACCACAGTCACATCTACAAGCTTACTCTGGCCAGTTCACCAGAAGCGATACGGCATTATTTGTTGACCTTAAGACTTTCACAGTACTCCTTGCGGGAGCTCCTCGGGATTGCCAATGTAATTCGCCTTTTGACGAGGCATTTGGCTACCCTAAGAGAGTCATAGTTACTCCTGCCAGTTGCTCCCCGTTTTACCACAGTCACATCTACAAGCTTACTCTGGCCGTTCACCAGAAGCGATACGCCATTATTTGTTGACCTTAAGACTTTCACAGTACTCCTTCCGGGAGCTCATCGAGAATGCCGATGTTTTTCGCCTGTTGACGAGGCATTTTTCTACCTTAAGAGAGTCATTGTTACACCTGCCAAATGCTCGCCGTTAACCACAGCCACATTTTCAAACTTCCTCTGGCCCAGTTCACCTGAAGCGGTACACCATTATTTGTCGGCTTTGAGACCTTCACTGTACTCCTGCCGGGAGCACCTCGAGTTTGCCGATGTATTTCGCCTATTGACGAGGCATTTGGCTACCTTAAGAGAGTCATAGTTACTCCTACCACTTGCACCCAGATTTATCACTGTCACATCCTCAAGCTTTCTCCGGCCAATTCACCACAAGCGATACGCCATTATCTGTCGACATAAAGTGTTTCACAGTACTACTGCTGGCAGCTCCTCGGTTTGCAGATGTATTTCGCATGTTGACGAGGCATTTGGCTACCTTAAGAGAGTCATAGTTACTCCTGCCACTTGCTCCCCGTTCTACCACAGTCACATCTACAAGCTTACTCTGGCCAGTTCACCAGAAGCGATACGCCATTATTTGTTGACCTTAAGACTTTCACAGTACTCCTTGCGGGAGCTCCTCGGGATTGCCAATGTAATTCGCCTTTTGACGAGGCATTTGGCTACCCTAAGAGAGTCATAGTTACTCCTGCCAGTTGCTCCCCGTTTTACCACAGTCACATCTACAAGCTTACTCTGGCCGTTCACCAGAAGCGATACGCCATTATTTGTTGACCTTAAGACTTTCACAGTACTCCTTCCGGGAGCTCATCGAGAATGCCGATGTTTTTCGCCTGTTGACGAGGCATTTTTCTACCTTAAGAGAGTCATTGTTACACCTGCTAAATGCTCGCCGTTAACCACAGCCACATTTTCAAACTTCCTCTGGCCCAGTTCACCTGAAGCGGTACACCATTATTTGTCGGCTTTGAGACCTTCACTGTACTCCTGCCGGGAGCACCTCGAGTTTGCCGATGTATTTCGCCTATTGACGAGGCATTTGGCTACCTTAAGAGAGTCATAGTTACTCCTACCACTTGCACCCAGATTTATCACTGTCACATCCTCAAGCTTTCTCCGGCCAGTTCACCACAAGCGATACGCCATTATCTGTCGACATAAAGTGTTTCACAGTACTACTGCTGGCAGCTCCTCGGTTTGCAGATGTATTTCGCATGTTGACGAGGCATTTGGCTACCTTAAGAGAGTCATAGTTACTCCTGCCACTTGCTCCCCGTTCTACCACAGTCACATCTACAAGCTTACTCTGGCCAGCTCACCAGAAGCGATACGCCATTATTTGTTGACCTTAAGACTTTCACAGTACTCCTTGCGGGAGCTCCTCGGGATTGCCAATGTAATTCGCCTTTTGACGAGGCATTTGGCTACCCTAAGAGAGTCATAGTTACTCCTGCCAGTTGCTCCCCGTTTTACCACAGTCACATCTACAAGCTTACTCTGGCCGTTCACCAGAAGCGATACGCCATTATTTGTTGACCTTAAGACTTTCACAGTACTCCTTCCGGGAGCTCATCGAGAATGCCGATGTTTTTCGCCTGTTGACGAGGCATTTTTCTACCTTAAGAGAGTCATTGTTACACCTGCCAAATGCTCGCCGTTAACCACAGCCACATTTTCAAGCTTCCTCTGGCCCAGTTCACCTGAAGCAGTACACCATTATTTGTCGGCTTTGAGACCTTCACTGTACTCCTGCCGGGAGCACCTCGAGTTTGCCGATGTATTTCGCCTATTGACGAGGCATTTGGCTACCTTAAGAGAGTCATAGTTACTCCTACCACTTGCACCCAGATTTATCACTGTCACATCCTCAAGCTTTCTCCGGCCAGTTCACCACAAGCGATACGCCATTATCTGTCGACATAAAGTGTTTCACAGTACTACTGCTGGCAGCTCCTCGGTTTGCAGATGTATTTCGCATGTTGACGAGGCATTTGGCTACCTTAAGAGAGTCATAGTTACTCCTGCCACTTGCTCCCCGTTCTACCACAGTCACATCTACAAGCTTACTCTGGCCAGTTCACCAGAAGCGATACGCCATTATTTGTTGACCTTAAGACTTTCACAGTACTCCTTGCGGGAGCTCCTCGGGATTGCCAATGTAATTCGCCTTTTGACGAGGCATTTGGCTACCCTAAGAGAGTCATAGTTACTCCTGCCAGTTGCTCCCCGTTTTACCACAGTCACATCTACAAGCTTACTCTGGCCGTTCACCAGAAGCGATACGCCATTATTTGTTGACCTTAAGACTTTCACAGTACTCCTTCCGGGAGCTCATCGAGAATGCCGATGTTTTTCGCCTGTTGACGAGGCATTTTTCTACCTTAAGAGAGTCATTGTTACACCTGCCAAATGCTCGCCGTTAACCACAGCCACATTTTCAAGCTTCCTCTGGCCCAGTTCACCTGAAGCAGTACACCATTATTTGTCGGCTTTGAGACCTTCACTGTACTCCTGCCGGGAGCACCTCGAGTTTGCCGATGTATTTCGCCTATTGACGAGGCATTTGGCTACCTTAAGAGAGTCATAGTTACTCCTACCACTTGCACCCAGATTTATCACTGTCACATCCTCAAGCTTTCTCCGGCCAGTTCACCACAAGCGATACGCCATTATCTGTCGACATAAAGTGTTTCACAGTACTACTGCTGGCAGCTCCTCGGTTTGCAGATGTATTTCGCATGTTGACGAGGCATTTGGCTACCTTAAGAGAGTCATAGTTACTCCTGCCACTTGCTCCCCGTTCTACCACAGTCACATCTACAAGCTTACTCTGGCCAGTTCACCAGAAGCGATACGGCATTATTTGTTGACCTTAAGACTTTCACAGTACTCCTTGCGGGAGCTCCTCGGGATTGCCAATGTAATTCGCCTTTTGACGAGGCATTTGGCTACCCTAAGAGAGTCATAGTTACTCCTGCCAGTTGCTCCCCGTTTTACCACAGTCACATCTACAAGCTTACTCTGACCGTTCACCAGAAGCGATACGCCATTATTTGTTGACCTTAAGACTTTCACAGTACTCCTTCCGGGAGCTCATCGAGAATGCCGATGTTTTTCGCCTGTTGACGAGGCATTTTTCTACCTTAAGAGAGTCATTGTTACACCTGCTAAATGCTCGCCGTTAACCACAGCCACATTTTCAAACTTCCTCTGGCCCAGTTCACCTGAAGCGGTACACCATTATTTGTCGGCTTTGAGACCTTCACTGTACTCCTGCCGGGAGCACCTCGAGTTTGCCGATGTATTTCGCCTATTGACGAGGCATTTGGCTACCTTAAGAGAGTCATAGTTACTCCTACCACTTGCACCCAGATTTATCACTGTCACATCCTCAAGCTTTCTCCGGCCAGTTCACCACAAGCGATACGCCATTATCTGTCGACATAAAGTGTTTCACAGTACTACTGCTGGCAGCTCCTCGGTTTGCAGATGTATTTCGCATGTTGACGAGGCATTTGGCTACCTTAAGAGAGTCATAGTTACTCCTGCCACTTGCTCCCCGTTCTACCACAGTCACATCTACAAGCTTACTCTGGCCAGCTCACCAGAAGCGATACGCCATTATTTGTTGACCTTAAGACTTTCACAGTACTCCTTGCGGGAGCTCCTCGGGATTGCCAATGTAATTCGCCTTTTGACGAGGCATTTGGCTACCCTAAGAGAGTCATAGTTACTCCTGCCAGTTGCTCCCCGTTTTACCACAGTCACATCTACAAGCTTACTCTGGCCGTTCACCAGAAGCGATACGCCATTATTTGTTGACCTTAAGACTTTCACAGTACTCCTTCCGGGAGCTCATCGAGAATGCCGATGTTTTTCGCCTGTTGACGAGGCATTTTTCTACCTTAAGAGAGTCATTGTTACACCTGCCAAATGCTCGCCGTTAACCACAGCCACATTTTCAAGCTTCCTCTGGCCCAGTTCACCTGAAGCAGTACACCATTATTTGTCGGCTTTGAGACCTTCACTGTACTCCTGCCGGGAGCACCTCGAGTTTGCCGATGTATTTCGCCTATTGACGAGGCATTTGGCTACCTTAAGAGAGTCATAGTTACTCCTACCACTTGCACCCAGATTTATCACTGTCACATCCTCAAGCTTTCTCCGGCCAGTTCACCACAAGCGATACGCCATTATCTGTCGACATAAAGTGTTTCACAGTACTACTGCTGGCAGCTCCTCGGTTTGCAGATGTATTTCGCATGTTGACGAGGCATTTGGCTACCTTAAGAGAGTCATAGTTACTCCTGCCACTTGCTCCCCGTTCTACCACAGTCACATCTACAAGCTTACTCTGGCCAGTTCACCAGAAGCGATACGCCATTATTTGTTGACCTTAAGACTTTCACAGTACTCCTTGCGGGAGCTCCTCGGGATTGCCAATGTAATTCGCCTTTTGACGAGGCATTTGGCTACCCTAAGAGAGTCATAGTTACTCCTGCCAGTTGCTCCCCGTTTTACCACAGTCACATCTACAAGCTTACTCTGGCCGTTCACCAGAAGCGATACGCCATTATTTGTTGACCTTAAGACTTTCACAGTACTCCTTCCGGGAGCTCATCGAGAATGCCGATGTTTTTCGCCTGTTGACGAGGCATTTTTCTACCTTAAGAGAGTCATTGTTACACCTGCCAAATGCTCGCCGTTAACCACAGCCACATTTTCAAACTTCCTCTGGCCCAGTTCACCTGAAGCGGTACACCATTATTTGTCGGCTTTGAGACCTTCACTGTACTCCTGCCGGGAGCACCTCGAGTTTGCCGATGTATTTCGCCTATTGACGAGGCATTTGGCTACCTTAAGAGAGTCATAGTTACTCCTACCACTTGCACCCAGATTTATCACTGTCACATCCTCAAGCTTTCTCCGGCCAGTTCACCACAAGCGATACGCCATTTTCTGTCGACATAAAGTGTTTCACAGTACTACTGCTGGCAGCTCCTCGGTTTGCAGATGTATTTCGCATGTTGACGAGGCATTTGGCTACCTTAAGAGAGTCATAGTTACTCCTGCCACTTGCTCCCCGTTCTACCACAGTCACATCTACAAGCTTACTCTGGCCAGTTCACCAGAAGCGATACGCCATTATTTGTTGACCTTAAGACTTTCACAGTACTCCTTGCGGGAGCTCCTCGGGATTGCCAATGTAATTCGCCTTTTGACGAGGCATTTGGCTACCCTAAGAGAGTCATAGTTACTCCTGCCAGTTGCTCCCCGTTTTACCACAGTCACATCTACAAGCTTACTCTGGCCGTTCACCAGAAGCGATACGCCATTATTTGTTGACCTTAAGACTTTCACAGTACTCCTTCCGGGAGCTCATCGAGAATGCCGATGTTTTTCGCCTGTTGACGAGGCATTTTTCTACCTTAAGAGAGTCATTGTTACACCTGCCAAATGCTCGCCGTTAACCACAGCCACATTTTCAAGCTTCCTCTGGCCCAGTTCACCTGAAGCGGTACACCATTATTTGTCGGCTTTGAGACCTTCACTGTACTCCTGCCGGGAGCACCTCGAGTTTGCCGATGTATTTCGCCTATTGACGAGGCATTTGGCTACCTTAAGAGAGTCATAGTTACTCCTACCACTTGCACCCAGATTTATCACTGTCACATCCTCAAGCTTTCTCCGGCCAGTTCACCACAAGCGATACGCCATTATCTGTCGCCATAAAGTGTTTCACAGTACTACTGCTGGCAGCTCCTCGGTTTGCAGATGTATTTCGCATGTTGACGAGGCATTTGGCTACCTTAAGAGAGTCATATTTACTCCTGCCACTTGCTCCCTGTTCTACCACAGTCACATCTACAAGCTTACTCTGGCCAGTTCACCAGAAGCGATACGCCATTATTTGTTGACCTTAAGACTTTCACAGTACTCCTTGCGGGAGCTCCTCGGGATTGCCAATGTAATTCGCCTTTTGACGAGGCATTTGGCTACCCTAAGAGAGTCATAGTTACTCCTGCCAGTTGCTCCCCGTTTTACCACAGTCACATCTACAAGCTTACTCTGGCCGTTCACCAGAAGCGTTACGCCATTATTTGTTGACCTTAAGACTTTCACAGTACTCCTTCCGGGAGCTCATCGAGAATGCCGATGTTTTTCGCCTGTTGACGAGGCATTTTTCTACCTTAAGAGAGTCATTGTTAAAACCTGCTAAATGCTCGCCGTTAACCACAGCCACATTTTCAAACTTCCTCTGGCCCAGTTCACCTGAAGCGGTACACCATTATTTGTCGGCTTTGAGACCTTCACTGTACTCCTGCCGGGAGCACCTCGAGTTTGCCGATGTATTTCGCCTATTGACGAGGCATTTGGCTACCTTAAGAGAGTCATAGTTACTCCTACCACTTGCACCCAGATTTATCACTGTCACATCCTCAAGCTTTCTCCGGCCAGTTCACCACAAGCGATACGCCATTATCTGTCGACATAAAGTGTTTCACAGTACTACTGCTGGCAGCTCCTCGGTTTGCAGATGTATTTCGCATGTTGACGAGGCATTTGGCTACCTTAAGAGAGTCATAGTTACTCCTGCCACTTGCTCCCCGTTCTACCACAGTCACATCTACAAGCTTACTCTGGCCAGTTCACCAGAGCGATACGCCATTATTTGTTGACCTTAAGACTTTCACAGTACTCCTTGCGGGAGCTCCTCGGGATTGCCAATGTAATTCGCCTTTTGACGAGGCATTTGGCTATTTCTAGCCGTCTTTATTCCGGAGAATAACACAATACATAAGTAAAACATTTACAGTACAGAGATGGTGCGTACTACGCCATGTCCACCACCGAAGTGGGAACTTACAGGGCGAACGCAAACTTATGTATAGAGAAGAAATAAAACACAAATAAACAGAAAGAACAATAGAACAAAGGAACAAAGACGGTTTATTCCTCCTGTGGATAGGCCCCAGGAGTCAAGGCGAAGAGAATATCCAGCAGCCTAGCCGACGCCGACACGTTCCATCAGCCTAGGTGCCGTCATACGCTCGTAGATTCTGTAACTATTGCAGCAACTCAGCAGTGTACGGGTGCTCAGCACCGCCAGTTCTCGGGGTCGGAAGCCTAGGGCGGCGAGGTCACTCGCCGACGCTGGAGACCATACACCCCTCCAGTTCAACGTCGCGGTGGACACCGTAACCTCCTCAACGTCACGGTGCAGGTTGGAGATGGCACGCCTGATGGACGGCGTGTCGTAGTAGGCCGCCTTCTGATCGTGACACCAGTCGAGTCGGAGATGGTCCCCGACTACCTGGGCGTCGATCACGTTTGCGATGCCGTCTTTGACCGCCACCACGTCAGGCTTGCGGATACCCTCAGGTGTTCGGAGGTGGGGCTCTACGGAGATGTTGTAGCCCCTCTGCACGAGTCCACGAGCTAAGAGAGTCATAGTTACTCCTGCCAGTTGCTCCCCGTTTTACCACAGTCACATCTACAAGCTTACTCTGGCCGTTCTCCAGAAGCGTTACGCCATTATTTGTTGACCTTAAGACTTTCACAGTACTCCTTCCGGGAGCTCATCGAGAATGCCGATGTTTTTCGCCTGTTGACGAGGCATTTTTCTACCTTAAGAGAGTCATTGTTACACCTGCTAAATGCTCGCCGTTAACCACAGCCACATTTTCAAACTTCCTCTGGCCCAGTTCACCTGAAGCGGTACACCATTATTTGTCGGCTTTGAGACCTTCACTGTACTCCTGCCGGGAGCACCTCGAGTTTGCCGATGTATTTCGCCTATTGACGAGGCATTTCGCTACCTTAAGAGAGTCATAGTTACTCCTACCACTTGCACCCAGATTTATCACTGTCACATCCTCTAGCTTTCTCCGGCCAGTTCACCACAGGCGATACGCCATTATCTGTCGACATAAAGTTTTTTTACAGTACTACTGCTGGCAGCTCCTCGGTTTGCAGATGTATTTCGCATGTTGACGAGGCATTTGGCTACCTTAAGAGAGTCATAGTTACTCCTGCCACTTGCTCCCCGTTCTACCACAGTCACATCTACAAGCTTACTCTGGCCAGTTCACCAGAAGCGATACGGCATTATTTGTTGACCTTAAGACTTTCACAGTACTCCTTGCGGGAGCTCCTCGGGATTGCCAATGTAATTCGCCTTTTGACGAGGCATTTGGCTACCCTAAGAGAGTCATAGTTACTCCTGCCAGTTGCTCCCCGTTTTACCACAGTCACATCTACAAGCTTACTCTGGCCGTTCACCAGAAGCGATACGCCATTATTTGTTGACCTTAAGACTTTCACAGTACTCCTTCCGGGAGCTCATCGAGAATGCCGATGTTTTTCGCCTGTTGACGAGGCATTTTTCTACCTTAAGAGAGTCATTGTTACACCTGCCAAATGCTCGCCGTTAACCACAGCCACATTTTCAAACTTCCTCTGGCCCAGTTCACCTGAAGCGGTACACCATTATTTGTCGGCTTTGAGACCTTCACTGTACTCCTGCCGGGAGCACCTCGAGTTTGCCGATGTATTTCGCCTATTGACGAGGCATTTGGCTACCTTAAGAGAGTCATAGTTACTCCTACCACTTGCACCCAGATTTATCACTGTCACATCCTCAAGCTTTCTCCGGCCAATTCACCACAAGCGATACGCCATTATCTGTCGACATAAAGTGTTTCACAGTACTACTGCTGGCAGCTCCTCGGTTTGCAGATGTATTTCGCATGTTGACCTTAAGAGAGTCATAGTTACTCCTGCCACTTGCTCCCCGTTCTACCACAGTCACATCTACAAGCTTACTCTGGCCAGTTCACCAGAAGCGATACGCCATTATTTGTTGACCTTAAGACTTTCACAGTACTCCTTGCGGGAGCTCCTCGGGATTGCCAATGTAATTCGCCTTTTGACGAGGCATTTGGCTACCCTAAGAGAGTCATAGTTACTCCTGCCAGTTGCTCCCCGTTTTACCACAGTCACATCTACAAGCTTACTCTGGCCGTTCACCAGAAGCGATACGCCATTATTTGTTGACCTTAAGACTTTCACAGTACTCCTTCCGGGAGCTCATCGAGAATGCCGATGTTTTTCGCCTGTTGACGAGGCATTTTTCTACCTTAAGAGAGTCATTGTTACACCTGCCAAATGCTCGCCGTTAACCACAGCCACATTTTCAAACTTCCTCTGGCCCAGTTCACCTGAAGCGGTACACCATTATTTGTCGGCTTTGAGACCTTCACTGTACTCCTGCCGGGAGCACCTCGAGTTTGCCGATGTATTTCGCCTATTGACGAGGCATTTGGCTACCTTAAGAGAGTCATAGTTACTCCTACCACTTGCACCCAGATTTATCACTGTCACATCCTCAAGCTTTCTCCGGCCAGTTCACCACAAGCGATACGCCATTATCTGTCGACATAAAGTGTTTCACAGTACTACTGCTGGCAGCTCCTCGGTTTGCAGATGTATTTCGCATGTTGACGAGGCATTTGGCTACCTTAAGAGAGTCATATTTACTCCTGCCACTTGCTCCCTGTTCTACCACAGTCACATCTACAAGCTTACTCTGGCCAGTTCACCAGAAGCGATACGCCATTATTTGTTGACCTTAAGACTTTCACAGTACTCCTTGCGGGAGCTCCTCGGGATTGCCAATGTAATTCGCCTTTTGACGAGGCATTTGGCTACCCTAAGAGAGTCATAGTTACTCCTGCCAGTTGCTCCCCGTTTTACCACAGTCACATCTACAAGCTTACTCTGGCCGTTCACCAGAAGCGTTACGCCATTATTTGTTGACCTTAAGACTTTCACAGTACTCCTTCCGGGAGCTCATCGAGAATGCCGATGTTTTTCGCCTGTTGACGAGGCATTTTTCTACCTTAAGAGAGTCATTGTTAAAACCTGCTAAATGCTCGCCGTTAACCACAGCCACATTTTCAAACTTCCTCTGGCCCAGTTCACCTGAAGCGGTACACCATTATTTGTCGGCTTTGAGACCTTCACTGTACTCCTGCCGGGAGCACCTCGAGTTTGCCGATGTATTTCGCCTATTGACGAGGCATTTGGCTACCTTAAGAGAGTCATAGTTACTCCTACCACTTGCACCCAGATTTATCACTGTCACATCCTCAAGCTTTCTCCGGCCAGTTCACCACAAGCGATACGCCATTATCTGTCGACATAAAGTGTTTCACAGTACTACTGCTGGCAGCTCCTCGGTTTGCAGATGTATTTCGCATGTTGACGAGGCATTTGGCTACCTTAAGAGAGTCATAGTTACTCCTGCCACTTGCTCCCCGTTCTACCACAGTCACATCTACAAGCTTACTCTGGCCAGTTCACCAGAAGCGATACGCCATTATTTGTTGACCTTAAGACTTTCACAGTACTCCTTGCGGGAGCTCCTCGGGATTGCCAATGTAATTCGCCTTTTGACGAGGCATTTGGCTATTTCTAGCCGTCTTTATTCCGGAGAATAACACAATACATAAGTAAAACATTTACAGTACAGAGATGGTGCGTACTACGCCATGTCCACCACCGAAGTGGGAACTTACAGGGCGAACGCAAACTTATGTATAGAGAAGAAATAAAACACAAATAAACAGAAAGAACAATAGAACAAAGGAACAAAGACGGTTTATTCCTCCTGTGGATAGGCCCCAGGAGTCAAGGCGAAGAGAATATCCAGCAGCCTAGCCGACGCCGACACGTTCCATCAGCCTAGGTGCCGTCATACGCTCGTAGATTCTGTAACTATTGCAGCAACTCAGCAGTGTACGGGTGCTCAGCACCGCCAGTTCTCGGGGTCGGAAGCCTAGGGCGGCGAGGTCACTCGCCGACGCTGGAGACCATACACCCCTCCAGTTCAACGTCGCGGTGGACACCGTCACCTCCTCAACGTCACGGTGCAGGTTGGAGATGGCACGCCTGATGGACGGCGTGTCGTAGTAGGCCGCCTTCTGATCGTGACACCAGTCGAGTCGGAGATGGTCCCCGACTACCTGGGCGTCGATCACGTTTGCGATGCCGTCTTTGACCGCCACCACGTCAGGCTTGCGGATACCCTCAGGTGTTCGGAGGTGGGGCTCTACGGAGATGTTGTAGCCCCTCTGCACGAGTCCACGAGCTAAGAGAGTCATAGTTACTCCTGCCAGTTGCTCCCCGTTTTACCACAGTCACATCTACAAGCTTACTCTGGCCGTTCACCAGAAGCGTTACGCCATTATTTGTTGACCTTAAGACTTTCACAGTACTCCTTCCGGGAGCTCATCGAGAATGCCGATGTTTTTCGCCTGTTGACGAGGCATTTTTCTACCTTAAGAGAGTCATTGTTACACCTGCTAAATGCTCGCCGTTAACCACAGCCACATTTTCAAACTTCCTCTGGCCCAGTTCACCTGAAGCGGTACACCATTATTTGTCGGCTTTGAGACCTTCACTGTACTCCTGCCGGGAGCACCTCGAGTTTGCCGATGTATTTCGCCTATTGACGAGGCATTTGGCTACCTTAAGAGAGTCATAGTTACTCCTACCACTTGCACCCAGATTTATCACTGTCACATCCTCTAGCTTTCTCCGGCCAGTTCACCACAGGCGATACGCCATTATCTGTCGACATAAAGTTTTTTTACAGTACTACTGCTGGCAGCTCCTCGGTTTGCAGATGTATTTCGCATGTTGACGAGGCATTTGGCTACCTTAAGAGAGTCATAGTTACTCCTGCCACTTGCTCCCCGTTCTACCACAGTCACATCTACAAGCTTACTCTGGCCAGTTCACCAGAAGCGATACGGCATTATTTGTTGACCTTAAGACTTTCACAGTACTCCTTGCGGGAGCTCCTCGGGATTGCCAATGTAATTCGCCTTTTGACGAGGCATTTGGCTACCCTAAGAGAGTCATAGTTACTCCTGCCAGTTGCTCCCCGTTTTACCACAGTCACATCTACAAGCTTACTCTGGCCGTTCACCAGAAGCGATACGCCATTATTTGTTGACCTTAAGACTTTCACAGTACTCCTTCCGGGAGCTCATCGAGAATGCCGATGTTTTTCGCCTGTTGACGAGGCATTTTTCTACCTTAAGAGAGTCATTGTTACACCTGCCAAATGCTCGCCGTTAACCACAGCCACATTTTCAAACTTCCTCTGGCCCAGTTCACCTGAAGCGGTACACCATTATTTGTCGGCTTTGAGACCTTCACTGTACTCCTGCCGGGAGCACCTCGAGTTTGCCGATGTATTTCGCCTATTGACGAGGCATTTGGCTACCTTAAGAGAGTCATAGTTACTCCTACCACTTGCACCCAGATTTATCACTGTCACATCCTCAAGCTTTCTCCGGCCAATTCACCACAAGCGATACGCCATTATCTGTCGACATAAAGTGTTTCACAGTACTACTGCTGGCAGCTCCTCGGTTTGCAGATGTATTTCGCATGTTGACGAGGCATTTGGCTACCTTAAGAGAGTCATAGTTACTCCTGCCACTTGCTCCCCGTTCTACCACAGTCACATCTACAAGCTTACTCTGGCCAGTTCACCAGAAGCGATACGCCATTATTTGTTGACCTTAAGACTTTCACAGTACTCCTTGCGGGAGCTCCTCGGGATTGCCAATGTAATTCGCCTTTTGACGAGGCATTTGGCTACCCTAAGAGAGTCATAGTTACTCCTGCCAGTTGCTCCCCGTTTTACCACAGTCACATCTACAAGCTTACTCTGGCCGTTCACCAGAAGCGATACGCCATTATTTGTTGACCTTAAGACTTTCACAGTACTCCTTCCGGGAGCTCATCGAGAATGCCGATGTTTTTCGCCTGTTGACGAGGCATTTTTCTACCTTAAGAGAGTCATTGTTACACCTGCTAAATGCTCGCCGTTAACCACAGCCACATTTTCAAACTTCCTCTGGCCCAGTTCACCTGAAGCGGTACACCATTATTTGTCGGCTTTGAGACCTTCACTGTACTCCTGCCGGGAGCACCTCGAGTTTGCCGATGTATTTCGCCTATTGACGAGGCATTTGGCTACCTTAAGAGAGTCATAGTTACTCCTACCACTTGCACCCAGATTTATCACTGTCACATCCTCAAGCTTTCTCCGGCCAGTTCACCACAAGCGATACGCCATTATCTGTCGACATAAAGTGTTTCACAGTACTACTGCTGGCAGCTCCTCGGTTTGCAGATGTATTTCGCATGTTGACGAGGCATTTGGCTACCTTAAGAGAGTCATAGTTACTCCTGCCACTTGCTCCCCGTTCTACCACAGTCACATCTACAAGCTTACTCTGGCCAGCTCACCAGAAGCGATACGCCATTATTTGTTGACCTTAAGACTTTCACAGTACTCCTTGCGGGAGCTCCTCGGGATTGCCAATGTAATTCGCCTTTTGACGAGGCATTTGGCTACCCTAAGAGAGTCATAGTTACTCCTGCCAGTTGCTCCCCGTTTTACCACAGTCACATCTACAAGCTTACTCTGGCCGTTCACCAGAAGCGATACGCCATTATTTGTTGACCTTAAGACTTTCACAGTACTCCTTCCGGGAGCTCATCGAGAATGCCGATGTTTTTCGCCTGTTGACGAGGCATTTTTCTACCTTAAGAGAGTCATTGTTACACCTGCCAAATGCTCGCCGTTAACCACAGCCACATTTTCAAGCTTCCTCTGGCCCAGTTCACCTGAAGCAGTACACCATTATTTGTCGGCTTTGAGACCTTCACTGTACTCCTGCCGGGAGCACCTCGAGTTTGCCGATGTATTTCGCCTATTGACGAGGCATTTGGCTACCTTAAGAGAGTCATAGTTACTCCTACCACTTGCACCCAGATTTATCACTGTCACATCCTCAAGCTTTCTCCGGCCAGTTCACCACAAGCGATACGCCATTATCTGTCGACATAAAGTGTTTCACAGTACTACTGCTGGCAGCTCCTCGGTTTGCAGATGTATTTCGCATGTTGACGAGGCATTTGGCTACCTTAAGAGAGTCATAGTTACTCCTGCCACTTGCTCCCCGTTCTACCACAGTCACATCTACAAGCTTACTCTGGCCAGTTCACCAGAAGCGATACGCCATTATTTGTTGACCTTAAGACTTTCACAGTACTCCTTGCGGGAGCTCCTCGGGATTGCCAATGTAATTCGCCTTTTGACGAGGCATTTGGCTACCCTAAGAGAGTCATAGTTACTCCTGCCAGTTGCTCCCCGTTTTACCACAGTCACATCTACAAGCTTACTCTGGCCGTTCACCAGAAGCGATACGCCATTATTTGTTGACCTTAAGACTTTCACAGTACTCCTTCCGGGAGCTCATCGAGAATGCCGATGTTTTTCGCCTGTTGACGAGGCATTTTTCTACCTTAAGAGAGTCATTGTTACACCTGCCAAATGCTCGCCGTTAACCACAGCCACATTTTCAAGCTTCCTCTGGCCCAGTTCACCTGAAGCAGTACACCATTATTTGTCGGCTTTGAGACCTTCACTGTACTCCTGCCGGGAGCACCTCGAGTTTGCCGATGTATTTCGCCTATTGACGAGGCATTTGGCTACCTTAAGAGAGTCATAGTTACTCCTACCACTTGCACCCAGATTTATCACTGTCACATCCTCAAGCTTTCTCCGGCCAGTTCACCACAAGCGATACGCCATTATCTGTCGACATAAAGTGTTTCACAGTACTACTGCTGGCAGCTCCTCGGTTTGCAGATGTATTTCGCATGTTGACGAGGCATTTGGCTACCTTAAGAGAGTCATAGTTACTCCTGCCACTTGCTCCCCGTTCTACCACAGTCACATCTACAAGCTTACTCTGGCCAGTTCACCAGAAGCGATACGGCATTATTTGTTGACCTTAAGACTTTCACAGTACTCCTTGCGGGAGCTCCTCGGGATTGCCAATGTAATTCGCCTTTTGACGAGGCATTTGGCTACCCTAAGAGAGTCATAGTTACTCCTGCCAGTTGCTCCCCGTTTTACCACAGTCACATCTACAAGCTTACTCTGACCGTTCACCAGAAGCGATACGCCATTATTTGTTGACCTTAAGACTTTCACAGTACTCCTTCCGGGAGCTCATCGAGAATGCCGATGTTTTTCGCCTGTTGACGAGGCATTTTTCTACCTTAAGAGAGTCATTGTTACACCTGCTAAATGCTCGCCGTTAACCACAGCCACATTTTCAAACTTCCTCTGGCCCAGTTCACCTGAAGCGGTACACCATTATTTGTCGGCTTTGAGACCTTCACTGTACTCCTGCCGGGAGCACCTCGAGTTTGCCGATGTATTTCGCCTATTGACGAGGCATTTGGCTACCTTAAGAGAGTCATAGTTACTCCTACCACTTGCACCCAGATTTATCACTGTCACATCCTCAAGCTTTCTCCGGCCAGTTCACCACAAGCGATACGCCATTATCTGTCGACATAAAGTGTTTCACAGTACTACTGCTGGCAGCTCCTCGGTTTGCAGATGTATTTCGCATGTTGACGAGGCATTTGGCTACCTTAAGAGAGTCATAGTTACTCCTGCCACTTGCTCCCCGTTCTACCACAGTCACATCTACAAGCTTACTCTGGCCAGCTCACCAGAAGCGATACGCCATTATTTGTTGACCTTAAGACTTTCACAGTACTCCTTGCGGGAGCTCCTCGGGATTGCCAATGTAATTCGCCTTTTGACGAGGCATTTGGCTACCCTAAGAGAGTCATAGTTACTCCTGCCAGTTGCTCCCCGTTTTACCACAGTCACATCTACAAGCTTACTCTGGCCGTTCACCAGAAGCGATACGCCATTATTTGTTGACCTTAAGACTTTCACAGTACTCCTTCCGGGAGCTCATCGAGAATGCCGATGTTTTTCGCCTGTTGACGAGGCATTTTTCTACCTTAAGAGAGTCATTGTTACACCTGCCAAATGCTCGCCGTTAACCACAGCCACATTTTCAAGCTTCCTCTGGCCCAGTTCACCTGAAGCAGTACACCATTATTTGTCGGCTTTGAGACCTTCACTGTACTCCTGCCGGGAGCACCTCGAGTTTGCCGATGTATTTCGCCTATTGACGAGGCATTTGGCTACCTTAAGAGAGTCATAGTTACTCCTACCACTTGCACCCAGATTTATCACTGTCACATCCTCAAGCTTTCTCCGGCCAGTTCACCACAAGCGATACGCCATTATCTGTCGACATAAAGTGTTTCACAGTACTACTGCTGGCAGCTCCTCGGTTTGCAGATGTATTTCGCATGTTGACGAGGCATTTGGCTACCTTAAGAGAGTCATAGTTACTCCTGCCACTTGCTCCCCGTTCTACCACAGTCACATCTACAAGCTTACTCTGGCCAGTTCACCAGAAGCGATACGCCATTATTTGTTGACCTTAAGACTTTCACAGTACTCCTTGCGGGAGCTCCTCGGGATTGCCAATGTAATTCGCCTTTTGACGAGGCATTTGGCTACCCTAAGAGAGTCATAGTTACTCCTGCCAGTTGCTCCCCGTTTTACCACAGTCACATCTACAAGCTTACTCTGACCGTTCACCAGAAGCGATACGCCATTATTTGTTGACCTTAAGACTTTCACAGTACTCCTTCCGGGAGCTCATCGAGAATGCCGATGTTTTTCGCCTGTTGACGAGGCATTTTTCTACCTTAAGAGAGTCATTGTTACACCTGCTAAATGCTCGCCGTTAACCACAGCCACATTTTCAAACTTCCTCTGGCCCAGTTCACCTGAAGCGGTACACCATTATTTGTCGGCTTTGAGACCTTCACTGTACTCCTGCCGGGAGCACCTCGAGTTTGCCGATGTATTTCGCCTATTGACGAGGCATTTGGCTACCTTAAGAGAGTCATAGTTACTCCTACCACTTGCACCCAGATTTATCACTGTCACATCCTCAAGCTTTCTCCGGCCAGTTCACCACAAGCGATACGCCATTATCTGTCGACATAAAGTGTTTCACAGTACTACTGCTGGCAGCTCCTCGGTTTGCAGATGTATTTCGCATGTTGACGAGGCATTTGGCTACCTTAAGAGAGTCATAGTTACTCCTGCCACTTGCTCCCCGTTCTACCACAGTCACATCTACAAGCTTACTCTGGCCAGCTCACCAGAAGCGATACGCCATTATTTGTTGACCTTAAGACTTTCACAGTACTCCTTGCGGGAGCTCCTCGGGATTGCCAATGTAATTCGCCTTTTGACGAGGCATTTGGCTACCCTAAGAGAGTCATAGTTACTCCTGCCAGTTGCTCCCCGTTTTACCACAGTCACATCTACAAGCTTACTCTGGCCGTTCACCAGAAGCGATACGCCATTATTTGTTGACCTTAAGACTTTCACAGTACTCCTTCCGGGAGCTCATCGAGAATGCCGATGTTTTTCGCCTGTTGACGAGGCATTTTTCTACCTTAAGAGAGTCATTGTTACACCTGCCAAATGCTCGCCGTTAACCACAGCCACATTTTCAAGCTTCCTCTGGCCCAGTTCACCTGAAGCAGTACACCATTATTTGTCGGCTTTGAGACCTTCACTGTACTCCTGCCGGGAGCACCTCGAGTTTGCCGATGTATTTCGCCTATTGACGAGGCATTTGGCTACCTTAAGAGAGTCATAGTTACTCCTACCACTTGCACCCAGATTTATCACTGTCACATCCTCAAGCTTTCTCCGGCCAGTTCACCACAAGCGATACGCCATTATCTGTCGACATAAAGTGTTTCACAGTACTACTGCTGGCAGCTCCTCGGTTTGCAGATGTATTTCGCATGTTGACGAGGCATTTGGCTACCTTAAGAGAGTCATAGTTACTCCTGCCACTTGCTCCCCGTTCTACCACAGTCACATCTACAAGCTTACTCTGGCCAGTTCACCAGAAGCGATACGCCATTATTTGTTGACCTTAAGACTTTCACAGTACTCCTTGCGGGAGCTCCTCGGGATTGCCAATGTAATTCGCCTTTTGACGAGGCATTTGGCTACCCTAAGAGAGTCATAGTTACTCCTGCCAGTTGCTCCCCGTTTTACCACAGTCACATCTACAAGCTTACTCTGGCCGTTCACCAGAAGCGATACGCCATTATTTGTTGACCTTAAGACTTTCACAGTACTCCTTCCGGGAGCTCATCGAGAATGCCGATGTTTTTCGCCTGTTGACGAGGCATTTTTCTACCTTAAGAGAGTCATTGTTACACCTGCCAAATGCTCGCCGTTAACCACAGCCACATTTTCAAGCTTCCTCTGGCCCAGTTCACCTGAAGCGGTACACCATTATTTGTCGGCTTTGAGACCTTCACTGTACTCCTGCCGGGAGCACCTCGAGTTTGCCGATGTATTTCGCCTATTGACGAGGCATTTGGCTACCTTAAGAGAGTCATAGTTACTCCTACCACTTGCACCCAGATTTATCACTGTCACATCCTCAAGCTTTCTCCGGCCAATTCACCACAAGCGATACGCCATTATCTGTCGACATAAAGTGTTTCACAGTACTACTGCTGGCAGCTCCTCGGTTTGCAGATGTATTTCGCATGTTGACGAGGCATTTGGCTACCTTAAGAGAGTCATAGTTACTCCTGCCACTTGCTCCCCGTTCTACCACAGTCACATCTACAAGCTTACTCTGGCCAGTTCACCAGAAGCGATACGCCATTATTTGTTGACCTTAAGACTTTCACAGTACTCCTTGCGGGAGCTCCTCGGGATTGCCAATGTAATTCGCCTTTTGACGAGGCATTTGGCTACCCTAAGAGAGTCATAGTTACTCCTGCCAGTTGCTCCCCGTTTTACCACAGTCACATCTACAAGCTTACTCTGGCCGTTCACCAGAAGCGATACGCCATTATTTGTTGACCTTAAGACTTTCACAGTACTCCTTCCGGGAGCTCATCGAGAATGCCGATGTTTTTCGCCTGTTGACGAGGCATTTTTCTACCTTAAGAGAGTCATTGTTACACCTGCTAAATGCTCGCCGTTAACCACAGCCACATTTTCAAACTTCCTCTGGCCCAGTTCACCTGAAGCGGTACACCATTATTTGTCGGCTTTGAGACCTTCACTGTACTCCTGCCGGGAGCACCTCGAGTTTGCCGATGTATTTCGCCTATTGACGAGGCATTTTGCTACCTTAAGAGAGTCATAGTTACTCCTACCACTTGCACCCAGATTTATCACTGTCACATCCTCAAGCTTTCTCCGGCCAGTTCACCACAAGCGATACGCCATTATCTGTCGACATAAAGTGTTTCACAGTACTACTGCTGGCAGCTCCTCGGTTTGCAGATGTATTTCGCATGTTGACGAGGCATTTGGCTACCTTAAGAGAGTCATAGTTACTCCTGCCACTTGCTCCCCGTTCTACCACAGTCACATCTACAAGCTTACTCTGGCCAGTTCACCAGAAGCGATACGCCATTATTTGTTGACCTTAAGACTTTCACAGTACTCCTTGCGGGAGCTCCTCGGGATTGCCAATGTAATTCGCCTTTTGACGAGGCATTTGGCTACCCTAAGAGAGTCATAGTTACTCCTGCCAGTTGCTCCCCGTTTTACCACAGTCACATCTACAAGCTTACTCTGGCCGTTCACCAGAAGCGATACGCCATTATTTGTTGACCTTAAGACTTTCACAGTACTCCTTCCGGGAGCTCATCGAGAATGCCGATGTTTTTCGCCTGTTGACGAGGCATTTTTCTACCTTAAGAGAGTCATTGTTACACCTGCCAAATGCTCGCCGTTAACCACAGCCACATTTTCAAGCTTCCTCTGGCCCAGTTCACCTGAAGCGGTACACCATTATTTGTCGGCTTTGAGACCTTCACTGTACTCCTGCCGGGAGCACCTCGAGTTTGCCGATGTATTTCGCCTATTGACGAGGCATTTGGCTACCTTAAGAGAGTCATAGTTACTCCTACCACTTGCACCCAGATTTATCACTGTCACATACTCAAGCTTTCTCCGGCCAATTCACCACAAGCGATACGCCATTATCTGTCGACATAAAGTGTTTCACAGTACTACTGCTGGCAGCTCCTCGGTTTGCAGATGTATTTCGCATGTTGACGAGGCATTTGGCTACCTTAAGAGAGTCATAGTTACTCCTGCCACTTGCTCCCCGTTCTACCACAGTCACATCTACAAGCTTACTCTGGCCAGTTCACCAGAAGCGATACGCCATTATTTGTTGACCTTAAGACTTTCACAGTACTCCTTGCGGGAGCTCCTCGGGATTGCCAATGTAATTCGCCTTTTGACGAGGCATTTGGCTACCCTAAGAGAGTCATAGTTACTCCTGCCAGTTGCTCCCCGTTTTACCACAGTCACATCTACAAGCTTACTCTGGCCGTTCACCAGAAGCGATACGCCATTATTTGTTGACCTTAAGACTTTCACAGTACTCCTTCCGGGAGCTCATCGAGAATGCCGATGTTTTTCGCCTGTTGACGAGGCATTTTTCTACCTTAAGAGAGTCATTGTTACACCTGCTAAATGCTCGCCGTTAACCACAGCCACATTTTCAAACTTCCTCTGGCCCAGTTCACCTGAAGCGGTACACCATTATTTGTCGGCTTTGAGACCTTCACTGTACTCCTGCCGGGAGCACCTCGAGTTTGCCGATGTATTTCGCCTATTGACGAGGCATTTGGCTACCTTAAGAGAGTCATAGTTTCTCCTACCACTTGCACCCAGATTTATCACTGTCACATCCTCAAGCTTTCTCCGGCCAGTTCACCACAAGCGATACGCCATTATCTGTCGACATAAAGTGTTTCACAGTACTACTGCTGGCAGCTCCTCGGTTTGCAGATGTATTTCGCATGTTGACGAGGCATTTGGCTACCTTAAGAGAGTCATAGTTACTCCTGCCACTTGCTCCCCGTTCTACCACAGTCACATCTACAAGCTTACTCTGGCCAGTTCACCAGAAGCGATACGCCATTATTTGTTGACCTTAAGACTTTCACAGTACTCCTTGCGGGAGCTCCTCGGGATTGCCAATGTAATTCGCCTTTTGACGAGGCATTTGGCTACCCTAAGAGAGTCATACTTACTCCTGCCAGTTGCTCCCCGTTTTACCACAGTCACATCTACAAGCTTACTCTGGCCGTTCACCAGAAGCGATACGCCATTATTTGTTGACCTTAAGACTTTCACAGTACTCCTTCCGGGAGCTCATCGAGAATGCCGATGTTTTTCGCCTGTTGACGAGGCATTTTTCTACCTTAAGAGAGTCATTGTTACACCTGCCAAATGCTCGCCGTTAACCACAGCCACATTTTCAAGCTTCCTCTGGCCCAGTTCACCTGAAGCAGTACACCATTATTTGTCGGCTTTGAGACCTTCACTGTACTCCTGCCGGGAGCACCTCGAGTTTGCCGATGTATTTCGCATATTGACGAGGCATTTGGCTACCTTAAGAGAGTCATAGTTACTCCTACCACTTGCACCCAGATTTATCACTGTCACATCCTCAAGCTTTCTCCGGCCAGTTCACCACAAGCGATACGCCATTATCTGTCGACATAATGGTTCAAAATGGTTCAAATGGCTCTGAGCACTATGGGACTCAACTGCTGTGGTCATAAGTCCCCTAGAACTTAGAACTACTTAAACCTAACTAACCTAAGGACAGCACACAACACCCAGCCATCACGAGGCAGAGAAAATCCCTGACCCCGCCGGGAATCGAACCCGGGAACCCGGGCGTGGGAAGCGAGAACGCTACCACACGACCACGAGATGCGGGCTGTCGACATAAAGTGTTTCACAGTACTACTGCTGGCAGCTCCTCGGTTTGCAGATGTATTTCGCATGTTGACGAGGCATTTGGCTACCTTAAGAGAGTCATAGTTACTCCTGCCACTTGCTCCCCGTTCTACCACAGTCACATCTACAAGCTTACTCTGGCCAGTTCACCAGAAGCGATACGCCATTATTTGTTGACCTTAAGACTTTCACAGTACTCCTTGCGGGAGCTCCTCGGGATTGCCAATGTAATTCGCCTTTTGACGAGGCATTTGGCTACCCTAAGAGAGTCATAGTTACTCCTGCCAGTTGCTCCCCGTTTTACCACAGTCACATCTACAAGCTTACTCTGGCCGTTCACCAGAAGCGATACGCCATTATTTGTTGACCTTAAGACTTTCACAGTACTCCTTCCGGGAGCTCATCGAGAATGCCGATGTTTTTCGCCTGTTGACGAGGCATTTTTCTACCTTAAGAGAGTCATTGTTACACCTGCTAAATGCTCGCCGTTAACCACAGCCACATTTTCAAACTTCCTCTGGCCCAGTTCACCTGAAGCGGTACACCATTATTTGTCGGCTTTGAGACCTTCACTGTACTCCTGCCGGGAGCACCTCGAGTTTGCCGATGTATTTCGCCTATTGACGAGGCATTTGGCTACCTTAAGAGAGTCATAGTTACTCCTACCACTTGCACCCAGATTTATCACTGTCACATCCTCAAGCTTTCTCCGGCCAGTTCACCACAAGCGATACGCCATTATCTGTCGACATAAAGTGTTTCACAGTACTACTGCTGGCAGCTCCTCGGTTTGCAGATGTATTTCGCATGTTGACGAGGCATTTGGCTACCTTAAGAGAGTCATAGTTACTCCTGCCACTTGCTCCCCGTTCTACCACAGTCACATCTACAAGCTTACTCTGGCCAGTTCACCAGAAGCGATACGCCATTATTTGTTGACCTTAAGACTTTCACAGTACTCCTTGCGGGAGCTCCTCGGGATTGCCAATGTAATTCGCCTTTTGACGAGGCATTTGGCTACCCTAAGAGAGTCATAGTTACTCCTGCCAGTTGCTCCCCGTTTTACCACAGTCACATCTACAAGCTTACTCTGGCCGTTCACCAGAAGCGATACGCCATTATTTGTTGACCTTAAGACTTTCACAGTACTCCTTCCGGGAGCTCATCGAGAATGCCGATGTTTTTCGCCTGTTGACGAGGCATTTTTCTACCTTAAGAGAGTCATTGTTACACCTGCCAAATGCTCGCCGTTAACCACAGCCACATTTTCAAGCTTCCTCTGGCCCAGTTCACCTGAAGCGGTACACCATTATTTGTCGGCTTTGAGACCTTCACTGTACTCCTGCCGGGAGCACCTCGAGTTTGCCGATGTATTTCGCCTATTGACGAGGCATTTGGCTACCTTAAGAGAGTCATAGTTACTCCTACCACTTGCACCCAGATTTATCACTGTCACATACTCAAGCTTTCTCCGGCCAATTCACCACAAGCGATACGCCATTATCTGTCGACATAAAGTGTTTCACAGTACTACTGCTGGCAGCTCCTCGGTTTGCAGATGTATTTCGCATGTTGACGAGGCATTTGGCTACCTTAAGAGAGTCATAGTTACTCCTGCCACTTGCTCCCCGTTCTACCACAGTCACATCTACAAGCTTACTCTGGCCAGTTCACCAGAAGCGATACGCCATTATTTGTTGACCTTAAGACTTTCACAGTACTCCTTGCGGGAGCTCCTCGGGATTGCCAATGTAATTCGCCTTTTGACGAGGCATTTGGCTACCCTAAGAGAGTCATAGTTACTCCTGCCAGTTGCTCCCCGTTTTACCACAGTCACATCTACAAGCTTACTCTGGCCGTTCACCAGAAGCGATACGCCATTATTTGTTGACCTTAAGACTTTCACAGTACTCCTTCCGGGAGCTCATCGAGAATGCCGATGTTTTTCGCCTGTTGACGAGGCATTTTTCTACCTTAAGAGAGTCATTGTTACACCTGCTAAATGCTCGCCGTTAACCACAGCCACATTTTCAAACTTCCTCTGGCCCAGTTCACCTGAAGCGGTACACCATTATTTGTCGGCTTTGAGACCTTCACTGTACTCCTGCCGGGAGCACCTCGAGTTTGCCGATGTATTTCGCCTATTGACGAGGCATTTGGCTACCTTAAGAGAGTCATAGTTTCTCCTACCACTTGCACCCAGATTTATCACTGTCACATCCTCAAGCTTTCTCCGGCCAGTTCACCACAAGCGATACGCCATTATCTGTCGACATAAAGTGTTTCACAGTACTACTGCTGGCAGCTCCTCGGTTTGCAGATGTATTTCGCATGTTGACGAGGCATTTGGCTATTTCAGCCGTCTTTATTCACGTGTGAGTGAACATACAAACAGAGATAAATACCCACAATGTGGGTTTACAAATGACAAAATACAATACATACATTAGACGGACAGGAAGAAACGTGAACAAAGAAGGGTTTGTGCCTGTTGACAGACGCCAGGCAGCAGCGTAGACAACATAAAAATTGGGCCATCACCCAACACCAGTCCGGGGCATCGTGCGTCTTATGGCAGTCATGGTGTCAAACCGCCGTGCCGCCATCACAGTCCCGATGAGTACCTGCGTTGACATCGCCGCGAAATGATGGTTCCTAAACCCAAGCTGTCGCAGGTCCTGTGCAGAAGTGGGTGACCACACCCCCCTCCATGAGATGGTGGCTGAAGAGGTGGTGATATTCTCTGCTGCTGGGATCTTACTCCTAATCGCCTGGTGGACGGCTTCCCTATTGTAAACCGCGACTTTCTGCTGGTGACACTCTTCGATGTCAAGGTTGACACCAACCACCTGGGCATCGATGACATGGGCTGCATCGCCCCGAACTGCCACGATGTCCGGCTTCCTAAGTCCCTCGGATGTCCTGAGGTGGGGCTCCAGATGGACGTCGAAGCCCCTGCGACGAAGTCCCTGCGCGATGTACGACGCTAGGGCGTTGTGTCGCTTCACACGAGCGTCGTGACTTCGGAAGCAGTGCTGGACAACGTGATTTGCAGTTTCCTTAGCGATGCAGCCAGCCCGGCAGTTAGTGTCACCAGCACGACCTCGCTGCAACCGTGCCCGGGTTGGAAGGGCATTAATCCTGGTGCGGATGCAGGAGATGAAGTCGCGGCCTGTGAGCGCTGGTCGAGGATTGTCGACCCAGCTATGCTGCCCTGGTGTTCGGGCAGACTTCTTAAGGGCGGCGCCGTCCACCGACAGATGCAGCCGTTCAGCCCACATCCGGCCCATTTGGTTCGTCGTCCTTATGATCGTATTGTTACCCCGTAATTGCTGCTCAAGCCTCCCAATCTCACGCCCCAGAACGTCGTCTGCTGCCCCGTCAGATAGGACACCCAATGCCCGCATCTTTGCGAGCCGGTTCCGCCGCAGAAGAGGCCCGAGCCAGCGCGCTGATGGCACTCCCAGCCCCCCAGATGACACAGGGGCATGGAAGTAGCCAACAGGGACGTCCGCTGGCAGGCACAGCCAAGATCTAATGGCTGCGCGGATGGTGGTGTCCATTGCTGACAGGGCTCCTAGGCGGGTCCTGGAAAGGGCCAAGCCATGGTGTATTCCTGGCAAGACGACGGTTCTGAGGGCATGCAAACGCTGTTGTGGTTTCAATGGTGCCCTGGACAGGACGGACAGCTGTCGCTCGACCTCCCGCCTCGGATGAAAGAGGCTGCGTCCGCTCGTGGAGAACTCCAGGCCAAGATACCGGAAAGTGCTCTCGATCGCGAGGGCTGGGAGAGTTGTATATCCAGCCCTGAAGGTCGCGGTGTCATCGACCTTTATCTTCTTCTCACGGCCAGACGCCGTGAGGGCGAGAGTGAAGCACTTTCCGGGATTGACTTGGAGACCAAGGTCCCCAAGGGCAGATGTTGCTGCATCAATAAGGTCCTGGAGCCCTCCTGGAGTCTCGGCGAACAGCAGGAGGTCGTCAGCGAAAGCAGCGGCGTTGAGACGTCGTCCCATCACATTGGCACCAATGTAATCTGGGAGGCTAGCAAGCATGAGGTCAAGGGAAAGGTTGAAAAGGATAGGAGAGAGTGGGTCACCCTGCCTGACACCCCTTGAAGGCCGCACTGGACCCAGCGACATCCCAGAACCAGAGATCATCGTCACCCCATCCTCATAGCATCCCAGGATGTATCCAATGAACTCGTCAGGCAGACCATGTGCCCTTAGGGCGGGCCCCAGGGCACCATGGTCTAGAGAGTCGAATGCCTTGGACACATCCAGGGACGCAACATAGAGGGAGCGACAGTTCACCCTGGCCTGAGTCATCGCCAAGTCCAACAAGAACGTATTGTGCAGCATCCCATCCTGAGGAAGGAATGCCCGCTGACGCCCGTCCAGCACACAGGTCCGCATCAGACGGCCCGCCAGGATCTTATGGAAGACCCTAGCGAGGACTGAGCAAACCGTGATCGGACGGAAGTCAGCGGGGGATGCTGGGGCGGCCTTCTTGGGCAACAGGGAGGTGCGGGCTAGGAGAAGTCGGGATGGGAGGCGACGGGTCAAGAGGAAGAGGTTAAGGATTTTTAGGAGGACCTCACGGGGTAAACGGCGAATCTGGGCCGGTGTCAGTCGGTCTGGGCCTGCAGCAGAGCGACGAGGGGGGAGCGCTGAAGCAACTTCCTCCATCGTAATAGGCGCCCACAGCTGTTCGAAGGGAACCTCGATGGAGGAAGGCAACAACCGACCCTCCAGACGGTCCACCCGGCCAGATGGTCGCCGGGTGAAAAGATCCTTCCAAAACTCCACCAACCCAGGAATAGGGGCTGGTGGGTGAAGGAGCGTTCCATCCAGAAGGCCGCTGATGCAGCGAGCAGCGCTCTTTGAGAAGGCCCGCTGACAGAGGGCGTACTCCCTCCTCCGCAGGGCCCGCTTTGTCCCTCGTGGCTCTGACATCCGGCGGGAGGCAACAGGACTTTGGGATGGCTCCCTGCTGCCGATGGCGTCAAGGGCAGCCGACAGCATGCCCATTATGACGGAGGCCGATGTAGGTGGCCCAAGCGCCAGGATGTCATCGACTGCTCTGTACTTAGGCCCAGACGACGGGAGGGCTGCCAGAGCCGACCAGATAGCCTGGTCGACAGTATCCACAGCTGCAGACGGGGAGGGGGGTGCTGCACAGGAACCGGCAGGCTGCACAGCTGCAACTGATGGAGGTTTCCCCACCCCAACAGCAGAGAGGGCAGCAACAAACTCGGCGACCTGGTTCCTATAGGCAGTTCCACGACGCTGTCCTTTAATTGACTCAAGAGAACGATTCGGGAACGCCTTTACAAGTTCTTGGTTTAGGAACCGGGTGCCCTTGAGCGTAAGTGCTGCCTCAGAGTGGGCCAGGCGTAGCAGCTCTTCACTAGACCACCTGGCCTTCACCCTCTCAGTGGTCACCTCTGCGTTGGCTGCGACAGGATGGGCGCGGCGGCGATGTACACCAAGACCAGTCTTCGTGGTGAAGGTCCGGTGGCACTCGGGACATGTGACGGCAGACACTGCGGCTCGACCCGAACTGGCGGCGTCGGATGCTGACCCAACAACTGGCGCGGCGTCTCCTGTGGGAGTACCGCTACCTGTTCTCTTCTTTGTGTTGGGGCCAGCTGAAACAGGGGCAGGGGGGAGTCATAGTTACTCCTGCCACTTGCTCCCCGTTCTACCACAGTCACATCTACAAGCTTACTCTGGCCAGTTCACCAGAAGCGATACGCCATTATTTGTTGACCTTAAGACTTTCACAGTACTCCTTGCGGGAGCTCCTCGGGATTGCCAATGTAATTCGCCTTTTGACGAGGCATTTGGCTACCCTAAGAGAGTCATAGTTACTCCTGCCAGTTGCTCCCCGTTTTACCACAGTCACATCTACAAGCTTACTCTGGCCGTTCACCAGAAGCGATACGCCATTATTTGTTGACCTTAAGACTTTCACAGTACTCCTTCCGGGAGCTCATCGAGAATGCCGATGTTTTTCGCCTGTTGACGAGGCATTTTTCTACCTTAAGAGAGTCATTGTTACACCTGCCAAATGCTCGCCGTTAACCACAGCCACATTTTCAAGCTTCCTCTGGCCCAGTTCACCTGAAGCAGTACACCATTATTTGTCGGCTTTGAGACCTTCACTGTACTCCTGCCGGGAGCACCTCGAGTTTGCCGATGTATTTCGCATATTGACGAGGCATTTGGCTACCTTAAGAGAGTCATAGTTACTCCTACCACTTGCACCCAGATTTATCACTGTCACATCCTCAAGCTTTCTCCGGCCAGTTCACCACAAGCGATACGCCATTATCTGTCGACATAATGGTTCAAAATGGTTCAAATGGCTCTGAGCACTATGGGACTCAACTGCTGTGGTCATAAGTCCCCTAGAACTTAGAACTACTTAAACCTAACTAACCTAAGGACAGCACACAACACCCAGCCATCACGAGGCAGAGAAAATCCCTGACCCCGCCGGGAATCGAACCCGGGAACCCGGGCGTGGGAAGCGAGAACGCTACCACACGACCACGAGATGCGGGCTGTCGACATAAAGTGTTTCACAGTACTACTGCTGGCAGCTCCTCGGTTTGCAGATGTATTTCGCATGTTGACGAGGCATTTGGCTACCTTAAGAGAGTCATAGTTACTCCTGCCACTTGCTCCCCGTTCTACCACAGTCACATCTACAAGCTTACTCTGGCCAGTTCACCAGAAGCGATACGCCATTATTTGTTGACCTTAAGACTTTCACAGTACTCCTTGCGGGAGCTCCTCGGGATTGCCAATGTAATTCGCCTTTTGACGAGGCATTTGGCTACCCTAAGAGAGTCATAGTTACTCCTGCCAGTTGCTCCCCGTTTTACCACAGTCACATCTACAAGCTTACTCTGGCCGTTCACCAGAAGCGATACGCCATTATTTGTTGACCTTAAGACTTTCACAGTACTCCTTCCGGGAGCTCATCGAGAATGCCGATGTTTTTCGCCTGTTGACGAGGCATTTTTCTACCTTAAGAGAGTCATTGTTACACCTGCTAAATGCTCGCCGTTAACCACAGCCACATTTTCAAACTTCCTCTGGCCCAGTTCACCTGAAGCGGTACACCATTATTTGTCGGCTTTGAGACCTTCACTGTACTCCTGCCGGGAGCACCTCGAGTTTGCCGATGTATTTCGCCTATTGACGAGGCATTTTGCTACCTTAAGAGAGTCATAGTTACTCCTACCACTTGCACCCAGATTTATCACTGTCACATCCTCAAGCTTTCTCCGGCCAGTTCACCACAAGCGATACGCCATTATCTGTCGACATAAAGTGTTTCACAGTACTACTGCTGGCAGCTCCTCGGTTTGCAGATGTATTTCGCATGTTGACGAGGCATTTGGCTACCTTAAGAGAGTCATAGTTACTCCTGCCACTTGCTCCCCGTTCTACCACAGTCACATCTACAAGCTTACTCTGGCCAGTTCACCAGAAGCGATACGCCATTATTTGTTGACCTTAAGACTTTCACAGTACTCCTTGCGGGAGCTCCTCGGGATTGCCAATGTAATTCGCCTTTTGACGAGGCATTTGGCTACCCTAAGAGAGTCATAGTTACTCCTGCCAGTTGCTCCCCGTTTTACCACAGTCACATCTACAAGCTTACTCTGGCCGTTCACCAGAAGCGATACGCCATTATTTGTTGACCTTAAGACTTTCACAGTACTCCTTCCGGGAGCTCATCGAGAATGCCGATGTTTTTCGCCTGTTGACGAGGCATTTTTCTACCTTAAGAGAGTCATTGTTACACCTGCCAAATGCTCGCCGTTAACCACAGCCACATTTTCAAGCTTCCTCTGGCCCAGTTCACCTGAAGCGGTACACCATTATTTGTCGGCTTTGAGACCTTCACTGTACTCCTGCCGGGAGCACCTCGAGTTTGCCGATGTATTTCGCCTATTGACGAGGCATTTGGCCACCTTAAGAGAGTCATAGTTACTCCTACCACTTGCACCCAGATTTATCACTGTCACATACTCAAGCTTTCTCCGGCCAATTCACCACAAGCGATACGCCATTATCTGTCGACATAAAGTGTTTCACAGTACTACTGCTGGCAGCTCCTCGGTTTGCAGATGTATTTCGCATGTTGACGAGGCATTTGGCTACCTTAAGAGAGTCATAGTTACTCCTGCCACTTGCTCCCCGTTCTACCACAGTCACATCTACAAGCTTACTCTGGCCAGTTCACCAGAAGCGATACGCCATTATTTGTTGACCTTAAGACTTTCACAGTACTCCTTGCGGGAGCTCCTCGGGATTGCCAATGTAATTCGCCTTTTGACGAGGCATTTGGCTACCCTAAGAGAGTCATAGTTACTCCTGCCAGTTGCTCCCCGTTTTACCACAGTCACATCTACAAGCTTACTCTGGCCGTTCACCAGAAGCGATACGCCATTATTTGTTGACCTTAAGACTTTCACAGTACTCCTTCCGGGAGCTCATCGAGAATGCCGATGTTTTTCGCCTGTTGACGAGGCATTTTTCTACCTTAAGAGAGTCATTGTTACACCTGCTAAATGCTCGCCGTTAACCACAGCCACATTTTCAAACTTCCTCTGGCCCAGTTCACCTGAAGCGGTACACCATTATTTGTCGGCTTTGAGACCTTCACTGTACTCCTGCCGGGAGCACCTCGAGTTTGCCGATGTATTTCGCCTATTGACGAGGCATTTGGCTACCTTAAGAGAGTCATAGTTTCTCCTACCACTTGCACCCAGATTTATCACTGTCACATCCTCAAGCTTTCTCCGGCCAGTTCACCACAAGCGATACGCCATTATCTGTCGACATAAAGTGTTTCACAGTACTACTGCTGGCAGCTCCTCGGTTTGCAGATGTATTTCGCATGTTGACGAGGCATTTGGCTACCTTAAGAGAGTCATAGTTACTCCTGCCACTTGCTCCCCGTTCTACCACAGTCACATCTACAAGCTTACTCTGGCCAGTTCACCAGAAGCGATACGCCATTATTTGTTGACCTTAAGACTTTCACAGTACTCCTTGCGGGAGCTCCTCGGGATTGCCAATGTAATTCGCCTTTTGACGAGGCATTTGGCTACCCTAAGAGAGTCATAGTTACTCCTGCCAGTTGCTCCCCGTTTTACCACAGTCACATCTACAAGCTTACTCTGGCCGTTCACCAGAAGCGATACGCCATTATTTGTTGACCTTAAGACTTTCACAGTACTCCTTCCGGGAGCTCATCGAGAATGCCGATGTTTTTCGCCTGTTGACGAGGCATTTTTCTACCTTAAGAGAGTCATTGTTACACCTGCCAAATGCTCGCCGTTAACCACAGCCACATTTTCAAGCTTCCTCTGGCCCAGTTCACCTGAAGCAGTACACCATTATTTGTCGGCTTTGAGACCTTCACTGTACTCCTGCCGGGAGCACCTCGAGTTTGCCGATGTATTTCGCATATTGACGAGGCATTTGGCTACCTTAAGAGAGTCATAGTTACTCCTACCACTTGCACCCAGATTTATCACTGTCACATCCTCAAGCTTTCTCCGGCCAGTTCACCACAAGCGATACGCCATTATCTGTCGACATAAAGTGTTTCACAGTACTACTGCTGGCAGCTCCTCGGTTTGCAGATGTATTTCGCATGTTGACGAGGCATTTGGCTACCTTAAGAGAGTCATAGTTACTCCTGCCACTTGCTCCCCGTTCTACCACAGTCACATCTACAAGCTTACTCTGGCCAGTTCACCAGAAGCGATACGCCATTATTTGTTGACCTTAAGACTTTCACAGTACTCCTTGCGGGAGCTCCTCGGGATTGCCAATGTAATTCGCCTTTTGACGAGGCATTTGGCTACCCTAAGAGAGTCATAGTTACTCCTGCCAGTTGCTCCCCGTTTTACCACAGTCACATCTACAAGCTTACTCTGGCCGTTCACCAGAAGCGATACGCCATTATTTGTTGACCTTAAGACTTTCACAGTACTCCTTCCGGGAGCTCATCGAGAATGCCGATGTTTTTCGCCTGTTGACGAGGCATTTTTCTACCTTAAGAGAGTCATTGTTACACCTGCTAAATGCTCGCCGTTAACCACAGCCACATTTTCAAACTTCCTCTGGCCCAGTTCACCTGAAGCGGTACACCATTATTTGTCGGCTTTGAGACCTTCACTGTACTCCTGCCGGGAGCACCTCGAGTTTGCCGATGTATTTCGCCTATTGACGAGGCATTTGGCTACCTTAAGAGAGTCATAGTTACTCCTACCACTTGCACCCAGATTTATCACTGTCACATCCTCAAGCTTTCTCCGGCCAGTTCACCACAGGCGATACGCCATTATCTGTCGACATAAAGTGTTTCACAGTACTACTGCTGGCAGCTCCTCGGTTTGCAGATGTATTTCGCATGTTGACGAGGCATTTGGCTACCTTAAGAGAGTCATAGTTACTCCTGCCACTTGCTCCCCGTTCTACCACAGTCACATCTACAAGCTTACTCTGGCCAGTTCACCAGAAGCGATACGCCATTATTTGTTGACCTTAAGACTTTCACAGTACTCCTTGCGGGAGCTCCTCGGGATTGCCAATGTAATTCGCCTTTTGACGAGGCATTTGGCTACCCTAAGAGAGTCATAGTTACTCCTGCCAGTTGCTCCCCGTTTTACCACAGTCACATCTACAAGCTTACTCTGGCCGTTCACCAGAAGCGATACGCCATTATTTGTTGACCTTAAGACTTTCACAGTACTCCTTCCGGGAGCTCATCGAGAATGCCGATGTTTTTCGCCTGTTGACGAGGCATTTTTCTACCTTAAGAGAGTCATTGTTACACCTGCCAAATGCTCGCCGTTAACCACAGCCACATTTTCAAGCTTCCTCTGGCCCAGTTCACCTGAAGCGGTACACCATTATTTGTCGGCTTTGAGACCTTCACTGTACTCCTGCCGGGAGCACCTCGAGTTTGCCGATGTATTTCGCCTATTGACGAGGCATTTGGCTACCTTAAGAGAGTCATAGTTACTCCTACCACTTGCACCCAGATTTATCACTGTCACATACTCAAGCTTTCTCCGGCCAATTCACCACAAGCGATACGCCATTATCTGTCGACATAAAGTGTTTCACAGTACTACTGCTGGCAGCTCCTCGGTTTGCAGATGTATTTCGCATGTTGACGAGGCATTTGGCTACCTTAAGAGAGTCATAGTTACTCCTGCCACTTGCTCCCCGTTCTACCACAGTCACATCTACAAGCTTACTCTGGCCAGTTCACCAGAAGCGATACGCCATTATTTGTTGACCTTAAGACTTTCACAGTACTCCTTGCGGGAGCTCCTCGGGATTGCCAATGTAATTCGCCTTTTGACGAGGCATTTGGCTACCCTAAGAGAGTCATAGTTACTCCTGCCAGTTGCTCCCCGTTTTACCACAGTCACATCTACAAGCTTACTCTGGCCGTTCACCAGAAGCGATACGCCATTATTTGTTGACCTTAAGACTTTCACAGTACTCCTTCCGGGAGCTCATCGAGAATGCCGATGTTTTTCGCCTGTTGACGAGGCATTTTTCTACCTTAAGAGAGTCATTGTTACACCTGCTAAATGCTCGCCGTTAACCACAGCCACATTTTCAAACTTCCTCTGGCCCAGTTCACCTGAAGCGGTACACCATTATTTGTCGGCTTTGAGACCTTCACTGTACTCCTGCCGGGAGCACCTCGAGTTTGCCGATGTATTTCGCCTATTGACGAGGCATTTGGCTACCTTAAGAGAGTCATAGTTACTCCTACCACTTGCACCCAGATTTATCACTGTCACATCCTCAAGCTTTCTCCGGCCAGTTCACCACAGGCGATACGCCATTATCTGTCGACATAAAGTGTTTCACAGTACTACTGCTGGCAGCTCCTCGGTTTGCAGATGTATTTCGCATGTTGACGAGGCATTTGGCTACCTTAAGAGAGTCATAGTTACTCCTGCCACTTGCTCCCCGTTCTACCACAGTCACATCTACAAGCTTACTCTGGCCAGTTCACCAGAAGCGATACGCCATTATTTGTTGACCTTAAGACTTTCACAGTACTCCTTGCGGGAGCTCCTCGGGATTGCCAATGTAATTCGCCTTTTGACGAGGCATTTGGCTACCCTAAGAGAGTCATAGTTACTCCTGCCAGTTGCTCCCCGTTTTACCACAGTCACATCTACAAGCTTACTCTGGCCGTTCACCAGAAGCGATACGCCATTATTTGTTGACCTTATGACTTTCACAGTACTCCTTCCGGGAGCTCATCGAGAATGCCGATGTTTTTCGCCTGTTGACGAGGCATTTTTCTACCTTAAGAGAGTCATTGTTACACCTGCCAAATGCTCGCCGTTAACCACAGCCACATTTTCAAACTTCCTCTGGCCCAGTTCACCTGAAGCGGTACACCATTATTTGTCGGCTTTGAGACCTTCACTGTACTCCTGCCGGGAGCACCTCGAGTTTGCCGATGTATTTCGCCTATTGACGAGGCATTTGGCTACCTTAAGAGAGTCATAGTTACTCCTACCACTTGCACCCAGATTTATCACTGTCACATACTCAAGCTTTCTCCGGCCAATTCACCACAAGCGATACGCCATTATCTGTCGACATAAAGTGTTTCACAGTACTACTGCTGGCAGCTCCTCGGTTTGCAGATGTATTTCGCATGTTGACGAGGCATTTGGCTACCTTAAGAGAGTCATAGTTACTCCTGCCACTTGCTCCCCGTTCTACCACAGTCACATCTACAAGCTTACTCTGGCCAGTTCACCAGAAGCGATACGCCATTATTTGTTGACCTTAAGACTTTCACAGTACTCCTTGCGGGAGCTCCTCGGGATTGCCAATGTAATTCGCCTTTTGACGAGGCATTTGGCTACCCTAAGAGAGTCATAGTTACTCCTGCCAGTTGCTCCCCGTTTTACCACAGTCACATCTACAAGCTTACTCTGGCCGTTCACCAGAAGCGATACGCCATTATTTGTTGACCTTAAGACTTTCACAGTACTCCTTCCGGGAGCTCATCGAGAATGCCGATGTTTTTCGCCTGTTGACGAGGCATTTTTCTACCTTAAGAGAGTCATTGTTACACCTGCTAAATGCTCGCCGTTAACCACAGCCACATTTTCAAACTTCCTCTGGCCCAGTTCACCTGAAGCGGTACACCATTATTTGTCGGCTTTGAGACCTTCACTGTACTCCTGCCGGGAGCACCTCGAGTTTGCCGATGTATTTCGCCTATTGACGAGGCATTTGGCTACCTTAAGAGAGTCATAGTTACTCCTACCACTTGCACCCAGATTTATCACTGTCACATCCTCAAGCTTTCTCCGGCCAGTTCACCACAAGCGATACGCCATTATCTGTCGACATAAAGTGTTTCACAGTACTACTGCTGGCAGCTCCTCGGTTTGCAGATGTATTTCGCATGTTGACGAGGCATTTGGCTACCTTAAGAGAGTCATAGTTACTCCTGCCACTTGCTCCCCGTTCTACCACAGTCACATCTACAAGCTTACTCTGGCCAGCTCACCAGAAGCGATACGCCATTATTTGTTGACCTTAAGACTTTCACAGTACTCCTTGCGGGAGCTCCTCGGGATTGCCAATGTAATTCGCCTTTTGACGAGGCATTTGGCTACCCTAAGAGAGTCATAGTTACTCCTGCCAGTTGCTCCCCGTTTTACCACAGTCACATCTACAAGCTTACTCTGGCCGTTCACCAGAAGCGATACGCCATTATTTGTTGACCTTAAGACTTTCACAGTACTCCTTCCGGGAGCTCATCGAGAATGCCGATGTTTTTCGCCTGTTGACGAGGCATTTTTCTACCTTAAGAGAGTCATTGTTACACCTGCCAAATGCTCGCCGTTAACCACAGCCACATTTTCAAGCTTCCTCTGGCCCAGTTCACCTGAAGCAGTACACCATTATTTGTCGGCTTTGAGACCTTCACTGTACTCCTGCCGGGAGCACCTCGAGTTTGCCGATGTATTTCGCCTATTGACGAGGCATTTGGCTACCTTAAGAGAGTCATAGTTACTCCTACCACTTGCACCCAGATTTATCACTGTCACATCCTCAAGCTTTCTCCGGCCAGTTCACCACAAGCGATACGCCATTATCCGTCGACATAAAGTGTTTCACAGTACTACTGCTGGCAGCTCCTCGGTTTGCAGATGTATTTCGCATGTTGACGAGGCATTTGGCTACCTTAAGAGAGTCATAGTTACTCCTGCCACTTGCTCCCCGTTCTACCACAGTCACATCTACAAGCTTACTCTGGCCAGTTCACCAGAAGCGATACGCCATTATTTGTTGACCTTAAGACTTTCACAGTACTCCTTGCGGGAGCTCCTCGGGATTGCCAATGTAATTCGCCTTTTGACGAGGCATTTGGCTACCCTAAGAGAGTCATAGTTACTCCTGCCAGTTGCTCCCCGTTTTACCACAGTCACATCTACAAGCTTACTCTGGCCGTTCACCAGAAGCGATACGCCATTATTTGTTGACCTTAAGACTTTCACAGTACTCCTTCCGGGAGCTCATCGAGAATGCCGATGTTTTTCGCCTGTTGACGAGGCATTTTTCTACCTTAAGAGAGTCATTGTTACACCTGCCAAATGCTCGCCGTTAACCACAGCCACATTTTCAAGCTTCCTCTGGCCCAGTTCACCTGAAGCGGTACACCATTATTTGTCGGCTTTGAGACCTTCACTGTACTCCTGCCGGGAGCACCTCGAGTTTGCCGATGTATTTCGCCTATTGACGAGGCATTTGGCTACCTTAAGAGAGTCATAGTTACTCCTACCACTTGCACCCAGATTTATCACTGTCACATCCTCAAGCTTTCTCCGGCCAGTTCACCACAGGCGATACGCCATTATCTGTCGACATAAAGTGTTTCACAGTACTACTGCTGGCAGCTCCTCGGTTTGCAGATGTATTTCGCATGTTGACGAGGCATTTGGCTACCTTAAGAGAGTCATAGTTACTCCTGCCACTTGCTCCCCGTTCTACCACAGTCACATCTACAAGCTTACTCTGGCCAGTTCACCAGAAGCGATACGCCATTATTTGTTGACCTTAAGACTTTCACAGTACTCCTTGCGGGAGCTCCTCGGGATTGCCAATGTAATTCGCCTTTTGACGAGGCATTTGGCTACCCTAAGAGAGTCATAGTTACTCCTGCCAGTTGCTCCCCGTTTTACCACAGTCACATCTACAAGCTTACTCTGGCCGTTCACCAGAAGCGTTACGCCATTATTTGTTGACCTTAAGACTTTCACAGTACTCCTTCCGGGAGCTCATCGAGAATGCCGATGTTTTTCGCCTGTTGACGAGGCATTTTTCTACCTTAAGAGAGTCATTGTTACACCTGCTAAATGCTCGCCGTTAACCACAGCCACATTTTCAAACTTCCTCTGGCCCAGTTCACCTGAAGCGGTACACCATTATTTGTCGGCTTTGAGACCTTCACTGTACTCCTGCCGGGAGCACCTCGAGTTTGCCGATGTATTTCGCCTATTGACGAGGCATTTGGCAACCTTAAGAGAGTCATAGTTACTCCTACCACTTGCACCCAGATTTATCACTGTCACATCCTCTAGCTTTCTCCGGCCAGTTCACCACAGGCGATACGCCATTATCTGTCGACATAAAGTTTTTTTACAGTACTACTGCTGGCAGCTCCTCGGTTTGCAGATGTATTTCGCATGTTGACGAGGCATTTGGCTACCTTAAGAGAGTCATAGTTACTCCTGCCACTTGCTCCCCGTTCTACCACAGTCACATCTACAAGCTTACTCTGGCCAGTTCACCAGAAGCGATACGCCACTATTTGTTGACCTTAAGACTTTCACAGTACTCCTTGCGGGAGCTCCTCGGGATTGCCAATGTAATTCGCCTTTTGACGAGGCATTTGGCTACCCTAAGAGAGTCATAGTTACTCCTGCCAGTTGCTCCCCGTTTTACCACAGTCACATCTACAAGCTTACTCTGGCCGTTCACCAGAAGCGATACGCCATTATTTGTTGACCTTAAGACTTTCACAGTACTCCTTCCGGGAGCTCATCGAGAATGCCGATGTTTTTCGCCTGTTGACGAGGCATTTTTCTACCTTAAGAGAGTCATTGTTACACCTGCCAAATGCTCGCCGTTAACCACAGCCACATTTTCAAGCTTCCTCTGGCCCAGTTCACCTGAAGCGGTACACCATTATTTGTCGGCTTTGAGACCTTCACTGTACTCCTGCCGGGAGCACCTCGAGTTTGCCGATGTATTTCGCCTATTGACGAGGCATTTGGCTACCTTAAGAGAGTCATAGTTACTCCTACCACTTGCACCCAGATTTATCACTGTCACATCCTCAAGCTTTCTCCGGCCAATTCACCACAAGCGATACGCCATTATCTGTCGACATAAAGTGTTTCACAGTACTACTGCTGGCAGCTCCTCGGTTTGCAGATGTATTTCGCATGTTGACGAGGCATTTGGCTACCTTAAGAGAGTCATAGTTACTCCTGCCACTTGCTCCCCGTTCTACCACAGTCACATCTACAAGCTTACTCTGGCCAGTTCACCAGAAGCGATACGCCATTATTTGTTGACCTTAAGACTTTCACAGTACTCCTTGCGGGAGCTCCTCGGGATTGCCAATGTAATTCGCCTTTTGACGAGGCATTTGGCTACCCTAAGAGAGTCATAGTTACTCCTGCCAGTTGCTCCCCGTTTTACCACAGTCACATCTACAAGCTTACTCTGGCCGTTCACCAGAAGCGATACGCCATTATTTGTTGACCTTAAGACTTTCACAGTACTCCTTCCGGGAGCTCATCGAGAATGCCGATGTTTTTCGCCTGTTGACGAGGCATTTTTCTACCTTAAGAGAGTCATTGTTACACCTGCTAAATGCTCGCCGTTAACCACAGCCACATTTTCAAACTTCCTCTGGCCCAGTTCACCTGAAGCGGTACACCATTATTTGTCGGCTTTGAGACCTTCTCTGTACTCCTGCCGGGAGCACCTCGAGTTTGCCGATGTATTTCGCCTATTGACGAGGCATTTGGCTACCTTAAGAGAGTCATAGTTACTCCTACCACTTGCACCCAGATTTATCACTGTCACATCCTCAAGCTTTCTCCGGCCAGTTCACCACAAGCGATACGCCATTATCTGTCGACATAAAGTGTTTCACAGTACTACTGCTGGCAGCTCCTCGGTTTGCAGATGTATTTCGCATGTTGACGAGGCATTTGGCTACCTTAAGAGAGTCATAGTTACTCCTGCCACTTGCTCCCCGTTCTACCACAGTCACATCTACAAGCTTACTCTGGCCAGTTCACCAGAAGCGATACGCCATTATTTGTTGACCTTAAGACTTTCACAGTACTCCTTGCGGGAGCTCCTCGGGATTGCCAATGTAATTCGCCTTTTGACGAGGCATTTGGCTACCCTAAGAGAGTCATAGTTACTCCTGCCAGTTGCTCCCCGTTTTACCACAGTCACATCTACAAGCTTACTCTGGCCGTTCACCAGAAGCGATACGCCATTATTTGTTGACCTTAAGACTTTCACAGTACTCCTTCCGGGAGCTCATCGAGAATGCCGATGTTTTTCGCCTGTTGACGAGGCATTTTTCTACCTTAAGAGAGTCATTGTTACACCTGCTAAATGCTCGCCGTTAACCACAGCCACATTTTCAAACTTCCTCTGGCCCAGTTCACCTGAAGCGGTACACCATTATTTGTCGGCTTTGAGACCTTCACTGTACTCCTGCCGGGAGCACCTCGAGTTTGCCGATGTATTTCGCCTATCGACGAGGCATTTGGCTACCTTAAGAGAGTCATAGTTACTCCTACCACTTGCACCCAGATTTATCACTGTCACATCCTCAAGCTTTCTCCGGCCAGTTCACCACAAGCGATACGCCATTATCTGTCGACATAAAGTGTTTCACAGTACTACTGCTGGCAGCTCCTCGGTTTGCAGATGTATTTCGCATGTTGACGAGGCATTTGGCTACCTTAAGAGAGTCATAGTTACTCCTGCCACTTGCTCCCCGTTCTACCACAGTCACATCTACAAGCTTACTCTGGCCAGTTCACCAGAAGCGATACGCCATTATTTGTTGACCTTAAGACTTTCACAGTACTCCTTGCGGGAGCTCCTCGGGATTGCCAATGTAATTCGCCTTTTGACGAGGCATTTGGCTACCCTAAGAGAGTCATAGTTACTCCTGCCAGTTGCTCCCCGTTTTACCACAGTCACATCTACAAGCTTACTCTGGCCGTTCACCAGAAGCGATACGCCATTATTTGTTGACCTTAAGACTTTCACAGTACTCCTTCCGGGAGCTCATCGAGAATGCCGATGTTTTTCGCCTGTTGACGAGGCATTTTTCTACCTTAAGAGAGTCATTGTTACACCTGCTAAATGCTCGCCGTTAACCACAGCCACATTTTCAAACTTCCTCTGGCCCAGTTCACCTGAAGCGGTACACCATTATTTGTCGGCTTTGAGACCTTCACTGTACTCCTGCCGGGAGCACCTCGAGTTTGCCGATGTATTTCGCCTATTGACGAGGCATTTGGCTACCTTAAGAGAGTCATAGTTACTCCTACCACTTGCACCCAGATTTATCACTGTCACATCCTCAAGCTTTCTCCGGCCAGTTCACCACAGGCGATACGCCATTATCTGTCGACATAAAGTGTTTCACAGTACTACTGCTGGCAGCTCCTCGGTTTGCAGATGTATTTCGCATGTTGACGAGGCATTTGGCTACCTTAAGAGAGTCATAGTTACTCCTGCCACTTGCTCCCCGTTCTACCACAGTCACATCTACAAGCTTACTCTGGCCAGTTCACCAGAAGCGATACGCCATTATTTGTTGACCTTAAGACTTTCACAGTACTCCTTGCGGGAGCTCCTCGGGATTGCCAATGTAATTCGCCTTTTGACGAGGCATTTGGCTACCCTAAGAGAGTCATAGTTACTCCTGCCAGTTGCTCCCCGTTTTACCACAGTCACATCTACAAGCTTACTCTGGCCGTTCACCAGAAGCGATACGCCATTATTTGTTGACCTTAAGACTTTCACAGTACTCCTTCCGGGAGCTCATCGAGAATGCCGATGTTTTTCGCCTGTTGACGAGGCATTTTTCTACCTTAAGAGAGTCATTGTTACACCTGCTAAATGCTCGCCGTTAACCACAGCCACATTTTCAAACTTCCTCTGGCCCAGTTCACCTGAAGCGGTACACCATTATTTGTCGGCTTTGAGACCTTCTCTGTACTCCTGCCGGGAGCACCTCGAGTTTGCCGATGTATTTCGCCTATTGACGAGGCATTTGGCTACCTTAAGAGAGTCATAGTTACTCCTACCACTTGCACCCAGATTTATCACTGTCACATCCTCAAGCTTTCTCCGGCCAGTTCACCACAAGCGATACGCCATTATCTGTCGACATAAAGTGTTTCACAGTACTACTGCTGGCAGCTCCTCGGTTTGCAGATGTATTTCGCATGTTGACGAGGCATTTGGCTACCTTAAGAGAGTCATAGTTACTCCTGCCACTTGCTCCCCGTTCTACCACAGTCACATCTACAAGCTTACTCTGGCCAGTTCACCAGAAGCGATACGCCATTATTTGTTGACCTTAAGACTTTCACAGTACTCCTTGCGGGAGCTCCTCGGGATTGCCAATGTAATTCGCCTTTTGACGAGGCATTTGGCTACCCTAAGAGAGTCATAGTTACTCCTGCCAGTTGCTCCCCGTTTTACCACAGTCACATCTACAAGCTTACTCTGGCCGTTCACCAGAAGCGATACGCCATTATTTGTTGACCTTAAGACTTTCACAGTACTCCTTCCGGGAGCTCATCGAGAATGCCGATGTTTTTCGCCTGTTGACGAGGCATTTTTCTACCTTAAGAGAGTCATTGTTACACCTGCTAAATGCTCGCCGTTAACCACAGCCACATTTTCAAACTTCCTCTGGCCCAGTTCACCTGAAGCGGTACACCATTATTTGTCGGCTTTGAGACCTTCACTGTACTCCTGCCGGGAGCACCTCGAGTTTGCCGATGTATTTCGCCTATCGACGAGGCATTTGGCTACCTTAAGAGAGTCATAGTTACTCCTACCACTTGCACCCAGATTTATCACTGTCACATCCTCAAGCTTTCTCCGGCCAGTTCACCACAAGCGATACGCCATTATCTGTCGACATAAAGTGTTTCACAGTACTACTGCTGGCAGCTCCTCGGTTTGCAGATGTATTTCGCATGTTGACGAGGCATTTGGCTACCTTAAGAGAGTCATAGTTACTCCTGCCACTTGCTCCCCGTTCTACCACAGTCACATCTACAAGCTTACTCTGGCCAGTTCACCAGAAGCGATACGCCATTATTTGTTGACCTTAAGACTTTCACAGTACTCCTTGCGGGAGCTCCTCGGGATTGCCAATGTAATTCGCCTTTTGACGAGGCATTTGGCTACCCTAAGAGAGTCATAGTTACTCCTGCCAGTTGCTCCCCGTTTTACCACAGTCACATCTACAAGCTTACTCTGGCCGTTCACCAGAAGCGATACGCCATTATTTGTTGACCTTAAGACTTTCACAGTACTCCTTCCGGGAGCTCATCGAGAATGCCGATGTTTTTCGCCTGTTGACGAGGCATTTTTCTACCTTAAGAGAGTCATTGTTACACCTGCTAAATGCTCGCCGTTAACCACAGCCACATTTTCAAACTTCCTCTGGCCCAGTTCACCTGAAGCGGTACACCATTATTTGTCGGCTTTGAGACCTTCACTGTACTCCTGCCGGGAGCACCTCGAGTTTGCCGATGTATTTCGCCTATTGACGAGGCATTTGGCTACCTTAAGAGAGTCATAGTTACTCCTACCACTTGCACCCAGATTTATCACTGTCACATCCTCAAGCTTTCTCCGGCCAGTTCACCACAGGCGATACGCCATTATCTGTCGACATAAAGTGTTTCACAGTACTACTGCTGGCAGCTCCTCGGTTTGCAGATGTATTTCGCATGTTGACGAGGCATTTGGCTACCTTAAGAGAGTCATAGTTACTCCTGCCACTTGCTCCCCGTTCTACCACAGTCACATCTACAAGCTTACTCTGGCCAGTTCACCAGAAGCGATACGCCATTATTTGTTGACCTTAAGACTTTCACAGTACTCCTTGCGGGAGCTCCTCGGGATTGCCAATGTAATTCGCCTTTTGACGAGGCATTTGGCTACCCTAAGAGAGTCATAGTTACTCCTGCCAGTTGCTCCCCGTTTTACCACAGTCACATCTACAAGCTTACTCTGGCCGTTCACCAGAAGCGATACGCCATTATTTGTTGACCTTAAGACTTTCACAGTACTCCTTCCGGGAGCTCATCGAGAATGCCGATGTTTTTCGCCTGTTGACGAGGCATTTTTCTACCTTAAGAGAGTCATTGTTACACCTGCCAAATGCTCGCCGTTAACCACAGCCACATTTTCAAGCTTCCTCTGGCCCAGTTCACCTGAAGCGGTACACCATTATTTGTCGGCTTTGAGACCTTCACTGTACTCCTGCCGGGAGCACCTCGAGTTTGCCGATGTATTTCGCCTATTGACGAGGCATTTGGCTACCTTAAGAGAGTCATAGTTACTCCTACCACTTGCACCCAGATTTATCACTGTCACATACTCAAGCTTTCTCCGGCCAATTCACCACAAGCGATACGCCATTATCTGTCGACATAAAGTGTTTCACAGTACTACTGCTGGCAGCTCCTCGGTTTGCAGATGTATTTCGCATGTTGACGAGGCATTTGGCTACCTTAAGAGAGTCATAGTTACTCCTGCCACTTGCTCCCCGTTCTACCACAGTCACATCTACAAGCTTACTCTGGCCAGTTCACCAGAAGCGATACGCCATTATTTGTTGACCTTAAGACTTTCACAGTACTCCTTGCGGGAGCTCCTCGGGATTGCCAATGTAATTCGCCTTTTGACGAGGCATTTGGCTACCCTAAGAGAGTCATAGTTACTCCTGCCAGTTGCTCCCCGTTTTACCACAGTCACATCTACAAGCTTACTCTGGCCGTTCACCAGAAGCGATACGCCATTATTTGTTGACCTTAAGACTTTCACAGTACTCCTTCCGGGAGCTCATCGAGAATGCCGATGTTTTTCGCCTGTTGACGAGGCATTTTTCTACCTTAAGAGAGTCATTGTTACACCTGCTAAATGCTCGCCGTTAACCACAGCCACATTTTCAAACTTCCTCTGGCCCAGTTCACCTGAAGCGGTACACCATTATTTGTCGGCTTTGAGACCTTCACTGTACTCCTGCCGGGAGCACCTCGAGTTTGCCGATGTATTTCGCCTATCGACGAGGCATTTGGCTACCTTAAGAGAGTCATAGTTACTCCTACCACTTGCACCCAGATTTATCACTGTCACATCCTCAAGCTTTCTCCGGCCAGTTCACCACAAGCGATACGCCATTATCTGTCGACATAAAGTGTTTCACAGTACTACTGCTGGCAGCTCCTCGGTTTGCAGATGTATTTCGCATGTTGACGAGGCATTTGGCTACCTTAAGAGAGTCATAGTTACTCCTGCCACTTGCTCCCCGTTCTACCACAGTCACATCTACAAGCTTACTCTGGCCAGTTCACCAGAAGCGATACGCCATTATTTGTTGACCTTAAGACTTTCACAGTACTCCTTGCGGGAGCTCCTCGGGATTGCCAATGTAATTCGCCTTTTGACGAGGCATTTGGCTACCCTAAGAGAGTCATAGTTACTCCTGCCAGTTGCTCCCCGTTTTACCACAGTCACATCTACAAGCTTACTCTGGCCGTTCACCAGAAGCGATACGCCATTATTTGTTGACCTTAAGACTTTCACAGTACTCCTTCCGGGAGCTCATCGAGAATGCCGATGTTTTTCGCCTGTTGACGAGGCATTTTTCTACCTTAAGAGAGTCATTGTTACACCTGCTAAATGCTCGCCGTTAACCACAGCCACATTTTCAAACTTCCTCTGGCCCAGTTCACCTGAAGCGGTACACCATTATTTGTCGGCTTTGAGACCTTCACTGTACTCCTGCCGGGAGCACCTCGAGTTTGCCGATGTATTTCGCCTATTGACGAGGCATTTGGCTACCTTAAGAGAGTCATAGTTACTCCTACCACTTGCACCCAGATTTATCACTGTCACATCCTCAAGCTTTCTCCGGCCAGTTCACCACAGGCGATACGCCATTATCTGTCGACATAAAGTGTTTCACAGTACTACTGCTGGCAGCTCCTCGGTTTGCAGATGTATTTCGCATGTTGACGAGGCATTTGGCTACCTTAAGAGAGTCATAGTTACTCCTGCCACTTGCTCCCCGTTCTACCACAGTCACATCTACAAGCTTACTCTGGCCAGTTCACCAGAAGCGATACGCCATTATTTGTTGACCTTAAGACTTTCACAGTACTCCTTGCGGGAGCTCCTCGGGATTGCCAATGTAATTCGCCTTTTGACGAGGCATTTGGCTACCCTAAGAGAGTCATAGTTACTCCTGCCAGTTGCTCCCCGTTTTACCACAGTCACATCTACAAGCTTACTCTGGCCGTTCACCAGAAGCGATACGCCATTATTTGTTGACCTTAAGACTTTCACAGTACTCCTTCCGGGAGCTCATCGAGAATGCCGATGTTTTTCGCCTGTTGACGAGGCATTTTTCTACCTTAAGAGAGTCATTGTTACACCTGCCAAATGCTCGCCGTTAACCACAGCCACATTTTCAAGCTTCCTCTGGCCCAGTTCACCTGAAGCGGTACACCATTATTTGTCGGCTTTGAGACCTTCACTGTACTCCTGCCGGGAGCACCTCGAGTTTGCCGATGTATTTCGCCTATTGACGAGGCATTTGGCTACCTTAAGAGAGTCATAGTTACTCCTACCACTTGCACCCAGATTTATCACTGTCACATACTCAAGCTTTCTCCGGCCAATTCACCACAAGCGATACGCCATTATCTGTCGACATAAAGTGTTTCACAGTACTACTGCTGGCAGCTCCTCGGTTTGCAGATGTATTTCGCATGTTGACGAGGCATTTGGCTACCTTAAGAGAGTCATAGTTACTCCTGCCACTTGCTCCCCGTTCTACCACAGTCACATCTACAAGCTTACTCTGGCCAGTTCACCAGAAGCGATACGCCATTATTTGTTGACCTTAAGACTTTCACAGTACTCCTTGCGGGAGCTCCTCGGGATTGCCAATGTAATTCGCCTTTTGACGAGGCATTTGGCTACCCTAAGAGAGTCATAGTTACTCCTGCCAGTTGCTCCCCGTTTTACCACAGTCACATCTACAAGCTTACTCTGGCCGTTCACCAGAAGCGATACGCCATTATTTGTTGACCTTAAGACTTTCACAGTACTCCTTCCGGGAGCTCATCGAGAATGCCGATGTTTTTCGCCTGTTGACGAGGCATTTTTCTACCTTAAGAGAGTCATTGTTACACCTGCTAAATGCTCGCCGTTAACCACAGCCACATTTTCAAACTTCCTCTGGCCCAGTTCACCTGAAGCGGTACACCATTATTTGTCGGCTTTGAGACCTTCACTGTACTCCTGCCGGGAGCACCTCGAGTTTGCCGATGTATTTCGCCTATTGACGAGGCATTTGGCTACCTTAAGAGAGTCATAGTTACTCCTACCACTTGCACCCAGATTTATCACTGTCACATCCTCAAGCTTTCTCCGGCCAGTTCACCACAGGCGATACGCCATTATCTGTCGACATAAAGTGTTTCACAGTACTACTGCTGGCAGCTCCTCGGTTTGCAGATGTATTTCGCATGTTGACGAGGCATTTGGCTACCTTAAGAGAGTCATAGTTACTCCTGCCACTTGCTCCCCGTTCTACCACAGTCACATCTACAAGCTTACTCTGGCCAGTTCACCAGAAGCGATACGCCATTATTTGTTGACCTTAAGACTTTCACAGTACTCCTTGCGGGAGCTCCTCGGGATTGCCAATGTAATTCGCCTTTTGACGAGGCATTTGGCTACCCTAAGAGAGTCATAGTTACTCCTGCCAGTTGCTCCCCGTTTTACCACAGTCACATCTACAAGCTTACTCTGGCCGTTCACCAGAAGCGATACGCCATTATTTGTTGACCTTAAGACTTTCACAGTACTCCTTCCGGGAGCTCATCGAGAATGCCGATGTTTTTCGCCTGTTGACGAGGCATTTTTCTACCTTAAGAGAGTCATTGTTACACCTGCCAAATGCTCGCCGTTAACCACAGCCACATTTTCAAGCTTCCTCTGGCCCAGTTCACCTGAAGCGGTACACCATTATTTGTCGGCTTTGAGACCTTCACTGTACTCCTGCCGGGAGCACCTCGAGTTTGCCGATGTATTTCGCCTATTGACGAGGCATTTGGCTACCTTAAGAGAGTCATAGTTACTCCTACCACTTGCACCCAGATTTATCACTGTCACATACTCAAGCTTTCTCCGGCCAATTCACCACAAGCGATACGCCATTATCTGTCGACATAAAGTGTTTCACAGTACTACTGCTGGCAGCTCCTCGGTTTGCAGATGTATTTCGCATGTTGACGAGGCATTTGGCTACCTTAAGAGAGTCATAGTTACTCCTGCCACTTGCTCCCCGTTCTACCACAGTCACATCTACAAGCTTACTCTGGCCAGTTCACCAGAAGCGATACGCCATTATTTGTTGACCTTAAGACTTTCACAGTACTCCTTGCGGGAGCTCCTCGGGATTGCCAATGTAATTCGCCTTTTGACGAGGCATTTGGCTACCCTAAGAGAGTCATAGTTACTCCTGCCAGTTGCTCCCCGTTTTACCACAGTCACATCTACAAGCTTACTCTGGCCGTTCACCAGAAGCGATACGCCATTATTTGTTGACCTTAAGACTTTCACAGTACTCCTTCCGGGAGCTCATCGAGAATGCCGATGTTTTTCGCCTGTTGACGAGGCATTTTTCTACCTTAAGAGAGTCATTGTTACACCTGCTAAATGCTCGCCGTTAACCACAGCCACATTTTCAAACTTCCTCTGGCCCAGTTCACCTGAAGCGGTACACCATTATTTGTCGGCTTTGAGACCTTCACTGTACTCCTGCCGGGAGCACCTCGAGTTTGCCGATGTATTTCGCCTATTGACGAGGCATTTGGCTACCTTAAGAGAGTCATAGTTACTCCTACCACTTGCACCCAGATTTATCACTGTCACATCCTCAAGCTTTCTCCGGCCAGTTCACCACAAGCGATACGCCATTATCTGTCGACATAAAGTGTTTCACAGTACTACTGCTGGCAGCTCCTCGGTTTGCAGATGTATTTCGCATGTTGACGAGGCATTTGGCTACCTTAAGAGAGTCATAGTTACTCCTGCCACTTGCTCCCCGTTCTACCACAGTCACATCTACAAGCTTACTCTGGCCAGCTCACCAGAAGCGATACGCCATTATTTGTTGACCTTAAGACTTTCACAGTACTCCTTGCGGGAGCTCCTCGGGATTGCCAATGTAATTCGCCTTTTGACGAGGCATTTGGCTACCCTAAGAGAGTCATAGTTACTCCTGCCAGTTGCTCCCCGTTTTACCACAGTCACATCTACAAGCTTACTCTGGCCGTTCACCAGAAGCGATACGCCATTATTTGTTGACCTTAAGACTTTCACAGTACTCCTTCCGGGAGCTCATCGAGAATGCCGATGTTTTTCGCCTGTTGACGAGGCATTTTTCTACCTTAAGAGAGTCATTGTTACACCTGCCAAATGCTCGCCGTTAACCACAGCCACATTTTCAAGCTTCCTCTGGCCCAGTTCACCTGAAGCAGTACACCATTATTTGTCGGCTTTGAGACCTTCACTGTACTCCTGCCGGGAGCACCTCGAGTTTGCCGATGTATTTCGCCTATTGACGAGGCATTTGGCTACCTTAAGAGAGTCATAGTTACTCCTACCACTTGCACCCAGATTTATCACTGTCACATCCTCAAGCTTTCTCCGGCCAGTTCACCACAAGCGATACGCCATTATCCGTCGACATAAAGTGTTTCACAGTACTACTGCTGGCAGCTCCTCGGTTTGCAGATGTATTTCGCATGTTGACGAGGCATTTGGCTACCTTAAGAGAGTCATAGTTACTCCTGCCACTTGCTCCCCGTTCTACCACAGTCACATCTACAAGCTTACTCTGGCCAGTTCACCAGAAGCGATACGCCATTATTTGTTGACCTTAAGACTTTCACAGTACTCCTTGCGGGAGCTCCTCGGGATTGCCAATGTAATTCGCCTTTTGACGAGGCATTTGGCTACCCTAAGAGAGTCATAGTTACTCCTGCCAGTTGCTCCCCGTTTTACCACAGTCACATCTACAAGCTTACTCTGGCCGTTCACCAGAAGCGATACGCCATTATTTGTTGACCTTAAGACTTTCACAGTACTCCTTCCGGGAGCTCATCGAGAATGCCGATGTTTTTCGCCTGTTGACGAGGCATTTTTCTACCTTAAGAGAGTCATTGTTACACCTGCCAAATGCTCGCCGTTAACCACAGCCACATTTTCAAGCTTCCTCTGGCCCAGTTCACCTGAAGCGGTACACCATTATTTGTCGGCTTTGAGACCTTCACTGTACTCCTGCCGGGAGCACCTCGAGTTTGCCGATGTATTTCGCCTATTGACGAGGCATTTGGCTACCTTAAGAGAGTCATAGTTACTCCTACCACTTGCACCCAGATTTATCACTGTCACATCCTCAAGCTTTCTCCGGCCAGTTCACCACAGGCGATACGCCATTATCTGTCGACATAAAGTGTTTCACAGTACTACTGCTGGCAGCTCCTCGGTTTGCAGATGTATTTCGCATGTTGACGAGGCATTTGGCTACCTTAAGAGAGTCATAGTTACTCCTGCCACTTGCTCCCCGTTCTACCACAGTCACATCTACAAGCTTACTCTGGCCAGTTCACCAGAAGCGATACGCCATTATTTGTTGACCTTAAGACTTTCACAGTACTCCTTGCGGGAGCTCCTCGGGATTGCCAATGTAATTCGCCTTTTGACGAGGCATTTGGCTACCCTAAGAGAGTCATAGTTACTCCTGCCAGTTGCTCCCCGTTTTACCACAGTCACATCTACAAGCTTACTCTGGCCGTTCACCAGAAGCGTTACGCCATTATTTGTTGACCTTAAGACTTTCACAGTACTCCTTCCGGGAGCTCATCGAGAATGCCGATGTTTTTCGCCTGTTGACGAGGCATTTTTCTACCTTAAGAGAGTCATTGTTACACCTGCTAAATGCTCGCCGTTAACCACAGCCACATTTTCAAACTTCCTCTGGCCCAGTTCACCTGAAGCGGTACACCATTATTTGTCGGCTTTGAGACCTTCACTGTACTCCTGCCGGGAGCACCTCGAGTTTGCCGATGTATTTCGCCTATTGACGAGGCATTTGGCTACCTTAAGAGAGTCATAGTTACTCCTACCACTTGCACCCAGATTTATCACTGTCACATCCTCTAGCTTTCTCCGGCCAGTTCACCACAGGCGATACGCCATTATCTGTCGACATAAAGTTTTTTTACAGTACTACTGCTGGCAGCTCCTCGGTTTGCAGATGTATTTCGCATGTTGACGAGGCATTTGGCTACCTTAAGAGAGTCATAGTTACTCCTGCCACTTGCTCCCCGTTCTACCACAGTCACATCTACAAGCTTACTCTGGCCAGTTCACCAGAAGCGATACGCCACTATTTGTTGACCTTAAGACTTTCACAGTACTCCTTGCGGGAGCTCCTCGGGATTGCCAATGTAATTCGCCTTTTGACGAGGCATTTGGCTACCCTAAGAGAGTCATAGTTACTCCTGCCAGTTGCTCCCCGTTTTACCACAGTCACATCTACAAGCTTACTCTGGCCGTTCACCAGAAGCGATACGCCATTATTTGTTGACCTTAAGACTTTCACAGTACTCCTTCCGGGAGCTCATCGAGAATGCCGATGTTTTTCGCCTGTTGACGAGGCATTTTTCTACCTTAAGAGAGTCATTGTTACACCTGCCAAATGCTCGCCGTTAACCACAGCCACATTTTCAAGCTTCCTCTGGCCCAGTTCACCTGAAGCGGTACACCATTATTTGTCGGCTTTGAGACCTTCACTGTACTCCTGCCGGGAGCACCTCGAGTTTGCCGATGTATTTCGCCTATTGACGAGGCATTTGGCTACCTTAAGAGAGTCATAGTTACTCCTACCACTTGCACCCAGATTTATCACTGTCACATCCTCAAGCTTTCTCCGGCCAATTCACCACAAGCGATACGCCATTATCTGTCGACATAAAGTGTTTCACAGTACTACTGCTGGCAGCTCCTCGGTTTGCAGATGTATTTCGCATGTTGACGAGGCATTTGGCTACCTTAAGAGAGTCATAGTTACTCCTGCCACTTGCTCCCCGTTCTACCACAGTCACATCTACAAGCTTACTCTGGCCAGTTCACCAGAAGCGATACGCCATTATTTGTTGACCTTAAGACTTTCACAGTACTCCTTGCGGGAGCTCCTCGGGATTGCCAATGTAATTCGCCTTTTGACGAGGCATTTGGCTACCCTAAGAGAGTCATAGTTACTCCTGCCAGTTGCTCCCCGTTTTACCACAGTCACATCTACAAGCTTACTCTGGCCGTTCACCAGAAGCGATACGCCATTATTTGTTGACCTTAAGACTTTCACAGTACTCCTTCCGGGAGCTCATCGAGAATGCCGATGTTTTTCGCCTGTTGACGAGGCATTTTTCTACCTTAAGAGAGTCATTGTTACACCTGCTAAATGCTCGCCGTTAACCACAGCCACATTTTCAAACTTCCTCTGGCCCAGTTCACCTGAAGCGGTACACCATTATTTGTCGGCTTTGAGACCTTCTCTGTACTCCTGCCGGGAGCACCTCGAGTTTGCCGATGTATTTCGCCTATTGACGAGGCATTTGGCTACCTTAAGAGAGTCATAGTTACTCCTACCACTTGCACCCAGATTTATCACTGTCACATCCTCAAGCTTTCTCCGGCCAGTTCACCACAAGCGATACGCCATTATCTGTCGACATAAAGTGTTTCACAGTACTACTGCTGGCAGCTCCTCGGTTTGCAGATGTATTTCGCATGTTGACGAGGCATTTGGCTACCTTAAGAGAGTCATAGTTACTCCTGCCACTTGCTCCCCGTTCTACCACAGTCACATCTACAAGCTTACTCTGGCCAGTTCACCAGAAGCGATACGCCATTATTTGTTGACCTTAAGACTTTCACAGTACTCCTTGCGGGAGCTCCTCGGGATTGCCAATGTAATTCGCCTTTTGACGAGGCATTTGGCTACCCTAAGAGAGTCATAGTTACTCCTGCCAGTTGCTCCCCGTTTTACCACAGTCACATCTACAAGCTTACTCTGGCCGTTCACCAGAAGCGATACGCCATTATTTGTTGACCTTAAGACTTTCACAGTACTCCTTCCGGGAGCTCATCGAGAATGCCGATGTTTTTCGCCTGTTGACGAGGCATTTTTCTACCTTAAGAGAGTCATTGTTACACCTGCCAAATGCTCGCCGTTAACCACAGCCACATTTTCAAGCTTCCTCTGGCCCAGTTCACCTGAAGCGGTACACCATTATTTGTCGGCTTTGAGACCTTCACTGTACTCCTGCCGGGAGCACCTCGAGTTTGCCGATGTATTTCGCCTATTGACGAGGCATTTGGCTACCTTAAGAGAGTCATTGCTACTCCTACCACTTGCACCCAGATTTATCACTGTCACATCCTCAAGCTTTCTCCGGCCAATTCACCACAAGCGATACGCCATTATCTGTCGACATAAAGTGTTTCACAGTACTACTGCTGGCAGCTCCTCGGTTTGCAGATGTATTTCGCATGTTGACGAGGCATTTGGCTACCTTAAGAGAGTCATAGTTACTCCTGCCACTTGCTCCCCGTTCTACCACAGTCACATCTACAAGCTTACTCTGGCCAGTTCACCAGAAGCGATACGCCATTATTTGTTGACCTTAAGACTTTCACAGTACTCCTTGCGGGAGCTCCTCGGGATTGCCAATGTAATTCGCCTTTTGACGAGGCATTTGGCTACCCTAAGAGAGTCATAGTTACTCCTGCCAGTTGCTCCCCGTTTTACCACAGTCACATCTACAAGCTTACTCTGGCCGTTCACCAGAAGCGATACGCCATTATTTGTTGACCTTAAGACTTTCACAGTACTCCTTCCGGGAGCTCATCGAGAATGCCGATGTTTTTCGCCTGTTGACGAGGCATTTTTCTACCTTAAGAGAGTCATTGTTACACCTGCTAAATGCTCGCCGTTAACCACAGCCACATTTTCAAACTTCCTCTGGCCCAGTTCACCTGAAGCGGTACACCATTATTTGTCGGCTTTGAGACCTTCACTGTACTCCTGCCGGGAGCACCTCGAGTTTGCCGATGTATTTCGCCTATCGACGAGGCATTTGGCTACCTTAAGAGAGTCATAGTTACTCCTACCACTTGCACCCAGATTTATCACTGTCACATCCTCAAGCTTTCTCCGGCCAGTTCACCACAAGCGATACGCCATTATCTGTCGACATAAAGTGTTTCACAGTACTACTGCTGGCAGCTCCTCGGTTTGCAGATGTATTTCGCATGTTGACGAGGCATTTGGCTACCTTAAGAGAGTCATAGTTACTCCTGCCACTTGCTCCCCGTTCTACCACAGTCACATCTACAAGCTTACTCTGGCCAGCTCACCAGAAGCGATACGCCATTATTTGTTGACCTTAAGACTTTCACAGTACTCCTTGCGGGAGCTCCTCGGGATTGCCAATGTAATTCGCCTTTTGACGAGGCATTTGGCTACCCTAAGAGAGTCATAGTTACTCCTGCCAGTTGCTCCCCGTTTTACCACAGTCACATCTACAAGCTTACTCTGGCCGTTCACCAGAAGCGATACGCCATTATTTGTTGACCTTAAGACTTTCACAGTACTCCTTCCGGGAGCTCATCGAGAATGCCGATGTTTTTCGCCTGTTGACGAGGCATTTTTCTACCTTAAGAGAGTCATTGTTACACCTGCCAAATGCTCGCCGTTAACCACAGCCACATTTTCAAGCTTCCTCTGGCCCAGTTCACCTGAAGCAGTACACCATTATTTGTCGGCTTTGAGACCTTCACTGTACTCCTGCCGGGAGCACCTCGAGTTTGCCGATGTATTTCGCCTATTGACGAGGCATTTGGCTACCTTAAGAGAGTCATAGCTACTCCTACCACTTCTACCCAGATTTATCACTGTCACATCCTCAAGCTTTCTCCGGCCAGTTCACCACAAGCGATACGCCATTATCTGTCGACATAAAGTGTTTCACAGTACTACTGCTGGCAGCTCCTCGGTTTGCAGATGTATTTCGCATGTTGACGAGGCATTTGGTTACCTTAAGAGAGTCATAGTTACTCCTGCCACTTGCTCCCCGTTCTACCACAGTCACATCTACAAGCTTACTCTGGCCAGTTCACCAGAAGCGATACGCCATTATTTGTTGACCTTAAGACTTTCACAGTACTCCTTGCGGGAGCTCCTCGGGATTGCCAATGTAATTCGCCTTTTGACGAGGCATTTGGCTACCCTAAGAGAGTCATAGTTACTCCTGCCAGTTGCTCCCCGTTTTACCACAGTAACATCTACAAGCTTACTCTGGCCGTTCACCAGAAGCGATACGCCATTATTTGTTGACCTTAAGACTTTCACAGTACTCCTTCCGGGAGCTCATCGAGAATGCCGATGTTTTTCGCCTGTTGACGAGGCATTTTTCTACCTTAAGAGAGTCATTGTTACACCTGCCAAATGCTCGCCGTTAACCACAGCCACATTTTCAAGCTTCCTCTGGCCCAGTTCACCTGAAGCGGTACACCATTATTTGTCGGCTTTGAGACCTTCACTGTACTCCTGCCGGGAGCACCTCGAGTTTGCCGATGTATTTCGCCTATTGACGAGGCATTTGGCTACCTTAAGAGAGTCATAGTTACTCCTACCACTTGCACCCAGATTTATCACTGTCACATCCTCAAGCTTTCTCCGGCCAGTTCACCACAAGCGATACGCCATTATCTGTCGACATAAAGTGTTTCACAGTACTACTGCTGGCAGCTCCTCGGTTTGCAGATGTATTTCGGATGTTGACGAGGCATTTGGCTACCTTAAGAGAGTCATAGTTACTCCTGCCACTTGCTCCCCGTTCTACCACAGTCACATCTACAAGCTTACTCTGGCCAGTTCACCAGAAGCGATACGCCATTATTTGTTGACCTTAAGACTTTCACAGTACTCCTTGCGGGAGCTCCTCGGGATTGCCAATGTAATTCGCCTTTTGACGAGGCATTTGGCTACCCTAAGAGAGTCATAGTTACTCCTGCCAGTTGCTCCCCGTTTTACCACAGTCACATCTACAAGCTTACTCTGGCCGTTCACCAGAAGCGATACGCCATTATTTGTTGACCTTAAGACTTTCACAGTACTCCTTCCGGGAGCTCATCGAGAATGCCGATGTTTTTCGCCTGTTGACGAGGCATTTTTCTACCTTAAGAGAGTCATTGTTACACCTGCCAAATGCTCGCCGTTAACCACAGCCACATTTTCAAGCTTCCTCTGGCCCAGTTCACCTGAAGCGGTACACCATTATTTGTCGGCTTTGAGACCTTCACTGTACTCCTGCCGGGAGCACCTCGAGTTTGCCGATGTATTTCGCCTATTGACGAGGCATTTGGCTACCTTAAGAGAGTCATTGTTACTCCTACCACTTGCACCCAGATTTATCACTGTCACATCCTCAAGCTTTCTCCGGCCAATTCACCACAAGCGATACGCCATTATCTGTCGACATAAAGTGTTTCACAGTACTACTGCTGGCAGCTCCTCGGTTTGCAGATGTATTTCGCATGTTGACGAGGCATTTGGCTACCTTAAGAGAGTCATAGTTACTCCTGCCACTTGCTCCCCGTTCTACCACAGTCACATCTACAAGCTTACTCTGGCCAGTTCACCAGAAGCGATACGCCATTATTTGTTGACCTTAAGACTTTCACAGTACTCCTTGCGGGAGCTCCTCGGGATTGCCAATGTAATTCGCCTTTTGACGAGGCATTTGGCTACCCTAAGAGAGTCATAGTTACTCCTGCCAGTTGCTCCCCGTTTTACCACAGTCACATCTACAAGCTTACTCTGGCCGTTCACCAGAAGCGATACGCCATTATTTGTTGACCTTAAGACTTTCACAGTACTCCTTCCGGGAGCTCATCGAGAATGCCGATGTTTTTCGCCTGTTGACGAGGCATTTTTCTACCTTAAGAGAGTCATTGTTACACCTGCTAAATGCTCGCCGTTAACCACAGCCACATTTTCAAACTTCCTCTGGCCCAGTTCACCTGAAGCGGTACACCATTATTTGTCGGCTTTGAGACCTTCACTGTACTCCTGCCGGGGAGCACCTCGAGTTTGCCGATGTATTTCGCCTATTGACGAGGCATTTGGCTACCTTAAGAGAGTCATTGTTACTCCTACCACTTGCACCCAGATTTATCACTGTCACATCCTCAAGCTTTCTCCGGCCAATTCACCACAAGCGATACGCCATTATCTGTCGACATATAGTGTTTCACAGTACTACTGCTGGCAGCTCCTCGGTTTGCAGATGTATTTCGCATGTTGACGAGGCATTTGGCTACCTTAAGAGAGTCATAGTTACTCCTGCCACTTGCTCCCCGTTCTACCACAGTCACATCTACAAGCTTACTCTGGCCAGTTCACCAGAAGCGATACGCCATTATTTGTTGACCTTAAGACTTTCACAGTACTCCTTGCGGGAGCTCCTCGGGATTGCCAATGTAATTCGCCTTTTGACGAGGCATTTGGCTACCCTAAGAGAGTCATAGTTACTCCTGCCAGTTGCTCCCCGTTTTACCACAGTCACATCTACAAGCTTACTCTGGCCGTTCACCAGAAGCGATACGCCATTATTTGTTGACCTTAAGACTTTCACAGTACTCCTTCCGGGAGCTCATCGAGAATGCCGATGTTTTTCGCCTGTTGACGAGGCATTTTTCTACCTTAAGAGAGTCATTGTTACACCTGCCAAATGCTCGCCGTTAACCACAGCCACATTTTCAAGCTTCCTCTGGCCCAGTTCACCTGAAGCGGTACACCATTATTTGTCGGCTTTGAGACCTTCACTGTACTCCTGCCGGGAGCACCTCGAGTTTGCCGATGTATTTCGCCTATTGACGAGGCATTTGGCTACCTTAAGAGAGTCATAGTTACTCCTACCACTTGCACCCAGATTTATCACTGTCACATCCTCAAGCTTTCTCCGGCCAATTCACCACAAGCGATACGCCATTATCTGTCGACATAAAGTGTTTCACAGTACTACTGCTGGCAGCTCCTCGGTTTGCAGATGTATTTCGCATGTTGACGAGGCATTTGGCTACCTTAAGAGAGTCATAGTTACTCCTGCCACTTGCTCCCCGTTCTACCACAGTCACATCTACAAGCTTACTCTGGCCAGTTCACCAGAAGCGATACGCCATTATTTGTTGACCTTAAGACTTTCACAGTACTCCTTGCGGGAGCTCCTCGGGATTGCCAATGTAATTCGCCTTTTGACGAGGCATTTGGCTACCCTAAGAGAGTCATAGTTACTCCTGCCAGTTGCTCCCCGTTTTACCACAGTCACATCTACAAGCTTACTCTGGCCGTTCACCAGAAGCGATACGCCATTATTTGTTGACCTTAAGACTTTCACAGTACTCCTTCCGGGAGCTCATCGAGAATGCCGATGTTTTTCGCCTGTTGACGAGGCATTTTTCTACCTTAAGAGAGTCATTGTTACACCTGCTAAATGCTCGCCGTTAACCACAGCCACATTTTCAAACTTCCTCTGGCCCAGTTCACCTGAAGCGGTACACCATTATTTGTCGGCTTTGAGACCTTCTCTGTACTCCTGCCGGGAGCACCTCGAGTTTGCCGATGTATTTCGCCTATTGACGAGGCATTTGGCTACCTTAAGAGAGTCATAGTTACTCCTACCACTTGCACCCAGATTTATCACTGTCACATCCTCAAGCTTTCTCCGGCCAGTTCACCACAAGCGATACGCCATTATCTGTCGACATAAAGTGTTTCACAGTACTACTGCTGGCAGCTCCTCGGTTTGCAGATGTATTTCGCATGTTGACGAGGCATTTGGCTACCTTAAGAGAGTCATAGTTACTCCTGCCACTTGCTCCCCGTTCTACCACAGTCACATCTACAAGCTTACTCTGGCCAGTTCACCAGAAGCGATACGCCATTATTTGTTGACCTTAAGACTTTCACAGTACTCCTTGCGGGAGCTCCTCGGGATTGCCAATGTAATTCGCCTTTTGACGAGGCATTTGGCTACCCTAAGAGAGTCATAGTTACTCCTGCCAGTTGCTCCCCGTTTTACCACAGTCACATCTACAAGCTTACTCTGGCCGTTCACCAGAAGCGATACGCCATTATTTGTTGACCTTAAGACTTTCACAGTACTCCTTCCGGGAGCTCATCGAGAATGCCGATGTTTTTCGCCTGTTGACGAGGCATTTTTCTACCTTAAGAGAGTCATTGTTACACCTGCCAAATGCTCGCCGTTAACCACAGCCACATTTTCAAGCTTCCTCTGGCCCAGTTCACCTGAAGCGGTACACCATTATTTGTCGGCTTTGAGACCTTCACTGTACTCCTGCCGGGAGCACCTCGAGTTTGCCGATGTATTTCGCCTATTGACGAGGCATTTGGCTACCTTAAGAGAGTCATTGCTACTCCTCCCACTTGCACCCAGATTTATCACTGTCACATCCTCAAGCTTTCTCCGGCCAATTCACCACAAGCGATACGCCATTATCTGTCGACATAAAGTGTTTCACAGTACTACTGCTGGCAGCTCCTCGGTTTGCAGATGTATTTCGCATGTTGACGAGGCATTTGGCTACCTTAAGAGAGTCATAGTTACTCCTGCCACTTGCTCCCCGTTCTACCACAGTCACATCTACAAGCTTACTCTGGCCAGTTCACCAGAAGCGATACGCCATTATTTGTTGACCTTAAGACTTTCACAGTACTCCTTGCGGGAGCTCCTCGGGATTGCCAATGTAATTCGCCTTTTGACGAGGCATTTGGCTACCCTAAGAGAGTCATAGTTACTCCTGCCAGTTGCTCCCCGTTTTACCACAGTCACATCTACAAGCTTACTCTGGCCGTTCACCAGAAGCGATACGCCATTATTTGTTGACCTTAAGACTTTCACAGTACTCCTTCCGGGAGCTCATCGAGAATGCCGATGTTTTTCGCCTGTTGACGAGGCATTTTTCTACCTTAAGAGAGTCATTGTTACACCTGCTAAATGCTCGCCGTTAACCACAGCCACATTTTCAAACTTCCTCTGGCCCAGTTCACCTGAAGCGGTACACCATTATTTGTCGGCTTTGAGACCTTCACTGTACTCCTGCCGGGAGCACCTCGAGTTTGCCGATGTATTTCGCCTATCGACGAGGCATTTGGCTACCTTAAGAGAGTCATAGTTACTCCTACCACTTGCACCCAGATTTATCACTGTCACATCCTCAAGCTTTCTCCGGCCAGTTCACCACAAGCGATACGCCATTATCTGTCGACATAAAGTGTTTCACAGTACTACTGCTGGCAGCTCCTCGGTTTGCAGATGTATTTCGCATGTTGACGAGGCATTTGGCTACCTTAAGAGAGTCATAGTTACTCCTGCCACTTGCTCCCCGTTCTACCACAGTCACATCTACAAGCTTACTCTGGCCAGCTCACCAGAAGCGATACGCCATTATTTGTTGACCTTAAGACTTTCACAGTACTCCTTGCGGGAGCTCCTCGGGATTGCCAATGTAATTCGCCTTTTGACGAGGCATTTGGCTACCCTAAGAGAGTCATAGTTACTCCTGCCAGTTGCTCCCCGTTTTACCACAGTCACATCTACAAGCTTACTCTGGCCGTTCACCAGAAGCGATACGCCATTATTTGTTGACCTTAAGACTTTCACAGTACTCCTTCCGGGAGCTCATCGAGAATGCCGATGTTTTTCGCCTGTTGACGAGGCATTTTTCTACCTTAAGAGAGTCATTGTTACACCTGCCAAATGCTCGCCGTTAACCACAGCCACATTTTCAAGCTTCCTCTGGCCCAGTTCACCTGAAGCAGTACACCATTATTTGTCGGCTTTGAGACCTTCACTGTACTCCTGCCGGGAGCACCTCGAGTTTGCCGATGTATTTCGCCTATTGACGAGGCATTTGGCTACCTTAAGAGAGTCATAGCTACTCCTACCACTTCTACCCAGATTTATCACTGTCACATCCTCAAGCTTTCTCCGGCCAGTTCACCACAAGCGATACGCCATTATCTGTCGACATAAAGTGTTTCACAGTACTACTGCTGGCAGCTCCTCGGTTTGCAGATGTATTTCGCATGTTGACGAGGCATTTGGTTACCTTAAGAGAGTCATAGTTACTCCTGCCACTTGCTCCCCGTTCTACCACAGTCACATCTACAAGCTTACTCTGGCCAGTTCACCAGAAGCGATACGCCATTATTTGTTGACCTTAAGACTTTCACAGTACTCCTTGCGGGAGCTCCTCGGGATTGCCAATGTAATTCGCCTTTTGACGAGGCATTTGGCTACCCTAAGAGAGTCATAGTTACTCCTGCCAGTTGCTCCCCGTTTTACCACAGTAACATCTACAAGCTTACTCTGGCCGTTCACCAGAAGCGATACGCCATTATTTGTTGACCTTAAGACTTTCACAGTACTCCTTCCGGGAGCTCATCGAGAATGCCGATGTTTTTCGCCTGTTGACGAGGCATTTTTCTACCTTAAGAGAGTCATTGTTACACCTGCCAAATGCTCGCCGTTAACCACAGCCACATTTTCAAGCTTCCTCTGGCCCAGTTCACCTGAAGCGGTACACCATTATTTGTCGGCTTTGAGACCTTCACTGTACTCCTGCCGGGAGCACCTCGAGTTTGCCGATGTATTTCGCCTATTGACGAGGCATTTGGCTACCTTAAGAGAGTCATAGTTACTCCTACCACTTGCACCCAGATTTATCACTGTCACATCCTCAAGCTTTCTCCGGCCAGTTCACCACAAGCGATACGCCATTATCTGTCGACATAAAGTGTTTCACAGTACTACTGCTGGCAGCTCCTCGGTTTGCAGATGTATTTCGGATGTTGACGAGGCATTTGGCTACCTTAAGAGAGTCATAGTTACTCCTGCCACTTGCTCCCCGTTCTACCACAGTCACATCTACAAGCTTACTCTGGCCAGTTCACCAGAAGCGATACGCCATTATTTGTTGACCTTAAGACTTTCACAGTACTCCTTGCGGGAGCTCCTCGGGATTGCCAATGTAATTCGCCTTTTGACGAGGCATTTGGCTACCCTAAGAGAGTCATAGTTACTCCTGCCAGTTGCTCCCCGTTTTACCACAGTCACATCTACAAGCTTACTCTGGCCGTTCACCAGAAGCGATACGCCATTATTTGTTGACCTTAAGACTTTCACAGTACTCCTTCCGGGAGCTCATCGAGAATGCCGATGTTTTTCGCCTGTTGACGAGGCATTTTTCTACCTTAAGAGAGTCATTGTTACACCTGCCAAATGCTCGCCGTTAACCACAGCCACATTTTCAAGCTTCCTCTGGCCCAGTTCACCTGAAGCGGTACACCATTATTTGTCGGCTTTGAGACCTTCACTGTACTCCTGCCGGGAGCACCTCGAGTTTGCCGATGTATTTCGCCTATTGACGAGGCATTTGGCTACCTTAAGAGAGTCATTGTTACTCCTACCACTTGCACCCAGATTTATCACTGTCACATCCTCAAGCTTTCTCCGGCCAATTCACCACAAGCGATACGCCATTATCTGTCGACATAAAGTGTTTCACAGTACTACTGCTGGCAGCTCCTCGGTTTGCAGATGTATTTCGCATGTTGACGAGGCATTTGGCTACCTTAAGAGAGTCATAGTTACTCCTGCCACTTGCTCCCCGTTCTACCACAGTCACATCTACAAGCTTACTCTGGCCAGTTCACCAGAAGCGATACGCCATTATTTGTTGACCTTAAGACTTTCACAGTACTCCTTGCGGGAGCTCCTCGGGATTGCCAATGTAATTCGCCTTTTGACGAGGCATTTGGCTACCCTAAGAGAGTCATAGTTACTCCTGCCAGTTGCTCCCCGTTTTACCACAGTCACATCTACAAGCTTACTCTGGCCGTTCACCAGAAGCGATACGCCATTATTTGTTGACCTTAAGACTTTCACAGTACTCCTTCCGGGAGCTCATCGAGAATGCCGATGTTTTTCGCCTGTTGACGAGGCATTTTTCTACCTTAAGAGAGTCATTGTTACACCTGCTAAATGCTCGCCGTTAACCACAGCCACATTTTCAAACTTCCTCTGGCCCAGTTCACCTGAAGCGGTACACCATTATTTGTCGGCTTTGAGACCTTCACTGTACTCCTGCCGGGGAGCACCTCGAGTTTGCCGATGTATTTCGCCTATTGACGAGGCATTTGGCTACCTTAAGAGAGTCATTGTTACTCCTACCACTTGCACCCAGATTTATCACTGTCACATCCTCAAGCTTTCTCCGGCCAATTCACCACAAGCGATACGCCATTATCTGTCGACATAAAGTGTTTCACAGTACTACTGCTGGCAGCTCCTCGGTTTGCAGATGTATTTCGCATGTTGACGAGGCATTTGGCTACCTTAAGAGAGTCATAGTTACTCCTGCCACTTGCTCCCCGTTCTACCACAGTCACATCTACAAGCTTACTCTGGCCAGTTCACCAGAAGCGATACGCCATTATTTGTTGACCTTAAGACTTTCACAGTACTCCTTGCGGGAGCTCCTCGGGATTGCCAATGTAATTCGCCTTTTGACGAGGCATTTGGCTACCCTAAGAGAGTCATAGTTACTCCTGCCAGTTGCTCCCCGTTTTACCACAGTCACATCTACAAGCTTACTCTGGCCGTTCACCAGAAGCGATACGCCATTATTTGTTGACCTTAAGACTTTCACAGTACTCCTTCCGGGAGCTCATCGAGAATGCCGATGTTTTTCGCCTGTTGACGAGGCATTTTTCTACCTTAAGAGAGTCATTGTTACACCTGCTAAATGCTCGCCGTTAACCACAGCCACATTTTCAAACTTCCTCTGGCCCAGTTCACCTGAAGCGGTACACCATTATTTGTCGGCTTTGAGACCTTCACTGTACTCCTGCCGGGAGCACCTCGAGTTTGCCGATGTATTTCGCCTATCGACGAGGCATTTGGCTACCTTAAGAGAGTCATAGTTACTCCTACCACTTGCACCCAGATTTATCACTGTCACATCCTCAAGCTTTCTCCGGCCAGTTCACCACAAGCGATACGCCATTATCTGTCGACATAAAGTGTTTCACAGTACTACTGCTGGCAGCTCCTCGGTTTGCAGATGTATTTCGCATGTTGACGAGGCATTTGGCTACCTTAAGAGAGTCATAGTTACTCCTGCCACTTGCTCCCCGTTCTACCACAGTCACATCTACAAGCTTACTCTGGCCAGCTCACCAGAAGCGATACGCCATTATTTGTTGACCTTAAGACTTTCACAGTACTCCTTGCGGGAGCTCCTCGGGATTGCCAATGTAATTCGCCTTTTGACGAGGCATTTGGCTACCCTAAGAGAGTCATAGTTACTCCTGCCAGTTGCTCCCCGTTTTACCACAGTCACATCTACAAGCTTACTCTGGCCGTTCACCAGAAGCGATACGCCATTATTTGTTGACCTTAAGACTTTCACAGTACTCCTTCCGGGAGCTCATCGAGAATGCCGATGTTTTTCGCCTGTTGACGAGGCATTTTTCTACCTTAAGAGAGTCATTGTTACACCTGCCAAATGCTCGCCGTTAACCACAGCCACATTTTCAAGCTTCCTCTGGCCCAGTTCACCTGAAGCAGTACACCATTATTTGTCGGCTTTGAGACCTTCACTGTACTCCTGCCGGGAGCACCTCGAGTTTGCCGATGTATTTCGCCTATTGACGAGGCATTTGGCTACCTTAAGAGAGTCATAGTTACTCCTACCACTTCTACTCAGATTTATCACTGTCACATCCTCAAGCTTTCTCCGGCCAGTTCACCACAAGCGATACGCCATTATCTGTCGACATAAAGTGTTTCACAGTACTACTGCTGGCAGCTCCTCGGTTTGCAGATGTATTTCGCATGTTGACGAGGCATTTGGCTACCTTAAGAGAGTCATAGTTACTCCTGCCACTTGCTCCCCGTTCTACCACAGTCACATCTACAAGCTTACTCTGGCCAGTTCACCAGAAGCGATACGCCATTATTTGTTGACCTTAAGACTTTCACAGTACTCCTTGCGGGAGCTCCTCGGGATTGCCAATGTAATTCGCCTTTTGACGAGGCATTTGGCTACCCTAAGAGAGTCATAGTTACTCCTGCCAGTTGCTCCCCGTTTTACCACAGTCACATCTACAAGCTTACTCTGGCCGTTCACCAGAAGCGATACGCCATTATTTGTTGACCTTAAGACTTTCACAGTACTCCTTCCGGGAGCTCATCGAGAATGCCGATGTTTTTCGCCTGTTGACGAGGCATTTTTCTACCTTAAGAGAGTCATTGTTACACCTGCCAAATGCTCGCCGTTAACCACAGCCACATTTTCAAGCTTCCTCTGGCCCAGTTCACCTGAAGCGGTACACCATTATTTGTCGGCTTTGAGACCTTCACTGTACTCCTGCCGGGAGCACCTCGAGTTTGCCGATGTATTTCGCCTATTGACGAGGCATTTGGCTACCTTAAGAGAGTCATAGTTACTCCTACCACTTGCACCCAGATTTATCACTGTCACATCCTCAAGCTTTCTCCGGCCAGTTCACCACAAGCGATACGCCATTATCTGTCGACATAAAGTGTTTCACAGTACTACTGCTGGCAGCTCCTCGGTTTGCAGATGTATTTCGCATGTTGACGAGGCATTTGGCTACCTTAAGAGAGTCATAGTTACTCCTGCCACTTGCTCCCCGTTCTACCACAGTCACATCTACAAGCTTACTCTGGCCAGTTCACCAGAAGCGATACGCCATTATTTGTTGACCTTAAGACTTTCACAGTACTCCTTGCGGGAGCTCCTCGGGATTGCCAATGTAATTCGCCTTTTGACGAGGCATTTGGCTACCCTAAGAGAGTCATAGTTACTCCTGCCAGTTGCTCCCCGTTTTACCACAGTCACATCTACAAGCTTACTCTGGCCGTTCACCAGAAGCGTTACGCCATTATTTGTTGACCTTAAGACTTTCACAGTACTCCTTCCGGGAGCTCATCGAGAATGCCGATGTTTTTCGCCTGTTGACGAGGCATTTTTCTACCTTAAGAGAGTCATTGTTACACCTGCTAAATGCTCGCCGTTAACCACAGCCACATTTTCAAACTTCCTCTGGCCCAGTTCACCTGAAGCGGTACACCATTATTTGTCGGCTTTGAGACCTTCACTGTACTCCTGCCGGGAGCACCTCGAGTTTGCCGATGTATTTCGCCTATTGACGAGGCATTTGGCTACCTTAAGAGAGTCATAGTTACTCCTACCACTTGCACCCAGATTTATCACTGTCACATCCTCTAGCTTTCTCCGGCCAGTTCACCACAGGCGATACGCCATTATCTGTCGACATAAAGTTTTTTTACAGTACTACTGCTGGCAGCTCCTCGGTTTGCAGATGTATTTCGCATGTTGACGAGGCATTTGGCTACCTTAAGAGAGTCATAGTTACTCCTGCCACTTGCTCCCCGTTCTACCACAGTCACATCTACAAGCTTACTCTGGCCAGTTCACCAGAAGCGATACGGCATTATTTGTTGACCTTAAGACTTTCACAGTACTCCTTGCGGGAGCTCCTCGGGATTGCCAATGTAATTCGCCTTTTGACGAGGCATTTGGCTACCCTAAGAGAGTCATAGTTACTCCTGCCAGTTGCTCCCCGTTTTACCACAGTCACATCTACAAGCTTACTCTGGCCGTTCACCAGAAGCGATACGCCATTATTTGTTGACCTTAAGACTTTCACAGTACTCCTTCCGGGAGCTCATCGAGAATGCCGATGTTTTTCGCCTGTTGACGAGGCATTTTTCTACCTTAAGAGAGTCATTGTTACACCTGCCAAATGCTCGCCGTTAACCACAGCCACATTTTCAAACTTCCTCTGGCCCAGTTCACCTGAAGCGGTACACCATTATTTGTCGGCTTTGAGACCTTCACTGTACTCCTGCCGGGAGCACCTCGAGTATGCCGATGTATTTCGCCTATTGACGAGGCATTTGGCTACCTTAAGAGAGTCATAGTTACTCCTACCACTTGCACCCAGATTTATCACTGTCACATCCTCAAGCTTTCTCCGGCCAATTCACCACAGGCGATACGCCATTATCTGTCGACATAAAGTGTTTCACAGTACTACTGCTGGCAGCTCCTCGGTTTGCAGATGTATTTCGCATGTTGACGAGGCATTTGGCTACCTTAAGAGAGTCATAGTTACTCCTGCCACTTGCTCCCCGTTCTACCACAGTCACATCTACAAGCTTACTCTGGCCAGTTCACCAGAAGCGATACGCCATTATTTGTTGACCTTAAGACTTTCACAGTACTCCTTGCGGGAGCTCCTCGGGATTGCCAATGTAATTCGCCTTTTGACGAGGCATTTGGCTACCCTAAGAGAGTCATAGTTACTCCTGCCAGTTGCTCCCCGTTTTACCACAGTCACATCTACAAGCTTACTCTGGCCGTTCACCAGAAGCGATACGCCATTATTTGTTGACCTTAAGACTTTCACAGTACTCCTTCCGGGAGCTCATCGAGAATGCCGATGTTTTTCGCCTGTTGACGAGGCATTTTTCTACCTTAAGAGAGTCATTGTTACACCTGCTAAATGCTCGCCGTTAACCACAGCCACATTTTCAAACTTCCTCTGGCCCAGTTCACCTGAAGCGGTACACCATTATTTGTCGGCTTTGAGACCTTCACTGTACTCCTGCCGGGAGCACCTCGAGTTTGCCGATGTATTTCGCCTATTGACGAGGCATTTGGCTACCTTAAGAGAGTCATAGTTACTCCTACCACTTCTACCCAGATTTATCACTGTCACATCCTCAAGCTTTCTCCGGCCAGTTCACCACAAGCGATACGCCATTATCTGTCGACATAAAGTGTTTCACAGTACTACTGCTGGCAGCTCCTCGGTTTGCAGATGTATTTCGCATGTTGACGAGGCATTTGGCTACCTTAAGAGAGTCATAGTTACTCCTGCCACTTGCTCCCCGTTCTACCACAGTCACATCTACAAGCTTACTCTGGCCAGTTCACCAGAAGCGATACGCCATTATTTGTTGACCTTAAGACTTTCACAGTACTCCTTGCGGGAGCTCCTCGGGATTGCCAATGTAATTCGCCTTTTGACGAGGCATTTGGCTACCCTAAGAGAGTCATAGTTACTCCTGCCAGTTGCTCCCCGTTTTACCACAGTCACATCTACAAGCTTACTCTGGCCGTTCACCAGAAGCGTTACGCCATTATTTGTTGACCTTAAGACTTTCACAGTACTCCTTCCGGGAGCTCATCGAGAATGCCGATGTTTTTCGCCTGTTGACGAGGCATTTTTCTACCTTAAGAGAGTCATTGTTACACCTGCTAAATGCTCGCCGTTAACCACAGCCACATTTTCAAACTTCCTCTGGCCCAGTTCACCTGAAGCGGTACACCATTATTTGTCGGCTTTGAGACCTTCACTGTACTCCTGCCGGGAGCACCTCGAGTTTGCCGATGTATTTCGCCTATTGACGAGGCATTTGGCTACCTTAAGAGAGTCATAGTTACTCCTACCACTTGCACCCAGATTTATCACTGTCACATCCTCTAGCTTTCTCCGGCCAGTTCACCACAGGCGATACGCCATTATCTGTCGACATAAAGTTTTTTTACAGTACTACTGCTGGCAGCTCCTCGGTTTGCAGATGTATTTCGCATGTTGACGAGGCATTTGGCTATCTTAAGAGAGTCATAGTTACTCCTGCCACTTGCTCCCCGTTCTACCACAGTCACATCTACAAGCTTACTCTGGCCAGTTCACCAGAAGCGATACGGCATTATTTGTTGACCTTAAGACTTTCACAGTACTCCTTGCGGGAGCTCCTCGGGATTGCCAATGTAATTCGCCTTTTGACGAGGCATTTGGCTACCCTAAGAGAGTCATAGTTACTCCTGCCAGTTGCTCCCCGTTTTACCACAGTCACATCTACAAGCTTACTCTGGCCGTTCACCAGAAGCGATACGCCATTATTTGTTGACCTTAAGACTTTCACAGTACTCCTTCCGGGAGCTCATCGAGAATGCCGATGTTTTTCGCCTGTTGACGAGGCATTTTTCTACCTTAAGAGAGTCATTGTTACACCTGCCAAATGCTCGCCGTTAACCACAGCCACATTTTCAAGCTTCCTCTGGCCCAGTTCACCTGAAGCGGTACACCATTATTTGTCGGCTTTGAGACCTTCACTGTACTCCTGCCGGGAGCACCTCGAGTTTGCCGATGTATTTCGCCTATTGACGAGGCATTTGGCTACCTTAAGAGAGTCATAGTTACTCCTACCACTTGCACCCAGATTTATCACTGTCACATCCTCAAGCTTTCTCCGGCCAATTCACCACAAGCGATACGCCATTATCTGTCGACATAAAGTGTTTCACAGTACTACTGCTGGCAGCTCCTCGGTTTGCAGATGTATTTCGCATGTTGACGAGGCATTTGGCTACCTTAAGAGAGTCATAGTTACTCCTGCCACTTGCTCCCCGTTCTACCACAGTCACATCTACAAGCTTACTCTGGCCAGTTCACCAGAAGCGATACGCCATTATTTGTTGACCTTAAGACTTTCACAGTACTCCTTGCGGGAGCTCCTCGGGATTGCCAATGTAATTCGCCTTTTGACGAGGCATTTGGCTACCCTAAGAGAGTCATAGTTACTCCTGCCAGTTGCTCCCCGTTTTACCACAGTCACATCTACAAGCTTACTCTGGCCGTTCACCAGAAGCGATACGCCATTATTTGTTGACCTTAAGACTTTCACAGTACTCCTTCCGGGAGCTCATCGAGAATGCCGATGTTTTTCGCCTGTTGACGAGGCATTTTTCTACCTTAAGAGAGTCATTGTTACACCTGCTAAATGCTCGCCGTTAACCACAGCCACATTTTCAAACTTCCTCTGGCCCAGTTCACCTGAAGCGGTACACCATTATTTGTCGGCTTTGAGACCTTCTCTGTACTCCTGCCGGGAGCACCTCGAGTTTGCCGATGTATTTCGCCTATTGACGAGGCATTTGGCTACCTTAAGAGAGTCATAGTTACTCCTACCACTTGCACCCAGATTTATCACTGTCACATCCTCAAGCTTTCTCCGGCCAGTTCACCACAAGCGATACGCCATTATCTGTCGACATAAAGTGTTTCACAGTACTACTGCTGGCAGCTCCTCGGTTTGCAGATGTATTTCGGATGTTGACGAGGCATTTGGCTACCTTAAGAGAGTCATAGTTACTCCTGCCACTTGCTCCCCGTTCTACCACAGTCACATCTACAAGCTTACTCTGGCCAGTTCACCAGAAGCGATACGCCATTATTTGTTGACCTTAAGACTTTCACAGTACTCCTTGCGGGAGATCCTCGGGATTGCCAATGTAATTCGCCTTTTGACGAGGCATTTGGCTACCCTAAGAGAGTCATAGTTACTCCTGCCAGTTGCTCCCCGTTTTACCACAGTCACATCTACAAGCTTACTCTGGCCGTTCACCAGAAGCGATACGCCATTATTTGTTGACCTTAAGACTTTCACAGTACTCCTTCCGGGAGCTCATCGAGAATGCCGATGTTTTTCGCCTGTTGACGAGGCATTTTTCTACCTTAAGAGAGTCATTGTTACACCTGCCAAATGCTCGCCGTTAACCACAGCCACATTTTCAAGCTTCCTCTTGCCCAGTTCACCTGAAGCGGTACACCATTATTTGTCGGCTTTGAGACCTTCACTGTACTCCTGCCGGGAGCACCTCGAGTTTGCCGATGTATTTCGCCTATTGACGAGGCATTTGGCTACCTTAAGAGAGTCATTGCTACTCCTACCACTTGCACCCAGATTTATCACTGTCACATCCTCAAGCTTTCTCCGGCCAATTCACCACAAGCGATACGCCATTATCTGTCGACATAAAGTGTTTCACAGTACTACTGCTGGCAGCTCCTCGGTTTGCAGATGTATTTCGCATGTTGACGAGGCATTTGGCTACCTTAAGAGAGTCATAGTTACTCCTGCCACTTGCTCCCCGTTCTACCACAGTCACATCTACAAGCTTACTCTGGCCAGTTCACCAGAAGCGATACGCCATTATTTGTTGACCTTAAGACTTTCACAGTACTCCTTGCGGGAGCTCCTCGGGATTGCCAATGTAATTCGCCTTTTGACGAGGCATTTGGCTACCCTAAGAGAGTCATAGTTACTCCTGCCAGTTGCTCCCCGTTTTACCACAGTCACATCTACAAGCTTACTCTGGCCGTTCACCAGAAGCGATACGCCATTATTTGTTGACCTTAAGACTTTCACAGTACTCCTTCCGGGAGCTCATCGAGAATGCCGATGTTTTTCGCCTGTTGACGAGGCATTTTTCTACCTTAAGAGAGTCATTGTTACACCTGCTAAATGCTCGCCGTTAACCACAGCCACATTTTCAAACTTCCTCTGGCCCAGTTCACCTGAAGCGGTACACCATTATTTGTCGGCTTTGAGACCTTCACTGTACTCCTGCCGGGAGCACCTCGAGTTTGCCGATGTATTTCGCCTATCGACGAGGCATTTGGCTACCTTAAGAGAGTCATAGTTACTCCTACCACTTGCACCCAGATTTATCACTGTCACATCCTCAAGCTTTCTCCGGCCAGTTCACCACAAGCGATACGCCATTATCTGTCGACATAAAGTGTTTCACAGTACTACTGCTGGCAGCTCCTCGGTTTGCAGATGTATTTCGCATGTTGACGAGGCATTTGGCTACCTTAAGAGAGTCATAGTTACTCCTGCCACTTGCTCCCCGTTCTACCACAGTCACATCTACAAGCTTACTCTGGCCAGCTCACCAGAAGCGATACGCCATTATTTGTTGACCTTAAGACTTTCACAGTACTCCTTGCGGGAGCTCCTCGGGATTGCCAATGTAATTCGCCTTTTGACGAGGCATTTGGCTACCCTAAGAGAGTCATAGTTACTCCTGCCAGTTGCTCCCCGTTTTACCACAGTCACATCTACAAGCTTACTCTGGCCGTTCACCAGAAGCGATACGCCATTATTTGTTGACCTTAAGACTTTCACAGTACTCCTTCCGGGAGCTCATCGAGAATGCCGATGTTTTTCGCCTGTTGACGAGGCATTTTTCTACCTTAAGAGAGTCATTGTTACACCTGCCAAATGCTCGCCGTTAACCACAGCCACATTTTCAAGCTTCCTCTGGCCCAGTTCACCTGAAGCAGTACACCATTATTTGTCGGCTTTGAGACCTTCACTGTACTCCTGCCGGGAGCACCTCGAGTTTGCCGATGTATTTCGCCTATTGACGAGGCATTTGGCTACCTTAAGAGAGTCATAGCTACTCCTACCACTTCTACCCAGATTTATCACTGTCACATCCTCAAGCTTTCTCCGGCCAGTTCACCACAAGCGATACGCCATTATCTGTCGACATAAAGTGTTTCACAGTACTACTGCTGGCAGCTCCTCGGTTTGCAGATGTATTTCGCATGTTGACGAGGCATTTGGCTACCTTAAGAGAGTCATAGTTACTCCTGCCACTTGCTCCCCGTTCTACCACAGTCACATCTACAAGCTTACTCTGGCCAGTTCACCAGAAGCGATACGCCATTATTTGTTGACCTTAAGACTTTCACAGTACTCCTTGCGGGAGCTCCTCGGGATTGCCAATGTAATTCGCCTTTTGACGAGGCATTTGGCTACCCTAAGAGAGTCATAGTTACTCCTGCCAGTTGCTCCCCGTTTTACCACAGTCACATCTACAAGCTTACTCTGGCCGTTCACCAGAAGCGATACGCCATTATTTGTTGACCTTAAGACTTTCACAGTACTCCTTCCGGGAGCTCATCGAGAATGCCGATGTTTTTCGCCTGTTGACGAGGCATTTTTCTACCTTAAGAGAGTCATTGTTACACCTGCCAAATGCTCGCCGTTAACCACAGCCACATTTTCAAGCTTCCTCTGGCCCAGTTCACCTGAAGCGGTACACCATTATTTGTCGGCTTTGAGACCTTCACTGTACTCCTGCCGGGAGCACCTCGAGTTTGCCGATGTATTTCGCCTATTGACGAGGCATTTGGCTACCTTAAGAGAGTCATTGTTACTCCTACCACTTGCACCCAGATTTATCACTGTCACATCCTCAAGCTTTCTCCGGCCAATTCACCACAAGCGATACGCCATTATCTGTCGACATAAAGTGTTTCACAGTACTACTGCTGGCAGCTCCTCGGTTTGCAGATGTATTTCGCATGTTGACGAGGCATTTGGCTACCTTAAGAGAGTCATAGTTACTCCTGCCACTTGCTCCCCGTTCTACCACAGTCACATCTACAAGCTTACTCTGGCCAGTTCACCAGAAGCGATACGCCATTATTTGTTGACCTTAAGACTTTCACAGTACTCCTTGCGGGAGCTCCTCGGGATTGCCAATGTAATTCGCCTTTTGACGAGGCATTTGGCTACCCTAAGAGAGTCATAGTTACTCCTGCCAGTTGCTCCCCGTTTTACCACAGTCACATCTACAAGCTTACTCTGGCCGTTCACCAGAAGCGATACGCCATTATTTGTTGACCTTAAGACTTTCACAGTACTCCTTCCGGGAGCTCATCGAGAATGCCGATGTTTTTCGCCTGTTGACGAGGCATTTTTCTACCTTAAGAGAGTCATTGTTACACCTGCTAAATGCTCGCCGTTAACCACAGCCACATTTTCAAACTTCCTCTGGCCCAGTTCACCTGAAGCGGTACACCATTATTTGTCGGCTTTGAGACCTTCACTGTACTCCTGCCGGGAGCACCTCGAGTTTGCCGATGTATTTCGCCTATTGACGAGGCATTTGGCTACCTTAAGAGAGTCATTGTTACTCCTACCACTTGCACCCAGATTTATCACTGTCACATCCTCAAGCTTTCTCCGGCCAATTCACCACAAGCGATACGCCATTATCTGTCGACATAAAGTGTTTCACAGTACTACTGCTGGCAGCTCCTCGGTTTGCAGATGTATTTCGCATGTTGACGAGGCATTTGGCTACCTTAAGAGAGTCATAGTTACTCCTGCCACTTGCTCCCCGTTCTACCACAGTCACATCTACAAGCTTACTCTGGCCAGTTCACCAGAAGCGATACGCCATTATTTGTTGACCTTAAGACTTTCACAGTACTCCTTGCGGGAGCTCCTCGGGATTGCCAATGTAATTCGCCTTTTGACGAGGCATTTGGCTACCCTAAGAGAGTCATAGTTACTCCTGCCAGTTGCTCCCCGTTTTACCACAGTCACATCTACAAGCTTACTCTGGCCGTTCACCAGAAGCGATACGCCATTATTTGTTGACCTTAAGACTTTCACAGTACTCCTTCCGGGAGCTCATCGAGAATGCCGATGTTTTTCGCCTGTTGACGAGGCATTTTTCTACCTTAAGAGAGTCATTGTTACACCTGCTAAATGCTCGCCGTTAACCACAGCCACATTTTCAAACTTCCTCTGGCCCAGTTCACCTGAAGCGGTACACCATTATTTGTCGGCTTTGAGACCTTCACTGTACTCCTGCCGGGAGCACCTCGAGTTTGCCGATGTATTTCGCCTATCGACGAGGCATTTGGCTACCTTAAGAGAGTCATAGTTACTCCTACCACTTGCACCCAGATTTATCACTGTCACATCCTCAAGCTTTCTCCGGCCAGTTCACCACAAGCGATACGCCATTATCTGTCGACATAAAGTGTTTCACAGTACTACTGCTGGCAGCTCCTCGGTTTGCAGATGTATTTCGCATGTTGACGAGGCATTTGGCTACCTTAAGAGAGTCATAGTTACTCCTGCCACTTGCTCCCCGTTCTACCACAGTCACATCTACAAGCTTACTCTGGCCAGCTCACCAGAAGCGATACGCCATTATTTGTTGACCTTAAGACTTTCACAGTACTCCTTGCGGGAGCTCCTCGGGATTGCCAATGTAATTCGCCTTTTGACGAGGCATTTGGCTACCCTAAGAGAGTCATAGTTACTCCTGCCAGTTGCTCCCCGTTTTACCACAGTCACATCTACAAGCTTACTCTGGCCGTTCACCAGAAGCGATACGCCATTATTTGTTGACCTTAAGACTTTCACAGTACTCCTTCCGGGAGCTCATCGAGAATGCCGATGTTTTTCGCCTGTTGACGAGGCATTTTTCTACCTTAAGAGAGTCATTGTTACACCTGCCAAATGCTCGCCGTTAACCACAGCCACATTTTCAAGCTTCCTCTGGCCCAGTTCACCTGAAGCAGTACACCATTATTTGTCGGCTTTGAGACCTTCACTGTACTCCTGCCGGGAGCACCTCGAGTTTGCCGATGTATTTCGCCTATTGACGAGGCATTTGGCTACCTTAAGAGAGTCATAGTTACTCCTACCACTTCTACCCAGATTTATCACTGTCACATCCTCAAGCTTTCTCCGGCCAGTTCACCACAAGCGATACGCCATTATCTGTCGACATAAAGTGTTTCACAGTACTACTGCTGGCAGCTCCTCGGTTTGCAGATGTATTTCGCATGTTGACGAGGCATTTGGCTACCTTAAGAGAGTCATAGTTACTCCTGCCACTTGCTCCCCGTTCTACCACAGTCACATCTACAAGCTTACTCTGGCCAGTTCACCAGAAGCGATACGCCATTATTTGTTGACCTTAAGACTTTCACAGTACTCCTTGCGGGAGCTCCTCGGGATTGCCAATGTAATTCGCCTTTTGACGAGGCATTTGGCTACCCTAAGAGAGTCATAGTTACTCCTGCCAGTTGCTCCCCGTTTTACCACAGTCACATCTACAAGCTTACTCTGGCCGTTCACCAGAAGCGATACGCCATTATTTGTTGACCTTAAGACTTTCACAGTACTCCTTCCGGGAGCTCATCGAGAATGCCGATGTTTTTCGCCTGTTGACGAGGCATTTTTCTACCTTAAGAGAGTCATTGTTACACCTGCCAAATGCTCGCCGTTAACCACAGCCACATTTTCAAGCTTCCTCTTGCCCAGTTCACCTGAAGCGGTACACCATTATTTGTCGGCTTTGAGACCTTCACTGTACTCCTGCCGGGAGCACCTCGAGTTTGCCGATGTATTTCGCCTATTGACGAGGCATTTGGCTACCTTAAGAGAGTCATTGCTACTCCTACCACTTGCACCCAGATTTATCACTGTCACATCCTCAAGCTTTCTCCGGCCAATTCACCACAAGCGATACGCCATTATCTGTCGACATAAAGTGTTTCACAGTACTACTGCTGGCAGCTCCTCGGTTTGCAGATGTATTTCGCATGTTGACGAGGCATTTGGCTACCTTAAGAGAGTCATAGTTACTCCTGCCACTTGCTCCCCGTTCTACCACAGTCACATCTACAAGCTTACTCTGGCCAGTTCACCAGAAGCGATACGCCATTATTTGTTGACCTTAAGACTTTCACAGTACTCCTTGCGGGAGCTCCTCGGGATTGCCAATGTAATTCGCCTTTTGACGAGGCATTTGGCTACCCTAAGAGAGTCATAGTTACTCCTGCCAGTTGCTCCCCGTTTTACCACAGTCACATCTACAAGCTTACTCTGGCCGTTCACCAGAAGCGATACGCCATTATTTGTTGACCTTAAGACTTTCACAGTACTCCTTCCGGGAGCTCATCGAGAATGCCGATGTTTTTCGCCTGTTGACGAGGCATTTTTCTACCTTAAGAGAGTCATTGTTACACCTGCTAAATGCTCGCCGTTAACCACAGCCACATTTTCAAACTTCCTCTGGCCCAGTTCACCTGAAGCGGTACACCATTATTTGTCGGCTTTGAGACCTTCACTGTACTCCTGCCGGGAGCACCTCGAGTTTGCCGATGTATTTCGCCTATCGACGAGGCATTTGGCTACCTTAAGAGAGTCATAGTTACTCCTACCACTTGCACCCAGATTTATCACTGTCACATCCTCAAGCTTTCTCCGGCCAGTTCACCACAAGCGATACGCCATTATCTGTCGACATAAAGTGTTTCACAGTACTACTGCTGGCAGCTCCTCGGTTTGCAGATGTATTTCGCATGTTGACGAGGCATTTGGCTACCTTAAGAGAGTCATAGTTACTCCTGCCACTTGCTCCCCGTTCTACCACAGTCACATCTACAAGCTTACTCTGGCCAGCTCACCAGAAGCGATACGCCATTATTTGTTGACCTTAAGACTTTCACAGTACTCCTTGCGGGAGCTCCTCGGGATTGCCAATGTAATTCGCCTTTTGACGAGGCATTTGGCTACCCTAAGAGAGTCATAGTTACTCCTGCCAGTTGCTCCCCGTTTTACCACAGTCACATCTACAAGCTTACTCTGGCCGTTCACCAGAAGCGATACGCCATTATTTGTTGACCTTAAGACTTTCACAGTACTCCTTCCGGGAGCTCATCGAGAATGCCGATGTTTTTCGCCTGTTGACGAGGCATTTTTCTACCTTAAGAGAGTCATTGTTACACCTGCCAAATGCTCGCCGTTAACCACAGCCACATTTTCAAGCTTCCTCTGGCCCAGTTCACCTGAAGCAGTACACCATTATTTGTCGGCTTTGAGACCTTCACTGTACTCCTGCCGGGAGCACCTCGAGTTTGCCGATGTATTTCGCCTATTGACGAGGCATTTGGCTACCTTAAGAGAGTCATAGCTACTCCTACCACTTCTACCCAGATTTATCACTGTCACATCCTCAAGCTTTCTCCGGCCAGTTCACCACAAGCGATACGCCATTATCTGTCGACATAAAGTGTTTCACAGTACTACTGCTGGCAGCTCCTCGGTTTGCAGATGTATTTCGCATGTTGACGAGGCATTTGGCTACCTTAAGAGAGTCATAGTTACTCCTGCCACTTGCTCCCCGTTCTACCACAGTCACATCTACAAGCTTACTCTGGCCAGTTCACCAGAAGCGATACGCCATTATTTGTTGACCTTAAGACTTTCACAGTACTCCTTGCGGGAGCTCCTCGGGATTGCCAATGTAATTCGCCTTTTGACGAGGCATTTGGCTACCCTAAGAGAGTCATAGTTACTCCTGCCAGTTGCTCCCCGTTTTACCACAGTCACATCTACAAGCTTACTCTGGCCGTTCACCAGAAGCGATACGCCATTATTTGTTGACCTTAAGACTTTCACAGTACTCCTTCCGGGAGCTCATCGAGAATGCCGATGTTTTTCGCCTGTTGACGAGGCATTTTTCTACCTTAAGAGAGTCATTGTTACACCTGCCAAATGCTCGCCGTTAACCACAGCCACATTTTCAAGCTTCCTCTGGCCCAGTTCACCTGAAGCGGTACACCATTATTTGTCGGCTTTGAGACCTTCACTGTACTCCTGCCGGGAGCACCTCGAGTTTGCCGATGTATTTCGCCTATTGACGAGGCATTTGGCTACCTTAAGAGAGTCATTGTTACTCCTACCACTTGCACCCAGATTTATCACTGTCACATCCTCAAGCTTTCTCCGGCCAATTCACCACAAGCGATACGCCATTATCTGTCGACATAAAGTGTTTCACAGTACTACTGCTGGCAGCTCCTCGGTTTGCAGATGTATTTCGCATGTTGACGAGGCATTTGGCTACCTTAAGAGAGTCATAGTTACTCCTGCCACTTGCTCCCCGTTCTACCACAGTCACATCTACAAGCTTACTCTGGCCAGTTCACCAGAAGCGATACGCCATTATTTGTTGACCTTAAGACTTTCACAGTACTCCTTGCGGGAGCTCCTCGGGATTGCCAATGTAATTCGCCTTTTGACGAGGCATTTGGCTACCCTAAGAGAGTCATAGTTACTCCTGCCAGTTGCTCCCCGTTTTACCACAGTCACATCTACAAGCTTACTCTGGCCGTTCACCAGAAGCGATACGCCATTATTTGTTGACCTTAAGACTTTCACAGTACTCCTTCCGGGAGCTCATCGAGAATGCCGATGTTTTTCGCCTGTTGACGAGGCATTTTTCTACCTTAAGAGAGTCATTGTTACACCTGCTAAATGCTCGCCGTTAACCACAGCCACATTTTCAAACTTCCTCTGGCCCAGTTCACCTGAAGCGGTACACCATTATTTGTCGGCTTTGAGACCTTCACTGTACTCCTGCCGGGAGCACCTCGAGTTTGCCGATGTATTTCGCCTATTGACGAGGCATTTGGCTACCTTAAGAGAGTCATTGTTACTCCTACCACTTGCACCCAGATTTATCACTGTCACATCCTCAAGCTTTCTCCGGCCAATTCACCACAAGCGATACGCCATTATCTGTCGACATAAAGTGTTTCACAGTACTACTGCTGGCAGCTCCTCGGTTTGCAGATGTATTTCGCATGTTGACGAGGCATTTGGCTACCTTAAGAGAGTCATAGTTACTCCTGCCACTTGCTCCCCGTTCTACCACAGTCACATCTACAAGCTTACTCTGGCCAGTTCACCAGAAGCGATACGCCATTATTTGTTGACCTTAAGACTTTCACAGTACTCCTTGCGGGAGCTCCTCGGGATTGCCAATGTAATTCGCCTTTTGACGAGGCATTTGGCTACCCTAAGAGAGTCATAGTTACTCCTGCCAGTTGCTCCCCGTTTTACCACAGTCACATCTACAAGCTTACTCTGGCCGTTCACCAGAAGCGATACGCCATTATTTGTTGACCTTAAGACTTTCACAGTACTCCTTCCGGGAGCTCATCGAGAATGCCGATGTTTTTCGCCTGTTGACGAGGCATTTTTCTACCTTAAGAGAGTCATTGTTACACCTGCTAAATGCTCGCCGTTAACCACAGCCACATTTTCAAACTTCCTCTGGCCCAGTTCACCTGAAGCGGTACACCATTATTTGTCGGCTTTGAGACCTTCACTGTACTCCTGCCGGGAGCACCTCGAGTTTGCCGATGTATTTCGCCTATCGACGAGGCATTTGGCTACCTTAAGAGAGTCATAGTTACTCCTACCACTTGCACCCAGATTTATCACTGTCACATCCTCAAGCTTTCTCCGGCCAGTTCACCACAAGCGATACGCCATTATCTGTCGACATAAAGTGTTTCACAGTACTACTGCTGGCAGCTCCTCGGTTTGCAGATGTATTTCGCATGTTGACGAGGCATTTGGCTACCTTAAGAGAGTCATAGTTACTCCTGCCACTTGCTCCCCGTTCTACCACAGTCACATCTACAAGCTTACTCTGGCCAGCTCACCAGAAGCGATACGCCATTATTTGTTGACCTTAAGACTTTCACAGTACTCCTTGCGGGAGCTCCTCGGGATTGCCAATGTAATTCGCCTTTTGACGAGGCATTTGGCTACCCTAAGAGAGTCATAGTTACTCCTGCCAGTTGCTCCCCGTTTTACCACAGTCACATCTACAAGCTTACTCTGGCCGTTCACCAGAAGCGATACGCCATTATTTGTTGACCTTAAGACTTTCACAGTACTCCTTCCGGGAGCTCATCGAGAATGCCGATGTTTTTCGCCTGTTGACGAGGCATTTTTCTACCTTAAGAGAGTCATTGTTACACCTGCCAAATGCTCGCCGTTAACCACAGCCACATTTTCAAGCTTCCTCTGGCCCAGTTCACCTGAAGCAGTACACCATTATTTGTCGGCTTTGAGACCTTCACTGTACTCCTGCCGGGAGCACCTCGAGTTTGCCGATGTATTTCGCCTATTGACGAGGCATTTGGCTACCTTAAGAGAGTCATAGTTACTCCTACCACTTCTACCCAGATTTATCACTGTCACATCCTCAAGCTTTCTCCGGCCAGTTCACCACAAGCGATACGCCATTATCTGTCGACATAAAGTGTTTCACAGTACTACTGCTGGCAGCTCCTCGGTTTGCAGATGTATTTCGCATGTTGACGAGGCATTTGGCTACCTTAAGAGAGTCATAGTTACTCCTGCCACTTGCTCCCCGTTCTACCACAGTCACATCTACAAGCTTACTCTGGCCAGTTCACCAGAAGCGATACGCCATTATTTGTTGACCTTAAGACTTTCACAGTACTCCTTGCGGGAGCTCCTCGGGATTGCCAATGTAATTCGCCTTTTGACGAGGCATTTGGCTACCCTAAGAGAGTCATAGTTACTCCTGCCAGTTGCTCCCCGTTTTACCACAGTCACATCTACAAGCTTACTCTGGCCGTTCACCAGAAGCGATACGCCATTATTTGTTGACCTTAAGACTTTCACAGTACTCCTTCCGGGAGCTCATCGAGAATGCCGATGTTTTTCGCCTGTTGACGAGGCATTTTTCTACCTTAAGAGAGTCATTGTTACACCTGCCAAATGCTCGCCGTTAACCACAGCCACATTTTCAAGCTTCCTCTGGCCCAGTTCACCTGAAGCGGTACACCATTATTTGTCGGCTTTGAGACCTTCACTGTACTCCTGCCGGGAGCACCTCGAGTTTGCCGATGTATTTCGCCTATTGACGAGGCACTTGGCTACCTTAAGAGAGTCATAGTTACTCCTACCACTTGCACCCAGATTTATCACTGTCACATCCTCAAGCTTTCTCCGGCCAGTTCACCACAAGCGATACGCCATTATCTGTCGACATAAAGTGTTTCACAGTACTACTGCTGGCAGCTCCTCGGTTTGCAGATGTATTTCGCATGTTGACGAGGCATTTGGCTACCTTAAGAGAGTCATAGTTACTCCTGCCACTTGCTCCCCGTTCTACCACAGTCACATCTACAAGCTTACTCTGGCCAGTTCACCAGAAGCGATACGCCATTATTTGTTGACCTTAAGACTTTCACAGTACTCCTTGCGGGAGCTCCTCGGGATTGCCAATGTAATTCGCCTTTTGACGAGGCATTTGGCTACCCTAAGAGAGTCATAGTTACTCCTGCCAGTTGCTCCCCGTTTTACCACAGTCACATCTACAAGCTTACTCTGGCCGTTCACCAGAAGCGATACGCCATTATTTGTTGACCTTAAGACTTTCACAGTACTCCTTCCGGGAGCTCATCGAGAATGCCGATGTTTTTCGCCTGTTGACGAGGCATTTTTCTACCTTAAGAGAGTCATTGTTACACCTGCCAAATGCTCGCCGTTAACCACAGCCACATTTTCAAACTTCCTCTGGCCCAGTTCACCTGAAGCGGTACACCATTATTTGTCGGCTTTGAGACCTTCACTGTACTCCTGCCGGGAGCACCTCGAGTTTGCCGATGTATTTCGCCTATCGACGAGGCATTTGGCTACCTTAAGAGAGTCATAGTTACTCCTACCACTTGCACCCAGATTTATCACTGTCACATCCTCAAGCTTTCTCCGGCCAGTTCACCACAAGCGATACGCCATTATCTGTCGACATAAAGTGTTTCACAGTACTACTGCTGGCAGCTCCTCGGTTTGCAGATGTATTTCGCATGTTGACGAGGCATTTGGCTACCTTAAGAGAGTCATAGTTACTCCTGCCACTTGCTCCCCGTTCTACCACAGTCACATCTACAAGCTTACTCTGGCCAGCTCACCAGAAGCGATACGCCATTATTTGTTGACCTTAAGACTTTCACAGTACTCCTTGCGGGAGCTCCTCGGGATTGCCAATGTAATTCGCCTTTTGACGAGGCATTTGGCTACCCTAAGAGAGTCATAGTTACTCCTGCCAGTTGCTCCCCGTTTTACCACAGTCACATCTACAAGCTTACTCTGGCCGTTCACCAGAAGCGATACGCCATTATTTGTTGACCTTAAGACTTTCACAGTACTCCTTCCGGGAGCTCATCGAGAATGCCGATGTTTTTCGCCTGTTGACGAGGCATTTTTCTACCTTAAGAGAGTCATTGTTACACCTGCCAAATGCTCGCCGTTAACCACAGCCACATTTTCAAGCTTCCTCTGGCCCAGTTCACCTGAAGCAGTACACCATTATTTGTCGGCTTTGAGACCTTCACTGTACTCCTGCCGGGAGCACCTCGAGTTTGCCGATGTATTTCGCCTATTGACGAGGCATTTGGCTACCTTAAGAGAGTCATAGTTACTCCTACCACTTCTACCCAGATTTATCACTGTCACATCCTCAAGCTTTCTCCGGCCAGTTCACCACAAGCGATACGCCATTATCTGTCGACATAAAGTGTTTCACAGTACTACTGCTGGCAGCTCCTCGGTTTGCAGATGTATTTCGCATGTTGACGAGGCATTTGGCTACCTTAAGAGAGTCATAGTTACTCCTGCCACTTGCTCCCCGTTCTACCACAGTCACATCTACAAGCTTACTCTGGCCAGTTCACCAGAAGCGATACGCCATTATTTGTTGACCTTAAGACTTTCACAGTACTCCTTGCGGGAGCTCCTCGGGATTGCCAATGTAATTCGCCTTTTGACGAGGCATTTGGCTACCCTAAGAGAGTCATAGTTACTCCTGCCAGTTGCTCCCCGTTTTACCACAGTCACATCTACAAGCTTACTCTGGCCGTTCACCAGAAGCGATACGCCATTATTTGTTGACCTTAAGACTTTCACAGTACTCCTTCCGGGAGCTCATCGAGAATGCCGATGTTTTTCGCCTGTTGACGAGGCATTTTTCTACCTTAAGAGAGTCATTGTTACACCTGCCAAATGCTCGCCGTTAACCACAGCCACATTTTCAAGCTTCCTCTGGCCCAGTTCACCTGAAGCGGTACACCATTATTTGTCGGCTTTGAGACCTTCACTGTACTCCTGCCGGGAGCACCTCGAGTTTGCCGATGTATTTCGCCTATTGACGAGGCATTTGGCTACCTTAAGAGAGTCATAGTTACTCCTACCACTTGCACCCAGATTTATCACTGTCACATCCTCAAGCTTTCTCCGGCCAGTTCACCACAAGCGATACGCCATTATCTGTCGACATAAAGTGTTTCACAGTACTACTGCTGGCAGCTCCTCGGTTTGCAGATGTATTTCGCATGTTGACGAGGCATTTGGCTACCTTAAGAGAGTCATAGTTACTCCTGCCACTTGCTCCCCGTTCTACCACAGTCACATCTACAAGCTTACTCTGGCCAGTTCACCAGAAGCGATACGCCATTATTTGTTGACCTTAAGACTTTCACAGTACTCCTTGCGGGAGCTCCTCGGGATTGCCAATGTAATTCGCCTTTTGACGAGGCATTTGGCTACCCTAAGAGAGTCATAGTTACTGCTGCCAGTTGCTCCCCGTTTTACCACAGTCACATCTACAAGCTTACTCTGGCCGTTCACCAGAAGCGTTACGCCATTATTTGTTGACCTTAAGACTTTCACAGTACTCCTTCCGGGAGCTCATCGAGAATGCCGATGTTTTTCGCCTGTTGACGAGGCATTTTTCTACCTTAAGAGAGTCATTGTTACACCTGCTAAATGCTCGCCGTTAACCACAGCCACATTTTCAAACTTCCTCTGGCCCAGTTCACCTGAAGCGGTACACCATTATTTGTCGGCTTTGAGACCTTCACTGTACTCCTGCCGGGAGCACCTCGAGTTTGCCGATGTATTTCGCCTATTGACGAGGCATTTGGCTACCTTAAGAGAGTCATAGTTACTCCTACCACTTGCACCCAGATTTATCACTGTCACATCCTCTAGCTTTCTCCGGCCAGTTCACCACAGGCGATACGCCATTATCTGTCGACATAAAGTTTTTTTACAGTACTACTGCTGGCAGCTCCTCGGTTTGCAGATGTATTTCGCATGTTGACGAGGCATTTGGCTACCTTAAGAGAGTCATAGTTACTCCTGCCACTTGCTCCCCGTTCTACCACAGTCACATCTACAAGCTTACTCTGGCCAGTTCACCAGAAGCGATACGGCATTATTTGTTGACCTTAAGACTTTCACAGTACTCCTTGCGGGAGCTCCTCGGGATTGCCAATGTAATTCGCCTTTTGACGAGGCATTTGGCTACCCTAAGAGAGTCATAGTTACTCCTGCCAGTTGCTCCCCGTTTTACCACAGTCACATCTACAAGCTTACTCTGGCCGTTCACCAGAAGCGATACGCCATTATTTGTTGACCTTAAGACTTTCACAGTACTCCTTCCGGGAGCTCATCGAGAATGCCGATGTTTTTCGCCTGTTGACGAGGCATTTTTCTACCTTAAGAGAGTCATTGTTACACCTGCCAAATGCTCGCCGTTAACCACAGCCACATTTTCAAACTTCCTCTGGCCCAGTTCACCTGAAGCGGTACACCATTATTTGTCGGCTTTGAGACCTTCACTGTACTCCTGCCGGGAGCACCTCGAGTTTGCCGATGTATTTCGCCTATTGACGAGGCATTTGGCTACCTTAAGAGAGTCATAGTTACTCCTACCACTTGCACCCAGATTTATCACTGTCACATCCTCAAGCTTTCTCCGGCCAATTCACCACAGGCGATACGCCATTATCTGTCGACATAAAGTGTTTCACAGTACTACTGCTGGCAGCTCCTCGGTTTGCAGATGTATTTCGCATGTTGACGAGGCATTTGGCTACCTTAAGAGAGTCATAGTTACTCCTGCCACTTGCTCCCCGTTCTACCACAGTCACATCTACAAGCTTACTCTGGCCAGTTCACCAGAAGCGATACGCCATTATTTGTTGACCTTAAGACTTTCACAGTACTCCTTGCGGGAGCTCCTCGGGATTGCCAATGTAATTCGCCTTTTGACGAGGCATTTGGCTACCCTAAGAGAGTCATAGTTACTCCTGCCAGTTGCTCCCCGTTTTACCACAGTCACATCTACAAGCTTACTCTGGCCGTTCACCAGAAGCGATACGCCATTATTTGTTGACCTTAAGACTTTCACAGTACTCCTTCCGGGAGCTCATCGAGAATGCCGATGTTTTTCGCCTGTTGACGAGGCATTTTTCTACCTTAAGAGAGTCATTGTTACACCTGCTAAATGCTCGCCGTTAACCACAGCCACATTTTCAAACTTCCTCTGGCCCAGTTCACCTGAAGCGGTACACCATTATTTGTCGGCTTTGAGACCTTCACTGTACTCCTGCCGGGAGCACCTCGAGTTTGCCGATGTATTTCGCCTATTGACGAGGCATTTGGCTACCTTAAGAGAGTCATAGTTACTCCTACCACTTGCACCCAGATTTATCACTGTCACATCCTCAAGCTTTCTCCGGCCAGTTCACCACAAGCGATACGCCATTATCTGTCGACATAAAGTGTTTCACAGTACTACTGCTGGCAGCTCCTCGGTTTGCAGATGTATTTCGCATGTTGACGAGGCATTTGGCTACCTTAAGAGAGTCATAGTTACTCCTGCCACTTGCTCCCCGTTCTACCACAGTCACATCTACAAGCTTACTCTGGCCAGTTCACCAGAAGCGATACGCCATTATTTGTTGACCTTAAGACTTTCACAGTACTCCTTGCGGGAGCTCCTCGGGATTGCCAATGTAATTCGCCTTTTGACGAGGCATTTGGCTACCCTAAGAGAGTCATAGTTACTCCTGCCAGTTGCTCCCCGTTTTACCACAGTCACATCTACAAGCTTACTCTGGCCGTTCACCAGAAGCGTTACGCCATTATTTGTTGACCTTAAGACTTTCACAGTACTCCTTCCGGGAGCTCATCGAGAATGCCGATGTTTTTCGCCTGTTGACGAGGCATTTTTCTACCTTAAGAGAGTCATTGTTACACCTGCTAAATGCTCGCCGTTAACCACAGCCACATTTTCAAACTTCCTCTGGCCCAGTTCACCTGAAGCGGTACACCATTATTTGTCGGCTTTGAGACCTTCACTGTACTCCTGCCGGGAGCACCTCGAGTTTGCCGATGTATTTCGCCTATTGACGAGGCATTTGGCTACCTTAAGAGAGTCATAGTTACTCCTACCACTTGCACCCAGATTTATCACTGTCACATCCTCTAGCTTTCTCCGGCCAGTTCACCACAGGCGATACGCCATTATCTGTCGACATAAAGTTTTTTTACAGTACTACTGCTGGCAGCTCCTCGGTTTGCAGATGTATTTCGCATGTTGACGAGGCATTTGGCTACCTTAAGAGAGTCATAGTTACTCCTGCCACTTGCTCCCCGTTCTACCACAGTCACATCTACAAGCTTACTCTGGCCAGTTCACCAGAAGCGATACGGCATTATTTGTTGACCTTAAGACTTTCACAGTACTCCTTGCGGGAGCTCCTCGGGATTGCCAATGTAATTCGCCTTTTGACGAGGCATTTGGCTACCCTAAGAGAGTCATAGTTACTCCTGCCAGTTGCTCCCCGTTTTACCACAGTCACATCTACAAGCTTACTCTGGCCGTTCACCAGAAGCGATACGCCATTATTTGTTGACCTTAAGACTTTCACAGTACTCCTTCCGGGAGCTCATCGAGAATGCCGATGTTTTTCGCCTGTTGACGAGGCATTTTTCTACCTTAAGAGAGTCATTGTTACACCTGCCAAATGCTCGCCGTTAACCACAGCCACATTTTCAAACTTCCTCTGGCCCAGTTCACCTGAAGCGGTACACCATTATTTGTCGGCTTTGAGACCTTCACTGTACTCCTGCCGGGAGCACCTCGAGTTTGCCGATGTATTTCGCCTATTGACGAGGCATTTGGCTACCTTAAGAGAGTCATAGTTACTCCTACCACTTGCACCCAGATTTATCACTGTCACATCCTCAAGCTTTCTCCGGCCAATTCACCACAGGCGATACGCCATTATCTGTCGACATAAAGTGTTTCACAGTACTACTGCTGGCAGCTCCTCGGTTTGCAGATGTATTTCGCATGTTGACGAGGCATTTGGCTACCTTAAGAGAGTCATAGTTACTCCTGCCACTTGCTCCCCGTTCTACCACAGTCACATCTACAAGCTTACTCTGGCCAGTTCACCAGAAGCGATACGCCATTATTTGTTGACCTTAAGACTTTCACAGTACTCCTTGCGGGAGCTCCTCGGGATTGCCAATGTAATTCGCCTTTTGACGAGGCATTTGGCTACCCTAAGAGAGTCATAGTTACTCCTGCCAGTTGCTCCCCGTTTTACCACAGTCACATCTACAAGCTTACTCTGGCCGTTCACCAGAAGCGATACGCCATTATTTGTTGACCTTAAGACTTTCACAGTACTCCTTCCGGGAGCTCATCGAGAATGCCGATGTTTTTCGCCTGTTGACGAGGCATTTTTCTACCTTAAGAGAGTCATTGTTACACCTGCTAAATGCTCGCCGTTAACCACAGCCACATTTTCAAACTTCCTCTGGCCCAGTTCACCTGAAGCGGTACACCATTATTTGTCGGCTTTGAGACCTTCACTGTACTCCTGCCGGGAGCACCTCGAGTTTGCCGATGTATTTCGCCTATTGACGAGGCATTTGGCTATCTTAAGAGAGTCATAGTTACTCCTACCACTTGCACCCAGATTTATCACTGTCACATCCTCAAGCTTTCTCCGGCCAGTTCACCACAAGCGATACGCCATTATCTGTCGACATAAAGTGTTTCACAGTACTACTGCTGGCAGCTCCTCGGTTTGCAGATGTATTTCGCATGTTGACGAGGCATTTGGCTACCTTAAGAGAGTCATAGTTACTCCTGCCACTTGCTCCCCGTTCTACCACAGTCACATCTACAAGCTTACTCTGGCCAGCTCACCAGAAGCGATACGCCATTATTTGTTGACCTTAAGACTTTCACAGTACTCCTTGCGGGAGCTCCTCGGGATTGCCAATGTAATTCGCCTTTTGACGAGGCATTTGGCTACCCTAAGAGAGTCATAGTTACTCCTGCCAGTTGCTCCCCGTTTTACCACAGTCACATCTACAAGCTTACTCTGGCCGTTCACCAGAAGCGATACGCCATTATTTGTTGACCTTAAGACTTTCACAGTACTCCTTCCGGGAGCTCATCGAGAATGCCGATGTTTTTCGCCTGTTGACGAGGCATTTTTCTACCTTAAGAGAGTCATTGTTACACCTGCCAAATGCTCGCCGTTAACCACAGCCACATTTTCAAGCTTCCTCTGGCCCAGTTCACCTGAAGCAGTACACCATTATTTGTCGGCTTTGAGACCTTCACTGTACTCCTGCCGGGAGCACCTCGAGTTTGCCGATGTATTTCGCCTATTGACGAGGCATTTGGCTACCTTAAGAGAGTCATAGTTACTCCTACCACTTGCACCCAGATTTATCACTGTCACATCCTCAAGCTTTCTCCGGCCAGTTCACCACAAGCGATACGCCATTATCTGTCGACATAAAGTGTTTCACAGTACTACTGCTGGCAGCTCCTCGGTTTGCAGATGTATTTCGCATGTTGACGAGGCATTTGGCTACCTTAAGAGAGTCATAGTTACTCCTGCCACTTGCTCCCCGTTCTACCACAGTCACATCTACAAGCTTACTCTGGCCAGTTCACCAGAAGCGATACGCCATTATTTGTTGACCTTAAGACTTTCACAGTACTCCTTGCGGGAGCTCCTCGGGATTGCCAATGTAATTCGCCTTTTGACGAGGCATTTGGCTACCCTAAGAGAGTCATAGTTACTCCTGCCAGTTGCTCCCCGTTTTACCACAGTCACATCTACAAGCTTACTCTGGCCGTTCACCAGAAGCGATACGCCATTATTTGTTGACCTTAAGACTTTCACAGTACTCCTTCCGGGAGCTCATCGAGAATGCCGATGTTTTTCGCCTGTTGACGAGGCATTTTTCTACCTTAAGAGAGTCATTGTTACACCTGCCAAATGCTCGCCGTTAACCACAGCCACATTTTCAAGCTTCCTCTGGCCCAGTTCACCTGAAGCGGTACACCATTATTTGTCGGCTTTGAGACCTTCACTGTACTCCTGCCGGGAGCACCTCGAGTTTGCCGATGTATTTCGCCTATTGACGAGGCATTTGGCTACCTTAAGAGAGTCATAGTTACTCCTACCACTTGCACCCAGATTTATCACTGTCACATCCTCAAGCTTTCTCCGGCCAGTTCACCACAAGCGATACGCCATTATCTGTCGACATAAAGTGTTTCACAGTACTACTGCTGGCAGCTCCTCGGTTTGCAGATGTATTTCGCATGTTGACGAGGCATTTGGCTACCTTAAGAGAGTCATAGTTACTCCTGCCACTTGCTCCCCGTTCTACCACAGTCACATCTACAAGCTTACTCTGGCCAGTTCACCAGAAGCGATACGCCATTATTTGTTGACCTTAAGACTTTCACAGTACTCCTTGCGGGAGCTCCTCGGGATTGCCAATGTAATTCGCCTTTTGACGAGGCATTTGGCTACCCTAAGAGAGTCATAGTTACTCCTGCCAGTTGCTCCCCGTTTTACCACAGTCACATCTACAAGCTTACTCTGGCCGTTCACCAGAAGCGTTACGCCATTATTTGTTGACCTTAAGACTTTCACAGTACTCCTTCCGGGAGCTCATCGAGAATGCCGATGTTTTTCGCCTGTTGACGAGGCATTTTTCTACCTTAAGAGAGTCATTGTTACACCTGCTAAATGCTCGCCGTTAACCACAGCCACATTTTCAAACTTCCTCTGGCCCAGTTCACCTGAAGCGGTACACCATTATTTGTCGGCTTTGAGACCTTCACTGTACTCCTGCCGGGAGCACCTCGAGTTTGCCGATGTATTTCGCCTATTGACGAGGCATTTGGCTACCTTAAGAGAGTCATAGTTACTCCTACCACTTGCACCCAGATTTATCACTGTCACATCCTCTAGCTTTCTCCGGCCAGTTCACCACAGGCGATACGCCATTATCTGTCGACATAAAGTTTTTTTACAGTACTACTGCTGGCAGCTCCTCGGTTTGCAGATGTATTTCGCATGTTGACGAGGCATTTGGCTACCTTAAGAGAGTCATAGTTACTCCTGCCACTTGCTCCCCGTTCTACCACAGTCACATCTACAAGCTTACTCTGGCCAGTTCACCAGAAGCGATACGCCATTATTTGTTGACCTTAAGACTTTCACAGTACTCCTTGCGGGAGCTCCTCGGGATTGCCAATGTAATTCGCCTTTTGACGAGGCATTTGGCTACCCTAAGAGAGTCATAGTTACTCCTGCCAGTTGCTCCCCGTTTTACCACAGTCACATCTACAAGCTTACTCTGGCCGTTCACCAGAAGCGATACGCCATTATTTGTTGACCTTAAGACTTTCACAGTACTCCTTCCGGGAGCTCATCGAGAATGCCGATGTTTTTCGCCTGTTGACGAGGCATTTTTCTACCTTAAGAGAGTCATTGTTACACCTGCTAAATGCTCGCCGTTAACCACAGCCACATTTTCAAACTTCCTCTGGCCCAGTTCACCTGAAGCGGTACACCATTATTTGTCGGCTTTGAGACCTTCACTGTACTCCTGCCGGGAGCACCTCGAGTTTGCCGATGTATTTCGCCTATTGACGAGGCATTTGGCTATCTTAAGAGAGTCATAGTTACTCCTACCACTTGCACCCAGATTTATCACTGTCACATCCTCAAGCTTTCTCCGGCCAGTTCACCACAAGCGATACGCCATTATCTGTCGACATAAAGTGTTTCACAGTACTACTGCTGGCAGCTCCTCGGTTTGCAGATGTATTTCGCATGTTGACGAGGCATTTGGCTACCTTAAGAGAGTCATAGTTACTCCTGCCACTTGCTCCCCGTTCTACCACAGTCACATCTACAAGCTTACTCTGGCCAGCTCACCAGAAGCGATACGCCATTATTTGTTGACCTTAAGACTTTCACAGTACTCCTTGCGGGAGCTCCTCGGGATTGCCAATGTAATTCGCCTTTTGACGAGGCATTTGGCTACCCTAAGAGAGTCATAGTTACTCCTGCCAGTTGCTCCCCGTTTTACCACAGTCACATCTACAAGCTTACTCTGGCCGTTCACCAGAAGCGATACGCCATTATTTGTTGACCTTAAGACTTTCACAGTACTCCTTCCGGGAGCTCATCGAGAATGCCGATGTTTTTCGCCTGTTGACGAGGCATTTTTCTACCTTAAGAGAGTCATTGTTACACCTGCCAAATGCTCGCCGTTAACCACAGCCACATTTTCAAGCTTCCTCTGGCCCAGTTCACCTGAAGCAGTACACCATTATTTGTCGGCTTTGAGACCTTCACTGTACTCCTGCCGGGAGCACCTCGAGTTTGCCGATGTATTTCGCCTATTGACGAGGCATTTGGCTACCTTAAGAGAGTCATAGTTACTCCTACCACTTGCACCCAGATTTATCACTGTCACATCCTCAAGCTTTCTCCGGCCAGTTCACCACAAGCGATACGCCATTATCTGTCGACATAAAGTGTTTCACAGTACTACTGCTGGCAGCTCCTCGGTTTGCAGATGTATTTCGCATGTTGACGAGGCATTTGGCTACCTTAAGAGAGTCATAGTTACTCCTGCCACTTGCTCCCCGTTCTACCACAGTCACATCTACAAGCTTACTCTGGCCAGTTCACCAGAAGCGATACGCCATTATTTGTTGACCTTAAGACTTTCACAGTACTCCTTGCGGGAGCTCCTCGGGATTGCCAATGTAATTCGCCTTTTGACGAGGCATTTGGCTACCCTAAGAGAGTCATAGTTACTCCTGCCAGTTGCTCCCCGTTTTACCACAGTCACATCTACAAGCTTACTCTGGCCGTTCACCAGAAGCGATACGCCATTATTTGTTGACCTTAAGACTTTCACAGTACTCCTTCCGGGAGCTCATCGAGAATGCCGATGTTTTTCGCCTGTTGACGAGGCATTTTTCTACCTTAAGAGAGTCATTGTTACACCTGCCACATGCTCGCCGTTAACCACAGCCACATTTTCAAGCTTCCACTGGCCCAGTTCACCTGAAGCGGTACACCATTATTTGTCGGCTTTGAGACCTTCACTGTACTCCTGCCGGGAGCACCTCGAGTTTGCCGATGTATTTCGCCTATTGACGAGGCATTTGGCTACCTTAAGAGAGTCATAGTTACTCCTACCACTTGCACCCAGATTTATCACTGTCACATCCTCAAGCTTTCTCCGGCCAGTTCACCACAAGCGATACGCCATTATCTGTCGACATAAAGTGTTTCACAGTACTACTGCTGGCAGCTCCTCGGTTTGCAGATGTATTTCGCATGTTGACGAGGCATTTGGCTACCTTAAGAGAGTCATAGTTACTCCTGCCACTTGCTCCCCGTTCTACCACAGTCACATCCACAAGCTTACTCTGGCCAGTTCACCAGAAGCGATACGCCATTATTTGTTGACCTTAAGACTTTCACAGTACTCCTTGCGGGAGCTCCTCGGGATTGCCAATGTAATTCGCCTTTTGACGAGGCATTTGGCTACCCTAAGAGAGTCATAGTTACTCCTGCCAGTTGCTCCCCGTTTTACCACAGTCACATCTACAAGCTTACTCTGGCCGTTCACCAGAAGCGATACGCCATTATTTGTTGACCTTAAGACTTTCACAGTACTCCTTCCGGGAGCTCATCGAGAATGCCGATGTTTTTCGCCTGTTGACGAGGCATTTTTCTACCTTAAGAGAGTCATTGTTACACCTGCCAAATGCTCGCCGTTAACCACAGCCACATTTTCAAGCTTCCTCTGGCCCAGTTCACCTGAAGCAGTACACCATTATTTGTCGGCTTTGAGACCTTCACTGTACTCCTGCCGGGAGCACCTCGAGTTTGCCGATGTATTTCGCCTATTGACGAGGCATTTGGCTACCTTAAGAGAGTCATAGTTACTCCTACCACTTGCACCCAGATTTATCACTGTCACATCCTCAAGCTTTCTCCGGCCAGTTCACCACAAGCGATACGCCATTATCTGTCGACATAAAGTGTTTCACAGTACTACTGCTGGCAGCTCCTCGGTTTGCAGATGTATTTCGCATGTTGACGAGGCATTTGGCTACCTTAAGAGAGTCATAGTTACTCCTGCCACTTGCTCCCCGTTCTACCACAGTCACATCTACAAGCTTACTCTGGCCAGTTCACCAGAAGCGATACGCCATTATTTGTTGACCTTAAGACTTTCACAGTACTCCTTGCGGGAGCTCCTCGGGATTGCCAATGTAATTCGCCTTTTGACGAGGCATTTGGCTACCCTAAGAGAGTCATAGTTACTCCTGCCAGTTGCTCCCCGTTTTACCACAGTCACATCTACAAGCTTACTCTGGCCGTTCACCAGAAGCGATACGCCATTATTTGTTGACCTTAAGACTTTCACAGTACTCCTTCCGGGAGCTCATCGAGAATGCCGATGTTTTTCGCCTGTTGACGAGGCATTTTTCTACCTTAAGAGAGTCATTGTTACACCTGCCAAATGCTCGCCGTTAACCACAGCCACATTTTCAAGCTTCCTCTGGCCCAGTTCACCTGAAGCGGTACACCATTATTTGTCGGCTTTGAGACCTTCACTGTACTCCTGCCGGGAGCACCTCGAGTTTGCCGATGTATTTCGCCTATTGACGAGGCATTTGGCTACCTTAAGAGAGTCATAGTTACTCCTACCACTTGCACCCAGATTTATCACTGTCACATCCTCAAGCTTTCTCCGGCCAGTTCACCACAAGCGATACGCCATTATCTGTCGACATAAAGTGTTTCACAGTACTACTGCTGGCAGCTCCTCGGTTTGCAGATGTATTTCGCATGTTGACGAGGCATTTGGCTACCTTAAGAGAGTCATAGTTACTCCTGCCACTTGCTCCCCGTTCTACCACAGTCACATCTACAAGCTTACTCTGGCCAGTTCACCAGAAGCGATACGGCATTATTTGTTGACCTTAAGACTTTCACAGTACTCCTTGCGGGAGCTCCTCGGGATTGCCAATGTAATTCGCCTTTTGACGAGGCATTTGGCTACCCTAAGAGAGTCATAGTTACTCCTGCCAGTTGCTCCCCGTTTTACCACAGTCACATCTACAAGCTTACTCTGGCCGTTCACCAGAAGCGTTACGCCATTATTTGTTGACCTTAAGACTTTCACAGTACTCCTTCCGGGAGCTCATCGAGAATGCCGATGTTTTTCGCCTGTTGACGAGGCATTTTTCTACCTTAAGAGAGTCATTGTTACACCTGCTAAATGCTCGCCGTTAACCACAGCCACATTTTCAAACTTCCTCTGGCCCAGTTCACCTGAAGCGGTACACCATTATTTGTCGGCTTTGAGACCTTCACTGTACTCCTGCCGGGAGCACCTCGAGTTTGCCGATGTATTTCGCCTATTGACGAGGCATTTGGCTACCTTAAGAGAGTCATAGTTACTCCTACCACTTGCACCCAGATTTATCACTGTCACATCCTCAAGCTTTCTCCGGCCAGTTCACCACAAGCGATACGCCATTATCTGTCGACATAAAGTGTTTCACAGTACTACTGCTGGCAGCTCCTCGGTTTGCAGATGTATTTCGCATGTTGACGAGGCATTTGGCTACCTTAAGAGAGTCATAGTTACTCCTGCCACTTGCTCCCCGTTCTACCACAGTCACATCTACAAGATTACTCTGGCCAGCTCACCAGAAGCGATACGCCATTATTTGTTGACCTTAAGACTTTCACAGTACTCCTTGCGGGAGCTCCTCGGGATTGCCAATGTAATTCGCCTTTTGACGAGGCATTTGGCTACCCTAAGAGAGTCATAGTTACTCCTGCCAGTTGCTCCCCGTTTTACCACAGTCACATCTACAAGCTTACTCTGGCCGTTCACCAGAAGCGATACGCCATTATTTGTTGACCTTAAGACTTTCACAGTACTCCTTCCGGGAGCTCATCGAGAATGCCGATGTTTTTCGCCTGTTGACGAGGCATTTTTCTACCTTAAGAGAGTCATTGTTACACCTGCCAAATGCTCGCCGTTAACCACAGCCACATTTTCAAGCTTCCTCTGGCCCAGTTCACCTGAAGCAGTACACCATTATTTGTCGGCTTTGAGACCTTCACTGTACTCCTGCCGGGAGCACCTCGAGTTTGCCGATGTATTTCGCCTATTGACGAGGCATTTGGCTACCTTAAGAGAGTCATAGTTACTCCTACCACTTGCACCCAGATTTATCACTGTCACATCCTCAAGCTTTCTCCGGCCAGTTCACCACAAGCGATACGCCATTATCTGTCGACATAAAGTGTTTCACAGTACTACTGCTGGCAGCTCCTCGGTTTGCAGATGTATTTCGCATGTTGACGAGGCATTTGGCTACCTTAAGAGAGTCATAGTTACTCCTGCCACTTGCTCCCCGTTCTACCACAGTCACATCTACAAGCTTACTCTGGCCAGTTCACCAGAAGCGATACGCCATTATTTGTTGACCTTAAGACTTTCACAGTACTCCTTGCGGGAGCTCCTCGGGATTGCCAATGTAATTCGCCTTTTGACGAGGCATTTGGCTACCCTAAGAGAGTCATAGTTACTCCTGCCAGTTGCTCCCCGTTTTACCACAGTCACATCTACAAGCTTACTCTGGCCGTTCACCAGAAGCGATACGCCATTATTTGTTGACCTTAAGACTTTCACAGTACTCCTTCCGGGAGCTCATCGAGAATGCCGATGTTTTTCGCCTGTTGACGAGGCATTTTTCTACCTTAAGAGAGTCATTGTTACACCTGCCAAATGCTCGCCGTTAACCACAGCCACATTTTCAAGCTTCCTCTGGCCCAGTTCACCTGAAGCGGTACACCATTATTTGTCGGCTTTGAGACCTTCACTGTACTCCTGCCGGGAGCACCTCGAGTTTGCCGATGTATTTCGCCTATTGACGAGGCATTTGGCTACCTTAAGAGAGTCATAGTTACTCCTACCACTTGCACCCAGATTTATCACTGTCACATCCTCAAGCTTTCTCCGGCCAGTTCACCACAAGCGATACGCCATTATCTGTCGACATAAAGTGTTTCACAGTACTACTGCTGGCAGCTCCTCGGTTTGCAGATGTATTTCGCATGTTGACGAGGCATTTGGCTACCTTAAGAGAGTCATAGTTACTCCTGCCACTTGCTCCCCGTTCTACCACAGTCACATCTACAAGCTTACTCTGGCCAGTTCACCAGAAGCGATACGCCATTATTTGTTGACCTTAAGACTTTCACAGTACTCCTTGCGGGAGCTCCTCGGGATTGCCAATGTAATTCGCCTTTTGACGAGGCATTTGGCTACCCTAAGAGAGTCATAGTTACTCCTGCCAGTTGCTCCCCGTTTTACCACAGTCACATCTACAAGCTTACTCTGGCCGTTCACCAGAAGCGTTACGCCATTATTTGTTGACCTTAAGACTTTCACAGTACTCCTTCCGGGAGCTCATCGAGAATGCCGATGTTTTTCGCCTGTTGACGAGGCATTTTTCTACCTTAAGAGAGTCATTGTTACACCTGCTAAATGCTCGCCGTTAACCACAGCCACATTTTCAAACTTCCTCTGGCCCAGTTCACCTGAAGCGGTACACCATTATTTGTCGGCTTTGAGACCTTCACTGTACTCCTGCCGGGAGCACCTCGAGTTTGCCGATGTATTTCGCCTATTGACGAGGCATTTGGCTACCTTAAGAGAGTCATAGTTACTCCTACCACTTGCACCCAGATTTATCACTGTCACATCCTCAAGCTTTCTCCGGCCAGTTCACCACAAGCGATACGCCATTATCTGTCGACATAAAGTGTTTCACAGTACTACTGCTGGCAGCTCCTCGGTTTGCAGATGTATTTCGCATGTTGACGAGGCATTTGGCTACCTTAAGAGAGTCATAGTTACTCCTGCCACTTGCTCCCCGTTCTACCACAGTCACATCTACAAGCTTACTCTGGCCAGTTCACCAGAAGCGATACGCCATTATTTGTTGACCTTAAGACTTTCACAGTACTCCTTGCGGGAGCTCCTCGGGATTGCCAATGTAATTCGCCTTTTGACGAGGCATTTGGCTACCCTAAGAGAGTCATAGTTACTCCTGCCAGTTGCTCCCCGTTTTACCACAGTCACATCTACAAGCTTACTCTGGCCGTTCACCAGAAGCGTTACGCCATTATTTGTTGACCTTAAGACTTTCACATTACTCCTTCCGGGAGCTCATCGAGAATGCCGATGTTTTTCGCCTGTTGACGAGGCATTTTTCTACCTTAAGAGAGTCATTGTTACACCTGCTAAATGCTCGCCGTTAACCACAGCCACATTTTCAAACTTCCTCTGGCCCAGTTCACCTGAAGCGGTACACCATTATTTGTCGGCTTTGAGACCTTCACTGTACTCCTGCCGGGAGCACCTCGAGTTTGCCGATGTATTTCGCCTATTGACGAGGCATTTGGCTACCTTAAGAGAGTCATAGTTACTCCTACCACTTGCACCCAGATTTATCACTGTCACATCCTCAAGCTTTCTCCGGCCAGTTCACCACAAGCGATACGCCATTATCTGTCGACATAAAGTGTTTCACAGTACTACTGCTGGCAGCTCCTCGGTTTGCAGATGTATTTCGCATGTTGACGAGGCATTTGGCTACCCTAAGAGCGTCATAGTTACTCCTGCCAGTTGCTCCCCGTTTTACCACAGTCACATCTACAAGCTTACTCTGGCCGTTCACCAGAAGCGATACGCCATTATTTGTTGACCTTAAGACTTTCACAGTACTCCTTCCGGGAGCTCATCGAGAATGCCGATGTTTTTCGCCTGTTGTCGAGGCATTTTTCTACCTTAAGAGAGTCATTGTTACACCTGCCAAATGCTCGCCGTTAACCACAGCCACATTTTCAAGCTTCCTCTGGCCCAGTTCACCAGAAGCGATACGCCATTATTTGTTGACCTTAAGACTTTCACAGTACTCCTTGCGGGAGCTCCTCGGGATTGCCAATGTAATTCGCCTTTTGACGAGGCATTTGGCTACCCTAAGAGAGTCATAGTTACTCCTGCCAGTTGCTCCCCGTTTTACCACAGTCACATCTACAAGCTTACTCTGGCCGTTCACCAGAAGCGTTACGCCATTATTTGTTGACCTTAAGACTTTCACAGTACTCCTTCCGGGAGCTCATCGAGAATGCCGATGTTTTTCGCCTGTTGACGAGGCATTTTTCTACCTTAAGAGAGTCATTGTTACACCTGCTAAATGCTCGCCGTTAACCACAGCCACATTTTCAAACTTCCTCTGGCCCAGTTCACCTGAAGCGGTACACCATTATTTGTCGGCTTTGAGACCTTCACTGTACTCCTGCCGGGAGCACCTCGAGTTTGCCGATGTATTTCGCCTATTGACGAGGCATTTGGCTACCTTAAGAGAGTCATAGTTACTCCTACCACTTGCACCCAGATTTATCACTGTCACATCCTCAAGCTTTCTCCGGCCAGTTCACCACAAGCGATACGCCATTATCTGTCGACATAAAGTGTTTCACAGTACTACTGCTGGCAGCTCCTCGGTTTGCAGATGTATTTCGCATGTTGACGAGGCATTTGGCTACCTTAAGAGAGTCATAGTTACTCCTGCCACTTGCTCCCCGTTCTACCACAGTCACATCTACAAGCTTACTCTGGCCAGTTCACCAGAAGCGATACGGCATTATTTGTTGACCTTAAGACTTTCACAGTACTCCTTGCGGGAGCTCCTCGGGATTGCCAATGTAATTCGCCTTTTGACGAGGCATTTGGCTACCCTAAGAGAGTCATAGTTACTCCTGCCAGTTGCTCCCCGTTTTACCACAGTCACATCTACAAGCTTACTCTGGCCGTTCACCAGAAGCGTTACGCCATTATTTGTTGACCTTAAGACTTTCACAGTACTCCTTCCGGGAGCTCATCGAGAATGCCGATGTTTTTCGCCTGTTGACGAGGCATTTTTCTACCTTAAGAGAGTCATTGTTACACCTGCTAAATGCTAGCCGTTAACCACAGCCACATTTTCAAACTTCCTCTGGCCCAGTTCACCTGAAGCGGTACACCATTATTTGTCGGCTTTGAGACCTTCACTGTACTCCTGCCGGGAGCACCTCGAGTTTGCCGATGTATTTCGCCTATTGACGAGGCATTTGGCTACCTTAAGAGAGTCATAGTTACTCCTACCACTTGCACCCAGATTTATCACTGTCACATCCTCAAGCTTTCTCCGGCCAGTTCACCACAAGCGATACGCCATTATCTGTCGACATAAAGTGTTTCACAGTACTACTGCTGGCAGCTCCTCGGTTTGCAGATGTATTTCGCATGTTGACGAGGCATTTGGCTACCTTAAGAGAGTCATAGTTACTCCTGCCACTTGCTCCCCGTTCTACCACAGTCACATCTACAAGCTTACTCTGGCCAGTTCACCAGAAGCGATACGCCATTATTTGTTGACCTTAAGACTTTCACAGTACTCCTTGCGGGAGCTCCTCGGGATTGCCAATGTAATTCGCCTTTTGACGAGGCATTTGGCTACCCTAAGAGAGTCATAGTTACTCCTGCCAGTTGCTCCCCGTTTTACCACAGTCACATCTACAAGCTTACTCTGGCCGTTCACCAGAAGCGTTACGCCATTATTTGTTGACCTTAAGACTTTCACATTACTCCTTCCGGGAGCTCATCGAGAATGCCGATGTTTTTCGCCTGTTGACGAGGCATTTTTCTACCTTAAGAGAGTCATTGTTACACCTGCTAAATGCTCGCCGTTAACCACAGCCACATTTTCAAACTTCCTCTGGCCCAGTTCACCTGAAGCGGTACACCATTATTTGTCGGCTTTGAGACCTTCACTGTACTCCTGCCGGGAGCACCTCGAGTTTGCCGATGTATTTCGCCTATTGACGAGGCATTTGGCTACCTTAAGAGAGTCATAGTTACTCCTACCACTTGCACCCAGATTTATCACTGTCACATCCTCTAGCTTTCTCCGGCCAGTTCACCACAGGCGATACGCCATTATCTGTCGACATAAAGTTTTTTTACAGTACTACTGCTGGCAGCTCCTCGGTTTGCAGATGTATTTCGCATGTTGACGAGGCATTTGGCTACCTTAAGAGAGTCATAGTTACTCCTGCCACTAGCTCCCCGTTCTACCACAGTCACATCTACAAGCTTACTCTGGCCAGTTCACCAGAAGCGATACGGCATTATTTGTTGACCTTAAGACTTTCACAGTACTCCTTGCGGGAGCTCCTCGGGATTGCCAATGTAATTCGCTATTTGACGAGGCATTTGGCTACCCTAAGAGAGTCATAGTTACTCCTGCCAGTTGCTCCCCGTTTTACCACAGTCACATCTACAAGCTTACTCTGGCCGTTCACCAGAAGCGATACGCCATTATTTGTTGACCTTAAGACTTTCACAGTACTCCTTCCGGGAGCTCATCGAGAATGCCGATGTTTTTCGCCTGTTGACGAGGCATTTTTCTACCTTAAGAGAGTCATTGTTACACCTGCCAAATGCTCGCCGTTAACCACAGCCACATTTTCAAACTTCCTCTGGCCCAGTTCACCTGAAGCGGTACACCATTATTTGTCGGCTTTGAGACCTTCACTGTACTCCTGCCGGGAGCACCTCGAGTTTGCCGATGTATTTCGCCTATTGACGAGGCATTTGGCTACCTTAAGAGAGTCATAGTTACTCCTACCACTTGCACCCAGATTTATCACTGTCACATCCTCAAGCTTTCTCCGGCCAATTCACCACAGGCGATACGCCATTATCTGTCGACATAAAGTGTTTCACAGTACTACTGCTGGCAGCTCCTCGGTTTGCAGATGTATTTCGCATGTTGACGAGGCATTTGGCTACCTTAAGAGAGTCATAGTTACTCCTGCCACTTGCTCCCCGTTCTACCACAGTCACATCTACAAGCTTACTCTGGCCAGCTCACCAGAAGCGATACGCCATTATTTGTTGACCTTAAGACTTTCACAGTACTCCTTGCGGGAGCTCCTCGGGATTGCCAATGTAATTCGCCTTTTGACGAGGCATTTGGCTACCCTAAGAGAGTCATAGTTACTCCTGCCAGTTGCTCCCCGTTTTACCACAGTCACATCTACAAGCTTACTCTGGCCGTTCACCAGAAGCGATACGCCATTATTTGTTGACCTTAAGACTTTCACAGTACTCCCTCCGGGAGCTCATCGAGAATGCCGATGTTTTTCGCCTGTTGACGAGGCATTTTTCTACCTTAAGAGAGTCATTGTTACACCTGCTAAATGCTCGCCGTTAACCACAGCCACATTTTCAAACTTCCTCTGGCCCAGTTCACCTGAAGCGGTACACCATTATTTGTCGGCTTTGAGACCTTCACTGTACTCCTGCCGGGAGCACCTCGAGTTTGCCGATGTATTTCGCCTATTGACGAGGCATTTGGCTACCTTAAGAGAGTCATAGTTACTCCTACCACTTGCACCCAGATTTATCACTGTCACATCCTCAAGCTTTCTCCGGCCAGTTCACCACAAGCGATACGCCATTATCTGTCGACATAAAGTGTTTCACAGTACTACTGCTGGCAGCTCCTCGGTTTGCAGATGTATTTCGCATGTTGACGAGGCATTTGGCTACCTTAAGAGAGTCATAGTTACTCCTGCCACTTACTCCCCGTTCTACCACAGTCACATCTACAAGCTTACTCTGGCCAGCTCACCAGAAGCGATACGCCATTTTTTGTTGACCTTAAGACTTTCACAGTACTCCTTGCGGGAGCTCCTCGGGATTGCCAATGTAATTCGCCTTTTGACGAGGCATTTGGCTACCCTAAGAGAGTCATAGTTACTCCTGCCAGTTGCTCCCCGTTTTACCACAGTCACATCTACAAGCTTACTCTGGCCGTTCACCAGAAGCGTTACGCCATTATTTGTTGACCTTAAGACTTTCACATTACTCCTTCCGGGAGCTCATCGAGAATGCCGATGTTTTTCGCCTGTTGACGAGGCATTTTTCTACCTTAAGAGAGTCATTGTTACACCTGCTAAATGCTCGCCGTTAACCACAGCCACATTTTCAAACTTCCTCTGGCCCAGTTCACCTGAAGCGGTACACCATTATTTGTCGGCTTTGAGACCTTCACTGTACTCCTGCCGGGAGCACCTCGAGTTTGCCGATGTATTTCGCCTATTGACGAGGCATTTGGCTACCTTAAGAGAGTCATAGTTACTCCTACCACTTGCACCCAGATTTATCACTGTCACATCCTCTAGCTTTCTCCGGCCAGTTCACCACAGGCGATACGCCATTATCTGTCGACATAAAGTTTTTTTACAGTACTACTGCTGGCAGCTCCTCGGTTTGCAGATGTATTTCGCATGTTGACGAGGCATTTGGCTACCTTAAGAGAGTCATAGTTACTCCTGCCACTAGCTCCCCGTTCTACCACAGTCACATCTACAAGCTTACTCTGGCCAGTTCACCAGAAGCGATACGGCATTATTTGTTGACCTTAAGACTTTCACAGTACTCCTTGCGGGAGCTCCTCGGGATTGCCAATGTAATTCGCCTTTTGACGAGGCATTTGGCTACCCTAAGAGAGTCATAGTTACTCCTGCCAGTTGCTCCCCGTTTTACCACAGTCACATCTACAAGCTTACTCTGGCCGTTCACCAGAAGCGATACGCCATTATTTGTTGACCTTAAGACTTTCACAGTACTCCTTCCGGGAGCTCATCGAGAATGCCGATGTTTTTCGCCTGTTGACGAGGCATTTTACTACCTTAAGAGAGTCATTGTTACACCTGCCAAATGCTCGCCGTTAACCACAGCCACATTTTCAAACTTCCTCTGGCCCAGTTCACCTGAAGCGGTACACCATTATTTGTCGGCTTTGAGACCTTCACTGTACTCCTGCCGGGAGCACCTCGAGTTTGCCGATGTATTTCGCCTATTGACGAGGCATTTGGCTACCTTAAGAGAGTCATAGTTACTCCTACCACTTGCACCCAGATTTATCACTGTCACATCCTCAAGCTTTCTCCGGCCAATTCACCACAGGCGATACGCCATTATCTGTCGACATAAAGTGTTTCACAGTACTACTGCTGGCAGCTCCTCGGTTTGCAGATGTATTTCGCATGTTGACGAGGCATTTGGCTACCTTAAGAGAGTCATAGTTACTCCTGCCACTTGCTCCCCGTTCTACCACAGTCACATCTACAAGCTTACTCTGGCCAGCTCACCAGAAGCGATACGCCATTATTTGTTGACCTTAAGACTTTCACAGTACTCCTTGCGGGAGCTCCTCGGGATTGCCAATGTAATTCGCCTTTTGACGAGGCATTTGGCTACCCTAAGAGAGTCATAGTTACTCCTGCCAGTTGCTCCCCGTTTTACCACAGTCACATCTACAAGCTTACTCTGGCCGTTCACCAGAAGCGATACGCCATTATTTGTTGACCTTAAGACTTTCACAGTACTCCCTCCGGGAGCTCATCGAGAATGCCGATGTTTTTCGCCTGTTGACGAGGCATTTTTCTACCTTAAGAGAGTCATTGTTACACCTGCTAAATGCTCGCCGTTAACCACAGCCACATTTTCAAACTTCCTCTGGCCCAGTTCACCTGAAGCGGTACACCATTATTTGTCGGCTTTGAGACCTTCACTGTACTCCTGCCGGGAGCACCTCGAGTTTGCCGATGTATTTCGCCTATTGACGAGGCATTTGACTACCTTAAGAGAGTCATAGTTACTCCTACCACTTGCACCCAGATTTATCACTGTCACATCCTCAAGCTTTCTCCGGCCAGTTCACTACAAGCGATACGCCATTATCTGTCGACATAAAGTGTTTCACAGTACTACTGCTGGCAGCTCCTCGGTTTGCAGATGTATTTCGCATGTTGACGAGGCATTTGGCTACCTTAAGAGAGTCATAGTTACTCCTGCCACTTACTCCCCGTTCTACCACAGTCACATCTACAAGCTTACTCTGGCCAGCTCACCAGAAGCGATACGCCATTATTTGTTGACCTTAAGACTTTCACAGTACTCCTTGCGGGAGCTCCTCGGGATTGCCAATGTAATTCGCCTTTTGACGAGGCATTTGGCTACCCTAAGAGAGTCATAGTTACTCCTGCCAGTTGCTCCCCGTTTTACCACAGTCACATCTACAAGCTTACTCTGGCCGTTCACCAGAAGCGATACGCCATTATTTGTTGACCTTAAGACTTTCACAGTACTCCTTCCGGGAGCTCATCGAGAATGCCGATGTTTTTCGCCTGTTGACGAGGCATTTTTCTACCTTAAGAGAGTCATTGTTACACCTGCCAAATGCTCGCCGTTAACCACAGCCACATTTTCAAGCTTCCTCTGGCCCAGTTCACCTGAAGCAGTACACCATTATTTGTCGGCTTTGAGACCTTCACTGTACTCCTGCCGGGAGCACCTCGAGTTTGCCGATGTATTTCGCCTATTGACGAGGCATTTGGCTACCTTAAGAGAGTCATAGTTACTCCTACCACTTGCACCCAGATTTATCACTGTCACATCCTCAAGCTTTCTCCGGCCAGTTCACCACAAGCGATACGCCATTATCTGTCGACATAAAGTGTTTTACAGTACTACTGCTGGCAGCTCCTCGGTTTGCAGATGTATTTCGCATGTTGACGAGGCATTTGGCTACCTTAAGAGAGTCATAGTTACTCCTGCCACTTGCTCCCCGTTCTACCACAGTCACATCTACAAGCTTACTCTGGCCAGTTCACCAGAAGCGATACGCCATTATTTGTTGACCTTAAGACTTTCACAGTACTCCTTGCGGGAGCTCCTCGGGATTGCCAATGTAATTCGCCTTTTGACGAGGCATTTGGCTACCCTAAGAGAGTCATAGTTACTCCTGCCAGTTGCTCCCCGTTTTACCACAGTCACATCTACAAGCTTACTCTGGCCGTTCACCAGAAGCGATACGCCATTATTTGTTGACCTTAAGACTTTCACAGTACTCCTTCCGGGAGCTCATCGAGAATGCCGATGTTTTTCGCCTGTTGACGAGGCATTTTTCTACCTTAAGAGAGTCATTGTTACACCTGCCAAATGCTCGCCGTTAACCACAGCCACATTTTCAAGCTTCCTCTGGCCCAGTTCACCTGAAGCAGTACACCATTATTTGTCGGCTTTGAGACCTTCACTGTACTCCTGCCGGGAGCACCTCGAGTTTGCCGATGTATTTCGCCTATTGACGAGGCATTTGGCTACCTTAAGAGAGTCATAGTTACTCCTACCACTTGCACCCAGATTTATCACTGTCACATCCTCAAGCTTTCTCCGGCCAGTTCACCACAAGCGATACGCCATTATCTGTCGACATTAAGTGTTTCACAGTACTACTGCTGGCAGCTCCTCGGTTTGCAGATGTATTTCGCATGTTGACGAGGCATTTGGCAACCTTAAGAGAGTCATAGTTACTCCTGCCACTTGCTCCCCGTTCTACCACAGTCACATCTACAAGCTTACTCTGGCCAGTTCACCAGAAGCGATACGCCATTATTTGTTGACCTTAAGACTTTCACAGTACTCCTTGCGGGAGCTCCTCGGGATTGCCAATGTAATTCGCCTTTTGACGAGGCATTTGGCTACCCTAAGAGAGTCATAGTTACTCCTGCCAGTTGCTCCCCGTTTTACCACAGTCACATCTACAAGCTTACTCTGGCCGTTCACCAGAAGCGATACGCCATTATTTGTTGACCTTAAGACTTTCACAGTACTCCTTCCGGGAGCTCATCGAGAATGCCGATGTTTTTCGCCTGTTGACGAGGCATTTTTCTACCTTAAGAGAGTCATTGTTACACCTGCCAAATGCTCGCCGTTAACCACAGCCACATTTTCAAGCTTCCTCTGGCCCAGTTCACCTGAAGCAGTACACCATTATTTGTCGGCTTTGAGACCTTCACTGTACTCCTGCCGGGAGCACCTCGAGTTTGCCGATGTATTTCGCCTATTGACGAGGCATTTGGCTACCCTAAGAGAGTCATAGTTACTCCTGCCAGTTGCTCCCCGTTTTACCACAGTCACATCTACAAGCTTACTCTGGCCGTTCACCAGAAGCGATACGCCATTATTTGTTGACCTTAAGACTTTCACAGTACTCCTTCCGGGAGCTCATCGAGAATGCCGATGTTTTTCGCCTGTTGACGAGGCATTTTTCTACCTTAAGAGAGTCATTGTTACACCTGCCAAATGCTCGCCGTTAACCACAGCCACATTTTCAAGCTTCCTCTGGCCCAGTTCACCTGAAGCAGTACACCATTATTTGTCGGCTTTGAGACCTTCACTGTACTCCTGCCGGGAGCACCTCGAGTTTGCCGATGTATTTCGCCTATTGACGAGGCATTTGGCTACCTTAAGAGAGTCATAGTTACTCCTACCACTTCTACCCAGATTTATCACTGTCACATCCTCAAGCTTTCTCCGGCCAGTTCACCACAAGCGATACGCCATTATCTGTCGACATAAAGTGTTTCACAGTACTACTGCTGGCAGCTCCTCGGTTTGCAGATGTATTTCGCATGTTGACGAGGCATTTGGCTACCTTAAGAGAGTCATAGTTACTCCTGCCACTTGCTCCCCGTTCTACCACAGTCACATCTACAAGCTTACTCTGGCCAGTTCACCAGAAGCGATACGCCATTATTTGTTGACCTTAAGACTTTCACAGTACTCCTTGCGGGAGCTCCTCGGGATTGCCAATGTAATTCGCCTTTTGACGAGGCATTTGGCTACCCTAAGAGAGTCATAGTTACTCCTGCCAGTTGCTCCCCGTTTTACCACAGTCACATCTACAAGCTTACTCTGGCCGTTCACCAGAAGCGATACGCCATTATTTGTTGACCTTAAGACTTTCACAGTACTCCTTCCGGGAGCTCATCGAGAATGCCGATGTTTTTCGCCTGTTGACGAGGCATTTTTCTACCTTAAGAGAGTCATTGTTACACCTGCCAAATGCTCGCCGTTAACCACAGCCACATTTTCAAGCTTCCTCTGGCCCAGTTCACCTGAAGCAGTACACCATTATTTGTCGGCTTTGAGACCTTCACTGTACTCCTGCCGGGAGCACCTCGAGTTTGCCGATGTATTTCGCCTATTGACGAGGCATTTGGCTACCTTAAGAGAGTCATAGTTACTCCTACCACTTGCACCCAGATTTATCACTGTCACATCCTCAAGCTTTCTCCGGCCAGTTCACCACAAGCGATACGCCATTATCTGTCGACATAAAGTGTTTCACAGTACTACTGCTGGCAGCTCCTCGGTTTGCAGATGTATTTCGCATGTTGACGAGGCATTTGGCTACCTTAAGAGAGTCATAGTTACTCCTGCCACTTGCTCCCCGTTCTACCACAGTCACATCTACAAGCTTACTCTGGCCAGCTCACCAGAAGCGATACGCCATTATTTGTTGACCTTAAGACTTTCACAGTACTCCTTGCGGGAGCTCCTCGGGATTGCCAATGTAATTCGCCTTTTGACGAGGCATTTGGCTACCCTAAGAGAGTCATAGTTACTCCTGCCAGTTGCTCCCCGTTTTACCACAGTCACATCTACAAGCTTACTCTGGCCGTTCACCAGAAGCGATACGCCATTATTTGTTGACCTTAAGACTTTCACAGTACTCCTTCCGGGAGCTCATCGAGAATGCCGATGTTTTTCGCCTGTTGACGAGGCATTTTTCTACCTTAAGAGAGTCATTGTTACACCTGCCAAATGCTCGCCGTTAACCACAGCCACATTTTCAAGCTTCCTCTGGCCCAGTTCACCTGAAGCAGTACACCATTATTTGTCGGCTTTGAGACCTTCACTGTACTCCTGCCGGGAGCACCTCGAGTTTGCCGATGTATTTCGCCTATTGACGAGGCATTTGGCTACCTTAAGAGAGTCATAGTTACTCCTACCACTTGCACCCAGATTTATCACTGTCACATCCTCAAGCTTTCTCCGGCCAGTTCACCACAAGCGATACGCCATTATCTGTCGACATAAAGTGTTTCACAGTACTACTGCTGGCAGCTCCTCGGTTTGCAGATGTATTTCGCATGTTGACGAGGCATTTGGCTACCTTAAGAGAGTCATAGTTACTCCTGCCACTTGCTCCCCGTTCTACCACAGTCACATCTACAAGCTTACTCTGGCCAGCTCACCAGAAGCGATACGCCATTATTTGTTGACCTTAAGACTTTCACAGTACTCCTTGCGGGAGCTCCTCGGGATTGCCAATGTAATTCGCCTTTTGACGAGGCATTTGGCTACCCTAAGAGAGTCATAGTTACTCCTGCCAGTTGCTCCCCGTTTTACCACAGTCACATCTACAAGCTTACTCTGGCCGTTCACCAGAAGCGATACGCCATTATTTGTTGACCTTAAGACTTTCACAGTACTCCTTCCGGGAGCTCATCGAGAATGCCGATGTTTTTCGCCTGTTGACGAGGCATTTTTCTACCTTAAGAGAGTCATTGTTACACCTGCCAAATGCTCGCCGTTAACCACAGCCACATTTTCAAGCTTCCTCTGGCCCAGTTCACCTGAAGCAGTACACCATTATTTGTCGGCTTTGAGACCTTCACTGTACTCCTGCCGGGAGCACCTCGAGTTTGCCGATGTATTTCGCCTATTGACGAGGCATTTGGCTACCTTAAGAGAGTCATAGTTACTCCTACCACTTGCACCCAGATTTATCACTGTCACATCCTCAAGCTTTCTCCGGCCAGTTCACCACAAGCGATACGCCATTATCTGTCGACATAAAGTGTTTTACAGTACTACTGCTGGCAGCTCCTCGGTTTGCAGATGTATTTCGCATGTTGACGAGGCATTTGGCTACCTTAAGAGAGTCATAGTTACTCCTGCCACTTGCTCCCCGTTCTACCACAGTCACATCTACAAGCTTACTCTGGCCAGTTCACCAGAAGCGATACGCCATTATTTGTTGACCTTAAGACTTTCACAGTACTCCTTGCGGGAGCTCCTCGGGATTGCCAATGTAATTCGCCTTTTGACGAGGCATTTGGCTACCCTAAGAGAGTCATAGTTACTCCTGCCAGTTGCTCCCCGTTTTACCACAGTCACATCTACAAGCTTACTCTGGCCGTTCACCAGAAGCGATACGCCATTATTTGTTGACCTTAAGACTTTCACAGTACTCCTTCCGGGAGCTCATCGAGAATGCCGATGTTTTTCGCCTGTTGACGAGGCATTTTTCTACCTTAAGAGAGTCATTGTTACACCTGCCAAATGCTCGCCGTTAACCACAGCCACATTTTCAAGCTTCCTCTGGCCCAGTTCACCTGAAGCAGTACACCATTATTTGTCGGCTTTGAGACCTTCACTGTACTCCTGCCGGGAGCACCTCGAGTTTGCCGATGTATTTCGCCTATTGACGAGGCATTTGGCTACCTTAAGAGAGTCATAGTTACTCCTACCACTTGCACCCAGATTTATCACTGTCACATCCTCAAGCTTTCTCCGGCCAGTTCACCACAAGCGATACGCCATTATCTGTCGACATAAAGTGTTTCACAGTACTACTGCTGGCAGCTCCTCGGTTTGCAGATGTATTTCGCATGTTGACGAGGCATTTGGCTACCTTAAGAGAGTCATAGTTACTCCTGCCACTTGCTCCCCGTTCTACCACAGTCACATCTACAAGCTTACTCTGGCCAGTTCACCAGAAGCGATACGCCATTATTTGTTGACCTTAAGACTTTCACAGTACTCCTTGCGGGAGCTCCTCGGGATTGCCAATGTAATTCGCCTTTTGACGAGGCATTTGGCTACCCTAAGAGAGTCATAGTTACTCTTGCCAGTTGCTCCCCGTTTTACCACAGTCACATCTACAAGCTTACTCTGGCCGTTCACCAGAAGCGATACGCCATTATTTGTTGACCTTAAGACTTTCACAGTACTCCTTCCGGGAGCTCATCGAGAATGCCGATGTTTTTCGCCTGTTGACGAGGCATTTTTCTACCTTAAGAGAGTCATTGTTACACCTGCCAAATGCTCGCCGTTAACCACAGCCACATTTTCAAGCTTCCTCTGGCCCAGTTCACCTGAAGCGGTACACCATTATTTGTCGGCTTTGAGACCTTCACTGTACTCCTGCCGGGAGCACCTCGAGTTTGCCGATGTATTTCGCCTATTGACGAGGCATTTGGCTACCTTAAGAGAGTCATAGTTACTCCTACCACTTGCACCCAGATTTATCACTGTCACATCCTCAAGCTTTCTCCGGCCAGTTCACCACAAGCGATACGCCATTATCTGTCGACATAAAGTGTTTCACAGTACTACTGCTGGCAGCTCCTCGGTTTGCAGATGTATTTCGCATGTTGACGAGGCATTTGGCTACCTTAAGAGAGTCATAGTTACTCCTGCCACTTGCTCCCCGTTCTACCACAGTCACATCTACAAGCTTACTCTGGCCAGTTCACCAGAAGCGATACGGCATTATTTGTTGACCTTAAGACTTTCACAGTACTCCTTGCGGGAGCTCCTCGGGATTGCCAATGTAATTCGCCTTTTGACGAGGCATTTGGCTACCCTAAGAGAGTCATAGTTACTCCTGCCAGTTGCTCCCCGTTTTACCACAGTCACATCTACAAGCTTACTCTGGCCGTTCACCAGAAGCGTTACGCCATTATTTGTTGACCTTAAGACTTTCACAGTACTCCTTCCGGGAGCTCATCGAGAATGCCGATGTTTTTCGCCTGTTGACGAGGCATTTTTCTACCTTAAGAGAGTCATTGTTACACCTGCTAAATGCTCGCCGTTAACCACAGCCACATTTTCAAACTTCCTCTGGCCCAGTTCACCTGAAGCGGTACACCATTATTTGTCGGCTTTGAGACCTTCACTGTACTCCTGCCGGGAGCACCTCGAGTTTGCCGATGTATTTCGCCTATTGACGAGGCATTTGGCTACCTTAAGAGAGTCATAGTTACTCCTACCACTTGCACCCAGATTTATCACTGTCACATCCTCAAGCTTTCTCCGGCCAGTTCACCACAAGCGATACGCCATTATCTGTCGACATAAAGTGTTTCACAGTACTACTGCTGGCAGCTCCTCGGTTTGCAGATGTATTTCGCATGTTGACGATGCATTTGGCTACCTTAAGAGAGTCATAGTTACTCCTGCCACTTGCTCCCCGTTCTACCACAGTCACATCTACAAGCTTACTCTGGCCAGCTCACCAGAAGCGATACGCCATTATTTGTTGACCTTAAGACTTTCACAGTACTCCTTGCGGGAGCTCCTCGGGATTGCCAATGTAATTCGCCTTTTGACGAGGCATTTGGCTACCCTAAGAGAGTCATAGTTACTCCTGCCAGTTGCTCCCCGTTTTACCACAGTCACATCTACAATCTTACTCTGGCCGTTCACCAGAAGCGATACGCCATTATTTGTTGACCTTAAGACTTTCACAGTACTCCTTCCGGGAGCTCATCGAGAATGCCGATGTTTTTCGCCTGTTGACGAGGCATTTTTCTACCTTAAGAGAGTCATTGTTACACCTGCCAAATGCTCGCCGTTAACCACAGCCACATTTTCAAGCTTCCTCTGGCCCAGTTCACCTGAAGCAGTACACCATTATTTGTCGGCTTTGAGACCTTCACTGTACTCCTGCCGGGAGCACCTCGAGTTTGCCGATGTATTTCGCCTATTGACGAGGCATTTGGCTACCTTAAGAGAGTCATAGTTACTCCTACCACTTGCACCCAGATTTATCACTGTCACATCCTCAAGCTTTCTCCGGCCAGTTCACCACAAGCGATACGCCATTATCTGTCGACATAAAGTGTTTCACAGTACTACTGCTGGCAGCTCCTCGGTTTGCAGATGTATTTCGCATGTTGACGAGGCATTTGGCTACCTTAAGAGAGTCATAGTTACTCCTGCCACTTGCTCCCCGTTCTACCACAGTCACATCTACAAGCTTACTCTGGCCAGCTCACCAGAAGCGATACGCCATTATTTGTTGACCTTAAGACTTTCACAGTACTCCTTGCGGGAGCTCCTCGGGATTGCCAATGTAATTCGCCTTTTGACGAGGCATTTGGCTACCCTAAGAGAGTCATAGTTACTCCTGCCAGTTGCTCCCCGTTTTACCACAGTCACATCTACAAGCTTACTCTGGCCGTTCACCAGAAGCGATACGCCATTATTTGTTGACCTTAAGACTTTCACAGTACTCCTTCCGGGAGCTCATCGAGAATGCCGATGTTTTTCGCCTGTTGACGAGGCATTTTTCTACCTTAAGAGAGTCATTGTTACACCTGCCAAATGCTCGCCGTTAACCACAGCCACATTTTCAAGCTTCCTCTGGCCCAGTTCACCTGAAGCAGTACACCATTATTTGTCGGCTTTGAGACCTTCACTGTACTCCTGCCGGGAGCACCTCGAGTTTGCCGATGTATTTCGCCTATTGACGAGGCATTTGGCTACCTTAAGAGAGTCATAGTTACTCCTACCACTTGCACCCAGATTTATCACTGTCACATCCTCAAGCTTTCTCCGGCCAGTTCACCACAAGCGATACGCCATTATCTGTCGACATAAAGTGTTTCACAGTACTACTGCTGGCAGCTCCTCGGTTTGCAGATGTATTTCGCATGTTGACGAGGCATTTGGCTACCTTAAGAGAGTCATAGTTACTCCTGCCACTTGCTCCCCGTTCTACCACAGTCACATCTACAAGCTTACTCTGGCCAGTTCACCAGAAGCGATACGCCATTATTTGTTGACCTTAAGACTTTCACAGTACTCCTTGCGGGAGCTCCTCGGGATTGCCAATGTAATTCGCCTTTTGACGAGGCATTTGGCTACCCTAAGAGAGTCATAGTTACTCCTGCCAGTTGCTCCCCGTTTTACCACAGTCACATCTACAAGCTTACTCTGGACGTTCACCAGAAGCGATACGCCATTATTTGTTGACCTTAAGACTTTCACAGTACTCCTTCCGGGAGCTCATCGAGAATGCCGATGTTTTTCGCCTGTTGACGAGGCATTTTTCTACCTTAAGAGAGTCATTGTTACACCTGCCAAATGCTCGCCGTTAACCACAGCCACATTTTCAAGCTTCCTCTGGCCCAGTTCACCTGAAGCAGTACACCATTATTTGTCGGCTTTGAGACCTTCACTGTACTCCTGCCGGGAGCACCTCGAGTTTGCCGATGTATTTCGCCTATTGACGAGGCATTTGGCTACCTTAAGAGAGTCATAGTTACTCCTACCACTTGCACCCAGATTTATCACTGTCACATCCTCAAGCTTTCTCCGGCCAGTTCACCACAAGCGATACGCCATTATCTGTCGACATAAAGTGTTTCACAGTACTACTGCTGGCAGCTCCTCGGTTTGCAGATGTATTTCGCATGTTGACGAGGCATTTGGCTACCTTAAGAGAGTCATAGTTACTCCTGCCACTTGCTCCCCGTTCTACCACAGTCACATCTACAAGCTTACTCTGGCCAGTTCACCAGAAGCGATACGCCATTATTTGTTGACCTTAAGACTTTCACAGTACTCCTTGCGGGAGCTCCTCGGGATTGCCAATGTAATTCGCCTTTTGACGAGGCATTTGGCTACCCTAAGAGAGTCATAGTTACTCTTGCCAGTTGCTCCCCGTTTTACCACAGTCACATCTACAAGCTTACTCTGGCCGTTCACCAGAAGCGATACGCCATTATTTGTTGACCTTAAGACTTTCACAGTACTCCTTCCGGGAGCTCATCGAGAATGCCGATGTTTTTCGCCTGTTGACGAGGCATTTTTCTACCTTAAGAGAGTCATTGTTACACCTGCCAAATGCTCGCCGTTAACCACAGCCACATTTTCAAGCTTCCTCTGGCCCAGTTCACCTGAAGCGGTACTCCTATATTTGTCGGCTTTGAGACCTTCACTGTACTCCTGCCGGGAGCACCTCGAGTTTGCCGATGTATTTCGCCTATTGACGAGGCATTTGGCTACCTTAAGAGAGTCATAGTTACTCCTACCACTTGCACCCAGATTTATCACTGTCACATCCTCAAGCTTTCTCCGGCCAGTTCACCACAAGCGATACGCCATTATCTGTCGACATAAAGTGTTTCACAGTACTACTGCTGGCAGCTCCTCGGTTTGCAGATGTATTTCGCATGTTGACGAGGCATTTGGCTACCTTAAGAGAGTCATAGTTACTCCTGCCACTTGCTCCCCGTTCTACCACAGTCACATCTACAAGCTTACTCTGGCCAGTTCACCAGAAGCGATACGCCATTATTTGTTGACCTTAAGACTTTCACAGTACTCCTTGCGGGAGCTCCTCGGGATTGCCAATGTAATTCGCCTTTTGACGAGGCATTTGGCTACCCTAAGAGAGTCATAGTTACTCCTGCCAGTTGCTCCCCGTTTTACCACAGTCACATCTACAAGCTTACTCTGGCCGTTCACCAGAAGCGTTACGCCATTATTTGTTGACCTTAAGACTTTCACAGTACTCCTTCCGGGAGCTCATCGAGAATGCCGATGTTTTTCGCCTGTTGACGAGGCATTTTTCTACCTTAAGAGAGTCATTGTTACACCTGCTAAATGCTCGCCGTTAACCACAGCCACATTTTCAAACTTCCTCTGGCCCAGTTCACCTGAAGCGGTACACCATTATTTGTCGGCTTTGAGACCTTCACTGTACTCCTGCCGGGAGCACCTCGAGTTTGCCGATGTATTTCGCCTATTGACGAGGCATTTGGCTACCTTAAGAGATTCATAGTTACTCCTACCACTTGCACCCAGATTTATCACTGTCACATCCTCAAGCTTTCTCCGGCCAGTTCACCACAAGCGATACGCCATTATCTGTCGACATAAAGTGTTTCACAGTACTACTGCTGGCAGCTCCTCGGTTTGCAGATGTATTTCGCATGTTGACGAGGCATTTGGCTACCTTAAGAGAGTCATAGTTACTCCTGCCACTTGCTCCCCGTTCTACCACAGTCACATCTACAAGCTTACTCTGGCCAGCTCACCAGAAGCGATACGCCATTATTTGTTGACCTTAAGACTTTCACAGTACTCCTTGCGGGAGCTCCTCGGGATTGCCAATGTAATTCGCCTTTTGACGAGGCATTTGGCTACCCTAAGAGAGTCATAGTTACTCCTGCCAGTTGCTCCCCGTTTTACCACAGTCACATCTACAAGCTTACTCTGGCCGTTCACCAGAAGCGTTACGCCATTATTTGTTGACCTTAAGACTTTCACAGTACTCCTTCCGGGAGCTCATCGAGAATGCCGATGTTTTTCGCCTGTTGACGAGGCATTTTTCTACCTTAAGAGAGTCATTGTTACACCTGCTAAATGCTCGCCGTTAACCACAGCCACATTTTCAAACTTCCTCTGGCCCAGTTCACCTGAAGCGGTACACCATTATTTGTCGGCTTTGAGACCTTCACTGTACTCCTGCCGGGAGCACCTCGAGTTTGCCGATGTATTTCGCCTATTGACGAGGCATTTGGCTACCTTAAGAGAGTCATAGTTACTCCTACCACTTGCACCCAGATTTATCACTGTCACATCCTCAAGCTTTCTCCGGCCAGTTCACCACAAGCGATACGCCATTATCTGTCGACATAAAGTGTTTCACAGTACTACTGCTGGCAGCTCCTCGGTTTGCAGATGTATTTCGCATGTTGACGAGGCATTTGGCTACCTTAAGAGAGTCATAGTTACTCCTGCCACTTGCTCCCCGTTCTACCACAGTCACATCTACAAGCTTACTCTGGCCAGCTCACCAGAAGCGATACGCCATTATTTGTTGACCTTAAGACTTTCACAGTACTCCTTGCGGGAGCTCCTCGGGATTGCCAATGTAATTCGCCTTTTGACGAGGCATTTGGCTACCCTAAGAGAGTCATAGTTACTCCTGCCAGTTGCTCCCCGTTTTACCACAGTCACATCTACAAGCTTACTCTGGCCGTTCACCAGATGCGATACGCCATTATTTGTTGACCTTAAGACTTTCACAGTACTCCTTCCGGGAGCTCATCGAGAATGCCGATGTTTTTCGCCTGTTGACGAGGCATTTTTCTACCTTAAGAGAGTCATTGTTACACCTGCCAAATGCTCGCCGTTAACCACAGCCACATTTTCAAGCTTCCTCTGGCCCAGTTCACCTGAAGCAGTACACCATTATTTGTCGGCTTTGAGACCTTCACTGTACTCCTGCCGGGAGCACCTCGAGTTTGCCGATGTATTTCGCCTATTGACGAGGCATTTGGCTACCTTAAGAGAGTCATAGTTACTCCTACCACTTGCACCCAGATTTATCACTGTCACATCCTCAAGCTTTCTCCGGCCAGTTCACCACAAGCGATACGCCATTATCTGTCGACATAAAGTGTTTCACAGTACTACTGCTGGCAGCTCCTCGGTTTGCAGATGTATTTCGCATGTTGACGAGGCATTTGGCTACCTTAAGAGAGTCATAGTTACTCCTGCCACTTGCTCCCCGTTCTACCACAGTCACATCTACAAGCTTACTCTGGCCAGTTCACCAGAAGCGATACGCCATTATTTGTTGACCTTAAGACTTTCACAGTACTCCTTGCGGGAGCTCCTCGGGATTGCCAATGTAATTCGCCTTTTGACGAGGCATTTGGCTACCCTAAGAGAGTCATAGTTACTCCTGCCAGTTGCTCCCCGTTTTACCACAGTCACATCTACAAGCTTACTCTGGACGTTCACCAGAAGCGATACGCCATTATTTGTTGACCTTAAGACTTTCACAGTACTCCTTCCGGGAGCTCATCGAGAATGCCGATGTTTTTCGCCTGTTGACGAGGCATTTTTCTACCTTAAGAGAGTCATTGTTACACCTGCCAAATGCTCGCCGTTAACCACAGCCACATTTTCAAGCTTCCTCTGGCCCAGTTCACCTGAAGCAGTACACCATTATTTGTCGGCTTTGAGACCTTCACTGTACTCCTGCCGGGAGCACCTCGAGTTTGCCGATGTATTTCGCCTATTGACGAGGCATTTGGCTACCTTAAGAGAGTCATAGTTACTCCTACCACTTGCACCCAGATTTATCACTGTCACATCCTCAAGCTTTCTCCGGCCAGTTCACCACAAGCGATACGCCATTATCTGTCGACATAAAGTGTTTCACAGTACTACTGCTGGCAGCTCCTCGGTTTGCAGATGTATTTCGCATGTTGACGAGGCATTTGGCTACCTTAAGAGAGTCATAGTTACTCCTGCCACTTGCTCCCCGTTCTACCACAGTCACATCTACAAGCTTACTCTGGCCAGTTCACCAGAAGCGATACGCCATTATTTGTTGACCTTAAGACTTTCACAGTACTCCTTGCGGGAGCTCCTCGGGATTGCCAATGTAATTCGCCTTTTGACGAGGCATTTGGCTACCCTAAGAGAGTCATAGTTACTCTTGCCAGTTGCTCCCCGTTTTACCACAGTCACATCTACAAGCTTACTCTGGCCGTTCACCAGAAGCGATACGCCATTATTTGTTGACCTTATGACTTTCACAGTACTCCTTCCGGGAGCTCATCGAGAATGCCGATGTTTTTCGCCTGTTGACGAGGCATTTTTCTACCTTAAGAGAGTCATTGTTACACCTGCCAAATGCTCGCCGTTAACCACAGCCACATTTTCAAGCTTCCTCTGGCCCAGTTCACCTGAAGCGGTACTCCATTATTTGTCGGCTTTGAGACCTTCACTGTACTCCTGCCGGGAGCACCTCGAGTTTGCCGATGTATTTCGCCTATTGACGAGGCATTTGGCTACCTTAAGAGAGTCATAGTTACTCCTACCACTTGCACCCAGATTTATCACTGTCACATCCTCAAGCTTTCTCCGGCCAGTTCACCACAAGCGATACGCCATTATCTGTCGACATAAAGTGTTTCACAGTACTACTGCTGGCAGCTCCTCGGTTTGCAGATGTATTTCGCATGTTGACGAGGCATTTGGCTACCTTAAGAGAGTCATAGTTACTCCTGCCACTTGCTCCCCGTTCTACCACAGTCACATCTACAAGCTTACTCTGGCCAGTTCACCAGAAGCGATACGCCATTATTTGTTGACCTTAAGACTTTCACAGTACTCCTTGCGGGAGCTCCTCGGGATTGCCAATGTAATTCGCCTTTTGACGAGGCATTTGGCTACCCTAAGAGAGTCATAGTTACTCCTGCCAGTTGCTCCCCGTTTTACCACAGTCACATCTACAAGCTTACTCTGGCCGTTCACCAGAAGCGTTACGCCATTATTTGTTGACCTTAAGACTTTCACAGTACTCCTTCCGGGAGCTCATCGAGAATGCCGATGTTTTTCGCCTGTTGACGAGGCATTTTTCTACCTTAAGAGAGTCATTGTTACACCTGCTAAATGCTCGCCGTTAACCACAGCCACATTTTCAAACTTCCTCTGGCCCAGTTCACCTGAAGCGGTACACCATTATTTGTCGGCTTTGAGACCTTCACTGTACTCCTGCCGGGAGCACCTCGAGTTTGCCGATGTATTTCGCCTATTGACGAGGCATTTGGCTACCTTAAGAGAGTCATAGTTACTCCTACCACTTGCACCCAGATTTATCACTGTCACATCCTCAAGCTTTCTCCGGCCAGTTCACCACAAGCGATACGCCATTATCTGTCGACATAAAGTGTTTCACAGTACTACTGCTGGCAGCTCCTCGGTTTGCAGATGTATTTCGCATGTTGACGAGGCATTTGGCTACCTTAAGAGAGTCATAGTTACTCCTGCCACTTGCTCCCCGTTCTACCACAGTCACATCTACAAGCTTACTCTGGCCAGCTCACCAGAAGCGATACGCCATTATTTGTTGACCTTAAGACTTTCACAGTACTCCTTGCGGGAGCTCCTCGGGATTGCCAATGTAATTCGCCTTTTGACGAGGCATTTGGCTACCCTAAGAGAGTCATAGTTACTCCTGCCAGTTGCTCCCCGTTTTACCACAGTCACATCTACAAGCTTACTCTGGCCGTTCACCAGAAGCGTTACGCCATTATTTGTTGACCTTAAGACTTTCACAGTACTCCTTCCGGGAGCTCATCGAGAATGCCGATGTTTTTCGCCTGTTGACGAGGCATTTTTCTACCTTAAGAGAGTCATTGTTACACCTGCTAAATGCTCGCCGTTAACCACAGCCACATTTTCAAACTTCCTCTGGCCCAGTTCACCTGAAGCGGTACACCATTATTTGTCGGCTTTGAGACCTTCACTGTACTCCTGCCGGGAGCACCTCGAGTTTGCCGATGTATTTCGCCTATTGACGAGGCATTTGGCTACCTTAAGAGAGTCATAGTTACTCCTACCACTTGCACCCAGATTTATCACTGTCACATCCTCAAGCTTTCTCCGGCCAGTTCACCACAAGCGATACGCCATTATCTGTCGACATAAAGTGTTTCACAGTACTACTGCTGGCAGCTCCTCGGTTTGCAGATGTATTTCGCATGTTGACGAGGCATTTGGCTACCTTAAGAGAGTCATAGTTACTCCTGCCACTTGCTCCCCGTTCTACCACAGTCACATCTACAAGCTTACTCTGGCCAGCTCACCAGAAGCGATACGCCATTATTTGTTGACCTTAAGACTTTCACAGTACTCCTTGCGGGAGCTCCTCGGGATTGCCAATGTAATTCGCCTTTTGACGAGGCATTTGGCTACCCTAAGAGAGTCATAGTTACTCCTGCCAGTTGCTCCCCGTTTTACCACAGTCACATCTACAAGCTTACTCTGGACGTTCACCAGATGCGATACGCCATTATTTGTTGACCTTAAGACTTTCACAGTACTCCTTCCGGGAGCTCATCGAGAATGCCGATGTTTTTCGCCTGTTGACGAGGCATTTTTCTACCTTAAGAGAGTCATTGTTACACCTGCCAAATGCTCGCCGTTAACCACAGCCACATTTTCAAGCTTCCTCTGGCCCAGTTCACCTGAAGCAGTACACCATTATTTGTCGGCTTTGAGACCTTCACTGTACTCCTGCCGGGAGCACCTCGAGTTTGCCGATGTATTTCGCCTATTGACGAGGCATTTGGCTACCTTAAGAGAGTCATAGTTACTCCTACCACTTGCACCCAGATTTATCACTGTCACATCCTCAAGCTTTCTCCGGCCAGTTCACCACAAGCGATACGCCATTATCTGTCGACATAAAGTGTTTCACAGTACTACTGCTGGCAGCTCCTCGGTTTGCAGATGTATTTCGCATGTTGACGAGGCATTTGGCTACCTTAAGAGAGTCATAGTTACTCCTGCCACTTGCTCCCCGTTCTACCACAGTCACATCTACAAGCTTACTCTGGCCAGTTCACCAGAAGCGATACGCCATTATTTGTTGACCTTAAGACTTTCACAGTACTCCTTGCGGGAGCTCCTCGGGATTGCCAATGTAATTCGCCTTTTGACGAGGCATTTGGCTACCCTAAGAGAGTCATAGTTACTCCTGCCAGTTGCTCCCCGTTTTACCACAGTCACATCTACAAGCTTACTCTGGCCGTTCACCAGAAGCGTTACGCCATTATTTGTTGACCTTAAGACTTTCACAGTACTCCTTCCGGGAGCTCATCGAGAATGCCGATGTTTTTCGCCTGTTGACGAGGCATTTTTCTACCTTAAGAGAGTCATTGTTACACCTGCTAAATGCTCGCCGTTAACCACAGCCACATTTTCAAACTTCCTCTGGCCCAGTTCACCTGAAGCGGTACACCATTATTTGTCGGCTTTGAGACCTTCACTGTACTCCTGCCGGGAGCACCTCGAGTTTGCCGATGTATTTCGCCTATTGACGAGGCATTTGGCTACCTTAAGAGAGTCATAGTTACTCCTACCACTTGCACCCAGATTTATCACTGTCACATCCTCAAGCTTTCTCCGGCCAGTTCACCACAAGCGATACGCCATTATCTGTCGACATAAAGTGTTTCACAGTACTACTGCTGGCAGCTCCTCGGTTTGCAGATGTATTTCGCATGTTGACGAGGCATTTGGCTACCTTAAGAGAGTCATAGTTACTCCTGCCACTTGCTCCCCGTTCTACCACAGTCACATATACAAGCTTACTCTGGCCAGTTCACCAGAAGCGATACGCCATTATTTGTTGACCTTAAGACTTTCACAGTACTCCTTGCGGGAGCTCCTCGGGATTGCCAATGTAATTCGCCTTTTGACGAGGCATTTGGCTACCTTAAGAGAGTCATAGTTACTCCTACCACTTGCACCCAGATTTATCACTGTCACATCCTCTAGCTTTCTCCGGCCAGTTCACCACAGGCGATACGCCATTATCTGTCGACATAAAGTTTTTTTACAGTACTACTGCTGGCAGCTCCTCGGTTTGCAGATGTATTTCGCATGTTGACGAGGCATTTGGATACCTTAAGAGAGTCATAGTTACTCCTGCCACTTGCTCCCCGTTCTACCACAGTCACATCTACAAGCTTACTCTGGCCAGTTCACCAGAAGCGATACGCCATTATTTGTTGACCTTAAGACTTTCACAGTACTCCTTGCGGGAGCTCCTCGGGATTGCCAATGTAATTCGCCTTTTGACGAGGCATTTGGCTACCCTAAGAGAGTCATAGTTACTCCTGCCAGTTGCTCCCCGTTTTACCACAGTCACATCTACAAGCTTACTCTGGCCGTTCACCAGAAGCGATACGCCATTATTTGTTGACCTTAAGACTTTCACAGTACTCCTTCCGGGAGCTCATCGAGAATGCCGATGTTTTTCGCCTGTTGACGAGGCATTTTTCTACCTTAAGAGAGTCATTGTTACACCTGCCAAATGCTCGCCGTTAACCACAGCCACATTTTCAAACTTCCTCTGGCCCAGTTCACCTGAAGCGGTACACCATTATTTGTCGGCTTTGAGACCTTCACTGTACTCCTGCCGGGAGCACCTCGAGTTTGCCGATGTATTTCGCCTATTGACGAGGCATTTGGCTACCTTAAGAGAGTCATAGTTACTCCTACCACTTGCACCCAGATTTATCACTGTCACATCCTCAAGCTTTCTCCGGCCAGTTCACCACAAGCGATACGCCATTATCTGTCGACATAAAGTGTTTCACAGTACTACTGCTGGCAGCTCCTCGGTTTGCAGATGTATTTCGCATGTTGACGAGGCATTTGGCTACCTTAAGAGAGTCATAGTTACTCCTGCCACTTGCTCCCCGTTCTACCACAGTCACATATACAAGCTTACTCTGGCCAGTTCACCAGAAGCGATACGCCATTATTTGTTGACCTTAAGACTTTCACAGTACTCCTTGCGGGAGCTCCTCGGGATTGCCAATGTAATTCGCCTTTTGACGAGGCATTTGGCTACCCTAAGAGAGTCATAGTTACTCCTGCCAGTTGCTCCCCGTTTTACCACAGTCACATCTACAAGCTTACTCTGGCCGTTCACCAGATGCGATACGCCATTATTTGTTGACCTTAAGACTTTCACAGTACTCCTTCCGGGAGCTCATCGAGAATGCCGATGTTTTTCGCCTGTTGACGAGGCATTTTTCTACCTTAAGAGAGTCATTGTTACACCTGCCAAATGCTCGCCGTTAACCACAGCCACATTTTCAAGCTTCCTCTGGCCCAGTTCACCTGAAGCGGTACACCATTATTTGTCGGCTTTGAGACCTTCACTGTACTCCTGCCGGGAGCACCTCGAGTTTGCCGATGTATTTCGCCTATTGACGAGGCATTTGGCTACCTTAAGAGAGTCATAGTTACTCCTACCACTTGCACCCAGATTTATCACTGTCACATCCTCAAGCTTTCTCCGGCCAGTTCACCACAAGCGATACGCCATTATCTGTCGACATAAAGTGTTTCACAGTACTACTGCTGGCAGCTCCTCGGTTTGCAGATGTATTTCGCATGTTGACGAGGCATTTGGCTACCTTAAGAGAGTCATAGTTACTCCTGCCACTTGCTCCCCGTTCTACCACAGTCACATATACAAGCTTACTCTGGCCAGTTCACCAGAAGCGATACGCCATTATTTGTTGACCTTAAGACTTTCACAGTACTCCTTGCGGGAGCTCCTCGGGATTGCCAATGTAATTCGCCTTTTGACGAGGCATTTGGCTACCTTAAGAGAGTCATAGTTACTCCTACCACTTGCACCCAGATTTATCACTGTCACATCCTCTAGCTTTCTCCGGCCAGTTCACCACAGGCGATACGCCATTATCTGTCGACATAAAGTTTTTTTACAGTACTACTGCTGGCAGCTCCTCGGTTTGCAGATGTATTTCGCATGTTGACGAGGCATTTGGATACCTTAAGAGAGTCATAGTTACTCCTGCCACTTGCTCCCCGTTCTACCACAGTCACATCTACAAGCTTACTCTGGCCAGTTCACCAGAAGCGATACGCCATTATTTGTTGACCTTAAGACTTTCACAGTACTCCTTGCGGGAGCTCCTCGGGATTGCCAATGTAATTCGCCTTTTGACGAGGCATTTGGCTACCCTAAGAGAGTCATAGTTACTCCTGCCAGTTGCTCCCCGTTTTACCACAGTCACATCTACAAGCTTACTCTGGCCGTTCACCAGAAGCGATACGCCATTATTTGTTGACCTTAAGACTTTCACAGTACTCCTTCCGGGAGCTCATCGAGAATGCCGATGTTTTTCGCCTGTTGACGAGGCATTTTTCTACCTTAAGAGAGTCATTGTTACACCTGCCAAATGCTCGCCGTTAACCACAGCCACATTTTCAAACTTCCTCTGGCCCAGTTCACCTGAAGCGGTACACCATTATTTGTCGGCTTTGAGACCTTCACTGTACTCCTGCCGGGAGCACCTCGAGTTTGCCGATGTATTTCGCCTATTGACGAGGCATTTGGCTACCTTAAGAGAGTCATAGTTACTCCTACCACTTGCACCCAGATTTATCACTGTCACATCCTCAAGCTTTCTCCGGCCAGTTCACCACAAGCGATACGCCATTATCTGTCGACATAAAGTGTTTCACAGTACTACTGCTGGCAGCTCCTCGGTTTGCAGATGTATTTCGCATGTTGACGAGGCATTTGTCTACCTTAAGAGAGTCATAGTTACTCCTGCCACTTGCTCCCCGTTCTACCACAGTCACATATACAAGCTTACTCTGGCCAGTTCACCAGAAGCGATACGCCATTATTTGTTGACCTTAAGACTTTCACAGTACTCCTTGCGGGAGCTCCTCGGGATTGCCAATGTAATTCGCCTTTTGACGAGGCATTTGGCTACCCTAAGAGAGTCATAGTTACTCCTGCCAGTTGCTCCCCGTTTTACCACAGTCACATCTACAAGCTTACTCTGGCCGTTCACCAGATGCGATACGCCATTATTTGTTGACCTTAAGACTTTCACAGTACTCCTTCCGGGAGCTCATCGAGAATGCCGATGTTTTTCGCCTGTTGACGAGGCATTTTTCTACCTTAAGAGAGTCATTGTTACACCTGCCAAATGCTCGCCGTTAACCACAGCCACATTTTCAAGCTTCCTCTGGCCCAGTTCACCTGAAGCAGTACACCATTATTTGTCGGCTTTGAGACCTTCACTGTACTCCTGCCGGGAGCACCTCGAGTTTGCCGATGTATTTCGCCTATTGACGAGGCATTTGGCTACCTTAAGAGAGTCATAGTTACTCCTACCACTTGCACCCAGATTTATCACTGTCACATCCTCAAGCTTTCTCCGGCCAGTTCACCACAAGCGATACGCCATTATCTGTCGACATAAAGTGTTTCACAGTACTACTGCTGGCAGCTCCTCGGTTTGCAGATGTATTTCGCATGTTGACGAGGCATTTGGCTACCTTAAGAGAGTCATAGTCACTCCTGCCACTTGCTCCCCGTTCTACCACAGTCACATCTACAAGCTTACTCTGGCCAGTTCACCAGAAGCGATACGCCATTATTTGTTGACCTTAAGACTTTCACAGTACTCCTTGCGGGAGCTCCTCGGGATTGCCAATGTAATTCGCCTTTTGACGAGGCATTTGGCTACCCTAAGAGAGTCATAGTTACTCTTGCCAGTTGCTCCCCGTTTTACCACAGTCACATCTACAAGCTTACTCTGGCCGTTCACCAGAAGCGATACGCCATTATTTGTTGACCTTAAGACTTTCACAGTACTCCTTCCGGGAGCTCATCGAGAATGCCGATGTTTTTCGCCTGTTGACGAGGCATTTTTCTACCTTAAGAGAGTCATTGTTACACCTGCCAAATGCTCGCCGTTAACCACAGCCACATTTTCAAGCTTCCTCTGGCCCAGTTCACCTGAAGCGGTACACCATTATTTGTCGGCTTTGAGACCTTCACTGTACTCCTGCCGGGAGCACCTCGAGTTTGCCGATGTATTTCGCCTATTGACGAGGCATTTGGCTACCTTAAGAGAGTCATAGTTACTCCTACCACTTGCACCCAGATTTATCACTGTCACATCCTCAAGCTTTCTCCGGCCAGTTCACCACAAGCGATACGCCATTATCTGTCGACATAAAGTGTTTCACAGTACTACTGCTGGCAGCTCCTCGGTTTGCAGATGTATTTCGCATGTTGACGAGGCATTTGGCTACCTTAAGAGAGTCATAGTTACTCCTGCCACTTGCTCCCCGTTCTACCACAGTCACATATACAAGCTTACTCTGGCCAGTTCACCAGAAGCGATACGCCATTATTTGTTGACCTTAAGACTTTCACAGTACTCCTTGCGGGAGCTCCTCGGGATTGCCAATGTAATTCGCCTTTTGACGAGGCATTTGGCTACCTTAAGAGAGTCATAGTTACTCCTACCACTTGCACCCAGATTTATCACTGTCACATCCTCTAGCTTTCTCCGGCCAGTTCACCACAGGCGATACGCCATTATCTGTCGACATAAAGTTTTTTTACAGTACTACTGCTGGCAGCTCCTCGGTTTGCAGATGTATTTCGCATGTTGACGAGGCATTTGGATACCTTAAGAGAGTCATAGTTACTCCTGCCACTTGCTCCCCGTTCTACCACAGTCACATCTACAAGCTTACTCTGGCCAGTTCACCAGAAGCGATACGCCATTATTTGTTGACCTTAAGACTTTCACAGTACTCCTTGCGGGAGCTCCTCGGGATTGCCAATGTAATTCGCCTTTTGACGAGGCATTTGGCTACCCTAAGAGAGTCATAGTTACTCCTGCCAGTTGCTCCCCGTTTTACCACAGTCACATCTACAAGCTTACTCTGGCCGTTCACCAGAAGCGATACGCCATTATTTGTTGACCTTAAGACTTTCACAGTACTCCTTCCGGGAGCTCATCGAGAATGCCGATGTTTTTCGCCTGTTGACGAGGCATTTTTCTACCTTAAGAGAGTCATTGTTACACCTGCCAAATGCTCGCCGTTAACCACAGCCACATTTTCAAACTTCCTCTGGCCCAGTTCACCTGAAGCGGTACACCATTATTTGTCGGCTTTGAGACCTTCACTGTACTCCTGCCGGGAGCACCTCGAGTTTGCCGATGTATTTCGCCTATTGACGAGGCATTTGGCTACCTTAAGAGAGTCATAGTTACTCCTACCACTTGCACCCAGATTTATCACTGTCACATCCTCAAGCTTTCTCCGGCCAGTTCACCACAAGCGATACGCCATTATCTGTCGACATAAAGTGTTTCACAGTACTACTGCTGGCAGCTCCTCGGTTTGCAGATGTATTTCGCATGTTGACGAGGCATTTGGCTACCTTAAGAGAGTCATAGTTACTCCTGCCACTTGCTCCCCGTTCTACCACAGTCACATATACAAGCTTACTCTGGCCAGTTCACCAGAAGCGATACGCCATTATTTGTTGACCTTAAGACTTTCACAGTACTCCTTGCGGGAGCTCCTCGGGATTGCCAATGTAATTCGCCTTTTGACGAGGCATTTGGCTACCCTAAGAGAGTCATAGTTACTCCTGCCAGTTGCTCCCCGTTTTACCACAGTCACATCTACAAGCTTACTCTGGCCGTTCACCAGAAGCGTTACGCCATTATTTGTTGACCTTAAGACTTTCACAGTACTCCTTCCGGGAGCTCATCGAGAATGCCGATGTTTTTCGCCTGTTGACGAGGCATTTTTCTACCTTAAGAGAGTCATTGTTACACCTGCTAAATGCTCGTCGTTAACCACAGCCACATTTTCAAACTTCCTCTGGCCCAGTTCACCTGAAGCGGTACACCATTATTTGTCGGCTTTGAGACCTTCACTGTACTCCTGCCGGGAGCACCTCGAGTTTGCCGATGTATTTCGCCTATTGACGAGGCATTTGGCTACCTTAAGAGAGTCATAGTTACTCCTACCACTTGCACCCAGATTTATCACTGTCACATCCTCTAGCTTTCTCCGGCCAGTTCACCACAGGCGATACGCCATTATCTGTCGACATAAAGTTTTTTTACAGTACTACTGCTGGCAGCTCCTCGGTTTGCAGATGTATTTCGCATGTTGACGAGGCATTTGGATACCTTAAGAGAGTCATAGTTACTCCTGCCACTTGCTCCCCGTTCTACCACAGTCACATCTACAAGCTTACTCTGGCCAGTTCACCAGAAGCGATACGCCATTATTTGTTGACCTTAAGACTTTCACAGTACTCCTTGCGGGAGCTCCTCGGGATTGCCAATGTAATTCGCCTTTTGACGAGGCATTTGGCTACCCTAAGAGAGTCATAGTTACTCCTGCCAGTTGCTCCCCGTTTTACCACAGTCACATCTACAAGCTTACTCTGGCCGTTCACCAGAAGCGATACGCCATTATTTGTTGACCTTAAGACTTTCACAGTACTCCTTCCGGGAGCTCATCGAGAATGCCGATGTTTTTCGCCTGTTGACGAGGCATTTTTCTACCTTAAGAGAGTCATTGTTACACCTGCCAAATGCTCGCCGTTAACCACAGCCACATTTTCAAACTTCCTCTGGCCCAGTTCACCTGAAGCGGTACACCATTATTTGTCGGCTTTGAGACCTTCACTGTACTCCTGCCGGGAGCACCTCGAGTTTGCCGATGTATTTCGCCTATTGACGAGGCATTTGGCTACCTTAAGAGAGTCATAGTTACTCCTACCACTTGCACCCAGATTTATCACTGTCACATCCTCAAGCTTTCTCCGGCCAGTTCACCACAGGCGATACGCCATTATCTGTCGACATAAAGTGTTTCACAGTACTACTGCTGGCAGCTCCTCGGTTTGCAGATGTATTTCGCATGTTGACGAGGCATTTGGCTACCTTAAGAGAGTCATAGTTACTCCTGCCACTTGCTCCCCGTTCTACCACAGTCACATCTACAAGCTTACTCTGGCCAGTTCACCAGAAGCGATACGCCATTATTTGTTGACCTTAAGACTTTCACAGTACTCCTTGCGGGAGCTCCTCGGGATTGCCAATGTAATTCGCCTTTTGACGAGGCATTTGGCTACCCTAAGAGAGTCATAGTTACTCCTGCCAGTTGCTCCCCGTTTTACCACAGTCACATCTACAAGCTTACTCTGGCCGTTCACCAGAAGCGATACGCCATTATTTGTTGACCTTAAGACTTTCACAGTACTCCTTCCGGGAGCTCATCGAGAATGCCGATGTTTTTCGCCTGTTGACGAGGCATTTTTCTACCTTAAGAGAGTCATTGTTACACCTGCTAAATGCTCGCCGTTAACCACAGCCACATTTTCAAACTTCCTCTGGCCCAGTTCACCTGAAGCGGTACACCATTATTTGTCGGCTTTGAGACCTTCACTGTACTCCTGCCGGGAGCACCTCGAGTTTGCCGATGTATTTCGCCTATTGACGAGGCATTTGGCTACCTTAAGAGAGTCATAGTTACTCCTACCACTTGCACCCAGATTTATCACTGTCACATCCTCAAGCTTTCTCCGGCCAGTTCACCACAAGCGATACGCCATTATCTGTCGACATAAAGTGTTTCACAGTACTACTGCTGGCAGCTCCTCGGTTTGCAGATGTATTTCGCATGTTGACGAGGCATTTGGCTACCTTAAGAGAGTCATAGTTACTCCTGCCACTTGCTCCCCGTTCTACCACAGTCACATATACAAGCTTACTCTGGCCAGTTCACCAGAAGCGATACGCCATTATTTGTTGACCTTAAGACTTTCACAGTACTCCTTGCGGGAGCTCCTCGGGATTGCCAATGTAATTCGCCTTTTGACGAGGCATTTGGCTACCCTAAGAGAGTCATAGTTACTCCTGCCAGTTGCTCCCCGTTTTACCACAGTCACATCTACAAGCTTACTCTGGCCGTTCACCAGAAGCGTTACGCCATTATTTGTTGACCTTAAGACTTTCACAGTACTCCTTCCGGGAGCTCATCGAGAATGCCGATGTTTTTCGCCTGTTGACGAGGCATTTTTCTACCTTAAGAGAGTCATTGTTACACCTGCTAAATGCTCGCCGTTAACCACAGCCACATTTTCAAACTTCCTCTGGCCCAGTTCACCTGAAGCGGTACACCATTATTTGTCGGCTTTGAGACCTTCACTGTACTCCTGCCGGGAGCACCTCGAGTTTGCCGATGTATTTCGCCTATTGACGAGGCATTTGGCTACCTTAAGAGAGTCATAGTTACTCCTACCACTTGCACCCAGATTTATCACTGTCACATCCTCAAGCTTTCTCCGGCCAGTTCACCACAAGCGATACGCCATTATCTGTCGACATAAAGTGTTTCACAGTACTACTGCTGGCAGCTCCTCGGTTTGCAGATGTATTTCGCATGTTGACGAGGCATTTGGCTACCTTAAGAGAGTCATAGTTACTCCTGCCACTTGCTCCCCGTTCTACCACAGTCACATATACAAGCTTACTCTGGCCAGTTCACCAGAAGCGATACGCCATTATTTGTTGACCTTAAGACTTTCACAGTACTCCTTGCGGGAGCTCCTCGGGATTGCCAATGTAATTCGCCTTTTGACGAGGCATTTGGCTACCCTAAGAGAGTCATAGTTACTCCTGCCAGTTGCTCCCCGTTTTACCACAGTCACATCTACAAGCTTACTCTGGCCGTTCACCAGAAGCGATACGCCATTATTTGTTGACCTTAAGACTTTCACAGTACTCCTTGCGGGAGCTCCTCGGGATTGCCAATGTAATTCGCCTTTTGACGAGGCATTTGGCTACCCTAAGAGAGTCATAGTTACTCCTGCCAGTTGCTCCCCGTTTTACCACAGTCACATCTACAAGCTTACTCTGGCCGTTCACCAGAAGCGATACGCCATTATTTGTTGACCTTAAGACTTTCACAGTACTCCTTCCGGGAGCTCATCGAGAATGCCGATGTTTTTCGCCTGTTGACGAGGCATTTTTCTACCTTAAGAGAGTCATTGTTACACCTGCCAAATGCTCGCCGTTAACCACAGCCACATTTTCAAACTTCCTCTGGCCCAGTTCACCTGAAGCGGTACACCATTATTTGTCGGCTTTGAGACCTTCACTGTACTCCTGCCGGGAGCACCTCGAGTTTGCCGATGTATTTCGCCTATTGACGAGGCATTTGGCTACCTTAAGAGAGTCATAGTTACTCCTACCACTTGCACCCAGATTTATCACTGTCACATCCTCAAGCTTTCTCCGGCCAGTTCACCACAGGCGATACGCCATTATCTGTCGACATAAAGTGTTTCACAGTACTACTGCTGGCAGCTCCTCGGTTTGCAGATGTATTTCGCATGTTGACGAGGCATTTGGCTACCTTAAGAGAGTCATAGTTACTCCTGCCACTTGCTCCCCGTTCTACCACAGTCACATCTACAAGCTTACTCTGGCCAGTTCACCAGAAGCGATACGCCATTATTTGTTGACCTTAAGACTTTCACAGTACTCCTTGCGGGAGCTCCTCGGGATTGCCAATGTAATTCGCCTTTTGACGAGGCATTTGGCTACCCTAAGAGAGTCATAGTTACTCCTGCCAGTTGCTCCCCGTTTTACCACAGTCACATCTACAAGCTTACTCTGGCCAGTTCACCAGAAGCGATACGCCATTATTTGTTGACCTTAAGACTTTCACAGTACTCCTTCCGGGAGCTCATCGAGAATGCCGATGTTTTTCGCCTGTTGACGAGGCATTTTTCTACCTTAAGAGAGTCATTGTTACACCTGCTAAATGCTCGCCGTTAACCACAGCCACATTTTCAAACTTCCTCTGGCCCAGTTCACCTGAAGCGGTACACCATTATTTGTCGGCTTTGAGACCTTCACTGTACTCCTGCCGGGAGCACCTCGAGTTTGCCGATGTATTTCGCCTATTGACGAGGCATTTGGCTACCTTAAGAGAGTCATAGTTACTCCTACCACTTGCACCCAGATTTATCACTGTCACATCCTCAAGCTTTCTCCGGCCAGTTCACCACAAGCGATACGCCATTATCTGTCGACATAAAGTGTTTCACAGTACTACTGCTGGCAGCTCCTCGGTTTGCAGATGTATTTCGCATGTTGACGAGGCATTTGGCTACCTTAAGAGAGTCATAGTTACTCCTGCCACTTGCTCCCCGTTCTACCACAGTCACATCTACAAGCTTACTCTGGCCAGCTCACCAGAAGCGATACGCCATTATTTGTTGACCTTAAGACTTTCACAGTACTCCTTGCGGGAGCTCCTCGGGATTGCCAATGTAATTCGCCTTTTGACGAGGCATTTGGCTACCCTAAGAGAGTCATAGTTACTCCTGCCAGTTGCTCCCCGTTTTACCACAGTCACATCTACAAGCTTACTCTGGCCGTTCACCAGAAGCGATACGCCATTATTTGTTGACCTTAAGACTTTCACAGTACTCCTTCCGGGAGCTCATCGAGAATGCCGATGTTTTTCGCCTGTTGACGAGGCATTTTTCTACCTTAAGAGAGTCATTGTTACACCTGCCAAATGCTCGCCGTTAACCACAGCCACATTTTCAAGCTTCCTCTGGCCCAGTTCACCTGAAGCAGTACACCATTATTTGTCGGCTTTGAGACCTTCACTGTACTCCTGCCGGGAGCACCTCGAGTTTGCCGATGTATTTCGCCTATTGACGAGGCATTTGGCTACCTTAAGAGAGTCATAGTTACTCCTACCACTTGCACCCAGATTTATCACTGTCACATCCTCAAGCTTTCTCCGGCCAGTTCACCACAAGCGATACGCCATTATCTGTCGACATAAAGTGTTTCACAGTACTACTGCTGGCAGCTCCTCGGTTTGCAGATGTATTTCGCATGTTGACGAGGCATTTGGCTACCTTAAGAGAGTCATAGTTACTCCTGCCACTTGCTCCCCGTTCTACCACAGTCACATCTACAAGCTTACTCTGGCCAGTTCACCAGAAGCGATACGCCATTATTTGTTGACCTTAAGACTTTCACAGTACTCCTTGCGGGAGCTCCTCGGGATTGCCAATGTAATTCGCCTTTTGACGAGGCATTTGGCTACCCTAAGAGAGTCATAGTTACTCTTGCCAGTTGCTCCCCGTTTTACCACAGTCACATCTACAAGCTTACTCTGGCCGTTCACCAGAAGCGATACGCCATTATTTGTTGACCTTAAGACTTTCACAGTACTCCTTCCGGGAGCTCATCGAGAATGCCGATGTTTTTCGCCTGTTGACGAGGCATTTTTCTACCTTAAGAGAGTCATTGTTACACCTGCTAAATGCTCGCCGTTAACCACAGCCACATTTTCAAACTTCCTCTGGCCCAGTTCACCTGAAGCGGTACACCATTATTTGTCGGCTTTGAGACCTTCACTGTACTCCTGCCGGGAGCACCTCGAGTTTGCCGATGTATTTCGCCTATTGACGAGGCATTTGGCTACCTTAAGAGAGTCATAGTTACTCCTACCACTTGCACCCAGATTTATCACTGTCACATCCTCAAGCTTTCTCCGGCCAGTTCACCACAAGCGATACGCCATTATCTGTCGACATAAAGTGTTTCACAGTACTACTGCTGGCAGCTCCTCGGTTTGCAGATGTATTTCGCATGTTGACGAGGCATTTGGCTACCTTAAGAGAGTCATAGTTACTCCTGCCACTTGCTCCCCGTTCTACCACAGTCACATATACAAGCTTACTCTGGCCAGTTCACCAGAAGCGATACGCCATTATTTGTTGACCTTAAGACTTTCACAGTACTCCTTGCGGGAGCTCCTCGGGATTGCCAATGTAATTCGCCTTTTGACGAGGCATTTGGCTACCCTAAGAGAGTCATAGTTACTCCTGCCAGTTGCTCCCCGTTTTACCACAGTCACATCTACAAGCTTACTCTGGCCGTTCACCAGAAGCGTTACGCCATTATTTGTTGACCTTAAGACTTTCACAGTACTCCTTCCGGGAGCTCATCGAGAATGCCGATGTTTTTCGCCTGTTGACGAGGCATTTTTCTACCTTAAGAGAGTCATTGTTACACCTGCTAAATGCTCGCCGTTAACCACAGCCACATTTTCAAACTTCCTCTGGCCCAGTTCACCTGAAGCGGTAGACCATTATTTGTCGGCTTTGAGACCTTCACTGTACTCCTGCCGGGAGCACCTCGAGTTTGCCGATGTATTTCGCCTATTGACGAGGCATTTGGCTACCTTAAGAGAGTCATAGTTACTCCTACCACTTGCACCCAGATTTATCACTGTCACATCCTCTAGCTTTCTCCGGCCAGTTCACCACAGGCGATACGCCATTATCTGTCGACATAAAGTTTTTTTACAGTACTACTGCTGGCAGCTCCTCGGTTTGCAGATGTATTTCGCATGTTGACGAGGCATTTGGATACCTTAAGAGAGTCATAGTTACTCCTGCCACTTGCTCCCCGTTCTACCACAGTCACATCTACAAGCTTACTCTGGCCAGTTCACCAGAAGCGATACGCCATTATTTGTTGACCTTAAGACTTTCACAGTACTCCTTGCGGGAGCTCCTCGGGATTGCCAATGTAATTCGCCTTTTGACGAGGCATTTGGCTACCCTAAGAGAGTCATAGTTACTCCTGCCAGTTGCTCCCCGTTTTACCACAGTCACATCTACAAGCTTACTCTGGCCGTTCACCAGAAGCGATACGCCATTATTTGTTGACCTTAAGACTTTCACAGTACTCCTTCCGGGAGCTCATCGAGAATGCCGATGTTTTTCGCCTGTTGACGAGGCATTTTTCTACCTTAAGAGAGTCATTGTTACACCTGCCAAATGCTCGCCGTTAACCACAGCCACATTTTCAAACTTCCTCTGGCCCAGTTCACCTGAAGCGGTACACCATTATTTGTCGGCTTTGAGACCTTCACAGTACTCCTGCCGGGAGCACCTCGAGTTTGCCGATGTATTTCGCCTATTGACGAGGCATTTGGCTACCTTAAGAGAGTCATAGTTACTCCTACCACTTGCACCCAGATTTATCACTGTCACATCCTCAAGCTTTCTCCGGCCAGTTCACCACAGGCGATACGCCATTATCTGTCGACATAAAGTGTTTCACAGTACTACTGCTGGCAGCTCCTCGGTTTGCAGATGTATTTCGCATGTTGACGAGGCATTTGGCTACCTTAAGAGAGTCATAGTTACTCCTGCCACTTGCTCCCCGTTCTACCACAGTCACATCTACAAGCTTACTCTGGCCAGTTCACCAGAAGCGATACGCCATTATTTGTTGACCTTAAGACTTTCACAGTACTCCTTGCGGGAGCTCCTCGGGATTGCCAATGTAATTCGCCTTTTGACGAGGCATTTGGCTACCCTAAGAGAGTCATAGTTACTCCTGCCAGTTGCTCCCCGTTTTACCACAGTCACATCTACAAGCTTACTCTGGCCGTTCACCAGAAGCGATACGCCATTATTTGTTGACCTTAAGACTTTCACAGTACTCCTTCCTGGAGCTCATCGAGAATGCCGATGTTTTTCGACTGTTGACGAGGCATTTTTCTACCTTAAGAGAGTCATTGTTACACCTGCTAAATGCTCGCCGTTAACCACAGCCACATTTTCAAACTTCCTCTGGCCCAGTTCACCTGAAGCGGTAGACCATTATTTGTCGGCTTTGAGACCTTCACTGTACTCCTGCCGGGAGCACCTCGAGTTTGCCGATGTATTTCGCCTATTGACGAGGCATTTGGCTACCTTAAGAGAGTCATAGTTACTCCTACCACTTGCACCCAGATTTATCACTGTCACATCCTCTAGCTTTCTCCGGCCAGTTCACCACAGGCGATACGCCATTATCTGTCGACATAAAGTTTTTTTACAGTACTACTGCTGGCAGCTCCTCGGTTTGCAGATGTATTTCGCATGTTGACGAGGCATTTGGATACCTTAAGAGAGTCATAGTTACTCCTGCCACTTGCTCCCCGTTCTACCACAGTCACATCTACAAGCTTACTCTGGCCAGTTCACCAGAAGCGATACGCCATTATTTGTTGACCTTAAGACTTTCACAGTACTCCTTGCGGGAGCTCCTCGGGATTGCCAATGTAATTCGCCTTTTGACGAGGCATTTGGCTACCCTAAGAGAGTCATAGTTACTCCTGCCAGTTGCTCCCCGTTTTACCACAGTCACATCTACAAGCTTACTCTGGCCGTTCACCAGAAGCGATACGCCATTATTTGTTGACCTTAAGACTTTCACAGTACTCCTTCCGGGAGCTCATCGAGAATGCCGATGTTTTTCGCCTGTTGACGAGGCATTTTTCTACCTTAAGAGAGTCATTGTTACACCTGCCAAATGCTCGCCGTTAACCACAGCCACATTTTCAAACTTCCTCTGGCCCAGTTCACCTGAAGCGGTACACCATTATTTGTCGGCTTTGAGACCTTCACTGTACTCCTGCCGGGAGCACCTCGAGTTTGCCGATGTATTTCGCCTATTGACGAGGCATTTGGCTACCTTAAGAGAGTCATAGTTACTCCTACCACTTGCACCCAGATTTATCACTGTCACATCCTCAAGCTTTCTCCGGCCAGTTCACCACAAGCGATACGCCATTATCTGTCGACATAAAGTGTTTCACAGTACTACTGCTGGCAGCTCCTCGGTTTGCAGATGTATTTCGCATGTTGACGAGGCATTTGGCTACCTTAAGAGAGTCATAGTTACTCCTGCCACTTGCTCCCCGTTCTACCACAGTCACATCTACAAGCTTACTCTGGCCAGTTCACCAGAAGCGATACGCCATTATTTGTTGACCTTAAGACTTTCACAGTACTCCATGCGGGAGCTCCTCGGGATTGCCAATGTAATTCGCCTTTTGACGAGGCATTTGGCTACCCTAAGAGAGTCATAGTTACTCCTGCCAGTTGCTCCCCGTTTTACCACAGTCACATCTACAAGCTTACTCTGGCCGTTCACCAGAAGCGATACGCCATTATTTGTTGACCTTAAGACTTTCACAGTACTCCTTCCGGGAGCTCATCGAGAATGCCGATGTTTTTCGACTGTTGACGAGGCATTTTTCTACCTTAAGAGAGTCATTGTTACACCTGCTAAATGCTCGCCGTTAACCACAGCCACATTTTCAAACTTCCTCTGGCCCAGTTCACCTGAAGCGGTAGACCATTATTTGTCGGCTTTGAGACCTTCACTGTACTCCTGCCGGGAGCACCTCGAGTTTGCCGATGTATTTCGCCTATTGACGAGGCATTTGGCTACCTTAAGAGAGTCATAGTTACTCCTACCACTTGCACCCAGATTTATCACTGTCACATCCTCTAGCTTTCTCCGGCCAGTTCACCACAGGCGATACGCCATTATCTGTCGACATAAAGTTTTTTTACAGTACTACTGCTGGCAGCTCCTCGGTTTGCAGATGTATTTCGCATGTTGACGAGGCATTTGGATACCTTAAGAGAGTCATAGTTACTCCTGCCACTTGCTCCCCGTTCTACCACAGTCACATCTACAAGCTTACTCTGGCCAGTTCACCAGAAGCGATACGCCATTATTTGTTGACCTTAAGACTTTCACAGTACTCCTTGCGGGAGCTCCTCGGGATTGCCAATGTAATTCGCCTTTTGACGAGGCATTTGGCTACCCTAAGAGAGTCATAGTTACTCCTGCCAGTTGCTCCCCGTTTTACCACAGTCACATCTACAAGCTTACTCTGGCCGTTCACCAGAAGCGATACGCCATTATTTGTTGACCTTAAGACTTTCACAGTACTCCTTCCGGGAGCTCATCGAGAATGCCGATGTTTTTCGCCTGTTGACGAGGCATTTTTCTACCTTAAGAGAGTCATTGTTACACCTGCCAAATGCTCGCCGTTAACCACAGCCACATTTTCAAACTTCCTCTGGCCCAGTTCACCTGAAGCGGTACACCATTATTTGTCGGCTTTGAGACCTTCACTGTACTCCTGCCGGGAGCACCTCGAGTTTGCCGATGTATTTCGCCTATTGACGAGGCATTTGGCTACCTTAAGAGAGTCATAGTTACTCCTACCACTTGCACCCAGATTTATCACTGTCACATCCTCAAGCTTTCTCCGGCCAGTTCACCACAAGCGATACGCCATTATCTGTCGACATAAAGTGTTTCACAGTACTACTGCTGGCAGCTCCTCGGTTTGCAGATGTATTTCGCATGTTGACGAGGCATTTGGCTACCTTAAGAGAGTCATAGTTACTCCTGCCACTTGCTCCCCGTTCTACCACAGTCACATCTACAAGCTTACTCTGGCCAGTTCACCAGAAGCGATACGCCATTATTTGTTGACCTTAAGACTTTCACAGTACTCCATGCGGGAGCTCCTCGGGATTGCCAATGTAATTCGCCTTTTGACGAGGCATTTGGCTACCCTAAGAGAGTCATAGTTACTCCTGCCAGTTGCTCCCCGTTTTACCACAGTCACATCTACAAGCTTACTCTGGCCGTTCACCAGAAGCGATACGCCATTATTTGTTGACCTTAAGACTTTCACAGTACTCCTTCCGGGAGCTCATCGAGAATGCCGATGTTTTTCGACTGTTGACGAGGCATTTTTCTACCTTAAGAGAGTCATTGTTACACCTGCTAAATGCTCGCCGTTAACCACAGCCACATTTTCAAACTTCCTCTGGCCCAGTTCACCTGAAGCGGTAGACCATTATTTGTCGGCTTTGAGACCTTCACTGTACTCCTGCCGGGAGCACCTCGAGTTTGCCGATGTATTTCGCCTATTGACGAGGCATTTGGCTACCTTAAGAGAGTCATAGTTACTCCTACCACTTGCACCCAGATTTATCACTGTCACATCCTCTAGCTTTCTCCGGCCAGTTCACCAGAGGCGATACGCCATTATCTGTCGACATAAAGTTTTTTTACAGTACTACTGCTGGCAGCTCCTCGGTTTGCAGATGTATTTCGCATGTTGACGAGGCATTTGGATACCTTAAGAGAGTCATAGTTACTCCTGCCACTTGCTCCCCGTTCTACCACAGTCACATCTACAAGCTTACTCTGGCCAGTTCACCAGAAGCGATACGCCATTATTTGTTGACCTTAAGACTTTCACAGTACTCCTTGCGGGAGCTCCTCGGGATTGCCAATGTAATTCGCCTTTTGACGAGGCATTTGGCTACCCTAAGAGAGTCATAGTTACTCCTGCCAGTTGCTCCCCGTTTTACCACAGTCACATCTACAAGCTTACTCTGGCCGTTCACCAGAAGCGATACGCCATTATTTGTTGACCTTAAGACTTTCACAGTACTCCTTCCGGGAGCTCATCGAGAATGCCGATGTTTTTCGCCTGTTGACGAGGCATTTTTCTACCTTAAGAGAGTCATTGTTACACCTGCCAAATGCTCGCCGTTAACCACAGCCACATTTTCAAACTTCCTCTGGCCCAGTTCACCTGAAGCGGTACACCATTATTTGTCGGCTTTGAGACCTTCACAGTACTCCTGCCGGGAGCACCTCGAGTTTGCCGATGTATTTCGCCTATTGACGAGGCATTTGGCTACCTTAAGAGAGTCATAGTTACTCCTACCACTTGCACCCAGATTTATCACTGTCACATCCTCAAGCTTTCTCCGGCCAGTTCACCACAGGCGATACGCCATTATCTGTCGACATAAAGTGTTTCACAGTACTACTGCTGGCAGCTCCTCGGTTTGCAGATGTATTTCGCATGTTGACGAGGCATTTGGCTACCTTAAGAGAGTCATAGTTACTCCTGCCACTTGCTCCCCGTTCTACCACAGTCACATCTACAAGCTTACTCTGGCCAGTTCACCAGAAGCGATACGCCATTATTTGTTGACCTTAAGACTTTCACAGTACTCCATGCGGGAGCTCCTCGGGATTGCCAATGTAATTCGCCTTTTGACGAGGCATTTGGCTACCCTAAGAGAGTCATAGTTACTCCTGCCAGTTGCTCCCCGTTCTACCACAGTCACATCTACAAGCTTACTCTGGCCAGTTCACCAGAAGCGATACGCCATTATTTGTTGACCTTAAGACTTTCACAGTACTCCTTGCGGGAGCTCCTCGGGATTGCCAATGTAATTCGCCTTTTGACGAGGCATTTGGCTACCCTAAGAGAGTCATAGTTACTCCTGCCAGTTGCTCCCCGTTTTACCACAGTCACATCTACAAGCTTACTCTGGCCGTTCACCAGAAGCGTTACGCCATTATTTGTTGACCTTAAGACTTTCACAGTACTCCTTCCGGGAGCTCATCGAGAATGCCGATGTTTTTCGCCTGTTGACGAGGCATTTTTCTACCTTAAGAGAGTCATTGTTACACCTGCTAAATACTCGCCGTTAACCACAGCCACATTTTCAAACTTCCTCTGGCCCAGTTCACCTGAAGCGGTACACCATTATTTGTCGGCTTTGAGACCTTCACTGTACTCCTGCCGGGAGCACCTCGAGTTTGCCGATGTATTTCGCCTATTGACGAGGCATTTGGCTACCTTAAGAGAGTCATAGTTACTCCTACCACTTGCACCCAGATTTATCACTGTCACATCCTCAAGCTTTCTCCGGCCAGTTCACCACAGGCGATACGCCATTATCTGTCGACATAAAGTGTTTCACAGTACTACTGCTGGCAGCTCCTCGGTTTGCAGATGTATTTCGCATGTTGACGAGGCATTTGGCTACCTTAAGAGAGTCATAGTTACTCCTGCCCCTTTCTCCCCGTTCTACCACAGTCACATCTACAAGCTTACTCTGGCCAGTTCACCAGAAGCGATACGCCATTATTTGTTGACCTTAAGACTTTCACAGTACTCCTTGCGGGAGCTCCTCGGGATTGCCAATGTAATTCGCCTTTTGACGAGGCATTTGGCTACCCTAAGAGAGTCATAGTTACTCCTGCCAGTTGCTCCCCGTTTTACCACAGTCACATCTACAAGCTTACTCTGGCCGTTCACCAGAAGCGATACGCCATTATTTGTTGACCTTAAGACTTTCACAGTACTCCTTCCGGGAGCTCATCGAGAATGCCGATGTTTTTCGCCTGTTGACGAGGCATTTTTCTACCTTAAGAGAGTCATTGTTACACCTGCTAAATGCTCGCCGTTAACCACAGCCACATTTTCAAACTTCCTCTGGCCCAGTTCACCTGAAGCGGTACACCATTATTTGTCGGCTTTGAGACCTTCACTGTACTCCTGCCGGGAGCACCTCGAGTTTGCCGATGTATTTCGCCTATTGACGAGGCATTTGGCTACCTTAAGAGAGTCATAGTTACTCCTACCACTTGCACCCAGATTTATCACTGTCACATCCTCTAGCTTTCTCCGGCCAGTTCATCACAGGCGATACGCCATTATCTGTCGACATAAAGTTTTTTTACAGTACTACTGCTGGCAGCTCCTCGGTTTGCAGATGTATTTCGCATGTTGACGAGGCATTTGGATACCTTAAGAGAGTCATAGTTACTCCTGCCACTTGCTCCCCGTTCTACCACAGTCACATCTACAAGCTTACTCTGGCCAGTTCACCAGAAGCGATACGCCATTATTTGTTGACCTTAAGACTTTCACAGTACTCCTTGCGGGAGCTCCTCGGGATTGCCAATGTAATTCGCCTTTTGACGAGGCATTTGGCTACCCTAAGAGAGTCATAGTTACTCCTGCCAGTTGCTCCCCGTTTTACCACAGTCACATCTACAAGCTTACTCTGGCCGTTCACCAGAAGCGATACGCCATTATTTGTTGACCTTAAGACTTTCACAGTACTCCTTCCGGGAGCTCATCGAGAATGCCGATGTTTTTCGCCTGTTGACGAGGCATTTTTCTACCTTAAGAGAGTCATTGTTACACCTGCCAAATGCTCGCCGTTAACCACAGCCACATTTTCAAACTTCCTCTGGCCCAGTTCACCTGAAGCGGTACACCATTATTTGTCGGCTTTGAGACCTTCACTGTACTCCTGCCTTGAGCACCTCGAGTTTGCCGATGTATTTCGCCTATTGACGAGGCATTTGGCTACCTTAAGAGAGTCATAGTTACTCCTACCACTTGCACCCAGATTTATCACTGTCACATCCTCAAGCTTTCTCCGGCCAGTTCACCACAGGCGATACGCCATTATCTGTCGACATAAAGTGTTTCACAGTACTACTGCTGGCAGCTCCTCGGTTTGCAGATGTATTTCGCATGTTGACGAGGCATTTGGCTACCTTAAGAGAGTCATAGTTACTCCTGCCACTTGCTCCCCGTTCTACCACAGTCACATCTACAAGCTTACTCTGGCCAGTTCACCAGAAGCGATACGCCATTATTTGTTGACCTTAAGACTTTCACAGTACTCCTTGCGGGAGCTCCTCGGGATTGCCAATGTAATTCGCCTTTTGACGAGGCATTTGGCTACCCTAAGAGAGTCATAGTTACTCCTGCCAGTTGCTCCCCGTTTTACCACAGTCACATCTACAAGCTTACTCTGGCCGTTCACCAGAAGCGATACGCCATTATTTGTTGACCTTAAGACTTTCACAGTACTCCTTCCGGGAGCTCATCGAGAATGCCGATGTTTTTCGCCTGTTGACGAGGCATTTTTCTACCTTAAGAGAGTCATTGTTACACCTGCCAAATGCTCGCCGTTAACCACAGCCACATTTTCAAACTTCCTCTGGCCCAGTTCACCTGAAGCGGTACACCATTATTTGTCGGCTTTGAGACCTTCACAGTACTCCTGCCGGGAGCACCTCGAGTTTGCCGATGTATTTCGCCTATTGACGAGGCATTTGGCTACCTTAAGAGAGTCATAGTTACTCCTACCACTTGCACCCAGATTTATCACTGTCACATCCTCAAGCTTTCTCCGGCCAGTTCACCACAGGCGATACGCCATTATCTGTCGACATAAAGTGTTTCACAGTACTACTGCTGGCAGCTCCTCGGTTTGCAGATGTATTTCGCATGTTGACGAGGCATTTGGCTACCTTAAGAGAGTCATAGTTACTCCTGCCACTTGCTCCCCGTTCTACCACAGTCACATCTACAAGCTTACTCTGGCCAGTTCACCAGAAGCGATACGCCATTATTTGTTGACCTTAAGACTTTCACAGTACTCCATGCGGGAGCTCCTCGGGATTGCCAATGTAATTCGCCTTTTGACGAGGCATTTGGCTACCCTAAGAGAGTCATAGTTACTCCTGCCAGTTGCTCCCCGTTTTACCACAGTCACATCTACAAGCTTACTCTGGCCGTTCACCAGAAGCGATACGCCATTATTTGTTGACCTTAAGACTTTCACAGTACTCCTTCCGGGAGCTCATCGAGAATGCCGATGTTTTTCGACTGTTGACGAGGCATTTTTCTACCTTAAGAGAGTCATTGTTACACCTGCTAAATGCTCGCCGTTAACCACAGCCACATTTTCAAACTTCCTCTGGCCCAGTTCACCTGAAGCGGTAGACCATTATTTGTCGGCTTTGAGACCTTCACTGTACTCCTGCCGGGAGCACCTCGAGTTTGCCGATGTATTTCGCCTATTGACGAGGCATTTGGCTACCTTAAGAGAGTCATAGTTACTCCTACCACTTGCACCCAGATTTATCACTGTCACATCCTCTAGCTTTCTCCGGCCAGTTCACCACAGGCGATACGCCATTATCTGTCGACATAAAGTTTTTTTACAGTACTACTGCTGGCAGCTCCTCGGTTTGCAGATGTATTTCGCATGTTGACGAGGCATTTGGATACCTTAAGAGAGTCATAGTTACTCCTGCCACTTGCTCCCCGTTCTACCACAGTCACATCTACAAGCTTACTCTGGCCAGTTCACCAGAAGCGATACGCCATTATTTGTTGACCTTAAGACTTTCACAGTACTCCTTGCGGGAGCTCCTCGGGATTGCCAATGTAATTCGCCTTTTGACGAGGCATTTGGCTACCCTAAGAGAGTCATAGTTACTCCTGCCAGTTGCTCCCCGTTTTACCACAGTCACATCTACAAGCTTACTCTGGCCGTTCACCAGAAGCGATACGCCATTATTTGTTGACCTTAAGACTTTCACAGTACTCCTTCCGGGAGCTCATCGAGAATGCCGATGTTTTTCGCCTGTTGACGAGGCATTTTTCTACCTTAAGAGAGTCATTGTTACACCTGCCAAATGCTCGCCGTTAACCACAGCCACATTTTCAAACTTCCTCTGGCCCAGTTCACCTGAAGCGGTACACCATTATTTGTCGGCTTTGAGACCTTCACAGTACTCCTGCCGGGAGCACCTCGAGTTTGCCGATGTATTTCGCCTATTGACGAGGCATTTGGCTACCTTAAGAGAGTCATAGTTACTCCTACCACTTGCACCCAGATTTATCACTGTCACATCCTCAAGCTTTCTCCGGCCAGTTCACCACAGGCGATACGCCATTATCTGTCGACATAAAGTGTTTCACAGTACTACTGCTGGCAGCTCCTCGGTTTGCAGATGTATTTCGCATGTTGACGAGGCATTTGGCTACCTTAAGAGAGTCATAGTTACTCCTGCCACTTGCTCCCCGTTCTACCACAGTCACATCTACAAGCTTACTCTGGCCAGTTCACCAGAAGCGATACGCCATTATTTGTTGACCTTAAGACTTTCACAGTACTCCATGCGGGAGCTCCTCGGGATTGCCAATGTAATTCGCCTTTTGACGAGGCATTTGGCTACCCTAAGAGAGTCATAGTTACTCCTGCCAGTTGCTCCCCGTTTTACCACAGTCACATCTACAAGCTTACTCTGGCCAGTTCACCAGAAGCGATACGCCATTATTTGTTGACCTTAAGACTTTCACAGTACTCCTTGCGGGAGCTCCTCGGGATTGCCAATGTAATTCGCCTTTTGACGAGGCATTTGGCTACCCTAAGAGAGTCATAGTTACTCCTGCCAGTTGCTCCCCGTTTTACCACAGTCACATCTACAAGCTTACTCTGGCCGTTCACCAGAAGCGTTACGCCATTATTTGTTGACCTTAAGACTTTCACAGTACTCCTTCCGGGAGCTCATCGAGAATGCCGATGTTTTTCGCCTGTTGACGAGGCATTTTTCTACCTTAAGAGAGTCATTGTTACACCTGCTAAATACTCGCCGTTAACCACAGCCACATTTTCAAACTTCCTCTGGCCCAGTTCACCTGAAGCGGTACACCATTATTTGTCGGCTTTGAGACCTTCACTGTACTCCTGCCGGGAGCACCTCGAGTTTGCCGATGTATTTCGCCTATTGACGAGGCATTTGGCTACCTTAAGAGAGTCATAGTTACTCCTACCACTTGCACCCAGATTTATCACTGTCACATCCTCAAGCTTTCTCCGGCCAGTTCACCACAGGCGATACGCCATTATCTGTCGACATAAAGTGTTTCACAGTACTACTGCTGGCAGCTCCTCGGTTTGCAGATGTATTTCGCATGTTGACGAGGCATTTGGCTACCTTAAGAGAGTCATAGTTACTCCTGCCCCTTTCTCCCCGTTCTACCACAGTCACATCTACAAGCTTACTCTGGCCAGTTCACCAGAAGCGATACGCCATTATTTGTTGACCTTAAGACTTTCACAGTACTCCTTGCGGGAGCTCCTCGGGATTGCCAATGTAATTCGCCTTTTGACGAGGCATTTGGCTACCCTAAGAGAGTCATAGTTACTCCTGCCAGTTGCTCCCCGTTTTACCACAGTCACATCTACAAGCTTACTCTGGCCGTTCACCAGAAGCGATACGCCATTATTTGTTGACCTTAAGACTTTCACAGTACTCCTTCCGGGAGCTCATCGAGAATGCCGATGTTTTTCGCCTGTTGACGAGGCATTTTTCTACCTTAAGAGAGTCATTGTTACACCTGCTAAATGCTCGCCGTTAACCACAGCCACATTTTCAAACTTCCTCTGGCCCAGTTCACCTGAAGCGGTACACCATTATTTGTCGGCTTTGAGACCTTCACTGTACTCCTGCCGGGAGCACCTCGAGTTTGCCGATGTATTTCGCCTATTGACGAGGCATTTGGCTACCTTAAGAGAGTCATAGTTACTCCTACCACTTGCACCCAGATTTATCACTGTCACATCCTCTAGCTTTCTCCGGCCAGTTCATCACAGGCGATACGCCATTATCTGTCGACATAAAGTTTTTTTACAGTACTACTGCTGGCAGCTCCTCGGTTTGCAGATGTATTTCGCATGTTGACGAGGCATTTGGATACCTTAAGAGAGTCATAGTTACTCCTGCCACTTGCTCCCCGTTCTACCACAGTCACATCTACAAGCTTACTCTGGCCAGTTCACCAGAAGCGATACGCCATTATTTGTTGACCTTAAGACTTTCACAGTACTCCTTGCGGGAGCTCCTCGGGATTGCCAATGTAATTCGCCTTTTGACGAGGCATTTGGCTACCCTAAGAGAGTCATAGTTACTCCTGCCAGTTGCTCCCCGTTTTACCACAGTCACATCTACAAGCTTACTCTGGCCGTTCACCAGAAGCGATACGCCATTATTTGTTGACCTTAAGACTTTCACAGTACTCCTTCCGGGAGCTCATCGAGAATGCCGATGTTTTTCGCCTGTTGACGAGGCATTTTTCTACCTTAAGAGAGTCATTGTTACACCTGCCAAATGCTCGCCGTTAACCACAGCCACATTTTCAAACTTCCTCTGGCCCAGTTCACCTGAAGCGGTACACCATTATTTGTCGGCTTTGAGACCTTCACTGTACTCCTGCCTTGAGCACCTCGAGTTTGCCGATGTATTTCGCCTATTGACGAGGCATTTGGCTACCTTAAGAGAGTCATAGTTACTCCTACCACTTGCACCCAGATTTATCACTGTCACATCCTCAAGCTTTCTCCGGCCAGTTCACCACAGGCGATACGCCATTATCTGTCGACATAAAGTGTTTCACAGTACTACTGCTGGCAGCTCCTCGGTTTGCAGATGTATTTCGCATGTTGACGAGGCATTTGGCTACCTTAAGAGAGTCATAGTTACTCCTGCCACTTGCTCCCCGTTCTACCACAGTCACATCTACAAGCTTACTCTGGCCAGTTCACCAGAAGCGATACGCCATTATTTGTTGACCTTAAGACTTTCACAGTACTCCTTGCGGGAGCTCCTCGGGATTGCCAATGTAATTCGCCTTTTGACGAGGCATTTGGCTACCCTAAGAGAGTCATAGTTACTCCTGCCAGTTGCTCCCCGTTTTACCACAGTCACATCTACAAGCTTACTCTGGCCGTTCACCAGAAGCGATACGCCATTATTTGTTGACCTTAAGACTTTCACAGTACTCCTTCCGGGAGCTCATCGAGAATGCCGATGTTTTTCGCCTGTTGACGAGGCATTTTTCTACCTTAAGAGAGTCATTGTTACACCTGCCAAATGCTCGCCGTTAACCACAGCCACATTTTCAAACTTCCTCTGGCCCAGTTCACCTGAAGCGGTACACCATTATTTGTCGGCTTTGAGACCTTCACTGTACTCCTGCCGGGAGCACCTCGAGTTTGCCGATGTATTTCGCCTATTGACGAGGCATTTGGCTACCTTAAGAGAGTCATAGTTACTCCTACCACTTGCACCCAGATTTATCACTGTCACATCCTCAAGCTTTCTCCGGCCAGTTCACCACAGGCGATACGCCATTATCTGTCGACATAAAGTGTTTCACAGTACTACTGCTGGCAGCTCCTCGGTTTGCAGATGTATTTCGCATGTTGACGAGGCATTTGGCTACCTTAAGAGAGTCATAGTTACTCCTGCCACTTGCTCCCCGTTCTACCACAGTCACATCTACAAGCTTACTCTGGCCAGTTCACCAGAAGCGATACGCCATTATTTGTTGACCTTAAGACTTTCACAGTACTCCTTGCGGGAGCTCCTCGGGATTGCCAATGTAATTCGCCTTTTGACGAGGCATTTGGCTACCCTAAGAGAGTCATAGTTACTCCTGCCAGTTGCTCCCCGTTTTACCACAGTCACATCTACAAGCTTACTCTGGCCGTTCACCAGAAGCGATACGCAATTATTTGTTGAACTTAAGACTTTCACAGTACTCCTTCCGGGAGCTCATCGAGAATGCCGATGTTTTTCGCCTGTTGACGAGGCATTTTTCTACCTTAAGAGAGTCATTGTTACACCTGCCAAATGCTCGCCGTTAACCACAGCCACATTTTCAAACTTCCTCTGGCCCAGTTCACCTGAAGCGGTACACCATTATTTGTCGGCTTTGAGACCTTCACTGTACTCCTGCCGGGAGCACCACGAGTTTGCCGATGTATTTCGCCTATTGACGAGGCATTTGGCTACCTTAAGAGAGTCATAGTTACTCCTACCACTTGCACCCAGATTTATCACTGTCACATCCTCAAGCTTTCTCCGGCCAGTTCACCACAGGCGATACGCCATTATCTGTCGACATAAAGTGTTTCACAGTACTACTGCTGGCAGCTCCTCGGTTTGCAGATGTATTTCGCATGTTGACGAGGCATTTGGCTACCTTAAGAGAGTCATAGTTACTCCTGCCACTTGCTCCCCGTTCTACCACAGTCACATCTACAAGCTTACTCTGGCCAGTTCACCAGAAGCGATACGCCATTATTTGTTGACCTTAAGACTTTCACAGTACTCCTTGCGGGAGCTCCTCGGGATTGCCAATGTAATTCGCCTTTTGACGAGGCATTTGGCTACCCTAAGAGAGTCATAGTTACTCCTGCCAGTTGCTCCCCGTTTTACCACAGTCACATCTACAAGCTTACTCTGGCCGTTCACCAGAAGCGATACGCCATTATTTGTTGACCTTAAGACTTTCACAGTACTCCTTCCGGGAGCTCATCGAGAATGCCGATGTTTTTCGCCTGTTGACGAGGCATTTTTCTACCTTAAGAGAGTCATTGTTACACCTGCCAAATGCTCGCCGTTAACCACAGCCACATTTTCAAACTTCCTCTGGCCCAGTTCACCTGAAGCGGTACACCATTATTTGTCGGCTTTGAGACCTTCACTGTACTCCTGCCGGGAGCACCTCGAGTTTGCCGATGTATTTCGCCTATTGACGAGGCATTTGGCTACCTTAAGAGAGTCATAGTTACTCCTACCACTTGCACCCAGATTTATCACTGTCACATCCTCAAGCTTTCTCCGGCCAGTTCACCACAGGCGATACGCCATTATCTGTCGACATAAAGTGTTTCACAGTACTACTGCTGGCAGCTCCTCGGTTTGCAGATGTATTTCGCATGTTGACGAGGCATTTGGCTACCTTAAGAGAGTCATAGTTACTCCTGCCACTTGCTCCCCGTTCTACCACAGTCACATCTACAAGCTTACTCTGGCCAGTTCACCAGAAGCGATACGCCATTATTTGTTGACCTTAAGACTTTCACAGTACTCCTTGCGGGAGCTCCTCGGGATTGCCAATGTAATTCGCCTTTTGACGAGGCATTTGGCTACCCTAAGAGAGTCATAGTTACTCCTGCCAGTTGCTCCCCGTTTTACCACAGTCACATCTACAAGCTTACTCTGGCCGTTCACCAGAAGCGATACGCAATTATTTGTTGAACTTAAGACTTTCACAGTACTCCTTCCGGGAGCTCATCGAGAATGCCGATGTTTTTCGCCTGTTGACGAGGCATTTTTCTACCTTAAGAGAGTCATTGTTACACCTGCCAAATGCTCGCCGTTAACCACAGCCACATTTTCAAACTTCCTCTGGCCCAGTTCACCTGAAGCGGTACACCATTATTTGTCGGCTTTGAGACCTTCACTGTACTCCTGCCGGGAGCACCACGAGTTTGCCGATGTATTTCGCCTATTGACGAGGCATTTGGCTACCTTAAGAGAGTCATAGTTACTCCTACCACTTGCACCCAGATTTATCACTGTCACATCCTCAAGCTTTCTCCGGCCAGTTCACCACAAGCGATACGCCATTATCTGTCGACATAAAGTGTTTCACAGTACTACTGCTGGCAGCTCCTCGGTTTGCAGATGTATTTCGCATGTTGACGAGGCATTTGGCTACCTTAAGAGAGTCATAGTTACTCCTGCCACTTGCTCCCCGTTCTACCACAGTCACATCTACAAGCTTACTCTGGCCAGTTCACCAGAAGCGATACGCCATTATTTGTTGACCTTAAGACTTTCACAGTACTCCTTCCGGGAGCTCATCGAGAATGCCGATGTTTTTCGCCTGTTGACGAGGCATTTTTCTACCTTAAGAGAGTCATTGTTACACCTGCCAAATGCTCGCCGTTAACCACAGCCACATTTTCAAACTTCCTCTGGCCCAGTTCACCTGAAGCGGTACACCATTATTTGTCGGCTTTGAGACCTTCACTGTACTCCTGCCGGGAGCACCTCGAGTTTGCCGATGTATTTCGCCTATTGACGAGGCATTTGGCTACCTTAAGAGAGTCATAGTTACTCCTACCACTTGCACCCAGATTTATCACTGTCACATCCTCAAGCTTTCTCCGGCCAGTTCACCACAAGCGATACGCCATTATCTGTCGACATAAAGTGTTTCACAGTACTACTGCTGGCAGCTCCTCGGTTTGCAGATGTATTTCGCATGTTGACGAGGCATTTGGCTACCTTAAGAGAGTCATAGTTACTCCTGCCACTTGCTCCCCGTTCTACCACAGTCACATCTACAAGCTTACTCTGGCCAGTTCACCAGAAGCGATACGCCATTATTTGTTGACCTTAAGACTTTCACAGTACTCCTTGCGGGAGCTCCTCGGGATTGCCAATGTAATTCGCCTTTTGACGAGGCATTTGGCTACCCTAAGAGAGTCATAGTTACTCCTGCCAGTTGCTCCCCGTTTTACCACAGTCACATCTACAAGCTTACTCTGGCCGTTCACCAGAAGCGATACGCCATTATTTGTTGACCTTAAGACTTTCACAGTACTCCTTCCGGGAGCTCATCGAGAATGCCGATGTTTTTCGCCTGTTGACGAGGCTTTTTTCTACCTTAAGAGAGTCATTGTTACACCTGCTAAATGCTCGCCGTTAACCACAGCCACATTTTCAAACTTCCTCTGGCCCAGTTCACCTGAAGCGGTACACCATTATTTGTCGGCTTTGAGACCTTCCCTGTACTCCTGCCGGGAGCACCTCGAGTTTGCCGATGTATTTCGCCTATTGACGAGGCATTTAGCTACCTTAAGAGAGTCATAGTTACTCCTACCACTTGCACCCAGATTTATCACTGTCACATCCTCAAGCTTTCTCCGGCCAGTTCACCACAGGCGATACGCCATTATCTGTCGACATAGAGTGTTTCACAGTACTACTGCTGGCAGCTCCTCGGTTTGCAGATGTATTTCGCATGTTGACGAGGCATTTGGCTACCTTAAGAGAGTCATAGTTACTCCTGCCACTTGCTCCCCGTTCTACCACAGTCACATCTACAAGCTTACTCTGGCCAGTTCACCAGAAGCGATACGCCATTATTTGTTGACCTTAAGACTTTCACAGTACTCCTTGCGGGAGCTCCTCGGGATTGCCAATGTAATTCGCCTTTTGACGAGGCATTTGGCTACCCTAAGAGAGTCATAGTTACTCCTGCCAGTTGCTCCCCGTTTTACCACAGTCACATCTACAAGCTTACTCTGGCCGTTCACCAGAAGCGATACGCCATTATTTGTTGACCTTAAGACTTTCACAGTACTCCTTCCGGGAGCTCATCGAGAATGCCGATGTTTTTCGCCTGTTGACGAGGCATTTTTCTACCTTAAGAGAGTCATTGTTACACCTGCCAAATGCTCGCTGTTAACCAAAGCCACATTTTCAAGCTTCCTCTGGCCCAGTTCACCTGAAGCGGTACACCATTATTTGTCGGCTTTGAGACCTTCACTGTACTCCTGCCGGGAGCACCTCGAGTTTGCCGATGTATTTCGCCTATTGACGAGGCATTTGGCTACCTTAAGAGAGTCATAGTTACTCCTACCACTTGCACCCAGATTTATCACTGTCACATCCTCAAGCTTTCTCCGGCCAGTTCCCCACAAGTGATACGCCATTATCTGTCGACATAAAGTGTTTCACAGTACTACTGCTGGCAGCTCCTCGGTTTGCAGATGTATTTCGCATGTTGACGAGGCATTTGGCTACCTTAAGAGAGTCATAGTTACTCCTGCCACTTGCTCCCCGTTCTACCACAGTCACATCTACAAGCTTACTCTGGCCAGTTCACCAGAAGCGATACGCCATTATTTGTTGACCTTAAGACTTTCACAGTACTCCTTCCGGGAGCTCATCGAGAATGCCGATGTTTTTCGCCTGTTGACGAGGCATTTTTCTACCTTAAGAGAGTCATTGTTACACCTGCCAAATGCTCGCCGTTAACCACAGCCACATTTTCAAACTTCCTCTGGCCCAGTTCACCTGAAGCGGTACACCATTATTTGTCGGCTTTGAGACCTTCACTGTACTCCTGCCGGGAGCACCTCGAGTTTGCCGATGTATTTCGCCTATTGACGAGGCATTTGGCTACCTTAAGAGAGTCATAGTTACTCCTACCACTTGCACCCAGATTTATCACTGTCACATCCTCAAGCTTTCTCCGGCCAGTTCACCACAAGCGATACGCCATTATCTGTCGACATAAAGTGTTTCACAGTACTACTGCTGGCAGCTCCTCGGTTTGCAGATGTATTTCGCATGTTGACGAGGCATTTGGCTACCTTAAGAGAGTCATAGTTACTCCTGCCACTTGCTCCCCGTTCTACCACAGTCACATCTACAAGCTTACTCTGGCCAGTTCACCAGAAGCGATACGCCATTATTTGTTGACCTTAAGACTTTCACAGTACTCCTTGCGGGAGCTCCTCGGGATTGCCAATGTAATTCGCCTTTTGACGAGGCATTTGGCTACCCTAAGAGAGTCATAGTTACTCCTGCCAGTTGCTCCCCGTTTTACCACAGTCACATCTACAAGCTTACTCTGGCCGTTCACCAGAAGCGATACGCCATTATTTGTTGACCTTAAGACTTTCACAGTACTCCTTCCGGGAGCTCATCGAGAATGCCGATGTTTTTCGCCTGTTGACGAGGCTTTTTTCTACCTTAAGAGAGTCATTGTTACACCTGCTAAATGCTCGCCGTTAACCACAGCCACATTTTCAAACTTCCTCTGGCCCAGTTCACCTGAAGCGGTACACCATTATTTGTCGGCTTTGAGACCTTCCCTGTACTCCTGCCGGGAGCACCTCGAGTTTGCCGATGTATTTCGCCTATTGACGAGGCATTTAGCTACCTTAAGAGAGTCATAGTTACTCCTACCACTTGCACCCAGATTTATCACTGTCACATCCTCAAGCTTTCTCCGGCCAGTTCACCACAGGCGATACGCCATTATCTGTCGACATAGAGTGTTTCACAGTACTACTGCTGGCAGCTCCTCGGTTTGCAGATGTATTTCGCATGTTGACGAGGCATTTGGCTACCTTAAGAGAGTCATAGTTACTCCTGCCACTTGCTCCCCGTTCTACCACAGTCACATCTACAAGCTTACTCTGGCCAGTTCACCAGAAGCGATACGCCATTATTTGTTGACCTTAAGACTTTCACAGTACTCCTTGCGGGAGCTCCTCGGGATTGCCAATGTAATTCGCCTTTTGACGAGGCATTTGGCTACCCTAAGAGAGTCATAGTTACTCCTGCCAGTTGCTCCCCGTTTTACCACAGTCACATCTACAAGCTTACTCTGGCCGTTCACCAGAAGCGATACGCCATTATTTGTTGACCTTAAGACTTTCACAGTACTCCTTCCGGGAGCTCATCGAGAATGCCGATGTTTTTCGCCTGTTGACGAGGCATTTTTCTACCTTAAGAGAGTCATTGTTACACCTGCCAAATGCTCGCTGTTAACCAAAGCCACATTTTCAAGCTTCCTCTGGCCCAGTTCACCTGAAGCGGTACACCATTATTTGTCGGCTTTGAGACCTTCACTGTACTCCTGCCGGGAGCACCTCGAGTTTGCCGATGTATTTCGCCTATTGACGAGGCATTTGGCTACCTTAAGAGAGTCATAGTTACTCCTACCACTTGCACCCAGATTTATCACTGTCACATCCTCAAGCTTTCTCCGGCCAGTTCCCCACAAGTGATACGCCATTATCTGTCGACATAAAGTGTTTCACAGTACTACTGCTGGCAGCTCCTCGGTTTGCAGATGTATTTCGCATGTTGACGAGGCATTTGGCTACCTTAAGAGAGTCATAGTTACTCCTGCCACTTGCTCCCCGTTCTACCACAGTCACATCTACAAGCTTACTCTGGCCAGTTCACCAGAAGCGATACGCCATTATTTGTTGACCTTAAGACTTTCACAGTACTCCTTCCGGGAGCTCATCGAGAATGCCGATGTTTTTCGCCTGTTGACGAGGCATTTTTCTACCTTAAGAGAGTCATTGTTACACCTGCCAAATGCTCGCCGTTAACCACAGCCACATTTTCAAACTTCCTCTGGCCCAGTTCACCTGAAGCGGTACACCATTATTTGTCGGCTTTGAGACCTTCACTGTACTCCTGCCGGGAGCACCTCGAGTTTGCCGATGTATTTCGCCTATTGACGAGGCATTTGGCTACCTTAAGAGAGTCATAGTTACTCCTACCACTTGCACCCAGATTTATCACTGTCACATCCTCAAGCTTTCTCCGGCCAGTTCACCACAAGCGATACGCCATTATCTGTCGACATAAAGTGTTTCACAGTACTACTGCTGGCAGCTCCTCGGTTTGCAGATGTATTTCGCATGTTGACGAGGCATTTGGCTACCTTAAGAGAGTCATAGTTACTCCTGCCACTTGCTCCCCGTTCTACCACAGTCACATCTACAAGCTTACTCTGGCCAGTTCACCAGAAGCGATACGCCATTATTTGTTGACCTTAAGACTTTCACAGTACTCCTTGCGGGAGCTCCTCGGGATTGCCAATGTAATTCGCCTTTTGACGAGGCATTTGGCTACCCTAAGAGAGTCATAGTTACTCCTGCCAGTTGCTCCCCGTTTTACCACAGTCACATCTACAAGCTTACTCTGGCCGTTCACAAGAAGCGATACGCCATTATTTGTTGACCTTAAGACTTTCACAGTACTCCTTCCGGGAGCTCATCGAGAATGCCGATGTTTTTCGCCTGTTGACGAGGCTTTTTTCTACCTTAAGAGAGTCATTGTTACACCTGCTAAATGCTCGCCGTTAACCACAGCCACATTTTCAAACTTCCTCTGGCCCAGTTCACCTGAAGCGGTACACCATTATTTGTCGGCTTTGAGACCTTCCCTGTACTCCTGCCGGGAGCACCTCGAGTTTGCCGATGTATTTCGCCTATTGACGAGGCATTTAGCTACCTTAAGAGAGTCATAGTTACTCCTACCACTTGCACCCAGATTTATCACTGTCACATCCTCAAGCTTTCTCCGGCCAGTTCACCACAGGCGATACGCCATTATCTGTCGACATAGAGTGTTTCACAGTACTACTGCTGGCAGCTCCTCGGTTTGCAGATGTATTTCGCATGTTGACGAGGCATTTGGCTACCTTAAGAGAGTCATAGTTACTCCTGCCACTTGCTCCCCGTTCTACCACAGTCACATCTACAAGCTTACTCTGGCCAGTTCACCAGAAGCGATACGCCATTATTTGTTGACCTTAAGACTTTCACAGTACTCCTTGCGGGAGCTCCTCGGGATTGCCAATGTAATTCGCCTTTTGACGAGGCATTTGGCTACCCTAAGAGAGTCATAGTTACTCCTGCCAGTTGCTCCCCGTTTTACCACAGTCACATCTACAAGCTTACTCTGGCCGTTCACCAGAAGCGATACGCCATTATTTGTTGACCTTAAGACTTTCACAGTACTCCTTCCGGGAGCTCATCGAGAATGCCGATGTTTTTCGCCTGTTGACGAGGCATTTTTCTACCTTAAGAGAGTCATTGTTACACCTGCCAAATGCTCGCTGTTAACCAAAGCCACATTTTCAAGCTTCCTCTGGCCCAGTTCACCTGAAGCGGTACACCATTATTTGTCGGCTTTGAGACCTTCACTGTACTCCTGCCGGGAGCACCTCGAGTTTGCCGATGTATTTCGCCTATTGACGAGGCATTTGGCTACCTTAAGAGAGTCATAGTTACTCCTACCACTTGCACCCAGATTTATCACTGTCACATCCTCAAGCTTTCTCCGGCCAGTTCCCCACAAGTGATACGCCATTATCTGTCGACATAAAGTGTTTCACAGTACTACTGCTGGCAGCTCCTCGGTTTGCAGATGTATTTCGCATGTTGACGAGGCATTTGGCTACCTTAAGAGAGTCATAGTTACTCCTGCCACTTGCTCCCCGTTCTACCACAGTCACATCTACAAGCTTACTCTGGCCAGTTCACCAGAAGCGATACGCCATTATTTGTTGACCTTAAGACTTTCACAGTACTCCTTCCGGGAGCTCATCGAGAATGCCGATGTTTTTCGCCTGTTGACGAGGCATTTTTCTACCTTAAGAGAGTCATTGTTACACCTGCCAAATGCTCGCCGTTAACCACAGCCACATTTTCAAACTTCCTCTGGCCCAGTTCACCTGAAGCGGTACACCATTATTTGTCGGCTTTGAGACCTTCACTGTACTCCTGCCGGGAGCACCTCGAGTTTGCCGATGTATTTCGCCTATTGACGAGGCATTTGGCTACCTTAAGAGAGTCATAGTTACTCCTACCACTTGCACCCAGATTTATCACTGTCACATCCTCAAGCTTTCTCCGGCCAGTTCACCACAAGCGATACGCCATTATCTGTCGACATAAAGTGTTTCACAGTACTACTGCTGGCAGCTCCTCGGTTTGCAGATGTATTTCGCATGTTGACGAGGCATTTGGCTACCTTAAGAGAGTCATAGTTACTCCTGCCACTTGCTCCCCGTTCTACCACAGTCACATCTACAAGCTTACTCTGGCCAGTTCACCAGAAGCGATACGCCATTATTTGTTGACCTTAAGACTTTCACAGTACTCCTTGCGGGAGCTCCTCGGGATTGCCAATGTAATTCGCCTTTTGACGAGGCATTTGGCTACCCTAAGAGAGTCATAGTTACTCCTGCCAGTTGCTCCCCGTTTTACCACAGTCACATCTACAAGCTTACTCTGGCCGTTCACCAGAAGCGATACGCCATTATTTGTTGACCTTAAGACTTTCACAGTACTCCTTCCGGGAGCTCATCGAGAATGCCGATGTTTTTCGCCTGTTGACGAGGCATTTTTCTACCTTAAGAGAGTCATTGTTACACCTGCTAAATGCTCGCCGTTAACCACAGCCACATTTTCAAACTTCCTCTGGCCCAGTTCACCTGAAGCGGTACACCATTATTTGTCGGCTTTGAGACCTTCACTGTACTCCTGCCGGGAGCACCTCGAGTTTGCCGATGTATTTCGCCTATTGACGAGGCATTTAGCTACCTTAAGAGAGTCATAGTTACTCCTACCACTTGCACCCAGATTTATCACTGTCACATCCTCAAGCTTTCTCCGGCCAGTTCACCACAGGCGATACGCCATTATCTGTCGACATAGAGTGTTTCACAGTACTACTGCTGGCAGCTCCTCGGTTTGCAGATGTATTTCGCATGTTGACGAGGCATTTGGCTACCTTAAGAGAGTCATAGTTACTCCTGCCACTTGCTCCCCGTTCTACCACAGTCACATCTACAAGCTTACTCTGGCCAGTTCACCAGAAGCGATACGCCATTATTTGTTGACCTTAAGACTTTCACAGTACTCCTTGCGGGAGCTCCTCGGGATTGCTAATGTAATTCGCCTTTTGACGAGGCATTTGGCTACCCTAAGAGAGTCATAGTTACTCCTGCCAGTTGCTCCCCGTTTTACCACAGTCACATCTACAAGCTTACTCTGGCCGTTCACCAGAAGCGATACGCCATTATTTGTTGACCTTAAGACTTTCACAGTACTCCTTCCGGGAGCTCATCGAGAATGCCGATGTTTTTCGCCTGTTGACGAGGCATTTTTCTACCTTAAGAGAGTCATTGTTACACCTGCCAAATGCTCGCCGTTAACCACAGCCACATTTTCAAACTTCCTCTGGCCCAGTTCACCTGAAGCGGTACACCATTATTTGTCGGCTTTGAGACCTTCACTGTACTCCTGCCGGGAGCACCTCGAGTTTGCCGATGTATTTCGCCTATTGACGAGGCATTTAGCTACCTTAAGAGATTCATAGTTACTCCTACCACTTGCACCCAGATTTATCACTGTCACATCCTCAAGCTTTCTCCAGCCAGTTCACCACAGGCGATACGCCTTTATCTGTCGACATAAAGTGTTTCACAGTACTACTGCTGGCAGCTCCTCGGTTTGCAGATGTATTTCGCATGTTGACGAGGCATTTGGCTACCTTAAGAGAGTCATAGTTACTCCTGCCACTTGCTCCCCGTTCTACCACAGTCACATCTACAAGCTTACTCTGGCCAGTTCACCAGAAGCGATACGCCATTATTTGTTGACCTTAAGACTTTCACAGTACTCCTTGCGGGAGCTCCTCGGGATTGCCAATGTAATTCGCCTTTTGACGAGGCATTTGGCTACCCTAAGAGAGTCATAGTTACTCCTGCCAGTTGCTCCCCGTTTTACCACAGTCACATCTACAAGCTTACTCTGGCCGTTCACCAGAAGCGATACGCCATTATTTGTTGACCTTAAGACTTTCACAGTACTCCTTCCGGGAGCTCATCGAGAATGCCGATGTTTTTCGCCTGTTGACGAGGCATTTTTCTACCTTAAGAGAGTCATTGTTACACCTGCCAAATGCTCGTCGTTAACCAAAGCCACATTTTCAAGCTTCCTCTGGCCCAGTTCACCTGAAGCGGTACACCATTATTTTTCGGCTTTGAGACCTTCACTGTACTCCTGCCGGGAGCACCTCGAGTTTGCCGATGTATTTCGCCTATTGACGAGGCATTTGGCTACCTTAAGAGAGTCATAGTTACTCCTACCACTTGCACCCAGATTTATCACTGTCACATCCTCAAGCTTTCTCCGGCCAGTTCCCCACAAGTGATACGCCATTATCTGTCGACATAAAGTGTATCACAGTACTACTGCTGGCAGCTCCTCGGTTTGCAGATGTATTTCGCATGTTGACGAGGCATTTGGCTACCTTAAGAGAGTCATAGTTACTCCTGCCACTTGCTCCCCGTTCTACCACAGTCACATCTACAAGCTTACTCTGGCCAGTTCACCAGAAGCGATACGCCATTATTTGTTGACCTTAAGACTTTCACAGTACTCCTTGCGGGAGCTCCTCGGGATTGCCAATGTAATTCGCCTTTTGACGAGGCATTTGGCTACCCTAAGAGAGTCATAGTTACTCCTGCCAGTTGCTCCCCGTTTTACCACAGTCACATCTACAAGCTTACTCTGGCCGTTCACCAGAAGCGATACGCCATTATTTGTTGACCTTAAGACTTTCACAGTACTCCTTCCGGGAGCTCATCGAGAATGCCGATGTTTTTCGCCTGTTGACGAGGCATTTTTCTACCTTAAGAGAGTCATTGTTACACCTGCCAAATGCTCGCCGTTAACCACAGCCACATTTTCAAGCTTCCTCTGGCCCAGTTCACCTGAGCGGTACACCATTATTTGTCGGCTTTGAGACCTTCACTGTACTCCTGCCGGGAGCACCTCGAGTTTGCCGATGTATTTCGCCTATTGACGAGGCATTTGGCTACCTTAAGAGAGTCACAGTTACTCCTACCACTTGCACCCAGATTTATCACTGTCACATCCTCAAGCTTTCTCCGGCCAGTTCACCACAAGCGATACGCCATTATCTGTCGACATAAAGTGTTTCACAGTACTACTGCTGGCAGCTCCTCGGTTTGCAGATGTATTTCGCATGTTGACGAGGCATTTGGCTACCTTAAGAGAGTCATAGTTACTCCTGCCACTTGCTCCCCGTTCTACCACAGTCACATCTACAAGCTTACTCTGGCCAGTTCACCAGAAGCGATACGCCATTATTTGTTGACCTTAAGACTTTCACAGTACTCCTTGCGGGAGCTCCTCGGGATTGCCAATGTAATTCGCCTTTTGACGAGGCATTTGGCTACCCTAAGAGAGTCATAGTTACTCCTGCCAGTTGCTCCCCGTTTTACCACAGTCACATCTACAAGCTTACTCTGGCCGTTCACCAGAAGCGATACGCCATTATTTGTTGACCTTAAGACTTTCACAGTACTCCTTCCGGGAGCTCATCGAGAATGCCGATGTTTTTCGCCTGTTGACGAGGCATTTTTCTACCTTAAGAGAGTCATTGTTACACCTGCCAAATGCTCGCCGTTAACCACAGCCACATTTTCAAACTTCCTCTGGCCCAGTTCACCTGAAGCGGTACACCATTATTTGTCGGCTTTGAGACCTTCACTGTACTCCTGCCGGGAGCACCTCGAGTTTGCCGATGTATTTCGCCTATTGACGAGGCATTTAGCTACCTTAAGAGAGTCATAGTTACTCCTACCACTTGCACCCAGATTTATCACTGTCACATCCTCAAGCTTTCTCCGGCCAGTTCACCACAGGCGATACGCCATTATCTGTCGACATAGAGTGTTTCACAGTACTACTGCTGGCAGCTCCTCGGTTTGCAGATGTATTTCGCATGTTGACGAGGCATTTGGCTACCTTAAGAGAGTCATAGTTACTCCTGCCACTTGCTCCCCGTTCTACCACAGTCACATCTACAAGCTTACTCTGGCCAGTTCACCAGAAGCGATACGCCATTATTTGTTGACCTTAAGACTTTCACAGTACTCCTTGCGGGAGCTCCTCGGGATTGCTAATGTAATTCGCCTTTTGACGAGGCATTTGGCTACCCTAAGAGAGTCATAGTTACTCCTGCCAGTTGCTCCCCGTTTTACCACAGTCACATCTACAAGCTTACTCTGGCCGTTCACCAGAAGCGATACGCCATTATTTGTTGACCTTAAGACTTTCACAGTACTCCTTCCGGGAGCTCATCGAGAATGCCGATGTTTTTCGCCTGTTGACGAGGCATTTTTCTACCTTAAGAGAGTCATTGTTACACCTGCCAAATGCTCGCCGTTAACCACAGCCACATTTTCAAACTTCCTCTGGCCCAGTTCACCTGAAGCGGTACACCATTATTTGTCGGCTTTGAGACCTTCACTGTACTCCTGCCGGGAGCACCTCGAGTTTGCCGATGTATTTCGCCTATTGACGAGGCATTTAGCTACCTTAAGAGATTCATAGTTACTCCTACCACTTGCACCCAGATTTATCACTGTCACATCCTCAAGCTTTCTCCAGCCAGTTCACCACAGGCGATACGCCTTTATCTGTCGACATAAAGTGTTTCACAGTACTACTGCTGGCAGCTCCTCGGTTTGCAGATGTATTTCGCATGTTGACGAGGCATTTGGCTACCTTAAGAGAGTCATAGTTACTCCTGCCACTTGCTCCCCGTTCTACCACAGTCACATCTACAAGCTTACTCTGGCCAGTTCACCAGAAGCGATACGCCATTATTTGTTGACCTTAAGACTTTCACAGTACTCCTTGCGGGAGCTCCTCGGGATTGCCAATGTAATTCGCCTTTTGACGAGGCATTTGGCTACCCTAAGAGAGTCATAGTTACTCCTGCCAGTTGCTCCCCGTTTTACCACAGTCACATCTACAAGCTTACTCTGGCCGTTCACCAGAAGCGATACGCCATTATTTGTTGACCTTAAGACTTTCACAGTACTCCTTCCGGGAGCTCATCGAGAATGCCGATGTTTTTCGCCTGTTGACGAGGCATTTTTCTACCTTAAGAGAGTCATTGTTACACCTGCCAAATGCTCGTCGTTAACCAAAGCCACATTTTCAAGCTTCCTCTGGCCCAGTTCTCCTGAAGCGGTACACCATTATTTGTCGGCTTTGAGACCTTCACTGTACTCCTGCCGGGAGCACCTCGAGTTTGCCGATGTATTTCGCCTATTGACGAGGCATTTGGCTACCTTAAGAGAGTCATAGTTACTCCTACCACTTGCACCCAGATTTATCACTGTCACATCCTCAAGCTTTCTCCGGCCAGTTCCCCACAAGTGATACGCCATTATCTGTCGACATAAAGTGTATCACAGTACTACTGCTGGCAGCTCCTCGGTTTGCAGATGTATTTCGCATGTTGACGAGGCATTTGGCTACCTTAAGAGAGTCATAGTTACTCCTGCCACTTGCTCCCCGTTCTACCACAGTCACATCTACAAGCTTACTCTGGCCAGTTCACCAGAAGCGATACGCCATTATTTGTTGACCTTAAGACTTTCACAGTACTCCTTGCGGGAGCTCCTCGGGATTGCCAATGTAATTCGCCTTTTGACGAGGCATTTGGCTACCCTAAGAGAGTCATAGTTACTCCTGCCAGTTGCTCCCCGTTTTACCACAGTCACATCTACAAGCTTACTCTGGCCGTTCACCAGAAGCGATACGCCATTATTTGTTGACCTTAAGACTTTCACAGTACTCCTTCCGGGAGCTCATCGAGAATGCCGATGTTTTTCGCCTGTTGACGAGGCATTTTTCTACCTTAAGAGAGTCATTGTTACACCTGCCAAATGCTCGCCGTTAACCACAGCCACATTTTCAAGCTTCCTCTGGCCCAGTTCACCTGAAGCGGTACACCATTATTTGTCGGCTTTGAGACCTTCACTGTACTCCTGCCGGGAGCACCTCGAGTTTGCCGATGTATTTCGCCTATTGACGAGGCATTTGGCTACCTTAAGAGAGTCACAGTTACTCCTACCACTTGCACCCAGATTTATCACTGTCACATCCTCAAGCTTTCTCCGGCCAGTTCACCACAAGCGATACGCCATTATCTGTCGACATAAAGTGTTTCACAGTACTACTGCTGGCAGCTCCTCGGTTTGCAGATGTATTTCGCATGTTGACGAGGCATTTGGCTACCTTAAGAGAGTCATAGTTACTCCTGCCACTTGCTCCCCGTTCTACCACAGTCACATCTACAAGCTTACTCTGGCCAGTTCACCAGAAGCGATACGCCATTATTTGTTGACCTTAAGACTTTCACAGTACTCCTTGCGGGAGCTCCTCGGGATTGCCAATGTAATTCGCCTTTTGACGAGGCATTTGGCTACCCTAAGAGAGTCATAGTTACTCCTGCCAGTTGCTCCCCGTTTTACCACAGTCACATCTACAAGCTTACTCTGGCCGTTCTCCAGAAGCGATACGCCATTATTTGTTGACCTTAAGACTTTCACAGTACTCCTTCCGGGAGCTCATCGAGAATGCCGATGTTTTTCGCCTGTTGACGAGGCATTTTTCTACCTTAAGAGAGTCATTGTTACACCTGCCAAATGCTCGCCGTTAACCACAGCCACATTTTCAAACTTCCTCTGGCCCAGTTCACCTGAAGCGGTACACCATTATTTGTCGGCTTTGAGACCTTCACTGTACTCCTGCCGGGAGCACCTCGAGTTTGCCGATGTATTTCGCCTATTGACGAGGCATTTGGCTACCTTAAGAGAGTCATAGTTACTCCTACCACTTGCACCCAGATTTATCACTGTCACATCCTCAAGCTTTCTCCGGCCAGTTCACCACAAGCGATACGCCATTATCTGTCGACATAAAGTGTTTCACAGTACTACTGCTGGCAGCTCCTCGGTTTGCAGATGTATTTCGCATGTTGACGAGGCATTTGGCTACCTTAAGAGAGTCATAGTTACTCCTGCCACTTGCTCCCCGTTCTACCACAGTCACATCTACAAGCTTACTCTGGCCAGTTCACCAGAAGCGATACGCCATTATTTGTTGACCTTAAGACTTTCACAGTACTCCTTGCGGGAGCTCCTCGGGATTGCCAATGTAATTCGCCTTTTGACGAGGCATTTGGCTACCCTAAGAGAGTCATAGTTACTCCTGCCAGTTGCTCCCCGTTTTACCACAGTCACATCTACAAGCTTACTCTGGCCGTTCACCAGAAGCGATACGCCATTATTTGTTGACCTTAAGACTTTCACAGTACTCCTTCCGGGAGCTCATCGAGAATGCCGATGTTTTTCGCCTGTTGACGAGGCATTTTTCTACCTTAAGAGAGTCATTGTTACACCTGCCAAATGCTCGCCGTTAACCACAGCCACATTTTCAAACTTCCTCTGGCCCAGTTCACCTGAAGCGGTACACCATTATTTGTCGGCTTTGAGACCTTCACTGTACTCCTGCCGGGAGCACCTCGAGTTTGCCGATGTATTTCGCCTATTGACGAGGCATTTAGCTACCTTAAGAGGGTCATAGTTACTCCTACCACTTGCACCCAGATTTATCACTGTCACATCCACAAGCTTTCTCCAGCCAGTTCACCACAGGCGATACGCCTTTATCTGTCGACATAAAGTGTTTCACAGTACTACTGCTGGCAGCTCCTCGGTTTGCAGATGTATTTCGCATGTTGACGAGGCATTTGGCTACCTTAAGAGAGTCATAGTTACTCCTGCCACTTGCTCCCCGTTCTACCACAGTCACATCTACAAGCTTACTCTGGCCAGTTCACCAGAAGCGATACGCCATTATTTGTTGACCTTAAGACTTTCACAGTACTCCTTGCGGGAGCTCCTCGGGATTGCCAATGTAATTCGCCTTTTGACGAGGCATTTGGCTACCCTAAGAGAGTCATAGTTACTCCTGCCAGTTGCTCCCCGTTTTACCACAGTCACATCTACAAGCTTACTCTGGCCGTTCACCAGAAGCGATACGCCATTATTTGTTGACCTTAAGACTTTCACAGTACCCCTTCCGGGAGCTCATCGAGAATGCCGATGTTTTTCGCCTGTTGACGAGGCATTTTTCTACCTTAAGAGAGTCATTGTTACACCTGCCAAATGCTCGCCGTTAACCAAAGCCACATTTTCAAGCTTCCTCTGGCCCAGTTCACCTGAAGCGGTACACCATTATTTGTCGGCTTTGAGACCTTCACTGTACTCCTGCCGGGAGCACCTCGAGTTTGCCGATGTATTTCGCCTATTGACGAGGCATTTGGCTACCTTAAGAGAGTCATAGTTACTCCTACCACTTGCACCCAGATTTATCACTGTCACATCCTCAAGCTTTCTCCGGCCAGTTCCCCACAAGTGATACGCCATTATCTGTCGACATAAAGTGTATCACAGTACTACTGCTGGCAGCTCCTCGGTTTGCAGATGTATTTCGCATGTTGACGAGGCATTTGGCTACCTTAAGAGAGTCATAGTTACTCCTGCCACTTGCTCCCCGTTCTACCACAGTCACATCTACAAGCTTACTCTGGCCAGTTCACCAGAAGCGATACGCCATTATTTGTTGACCTTAAGACTTTCACAGTACTCCTTGCGGGAGCTCCTCGGGATTGCCAATGTAATTCGCCTTTTGACGAGGCAATTGGCTACCCTAAGAGAGTCATAGTTACTCCTGCCAGTTGCTCCCCGTTTTACCACAGTCACATCTACAAGCTTACTCTGGCCGTTCACCAGAAGCGATACGCCATTATTTGTTGACCTTAAGACTTTCACAGTACTCCTTCCGGGAGCTCATCGAGAATGCCGATGTTTTTCGCCTGTTGACGAGGCATTTTTCTACCTTAAGAGAGTCATTGTTACACCTGCCAAATGCTCGCCGTTAACCACAGCCACATTTTCAAGCTTCCTCTGGCCCAGTTCACCTGAAGCGGTACACCATTATTTGTCGGCTTTGAGACCTTCACTGTACTCCTGCCGGGAGCACCTCGAGTTTGCCGATGTATTTCGCCTATTGACGAGGCATTTGGCTACCTTAAGAGAGTCACAGTTACTCCTACCACTTGCACCCAGATTTATCACTGTCACATCCTCAAGCTTTCTCCGGCCAGTTCACCACAAGCGATACGCCATTATCTGTCGACATAAAGTGTTTCACAGTACTACTGCTGGCAGCTCCTCGGTTTGCAGATGTATTTCGCATGTTGACGAGGCATTTGGCTACCTTAAGAGAGTCATAGTTACTCCTGCCACTTGCTCCCCGTTCTACCACAGTCACATCTACAAGCTTACTCTGGCCAGTTCACCAGAAGCGATACGCCATTATTTGTTGACCTTAAGACTTTCACAGTACTCCTTGCGGGAGCTCCTCGGGATTGCCAATGTAATTCGCCTTTTGACGAGGCATTTGGCTACCCTAAGAGAGTCATAGTTACTCCTGCCAGTTGCTCCCCGTTTTACCACAGTCACATCTACAAGCTTACTCTGGCCGTTCTCCAGAAGCGATACGCCATTATTTGTTGACCTTAAGACTTTCACAGTACTCCTTCCGGGAGCTCATCGAGAATGCCGATGTTTTTCGCCTGTTGACGAGGCATTTTTCTACCTTAAGAGAGTCATTGTTACACCTGCCAAATGCTCGCCGTTAACCACAGCCACATTTTCAAACTTCCTCTGGCCCAGTTCACCTGAAGCGGTACACCATTATTTGTCGGCTTTGAGACCTTCACTGTACTCCTGCCGGGAGCACCTCGAGTTTGCCGATGTATTTCGCCTATTGACGAGGCATTTGGCTACCTTAAGAGAGTCATAGTTACTCCTACCACTTGCACCCAGATTTATCACTGTCACATCCTCAAGCTTTCTCCGGCCAGTTCACCACAAGCGATACGCCATTATCTGTCGACATAAAGTGTTTCACAGTACTACTGCTGGCAGCTCCTCGGTTTGCAGATGTATTTCGCATGTTGACGAGGCATTTGGCTACCTTAAGAGAGTCATAGTTACTCCTGCCACTTGCTCCCCGTTCTACCACAGTCACATCTACAAGCTTACTCTGGCCAGTTCACCAGAAGCGATACGCCATTATTTGTTGACCTTAAGACTTTCACAGTACTCCTTGCGGGAGCTCCTCGGGATTGCCAATGTAATTCGCCTTTTGACGAGGCATTTGGCTACCCTAAGAGAGTCATAGTTACTCCTGCCAGTTGCTCCCCGTTTTACCACAGTCACATCTACAAGCTTACTCTGGCCGTTCACCAGAAGCGATACGCCATTATTTGTTGACCTTAAGACTTTCACAGTACTCCTTCCGGGAGCTCATCGAGAATGCCGATGTTTTTCGCCTGTTGACGAGGCATTTTTCTACCTTAAGAGAGTCATTGTTACACCTGCCAAATGCTCGCCGTTAACCACAGCCACATTTTCAAACTTCCTCTGGCCCAGTTCACCTGAAGCGGTACACCATTATTTGTCGGCTTTGAGACCTTCACTGTACTCCTGCCGGGAGCACCTCGAGTTTGCCGATGTATTTCGCCTATTGACGAGGCATTTAGCTACCTTAAGAGGGTCATAGTTACTCCTACCACTTGCACCCAGATTTATCACTGTCACATCCACAAGCTTTCTCCAGCCAGTTCACCACAGGCGATACGCCTTTATCTGTCGACATAAAGTGTTTCACAGTACTACTGCTGGCAGCTCCTCGGTTTGCAGATGTATTTCGCATGTTGACGAGGCATTTGGCTACCTTAAGAGAGTCATAGTTACTCCTGCCACTTGCTCCCCGTTCTACCACAGTCACATCTACAAGCTTACTCTGGCCAGTTCACCAGAAGCGATACGCCATTATTTGTTGACCTTAAGACTTTCACAGTACTCCTTGCGGGAGCTCCTCGGGATTGCCAATGTAATTCGCCTTTTGACGAGGCATTTGGCTACCCTAAGAGAGTCATAGTTACTCCTGCCAGTTGCTCCCCGTTTTACCACAGTCACATCTACAAGCTTACTCTGGCCGTTCACCAGAAGCGATACGCCATTATTTGTTGACCTTAAGACTTTCACAGTACCCCTTCCGGGAGCTCATCGAGAATGCCGATGTTTTTCGCCTGTTGACGAGGCATTTTTCTACCTTAAGAGAGTCATTGTTACACCTGCCAAATGCTCGCCGTTAACCAAAGCCACATTTTCAAGCTTCCTCTGGCCCAGTTCACCTGAAGCGGTACACCATTATTTGTCGGCTTTGAGACCTTCACTGTACTCCTGCCGGGAGCACCTCGAGTTTGCCGATGTATTTCGCCTATTGACGAGGCATTTGGCTACCTTAAGAGAGTCATAGTTACTCCTACCACTTGCACCCAGATTTATCACTGTCACATCCTCAAGCTTTCTCCGGCCAGTTCCCCACAAGTGATACGCCATTATCTGTCGACATAAAGTGTATCACAGTACTACTGCTGGCAGCTCCTCGGTTTGCAGATGTATTTCGCATGTTGACGAGGCATTTGGCTACCTTAAGAGAGTCATAGTTACTCCTGCCACTTGCTCCCCGTTCTACCACAGTCACATCTACAAGCTTACTCTGGCCAGTTCACCAGAAGCGATACGCCATTATTTGTTGACCTTAAGACTTTCACAGTACTCCTTGCGGGAGCTCCTCGGGATTGCCAATGTAATTCGCCTTTTGACGAGGCAATTGGCTACCCTAAGAGAGTCATAGTTACTCCTGCCAGTTGCTCCCCGTTTTACCACAGTCACATCTACAAGCTTACTCTGGCCGTTCACCAGAAGCGATACGCCATTATTTGTTGACCTTAAGACTTTCACAGTACTCCTTCCGGGAGCTCATCGAGAATGCCGATGTTTTTCGCCTGTTGACGAGGCATTTTTCTACCTTAAGAGAGTCATTGTTACACCTGCCAAATGCTCGCCGTTAACCACAGCCACATTTTCAAGCTTCCTCTGGCCCAGTTCACCTGAAGCGGTACACCATTATTTGTCGGCTTTGAGACCTTCACTGTACTCCTGCCGGGAGCACCTCGAGTTTGCCGATGTATTTCGCCTATTGACGAGGCATTTGGCTACCTTAAGAGAGTCACAGTTACTCCTACCACTTGCACCCAGATTTATCACTGTCACATCCTCAAGCTTTCTCCGGCCAGTACACCACAAGCGATACGCCATTATCTGTCGACATAAAGTGTTTCACAGTACTACTGCTGGCAGCTCCTCGGTTTTCAGATGTATTTCGCATGTTGACGAGGCATTTGGCTACCTTAAGAGAGTCATAGTTACTCCTGCCACTTGCTCCCCGTTCTACCACAGTCACATCTACAAGCTTACTCTGGCCAGTTCACCAGAAGCGATACGCCATTATTTGTTGACCTTAAGACTTTCACAGTACTCCTTGCGGGAGCTCCTCGGGATTGCCAATGTAATTCGCCTTTTGACGAGGCATTTGGCTACCCTAAGAGAGTCATAGTTACTCCTGCCAGTTGCTCCCCGTTTTACCACAGTCACATCTACAAGCTTACTCTGGCCGTTCTCCAGAAGCGATACGCCATTATTTGTTGACCTTAAGACTTTCACAGTACTCCTTCCGGGAGCTCATCGAGAATGCCGATGTTTTTCGCCTGTTGACGAGGCATTTTTCTACCTTAAGAGAGTCATTGTTACACCTGCCAAATGCTCGCCGTTAACCACAGCCACATTTTCAAACTTCCTCTGGCCCAGTTCACCTGAAGCGGTACACCATTATTTGTCGGCTTTGAGACCTTCACTGTACTCCTGCCGGGAGCACCTCGAGTTTGCCGATGTATTTCGCCTATTGACGAGGCATTTGGCTACCTTAAGAGAGTCATAGTTACTCCGACCACTTGCACCCAGATTTATCACTGTCACATCCTCAAGCTTTCTCCGGCCAGTTCACCACAAGCGATACGCCATTATCTGTCGACATAAAGTGTTTCACAGTACTACTGCTGGCAGCTCCTCGGTTTGCAGATGTATTTCGCATGTTGACGAGGCATTTGGCTACCTTAAGAGAGTCATAGTTACTCCTGCCACTTGCTCCCCGTTCTACCACAGTCACATCTACAAGCTTACTCTGGCCAGTTCACCAGAAGCGATACGCCATTATTTGTTGACCTTAAGACTTTCACAGTACTCCTTGCGGGAGCTCCTCGGGATTGCCAATGTAATTCGCCTTTTGACGAGGCATTTGGCTACCCTAAGAGAGTCATAGTTACTCCTGCCAGTTGCTCCCCGTTTTACCACAGTCACATCTACAAGCTTACTCTGGCCGTTCACCAGAAGCGATACGCCATTATTTGTTGACCTTAAGACTTTCACAGTACTCCTTCCGGGAGCTCATCGAGAATGCCGATGTTTTTCGCCTGTTGACGAGGCATTTTTCTACCTTAAGAGAGTCATTGTTACACCTGCCAAATGCTCGCCGTTAACCACAGCCACATTTTCAAACTTCCTCTGGCCCAGTTCACCTGAAGCGGTACACCATTATTTGTCGGCTTTGAGACCTTCACTGTACTCCTGCCGGGAGCACCTCGAGTTTGCCGATGTATTTCGCCTATTGACGAGGCATTTGGCTACCTTAAGAGAGTCATAGTTACTCCTACCACTTGCACCCAGATTTATCACTGTCACATCCTCAAGCTTTCTCCGGCCAGTTCACCACAAGCGATACGCCATTATCTGTCGACATAAAGTGTTTCACAGTACTACTGCTGGCAGCTCCTCGGTTTGCAGATGTATTTCGCATGTTGACGAGGCATTTGGCTACCTTAAGAGAGTCATAGTTACTCCTGCCACTTGCTCCCCGTTCTACCACAGTCACATCTACAAGCTTACTCTGGCCAGTTCACCAGAAGCGATACGCCATTATTTGTTGACCTTAAGACTTTCACAGTACTCCTTGCGGGAGCTCCTCGGGATTGCCAATGTAATTCGCCTTTTGACGAGGCATTTGGCTACCCTAAGAGAGTCATAGTTACTCCTGCCAGTTGCTCCCCGTTTTACCACAGTCACATCTACAAGCTTACTCTGGCCGTTCACCAGAAGCGATACGCCATTATTTGTTGACCTTAAGACTTTCACAGTACTCCTTCCGGGAGCTCATCGAGAATGCCGATGTTTTTCGCCTGTTGACGAGGCATTTTTCTACCTTAAGAGAGTCATTGTTACACCTGCCAAATGCTCGCCGTTAACCACAGCCACATTTTCAAACTTCCTCTGGCCCAGTTCACCTGAAGCGGTACAGCATTATTTGTCGGCTTTGAGACCTTCACTGTACTCCTGCCGGGAGCACCTCGAGTTTGCCGATGTATTTCGCCTATTGACGAGGCATTTGGCTACCTTAAGAGAGTCATAGTTACTCCTACCACTTGCACCCAGATTTATCACTGTCACATCCTCAAGCTTTCTCCGGCCAGTTCACCACAAGCGATACGCCATTATCTGTCGACATAAAGTGTTTCACAGTACTACTGCTGGCAGCTCCTCGGTTTGCAGATGTATTTCGCATGTTGACGAGGCATTTGGCTACCTTAAGAGAGTCATAGTTACTAATGCCACTTGCACCCCGTTCTACCACAGTCACATCTACAAGCTTACTCTGGCCAGTTCACCAGAAGCGATACGCCATTATTTGTTGACCTTAAGACTTTCACAGTACTCCTTGCGGGAGCTCCTCGGGATTGCCAATGTAATTCGCCTTTTGACGAGGCATTTGGCTACCCTAAGAGAGTCATAGTTACTCCTGCCAGTTGCTCCCCGTTTTACCACAGTCACATCTACAAGCTTACTCTGGCCGTTCACCAGAAGCGATACGCCATTATTTGTTGACCTTAAGACTTTCACAGTACTCCTTCCGGGAGCTCATCGAGAATGCCGATGTTTTTCGCCTGTTGACGAGGCATTTTTCTACCTTAAGAGAGTCATTGTTACACCTGCTAAATGCTCGCCGTTAACCACAGCCACATTTTCAAGCTTCCTCTGGCCCAGTTCACCTGAAGCGGTACACCATTATTTGTCGGCTTTGAGACCTTCACTGTACTCCTGCCGGGAGCACCTCGAGTTTGCCGATGTATTTCGCCTATTGACGAGGCATTTGGCTACCTTAAGAGAGTCATAGTTACTCCTACCACTTGCACCCAGATTTATCACTGTCACATCCTCAAGCTTTCTCCGGCCAGTTCACCACAAGCGATACGCCATTATCTGTCGACATAAAGTGTTTCACAGTACTACTGCTGGCAGCTCCTCGGTTTGCAGATGTATTTCGCATGTTGACGAGGCATTTGGCTACCTTAAGAGAGTCATAGTTACTCCTGCCACTTGCTCCCCGTTCTACCACAGTCACATCTACAAGCTTACTCTGGCCAGTTCACCAGAAGCGATACGCCATTATTTGTTGACCTTAAGACTTTCACAGTACTCCTTGCGGGAGCTCCTCGGGATTGCCAATGTAATTGGCCTTTTGACGAGGCATTTGGCTACCCTAAGAGAGTCATAGTTACTCCTGCCAGTTGCTCCCCGTTTTACAACAGTCACATCTACAAGCTTACTCTGGCCGTTCACCAGAAGCGATACGCCATTATTTGTTGACCTTAAGACTTTCACAGTACTCCTTCCGGGAGCTCATCGAGAATGCCGATGTTTTTCGCCTGTTGACGAGGCATTTTTCTACCTTAAGAGAGTCATTGTTACACCTGCCAAATGCTCGCCGTTAACCACAGCCACATTTTCAAACTTCCTCTGGCCCAGTTCACCTGAAGCGGTACACCATTATTTGTCGGCTTTGAGACCTTCACTGTACTCCTGCCGGGAGCACCTCGAGTTTGCCGATGTATTTCGCCTATTAACGAGGCATTTAGCTACCTTAAGAGAGTCATAGTTACTCCTACCACTTGCACCCAGATTTATCACTGTCACATCCTCAAGCTTTCTCCGGCCAGTTCACCACAGGCGATACGCCTTTATCTGTCGACATAAAGTGTTTCACAGTACTACTGCTGGCAGCTCCTCGGTTTGCAGATGTATTTCGCATGTTGACGAGGCATTTGGCTACCTTAAGAGAGTCATAGTTACTCCTGCCACTTGCTCCCCGTTCTACCACAGTCACATCTACAAGCTTACTCTGGCCAGTTCACCAGAAGCGATACGCCATTATTTGTTGACCTTAAGACTTTCACAGTACTCCTTGCGGGAGCTCCTCGGGATTGCCAATGTAATTCGCCTTTTGACGAGGCATTTGGCTACCCTAAGAGAGTCATAGTTACTCCTGCTAGTTGCTCCCCGTTTTACCACAGTCACATCTACAAGCTTACTCTGGCCGTTCACCAGAAGCGATACGCCATTATTTGTTGACCTTAAGACTTTCACAGTACTCCTTCCGGGAGCTCATCGAGAATGCCGATGTTTTTCGCCTGTTGACGAGGCATTTTTCTACCTTAAGAGAGTCATTGTTACACCTGCTAAATGCTCGCCGTTAACCACAGCCACATTTTCAAGCTTCCTCTGGCCCAGTTCACCTGAAGCGGTACACCATTATTTGTCGGCTTTGAGACCTTCACTGTACTCCTGCCGGGAGCACCTCGAGTTTGCCGATGTATTTCGCCTATTGACGAGGCATTTGGCTACCTTAAGAGAGTCATAGTTACTCCTACCACTTGCACCCAGATTTATCACTGTCACATCCTCAAGCTTTCTCCGGCCAGTTCACCACAAGCGATACGCCATTATCTGTCGACATAAAGTGTTTCACAGTACTACTGCTGGCAGCTCCTCGGTTTGCAGATGTATTTCGCATGTTGACGAGGCATTTGGCTACCTTAAGAGAGTCATAGTTACTCCTGCCACTTGCTCCCCGTTCTACCACAGTCACATCTACAAGCTTACTCTGGCCAGTTCACCAGAAGCGATACGCCATTATTTGTTGACCTTAAGACTTTCACAGTACTCCTTGCGGGAGCTCCTCGGGATTGCCAATGTAATTCGCCTTTTGACGAGGCATTTGGCTACCCTAAGAGAGTCATAGTTACTCCTGCCAGTTGCTCCCCGTTTTACCACAGTCACATCTACAAGCTTACTCTGGCCGTTCACCAGAAGCGATACGCCATTATTTGTTGACCTTAAGACTTTCACAGTACTCCTTCCGGGAGCTCATCGAGAATGCCGATGTTTTTCGCCTGTTGACGAGGCATTTTTCTACCTTAAGAGAGTCATTGTTACACCTGCCAAATGCTCGCCGTTAACCACAGCCACATTTTCAAACTTCCTCTGGCCCAGTTCACCTGAAGCGGTACACCATTATTTGTCGGCTTTGAGACCTTCACTGTACTCCTGCCGGGAGCACCTCGAGTTTGCCGATGTATTTCGCCTATTGACGAGGCATTTGGCTACCTTAAGAGAGTCATAGTTACTCCTACCACTTGCACCCAGATTTATCACTGTCACATCCTCAAGCTTTCTCCGGCCAGTTCACCACAAGCGATACGCCATTATCTGTCGACATAAAGTGTTTCACAGTACTACTGCTGGCAGCTCCTCGGTTTGCAGATGTATTTCGCATGTTGACGAGGCATTTGGCTACCTTAAGAGAGTCATAGTTACTAATGCCACTTGCACCCCGTTCTACCACAGTCACATCTACAAGCTTACTCTGGCCAGTTCACCAGAAGCGATACGCCATTATTTGTTGACCTTAAGACTTTCACAGTACTCCTTGCGGGAGCTCCTCGGGATTGCCAATGTAATTCGCCTTTTGACGAGGCATTTGGCTACCCTAAGAGAGTCATAGTTACTCCTGCCAGTTGCTCCCCGTTTTACCACAGTCACATCTACAAGCTTACTCTGGCCGTTCACCAGAAGCGATACGCCATTATTTGTTGTCCTTAAGACTTTCACAGTACTCCTTCCGGGAGCTCATCGAGAATGCCGATGTTTTTCGCCTGTTGACGAGGCATTTTTCTACCTTAAGAGAGTCATTGTTACACCTGCTAAATGCTCGCCGTTAACCACAGCCACATTTTCAAGCTTCCTCTGGCCCAGTTCACCTGAAGCGGTACACCATTATTTGTCGGCTTTGAGACCTTCACTGTACTCCTGCCGGGAGCACCTCGAGTTTGCCGATGTATTTCGCCTATTGACGAGGCATTTGGCTACCTTAAGAGAGTCATAGTTACTCCTACCACTTGCACCCAGATTTATCACTGTCACATCCTCAAGCTTTCTCCGGCCAGTTCACCACAAGCGATACGCCATTATCTGTCGACATAAAGTGTTTCACAGTACTACTGCTGGCAGCTCCTCGGTTTGCAGATGTATTTCGCATGTTGACGAGGCATTTGGCTACCTTAAGAGAGTCATAGTTACTCCTGCCACTTGCTCCCCGTTCTACCACAGTCACATCTACAAGCTTACTCTGGCCAGTTCACCAGAAGCGATACGCCATTATTTGTTGACCTTAAGACTTTCACAGTACTCCTTGCGGGAGCTCCTCGGGATTGCCAATGTAATTCGCCTTTTGACGAGGCATTTGGCTACCCTAAGAGAGTCATAGTCACTCCTGCCAGTTGCTCCCCGTTTTACCACAGTCACATCTACAAGCTTACTCTGGCCGTTCACCAGAAGCGATACGCCATTATTTGTTGACCTTAAGACTTTCACAGTACTCCTTCCGGGAGCTCATCGAGAATGCCGATGTTTTTCGCCTGTTGACGAGGCATTTTTCTACCTTAAGAGAGTCATTGTTACACCTGCCAAATGCTCGCCGTTAACCACAGCCACATTTTCAAGCTTCCTCTGGCCCAGTTCACCTGAAGCGGTACACCATTATTTGTCGGCTTTGAGACCTTCACTGTACTCCTGCCGGGAGCACCTCGAGTTTGCCGATGTATTTCGCCTATTGACGAGGCATTTGGCTACCTTAAGAGAGTCATAGTTACTCCTACCACTTGCACCCAGATTTATCACTGTCACATCCTCAAGCTTTCTCCGGCCAGTTCACCACAAGCGATACGCCATTATCTGTCGACATAAAGTGTTTCACAGTACTACTGCTGGCAGCTCCTCGGTTTGCAGATGTATTTCGCATGTTGACGAGGCATTTGGCTACCTTAAGAGAGTCATAGTTACTCCTGCCACTTGCTCCCCGTTCTACCACAGTCACATCTACAAGCTTACTCTGGCCAGTTCACCAGAAGCGATACGCCATTATTTGTTGACCTTAAGACTTTCACAGTACTCCTTGCGGGAGCTCCTCGGGATTGCCAATGTAATTCGCCTTTTGACGAGGCATTTGGCTACCCTAAGAGAGTCATAGTTACTCCTGCCAGTTGCTCCCCGTTTTACCACAGTCACATCTACAAGCTTACTCTGGCCGTTCACCAGAAGCGATACGCCATTATTTGTTGACCTTAAGACTTTCACAGTACTCCTTCCGGGAGCTCATCGAGAATGCCGATGTTTTTCGCCTGTTGACGAGGCATTTTTCTACCTTAAGAGAGTCATTGTTACACCTGCCAAATGCTCGCCGTTAACCACAGCCACATTTTCAAGCTTCCTCTGGCCCAGTTCACCTGAAGCGGTACACCATTATTTGTCGGCTTTGAGACCTTCACTGTACTCCTGCCGGGAGCACCTCGAGTTTGCCGATGTATTTCGCCTATTGACGAGGCATTTGGCTACCTTAAGAGAGTCATAGTTACTCCTACCACTTGCACCCAGATTTATCACTGTCACATCCTCAAGCTTTCTCCGGCCAGTTCACCACAAGCGATACGCCATTATCTGTTGACATAAAGTGTTTCACAGTACTACTGCTGGCAGCTCCTCGGTTTGCAGATGTATTTCGCATGTTGACGAGGCATTTGGCTACCTTAAGAGAGTCATAGTTACTCCTGCCACTTGCTCCCCGTTCTACCACAGTCACATCTACAAGCTTACTCTGGCCAGTTCACCAGAAGCGATACGCCATTATTTGTTGACCTTAAGACTTTCACAGTACTCCTTGCGGGAGCTCCTCGGGATTGCCAATGTAATTCGCCTTTTGACGAGGCATTTGGCTACCCTAAGAGAGTCATAGTTACTCCTGCCAGTTGCTCCCCGTTTTACCACAGTCACATCTACAAGCTTACTCTGGCCGTTCACCAGAAGCGATACGCCATTATTTGTTGACCTTAAGACTTTCACAGTACTCCTTCCGGGAGCTCATCGAGAATGCCGATGTTTTTCGCCTGTTGACGAGGCATTTTTCTACCTTAAGAGAGTCATTGTTACACCTGCCAAATGCTCGCCGTTAACCACAGCCACATTTTCAAGCTTCCTCTGGCCCAGTTCACCTGAAGCGGTACACCATTATTTGTCGGCTTTGAGACCTTCACTGTACTCCTGCCGGGAGCACCTCGAGTTTGCCGATGTATTTCGCCTATTGACGAGGCATTTGGCTACCTTAAGAGAGTCATAGTTACTCCTACCACTTGCACCCAGATTTATCACTGTCACATCCTCAAGCTTTCTCCGGCCAGTTCCCCACAAGCGATACGCCATTATCTGTCGACATAAAGTGTATCACAGTACTACTGCTGGCAGCTCCTCGGTTTGCAGATGTATTTCGCATGTTGACGAGGCATTTGGCTACCTTAAGAGAGTCATAGTTACTCCTGCCACTTGCTCCCCGTTCTACCACAGTCACATCTACAAGCTTACTCTGGCCAGTTCACCAGAAGCGATACGCCATTATTTGTTGACCTTAAGACTTTCACAGTACTCCTTGCGGGAGCTCCTCGGGATTGCCAATGTAATTCGCCTTTTGACGAGGCATTTGGCTACCCTAAGAGAGTCATAGTTACTCCTGCCAGTTGCTCCCCGTTTTACCACAGTCACATCTACAAGCTTACTCTGGCCGTTCACCAGAAGCGATACGCCATTATTTGTTGACCTTAAGACTTTCACAGTACTCCTTCCGGGAGCTCATCGAGAATGCCGATGTTTTTCGCCTGTTGACGAGGCATTTTTCTACCTTAAGAGAGTCATTGTTACACCTGCCAAATGCTCGCCGTTAACCACAGCCACATTTTCAAGCTTCCTCTGGCCCAGTTCACCTGAAGCGGTACACCATTATTTGTCGGCTTTGAGACCTTCACTGTACTCCTGCCGGGAGCACCTCGAGTTTGCCGATGTATTTCGCCTATTGACGAGGCATTTGGCTACCTTAAGAGAGTCACAGTTACTCCTACCACTTGCACCCAGATTTATCACTGTCACATCCTCAAGCTTTCTCCGGCCAGTTCACCACAAGCGATACGCCATTATCTGTCGACATAAAGTGTTTCACAGTACTACTGCTGGCAGCTCCTCGGTTTGCAGATGTATTTCGCATGTTGACGAGGCATTTGGCTACCTTAAGAGAGTCATAGTTACTCCTGCCACTTGCTCCCCGTTCTACCACAGTCACATCTACAAGCTTACTCTGGCCAGTTCACCAGAAGCGATACGCCATTATTTGTTGACCTTAAGACTTTCACAGTACTCCTTGCGGGAGCTCCTCGGGATTGCCAATGTAATTCGCCTTTTGACGAGGCATTTGGCTACCCTAAGAGAGTCATAGTTACTCCTGCCAGTTGCTCCCCGTTTTACCACAGTCACATCTACAAGCTTACTCTGGCCGTTCTCCAGAAGCGATACGCCATTATTTGTTGACCTTAAGACTTTCACAGTACTCCTTCCGGGAGCTCATCGAGAATGCCGATGTTTTTCGCCTGTTGACGAGGCATTTTTCTACCTTAAGAGAGTCATTGTTACACCTGCCAAATGCTCGCCGTTAACCACAGCCACATTTTCAAACTTCCTCTGGCCCAGTTCACCTGAAGCGGTACACCATTATTTGTCGGCTTTGAGACCTTCACTGTACTCCTGCCGGGAGCACCTCGAGTTTGCCGATGTATTTCGCCTATTGACGAGGCATTTGGCTACCTTAAGAGAGTCATAGTTACTCCTACCACTTGCACCCAGATTTATCACTGTCACATCCTCAAGCTTTCTCCGGCCAGTTCACCACAAGCGATACGCCATTATCTGTCGACATAAAGTGTTTCACAGTACTACTGCTGGCAGCTCCTCGGTTTGCAGATGTATTTCGCATGTTGACGAGGCATTTGGCTACCTTAAGAGAGTCATAGTTACTCCTGCCACTTGCTCCCCGTTCTACCACAGTCACATCTACAAGCTTACTCTGGCCAGTTCACCAGAAGCGATACGCCATTATTTGTTGACCTTAAGACTTTCACAGTACTCCTTGCGGGAGCTCCTCGGGATTGCCAATGTAATTCGCCTTTTGACGAGGCATTTGGCTACCCTAAGAGAGTCATAGTTACTCCTGCCAGTTGCTCCCCGTTTTACCACAGTCACATCTACAAGCTTACTCTGGCCGTTCACCAGAAGCGATACGCCATTATTTGTTGACCTTAAGACTTTCACAGTACTCCTTCCGGGAGCTCATCGAGAATGCCGATGTTTTTCGCCTGTTGACGAGGCATTTTTCTACCTTAAGAGAGTCATTGTTACACCTGCCAAATGCTCGCCGTTAACCACAGCCACATTTTCAAACTTCCTCTGGCCCAGTTCACCTGAAGCGGTACACCATTATTTGTCGGCTTTGAGACCTTCACTGTACTCCTGCCGGGAGCACCTCGAGTTTGCCGATGTATTTCGCCTATTGACGAGGCATTTAGCTACCTTAAGAGGGTCATAGTTACTCCTACCACTTGCACCCAGATTTATCACTGTCACATCCACAAGCTTTCTCCAGCCAGTTCACCACAGGCGATACGCCTTTATCTGTCGACATAAAGTGTTTCACAGTACTACTGCTGGCAGCTCCTCGGTTTGCAGATGTATTTCGCATGTTGACGAGGCATTTGGCTACCTTAAGAGAGTCATAGTTACTCCTGCCACTTGCTCCCCGTTCTACCACAGTCACATCTACAAGCTTACTCTGGCCAGTTCACCAGAAGCGATACGCCATTATTTGTTGACCTTAAGACTTTCACAGTACTCCTTGCGGGAGCTCCTCGGGATTGCCAATGTAATTCGCCTTTTGACGAGGCATTTGGCTACCCTAAGAGAGTCATAGTTACTCCTGCCAGTTGCTCCCCGTTTTACCACAGTCACATCTACAAGCTTACTCTGGCCGTTCACCAGAAGCGATACGCCATTATTTGTTGACCTTAAGACTTTCACAGTACCCCTTCCGGGAGCTCATCGAGAATGCCGATGTTTTTCGCCTGTTGACGAGGCATTTTTCTACCTTAAGAGAGTCATTGTTACACCTGCCAAATGCTCGCCGTTAACCAAAGCCACATTTTCAAGCTTCCTCTGGCCCAGTTCACCTGAAGCGGTACACCATTATTTGTCGGCTTTGAGACCTTCACTGTACTCCTGCCGGGAGCACCTCGAGTTTGCCGATGTATTTCGCCTATTGACGAGGCATTTGGCTACCTTAAGAGAGTCATAGTTACTCCTACCACTTGCACCCAGATTTATCACTGTCACATCCTCAAGCTTTCTCCGGCCAGTTCCCCACAAGTGATACGCCATTATCTGTCGACATAAAGTGTATCACAGTACTACTGCTGGCAGCTCCTCGGTTTGCAGATGTATTTCGCATGTTGACGAGGCATTTGGCTACCTTAAGAGAGTCATAGTTACTCCTGCCACTTGCTCCCCGTTCTACCACAGTCACATCTACAAGCTTACTCTGGCCAGTTCACCAGAAGCGATACGCCATTATTTGTTGACCTTAAGACTTTCACAGTACTCCTTGCGGGAGCTCCTCGGGATTGCCAATGTAATTCGCCTTTTGACGAGGCAATTGGCTACCCTAAGAGAGTCATAGTTACTCCTGCCAGTTGCTCCCCGTTTTACCACAGTCACATCTACAAGCTTACTCTGGCCGTTCACCAGAAGCGATACGCCATTATTTGTTGACCTTAAGACTTTCACAGTACTCCTTCCGGGAGCTCATCGAGAATGCCGATGTTTTTCGCCTGTTGACGAGGCATTTTTCTACCTTAAGAGAGTCATTGTTACACCTGCCAAATGCTCGCCGTTAACCACAGCCACATTTTCAAGCTTCCTCTGGCCCAGTTCACCTGAAGCGGTACACCATTATTTGTCGGCTTTGAGACCTTCACTGTACTCCTGCCGGGAGCACCTCGAGTTTGCCGATGTATTTCGCCTATTGACGAGGCATTTGGCTACCTTAAGAGAGTCACAGTTACTCCTACCACTTGCACCCAGATTTATCACTGTCACATCCTCAAGCTTTCTCCGGCCAGTTCACCACAAGCGATACGCCATTATCTGTCGACATAAAGTGTTTCACAGTACTACTGCTGGCAGCTCCTCGGTTTGCAGATGTATTTCGCATGTTGACGAGGCATTTGGCTACCTTAAGAGAGTCATAGTTACTCCTGCCACTTGCTCCCCGTTCTACCACAGTCACATCTACAAGCTTACTCTGGCCAGTTCACCAGAAGCGATACGCCATTATTTGTTGACCTTAAGACTTTCACAGTACTCCTTGCGGGAGCTCCTCGGGATTGCCAATGTAATTCGCCTTTTGACGAGGCATTTGGCTACCCTAAGAGAGTCATAGTTACTCCTGCCAGTTGCTCCCCGTTTTACCACAGTCACATCTACAAGCTTACTCTGGCCGTTCTCCAGAAGCGATACGCCATTATTTGTTGACCTTAAGACTTTCACAGTACTCCTTCCGGGAGCTCATCGAGAATGCCGATGTTTTTCGCCTGTTGACGAGGCATTTTTCTACCTTAAGAGAGTCATTGTTACACCTGCCAAATGCTCGCCGTTAACCACAGCCACATTTTCAAACTTCCTCTGGCCCAGTTCACCTGAAGCGGTACACCATTATTTGTCGGCTTTGAGACCTTCACTGTACTCCTGCCGGGAGCACCTCGAGTTTGCCGATGTATTTCGCCTATTGACGAGGCATTTGGCTACCTTAAGAGAGTCATAGTTACTCCTACCACTTGCACCCAGATTTATCACTGTCACATCCTCAAGCTTTCTCCGGCCAGTTCACCACAAGCGATACGCCATTATCTGTCGACATAAAGTGTTTCACAGTACTACTGCTGGCAGCTCCTCGGTTTGCAGATGTATTTCGCATGTTGACGAGGCATTTGGCTACCTTAAGAGAGTCATAGTTACTCCTGCCACTTGCTCCCCGTTCTACCACAGTCACATCTACAAGCTTACTCTGGCCAGTTCACCAGAAGCGATACGCCATTATTTGTTGACCTTAAGACTTTCACAGTACTCCTTGCGGGAGCTCCTCGGGATTGCCAATGTAATTCGCCTTTTGACGAGGCATTTGGCTACCCTAAGAGAGTCATAGTTACTCCTGCCAGTTGCTCCCCGTTTTACCACAGTCACATCTACAAGCTTACTCTGGCCGTTCACCAGAAGCGATACGCCATTATTTGTTGACCTTAAGACTTTCACAGTACTCCTTCCGGGAGCTCATCGAGAATGCCGATGTTTTTCGCCTGTTGACGAGGCATTTTTCTACCTTAAGAGAGTCATTGTTACACCTGCCAAATGCTCGCCGTTAACCACAGCCACATTTTCAAACTTCCTCTGGCCCAGTTCACCTGAAGCGGTACACCATTATTTGTCGGCTTTGAGACCTTCACTGTACTCCTGCCGGGAGCACCTCGAGTTTGCCGATGTATTTCGCCTATTGACGAGGCATTTAGCTACCTTAAGAGGGTCATAGTTACTCCTACCACTTGCACCCAGATTTATCACTGTCACATCCACAAGCTTTCTCCAGCCAGTTCACCACAGGCGATACGCCTTTATCTGTCGACATAAAGTGTTTCACAGTACTACTGCTGGCAGCTCCTCGGTTTGCAGATGTATTTCGCATGTTGACGAGGCATTTGGCTACCTTAAGAGAGTCATAGTTACTCCTGCCACTTGCTCCCCGTTCTACCACAGTCACATCTACAAGCTTACTCTGGCCAGTTCACCAGAAGCGATACGCCATTATTTGTTGACCTTAAGACTTTCACAGTACTCCTTGCGGGAGCTCCTCGGGATTGCCAATGTAATTCGCCTTTTGACGAGGCATTTGGCTACCCTAAGAGAGTCATAGTTACTCCTGCCAGTTGCTCCCCGTTTTACCACAGTCACATCTACAAGCTTACTCTGGCCGTTCACCAGAAGCGATACGCCACTATTTGTTGACCTTAAGACTTTCACAGTACCCCTTCCGGGAGCTCATCGAGAATGCCGATGTTTTTCGCCTGTTGACGAGGCATTTTTCTACCTTAAGAGAGTCATTGTTACACCTGCCAAATGCTCGCCGTTAACCAAAGCCACATTTTCAAGCTTCCTCTGGCCCAGTTCACCTGAAGCGGTACACCATTATTTGTCGGCTTTGAGACCTTCACTGTACTCCTGCCGGGAGCACCTCGAGTTTGCCGATGTATTTCGCCTATTGACGAGGCATTTGGCTACCTTAAGAGAGTCATAGTTACTCCTACCACTTGCACCCAGATTTATCACTGTCACATCCTCAAGCTTTCTCCGGCCAGTTCCCCACAAGTGATACGCCATTATCTGTCGACATAAAGTGTATCACAGTACTACTGCTGGCAGCTCCTCGGTTTGCAGATGTATTTCGCATGTTGACGAGGCATTTGGCTACCTTAAGAGAGTCATAGTTACTCCTGCCACTTGCTCCCCGTTCTACCACAGTCACATCTACAAGCTTACTCTGGCCAGTTCACCAGAAGCGATACGCCATTATTTGTTGACCTTAAGACTTTCACAGTACTCCTTGCGGGAGCTCCTCGGGATTGCCAATGTAATTCGCCTTTTGACGAGGCAATTGGCTACCCTAAGAGAGTCATAGTTACTCCTGCCAGTTGCTCCCCGTTTTACCACAGTCACATCTACAAGCTTACTCTGGCCGTTCACCAGAAGCGATACGCCATTATTTGTTGACCTTAAGACTTTCACAGTACTCCTTCCGGGAGCTCATCGAGAATGCCGATGTTTTTCGCCTGTTGACGAGGCATTTTTCTACCTTAAGAGAGTCATTGTTACACCTGCCAAATGCTCGCCGTTAACCACAGCCACATTTTCAAGCTTCCTCTGGCCCAGTTCACCTGAAGCGGTACACCATTATTTGTCGGCTTTGAGACCTTCACTGTACTCCTGCCGGGAGCACCTCGAGTTTGCCGATGTATTTCGCCTATTGACGAGGCATTTGGCTACCTTAAGAGAGTCACAGTTACTCCTACCACTTGCACCCAGATTTATCACTGTCACATCCTCAAGCTTTCTCCGGCCAGTACACCACAAGCGATACGCCATTATCTGTCGACATAAAGTGTTTCACAGTACTACTGCTGGCAGCTCCTCGGTTTTCAGATGTATTTCGCATGTTGACGAGGCATTTGGCTACCTTAAGAGAGTCATAGTTACTCCTGCCACTTGCTCCCCGTTCTACCACAGTCACATCTACAAGCTTACTCTGGCCAGTTCACCAGAAGCGATACGCCATTATTTGTTGACCTTAAGACTTTCACAGTACTCCTTGCGGGAGCTCCTCGGGATTGCCAATGTAATTCGCCTTTTGACGAGGCATTTGGCTACCCTAAGAGAGTCATAGTTACTCCTGCCAGTTGCTCCCCGTTTTACCACAGTCACATCTACAAGCTTACTCTGGCCGTTCTCCAGAAGCGATACGCCATTATTTGTTGACCTTAAGACTTTCACAGTACTCCTTCCGGGAGCTCATCGAGAATGCCGATGTTTTTCGCCTGTTGACGAGGCATTTTTCTACCTTAAGAGAGTCATTGTTACACCTGCCAAATGCTCGCCGTTAACCACAGCCACATTTTCAAACTTCCTCTGGCCCAGTTCACCTGAAGCGGTACACCATTATTTGTCGGCTTTGAGACCTTCACTGTACTCCTGCCGGGAGCACCTCGAGTTTGCCGATGTATTTCGCCTATTGACGAGGCATTTGGCTACCTTAAGAGAGTCATAGTTACTCCGACCACTTGCACCCAGATTTATCACTGTCACATCCTCAAGCTTTCTCCGGCCAGTTCACCACAAGCGATACGCCATTATCTGTCGACATAAAGTGTTTCACAGTACTACTGCTGGCAGCTCCTCGGTTTGCAGATGTATTTCGCATGTTGACGAGGCATTTGGCTACCTTAAGAGAGTCATAGTTACTCCTGCCACTTGCTCCCCGTTCTACCACAGTCACATCTACAAGCTTACTCTGGCCAGTTCACCAGAAGCGATACGCCATTATTTGTTGACCTTAAGACTTTCACAGTACTCCTTGCGGGAGCTCCTCGGGATTGCCAATGTAATTCGCCTTTTGACGAGGCATTTGGCTACCCTAAGAGAGTCATAGTTACTCCTGCCAGTTGCTCCCCGTTTTACCACAGTCACATCTACAAGCTTACTCTGGCCGTTCACCAGAAGCGATACGCCATTATTTGTTGACCTTAAGACTTTCACAGTACTCCTTCCGGGAGCTCATCGAGAATGCCGATGTTTTTCGCCTGTTGACGAGGCATTTTTCTACCTTAAGAGAGTCATTGTTACACCTGCCAAATGCTCGCCGTTAACCACAGCCACATTTTCAAACTTCCTCTGGCCCAGTTCACCTGAAGCGGTACACCATTATTTGTCGGCTTTGAGACCTTCACTGTACTCCTGCCGGGAGCACCTCGAGTTTGCCGATGTATTTCGCCTATTGACGAGGCATTTGGCTACCTTAAGAGAGTCATAGTTACTCCTACCACTTGCACCCAGATTTATCACTGTCACATCCTCAAGCTTTCTCCGGCCAGTTCACCACAAGCGATACGCCATTATCTGTCGACATAAAGTGTTTCACAGTACTACTGCTGGCAGCTCCTCGGTTTGCAGATGTATTTCGCATGTTGACGAGGCATTTGGCTACCTTAAGAGAGTCATAGTTACTCCTGCCACTTGCTCCCCGTTCTACCACAGTCACATCTACAAGCTTACTCTGGCCAGTTCACCAGAAGCGATACGCCATTATTTGTTGACCTTAAGACTTTCACAGTACTCCTTGCGGGAGCTCCTCGGGATTGCCAATGTAATTCGCCTTTTGACGAGGCATTTGGCTACCCTAAGAGAGTCATAGTTACTCCTGCCAGTTGCTCCCCGTTTTACCACAGTCACATCTACAAGCTTACTCTGGCCGTTCACCAGAAGCGATACGCCATTATTTGTTGACCTTAAGACTTTCACAGTACTCCTTCCGGGAGCTCATCGAGAATGCCGATGTTTTTCGCCTGTTGACGAGGCATTTTTCTACCTTAAGAGAGTCATTGTTACACCTGCCAAATGCTCGCCGTTAACCACAGCCACATTTTCAAACTTCCTCTGGCCCAGTTCACCTGAAGCGGTACAGCATTATTTGTCGGCTTTGAGACCTTCACTGTACTCCTGCCGGGAGCACCTCGAGTTTGCCGATGTATTTCGCCTATTGACGAGGCATTTGGCTACCTTAAGAGAGTCATAGTTACTCCTACCACTTGCACCCAGATTTATCACTGTCACATCCTCAAGCTTTCTCCGGCCAGTTCACCACAAGCGATACGCCATTATCTGTCGACATAAAGTGTTTCACAGTACTACTGCTGGCAGCTCCTCGGTTTGCAGATGTATTTCGCATGTTGACGAGGCATTTGGCTACCTTAAGAGAGTCATAGTTACTAATGCCACTTGCACCCCGTTCTACCACAGTCACATCTACAAGCTTACTCTGGCCAGTTCACCAGAAGCGATACGCCATTATTTGTTGACCTTAAGACTTTCACAGTACTCCTTGCGGGAGCTCCTCGGGATTGCCAATGTAATTCGCCTTTTGACGAGGCATTTGGCTACCCTAAGAGAGTCATAGTTACTCCTGCCAGTTGCTCCCCGTTTTACCACAGTCACATCTACAAGCTTACTCTGGCCGTTCACCAGAAGCGATACGCCATTATTTGTTGACCTTAAGACTTTCACAGTACTCCTTCCGGGAGCTCATCGAGAATGCCGATGTTTTTCGCCTGTTGACGAGGCATTTTTCTACCTTAAGAGAGTCATTGTTACACCTGCTAAATGCTCGCCGTTAACCACAGCCACATTTTCAAGCTTCCTCTGGCCCAGTTCACCTGAAGCGGTACACCATTATTTGTCGGCTTTGAGACCTTCACTGTACTCCTGCCGGGAGCACCTCGAGTTTGCCGATGTATTTCGCCTATTGACGAGGCATTTGGCTACCTTAAGAGAGTCATAGTTACTCCTACCACTTGCACCCAGATTTATCACTGTCACATCCTCAAGCTTTCTCCGGCCAGTTCACCACAAGCGATACGCCATTATCTGTCGACATAAAGTGTTTCACAGTACTACTGCTGGCAGCTCCTCGGTTTGCAGATGTATTTCGCATGTTGACGAGGCATTTGGCTACCTTAAGAGAGTCATAGTTACTCCTGCCACTTGCTCCCCGTTCTACCACAGTCACATCTACAAGCTTACTCTGGCCAGTTCACCAGAAGCGATACGCCATTATTTGTTGACCTTAAGACTTTCACAGTACTCCTTGCGGGAGCTCCTCGGGATTGCCAATGTAATTGGCCTTTTGACGAGGCATTTGGCTACCCTAAGAGAGTCATAGTTACTCCTGCCAGTTGCTCCCCGTTTTACAACAGTCACATCTACAAGCTTACTCTGGCCGTTCACCAGAAGCGATACGCCATTATTTGTTGACCTTAAGACTTTCACAGTACTCCTTCCGGGAGCTCATCGAGAATGCCGATGTTTTTCGCCTGTTGACGAGGCATTTTTCTACCTTAAGAGAGTCATTGTTACACCTGCCAAATGCTCGCCGTTAACCACAGCCACATTTTCAAACTTCCTCTGGCCCAGTTCACCTGAAGCGGTACACCATTATTTGTCGGCTTTGAGACCTTCACTGTACTCCTGCCGGGAGCACCTCGAGTTTGCCGATGTATTTCGCCTATTAACGAGGCATTTAGCTACCTTAAGAGAGTCATAGTTACTCCTACCACTTGCACCCAGATTTATCACTGTCACATCCTCAAGCTTTCTCCGGCCAGTTCACCACAGGCGATACGCCTTTATCTGTCGACATAAAGTGTTTCACAGTACTACTGCTGGCAGCTCCTCGGTTTGCAGATGTATTTCGCATGTTGACGAGGCATTTGGCTACCTTAAGAGAGTCATAGTTACTCCTGCCACTTGCTCCCCGTTCTACCACAGTCACATCTACAAGCTTACTCTGGCCAGTTCACCAGAAGCGATACGCCATTATTTGTTGACCTTAAGACTTTCACAGTACTCCTTGCGGGAGCTCCTCGGGATTGCCAATGTAATTCGCCTTTTGACGAGGCATTTGGCTACCCTAAGAGAGTCATAGTTACTCCTGCTAGTTGCTCCCCGTTTTACCACAGTCACATCTACAAGCTTACTCTGGCCGTTCACCAGAAGCGATACGCCATTATTTGTTGACCTTAAGACTTTCACAGTACTCCTTCCGGGAGCTCATCAAGAATGCCGATGTTTTTCGCCTGTTGACGAGGCATTTTTCTACCTTAAGAGAGTCATTGTTACACCTGCTAAATGCTCGCCGTTAACCACAGCCACATTTTCAAGCTTCCTCTGGCCCAGTTCACCTGAAGCGGTACACCATTATTTGTCGGCTTTGAGACCTTCACTGTACTCCTGCCGGGAGCACCTCGAGTTTGCCGATGTATTTCGCCTATTGACGAGGCATTTGGCTACCTTAAGAGAGTCATAGTTACTCCTACCACTTGCACCCAGATTTATCACTGTCACATCCTCAAGCTTTCTCCGGCCAGTTCACCACAAGCGATACGCCATTATCTGTCGACATAAAGTGTTTCACAGTACTACTGCTGGCAGCTCCTCGGTTTGCAGATGTATTTCGCATGTTGACGAGGCATTTGGCTACCTTAAGAGAGTCATAGTTACTCCTGCCACTTGCTCCCCGTTCTACCACAGTCACATCTACAAGCTTACTCTGGCCAGTTCACCAGAAGCGATACGCCATTATTTGTTGACCTTAAGACTTTCACAGTACTCCTTGCGGGAGCTCCTCGGGATTGCCAATGTAATTCGCCTTTTGACGAGGCATTTGGCTACCCTAAGAGAGTCATAGTTACTCCTGCCAGTTGCTCCCCGTTTTACCACAGTCACATCTACAAGCTTACTCTGGCCGTTCACCAGAAGCGATACGCCATTATTTGTTGACCTTAAGACTTTCACAGTACTCCTTCCGGGAGCTCATCGAGAATGCCGATGTTTTTCGCCTGTTGACGAGGCATTTTTCTACCTTAAGAGAGTCATTGTTACACCTGCCAAATGCTCGCCGTTAACCACAGCCACATTTTCAAACTTCCTCTGGCCCAGTTCACCTGAAGCGGTACACCATTATTTGTCGGCTTTGAGACCTTCACTGTACTCCTGCCGGGAGCACCTCGAGTTTGCCGATGTATTTCGCCTATTGACGAGGCATTTGGCTACCTTAAGAGAGTCATAGTTACTCCTACCACTTGCACCCAGATTTATCACTGTCACATCCTCAAGCTTTCTCCGGCCAGTTCACCACAAGCGATACGCCATTATCTGTCGACATAAAGTGTTTCACAGTACTACTGCTGGCAGCTCCTCGGTTTGCAGATGTATTTCGCATGTTGACGAGGCATTTGGCTACCTTAAGAGAGTCATAGTTACTAATGCCACTTGCACCCCGTTCTACCACAGTCACATCTACAAGCTTACTCTGGCCAGTTCACCAGAAGCGATACGCCATTATTTGTTGACCTTAAGACTTTCACAGTACTCCTTGCGGGAGCTCCTCGGGATTGCCAATGTAATTCGCCTTTTGACGAGGCATTTGGCTACCCTAAGAGAGTCATAGTTACTCCTGCCAGTTGCTCCCCGTTTTACCACAGTCACATCTACAAGCTTACTCTGGCCGTTCACCAGAAGCGATACGCCATTATTTGTTGACCTTAAGACTTTCACAGTACTCCTTCCGGGAGCTCATCGAGAATGCCGATGTTTTTCGCCTGTTGACGAGGCATTTTTCTACCTTAAGAGAGTCATTGTTACACCTGCTAAATGCTCGCCGTTAACCACAGCCACATTTTCAAGCTTCCTCTGGCCCAGTTCACCTGAAGCGGTACACCATTATTTGTCGGCTTTGAGACCTTCACTGTACTCCTGCCGGGAGCACCTCGAGTTTGCCGATGTATTTCGCCTATTGACGAGGCATTTGGCTACCTTAAGAGAGTCATAGTTACTCCTACCACTTGCACCCAGATTTATCACTGTCACATCCTCAAGCTTTCTCCGGCCAGTTCACCACAAGCGATACGCCATTATCTGTCGACATAAAGTGTTTCACAGTACTACTGCTGGCAGCTCCTCGGTTTGCAGATGTATTTCGCATGTTGACGAGGCATTTGGCTACCTTAAGAGAGTCATAGTTACTCCTGCCACTTGCTCCCCGTTCTACCACAGTCACATCTACAAGCTTACTCTGGCCAGTTCACCAGAAGCGATACGCCATTATTTGTTGACCTTAAGACTTTCACAGTACTCCTTGCGGGAGCTCCTCGGGATTGCCAATGTAATTCGCCTTTTGACGAGGCATTTGGCTACCCTAAGAGAGTCATAGTCACTCCTGCCAGTTGCTCCCCGTTTTACCACAGTCACATCTACAAGCTTACTCTGGCCGTTCACCAGAAGCGATACGCCATTATTTGTTGACCTTAAGACTTTCACAGTACTCCTTCCGGGAGCTCATCGAGAATGCCGATGTTTTTCGCCTGTTGACGAGGCATTTTTCTACCTTAAGAGAGTCATTGTTACACCTGCCAAATGCTCGCCGTTAACCACAGCCACATTTTCAAGCTTCCTCTGGCCCAGTTCACCTGAAGCGGTACACCATTATTTGTCGGCTTTGAGACCTTCACTGTACTCCTGCCGGGAGCACCTCGAGTTTGCCGATGTATTTCGCCTATTGACGAGGCATTTGGCTACCTTAAGAGAGTCATAGTTACTCCTACCACTTGCACCCAGATTTATCACTGTCACATCCTCAAGCTTTCTCCGGCCAGTTCACCACAAGCGATACGCCATTATCTGTCGACATAAAGTGTTTCACAGTACTACTGCTGGCAGCTCCTCGGTTTGCAGATGTATTTCGCATGTTGACGAGGCATTTGGCTACCTTAAGAGAGTCATAGTTACTCCTGCCACTTGCTCCCCGTTCTACCACAGTCACATCTACAAGCTTACTCTGGCCAGTTCACCAGAAGCGATACGCCATTATTTGTTGACCTTAAGACTTTCACAGTACTCCTTGCGGGAGCTCCTCGGGATTGCCAATGTAATTCGCCTTTTGACGAGGCATTTGGCTACCCTAAGAGAGTCATAGTTACTCCTGCCAGTTGCTCCCCGTTTTACCACAGTCACATCTACAAGCTTACTCTGGCCGTTCACCAGAAGCGATACGCCATTATTTGTTGACCTTAAGACTTTCACAGTACTCCTTCCGGGAGCTCATCGAGAATGCCGATGTTTTTCGCCTGTTGACGAGGCATTTTTCTACCTTAAGAGAGTCATTGTTACACCTGCCAAATGCTCGCCGTTAACCACAGCCACATTTTCAAGCTTCCTCTGGCCCAGTTCACCTGAAGCGGTACACCATTATTTGTCGGCTTTGAGACCTTCACTGTACTCCTGCCGGGAGCACCTCGAGTTTGCCGATGTATTTCGCCTATTGACGAGGCATTTGGCTACCTTAAGAGAGTCATAGTTACTCCTACCACTTGCACCCAGATTTATCACTGTCACATCCTCAAGCTTTCTCCGGCCAGTTCACCACAAGCGATACGCCATTATCTGTTGACATAAAGTGTTTCACAGTACTACTGCTGGCAGCTCCTCGGTTTGCAGATGTATTTCGCATGTTGACGAGGCATTTGGCTACCTTAAGAGAGTCATAGTTACTCCTGCCACTTGCTCCCCGTTCTACCACAGTCACATCTACAAGCTTACTCTGGCCAGTTCACCAGAAGCGATACGCCATTATTTGTTGACCTTAAGACTTTCACAGTACTCCTTGCGGGAGCTCCTCGGGATTGCCAATGTAATTCGCCTTTTGACGAGGCATTTGGCTACCCTAAGAGAGTCATAGTTACTCCTGCCAGTTGCTCCCCGTTTTACCACAGTCACATCTACAAGCTTACTCTGGCCGTTCACCAGAAGCGATACGCCATTATTTGTTGACCTTAAGACTTTCACAGTACTCCTTCCGGGAGCTCATCGAGAATGCCGATGTTTTTCGCCTGTTGACGAGGCATTTTTCTACCTTAAGAGAGTCATTGTTACACCTGCCAAATGCTCGCCGTTAACCACAGCCACATTTTCAAGCTTCCTCTGGCCCAGTTCACCTGAAGCGGTACACCATTATTTGTCGGCTTTGAGACCTTCACTGTACTCCTGCCGGGAGCACCTCGAGTTTGCCGATGTATTTCGCCTATTGACGAGGCATTTGGCTACCTTAAGAGAGTCATAGTTACTCCTACCACTTGCACCCAGATTTATCACTGTCACATCCTCAAGCTTTCTCCGGCCAGTTCACCACAAGCGATACGCCATTATCTGTCGACATAAAGTGTTTCACAGTACTACTGCTGGCAGCTCCTCGGTTTGCAGATGTATTTCGCATGTTGACGAGGCATTTGGCTACCTTAAGAGAGTCATAGTTACTCCTGCCACTTGCTCCCCGTTCTACCACAGTCACATCTACAAGCTTACTCTGGCCAGTTCACCAGAAGCGATACGCCATTATTTGTTGACCTTAAGACTTTCACAGTACTCCTTGCGGGAGCTCCTCGGGATTGCCAATGTAATTCGCCTTTTGACGAGGCATTTGGCTACCCTAAGAGAGTCATAGTTACTCCTGCCAGTTGCTCCCCGTTTTACCACAGTCACATCTACAAGCTTACTCTGGCCGTTCACCAGAAGCGATACGCCATTATTTGTTGACCTTAAGACTTTCACAGTACTCCTTCCGGGAGCTCATCGAGAATGCCGATGTTTTTCGCCTGTTGACGAGGCATTTTTCTACCTTAAGAGAGTCATTGTTACACCTGCCAAATGCTCGCCGTTAACCACAGCCACATTTTCAAGCTTCCTCTGGCCCAGTTCACCTGAAGCGGTACACCATTATTTGTCGGCTTTGAGACCTTCACTGTACTCCTGCCGGGAGCACCTCGAGTTTGCCGATGTATTTCGCCTATTGACGAGGCATTTGGCTACCTTAAGAGAGTCATAGTTACTCCTACCACTTGCACCCAGATTTATCACTGTCACATCCTCAAGCTTTCTCCGGCCAGTTCACCACAAGCGATACGCCATTATCTGTCGACATAAAGTGTTTCACAGTACTACTGCTGGCAGCTCCTCGGTTTGCAGATGTATTTCGCATGTTGACGAGGCATTTGGCTACCTTAAGAGAGTCATAGTTACTCCTGCCACTTGCTCCCCGTTCTACCACAGTCACATCTACAAGCTTACTCTGGCCAGTTCACCAGAAGCGATACGCCATTATTTGTTGACCTTAAGACTTTCACAGTACTCCTTGCGGGAGCTCCTCGGGATTGCCAATGTAATTCGCCTTTTGACGAGGCATTTGGCTACCCTAAGAGAGTCATAGTTACTCCTGCCAGTTGCTCCCCGTTTTACCACAGTCACATCTACAAGCTTACTCTGGCCGTTCACCAGAAGCGATACGCCATTATTTGTTGACCTTAAGACTTTCACAGTACTCCTTCCGGGAGCTCATCGAGAATGCCGATGTTTTTCGCCTGTTGACGAGGCATTTTTCTACCTTAAGAGAGTCATTGTTACACCTGCTAAATGCTCGCCGTTAACCACAGCCACATTTTCAAGCTTCCTCTGGCCCAGTTCACCTGAAGCGGTACACCATTATTTGTCGGCTTTGAGACCTTCACTGTACTCCTGCCGGGAGCACCTCGAGTTTGCCGATGTATTTCGCCTATTGACGAGGCATTTGGCTACCTTAAGAGAGTCATAGTTACTCCTACCACTTGCACCCAGATTTATCACTGTCACATCCTCAAGCTTTCTCCGGCCAGTTCACCACAAGCGATACGCCATTATCTGTCGACATAAAGTGTTTCACAGTACTACTGCTGGCAGCTCCTCGGTTTGCAGATGTATTTCGCATGTTGACGAGGCATTTGGCTACCTTAAGAGAGTCATAGTTACTCCTGCCACTTGCTCCCCGTTCTACCACAGTCACATCTACAAGCTTACTCTGGCCAGTTCACCAGAAGCGATACGCCATTATTTGTTGACCTTAAGACTTTCACAGTACTCCTTGCGGGAGCTCCTCGGGATTGCCAATGTAATTCGCCTTTTGACGAGGCATTTGGCTACCCTAAGAGAGTCATAGTCACTCCTGCCAGTTGCTCCCCGTTTTACCACAGTCACATCTACAAGCTTACTCTGGCCGTTCACCAGAAGCGATACGCCATTATTTGTTGACCTTAAGACTTTCACAGTACTCCTTCCGGGAGCTCATCGAGAATGCCGATGTTTTTCGCCTGTTGACGAGGCATTTTTCTACCTTAAGAGAGTCATTGTTACACCTGCCAAATGCTCGCCGTTAACCACAGCCACATTTTCAAGCTTCCTCTGGCCCAGTTCACCTGAAGCGGTACACCATTATTTGTCGGCTTTGAGACCTTCACTGTACTCCTGCCGGGAGCACCTCGAGTTTGCCGATGTATTTCGCCTATTGACGAGGCATTTGGCTACCTTAAGAGAGTCATAGTTACTCCTACCACTTGCACCCAGATTTATCACTGTCACATCCTCAAGCTTTCTCCGGCCAGTTCACCACAAGCGATACGCCATTATCTGTCGACATAAAGTGTTTCACAGTACTACTGCTGGCAGCTCCTCGGTTTGCAGATGTATTTCGCATGTTGACGAGGCATTTGGCTACCTTAAGAGAGTCATAGTTACTCCTGCCACTTGCTCCCCGTTCTACCACAGTCACATCTACAAGCTTACTCTGGCCAGTTCACCAGAAGCGATACGCCATTATTTGTTGACCTTAAGACTTTCACAGTACTCCTTGCGGGAGCTCCTCGGGATTGCCAATGTAATTCGCCTTTTGACGAGGCATTTGGCTACCCTAAGAGAGTCATAGTTACTCCTGCCAGTTGCTCCCCGTTTTACCACAGTCACATCTACAAGCTTACTCTGGCCGTTCACCAGAAGCGATACGCCATTATTTGTTGACCTTAAGACTTTCACAGTACTCCTTCCGGGAGCTCATCGAGAATGCCGATGTTTTTCGCCTGTTGACGAGGCATTTTTCTACCTTAAGAGAGTCATTGTTACACCTGCCAAATGCTCGCCGTTAACCACAGCCACATTTTCAAGCTTCCTCTGGCCCAGTTCACCTGAAGCGGTACACCATTATTTGTCGGCTTTGAGACCTTCACTGTACTCCTGCCGGGAGCACCTCGAGTTTGCCGATGTATTTCGCCTATTGACGAGGCATTTGGCTACCTTAAGAGAGTCATAGTTACTCCTACCACTTGCACCCAGATTTATCACTGTCACATCCTCAAGCTTTCTCCGGCCAGTTCACCACAAGCGATACGCCATTATCTGTCGACATAAAGTGTTTCACAGTACTACTGCTGGCAGCTCCTCGGTTTGCAGATGTATTTCGCATGTTGACGAGGCATTTGGCTACCTTAAGAGAGTCATAGTTACTCCTGCCACTTGCTCCCCGTTCTACCACAGTCACATCTACAAGCTTACTCTGGCCAGTTCACCAGAAGCGATACGCCATTATTTGTTGACCTTAAGACTTTCACAGTACTCCTTGCGGGAGCTCCTCGGGATTGCCAATGTAATTCGCCTTTTGACGAGGCATTTGGCTACCCTAAGAGAGTCATAGTTACTCCTGCCAGTTGCTCCCCGTTTTACCACAGTCACATCTACAAGCTTACTCTGGCCGTTCACCAGAAGCGATACGCCATTATTTGTTGACCTTAAGACTTTCACAGTACTCCTTCCGGGAGCTCATCGAGAATGCCGATGTTTTTCGCCTGTTGACGAGGCATTTTTCTACCTTAAGAGAGTCATTGTTACACCTGCCAAATGCTCGCCGTTAACCACAGCCACATTTTCAAGCTTCCTCTGGCCCAGTTCACCTGAAGCGGTACACCATTATTTGTCGGCTTTGAGACCTTCACTGTACTCCTGCCGGGAGCACCTCGAGTTTGCCGATGTATTTCGCCTATTGACGAGGCATTTGGCTACCTTAAGAGAGTCATAGTTACTCCTACCACTTGCACCCAGATTTATCACTGTCACATCCTCAAGCTTTCTCCGGCCAGTTCACCACAAGCGATACGCCATTATCTGTCGACATAAAGTGTTTCACAGTACTACTGCTGGCAGCTCCTCGGTTTGCAGATGTATTTCGCATGTTGACGAGGCATTTGGCTACCTTAAGAGAGTCATAGTTACTCCTGCCACTTGCTCCCCGTTCTACCACAGTCACATCTACAAGCTTACTCTGGCCAGTTCACCAGAAGCGATACGCCATTATTTGTTGACCTTAAGACTTTCACAGTACTCCTTGCGGGAGCTCCTCGGGATTGCCAATGTAATTCGCCTTTTGACGAGGCATTTGGCTACCCTAAGAGAGTCATAGTTACTCCTGCCAGTTGCTCCCCGTTTTACCACAGTCACATCTACAAGCTTACTCTGGCCGTTCACCAGAAGCGATACGCCATTATTTGTTGACCTTAAGACTTTCACAGTACTCCTTCCGGGAGCTCATCGAGAATGCCGATGTTTTTCGCCTGTTGACGAGGCATTTTTCTACCTTAAGAGAGTCATTGTTACACCTGCTAAATGCTCGCCGTTAACCACAGCCACATTTTCAAGCTTCCTCTGGCCCAGTTCACCTGAAGCGGTACACCATTATTTGTCGGCTTTGAGACCTTCACTGTACTCCTGCCGGGAGCACCTCGAGTTTGCCGATGTATTTCGCCTATTGACGAGGCATTTGGCTACCTTAAGAGAGTCATAGTTACTCCTACCACTTGCACCCAGATTTATCACTGTCACATCCTCAAGCTTTCTCCGGCCAGTTCACCACAAGCGATACGCCATTATCTGTCGACATAAAGTGTTTCACAGTACTACTGCTGGCAGCTCCTCGGTTTGCAGATGTATTTCGCATGTTGACGAGGCATTTGGCTACCTTAAGAGAGTCATAGTTACTCCTGCCACTTGCTCCCCGTTCTACCACAGTCACATCTACAAGCTTACTCTGGCCAGTTCACCAGAAGCGATACGCCATTATTTGTTGACCTTAAGACTTTCACAGTACTCCTTGCGGGAGCTCCTCGGGATTGCCAATGTAATTCGCCTTTTGACGAGGCATTTGGCTACCCTAAGAGAGTCATAGTCACTCCTGCCAGTTGCTCCCCGTTTTACCACAGTCACATCTACAAGCTTACTCTGGCCGTTCACCAGAAGCGATACGCCATTATTTGTTGACCTTAAGACTTTCACAGTACTCCTTCCGGGAGCTCATCGAGAATGCCGATGTTTTTCGCCTGTTGACGAGGCATTTTTCTACCTTAAGAGAGTCATTGTTACACCTGCCAAATGCTCGCCGTTAACCACAGCCACATTTTCAAGCTTCCTCTGGCCCAGTTCACCTGAAGCGGTACACCATTATTTGTCGGCTTTGAGACCTTCACTGTACTCCTGCCGGGAGCACCTCGAGTTTGCCGATGTATTTCGCCTATTGACGAGGCATTTGGCTACCTTAAGAGAGTCATAGTTACTCCTACCACTTGCACCCAGATTTATCACTGTCACATCCTCAAGCTTTCTCCGGCCAGTTCACCACAAGCGATACGCCATTATCTGTCGACATAAAGTGTTTCACAGTACTACTGCTGGCAGCTCCTCGGTTTGCAGATGTATTTCGCATGTTGACGAGGCATTTGGCTACCTTAAGAGAGTCATAGTTACTCCTGCCACTTGCTCCCCGTTCTACCACAGTCACATCTACAAGCTTACTCTGGCCAGTTCACCAGAAGCGATACGCCATTATTTGTTGACCTTAAGACTTTCACAGTACTCCTTGCGGGAGCTCCTCGGGATTGCCAATGTAATTCGCCTTTTGACGAGGCATTTGGCTACCCTAAGAGAGTCATAGTTACTCCTGCCAGTTGCTCCCCGTTTTACCACAGTCACATCTACAAGCTTACTCTGGCCGTTCACCAGAAGCGATACGCCATTATTTGTTGACCTTAAGACTTTCACAGTACTCCTTCCGGGAGCTCATCGAGAATGCCGATGTTTTTCGCCTGTTGACGAGGCATTTTTCTACCTTAAGAGAGTCATTGTTACACCTGCCAAATGCTCGCCGTTAACCACAGCCACATTTTCAAGCTTCCTCTGGCCCAGTTCACCTGAAGCGGTACACCATTATTTGTCGGCTTTGAGACCTTCACTGTACTCCTGCCGGGAGCACCTCGAGTTTGCCGATGTATTTCGCCTATTGACGAGGCATTTGGCTACCTTAAGAGAGTCATAGTTACTCCTACCACTTGCACCCAGATTTATCACTGTCACATCCTCAAGCTTTCTCCGGCCAGTTCACCACAAGCGATACGCCATTATCTGTTGACATAAAGTGTTTCACAGTACTACTGCTGGCAGCTCCTCGGTTTGCAGATGTATTTCGCATGTTGACGAGGCATTTGGCTACCTTAAGAGAGTCATAGTTACTCCTGCCACTTGCTCCCCGTTCTACCACAGTCACATCTACAAGCTTACTCTGGCCAGTTCACCAGAAGCGATACGCCATTATTTGTTGACCTTAAGACTTTCACAGTACTCCTTGCGGGAGCTCCTCGGGATTGCCAATGTAATTCGCCTTTTGACGAGGCATTTGGCTACCCTAAGAGAGTCATAGTTACTCCTGCCAGTTGCTCCCCGTTTTACCACAGTCACATCTACAAGCTTACTCTGGCCGTTCACCAGAAGCGATACGCCATTATTTGTTGACCTTAAGACTTTCACAGTACTCCTTCCGGGAGCTCATCGAGAATGCCGATGTTTTTCGCCTGTTGACGAGGCATTTTTCTACCTTAAGAGAGTCATTGTTACACCTGCCAAATGCTCGCCGTTAACCACAGCCACATTTTCAAGCTTCCTCTGGCCCAGTTCACCTGAAGCGGTACACCATTATTTGTCGGCTTTGAGACCTTCACTGTACTCCTGCCGGGAGCACCTCGAGTTTGCCGATGTATTTCGCCTATTGACGAGGCATTTGGCTACCTTAAGAGAGTCATAGTTACTCCTACCACTTGCACCCAGATTTATCACTGTCACATCCTCAAGCTTTCTCCGGCCAGTTCACCACAAGCGATACGCCATTATCTGTCGACATAAAGTGTTTCACAGTACTACTGCTGGCAGCTCCTCGGTTTGCAGATGTATTTCGCATGTTGACGAGGCATTTGGCTACCTTAAGAGAGTCATAGTTACTCCTGCCACTTGCTCCCCGTTCTACCACAGTCACATCTACAAGCTTACTCTGGCCAGTTCACCAGAAGCGATACGCCATTATTTGTTGACCTTAAGACTTTCACAGTACTCCTTGCGGGAGCTCCTCGGGATTGCCAATGTAATTCGCCTTTTGACGAGGCATTTGGCTACCCTAAGAGAGTCATAGTTACTCCTGCCAGTTGCTCCCCGTTTTACCACAGTCACATCTACAAGCTTACTCTGGCCGTTCACCAGAAGCGATACGCCATTATTTGTTGACCTTAAGACTTTCACAGTACTCCTTCCGGGAGCTCATCGAGAATGCCGATGTTTTTCGCCTGTTGACGAGGCATTTTTCTACCTTAAGAGAGTCATTGTTACACCTGCCAAATGCTCGCCGTTAACCACAGCCACATTTTCAAGCTTCCTCTGGCCCAGTTCACCTGAAGCGGTACACCATTATTTGTCGGCTTTGAGACCTTCACTGTACTCCTGCCGGGAGCACCTCGAGTTTGCCGATGTATTTCGCCTATTGACGAGGCATTTGGCTACCTTAAGAGAGTCATAGTTACTCCTACCACTTGCACCCAGATTTATCACTGTCACATCCTCAAGCTTTCTCCGGCCAGTTCACCACAAGCGATACGCCATTATCTGTCGACATAAAGTGTTTCACAGTACTACTGCTGGCAGCTCCTCGGTTTGCAGATGTATTTCGCATGTTGACGAGGCATTTGGCTACCTTAAGAGAGTCATAGTTACTCCTGCCACTTGCTCCCCGTTCTACCACAGTCACATCTACAAGCTTACTCTGGCCAGTTCACCAGAAGCGATACGCCATTATTTGTTGACCTTAAGACTTTCACAGTACTCCTTGCGGGAGCTCCTCGGGATTGCCAATGTAATTCGCCTTTTGACGAGGCATTTGGCTACCCTAAGAGAGTCATAGTTACTCCTGCCAGTTGCTCCCCGTTTTACCACAGTCACATCTACAAGCTTACTCTGGCCGTTCACCAGAAGCGATACGCCATTATTTGTTGACCTTAAGACTTTCACAGTACTCCTTCCGGGAGCTCATCGAGAATGCCGATGTTTTTCGCCTGTTGACGAGGCATTTTTCTACCTTAAGAGAGTCATTGTTACACCTGCCAAATGCTCGCCGTTAACCACAGCCACATTTTCAAACTTCCTCTGGCCCAGTTCACCTGAAGCGGTACACCATTATTTGTCGGCTTTGAGACCTTCACTGTACTCCTGCCGGGAGCACCTCGAGTTTGCCGATGTATTTCGCCTATTGACGAGGCATTTGGCTACCTTAAGAGAGTCATAGTTACTCCTACCACTTGCACCCAGATTTATCACTGTCACATCCTCAAGCTTTCTCCGGCCAGTTCACCACAAGCGATACGCCATTATCTGTTGACATAAAGTGTTTCACAGTACTACTGCTGGCAGCTCCTCGGTTTGCAGATGTATTTCGCATGTTGACGAGGCATTTGGCTACCTTAAGAGAGTCATAGTTACTCCTGCCACTTGCTCCCCGTTCTACCACAGTCACATCTACAAGCTTACTCTGGCCAGTTCACCAGAAGCGATACGCCATTATTTGTTGACCTTAAGACTTTCACAGTACTCCTTGCGGGAGCTCCTCGGGATTGCCAATGTAATTCGCCTTTTGACGAGGCATTTGGCTACCCTAAGAGAGTCATAGTTACTCCTGCCAGTTGCTCCCCGTTTTACCACAGTCACATCTACAAGCTTACTCTGGCCGTTCACCAGAAGCGATACGCCATTATTTGTTGACCTTAAGACTTTCACAGTACTCCTTCCGGGAGCTCATCGAGAATGCCGATGTTTTTCGCCTGTTGACGAGGCATTTTTCTACCTTAAGAGAGTCATTGTTACACCTGCCAAATGCTCGCCGTTAACCACAGCCACATTTTCAAGCTTCCTCTGGCCCAGTTCACCTGAAGCGGTACACCATTATTTGTCGGCTTTGAGACCTTCACTGTACTCCTGCCGGGAGCACCTCGAGTTTGCCGATGTATTTCGCCTATTGACGAGGCATTTGGCTACCTTAAGAGAGTCATAGTTACTCCTACCACTTGCACCCAGATTTATCACTGTCACATCCTCAAGCTTTCTCCGGCCAGTTCACCACAAGCGATACGCCATTATCTGTCGACATAAAGTGTTTCACAGTACTACTGCTGGCAGCTCCTCGGTTTGCAGATGTATTTCGCATGTTGACGAGGCATTTGGCTACCTTAAGAGAGTCATAGTTACTCCTGCCACTTGCTCCCCGTTCTACCACAGTCACATCTACAAGCTTACTCTGGCCAGTTCACCAGAAGCGATACGCCATTATTTGTTGACCTTAAGACTTTCACAGTACTCCTTGCGGGAGCTCCTCGGGATTGCCAATGTAATTCGCCTTTTGACGAGGCATTTGGCTACCCTAAGAGAGTCATAGTTACTCCTGCCAGTTGCTCCCCGTTTTACCACAGTCACATCTACAAGCTTACTCTGGCCGTTCACCAGAAGCGATACGCCATTATTTGTTGACCTTAAGACTTTCACAGTACTCCTTCCGGGAGCTCATCGAGAATGCCGATGTTTTTCGCCTGTTGACGAGGCATTTTTCTACCTTAAGAGAGTCATTGTTACACCTGCCAAATGCTCGCCGTTAACCACAGCCACATTTTCAAGCTTCCTCTGGCCCAGTTCACCTGAAGCGGTACACCATTATTTGTCGGCTTTGAGACCTTCACTGTACTCCTGCCGGGAGCACCTCGAGTTTGCCGATGTATTTCGCCTATTGACGAGGCATTTGGCTACCTTAAGAGAGTCATAGTTACTCCTACCACTTGCACCCAGATTTATCACTGTCACATCCTCAAGCTTTCTCCGGCCAGTTCACCACAAGCGATACGCCATTATCTGTCGACATAAAGTGTTTCACAGTACTACTGCTGGCAGCTCCTCGGTTTGCAGATGTATTTCGCATGTTGACGAGGCATTTGGCTACCTTAAGAGAGTCATAGTTACTCCTGCCACTTGCTCCCCGTTCTACCACAGTCACATCTACAAGCTTACTCTGGCCAGTTCACCAGAAGCGATACGCCATTATTTGTTGACCTTAAGACTTTCACAGTACTCCTTGCGGGAGCTCCTCGGGATTGCCAATGTAATTCGCCTTTTGACGAGGCATTTGGCTACCCTAAGAGAGTCATAGTTACTCCTGCCAGTTGCTCCCCGTTTTACCACAGTCACATCTACAAGCTTACTCTGGCCGTTCACCAGAAGCGATACGCCATTATTTGTTGACCTTAAGACTTTCACAGTACTCCTTCCGGGAGCTCATCGAGAATGCCGATGTTTTTCGCCTGTTGACGAGGCATTTTTCTACCTTAAGAGAGTCATTGTTACACCTGCCAAATGCTCGCCGTTAACCACAGCCACATTTTCAAGCTTCCTCTGGCCCAGTTCACCTGAAGCGGTACACCATTATTTGTCGGCTTTGAGACCTTCACTGTACTCCTGCCGGGAGCACCTCGAGTTTGCCGATGTATTTCGCCTATTGACGAGGCATTTGGCTACCTTAAGAGAGTCATAGTTACTCCTACCACTTGCACCCAGATTTATCACTGTCACATCCTCAAGCTTTCTCCGGCCAGTTCACCACAAGCGATACGCCATTATCTGTCGACATAAAGTGTTTCACAGTACTACTGCTGGCAGCTCCTCGGTTTGCAGATGTATTTCGCATGTTGACGAGGCATTTGGCTACCTTAAGAGAGTCATAGTTACTCCTGCCACTTGCTCCCCGTTCTACCACAGTCACATCTACAAGCTTACTCTGGCCAGTTCACCAGAAGCGATACGCCATTATTTGTTGACCTTAAGACTTTCACAGTACTCCTTGCGGGAGCTCCTCGGGATTGCCAATGTAATTCGCCTTTTGACGAGGCATTTGGCTACCCTAAGAGAGTCATAGTTACTCCTGCCAGTTGCTCCCCGTTTTACCACAGTCACATCTACAAGCTTACTCTGGCCGTTCACCAGAAGCGATACGCCATTATTTGTTGACCTTAAGACTTTCACAGTACTCCTTCCGGGAGCTCATCGAGAATGCCGATGTTTTTCGCCTGTTGACGAGGCATTTTTCTACCTTAAGAGAGTCATTGTTACACCTGCCAAATGCTCGCCGTTAACCACAGCCACATTTTCAAGCTTCCTCTGGCCCAGTTCACCTGAAGCGGTACACCATTATTTGTCGGCTTTGAGACCTTCACTGTACTCCTGCCGGGAGCACCTCGAGTTTGCCGATGTATTTCGCCTATTGACGAGGCATTTGGCTACCTTAAGAGAGTCATAGTTACTCCTACCACTTGCACCCAGATTTATCACTGTCACATCCTCAAGCTTTCTCCGGCCAGTTCACCACAAGCGATACGCCATTATCTGTCGACATAAAGTGTTTCACAGTACTACTGCTGGCAGCTCCTCGGTTTGCAGATGTATTTCGCATGTTGACGAGGCATTTGGCTACCTTAAGAGAGTCATAGTTACTCCTGCCACTTGCTCCCCGTTCTGCCACAGTCACATCTACAAGCTTACTCTGGCCAGTTCACCAGAAGCGATACGCCATTATTTGTTGACCTTAAGACTTTCACAGTACTCCTTGCGGGAGCTCCTCGGGATTGCCAATGTAATTCGCCTTTTGACGAGGCATTTGGCTACCCTAAGAGAGTCATAGTTACTCCTGCCAGTTGCTCCCCGTTTTACCACAGTCACATCTACAAGCTTACTCTGGCCGTTCACCAGAAGCGATACGCCATTATTTGTTGACCTTAAGACTTTCACAGTACTCCTTCCGGGAGCTCATCGAGAATGCCGATGTTTTTCGCCTGTTGACGAGGCATTTTTCTACCTTAAGAGAGTCATTGTTACACCTGCCAAATGCTCGCCGTTAACCACAGCCACATTTTCAAGCTTCCTCTGGCCCAGTTCACCTGAAGCGGTACACCATTATTTGTCGGCTTTGAGACCTTCACTGTACTCCTGCCGGGAGCACCTAGAGTTTGCCGATGTATTTCGCCTATTGACGAGGCATTTGGCTACCTTAAGAGAGTCATAGTTACTCCTACCACTTGCACCCAGATTTATCACTGTCACATCCTCAAGCTTTCTCCGGCCAGTTCACCACAAGCGATACGCCATTATCTGTCGACATAAAGTGTTTCACAGTACTACTGCTGGCAGCTCCTCGGTTTGCAGATGTATTTCGCATGTTGACGAGGCATTTGGCTACCTTAAGAGAGTCATAGTTACTCCTGCCACTTGCTCCCCGTTCTGCCACAGTCACATCTACAAGCTTACTCTGGCCAGTTCACCAGAAGCGATACGCCATTATTTGTTGACCTTAAGACTTTCACAGTACTCCTTGCGGGAGCTCCTCGGGATTGCCAATGTAATTCGCCTTTTGACGAGGCATTTGGCTACCCTAAGAGAGTCATAGTTACTCCTGCCAGTTGCTCCCCGTTTTACCACAGTCACATCTACAAGCTTACTCTGGCCGTTCACCAGAAGCGATACGCCATTATTTGTTGACCTTAAGACTTTCACAGTACTCCTTCCGGGAGCTCATCGAGAATGCCGATGTTTTTCGCCTGTTGACGAGGCATTTTTCTACCTTAAGAGAGTCATTGTTACACCTGCCAAATGCTCGCCGTTAACCACAGCCACATTTTCAAGCTTCCTCTGGCCCAGTTCACCTGAAGCGGTACACCATTATTTGTCGGCTTTGAGACCTTCACTGTACTCCTGCCGGGAGCACCTCGAGTTTGCCGATGTATTTCGCCTATTGACGAGGCATTTGGCTACCTTAAGAGAGTCATAGTTACTCCTACCACTTGCACCCAGATTTATCACTGTCACATCCTCAAGCTTTCTCCGGCCAGTTCACCACAAGCGATACGCCATTATCTGTCGACATAAAGTGTTTCACAGTACTACTGCTGGCAGCTCCTCGGTTTGCAGATGTATTTCGCATGTTGACGAGGCATTTGGCTACCTTAAGAGAGTCATAGTTACTCCTGCCACTTGCTCCCCGTTCTACCACAGTCACATCTACAAGCTTACTCTGGCCAGTTCACCAGAAGCGATACGCCATTATTTGTTGACCTTAAGACTTTCACAGTACTCCTAGCGGGAGCTCCTCGGGATTGCCAATGTAATTCGCCTTTTGACGAGGCATTTGGCTACCCTAAGAGAGTCATAGTTACTCCTGCCAGTTGCTCCCCGTTTTACCACAGTCACATCTACAAGCTTACTCTGGCCGTTCACCAGAAGCGATACGCCATTATTTGTTGACCTTAAGACTTTCACAGTACTCCTTCCGGGAGCTCATCGAGAATGCCGATGTTTTTCGCCTGTTGACGAGGCATTTTTCTACCTTAAGAGAGTCATTGTTACACCTGCCAAATGCTCGCCGTTAACCACAGCCACATTTTCAAGCTTCCTCTGGCCCAGTTCACCTGAAGCGGTACACCATTATTTGTCGGCTTTGAGACCTTCACTGTACTCCTGCCGGGAGCACCTCGAGTTTGCCGATGTATTTCGCCTATTGACGAGGCATTTGGCTACCTTAAGAGAGTCATAGTTACTCCTACCACTTGCACCCAGATTTATCACTGTCACATCCTCAAGCTTTCTCCGGCCAGTTCACCACAAGCGATACGCCATTATCTGTCGACATAAAGTGTTTCACAGTACTACTGCTGGCAGCTCCTCGGTTTGCAGATGTATTTCGCATGTTGACGAGGCATTTGGCTACCTTAAGAGAGTCATAGTTACTCCTGCCACTTGCTCCCCGTTCTACCACAGTCACATCTACAAGCTTACTCTGGCCAGTTCACCAGAAGCGATACGCCATTATTTGTTGACCTTAAGACTTTCACAGTACTCCTTGCGGGAGCTCCTCGGGATTGCCAATGTAATTCGCCTTTTGACGAGGCATTTGGCTACCCTAAGAGAGTCATAGTTACTCCTGCCAGTTGCTCCCCGTTTTACCACAGTCACATCTACAAGCTTACTCTGGCCGTTCACCAGAAGCGATACGCCATTATTTGTTGACCTTAAGACTTTCACAGTACTCCTTCCGGGAGCTCATCGAGAATGCCGATGTTTTTCGCCTGTTGACGAGGCATTTTTCTACCTTAAGAGAGTCATTGTTACACCTGCCAAATGCTCGCCGTTAACCACAGCCACATTTTCAAACTTCCTCTGGCCCAGTTCACCTGAAGCGGTACACCATTATTTGTCGGCTTTGAGACCTTCACTGTACTCCTGCCGGGAGCACCTCGAGTTTGCCGATGTATTTCGCCTATTGACGAGGCATTTGGCTACCTTAAGAGAGTCATAGTTACTCCTACCACTTGCACCCAGATTTATCACTGTCACATCCTCAAGCTTTCTCCGGCCAGTTCACCACAAGCGATACGCCATTATCTGTTGACATAAAGTGTTTCACAGTACTACTGCTGGCAGCTCCTCGGTTTGCAGATGTATTTCGCATGTTGACGAGGCATTTGGCTACCTTAAGAGAGTCATAGTTACTCCTGCCACTTGCTCCCCGTTCTACCACAGTCACATCTACAAGCTTACTCTGGCCAGTTCACCAGAAGCGATACGCCATTATTTGTTGACCTTAAGACTTTCACAGTACTCCTTGCGGGAGCTCCTCGGGATTGCCAATGTAATTCGCCTTTTGACGAGGCATTTGGCTACCCTAAGAGAGTCATAGTTACTCCTGCCAGTTGCTCCCCGTTTTACCACAGTCACATCTACAAGCTTACTCTGGCCGTTCACCAGAAGCGATACGCCATTATTTGTTGACCTTAAGACTTTCACAGTACTCCTTCCGGGAGCTCATCGAGAATGCCGATGTTTTTCGCCTGTTGACGAGGCATTTTTCTACCTTAAGAGAGTCATTGTTACACCTGCCAAATGCTCGCCGTTAACCACAGCCACATTTTCAAGCTTCCTCTGGCCCAGTTCACCTGAAGCGGTACACCATTATTTGTCGGCTTTGAGACCTTCACTGTACTCCTGCCGGGAGCACCTCGAGTTTGCCGATGTATTTCGCCTATTGACGAGGCATTTGGCTACCTTAAGAGAGTCATAGTTACTCCTACCACTTGCACCCAGATTTATCACTGTCACATCCTCAAGCTTTCTCCGGCCAGTTCACCACAAGCGATACGCCATTATCTGTCGACATAAAGTGTTTCACAGTACTACTGCTGGCAGCTCCTCGGTTTGCAGATGTATTTCGCATGTTGACGAGGCATTTGGCTACCTTAAGAGAGTCATAGTTACTCCTGCCACTTGCTCCCCGTTCTACCACAGTCACATCTACAAGCTTACTCTGGCCAGTTCACCAGAAGCGATACGCCATTATTTGTTGACCTTAAGACTTTCACAGTACTCCTTGCGGGAGCTCCTCGGGATTGCCAATGTAATTCGCCTTTTGACGAGGCATTTGGCTACCCTAAGAGAGTCATAGTTACTCCTGCCAGTTGCTCCCCGTTTTACCACAGTCACATCTACAAGCTTACTCTGGCCGTTCACCAGAAGCGATACGCCATTATTTGTTGACCTTGAGACTTTCACAGTACTCCTTCCGGGAGCTCATCGAGAATGCCGATGTTTTTCGCCTGTTGACGAGGCATTTTTCTACCTTAAGAGAGTCATTGTTACACCTGCCAAATGCTCGCCGTTAACCACAGCCACATTTTCAAGCTTCCTCTGGCCCAGTTCACCTGAAGCGGTACACCATTATTTGTCGGCTTTGAGACCTTCACTGTACTCCTGCCGGGAGCACCTCGAGTTTGCCGATGTATTTCGCCTATTGACGAGGCATTTGGCTACCTTAAGAGAGTCATAGTTACTCCTACCACTTGCACCCAGATTTATCACTGTCACATCCTCAAGCTTTCTCCGGCCAGTTCACCACAAGCGATACGCCATTATCTGTCGACATAAAGTGTTTCACAGTACTACTGCTGGCAGCTCCTCGGTTTGCAGATGTATTTCGCATGTTGACGAGGCATTTGGCTACCTTAAGAGAGTCATAGTTACTCCTGCCACTTGCTCCCCGTTCTACCACAGTCACATCTACAAGCTTACTCTGGCCAGTTCACCAGAAGCGATACGCCATTATTTGTTGACCTTAAGACTTTCACAGTACTCCTTGCGGGAGCTCCTCGGGATTGCCAATGTAATTCGCCTTTTGACGAGGCATTTGGCTACCCTAAGAGAGTCATAGTTACTCCTGCCAGTTGCTCCCCGTTTTACCACAGTCACATCTACAAGCTTACTCTGGCCGTTCACCAGAAGCGATACGCCATTATTTGTTGACCTTAAGACTTTCACAGTACTCCTTCCGGGAGCTCATCGAGAATGCCGATGTTTTTCGCCTGTTGACGAGGCATTTTTCTACCTTAAGAGAGTCATTGTTACACCTGCCAAATGCTCGCCGTTAACCACAGCCACATTTTCAAACTTCCTCTGGCCCAGTTCACCTGAAGCGGTACACCATTATTTGTCGGCTTTGAGACCTTCACTGTACTCCTGCCGGGAGCACCTCGAGTTTGCCGATGTATTTCGCCTATTGACGAGGCATTTGGCTACCTTAAGAGAGTCATAGTTACTCCTACCACTTGCACCCAGATTTATCACTGTCACATCCTCAAGCTTTCTCCGGCCAGTTCACCACAAGCGATACGCCATTATCTGTCGACATAAAGTGTTTCACAGTACTACTGCTGGCAGCTCCTCGGTTTGCAGATGTATTTCGCATGTTGACGAGGCATTTGGCTACCTTAAGAGAGTCATAGTTACTCCTGCCACTTGCTCCCCGTTCTACCACAGTCACATCTACAAGCTTACTCTGGCCAGTTCACCAGAAGCGATACGCCATTATTTGTTGACCTTAAGACTTTCACAGTACTCCTTGCGGGAGCTCCTCGGGATTGCCAATGTAATTCGCCTTTTGACGAGGCATTTGGCTACCCTAAGAGAGTCATAGTTACTCCTGCCAGTTGCTCCCCGTTTTACCACAGTCACATCTACAAGCTTACTCTGGCCGTTCACCAGAAGCGATACGCCATTATTTGTTGACCTTAAGACTTTCACAGTACTCCTTCCGGGAGCTCATCGAGAATGCCGATGTTTTTCGCCTGTTGACGAGGCATTTTTCTACCTTAAGAGAGTCATTGTTACACCTGCCAAATGCTCGCCGTTAACCACAGCCACATTTTCAAGCTTCCTCTGGCCCAGTTCACCTGAAGCGGTACACCATTATTTGTCGGCTTTGAGACCTTCACTGTACTCCTGCCGGGAGCACCTCGAGTTTGCCGATGTATTTCGCCTATTGACGAGGCATTTGGCTACCTTAAGAGAGTCATAGTTACTCCTACCACTTGCACCCAGATTTATCACTGTCACATCCTCAAGCTTTCTCCGGCCAGTTCACCACAAGCGATACGCCATTATCTGTCGACATAAAGTGTTTCACAGTACTACTGCTGGCAGCTCCTCGGTTTGCAGATGTATTTCGCATGTTGACGAGGCATTTGGCTACCTTAAGAGAGTCATAGTTACTCCTGCCACTTGCTCCCCGTTCTACCACAGTCACATCTACAAGCTTACTCTGGCCAGTTCACCAGAAGCGATACGCCATTATTTGTTGACCTTAAGACTTTCACAGTACTCCTTGCGGGAGCTCCTCGGGATTGCCAATGTAATTCGCCTTTTGACGAGGCATTTGGCTACCCTAAGAGAGTCATAGTTACTCCTGCCAGTTGCTCCCCGTTTTACCACAGTCACATCTACAAGCTTACTCTGGCCGTTCACCAGAAGCGATACGCCATTATTTGTTGACCTTAAGACTTTCACAGTACTCCTTCCGGGAGCTCATCGAGAATGCCGATGTTTTTCGCCTGTTGACGAGGCATTTTTCTACCTTAAGAGAGTCATTGTTACACCTGCCAAATGCTCGCCGTTAACCACAGCCACATTTTCAAACTTCCTCTGGCCCAGTTCACCTGAAGCGGTACACCATTATTTGTCGGCTTTGAGACCTTCACTGTACTCCTGCCGGGAGCACCTCGAGTTTGCCGATGTATTTCGCCTATTGACGAGGCATTTGGCTACCTTAAGAGAGTCATAGTTACTCCTACCACTTGCACCCAGATTTATCACTGTCACATCCTCAAGCTTTCTCCGGCCAGTTCACCACAAGCGATACGCCATTATCTGTCGACATAAAGTGTTTCACAGTACTACTGCTGGCAGCTCCTCGGTTTGCAGATGTATTTCGCATGTTGACGAGGCATTTGGCTACCTTAAGAGAGTCATAGTTACTCCTGCCACTTGCTCCCCGTTCTACCACAGTCACATCTACAAGCTTACTCTGGCCAGTTCACCAGAAGCGATACGCCATTATTTGTTGACCTTAAGACTTTCACAGTACTCCTTGCGGGAGCTCCTCGGGATTGCCAATGTAATTCGCCTTTTGACGAGGCATTTGGCTACCCTAAGAGAGTCATAGTTACTCCTGCCAGTTGCTCCCCGTTTTACCACAGTCACATCTACAAGCTTACTCTGGCCGTTCACCAGAAGCGATACGCCATTATTTGTTGACCTTAAGACTTTCACAGTACTCCTTCCGGGAGCTCATCGAGAATGCCGATGTTTTTCGCCTGTTGACGAGGCATTTTTCTACCTTAAGAGAGTCATTGTTACACCTGCCAAATGCTCGCCGTTAACCACAGCCACATTTTCAAGCTTCCTCTGGCCCAGTTCACCTGAAGCGGTACACCATTATTTGTCGGCTTTGAGACCTTCACTGTACTCCTGCCGGGAGCACCTCGAGTTTGCCGATGTATTTCGCCTATTGACGAGGCATTTGGCTACCTTAAGAGAGTCATAGTTACTCCTACCACTTGCACCCAGATTTATCACTGTCACATCCTCAAGCTTTCTCCGGCCAGTTCACCACAAGCGATACGCCATTATCTGTCGACATAAAGTGTTTCACAGTACTACTGCTGGCAGCTCCTCGGTTTGCAGATGTATTTCGCATGTTGACGAGGCATTTGGCTACCTTAAGAGAGTCATAGTTACTCCTGCCACTTGCTCCCCGTTCTACCACAGTCACATCTACAAGCTTACTCTGGCCAGTTCACCAGAAGCGATACGCCATTATTTGTTGACCTTAAGACTTTCACAGTACTCCTTGCGGGAGCTCCTCGGGATTGCCAATGTAATTCGCCTTTTGACGAGGCATTTGGCTACCCTAAGAGAGTCATAGTTACTCCTGCCAGTTGCTCCCCGTTTTACCACAGTCACATCTACAAGCTTACTCTGGCCGTTCACCAGAAGCGATACGCCATTATTTGTTGACCTTAAGACTTTCACAGTACTCCTTCCGGGAGCTCATCGAGAATGCCGATGTTTTTCGCCTGTTGACGAGGCATTTTTCTACCTTAAGAGAGTCATTGTTACACCTGCCAAATGCTCGCCGTTAACCACAGCCACATTTTCAAGCTTCCTCTGGCCCAGTTCACCTGAAGCGGTACACCATTATTTGTCGGCTTTGAGACCTTCACTGTACTCCTGCCGGGAGCACCTCGAGTTTGCCGATGTATTTCGCCTATTGACGAGGCATTTGGCTACCTTAAGAGAGTCATAGTTACTCCTACCACTTGCACCCAGATTTATCACTGTCACATCCTCAAGCTTTCTCCGGCCAGTTCACCACAAGCGATACGCCATTATCTGTCGACATAAAGTGTTTCACAGTACTACTGCTGGCAGCTCCTCGGTTTGCAGATGTATTTCGCATGTTGACGAGGCATTTGGCTACCTTAAGAGAGTCATAGTTACTCCTGCCACTTGCTCCCCGTTCTACCACAGTCACATCTACAAGCTTACTCTGGCCAGTTCACCAGAAGCGATACGCCATTATTTGTTGACCTTAAGACTTTCACAGTACTCCTTGCGGGAGCTCCTCGGGATTGCCAATGTAATTCGCCTTTTGACGAGGCATTTGGCTACCCTAAGAGAGTCATAGTTACTCCTGCCAGTTGCTCCCCGTTTTACCACAGTCACATCTACAAGCTTACTCTGGCCGTTCACCAGAAGCGATACGCCATTATTTGTTGACCTTAAGACTTTCACAGTACTCCTTCCGGGAGCTCATCGAGAATGCCGATGTTTTTCGCCTGTTGACGAGGCATTTTTCTACCTTAAGAGAGTCATTGTTACACCTGCCAAATGCTCGCCGTTAACCACAGCCACATTTTCAAGCTTCCTCTGGCCCAGTTCACCTGAAGCGGTACACCATTATTTGTCGGCTTTGAGACCTTCACTGTACTCCTGCCGGGAGCACCTCGAGTTTGCCGATGTATTTCGCCTATTGACGAGGCATTTGGCTACCTTAAGAGAGTCATAGTTACTCCTACCACTTGCACCAAGATTTATCACTGTCACATCCTCAAGCTTTCTCCGGCCAGTTCACCACAAGCGATACGCCATTATCTGTCGACATAAAGTGTTTCACAGTACTACTGCTGGCAGCTCCTCGGTTTGCAGATGTATTTCGCATGTTGACGAGGCATTTGGCTACCTTAAGAGAGTCATAGTTACTCCTGCCACTTGCTCCCCGTTCTACCACAGTCACATCTACAAGCTTACTCTGGCCAGTTCACCAGAAGCGATACGCCATTATTTGTTGACCTTAAGACTTTCACAGTACTCCTTGCGGGAGCTCCTCGGGATTGCCAATGTAATTCGCCTTTTGACGAGGCATTTGGCTACCCTAAGAGAGTCATAGTTACTCCTGCCAGTTGCTCCCCGTTTTACCACAGTCACATCTACAAGCTTACTCTGGCCGTTCACCAGAAGCGATACGCCATTATTTGTTGACCTTAAGACTTTCACAGTACTCCTTCCGGGAGCTCATCGAGAATGCCGATGTTTTTCGCCTGTTGACGAGGCATTTTTCTACCTTAAGAGAGTCATTGTTACACCTGCCAAATGCTCGCCGTTAACCACAGCCACATTTTCAAGCTTCCTCTGGCCCAGTTCACCTGAAGCGGTACACCATTATTTGTCGGCTTTGAGACCTTCACTGTACTCCTGCCGGGAGCACCTCGAGTTTGCCGATGTATTTCGCCTATTGACGAGGCATTTGGCTACCTTAAGAGAGTCATAGTTACTCCTACCACTTGCACCCAGATTTATCACTGTCACATCCTCAAGCTTTCTCCGGCCAGTTCACCACAAGCGATACGCCATTATCTGTCGACATAAAGTGTTTCACAGTACTACTGCTGGCAGCTCCTCGGTTTGCAGATGTATTTCGCATGTTGACGAGGCATTTGGCTACCTTAAGAGAGTCATAGTTACTCCTGCCACTTGCTCCCCGTTCTACCACAGTCACATCTACAAGCTTACTCTGGCCAGTTCACCAGAAGCGATACGCCATTATTTGTTGACCTTAAGACTTTCACAGTACTCCTTGCGGGAGCTCCTCGGGATTGCCAATGTAATTCGCCTTTTGACGAGGCATTTGGCTACCCTAAGAGAGTCATAGTTACTCCTGCCAGTTGCTCCCCGTTTTACCACAGTCACATCTACAAGCTTACTCTGGCCGTTCACCAGAAGCGATACGCCATTATTTGTTGACCTTAAGACTTTCACAGTACTCCTTCCGGGAGCTCATCGAGAATGCCGATGTTTTTCGCCTGTTGACGAGGCATTTTTCTACCTTAAGAGAGTCATTGTTACACCTGCCAAATGCTCGCCGTTAACCACAGCCACATTTTCAAGCTTCCTCTGGCCCAGTTCACCTGAAGCGGTACACCATTATTTGTCGGCTTTGAGACCTTCACTGTACTCCTGCCGGGAGCACCTCGAGTTTGCCGATGTATTTCGCCTATTGACGAGGCATTTGGCTACCTTAAGAGAGTCATAGTTACTCCTACCACTTGCACCCAGATTTATCACTGTCACATCCTCAAGCTTTCTCCGGCCAGTTCACCACAAGCGATACGCCATTATCTGTCGACATAAAGTGTTTCACAGTACTACTGCTGGCAGCTCCTCGGTTTGCAGATGTATTTCGCATGTTGACGAGGCATTTGGCTACCTTAAGAGAGTCATAGTTACTCCTGCCACTTGCTCCCCGTTCTACCACAGTCACATCTACAAGCTTACTCTGGCCAGTTCACCAGAAGCGATACGCCATTATTTGTTGACCTTAAGACTTTCACAGTACTCCTTGCGGGAGCTCCTCGGGATTGCCAATGTAATTCGCCTTTTGACGAGGCATTTGGCTACCCTAAGAGAGTCATAGTTACTCCTGTCAGTTGCTCCCCGTTTTACCACAGTCACATCTACAAGCTTACTCTGGCCGTTCACCAGAAGCGATACGCCATTATTTGTTGACCTTAAGACTTTCACAGTACTCCTTCCGGGAGCTCATCGAGAATGCCGATGTTTTTCGCCTGTTGACGAGGCATTTTTCTACCTTAAGAGAGTCATTGTTACACCTGCCAAATGCTCGCCGTTAACCACAGCCACATTTTCAAGCTTCCTCTGGCCCAGTTCACCTGAAGCGGTACACCATTATTTGTCGGCTTTGAGACCTTCACTGTACTCCTGCCGGGAGCACCTCGAGTTTGCCGATGTATTTCGCCTATTGACGAGGCATTTGGCTACCTTAAGAGAGTCATAGTTACTCCTACCACTTGCACCCAGATTTATCACTGTCACATCCTCAAGCTTTCTCCGGCCAGTTCACCACAAGCGATACGCCATTATCTGTCGACATAAAGTGTTTCACAGTACTACTGCTGGCAGCTCCTCGGTTTGCAGATGTATTTCGCATGTTGACGAGGCATTTGGCTACCTTAAGAGAGTCATAGTTACTCCTGCCACTTGCTCCCCGTTCTACCACAGTCACATCTACAAGCTTACTCTGGCCAGTTCACCAGAAGCGATACGCCATTATTTGTTGACCTTAAGACTTTCACAGTACTCCTTGCGGGAGCTCCTCGGGATTGCCAATGTAATTCGCCTTTTGACGAGGCATTTGGCTACCCTAAGAGAGTCATAGTTACTCCTGCCAGTTGCTCCCCGTTTTACCACAGTCACATCTACAAGCTTACTCTGGCCGTTCACCAGAAGCGATACGCCATTATTTGTTGACCTTAAGACTTTCACAGTACTCCTTCCGGGAGCTCATCGAGAATGCCGATGTTTTTCGCCTGTTGACGAGGCATTTTTCTACCTTAAGAGAGTCATTGTTACACCTGCCAAATGCTCGCCGTTAACCACAGCCACATTTTCAAGCTTCCTCTGGCCCAGTTCACCTGAAGCGGTACACCATTATTTGTCGGCTTTGAGACCTTCACTGTACTCCTGCCGGGAGCACCTCGAGTTTGCCGATGTATTTCGCCTATTGACGAGGCATTTGGCTACCTTAAGAGAGTCATAGTTACTCCTACCACTTGCACCCAGATTTATCACTGTCACATCCTCAAGCTTTCTCCGGCCAGTTCACCACAAGCGATACGCCATTATCTGTCGACATAAAGTGTTTCACAGTACTACTGCTGGCAGCTCCTCGGTTTGCAGATGTATTTCGCATGTTGACGAGGCATTTGGCTACCTTAAGAGAGTCATAGTTACTCCTGCCACTTGCTCCCCGTTCTACCACAGTCACATCTACAAGCTTACTCTGGCCAGTTCACCAGAAGCGATACGCCATTATTTGTTGACCTTAAGACTTTCACAGTACTCCTTGCGGGAGCTCCTCGGGATTGCCAATGTAATTCGCCTTTTGACGAGGCATTTGGCTACCCTAAGAGAGTCATAGTTACTCCTGCCAGTTGCTCCCCGTTTTACCACAGTCACATCTACAAGCTTACTCTGGCCGTTCACCAGAAGCGATACGCCATTATTTGTTGACCTTAAGACTTTCACAGTACTCCTTCCGGGAGCTCATCGAGAATGCCGATGTTTTTCGCCTGTTGACGAGGCATTTTTCTACCTTAAGAGAGTCATTGTTACACCTGCCAAATGCTCGCCGTTAACCACAGCCACATTTTCAAGCTTCCTCTGGCCCAGTTCACCTGAAGCGGTACACCATTATTTGTCGGCTTTGAGACCTTCACTGTACTCCTGCCGGGAGCACCTCGAGTTTGCCGATGTATTTCGCCTATTGACGAGGCATTTGGCTACCTTAAGAGAGTCATAGTTACTCCTACCACTTGCACCCAGATTTATCACTGTCACATCCTCAAGCTTTCTCCGGCCAGTTCACCACAAGCGATACGCCATTATCTGTCGACATAAAGTGTTTCACAGTACTACTGCTGGCAGCTCCTCGGTTTGCAGATGTATTTCGCATGTTGACGAGGCATTTGGCTACCTTAAGAGAGTCATAGTTACTCCTGCCACTTGCTCCCCGTTCTACCACAGTCACATCTACAAGCTTACTCTGGCCAGTTCACCAGAAGCGATACGCCATTATTTGTTGATCTTAAGACTTTCACAGTACTCCTTGCGGGAGCTCCTCGGGATTGCCAATGTAATTCGCCTTTTGACGAGGCATTTGGCTACCCTAAGAGAGTCATAGTTACTCCTGCCAGTTGCTCCCCGTTTTACCACAGTCACATCTACAAGCTTACTCTGGCCGTTCACCAGAAGCGATACGCCATTATTTGTTGACCTTAAGACTTTCACAGTACTCCTTCCGGGAGCTCATCGAGAATGCCGATGTTTTTCGCCTGTTGACGAGGCATTTTTCTACCTTAAGAGAGTCATTGTTACACCTGCCAAATGCTCGCCGTTAACCACAGCCACATTTTCAAGCTTCCTCTGGCCCAGTTCACCTGAAGCGGTACACCATTATTTGTCGGCTTTGAGACCTTCACTGTACTCCTGCCGGGAGCACCTCGAGTTTGCCGATGTATTTCGCCTATTGACGAGGCATTTGGCTACCTTAAGAGAGTCATAGTTACTCCTACCACTTGCACCCAGATTTATCACTGTCACATCCTCAAGCTTTCTCCGGCCAGTTCACCACAAGCGATACGCCATTATCTGTCGACATAAAGTGTTTCACAGTACTACTGCTGGCAGCTCCTCGGTTTGCAGATGTATTTCGCATGTTGACGAGGCATTTGGCTACCTTAAGAGAGTCATAGTTACTCCTGCCACTTGCTCCCCGTTCTACCACAGTCACATCTACAAGCTTACTCTGGCCAGTTCACCAGAAGCGATACGCCATTATTTGTTGACCTTAAGACTTTCACAGTACTCCTTGCGGGAGCTCCTCGGGATTGCCAATGTAATTCGCCTTTTGACGAGGCATTTGGCTACCCTAAGAGAGTCATAGTTACTCCTGCCAGTTGCTCCCCGTTTTACCACAGTCACATCTACAAGCTTACTCTGGCCGTTCACCAGAAGCGATACGCCATTATTTGTTGACCTTAAGACTTTCACAGTACTCCTTCCGGGAGCTCATCGAGAATGCCGATGTTTTTCGCCTGTTGACGAGGCATTTTTCTACCTTAAGAGAGTCATTGTTACACCTGCCAAATGCTCGCCGTTAACCACAGCCACATTTTCAAGCTTCCTCTGGCCCAGTTCACCTGAAGCGGTACACCATTATTTGTCGGCTTTGAGACCTTCACTGTACTCCTGCCGGGAGCACCTCGAGTTTGCCGATGTATTTCGCCTATTGACGAGGCATTTGGCTACCTTAAGAGAGTCATAGTTACTCCTACCACTTGCACCCAGATTTATCACTGTCACATCCTCAAGCTTTCTCCGGCCAGTTCACCACAAGCGATACGCCATTATCTGTCGACATAAAGTGTTTCACAGTACTACTGCTGGCAGCTCCTCGGTTTGCAGATGTATTTCGCATGTTGACGAGGCATTTGGCTACCTTAAGAGAGTCATAGTTACTCCTGCCACTTGCTCCCCGTTCTGCCACAGTCACATCTACAAGCTTACTCTGGCCAGTTCACCAGAAGCGATACGCCATTATTTGTTGACCTTAAGACTTTCACAGTACTCCTTGCGGGAGCTCCTCGGGATTGCCAATGTAATTCGCCTTTTGACGAGGCATTTGGCTACCCTAAGAGAGTCATAGTTACTCCTGCCAGTTGCTCCCCGTTTTACCACAGTCACATCTACAAGCTTACTCTGGCCGTTCACCAGAAGCGATACGCCATTATTTGTTGACCTTAAGACTTTCACAGTACTCCTTCCGGGAGCTCATCGAGAATGCCGATGTTTTTCGCCTGTTGACGAGGCATTTTTCTACCTTAAGAGAGTCATTGTTACACCTGCCAAATGCTCGCCGTTAACCACAGCCACATTTTCAAGCTTCCTCTGGCCCAGTTCACCTGAAGCGGTACACCATTATTTGTCGGCTTTGAGACCTTCACTGTACTCCTGCCGGGAGCACCTCGAGTTTGCCGATGTATTTCGCCTATTGACGAGGCATTTGGCTACCTTAAGAGAGTCATAGTTACTCCTACCACTTGCACCCAGATTTATCACTGTCACATCCTCAAGCTTTCTCCGGCCAGTTCACCACAAGCGATACGCCATTATCTGTCGACATAAAGTGTTTCACAGTACTACTGCTGGCAGCTCCTCGGTTTGCAGATGTATTTCGCATGTTGACGAGGCATTTGGCTACCTTAAGAGAGTCATAGTTACTCCTGCCACTTGCTCCCCGTTCTACCACAGTCACATCTACAAGCTTACTCTGGCCAGTTCACCAGAAGCGATACGCCATTATTTGTTGACCTTAAGACTTTCACAGTACTCCTTGCGGGAGCTCCTCGGGATTGCCAATGTAATTCGCCTTTTGACGAGGCATTTGGCTACCCTAAGAGAGTCATAGTTACTCCTGCCAGTTGCTCCCCGTTTTACCACAGTCACATCTACAAGCTTACTCTGGCCGTTCACCAGAAGCGATACGCCATTATTTGTTGACCTTAAGACTTTCACAGTACTCCTTCCGGGAGCTCATCGAGAATGCCGATGTTTTTCGCCTGTTGACGAGGCATTTTTCTACCTTAAGAGAGTCATTGTTACACCTGCCAAATGCTCGCCGTTAACCACAGCCACATTTTCAAGCTTCCTCTGGCCCAGTTCACCTGAAGCGGTACACCATTATTTGTCGGCTTTGAGACCTTCACTGTACTCCTGCCGGGAGCACCTCGAGTTTGCCGATGTATTTCGCCTATTGACGAGGCATTTGGCTACCTTAAGAGAGTCATAGTTACTCCTACCACTTGCACCCAGATTTATCACTGTCACATCCTCAAGCTTTCTCCGGCCAGTTCACCACAAGCGATACGCCATTATCTTTCGACATAAAGTGTTTCACAGTACTACTGCTGGCAGCTCCTCGGTTTGCAGATGTATTTCGCATGTTGACGAGGCATTTGGCTACCTTAAGAGAGTCATAGTTACTCCTACCACTTGCTCCCCGTTCTGCCACAGTCACATCTACAAGCTTACTCTGGCCAGTTCAAAAGAAGCGATACGCCATTATTTGTTGACCTTAAGACTTTCACAGTACTCCTTGCGGGAGCTCCTCGGGATTGCCAATGTAATTCGCCTTTTGACGAGGCATTTGGCTACCCTAAGAGAGTCATAGTTACTCCTGCCAGTTGCTCCCCGTTTTACCACAGTCACATCTACAAGCTTACTCTGGCCGTTCACCAGAAGCGATACGCCATTATTTGTTGACCTTAAGACTTTCACAGTACTCCTTCCGGGAGCTCATCGAGAATGCCGATGTTTTTCGCCTGTTGACGAGGCATTTTTCTACCTTAAGAGAGTCATTGTTACACCTGCCAAATGCTCGCCGTTAACCACAGCCACATTTTCAAGCTTCCTCTGGCCCAGTTCACCTGAAGCGGTACACCATTATTTGTCGGCTTTGAGACCTTCACTGTACTCCTGCCGGGAGCACCTCGAGTTTGCCGATGTATTTCGCCTATTGACGAGGCATTTGGCTACCTTAAGAGAGTCATAGTTACTCCTACCACTTGCACCCAGATTTATCACTGTCACATCCTCAAGCTTTCTCCGGCCAGTTCACCACAAGCGATACGCCATTATCTGTCGACATAAAGTGTTTCACAGTACTACTGCTGGCAGCTCCTCGGTTTGCAGATGTATTTCGCATGTTGACGAGGCATTTGGCTACCTTAAGAGAGTCATAGTTACTCCTGCCACTTGCTCCCCGTTCTACCACAGTCACATCTACAAGCTTACTCTGGCCAGTTCACCAGAAGCGATACGCCATTATTTGTTGACCTTAAGACTTTCACAGTACTCCTTGCGGGAGCTCCTCGGGATTGCCAATGTAATTCGCCTTTTGACGAGGCATTTGGCTACCCTAAGAGAGTCATAGTTACTCCTGCCAGTTGCTCCCCGTTTTACCACAGTCACATCTACAAGCTTACTCTGGCCGTTCACCAGAAGCGATACGCCATTATTTGTTGACCTTAAGACTTTCACAGTACTCCTTCCGGGAGCTCATCGAGAATGCCGATGTTTTTCGCCTGTTGACGAGGCATTTTTCTACCTTAAGAGAGTCATTGTTACACCTGCCAAATGCTCGCCGTTAACCACAGCCACATTTTCAAGCTTCCTCTGGCCCAGTTCACCTGAAGCGGTACACCATTATTTGTCGGCTTTGAGACCTTCACTGTACTCCTGCCGGGAGCACCTCGAGTTTGCCGATGTATTTCGCCTATTGACGAGGCATTTGGCTACCTTAAGAGAGTCATAGTTACTCCTACCACTTGCACCCAGATTTATCACTGTCACATCCTCAAGCTTTCTCCGGCCAGTTCACCACAAGCGATACGCCATTATCTGTCGACATAAAGTGTTTCACAGTACTACTGCTGGCAGCTCCTCGGTTTGCAGATGTATTTCGCATGTTGACGAGGCATTTGGCTACCTTAAGAGAGTCATAGTTACTCCTGCCACTTGCTCCCCGTTCTACCACAGTCACATCTACAAGCTTACTCTGGCCAGTTCACCAGAAGCGATACGCCATTATTTGTTGACCTTAAGACTTTCACAGTACTCCTTGCGGGAGCTCCTCGGGATTGCCAATGTAATTCGCCTTTTGACGAGGCATTTGGCTACCCTAAGAGAGTCATAGTTACTCCTGCCAGTTGCTCCCCGTTTTACCACAGTCACATCTACAAGCTTACTCTGGCCGTTCACCAGAAGCGATACGCCATTATTTGTTGACCTTAAGACTTTCACAGTACTCCTTCCGGGAGCTCATCGAGAATGCCGATGTTTTTCGCCTGTTGACGAGGCATTTTTCTACCTTAAGAGAGTCATTGTTACACCTGCCAAATGCTCGCCGTTAACCACAGCCACATTTTCAAGCTTCCTCTGGCCCAGTTCACCTGAAGCGGTACACCATTATTTGTCGGCTTTGAGACCTTCACTGTACTCCTGCCGGGAGCACCTCGAGTTTGCCGATGTATTTCGCCTATTGACGAGGCATTTGGCTACCTTAAGAGAGTCATAGTTACTCCTACCACTTGCACCCAGATTTATCACTGTCACATCCTCAAGCGTTCTCCGGCCAGTTCACCACAAGCGATACGCCATTATCTGTCGACATAAAGTGTTTCACAGTACTACTGCTGGCAGCTCCTCGGTTTGCAGATGTATTTCGCATGTTGACGAGGCATTTGGCTACCTTAAGAGAGTCATAGTTACTCCTGCCACTTGCTCCCCGTTCTACCACAGTCACATCTACAAGCTTACTCTGGCCAGTTCACCAGAAGCGATACGCCATTATTTGTTGACCTTAAGACTTTCACAGTACTCCTTGCGGGAGCTCCTCGGGATTGCCAATGTAATTCGCCTTTTGACGAGGCATTTGGCTACCCTAAGAGAGTCATAGTTACTCCTGCCAGTTGCTCCCCGTTTTACCACAGTCACATCTACAAGCTTACTCTGGCCGTTCACCAGAAGCGATACGCCATTATTTGTTGACCTTAAGACTTTCACAGTACTCCTTCCGGGAGCTCATCGAGAATGCCGATGTTTTTCGCCTGTTGACGAGGCATTTTTCTACCTTAAGAGAGTCATTGTTACACCTGCCAAATGCTCGCCGTTAACCACAGCCACATTTTCAAGCTTCCTCTGGCCCAGTTCACCTGAAGCGGTACACCATTATTTGTCGGCTTTGAGACCTTCACTGTACTCCTGCCGGGAGCACCTCGAGTTTGCCGATGTATTTCGCCTATTGACGAGGCATTTGGCTACCTTAAGAGAGTCATAGTTACTCCTACCACTTGCACCCAGATTTATCACTGTCACATCCTCAAGCTTTCTCCGGCCAGTTCACCACAAGCGATACGCCATTATCTGTCGACATAAAGTGTTTCACAGTACTACTGCTGGCAGCTCCTCGGTTTGCAGATGTATTTCGCATGTTGACGAGGCATTTGGCTACCTTAAGAGAGTCATAGTTACTCCTGCCACTTGCTCCCCGTTCTGCCACAGTCACATCTACAAGCTTACTCTGGCCAGTTCACCAGAAGCGATACGCCATTATTTGTTGACCTTAAGACTTTCACAGTACTCCTTGCGGGAGCTCCTCGGGATTGCCAATGTAATTCGCCTTTTGACGAGGCATTTGGCTACCCTAAGAGAGTCATAGTTACTCCTGCCAGTTGCTCCCCGTTTTACCACAGTCACATCTACAAGCTTACTCTGGCCGTTCACCAGAAGCGATACGCCATTATTTGTTGACCTTAAGACTTTCACAGTACTCCTTCCGGGAGCTCATCGAGAATGCCGATGTTTTTCGCCTGTTGACGAGGCATTTTTCTACCTTAAGAGAGTCATTGTTACACCTGCCAAATGCTCGCCGTTAACCACAGCCACATTTTCAAGCTTCCTCTGGCCCAGTTCACCTGAAGCGGTACACCATTATTTGTCGGCTTTGAGACCTTCACTGTACTCCTGCCGGGAGCACCTCGAGTTTGCCGATGTATTTCGCCTATTGACGAGGCATTTGGCTACCTTAAGAGAGTCATAGTTACTCCTACCACTTGCACCCAGATTTATCACTGTCACATCCTCAAGCTTTCTCCGGCCAGTTCACCACAAGCGATACGCCATTATCTGTCGACATAAAGTGTTTCACAGTACTACTGCTGGCAGCTCCTCGGTTTGCAGATGTATTTCGCATGTTGACGAGGCATTTGGCTACCTTAAGAGAGTCATAGTTACTCCTGCCACTTGCTCCCCGTTCTACCACAGTCACATCTACAAGCTTACTCTGGCCAGTTCACCAGAAGCGATACGCCATTATTTGTTGACCTTAAGACTTTCACAGTACTCCTTGCGGGAGCTCCTCGGGATTGCCAATGTAATTCGCCTTTTGACGAGGCATTTGGCTACCCTAAGAGAGTCATAGTTACTCCTGCCAGTTGCTCCCCGTTTTACCACAGTCACATCTACAAGCTTACTCTGGCCGTTCACCAGAAGCGATACGCCATTATTTGTTGACCTTAAGACTTTCACAGTACTCCTTGCGGGAGCTCCTCGGGATTGCCAATGTAATTCGCCTTTTGACGAGGCATTTGGCTACCCTAAGAGAGTCATAGTTACTCCTGCCAGTTGCTCCCCGTTTTACCACAGTCACATCTACAAGCTTACTCTGGCCGTTCACCAGAAGCGATACGCCATTATTTGTTGACCTTAAGACTTTCACAGTACTCCTTCCGGGAGCTCATCGAGAATGCCGATGTTTTTCGCCTGTTGACGAGGCATTTTTCTACCTTAAGAGAGTCATTGTTACACCTGCCAAATGCTCGCCGTTAACCACAGCCACATTTTCAAGCTTCCTCTGGCCCAGTTCACCTGAAGCGGTACACCATTATTTGTCGGCTTTGAGACCTTCACTGTACTCCTGCCGGGAGCACCTCGAGTTTGCCGATGTATTTCGCCTATTGACGAGGCATTTGGCTACCTTAAGAGAGTCATAGTTACTCCTACCACTTGCACCCAGATTTATCACTGTCACATCCTCAAGCTTTCTCCGGCCAGTTCACCACAAGCGATACGCCATTATCTTTCGACATAAAGTGTTTCACAGTACTACTGCTGGCAGCTCCTCGGTTTGCAGATGTATTTCGCATGTTGACGAGGCATTTGGCTACCTTAAGAGAGTCATAGTTACTCCTGCCACTTGCTCCCCGTTCTGCCACAGTCACATCTACAAGCTTACTCTGGCCAGTTCACCAGAAGCGATACGCCATTATTTGTTGACCTTAAGACTTTCACAGTACTCCTTGCGGGAGCTCCTCGGGATTGCCAATGTAATTCGCCTTTTGACGAGGCATTTGGCTACCCTAAGAGAGTCATAGTTACTCCTGCCAGTTGCTCCCCGTTTTACCACAGTCACATCTACAAGCTTACTCTGGCCGTTCACCAGAAGCGATACGCCATTATTTGTTGACCTTAAGACTTTCACAGTACTCCTTCCGGGAGCTCATCGAGAATGCCGATGTTTTTCGCCTGTTGACGAGGCATTTTTCTACCTTAAGAGAGTCATTGTTACACCTGCCAAATGCTCGCCGTTAACCACAGCCACATTTTCAAGCTTCCTCTGGCCCAGTTCACCTGAAGCGGTACACCATTATTTGTCGGCTTTGAGACCTTCACTGTACTCCTGCCGGGAGCACCTCGAGTTTGCCGATGTATTTCGCCTATTGACGAGGCATTTGGCTACCTTAAGAGAGTCATAGTTACTCCTACCACTTGCACCCAGATTTATCACTGTCACATCCTCAAGCTTTCTCCGGCCAGTTCACCACAAGCGATACGCCATTATCTGTCGACATAAAGTGTTTCACAGTACTACTGCTGGCAGCTCCTCGGTTTGCAGATGTATTTCGCATGTTGACGAGGCATTTGGCTACCTTAAGAGAGTCATAGTTACTCCTGCCACTTGCTCCCCGTTCTACCACAGTCACATCTACAAGCTTACTCTGGCCAGTTCACCAGAAGCGATACGCCATTATTTGTTGACCTTAAGACTTTCACAGTACTCCTTGCGGGAGCTCCTCGGGATTGCCAATGTAATTCGCCTTTTGACGAGGCATTTGGCTACCCTAAGAGAGTCATAGTTACTCCTGCCAGTTGCTCCCCGTTTTACCACAGTCACATCTACAAGCTTACTCTGGCCGTTCACCAGAAGCGATACGCCATTATTTGTTGACCTTAAGACTTTCACAGTACTCCTTCCGGGAGCTCATCGAGAATGCCGATGTTTTTCGCCTGTTGACGAGGCATTTTTCTACCTTAAGAGAGTCATTGTTACACCTGCCAAATGCTCGCCGTTAACCACAGCCACATTTTCAAGCTTCCTCTGGCCCAGTTCACCTGAAGCGGTACACCATTATTTGTCGGCTTTGAGACCTTCACTGTACTCCTGCCGGGAGCACCTCGAGTTTGCCGATGTATTTCGCCTATTGACGAGGCATTTGGCTACCTTAAGAGAGTCATAGTTACTCCTACCACTTGCACCCAGATTTATCACTGTCACATCCTCAAGCTTTCTCCGGCCAGTTCACCACAAGCGATACGCCATTATCTGTCGACATAAAGTGTTTCACAGTACTACTGCTGGCAGCTCCTCGGTTTGCAGATGTATTTCGCATGTTGACGAGGCATTTGGCTACCTTAAGAGAGTCATAGTTACTCCTGCCACTTGCTCCCCGTTCTACCACAGTCACATCTACAAGCTTACTCTGGCCAGTTCACCAGAAGCGATACGCCATTATTTGTTGACCTTAAGACTTTCACAGTACTCCTTGCGGGAGCTCCTCGGGATTGCCAATGTAATTCGCCTTTTGACGAGGCATTTGGCTACCCTAAGAGAGTCATAGTTACTCCTGCCAGTTGCTCCCCGTTTTACCACAGTCACATCTACAAGCTTACTCTGGCCGTTCACCAGAAGCGATACGCCATTATTTGTTGACCTTAAGACTTTCACAGTACTCCTTCCGGGAGCTCATCGAGAATGCCGATGTTTTTCGCCTGTTGACGAGGCATTTTTCTACCTTAAGAGAGTCATTGTTACACCTGCCAAATGCTCGCCGTTAACCACAGCCACATTTTCAAGCTTCCTCTGGCCCAGTTCACCTGAAGCGGTACACCATTATTTGTCGGCTTTGAGACCTTCACTGTACTCCTGCCGGGAGCACCTCGAGTTTGCCGATGTATTTCGCCTATTGACGAGGCATTTGGCTACCTTAAGAGAGTCATAGTTACTCCTACCACTTGCACCCAGATTTATCACTGTCACATCCTCAAGCTTTCTCCGGCCAGTTCACCACAAGCGATACGCCATTATCTGTCGACATAAAGTGTTTCACAGTACTACTGCTGGCAGCTCCTCGGTTTGCAGATGTATTTCGCATGTTGACGAGGCATTTGGCTACCTTAAGAGAGTCATAGTTACTCCTGCCACTTGCTCCCCGTTCTACCACAGTCACATCTACAAGCTTACTCTGGCCAGTTCACCAGAAGCGATACGCCATTATTTGTTGACCTTAAGACTTTCACAGTACTCCTTGCGGGAGCTCCTCGGGATTGCCAATGTAATTCGCCTTTTGACGAGGCATTTGGCTACCCTAAGAGAGTCATAGTTACTCCTGCCAGTTGCTCCCCGTTTTACCACAGTCACATCTACAAGCTTACTCTGGCCGTTCACCAGAAGCGATACGCCATTATTTGTTGACCTTAAGACTTTCACAGTACTCCTTCCGGGAGCTCATCGAGAATGCCGATGTTTTTCGCCTGTTGACGAGGCATTTTTCTACCTTAAGAGAGTCATTGTTACACCTGCCAAATGCTCGCCGTTAACCACAGCCACATTTTCAAGCTTCCTCTGGCCCAGTTCACCTGAAGCGGTACACCATTATTTGTCGGCTTTGAGACCTTCACTGTACTCCTGCCGGGAGCACCTCGAGTTTGCCGATGTATTTCGCCTATTGACGAGGCATTTGGCTACCTTAAGAGAGTCATAGTTACTCCTACCACTTGCACCCAGATTTATCACTGTCACATCCTCAAGCTTTCTCCGGCCAGTTCACCACAAGCGATACGCCATTATCTGTCGACATAAAGTGTTTCACAGTACTACTGCTGGCAGCTCCTCGGTTTGCAGATGTATTTCGCATGTTGACGAGGCATTTGGCTACCTTAAGAGAGTCATAGTTACTCCTGCCACTTGCTCCCCGTTCTACCACAGTCACATCTACAAGCTTACTCTGGCCAGTTCACCAGAAGCGATACGCCATTATTTGTTGACCTTAAGACTTTCACAGTACTCCTTGCGGGAGCTCCTCGGGATTGCCAATGTAATTCGCCTTTTGACGAGGCATTTGGCTACCCTAAGAGAGTCATAGTTACTCCTGCCAGTTGCTCCCCGTTTTACCACAGTCACATCTACAAGCTTACTCTGGCCGTTCACCAGAAGCGATACGCCATTATTTGTTGACCTTAAGACTTTCACAGTACTCCTTCCGGGAGCTCATCGAGAATGCCGATGTTTTTCGCCTGTTGACGAGGCATTTTTCTACCTTAAGAGAGTCATTGTTACACCTGCCAAATGCTCGCCGTTAACCACAGCCACATTTTCAAGCTTCCTCTGGCCCAGTTCACCTGAAGCGGTACACCATTATTTGTCGGCTTTGAGACCTTCACTGTACTCCTGCCGGGAGCACCTCGAGTTTGCCGATGTATTTCGCCTATTGACGAGGCATTTGGCTACCTTAAGAGAGTCATAGTTACTCCTACCACTTGCACCCAGATTTATCACTGTCACATCCTCAAGCTTTCTCCGGCCAGTTCACCACAAGCGATACGCCATTATCTGTCGACATAAAGTGTTTCACAGTACTACTGCTGGCAGCTCCTCGGTTTGCAGATGTATTTCGCATGTTGACGAGGCATTTGGCTACCTTAAGAGAGTCATAGTTACTCCTGCCACTTGCTCCCCGTTCTACCACAGTCACATCTACAAGCTTACTCTGGCCAGTTCACCAGAAGCGATACGCCATTATTTGTTGACCTTAAGACTTTCACAGTACTCCTTGCGGGAGCTCCTCGGGATTGCCAATGTAATTCGCCTTTTGACGAGGCATTTGGCTACCCTAAGAGAGTCATAGTTACTCCTGCCAGTTGCTCCCCGTTTTACCACAGTCACATCTACAAGCTTACTCTGGCCGTTCACCAGAAGCGATACGCCATTATTTGTTGACCTTAAGACTTTCACAGTACTCCTTCCGGGAGCTCATCGAGAATGCCGATGTTTTTCGCCTGTTGACGAGGCATTTTTCTACCTTAAGAGAGTCATTGTTACACCTGCCAAATGCTCGCCGTTAACCACAGCCACATTTTCAAGCTTCCTCTGGCCCAGTTCACCTGAAGCGGTACACCATTATTTGTCGGCTTTGAGACCTTCACTGTACTCCTGCCGGGAGCACCTCGAGTTTGCCGATGTATTTCGCCTATTGACGAGGCATTTGGCTACCTTAAGAGAGTCATAGTTACTCCTACCACTTGCACCCAGATTTATCACTGTCACATCCTCAAGCTTTCTCCGGCCAGTTCACCACAAGCGATACGCCATTATCTGTCGACATAAAGTGTTTCACAGTACTACTGCTGGCAGCTCCTCGGTTTGCAGATGTATTTCGCATGTTGACGAGGCATTTGGCTACCTTAAGAGAGTCATAGTTACTCCTGCCACTTGCTCCCCGTTCTACCACAGTCACATCTACAAGCTTACTCTGGCCAGTTCACCAGAAGCGATACGCCATTATTTGTTGACCTTAAGACTTTCACAGTACTCCTTGCGGGAGCTCCTCGGGATTGCCAATGTAATTCGCCTTTTGACGAGGCATTTGGCTACCCTAAGAGAGTCATAGTTACTCCTGCCAGTTGCTCCCCGTTTTACCACAGTCACATCTACAAGCTTACTCTGGCCGTTCACCAGAAGCGATACGCCATTATTTGTTGACCTTAAGACTTTCACAGTACTCCTTCCGGGAGCTCATCGAGAATGCCGATGTTTTTCGCCTGTTGACGAGGCATTTTTCTACCTTAAGAGAGTCATTGTTACACCTGCCAAATGCTCGCCGTTAACCACAGCCACATTTTCAAGCTTCCTCTGGCCCAGTTCACCTGAAGCGGTACACCATTATTTGTCGGCTTTGAGACCTTCACTGTACTCCTGCCGGGAGCACCTCGAGTTTGCCGATGTATTTCGCCTATTGACGAGGCATTTGGCTACCTTAAGAGAGTCATAGTTACTCCTACCACTTGCACCCAGATTTATCACTGTCACATCCTCAAGCTTTCTCCGGCCAGTTCACCACAAGCGATACGCCATTATCTGTCGACATAAAGTGTTTCACAGTACTACTGCTGGCAGCTCCTCGGTTTGCAGATGTATTTCGCATGTTGACGAGGCATTTGGCTACCTTAAGAGAGTCATAGTTACTCCTGCCACTTGCTCCCCGTTCTACCACAGTCACATCTACAAGCTTACTCTCGCCAGTTCACCAGAAGCGATACGCCATTATTTGTTGACCTTAAGACTTTCACAGTACTCCTTGCGGGAGCTCCTCGGGATTGCCAATGTAATTCGCCTTTTGACGAGGCATTTGGCTACCCTAAGAGAGTCATAGTTACTCCTGCCAGTTGCTCCCCGTTTTACCACAGTCACATCTACAAGCTTACTCTGGCCGTTCACCAGAAGCGATACGCCATTATTTGTTGACCTTAAGACTTTCACAGTACTCCTTCCGGGAGCTCATCGAGAATGCCGATGTTTTTCGCCTGTTGACGAGGCATTTTTCTACCTTAAGAGAGTCATTGTTACACCTGCCAAATGCTCGCCGTTAACCACAGCCACATTTTCAAGCTTCCTCTGGCCCAGTTCACCTGAAGCGGTACACCATTATTTGTCGGCTTTGAGACCTTCACTGTACTCCTGCCGGGAGCACCTCGAGTTTGCCGATGTATTTCGCCTATTGACGAGGCATTTGGCTACCTTAAGAGAGTCATAGTTACTCCTACCACTTGCACCCAGATTTATCACTGTCACATCCTCAAGCTTTCTCCGGCCAGTTCACCACAAGCGATACGCCATTATCTTTCGACATAAAGTGTTTCACAGTACTACTGCTGGCAGCTCCTCGGTTTGCAGATGTATTTCGCATGTTGACGAGGCATTTGGCTACCTTAAGAGAGTCATAGTTGCTCCTGCCACTTGCTCCCCGTTCTGCCACAGTCACATCTACAAGCTTACTCTGGCCAGTTCACCAGAAGCGATACGCCATTATTTGTTGACCTTAAGACTTTCACAGTACTCCTTGCGGGAGCTCCTCGGGATTGCCAATGTAATTCGCCTTTTGACGAGGCATTTGGCTACCCTAAGAGAGTCATAGTTACTCCTGCCAGTTGCTCCCCGTTTTACCACAGTCACATCTACAAGCTTACTCTGGCCGTTCACCAGAAGCGATACGCCATTATTTGTTGACCTTAAGACTTTCACAGTACTCCTTCCGGGAGCTCATCGAGAATGCCGATGTTTTTCGCCTGTTGACGAGGCATTTTTCTACCTTAAGAGAGTCATTGTTACACCTGCCAAATGCTCGCCGTTAACCACAGCCACATTTTCAAGCTTCCTCTGGCCCAGTTCACCTGAAGCGGTACACCATTATTTGTCGGCTTTGAGACCTTCACTGTACTCCTGCCGGGAGCACCTCGAGTTTGCCGATGTATTTCGCCTATTGACGAGGCATTTGGCTACCTTAAGAGAGTCATAGTTACTCCTACCACTTGCACCCAGATTTATCACTGTCACATCCTCAAGCTTTCTCCGGCCAGTTCACCACAAGCGATACGCCATTATCTGTCGACATAAAGTGTTTCACAGTACTACTGCTGGCAGCTCCTCGGTTTGCAGATGTATTTCGCATGTTGACGAGGCATTTGGCTACCTTAAGAGAGTCATAGTTACTCCTGCCACTTGCTCCCCGTTCTACCACAGTCACATCTACAAGCTTACTCTGGCCAGTTCACCAGAAGCGATACGCCATTATTTGTTGACCTTAAGACTTTCACAGTACTCCTTGCGGGAGCTCCTCGGGATTGCCAATGTAATTCGCCTTTTGACGAGGCATTTGGCTACCCTAAGAGAGTCATAGTTACTCCTGCCAGTTGCTCCCCGTTTTACCACAGTCACATCTACAAGCTTACTCTGGCCGTTCACCAGAAGCGATACGCCATTATTTGTTGACCTTAAGACTTTCACAGTACTCCTTCCGGGAGCTCATCGAGAATGCCGATGTTTTTCGCCTGTTGACGAGGCATTTTTCTACCTTAAGAGAGTCATTGTTACACCTGCCAAATGCTCGCCGTTAACCACAGCCACATTTTCAAGCTTCCTCTGGCCCAGTTCACCTGAAGCGGTACACCATTATTTGTCGGCTTTGAGACCTTCACTGTACTCCTGCCGGGAGCACCTCGAGTTTGCCGATGTATTTCGCCTATTGACGAGGCATTTGGCTACCTTAAGAGAGTCATAGTTACTCCTACCACTTGCACCCAGATTTATCACTGTCACATCCTCAAGCTTTCTCCGGCCAGTTCACCACAAGCGATACGCCATTATCTTTCGACATAAAGTGTTTCACAGTACTACTGCTGGCAGCTCCTCGGTTTGCAGATGTATTTCGCATGTTGACGAGGCATTTGGCTACCTTAAGAGAGTCATAGTTACTCCTGCCACTTGCTCCCCGTTCTGCCACAGTCACATCTACAAGCTTACTCTGGCCAGTTCACCAGAAGCGATACGCCATTATTTGTTGACCTTAAGACTTTCACAGTACTCCTTGCGGGAGCTCCTCGGGATTGCCAATGTAATTCGCCTTTTGACGAGGCATTTGGCTACCCTAAGAGAGTCATAGTTACTCCTGCCAGTTGCTCCCCGTTTTACCACAGTCACATCTACAAGCTTACTCTGGCCGTTCACCAGAAGCGATACGCCATTATTTGTTGACCTTAAGACTTTCACAGTACTCCTTCCGGGAGCTCATCGAGAATGCCGATGTTTTTCGCCTGTTGACGAGGCATTTTTCTACCTTAAGAGAGTCATTGTTACACCTTCCAAATGCTCGCCGTTAACCACAGCCACATTTTCAAGCTTCCTCTGGCCCAGTTCACCTGAAGCGGTACACCATTATTTGTCGGCTTTGAGACCTTCACTGTACTCCTGCCGGGAGCACCTCGAGTTTGCCGATGTATTTCGCCTATTGACGAGGCATTTGGCTACCTTAAGAGAGTCATAGTTACTCCTACCACTTGCACCCAGATTTATCACTGTCACATCCTCAAGCTTTCTCCGGCCAGTTCACCACAAGCGATACGCCATTATCTGTCGACATAAAGTGTTTCACAGTACTACTGCTGGCAGCTCCTCGGTTTGCAGATGTATTTCGCATGTTGACGAGGCATTTGGCTACCTTAAGAGAGTCATAGTTACTCCTGCCACTTGCTCCCCGTTCTACCACAGTCACATCTACAAGCTTACTCTGGCCAGTTCACCAGAAGCGATACGCCATTATTTGTTGACCTTAAGACTTTCACAGTACTCCTTGCGGGAGCTCCTCGGGATTGCCAATGTAATTCGCCTTTTGACGAGGCATTTGTCTACCCTAAGAGAGTCATAGTTACTCCTGCCAGTTGCTCCCCGTTTTACCAGTCACATCTACAAGCTTACTCTGGCCGTTCACCAGAAGCGATACGCCATTATTTGTTGACCTTAAGACTTTCACAGTACTCCTTCCGGGAGCTCATCGAGAATGCCGATGTTTTTCGCCTGTTGACGAGGCATTTTTCTACCTTAAGAGAGTCATTGTTACACCTGCCAAATGCTCGCCGTTAACCACAGCCACATTTTCAAGCTTCCTCTGGCCCAGTTCACCTGAAGCGGTACACCATTATTTGTCGGCTTTGAGACCTTCACTGTACTCCTGCCGGGAGCACCTCGAGTTTGCCGATGTATTTCGCCTATTGACGAGGCATTTGGCTACCTTAAGAGAGTCATAGTTACTCCTACCACTTGCACCCAGATTTATCACTGTCACATCCTCAAGCTTTCTCCGGCCAGTTCACCACAAGCGATACGCCATTATCTGTCGACATAAAGTGTTTCACAGTACTACTGCTGGCAGCTCCTCGGTTTGCAGATGTATTTCGCATGTTGACGAGGCATTTGGCTACCTTAAGAGAGTCATAGTTACTCCTGCCACTTGCTCCCCGTTCTACCACAGTCACATCTACAAGCTTACTCTGGCCAGTTCACCAGAAGCGATACGCCATTATTTGTTGACCTTAAGACTTTCACAGTACTCCTTGCGGGAGCTCCTCGGGATTGCCAATGTAATTCGCCTTTTGACGAGGCATTTGGCTACCCTAAGAGAGTCATAGTTACTCCTGCCAGTTGCTCCCCGTTTTACCACAGTCACATCTACAAGCTTACTCTGGCCGTTCACCAGAAGCGATACGCCATTATTTGTTGACCTTAAGACTTTCACAGTACTCCTTCCGGGAGCTCATCGAGAATGCCGATGTTTTTCGCCTGTTGACGAGGCATTTTTCTACCTTAAGAGAGTCATTGTTACACCTGCCAAATGCTCGCCGTTAACCACAGCCACATTTTCAAGCTTCCTCTGGCCCAGTTCACCTGAAGCGGTACACCATTATTTGTCGGCTTTGAGACCTTCACTGTACTCCTGCCGGGAGCACCTCGAGTTTGCCGATGTATTTCGCCTATTGACGAGGCATTTGGCTACCTTAAGAGAGTCATAGTTACTCCTACCACTTGCACCCAGATTTATCACTGTCACATCCTCAAGCTTTCTCCGGCCAGTTCACCACAAGCGATACGCCATTATCTGTCGACATAAAGTGTTTCACAGTACTACTGCTGGCAGCTCCTCGGTTTGCAGATGTATTTCGCATGTTGACGAGGCATTTGGCTACCTTAAGAGAGTCATAGTTACTCCTGCCACTTGCTCCCCGTTCTACCACAGTCACATCTACAAGCTTACTCTGGCCAGTTCACCAGAAGCGATACGCCATTATTTGTTGACCTTAAGACTTTCACAGTACTCCTTGCGGGAGCTCCTCGGGATTGCCAATGTAATTCGCCTTTTGACGAGGCATTTGGCTACCCTAAGAGAGTCATAGTTACTCCTGCCAGTTGCTCCCCGTTTTACCACAGTCACATCTACAAGCTTACTCTGGCCGTTCACCAGAAGCGATACGCCATTATTTGTTGACCTTAAGACTTTCACAGTACTCCTTCCGGGAGCTCATCGAGAATGCCGATGTTTTTCGCCTGTTGACGAGGCATTTTTCTACCTTAAGAGAGTCATTGTTACACCTGCCAAATGCTCGCCGTTAACCACAGCCACATTTTCAAGCTTCCTCTGGCCCAGTTCACCTGAAGCGGTACACCATTATTTGTCGGCTTTGAGACCTTCACTGTACTCCTGCCGGGAGCACCTCGAGTTTGCCGATGTATTTCGCCTATTGACGAGGCATTTGGCTACCTTAAGAGAGTCATAGTTACTCCTACCACTTGCACCCAGATTTATCACTGTCACATCCTCAAGCTTTCTCCGGCCAGTTCACCACAAGCGATACGCCATTATCTGTCGACATAAAGTGTTTCACAGTACTACTGCTGGCAGCTCCTCGGTTTGCAGATGTATTTCGCATGTTGACGAGGCATTTGGCTACCTTAAGAGAGTCATAGTTACTCCTGCCACTTGCTCCCCGTTCTACCACAGTCACATCTACAAGCTTACTCTGGCCAGTTCACCAGAAGCGATACGCCATTATTTGTTGACCTTAAGACTTTCACAGTACTCCTTGCGGGAGCTCCTCGGGATTGCCAATGTAATTCGCCTTTTGACGAGGCATTTGGCTACCCTAAGAGAGTCATAGTTACTCCTGCCAGTTGCTCCCCGTTTTACCACAGTCACATCTACAAGCTTACTCTGGCCGTTCACCAGAAGCGATACGCCATTATTTGTTGACCTTAAGACTTTCACAGTACTCCTTCCGGGAGCTCATCGAGAATGCCGATGTTTTTCGCCTGTTGACGAGGCATTTTTCTACCTTAAGAGAGTCATTGTTACACCTGCCAAATGCTCGCCGTTAACCACAGCCACATTTTCAAGCTTCCTCTGGCCCAGTTCACCTGAAGCGGTACACCATTATTTGTCGGCTTTGAGACCTTCACTGTACTCCTGCCGGGAGCACCTCGAGTTTGCCGATGTATTTCGCCTATTGACGAGGCATTTGGCTACCTTAAGAGAGTCATAGTTACTCCTACCACTTGCACCCAGATTTATCACTGTCACATCCTCAAGCTTTCTCCGGCCAGTTCACCACAAGCGATACGCCATTATCTGTCGACATAAAGTGTTTCACAGTACTACTGCTGGCAGCTCCTCGGTTTGCAGATGTATTTCGCATGTTGACGAGGCATTTGGCTACCTTAAGAGAGTCATAGTTACTCCTGCCACTTGCTCCCCGTTCTACCACAGTCACATCTACAAGCTTACTCTGGCCAGTTCACCAGAAGCGATACGCCATTATTTGTTGACCTTAAGACTTTCACAGTACTCCTTGCGGGAGCTCCTCGGGATTGCCAATGTAATTCGCCTTTTGACGAGGCATTTGGCTACCCTAAGAGAGTCATAGTTACTCCTGCCAGTTGCTCCCCGTTTTACCACAGTCACATCTACAAGCTTACTCTGGCCGTTCACCAGAAGCGATACGCCATTATTTGTTGACCTTAAGACTTTCACAGTACTCCTTCCGGGAGCTCATCGAGAATGCCGATGTTTTTCGCCTGTTGACGAGGCATTTTTCTACCTTAAGAGAGTCATTGTTACACCTGCCAAATGCTCGCCGTTAACCACAGCCACATTTTCAAGCTTCCTCTGGCCCAGTTCACCTGAAGCGGTACACCATTATTTGTCGGCTTTGAGACCTTCACTGTACTCCTGCCGGGAGCACCTCGAGTTTGCCGATGTATTTCGCCTATTGACGAGGCATTTGGCTACCTTAAGAGAGTCATAGTTACTCCTACCACTTGCACCCAGATTTATCACTGTCACATCCTCAAGCTTTCTCCGGCCAGTTCACCACAAGCGATACGCCATTATCTGTCGACATAAAGTGTTTCACAGTACTACTGCTGGCAGCTCCTCGGTTTGCAGATGTATTTCGCATGTTGACGAGGCATTTGGCTACCTTAAGAGAGTCATAGTTACTCCTGCCACTTGCTCCCCGTTCTACCACAGTCACATCTACAAGCTTACTCTGGCCAGTTCACCAGAAGCGATACGCCATTATTTGTTGACCTTAAGACTTTCACAGTACTCCTTGCGGGAGCTCCTCGGGATTGCCAATGTAATTCGCCTTTTGACGAGGCATTTGGCTACCCTAAGAGAGTCATAGTTACTCCTGCCAGTTGCTCCCCGTTTTACCACAGTCACATCTACAAGCTTACTCTGGCCGTTCACCAGAAGCGATACGCCATTATTTGTTGACCTTAAGACTTTCACAGTACTCCTTCCGGGAGCTCATCGAGAATGCCGATGTTTTTCGCCTGTTGACGAGGCATTTTTCTACCTTAAGAGAGTCATTGTTACACCTGCCAAATGCTCGCCGTTAACCACAGCCACATTTTCAAGCTTCCTCTGGCCCAGTTCACCTGAAGCGGTACACCATTATTTGTCGTCTTTGAGACCTTCACTGTACTCCTGCCGGGAGCACCTCGAGTTTGCCGATGTATTTCGCCTATTGACGAGGCATTTGGCTACCTTAAGAGAGTCATAGTTACTCCTACCACTTGCACCCAGATTTATCACTGTCACATCCTCAAGCTTTCTCCGGCCAGTTCACCACAAGCGATACGCCATTATCTGTCAACATAAAGTGTTTCACAGTACTACTGCTGGCAGCTCCTCGGTTTGCAGATGTATTTCGCATGTTGACGAGGCATTTGGCTACCTTAAGAGAGTCATAGTTACTCCTGCCACTTGCTCCCCGTTCTACCACAGTCACATCTACAAACTTACTCTGGCCAGTTCACCAGAAGCGATACGCCTTTATTTGTTGACCTTAAGACTTTCACAGTACTCCTTGCGGGAGCTCCTCGGGATTGCCAATGTAATTCGCCTTTTGACGAGGCATTTGGCTACCCTAAGAGAGTCATAGTTACTCCTGCCAGTTGCTCCCCGTTTTACCACAGTCACATCTACAAGCTTACTCTGGCCGTTCACCAGAAGCGATACGCCATTATTTGTTGACCTTAAGACTTTCACAGTACTCCTTCCGGGAGCTCATCGAGAATGCCGATGTTTTTCGCCTGTTGACGAGGCATTTTTCTACCTTAAGAGAGTCATTGTTACACCTGCCAAATGCTCGCCGTTAACCACAGCCACATTTTCAAGCTTCCTCTGGCCCAGTTCACCTGAAGCGGTACACCATTATTTGTCGGCTTTGAGACCTTCACTGTACTCCTGCCGGGAGCACCTCGAGTTTGCCGATGTATTTCGCCTATTGACGAGGCATTTGGCTACCTTAAGAGAGTCATAGTTACTCCTACCACTTGCACCCAGATTTATCACTGTCACATCCTCAAGCTTTCTCCGGCCAGTTCACCACAAGCGATACGCCATTATCTGTCGACATAAAGTGTTTCACAGTACTACTGCTGGCAGCTCCTCGGTTTGCAGATGTATTTCGCATGTTGACGAGGCATTTGGCTACCTTAAGAGAGTCATAGTTACTCCTGCCACTTGCTCCCCGTTCTACCACAGTCACATCTACAAGCTTACTCTGGCCAGTTCACCAGAAGCGATACGCCATTATTTGTTGACCTTAAGACTTTCACAGTACTCCTTGCGGGAGCTCCTCGGGATTGCCAATGTAATTCGCCTTTTGACGAGGCATTTGGCTACCCTAAGAGAGTCATAGTTACTCCTGCCAGTTGCTCCCCGTTTTACCACAGTCACATCTACAAGCTTACTCTGGCCGTTCACCAGAAGCGATACGCCATTATTTGTTGACCTTAAGACTTTCACAGTACTCCTTCCGGGAGCTCATCGAGAATGCCGATGTTTTTCGCCTGTTGACGAGGCATTTTTCTACCTTAAGAGAGTCATTGTTACACCTGCCAAATGCTCGCCGTTAACCACAGCCACATTTTCAAGCTTCCTCTGGCCCAGTTCACCTGAAGCGGTACACCATTATTTGTCGGCTTTGAGACCTTCACTGTACTCCTGCCGGGAGCACCTCGAGTTTGCCGATGTATTTCGCCTATTGACGAGGCATTTGGCTACCTTAAGAGAGTCATAGTTACTCCTACCACTTGCACCCAGATTTATCACTGTCACATCCTCAAGCTTTCTCCGGCCAGTTCACCACAAGCGATACGCCATTATCTGTCGACATAAAGTGTTTCACAGTACTACTGCTGGCAGCTCCTCGGTTTGCAGATGTATTTCGCATGTTGACGAGGCATTTGGCTACCTTAAGAGAGTCATAGTTACTCCTGCCACTTGCTCCCCGTTCTACCACAGTCACATCTACAAGCTTACTCTGGCCAGTTCACCAGAAGCGATACGCCATTATTTGTTGACCTTAAGACTTTCACAGTACTCCTTGCGGGAGCTCCTCGGGATTGCCAATGTAATTCGCCTTTTGACGAGGCATTTGGCTACCCTAAGAGAGTCATAGTTACTCCTGCCAGTTGCTCCCCGTCTTACCACAGTCACATCTACAAGCTTACTCTGGCCGTTCACCAGAAGCGATACGCCATTATTTGTTGACCTTAAGACTTTCACAGTACTCCTTCCGGGAGCTCATCGAGAATGCCGATGTTTTTCGCCTGTTGACGAGGCATTTTTCTACCTTAAGAGAGTCATTGTTACACCTGCCAAATGCTCGCCGTTAACCACAGCCACATTTTCAAGCTTCCTCTGGCCCAGTTCACCTGAAGCGGTACACCATTATTTGTCGGCTTTGAGACCTTCACTGTACTCCTGCCGGGAGCACCTCGAGTTTGCCGATGTATTTCGCCTATTGACGAGGCATTTGGCTACCTTAAGAGAGTCATAGTTACTCCTACCACTTGCACCCAGATTTATCACTGTCACATCCTCAAGCTTTCTCCGGCCAGTTCACCACAAGCGATACGCCATTATCTGTCGACATAAAGTGTTTCACAGTACTACTGCTGGCAGCTCCTCGGTTTGCAGATGTATTTCGCATGTTGACGAGGCATTTGGCTACCTTAAGAGAGTCATAGTTACTCCTGCCACTTGCTCCCCGTTCTACCACAGTCACATCTACAAGCTTACTCTGGCCAGTTCACCAGAAGCGATACGCCATTATTTGTTGACCTTAAGACTTTCACAGTACTCCTTGCGGGAGCTCCTCGGGATTGCCAATGTAATTCGCCTTTTGACGAGGCATTTGGCTACCCTAAGAGAGTCATAGTTACTCCTGCCAGTTGCTCCCCGTTTTACCACAGTCACATCTACAAGCTTACTCTGGCCGTTCACCAGAAGCGATACGCCATTATTTGTTGACCTTAAGACTTTCACAGTACTCCTTCCGGGAGCTCATCGAGAATGCCGATGTTTTTCGCCTGTTGACGAGGCATTTTTCTACCTTAAGAGAGTCATTGTTACACCTGCCAAATGCTCGCCGTTAACCACAGCCACATTTTCAATCTTCCTCTGGCCCAGTTCACCTGAAGCGGTACACCATTATTTGTCGGCTTTGAGACCTTCACTGTACTCCTGCCGGGAGCACCTCGAGTTTGCCGATGTATTTCGCCTATTGACGAGGCATTTGGCTACCTTAAGAGAGTCATAGTTACTCCTACCACTTGCACCCAGATTTATCACTGTCACATCCTCAAGCTTTCTCCGGCCAGTTCACCACAAGCGATACGCCATTATCTGTCGACATAAAGTGTTTCACAGTACTACTGCTGGCAGCTCCTCGGTTTGCAGATGTATTTCCCATGTTGACGAGGCATTTGGCTACCTTAAGAGAGTCATAGTTACTCCTGCCACTTGCTCCCCGTTCTACCACAGTCACATCTACAAGCTTACTCTGGCCAGTTCACCAGAAGCGATACGCCATTATTTGTTGACCTTAAGACTTTCACAGTACTCCTTGCGGGAGCTCCTCGGGATTGCCAATGTAATTCGCCTTTTGACGAGGCATTTGGCTACCCTAAGAGAGTCATAGTTACTCCTGCCAGTTGCTCCCCGTTTTACCACAGTCACACCTACAAGCTTACTCTGGCCGTTCACCAGAAGCGATACGCCATTATTTGTTGACCTTAAGACTTTCACAGTACTCCTTCCGGGAGCTCATCGAGAATGCCGATGTTTTTCGCCTGTTGACGAGGCATTTTTCTACCTTAAGAGAGTCATTGTTACACCTGCCAAATGCTCGCCGTTAACCACAGCCACATTTTCAAGCTTCCTCTGGCCCAGTTCACCTGAAGCGGTACACCATTATTTGTCGGCTTTGAGACCTTCACTGTACTCCTGCCGGGAGCACCTCGAGTTTGCCGATGTATTTCGCCTATTGACGAGGCATTTGGCTACCTTAAGAGAGTCATAGTTACTCCTACCACTTGCACCCAGATTTATCACTGTCACATCCTCAAGCTTTCTCCGGCCAGTTCACCACAAGCGATACGCCATTATCTGTCGACATAAAGTGTTTCACAGTACTACTGCTGGCAGCTCCTCGGTTTGCAGATGTATTTCGCATGTTGACGAGGCATTTGGCTACCTTAAGAGAGTCATAGTTACTCCTGCCACTTGCTCCCCGTTCTACCACAGTCACATCTACAAGCTTACTCTGGCCAGTTCACCAGAAGCGATACGCCATTATTTGTTGACCTTAAGACTTTCACAGTACTCCTTGCGGGAGCTCCTCGGGATTGCCAATGTAATTCGCCTTTTGACGAGGCATTTGGCTACCCTAAGAGAGTCATAGTTACTCCTGCCAGTTGCTCCCCGTTTTACCACAGTCACATCTACAAGCTTACTCTGGCCGTTCACCAGAAGCGATACGCCATTATTTGTTGACCTTAAGACTTTCACAGTACTCCTTCCGGGAGCTCATCGAGAATGCCGATGTTTTTCGCCTGTTGACGAGGCATTTTTCTACCTTAAGAGAGTCATTGTTACACCTGCCAAATGCTCGCCGTTAACCACAGCCACATTTTCAAGCTTCCTCTGGCCCAGTTCACCTGAAGCGGTACACCATTATTTGTCGGCTTTGAGACCTTCACTGTACTCCTGCCGGGAGCACCTCGAGTTTGCCGATGTATTTCGCCTATTGACGAGGCATTTGGCTACCTTAAGAGAGTCATAGTTACTCCTACCACTTGCACCCAGATTTATCACTGTCACATCCTCAAGCTTTCTCCGGCCAGTTCACCACAAGCGATACGCCATTATCTGTCGACATAAAGTGTTTCACAGTACTACTGCTGGCAGCTCCTCGGTTTGCAGATGTATTTCGCATGTTGACGAGGCATTTGGCTACCTTAAGAGAGTCATAGTTACTCCTGCCACTTGCTCCCCGTTCTACCACAGTCACATCTACAAGCTTACTCTGGCCAGTTCACCAGAAGCGATACGCCATTATTTGTTGACCTTAAGACTTTCACAGTACTCCTTGCGGGAGCTCCTCGGGATTGCCAATGTAATTCGCCTTTTGACGAGGCATTTGGCTACCCTAAGAGAGTCATAGTTACTCCTGCCAGTTGCTCCCCGTTTTACCACAGTCACATCTACAAGCTTACTCTGGCCGTTCACCAGAAGCGATACGCCATTATTTGTTGACCTTAAGACTTTCACAGTACTCCTTCCGGGAGCTCATCGAGAATGCCGATGTTTTTCGCCTGTTGACGAGGCATTTTTCTACCTTAAGAGAGTCATTGTTACACCTGCCAAATGCTCGCCGTTAACCACAGCCACATTTTCAAGCTTCCTCTGGCCCAGTTCACCTGAAGCGGTACACCATTATTTGTCGGCTTTGAGACCTTCACTGTACTCCTGCCGGGAGCACCTCGAGTTTGCCGATGTATTTCACCTATTGACGAGGCATTTGGCTACCTTAAGAGAGTCATAGTTACTCCTACCACTTGCACCCAGATTTATCACTGTCACATCCTCAAGCTTTCTCCGGCCAGTTCACCACAAGCGATACGCCATTATCTGTCGACATAAAGTGTTTCACAGTACTACTGCTGGCAGCTCCTCGGTTTGCAGATGTATTTCGCATGTTGACGAGGCATTTGGCTACCTTAAGAGAGTCATAGTTACTCCTGCCACTTGCTCCCCGTTCTACCACAGTCACATCTACAAGCTTACTCTGGCCAGTTCACCAGAAGCGATACGCCATTATTTGTTGACCTTAAGACTTTCACAGTACTCCTTGCGGGAGCTCCTCGGGATTGCCAATGTAATTCGCCTTTTGACGAGGCATTTGGCTATTTCTAGCCGTCTTTATTCCGGAGAATAACACAATACATAAGTAAAACATGTACAGTACAGAGATGGTGCGTACTACGCCATGTCCACCACCGAAGTGGGAACTTACAGGGCGAACGCAAACTTATGTATAGAGAAGAGAAAAACACAAATAAACAGAAAGAACAATAGAACAAAGGAACAAAGACGGGTTATTCCTCCTGTGGATAGGCCCCAGGAGTCAAGGCGAAGAGAATATCCAGCAGCCTAGCCGACGCCGACACGTTCCATCAGCCTAGGAGCCGTCATACGCTCGTAGATTCTGTAACTATTGCAGCAACTCAGCAGTGTACGGGTGCTCAGCACCGCCAGTTCTCGGGGTCGGAAGCCTAGGGCGGCGAGGTCACTCGCCGACGCTGGAGACCATACACCCCTCCAGTTCAACGTCGCGGTGGACACCGTCACCTCCTCAACGTCACGGTGCAGGTTGGAGATGGCACGCCTGATGGACGGCGTGTCGTAGTAGGCCGCCTTCTGATCGTGACACCAGTCGAGTCGGAGATGGTCCCCGACTACCTGGGCGTCGATCACGCGGGCGATGCCGTCTTTGACCGCCACCACGTCAGGCTTGCGGATACCCTCAGGTGTTCGGAGGTGGGGCTCTACGGAGATGTTGTAGCCCCTCTGCACGAGTCCACGAGCGACATAGCGCACTATTGCGTCATGCCGCTTAACTCGGGACCCGTGCGTCCTGAAGCAAGCCTGCAAAACGTGGTTGGCGGTCTCTACGGCCTGGCAGCCCGCGCGGCATCTGGTGTCCGCCCCCCGCCCGCGACTGCGCCGTGCCTTCGTGGGGAAGGCGTTGATGCGGGCGCGGAGGGCGTCGATGTATTCACGCCCAGATAGCAGGCGACTGGTGTCGGCGACCCACTGATGTTGGCCCTTGACGGCGGCAGAAGCTGACAGTGCCGCACCGTCAATGGCGATGTGTAGGCGTGCTGCCCACATTTCCCCAACCTGCGTCGACGATTTGAGGAGGTGGCCCTCCCACGTCAAGCGTCGCTCCAGCACCTCAATCTCACGCTGTACCTCATCCAGGCCTGCACCGTCGCAGGCTGGCCCTATCTTCTTCAAGGCCAGGAGACGGGACCGACGGAGAAGCGTCCCCATCCAACGGCACGATGGAATGCCGAGGCCCCCCTGGGCAACAGGAGCATGGAAGTAGCCCAGAGGGGTGTCCGCCGGAAGGCGGAACCATCTCCTGACCGCGGCTCTTATGGTGATGTCTGCCGCTTTGAGGGCACCCACCAGGGTGCGGCTGAGGGCCAGCCCATGGTACAGGCCAGGGAGAAGCACATTGGTGAGAGCGTGGAGGCGCTGTTGCGGCTTCAGCGGAGCTCGGGAGATGACGTCAAGCTGTTCCACAAGATGGCGTCGTGGATTAAACATGCAGCGACCCGCCGTGGAGAATTGCAGCCCCAGGTACCGGAAGGTTTCACCCACACGCAGGGCAGGCATGGTGGCATTGCCTGCCTTGAAGGTGACGTCACCGTCCACCTTCACCTTCTTCTCGCGGCCTGACGCGACCAAGGCGAGGGTGAAACACTTCCGGGCGTTGATCTGCAGCCCCAGGTGTGCGAGGGCTGCGACGGCTGCGTCGATGAGGGACTGCAAGCCCCTCGCGGTCGATGCAAACAGCAAGACGTCATCTGCAAAGGCCGCAGCGTTGACTCTGCGACCAAGTATCCGAGCTCCGATGTGGGAGGGCAGCTGGCTTAAAACGTAGTCCACCGCAAAGTTGAACAAGAGGGGGGAGAGGGGATCGCCCTGTCGAACGCCCCGTGATGGCTGCACAGACACGCCCACGCCGGCGCCGCCCGCTATCACCGTCGTGCTGCCCTCGTAGCACCGCTCGACGTATTCAATAAAGCAATCCGGCAGGCCATGAGCCCTCAGCACAGGGCGAAGGGCAGCATGATCTACCGAATCGAATGCTTTAGAAACGTCGATCGACGCCACAAAGACAGAGCGACAGGAGCGAACTGCGTCGGTGAGAGCTGTGTCCAAGATGAAGGTGTTTTCCAACATCCCATACCGGGGGATGAATGCCCGCTGACGTTCGTCCACAGCACATGCGCGCATCAGGCGTGACGCGAGAACCTTGTGAAAGGTCCGCGCCAGCACCGAGCAGACCGTAATGGGGCGAAAGTCAGCGGGGGATGTTGGTGCAGCCGTTTTGGGGAGAAGGGACGTCCGCGCGCGAAGTAGACGCTCCGGAAGGGCGCGGGCCAGAAGGAAGAGATTCATCAGTTTCACCAGGACTTCGTGCGGCAGGCGCCGCAGCTCCGCTGGAGTTAGGCCGTCCGGTCCGGCTGCTGATCCCCTGGGCGGCAAGGCGGCAGCGACCTCCTCAAGTGTGACCGGCCCCCATAGGCACTCAACAGCGACAGGCTGCGAGTGCGGGAGGAGGCGGTCACGGATGAAGCCCGCGGTCGAGATGGGCTTCTTAGTGAAGAGGTCCGCCCAGAAGTCCAGCAGACCTGGGATGACAGGTGGCGGCTGCAGCAGGGTGCCATCCAGGAGGCCGCGCACGCAACGTGCACGCGACCTTCGGAAGGCATCCTGCGTTCTTGCGTATTCCCAGCGGCGCCGCTTGCGCTTCTGCAGCGGCGGAGCGGCAGGCGGCCGCTTAGATGGTTGGCGCGGCCGCTGTGTCCTGGTGATCGATCTCTCCCCTCTGGACCCGACCGACGCAAGGGCATCCGGGAGCATGCCCAGGATGACATCGGGCGGCGTGCCCCGCCCCAGACCAATGACTCGATCCAGAGCAGAGAAACGCTGGGCGGAAGCAGGTAGTCCCGCCAGATGCTCCCAGATGGCGGCGTCAGTCGGCCCCTCCGGCGGCGGCCCGGTGGTGTCGGCCGCGAAGTCCTCGGCTGCGTCGTCGGACGGCGCAGCGGCATCGCCCGCATCGGGCGGCGGAGTCGCCGCACCCCGGTGGGACGCCGGCTCTTCCCCCCGACCGAGCTCAAGTGCATCCATGAATTGGCGGACAAGCTGCTTGTGGGCAGCTTTCCGCCGTTGGCACTTGATTGCTTCAAGCGTTCGGTCGGGGAACATGCTAGTTAGCTCCTGGTTGACAAAGAAGAACCGTGCGTCCCTCTCGAGGAACAGTTCGGCCTCCGCCTTGGCGAGCGATAGGACTTCTTCCTCCGTCCACCTCGCGCGATGCCTCTCCGTGACGATCTCCGCGTTGGCGGCCGCTAGATGTTGGCGGCGGCGATGGACCCCGAGACCGTTCTTGGTCGTGAAGCTGCGGTGACACTCACTGCAGGTATAGGCTGCAACAGTTACAGAATCTACGGCACGGCCAGTTGGCCGGCTAGGTGCTGGGGAAGCTGGGGTGGCGCCTTCAGCGGAAGGGCCACCACTCGTGTTTTCTTGTGTGCTGCCCCCAACTAATAGGTATAATGCGAGGGGGGGCTGGTAACCCCCCCAAGCCCCTGGTGCGGTCTTCTACTCTGCGAAATCAGCGGGCCCACGTGAAGGGGAGAAGACCGCAGGAGAGGAGAGGCTATGAGGGCTAGAGTCATAGTTACTCCTGCCAGTTGCTCCCCGTTTTACCACAGTCACATCTACAAGCTTACTCTGGCCGTTCACCAGAAGCGATACGCCATTATTTGTTGACCTTAAGACTTTCACAGTACTCCTTCCGGGAGCTCATCGAGAATGCCGATGTTTTTCGCCTGTTGACGAGGCATTTTTCTACCTTAAGAGAGTCATTGTTACACCTGCCAAATGCTCGCCGTTAACCACAGCCACATTTTCAAGCTTCCTCTGGCCCAGTTCACCTGAAGCGGTACACCATTATTTGTCGGCTTTGAGACCTTCACTGTACTCCTGCCGGGAGCACCTCGAGTTTGCCGATGTATTTCGCCTATTGACGAGGCATTTGGCTACCTTAAGAGAGTCATAGTTACTCCTACCACTTGCACCCAGATTTATCACTGTCACATCCTCAAGCTTTCTCCGGCCAGTTCACCACAAGCGATACGCCATTATCTGTCGACATAAAGTGTTTCACAGTACTACTGCTGGCAGCTCCTCGGTTTGCAGATGTATTTCGCATGTTGACGAGGCATTTGGCTACCTTAAGAGAGTCATAGTTACTCCTGCCACTTGCTCCCCGTTCTACCACAGTCACATCTACAAGCTTACTCTGGCCAGTTCACCAGAAGCGATACGCCATTATTTGTTGACCTTAAGACTTTCACAGTACTCCTTGCGGGAGCTCCTCGTGATTGCCAATGTAATTCGCCTTTTGACGAGGCATTTGGCTACCCTAAGAGAGTCATAGTTACTCCTGCCAGTTGCTCCCCGTTTTACCACAGTCACATCTACAAGCTTACTCTGGCCGTTCACCAGAAGCGATACGCCATTATTTGTTGACCTTAAGACTTTCACAGTACTCCTTCCGGGAGCTCATCGAGAATGCCGATGTTTTTCGCCTGTTGACGAGGCATTTTTCTACCTTAAGAGAGTCATTGTTACACCTGCCAAATGCTCGCCGTTAACCACAGCCACATTTTCAAGCTTCCTCTGGCCCAGTTCACCTGAAGCGGTACACCATTATTTGTCGGCTTTGAGACCTTCACTGTACTCCTGCCGGGAGCACCTCGAGTTTGCCGATGTATTTCACCTATTGACGAGGCATTTGGCTACCTTAAGAGAGTCATAGTTACTCCTACCACTTGCACCCAGATTTATCACTGTCACATCCTCAAGCTTTCTCCGGCCAGTTCACCACAAGCGATACGCCATTATCTGTCGACATAAAGTGTTTCACAGTACTACTGCTGGCAGCTCCTCGGTTTGCAGATGTATTTCGCATGTTGACGAGGCATTTGGCTACCTTAAGAGAGTCATAGTTACTCCTGCCACTTGCTCCCCGTTCTACCACAGTCACATCTACAAGCTTACTCTGGCCAGTTCACCAGAAGCGATACGCCATTATTTGTTGACCTTAAGACTTTCACAGTACTCCTTGCGGGAGCTCCTCGGGATTGCCAATGTAATTCGCCTTTTGACGAGGCATTTGGCTATTTCTAGCCGTCTTTATTCCGGAGAATAACACAATACATAAGTAAAACATGTACAGTACAGAGATGGTGCGTACTACGCCATGTCCACCACCGAAGTGGGAACTTACAGGGCGAACGCAAACTTATGTATAGAGAAGAGAAAAACACAAATAAACAGAAAGAACAATAGAACAAAGGAACAAAGACGGGTTATTCCTCCTGTGGATAGGCCCCAGGAGTCAAGGCGAAGAGAATATCCAGCAGCCTAGCCGACGCCGACACGTTCCATCAGCCTAGGAGCCGTCATACGCTCGTAGATTCTGTAACTATTGCAGCAACTCAGCAGTGTACGGGTGCTCAGCACCGCCAGTTCTCGGGGTCGGAAGCCTAGGGCGGCGAGGTCACTCGCCGACGCTGGAGACCATACACCCCTCCAGTTCAACGTCGCGGTGGACACCGTCACCTCCTCAACGTCACGGTGCAGGTTGGAGATGGCACGCCTGATGGACGGCGTGTCGTAGTAGGCCGCCTTCTGATCGTGACACCAGTCGAGTCGGAGATGGTCCCCGACTACCTGGGCGTCGATCACGCGGGCGATGCCGTCTTTGACCGCCACCACGTCAGGCTTGCGGATACCCTCAGGTGTTCGGAGGTGGGGCTCTACGGAGATGTTGTAGCCCCTCTGCACGAGTCCACGAGCGACATAGCGCACTATTGCGTCATGCCGCTTAACTCGGGACCCGTGCGTCCTGAAGCAAGCCTGCAAAACGTGGTTGGCGGTCTCTACGGCCTGGCAGCCCGCGCGGCATCTGGTGTCCGCCCCCCGCCCGCGACTGCGCCGTGCCTTCGTGGGGAAGGCGTTGATGCGGGCGCGGAGGGCGTCGATGTATTCACGCCCAGATAGCAGGCGACTGGTGTCGGCGACCCACTGATGTTGGCCCTTGACGGCGGCAGAAGCTGACAGTGCCGCACCGTCAATGGCGATGTGTAGGCGTGCTGCCCACATTTCCCCAACCTGCGTCGACGATTTGAGGAGGTGGCCCTCCCACGTCAAGCGTCGCTCCAGCACCTCAATCTCACGCTGTACCTCATCCAGGCCTGCACCGTCGCAGGCTGGCCCTATCTTCTTCAAGGCCAGGAGACGGGACCGACGGAGAAGCGTCCCCATCCAACGGCACGATGGAATGCCGAGGCCCCCCTGGGCAACAGGAGCATGGAAGTAGCCCAGAGGGGTGTCCGCCGGAAGGCGGAACCATCTCCTGACCGCGGCTCTTATGGTGATGTCTGCCGCTTTGAGGGCACCCACCAGGGTGCGGCTGAGGGCCAGCCCATGGTACAGGCCAGGGAGAAGCACATTGGTGAGAGCGTGGAGGCGCTGTTGCGGCTTCAGCGGAGCTCGGGAGATGACGTCAAGCTGTTCCACAAGATGGCGTCGTGGATTAAACATGCAGCGACCCGCCGTGGAGAATTGCAGCCCCAGGTACCGGAAGGTTTCACCCACACGCAGGGCAGGCATGGTGGCATTGCCTGCCTTGAAGGTGACGTCACCGTCCACCTTCACCTTCTTCTCGCGGCCTGACGCGACCAAGGCGAGGGTGAAACACTTCCGGGCGTTGATCTGCAGCCCCAGGTGTGCGAGGGCTGCGACGGCTGCGTCGATGAGGGACTGCAAGCCCCTCGCGGTCGATGCAAACAGCAAGACGTCATCTGCAAAGGCCGCAGCGTTGACTCTGCGACCAAGTATCCGAGCTCCGATGTGGGAGGGCAGCTGGCTTAAAACGTAGTCCACCGCAAAGTTGAACAAGAGGGGGGAGAGGGGATCGCCCTGTCGAACGCCCCGTGATGGCTGCACAGACACGCCCACGCCGGCGCCGCCCGCTATCACCGTCGTGCTGCCCTCGTAGCACCGCTCGACGTATTCAATAAAGCAATCCGGCAGGCCATGAGCCCTCAGCACAGGGCGAAGGGCAGCATGATCTACCGAATCGAATGCTTTAGAAACGTCGATCGACGCCACAAAGACAGAGCGACAGGAGCGAACTGCGTCGGTGAGAGCTGTGTCCAAGATGAAGGTGTTTTCCAACATCCCATACCGGGGGATGAATGCCCGCTGACGTTCGTCCACAGCACATGCGCGCATCAGGCGTGACGCGAGAACCTTGTGAAAGGTCCGCGCCAGCACCGAGCAGACCGTAATGGGGCGAAAGTCAGCGGGGGATGTTGGTGCAGCCGTTTTGGGGAGAAGGGACGTCCGCGCGCGAAGTAGACGCTCCGGAAGGGCGCGGGCCAGAAGGAAGAGATTCATCAGTTTCACCAGGACTTCGTGCGGCAGGCGCCGCAGCTCCGCTGGAGTTAGGCCGTCCGGTCCGGCTGCTGATCCCCTGGGCGGCAAGGCGGCAGCGACCTCCTCAAGTGTGACCGGCCCCCATAGGCACTCAACAGCGACAGGCTGCGAGTGCGGGAGGAGGCGGTCACGGATGAAGCCCGCGGTCGAGATGGGCTTCTTAGTGAAGAGGTCCGCCCAGAAGTCCAGCAGACCTGGGATGACAGGTGGCGGCTGCAGCAGGGTGCCATCCAGGAGGCCGCGCACGCAACGTGCACGCGACCTTCGGAAGGCATCCTGCGTTCTTGCGTATTCCCAGCGGCGCCGCTTGCGCTTCTGCAGCGGCGGAGCGGCAGGCGGCCGCTTAGATGGTTGGCGCGGCCGCTGTGTCCTGGTGATCGATCTCTCCCCTCTGGACCCGACCGACGCAAGGGCATCCGGGAGCATGCCCAGGATGACATCGGGCGGCGTGCCCCGCCCCAGACCAATGACTCGATCCAGAGCAGAGAAACGCTGGGCGGAAGCAGGTAGTCCCGCCAGATGCTCCCAGATGGCGGCGTCAGTCGGCCCCTCCGGCGGCGGCCCGGTGGTGTCGGCCGCGAAGTCCTCGGCTGCGTCGTCGGACGGCGCAGCGGCATCGCCCGCATCGGGCGGCGGAGTCGCCGCACCCCGGTGGGACGCCGGCTCTTCCCCCCGACCGAGCTCAAGTGCATCCATGAATTGGCGGACAAGCTGCTTGTGGGCAGCTTTCCGCCGTTGGCACTTGATTGCTTCAAGCGTTCGGTCGGGGAACATGCTAGTTAGCTCCTGGTTGACAAAGAAGAACCGTGCGTCCCTCTCGAGGAACAGTTCGGCCTCCGCCTTGGCGAGCGATAGGACTTCTTCCTCCGTCCACCTCGCGCGATGCCTCTCCGTGACGATCTCCGCGTTGGCGGCCGCTAGATGTTGGCGGCGGCGATGGACCCCGAGACCGTTCTTGGTCGTGAAGCTGCGGTGACACTCACTGCAGGTATAGGCTGCAACAGTTACAGAATCTACGGCACGGCCGGTTGGCCGGCTAGGTGCTGGGGAAGCTGGGGTGGCGCCTTCAGCGGAAGGGCCACCACTCGTGTTTTCTTGTGTGCTGCCCCCAACTAATAGGTATAATGCGAGGGGGGGCTGGTAACCCCCCCAAGCCCCTGGTGCGGTCTTCTACTCTGCGAAATCAGCGGGCCCACGTGAAGGGGAGAAGACCGCAGGAGAGGAGAGGCTATGAGGGCTAGAGTCATAGTTACTCCTGCCAGTTGCTCCCCGTTTTACCACAGTCACATCTACAAGCTTACTCTGGCCGTTCACCAGAAGCGATACGCCATTATTTGTTGACCTTAAGACTTTCACAGTACTCCTTCCGGGAGCTCATCGAGAATGCCGATGTTTTTCGCCTGTTGACGAGGCATTTTTCTACCTTAAGAGAGTCATTGTTACACCTGCCAAATGCTCGCCGTTAACCACAGCCACATTTTCAAGCTTCCTCTGGCCCAGTTCACCTGAAGCGGTACACCATTATTTGTCGGCTTTGAGACCTTCACTGTACTCCTGCCGGGAGCACCTCGAGTTTGCCGATGTATTTCGCCTATTGACGAGGCATTTGGCTACCTTAAGAGAGTCATAGTTACTCCTACCACTTGCACCCAGATTTATCACTGTCACATCCTCAAGCTTTCTCCGGCCAGTTCACCACAAGCGATACGCCATTATCTGTCGACATAAAGTGTTTCACAGTACTACTGCTGGCAGCTCCTCGGTTTGCAGATGTATTTCGCATGTTGACGAGGCATTTGGCTACCTTAAGAGAGTCATAGTTACTCCTGCCACTTGCTCCCCGTTCTACCACAGTCACATATACAAGCTTACTCTGGCCAGTTCACCAGAAGCGATACGCCATTATTTGTTGACCTTAAGACTTTCACAGTACTCCTTGCGGGAGCTCCTCGGGATTGCCAATGTAATTCGCCTTTTGACGAGGCATTTGGCTACCCTAAGAGAGTCATAGTTACTCCTGCCAGTTGCTCCCCGTTTTACCACAGTCACATCTACAAGCTTACTCTGGCCGTTCACCAGAAGCGATACGCCATTATTTGTTGACCTTAAGACTTTCACAGTACTCCTTCCGGGAGCTCATCGAGAATGCCGATGTTTTTCGCCTGTTGACGAGGCATTTTTCTACCTTAAGAGAGTCATTGTTACACCTGCCAAATGCTCGCCGTTAACCACAGCCACATTTTCAAGCTTCCTCTGGCCCAGTTCACCTGAAGCGGTACACCATTATTTGTCGGCTTTGAGACCTTCACTGTACTCCTGCCGGGAGCACCTCGAGTTTGCCGATGTATTTCGCCTATTGACGAGGCATTTGGCTACCTTAAGAGAGTCATAGTTACTCCTACCACTTGCACCCAGATTTATCACTGTCACATCCTCAAGCTTTCTCCGGCCAGTTCACCACAAGCGATACGCCATTATCTGTCGACATAAAGTGTTTCACAGTACTACTGCTGGCAGCTCCTCGGTTTGCAGATGTATTTCGCATGTTGACGAGGCATTTGGCTACCTTAAGAGAGTCATAGTTACTCCTGCCACTTGCTCCCCGTTCTACCACAGTCACATATACAAGCTTACTCTGGCCAGTTCACCAGAAGCGATACGCCATTATTTGTTGACCTTAAGACTTTCACAGTACTCCTTGCGGGAGCTCCTCGGGATTGCCAATGTAATTCGCCTTTTGACGAGGCATTTGGCTACCCTAAGAGAGTCATAGTTACTCCTGCCAGTTGCTCCCCGTTTTACCACAGTCACATCTACAAGCTTACTCTGGCCGTTCACCAGAAGCGATACGCCATTATTTGTTGACCTTAAGACTTTCACAGTACTCCTTCCGGGAGCTCATCGAGAATGCCGATGTTTTTCGCCTGTTGACGAGGCATTTTTCTACCTTAAGAGAGTCATTGTTACACCTGCCAAATGCTCGCCGTTAACCACAGCCACATTTTCAAGCTTCCTCTGGCCCAGTTCACCTGAAGCGGTACACCATTATTTGTCGGCTTTGAGACCTTCACTGTACTCCTGCCGGGAGCACCTCGAGTTTGCCGATGTATTTCGCCTATTGACGAGGCATTTGGCTACCTTAAGAGAGTCATAGTTACTCCTACCACTTGCACCCAGATTTATCACTGTCACATCCTCAAGCTTTCTCCGGCCAGTTCACCACAAGCGATACGCCATTATCTGTCGACATAAAGTGTTTCACAGTACTACTGCTGGCAGCTCCTCGGTTTGCAGATGTATTTCGCATGTTGACGAGGCATTTGGCTACCTTAAGAGAGTCATAGTTACTCCTGCCACTTGCTCCCCGTTCTACCACAGTCACATCTACAAGCTTACTCTGGCCAGTTCACCAGAAGCGATACGCCATTATTTGTTGACCTTAAGACTTTCACAGTACTCCTTGCGGGAGCTCCTCGGGATTGCCAATGTAATTCGCCTTTTGACGAGGCATTTGGCTACCCTAAGAGAGTCATAGTTACTCCTGCCAGTTGCTCCCCGTTTTACCACAGTCACATCTACAAGCTTACTCTGGCCGTTCACCAGAAGCGATACGCCATTATTTGTTGACCTTAAGACTTTCACAGTACTCCTTCCGGGAGCTCATCGAGAATGCCGATGTTTTTCGCCTGTTGACGAGGCATTTTTCTACCTTAAGAGAGTCATTGTTACACCTGCCAAATGCTCGCCGTTAACCACAGCCACATTTTCAAGCTTCCTCTGGCCCAGTTCACCTGAAGCGGTACACCATTATTTGTCGGCTTTGAGACCTTCACTGTACTCCTGCCGGGAGCACCTCGAGTTTGCCGATGTATTTCGCCTATTGACGAGGCATTTGGCTACCTTAAGAGAGTCATAGTTACTCCTACCACTTGCACCCAGATTTATCACTGTCACATCCTCAAGCTTTCTCCGGCCAGTTCACCACAAGCGATACGCCATTATCTGTCGACATAAAGTGTTTCACAGTACTACTGCTGGCAGCTCCTCGGTTTGCAGATGTATTTCGCATGTTGACGAGGCATTTGGCTACCTTAAGAGAGTCATAGTTACTCCTGCCACTTGCTCCCCGTTCTACCACAGTCACATATACAAGCTTACTCTGGCCAGTTCACCAGAAGCGATACGCCATTATTTGTTGACCTTAAGACTTTCACAGTACTCCTTGCGGGAGCTCCTCGGGATTGCCAATGTAATTCGCCTTTTGACGAGGCATTTGGCTACCCTAAGAGAGTCATAGTTACTCCTGCCAGTTGCTCCCCGTTTTACCACAGTCACATCTACAAGCTTACTCTGGCCGTTCACCAGAAGCGATACGCCATTATTTGTTGACCTTAAGACTTTCACAGTACTCCTTCCGGGAGCTCATCGAGAATGCCGATGTTTTTCGCCTGTTGACGAGGCATTTTTCTACCTTAAGAGAGTCATTGTTACACCTGCCAAATGCTCGCCGTTAACCACAGCCACATTTTCAAGCTTCCTCTGGCCCAGTTCACCTGAAGCGGTACACCATTATTTGTCGGCTTTGAGACCTTCACTGTACTCCTGCCGGGAGCACCTCGAGTTTGCCGATGTATTTCGCCTATTGACGAGGCATTTGGCTACCTTAAGAGAGTCATAGTTACTCCTACCACTTGCACCCAGATTTATCACTGTCACATCCTCAAGCTTTCTCCGGCCAGTTCACCACAAGCGATACGCCATTATCTGTCGACATAAAGTGTTTCACAGTACTACTGCTGGCAGCTCCTCGGTTTGCAGATGTATTTCGCATGTTGACGAGGCATTTGGCTACCTTAAGAGAGTCATAGTTACTCCTGCCACTTGCTCCCCGTTCTACCACAGTCACATCTACAAGCTTACTCTGGCCAGTTCACCAGAAGCGATACGCCATTATTTGTTGACCTTAAGACTTTCACAGTACTCCTTGCGGGAGCTCCTCGGGATTGCCAATGTAATTCGCCTTTTGACGAGGCATTTGGCTACCCTAAGAGAGTCATAGTTACTCCTGCCAGTTGCTCCCCGTTTTACCACAGTCACATCTACAAGCTTACTCTGGCCGTTCACCAGAAGCGATACGCCATTATTTGTTGACCTTAAGACTTTCACAGTACTCCTTCCGGGAGCTCATCGAGAATGCCGATGTTTTTCGCCTGTTGACGAGGCATTTTTCTACCTTAAGAGAGTCATTGTTACACCTGCCAAATGCTCGCCGTTAACCACAGCCACATTTTCAAGCTTCCTCTGGCCCAGTTCACCTGAAGCAGTACACCATTATTTGTCGGCTTTGAGACCTTCACTGTACTCCTGCCGGGAGCACCTCGAGTTTGCCGATGTATTTCGCCTATTGACGAGGCATTTGGCTACCTTAAGAGAGTCATAGTTACTCCTACCACTTGCACCCAGATTTATCACTGTCACATCCTCAAGCTTTCTCCGGCCAGTTCACCACAAGCGATACGCCATTATCTGTCGACATAAAGTGTTTCACAGTACTACTGCTGGCAGCTCCTCGGTTTGCAGATGTATTTCGCATGTTGACGAGGCATTTGGCTACCTTAAGAGAGTCATAGTTACTCCTGCCACTTGCTCCCCGTTCTACCACAGTCACATCTACAAGCTTACTCTGGCCAGTTCACCAGAAGCGATACGCCATTATTTGTTGACCTTAAGACTTTCACAGTACTCCTTGCGGGAGCTCCTCGGGATTGCCAATGTAATTCGCCTTTTGACGAGGCATTTGGCTACCCTAAGAGAGTCATAGTTACTCCTGCCAGTTGCTCCCCGTTTTACCACAGTCACATCTACAAGCTTACTCTGGCCGTTCACCAGAAGCGTTACGCCATTATTTGTTGACCTTAAGACTTTCACAGTACTCCTTCCGGGAGCTCATCGAGAATGCCGATGTTTTTCGCCTGTTGACGAGGCATTTTTCTACCTTAAGAGAGTCATTGTTACACCTGCCAAATGCTCGCCGTTAACCACAGCCACATTTTCAAGCTTCCTCTGGCCCAGTTCACCTGAAGCGGTACACCATTATTTGTCGGCTTTGAGACCTTCACTGTACTCCTGCCGGGAGCACCTCGAGTTTGCCGATGTATTTCGCCTATTGACGAGGCATTTGGCTACCTTAAGAGAGTCATAGTTACTCCTACCACTTGCACCCAGATTTATAACTGTCACATCCTCAAGCTTTCTCCGGCCAGTTCACCACAAGCGATACGCCATTATCTGTCGACATAAAGTGTTTCACAGTACTACTGCTGGCAGCTCCTCGGTTTGCAGATGTATTTCGCATGTTGACGAGGCATTTGGCTACCTTAAGAGAGTCATAGTTACTCCTGCCACTTGCTCCCCGTTCTACCACAGTCACATCTACAAGCTTACTCTGGCCAGTTCACCAGAAGCGATACGCCATTATTTGTTGACCTTAAGACTTTCACAGTACTCCTTGCGGGAGCTCCTCGGGATTGCCAATGTAATTGGCCTTTTGACGAGGCATTTGGCTACACTAAGAGAGTCATAGTTACTCCTGCCAGTTGCTCCCCGTTTTACCACAGTCACATCTACAAGCTTACTCTGGCCGTTCACCAGAAGCGATACGCCATTATTTGTTGACCTTAAGACTTTCACAGTACTCCTTCCGGGAGCTCATCGAGAATGCCGATGTTTTTCGCCTGTTGACGAGGCATTTTTCTACCTTAAGAGAGTCATTGTTACACCTGCTAAATGCTCGCCGTTAACCACAGCCACATTTTCAAACTTCCTCTGGCCCAGTTCACCTGAAGCGGTACACCATTATTTGTCGGCTTTGAGACCTTCACTGTACTCCTGCCGGGAGCACCTCGAGTTTGCCGATGTATTTCGCATATTGACGAGGCATTTGGCTACCTTAAGAGAGTCATAGTTACTCCTACCACTTGCACCCAGATTTATCACTGTCACATCCTCAAGCTTTCTCCGGCCAGTTCACCACAAGCGATACGCCATTATCTGTCGACATAAAGTGTTTCACAGTACTACTGCTGGCAGCTCCTCGGTTTGCAGATGTATTTCGCATGTTGACGAGGCATTTGGCTACCTTAAGAGAGTCATAGTTACTCCTGCCACTTGCTCCCCGTTCTACCACAGTCACATCTACAAGCTTACTCTGGCCAGTTCACCAGAAGCGATACGCCATTATTTGTTGACCTTAAGACTTTCACAGTACTCCTTGCGGGAGCTCCTCGGGATTGCCAATGTAATTCGCCTTTTGACGAGGCATTTGGCTACCCTAAGAGAGTCATAGTTACTCCTGCCAGTTGCTCCCCGTTTTACCACAGTCACATCTACAAGCTTACTCTGGCCGTTCACCAGAAGCGATACGCCATTATTTGTTGACCTTAAGACTTTCACAGTACTCCTTCCGGGAGCTCATCGAGAATGCCGATGTTTTTCGCCTGTTGACGAGGCATTTTTCTACCTTAAGAGAGTCATTGTTACACCTGCTAAATGCTCGCCCTTAACCACAGCCACATTTTCAAGCTTCCTCTGGCCCAGTTCACCTGAAGCGGTACACCATTATTTGTCGGCTTTGAGACCTTCACTGTACTCCTGCCGGGAGCACCTCGAGTTTGCCGATGTATTTCGCCTATTGACGAGGCATTTGGCTACCTTAAGAGAGTCATAGTTACTCCTACCACTTGCACCCAGATTTATCACTGTCACATCCTCAAGCTTTCTCCGGCCAGTTCACCACAAGCGATACGCCATTATCTGTCGACATAAAGTGTTTCACAGTACTACTGCTGGCAGCTCCTCGGTTTGCAGATGTATTTCGCATGTTGACGAGGCATTTGGCTACCTTAAGAGAGTCATAGTTACTCCTGCCACTTGCTCCCCGTTCTACCACATTCACATCTACAAGCTTACTCTGGCCAGTTCACCAGAAGCGATACGCCATTATTTGTTGACCTTAAGACTTTCACAGTACTCCTTGCGGGAGCTCCTCGGGATTGCCAATGTAATTCGCCTTTTGACGAGGCATTTGGCTACCCTAAGAGAGTCATAGTTACTCCTGCCAGTTGCTCCCCGTTTTACCACAGTCACATCTACAAGCTTACTCTGGCCGTTCACCAGAAGCGATACGCCATTATTTGTTGACCTTAAGACTTTCACAGTACTCCTTCCGGGTGCTCATCGAGAATGCCGATGTTTTTCGCCTGTTGACGAGGCATTTTTCTACCTTAAGAGAGTCATTGTTACACCTGCTAAATGCTCGCCGTTAACCACAGCCACATTTTCAAACTTCCTCTGGCCCAGTTCACCTGAAGCGGTACACCATTATTTGTCGGCTTTGAGACCTTCACTGTACTCCTGCCGGGAGCACCTCGAGTTTGCCGATGTATTTCGCATATTGACGAGGCATTTGGCTACCTTAAGAGAGTCATAGTTACTCCTACCACTTGCACCCAGATTTATCACTGTCACATCCTCAAGCTTTCTCCGGCCAGTTCACCACAAGCGATACGCCATTATCTGTCGACATAAAGTGTTTCACAGTACTACTGCTGGCAGCTCCTCGGTTTGCAGATGTATTTCGCATGTTGACGAGGCATTTGGCTACCTTAAGAGAGTCATAGTTACTCCTGCCACTTGCTCCCCGTTCTACCACAGTCACATCTACAAGCTTACTCTGGCCAGTTCACCAGAAGCGATACGCCATTATTTGTTGACCTTAAGACTTTCACAGTACTCCTTGCGGGAGCTCCTCGGGATTGCCAATGTAATTCGCCTTTTGACGAGGCATTTGGCTACCCTAAGAGAGTCATAGTTACTCCTGCCAGTTGCTCCCCGTTTTACCACAGTCACATCTACAAGCTTACTCTGGCCGTTCACCAGAAGCGATACGCCATTATTTGTTGACCTTAAGACTTTCACAGTACTCCTTCCGGGAGCTCATCGAGAATGCCGATGTTTTTCGCCTGTTGACGAGGCATTTTTCTACCTTAAGAGAGTCATTGTTACACCTGCTAAATGCTCGCCGTTAACCACAGCCACATTTTCAAGCTTCCTCTGGCCCAGTTCACCTGAAGCGGTACACCATTATTTGTCGGCTTTGAGACCTTCACTGTACTCCTGCCGGGAGCACCTCGAGTTTGCCGATGTATTTCGCCTATTGACGAGGCATTTGGCTACCTTAAGAGAGTCATAGTTACTCCTACCACTTGCACCCAGATTTATCACTGTCACATCCTCAAGCTTTCTCCGGCCAGTTCACCACAAGCGATACGCCATTATCTGTCGACATAAAGTGTTTCACAGTACTACTGCTGGCAGCTCCTCGGTTTGCAGATGTATTTCGCATGTTGACGAGGCATTTGGCTACCTTAAGAGAGTCATAGTTACTCCTGCCACTTGCTCCCCGTTCTACCACAGTCACATCTACAAGCTTACTCTGGCCAGTTCACCAGAAGCGATACGCCATTATTTGTTGACCTTAAGACTTTCACAGTACTCCTTCCGGGAGCTCATCGAGAATGCCGATGTTTTTCGCCTGTTGACGAGGCATTTTTCTACCTTAAGAGAGTCATTGTTACACCTGCCAAATGCTCGCCGTTAACCACAGCCACATTTTCAAGCTTCCTCTGGCCCAGTTCACCTGAAGCGGTACACCATTATTTGTCGGCTTTGAGACCTTCACTGTACTCCTGCCGGGAGCACCTCGAGTTTGCCGATGTATTTCGCCTATTGACGAGGCATTTGGCTACCTTAAGAGAGTCATAGTTACTCCTACCACTTGCACCCAGATTTATCACTGTCACATCCTCAAGCTTTCTCCGTCCAGTTCACCACAGGCGATACGCCATTATCTGTCGACATAAAGTGTTTCACAGTACTACTGCTGGCAGCTCCTCGGTTTGCAGATGTATTTCGCATGTTGACGAGGCATTTGGCTACCTTAAGAGAGTCATAGTTACTCCTGCCACTTGCTCCCCGTTCTACCACAGTCACATATACAAGCTTACTCTGGCCAGTTCACCAGAAGCGATACGCCATTATTTGTTGACCTTAAGACTTTCACAGTACTCCTTGCGGGAGCTCCTCGGGATTGCCAATGTAATTCGCCTTTTGACGAGGCATTTGGCTACCCTAAGAGAGTCATAGTTACTCCTGCCAGTTGCTCCCCGTTTTACCACAGTCACATCTACAAGCTTACTCTGGCCGTTCACCAGAAGCGATACGCCATTATTTGTTGACCTTAAGACTTTCACAGTACTCCTTCCGGGAGCTCATCGAGAATGCCGATGTTTTTCGCCTGTTGACGAGGCATTTTTCTACCTTAAGAGAGTCATTGTTACACCTGCTAAATGCTCGCCGTTAACCACAGCCACATTTTCAAACTTCCTCTGGCCCAGTTCACCTGAAGCGGTACACCATTATTTGTCGGCTTTGAGACCTTCACTGTACTCCTGCCGGGAGCACCTCGAGTTTGCCGATGTATTTCGCCTATTGACGAGGCATTTGGCTACCTTAAGAGAGTCATAGTTACTCCTACCACTTGCACCCAGATTTATCACTGTCACATCCTCAAGCTTTCTCCGGCCAGTTCACCACAAGCGATACGCCATTATCTGTCGACATAAAGTGTTTCACAGTACTACTGCTGGCAGCTCCTCGGTTCGCAGATGTATTTCGCATGTTGACGAGGCATTTGGCTACCTTAAGAGAGTCATAGTTACTCCTGCCACTTGCTCCCCGTTCTACCACAGTCACATCTACAAGCTTACTCTGGCCAGTTCACCAGAAGCGATACGCCATTATTTGTTGACCTTAAGACTTTCACAGTACTCCTTGCGGGAGCTCCTCGGGATTGCCAATGTAATTCGCCTTTTGACGAGGCATTTGGCTACCCTAAGAGAGTCATAGTTACTCCTGCCAGTTGCTCCCCGTTTTACCACAGTCACATCTACAAGCTTACTCTGGCCGTTCACCAGAAGCGATACGCCATTATTTGTTGACCTTAAGACTTTCACAGTACTCCTTCCGGGAGCTCATCGAGAATGCCGATGTTTTTCGCCTGTTGACGAGGCATTTTTCTACCTTAAGAGAGTCATTGTTACACCTGCCAAATGCTCGCCGTTAACCACAGCCACATTTTCAAACTTCCTCTGGCCCAGTTCACCTGAAGCGGTACACCATTATTTGTCGGCTTTGAGACCTTCACTGTACTCCTGCCGGGAGCACCTCGAGTTTGCCGATGTATTTCGCCTATTGACGAGGCATTTGGCTACCTTAAGAGAGTCATAGTTACTCCTACCACTTGCACCCAGATTTATCACTGTCACATCCTCAAGCTTTCTCCGGCCAGTTCACCACAAGCGATACGCCATTATCTGTCGACATAAAGTGTTTCACAGTACTACTGCTGGCAGCTCCTCGGTTTGCAGATGTATTTCGCATGTTGACGAGGCATTTGGCTACCTTAACAGAGTCATAGTTACTCCTGCCACTTGCTCCCCGTTCTACCACATTCACATCTACAAGCTTACTCTGGCCAGTTCACCAGAAGCGATACGCCATTATTTGTTGACCTTAAGACTTTCACAGTACTCCTTGCGGGAGCTCCTCGGGATTGCCAATGTAATTCGCCTTTTGACGAGGCATTTGGCTACCCTAAGAGAGTCATAGTTACTCCTGCCAGTTGCTCCCCGTTTTACCACAGTCACATCTACAAGCTTACTCTGGCCGTTCACCAGAAGCGATACGCCATTATTTGTTGACCTTAAGACTTTCACAGTACTCCTTCCGGGAGCTCATCGAGAATGCCGATGTTTTTCGCCTGTTGACGAGGCATTTTTCTACCTTAACAGAGTCATTGTTACACCTGCTAAATGCTCGCCGTTAACCACAGCCACATTTTCAAACTTCCTCTGGCCCAGTTCACCTGAAGCGGTACACCATTATTTGTCGGCTTTGAGACCTTCACTGTACTCCTGCCGGGAGCACCTCGAGTTTGCCGATGTATTTCGCATATTGACGAGGCATTTGGCTACCTTAAGAGAGTCATAGTTACTCCTACCACTTGCACCCAGATTTATCACTGTCACATCCTCAAGCTTTCTCCGGCCAGTTCACCACAAGCGATACGCCATTATCTGTCGACATAAAGTGTTTCACAGTACTACTGCTGGCAGCTCCTCGGTTTGCAGATGTATTTCGCATGTTGACGAGGCATTTGGCTACCTTAAGAGAGTCATAGTTACTCCTGCCACTTGCTCCCCGTTCTACCACAGTCACATCTACAAGCTTACTCTGGCCAGTTCACCAGAAGCGATACGCCATTATTTGTTGACCTTAAGACTTTCACAGTACTCCTTCCGGGAGCTCATCGAGAATGCCGATGTTTTTCGCCTGTTGACGAGGCATTTTTCTACCTTAAGAGAGTCATTGTTACACCTGCCAAATGCTCGCCGTTAACCACAGCCACATTTTCAAGCTTCCTCTGGCCCAGTTCACCTGAAGCGGTACACCATTATTTGTCGGCTTTGAGACCTTCACTGTACTCCTGCCGGGAGCACCTCGAGTTTGCCGATGTATTTCGCCTATTGACGAGGCATTTGGCTACCTTAAGAGAGTCATAGTTACTCCTACCACTTGCACCCAGATTTATCACTGTCACATCCTCAAGCTTTCTCCGGCCAGTTCACCACAGGCGATACGCCATTATCTGTCGACATAAAGTGTTTCACAGTACTACTGCTGGCAGCTCCTCGGTTTGCAGATGTATTTCGCATGTTGACGAGGCATTTGGCTACCTTAAGAGAGTCATAGTTACTCCTGCCACTTGCTTCCCGTTCTACCACAGTCACATCTACAAGCTTACTCTGGCCAGTTCATCAGAAGCGATACGCCATTATTTGTTGACCTTAAGACTTTCACAGTACTCCTTGCGGGAGCTCCTCGGGATTGCCAATGTAATTCGCCTTTTGACGAGGCATTTGGCTACCCTAAGAGAGTCATAGTTACTCCTGCCAGTTGCTCCCCGTTTTACCACAGTCACATCTACAAGCTTACTCTGGCCGTTCACCAGAAGCGATACGCCATTATTTGTTGACCTTAAGACTTTCACAGTACTCCTTCCGGGAGCTCATCGAGAATGCCGATGTTTTTCGCCTGTTGACGAGGCATTTTTCTACCTTAAGAGAGTCATTGTTACACCTGCTAAATGCTCGCCGTTAACCACAGCCACATTTTCAAACTTCCTCTGGCCCAGTTCACCTGAAGCGGTACACCATTATTTGTCGGCTTTGAGACCTTCACTGTACTCCTGCCGGGAGCACCTCGAGTTTGCCGATGTATTTCGCATATTGACGAGGCATTTGGCTACCTTAAGAGAGTCATAGTTACTCCTACCACTTGCACCCAGATTTATCACTGTCACATCCTCAAGCTTTCTCCGGCCAGTTCACCACAAGCGATACGCCATTATCTGTCGACATAAAGTGTTTCACAGTACTACTGCTGGCAGCTCCTCGGTTTGCAGATGTATTTCGCATGTTGACGAGGCATTTGGCTACCTTAAGAGAGTCATAGTTACTCCTGCCACTTGCTCCCCGTTCTACCACAGTCACATCTACAAGCTTACTCTGGCCAGTTCACCAGAAGCGATACGCCATTATTTGTTGACCTTAAGACTTTCACAGTACTCCTTCCGGGAGCTCATCGAGAATGCCGATGTTTTTCGCCTGTTGACGAGGCATTTTTCTACCTTAAGAGAGTCATTGTTACACCTGCCAAATGCTCGCCGTTAACCACAGCCACATTTTCAAGCTTCCTCTGGCCCAGTTCACCTGAAGCGGTACACCATTATTTGTCGGCTTTGAGACCTTCACTGTACTCCTGCCGGGAGCACCTCGAGTTTGCCGATGTATTTCGCCTATTGACGAGGCATTTGGCTACCTTAAGAGAGTCATAGTTACTCCTACCACTTGCACCCAGATTTATCACTGTCACATCCTCAAGCTTTCTCCGGCCAGTTCACCACAAGCGATACGCCATTATCTGTCGACATAAAGTGTTTCACAGTACTACTGCTGGCAGCTCCTCGGTTTGCAGATGTATTTCGCATGTTGACGAGGCATTTGGCTACCTTAAGAGAGTCATAGTTACTCCTGCCACTTGCTCCCCGTTCTACCACAGTCACATCTACAAGCTTACTCTGGCCAGTTCACCAGAAGCGATACGCCATTATTTGTTGACCTTAAGACTTTCACAGTACTCCTTGCGGGAGCTCCTCGGGATTGCCAATGTAATTCGCCTTTTGACGAGGCATTTGGCTACCCTAAGAGAGTCATAGTTACTCCTGCCAGTTGCTCCCCGTTTTACCACAGTCACATCTACAAGCTTACTCTGGCCGTTCACCAGAAGCGATACGCCATTATTTGTTGACCTTAAGACTTTCACAGTACTCCTTCCGGGAGCTCATCGAGAATGCCGATGTTTTTCGCCTGTTGACGAGGCATTTTTCTACCTTAAGAGAGTCATTGTTACACCTGCTAAATGCTCGCCGTTAACCACAGCCACATTTTCAAGCTTCCTCTGGCCCAGTTCACCTGAAGCGGTACACCATTATTTGTCGGCTTTGAGACCTTCACTGTACTCCTGCCGGGAGCACCTCGAGTTTGCCGATGTATTTCGCCTATTGACGAGGCATTTGGCTACCTTAAGAGAGTCATAGTTACTCCTACCACTTGCACCCAGATTTATCACTGTCACATCCTCAAGCTTTCTCCGGCCAGTTCACCACAAGCGATACGCCATTATCTGTCGACATAAAGTGTTTCACAGTACTACTGCTGGCAGCTCCTCGGTTTGCAGATGTATTTCGCATGTTGACGAGGCATTTGGCTCCCTTAAGAGAGTCATAGTTACTCCTGCCACTTGCTCCCCGTTCTACCACAGTCACATCTACAAGCTTACTCTGGCCAGTTCACCAGAAGCGATACGCCATTATTTGTTGACCTTAAGACTTTCACAGTACTCCTTGCGGGAGCTCCTCGGGATTGCCAATGTAATTCGCCTTTTGACGAGGCATTTGGCTACCCTAAGAGAGTCATAGTTACTCCTGCCAGTTGCTCCCCGTTTTACCACAGTCACATCTACAAGCTTACTCTGGCCGTTCACCAGAAGCGATACGCCATTATTTGTTGACCTTAAGACTTTCACAGTACTCCTTCCGGGAGCTCATCGAGAATGCCGATGTTTTTCGCCTGTTGACGAGGCATTTTTCTACCTTAAGAGAGTCATTGTTACACCTGCTAAATGCTCGCCGTTAACCACAGCCACATTTTCAAGCTTCCTCTGGCCCAGTTCACCTGAAGCGGTACACCATTATTTGTCGGCTTTGAGACCTTCACTGTACTCCTGCCGGGAGCACCTCGAGTTTGCCGATGTATTTCGCCTATTGACGAGGCATTTGGCTACCTTAAGAGAGTCATAGTTACTCCTACCACTTGCACCCAGATTTATCACTGTCACATCCTCAAGCTTTCTCCGGCCAGTTCACCACAAGCGATACGCCATTATCTGTCGACATAAAGTGTTTCACAGTACTACTGCTGGCAGCTCCTCGGTTTGCAGATGTATTTCGCATGTTGACGAGGCATTTGGCTACCTTAACAGAGTCATAGTTACTCCTGCCAGTTGCTCCCCGTTCTACCACAGTCACATCTACAAGCTTACTCTGGCCAGTTCACCAGAAGCGATACGCCATTATTTGTTGACCTTAAGACTTTCACAGTACTCCTTGCGGGAGCTCCTCGGGATTGCCAATGTAATTCGCCTTTTGACGAGGCATTTGGCTACCCTAAGAGAGTCATAGTTACTCCTGCCAGTTGCTCCCCGTTTTACCACAGTCACATCTACAAGCTTACTCTGGCCGTTCACCAGAAGCGATACGCCATTATTTGTTGACCTTAAGACTTTCACAGTACTCCTTCCGGGAGCTCATCGAGAATGCCGATGTTTTTCGCCTGTTGACGAGGCATTTTTCTACCTTAAGAGAGTCATTGTTACACCTGCCAAATGCTCGCCGTTAACCACAGCCACATTTTCAAACTTCCTCTGGCCCAGTTCACCTGAAGCGGTACACCATTATTTGTCGGCTTTGAGACCTTCACTGTACTCCTGCCGGGAGCACCTCGAGTTTGCCGATGTATTTCGCCTATTGACGAGGCATTTGGCTACCTTAAGAGAGTCATAGTTACTCCTACCACTTGCACCCAGATTTATCACTGTCACATCCTCAAGCTTTCTCCGGCCAGTTCACCACAAGCGATACGCCATTATCTGTCGACATAAAGTGTTTTACAGTACTACTGCTGGCAGCTCCTCGGTTTGCAGATGTATTTCGCATGTTGACGAGGCATTTGGCTACCTTAAGAGAGTCATAGTTACTCCTGCCACTTGCTCCCCGTTCTACCACAGTCACATCTACAAGCTTACTCTGGCCAGTTCACCAGAAGCGATACGCCATTATTTGTTGACCTTAAGACTTTCACAGTACTCCTTGCGGGAGCTCCTCGGGATTGCCAATGTAATTCGCCTTTTGACGAGGCATTTGGCTACCCTAAGAGAGTCATAGCTACTCCTGCCAGTTGCTCCCCGTTTTACCACAGTCACATCTACAAGCTTACTCTGGCCGTTCACCAGAAGCGATACGCCATTATTTGTTGACCTTAAGACTTTCACAGTACTCCTTCCGGGAGCTCATCGAGAATGCCGATGTTTTTCGCCTGTTGACGAGGCATTTTTCTACCTTAAGAGAGTCATTGTTACACCTGCTAAATGCTCGCCGTTAACCACAGCCACATTTTCAAGCTTCCTCTGGCCCAGTTCACCTGAAGCGGTACACCATTATTTGTCGGCTTTGAGACCTTCACTGTACTCCTGCCGGGAGCACCTCGAGTTTGCCGATGTATTTCGCCTATTGACGAGGCATTTGGCTACCTTAAGAGAGTCATAGTTACTCCTACCACTTGCACCCAGATTTATCACTGTCACATCCTCAAGCTTTCTCCGGCCAGTTCACCACAAGCGATACGCCATTATCTGTCGACATAAAGTGTTTCACAGTACTACTGCTGGCAGCTCCTCGGTTTGCAGATGTATTTCGCATGTTGACGAGGCATTTGGCTACCTTAACAGAGTCATAGTTACTCCTGCCACTTGCTCCCCGTTCTACCACAGTCACATCTACAAGCTTACTCTGGCCAGTTCACCAGAAGCGATACGCCATTATTTGTTGACCTTAAGACTTTCACAGTACTCCTTGCGGGAGCTCCTCGGGATTGCCAATGTAATTCGCCTTTTGACGAGGCATTTGGCTACCCTAAGAGAGTCATAGTTACTCCTGCCAGTTGCTCCCCGTTTTACCACAGTCACATCTACAAGCTTACTCTGGCCGTTCACCAGAAGCGATACGCCATTATTTGTTGACCTTAAGACTTTCACAGTACTCCTTCCGGGAGCTCATCGAGAATGCCGATGTTTTTCGCCTGTTGACGAGGCATTTTTCTACCTTAAGAGAGTCATTGTTACACCTGCCAAATGCTCGCCGTTAACCACAGCCACATTTTCAAACTTCCTCTGGCCCAGTTCACCTGAAGCGGTACACCATTATTTGTCGGCTTTGAGACCTTCACTGTACTCCTGCCGGGAGCACCTCGAGTTTGCCGATGTATTTCGCCTATTGACGAGGCATTTGGCTACCTTAAGAGAGTCATAGTTACTCCTACCACTTGCACCCAGATTTATCACTGTCACATCCTCAAGCTTTCTCCGGCCAGTTCACCACAAGCGATACGCCATTATCTGTCGACATAAAGTGTTTTACAGTACTACTGCTGGCAGCTCCTCGGTTTGCAGATGTATTTCGCATGTTGACGAGGCATTTGGCTACCTTAAGAGAGTCATAGTTACTCCTGCCACTTGCTCCCCGTTCTACCACAGTCACATCTACAAGCTTACTCTGGCCAGTTCACCAGAAGCGATACGCCATTATTTGTTGACCTTAAGACTTTCACAGTACTCCTTGCGGGAGCTCCTCGGGATTGCCAATGTAATTCGCCTTTTGACGAGGCATTTGGCTACCCTAAGAGAGTCATAGTTACTCCTGCCAGTTGCTCCCCGTTTTACCACAGTCACATCTACAAGCTTACTCTGGCCGTTCACCAGAAGCGATACGCCATTATTTGTTGACCTTAAGACTTTCACAGTACTCCTTCCGGGAGCTCATCGAGAATGCCGATGTTTTTCGCCTGTTGACGAGGCATTTTTCTACCTTAAGAGAGTCATTGTTACACCTGCTAAATGCTCGCCGTTAACCACAGCCACATTTTCAAGCTTCCTCTGGCCCAGTTCACCTGAAGCGGTACACCATTATTTGTCGGCTTTGAGACCTTCACTGTACTCCTGCCGGGAGCACCTCGAGTTTGCCGATGTATTTCGCCTATTGACGAGGCATTTGGCTACCTTAAGAGAGTCATAGTTACTCCTACCACTTGCACCCAGATTTATCACTGTCACATCCTCAAGCTTTCTCCGGCCAGTTCACCACAAGCGATACGCCATTATCTGTCGACATAAAGTGTTTCACAGTACTACTGCTGGCAGCTCCTCGGTTTGCAGATGTATTTCGCATGTTGACGAGGCATTTGGCTACCTTAACAGAGTCATAGTTACTCCTGCCACTTGCTCCCCGTTCTACCACAGTCACATCTACAAGCTTACTCTGGCCAGTTCACCAGAAGCGATACGCCATTATTTGTTGACCTTAAGACTTTCACAGTACTCCTTGCGGGAGCTCCTCGGGATTGCCAATGTAATTCGCCTTTTGACGAGGCATTTGGCTACCCTAAGAGAGTCATAGTTACTCCTGCCAGTTGCTCCCCGTTTTACCACAGTCACATCTACAAGCTTACTCTGGCCGTTCACCAGAAGCGATACGCCATTATTTGTTGACCTTAAGACTTTCACAGTACTCCTTCCGGGAGCTCATCGAGAATGCCGATGTTTTTCGCCTGTTGACGAGGCATTTTTCTACCTTAAGAGAGTCATTGTTACACCTGCCAAATGCTCGCCGTTAACCACAGCCACATTTTCAAACTTCCTCTGGCCCAGTTCACCTGAAGCGGTACACCATTATTTGTCGGCTTTGAGACCTTCACTGTACTCCTGCCGGGAGCACCTCGAGTTTGCCGATGTATTTCGCCTATTGACGAGGCATTTGGCTACCTTAAGAGAGTCATAGTTACTCCTACCACTTGCACCCAGATTTATCACTGTCACATCCTCAAGCTTACTCCGGCCAGTTCACCACAAGCGATACGCCATTATCTGTCGACATAAAGTGTTTCACAGTACTACTGCTGGCAGCTCCTCGGTTTGCAGATGTATTTCGCATGTTGACGAGGCATTTGGCTACCTTAAGAGAGTCATAGTTACTCCTGCCACTTGCTCCCCGTTCTACCACAGTCACATCAACAAGCTTACTCTGGCCAGTTCACCAGAAGCGATACGCCATTATTTGTTGACCTTAAGACTTTCACAGTACTCCTTCCGGGAGCTCATCGAGAATGCCGATGTTTTTCGCCTGTTGACGAGGCATTTTTCTACCTTAAGAGAGTCATTGTTACACCTGCTAAATGCTCGCCGTTAACCACAGCCACATTTTCAAGCTTCCTCTGGCCCAGTTCACCTGAAGCGGTACACCATTATTTGTCGGCTTTGAGACCTTCACTGTACTCCTGCCGGGAGCACCTCGAGTTTGCCGATGTATTTCGCCTATTGACGAGGCATTTGGCTACCTTAAGAGAGTCATAGTTACTCCTACCACTTGCACCCAGATTTATCACTGTCACATCCTCAAGCTTTCTCCGGCCAGTTCACCACAAGCGATACGCCATTATCTGTCGACATAAAGTGTTTCACAGTACTACTGCTGGCAGCTCCTCGGTTTGCAGATGTATTTCGCATGTTGACGAGGCATTTGGCTACCTTAACAGAGTCATAGTTACTCCTGCCACTTGCTCCCCGTTCTACCACAGTCACATCTACAAGCTTACTCTGGCCAGTTCACCAGAAGTGATACGCCATTATTTGTTGACCTTAAGACTTTCACAGTACTCCTTGCGGGAGCTCCTCGGGATTGCCAATGTAATTCGCCTTTTGACGAGGCATTTGGCTACCCTAAGAGAGTCATAGTTACTCCTGCCAGTTGCTCCCCGTTTTACCACAGTCACATCTACAAGCTTACTCTGGCCGTTCACCAGAAGCGATACGCCATTATTTGTTGACCTTAAGACTTTCACAGTACTCCTTCCGGGAGCTCATCGAGAATGCCGATGTTTTTCGCCTGTTGACGAGGCATTTTTCTACCTTAAGAGAGTCATTGTTACACCTGCCAAATGCTCGCCGTTAACCACAGCCACATTTTCAAACTTCCTCTGGCCCAGTTCACCTGAAGCGGTACACCATTATTTGTCGGCTTTGAGACCTTCACTGTACTCCTGCCGGGAGCACCTCGAGTTTGCCGATGTATTTCGCCTATTGACGAGGCATTTGGCTACCTTAAGAGAGTCATAGTTACTCCTACCACTTGCACCCAGATTTATCACTGTCACATCCTCAAGCTTTCTCCGGCCAGTTCACCACAAGCGATACGCCATTATCTGTCGACATAAAGTGTTTCACAGTACTACTGCTGGCAGCTCCTCGGTTTGCAGATGTATTTCGCATGTTGACGAGGCATTTGGCTACCTTAACAGAGTCATAGTTACTCCTGCCACTTGCTCCCCGTTCTACCACAGTCACATCTACAAGCTTACTCTGGCCAGTTCACCAGAAGTGATACGCCATTATTTGTTGACCTTAAGACTTTCACAGTACTCCTTGCGGGAGCTCCTCGGGATTGCCAATGTAATTCGCCTTTTGACGAGGCATTTGGCTACCCTAAGAGAGTCATAGTTACTCCTGCCAGTTGCTCCCCGTTTTACCACAGTCACATCTACAAGCTTACTCTGGCCGTTCACCAGAAGCGATACGCCATTATTTGTTGACCTTAAGACTTTCACAGTACTCCTTCCGGGAGCTCATCGAGAATGCCGATGTTTTTCGCCTGTTGACGAGGCATTTTTCTACCTTAAGAGAGTCATTGTTACACCTGCCAAATGCTCGCCGTTAACCACAGCCACATTTTCAAACTTCCTCTGGCCCAGTTCACCTGAAGCGGTACACCATTATTTGTCGGCTTTGAGACCTTCACTGTACTCCTGCCGGGAGCACCTCGAGTTTGCCGATGTATTTCGCCTATTGACGAGGCATTTGGCTACCTTAAGAGAGTCATAGTTACTCCTACCACTTGCACCCAGATTTATCACTGTCACATCCTCAAGCTTTCTCCGGCCAGTTCACCACAAGCGATACGCCATTATCTGTCGACATAAAGTGTTTTACAGTACTACTGCTGGCAGCTCCTCGGTTTGCAGATGTATTTCGCATGTTGACGAGGCATTTGGCTACCTTAAGAGAGTCATAGTTACTCCTGCCACTTGCTCCCCGTTCTACCACAGTCACATCTACAAGCTTACTCTGGCCAGTTCACCAGAAGCGATACGCCATTATTTGTTGACCTTAAGACTTTCACAGTACTCCTTGCGGGAGCTCCTCGGGATTGCCAATGTAATTCGCCTTTTGACGAGGCATTTGGCTACCCTAAGAGAGTCATAGTTACTCCTGCCAGTTGCTCCCCGTTTTACCACAGTCACATCTACAAGCTTACTCTGGCCGTTCACCAGAAGCGATACGCCATTATTTGTTGACCTTAAGACTTTCACAGTACTCCTTCCGGGAGCTCATCGAGAATGCCGATGTTTTTCGCCTGTTGACGAGGCATTTTTCTACCTTAAGAGAGTCATTGTTACACCTGCTAAATGCTCGCCGTTAACCACAGCCACATTTTCAAGCTTCCTCTGGCCCAGTTCACCTGAAGCGGTACACCATTATTTGTCGGCTTTGAGACCTTCACTGTACTCCTGCCGGGAGCACCTCGAGTTTGCCGATGTATTTCGCCTATTGACGAGGCATTTGGCTACCTTAAGAGAGTCATAGTTACTCCTACCACTTGCACCCAGATTTATCACTGTCACATCCTCAAGCTTTCTCCGGCCAGTTCACCACAAGCGATACGCCATTATCTGTCGACATAAAGTGTTTCACAGTACTACTGCTGGCAGCTCCTCGGTTTGCAGATGTATTTCGCATGTTGACGAGGCATTTGGCTACCTTAACAGAGTCATAGTTACTCCTGCCACTTGCTCCCCGTTCTACCACAGTCACATCTACAAGCTTACTCTGGCCAGTTCACCAGAAGTGATACGCCATTATTTGTTGACCTTAAGACTTTCACAGTACTCCTTGCGGGAGCTCCTCGGGATTGCCAATGTAATTCGCCTTTTGACGAGGCATTTGGCTACCCTAAGAGAGTCATAGTTACTCCTGCCAGTTGCTCCCCGTTTTACCACAGTCACATCTACAAGCTTACTCTGGCCGTTCACCAGAAGCGATACGCCATTATTTGTTGACCTTAAGACTTTCACAGTACTCCTTCCGGGAGCTCATCGAGAATGCCGATGTTTTTCGCCTGTTGACGAGGCATTTTTCTACCTTAAGAGAGTCATTGTTACACCTGCCAAATGCTCGCCGTTAACCACAGCCACATTTTCAAACTTCCTCTGGCCCAGTTCACCTGAAGCGGTACACCATTATTTGTCGGCTTTGAGACCTTCACTGTACTCCTGCCGGGAGCACCTCGAGTTTGCCGATGTATTTCGCCTATTGACGAGGCATTTGGCTACCTTAAGAGAGTCATAGTTACTCCTACCACTTGCACCCAGATTTATCACTGTCACATCCTCAAGCTTTCTCCGGCCAGTTCACCACAAGCGATACGCCATTATCTGTCGACATAAAGTGTTTTACAGTACTACTGCTGGCAGCTCCTCGGTTTGCAGATGTATTTCGCATGTTGACGAGGCATTTGGCTACCTTAAGAGAGTCATAGTTACTCCTGCCACTTGCTCCCCGTTCTACCACAGTCACATCTACAAGCTTACTCTGGCCAGTTCACCAGAAGCGATACGCCATTATTTGTTGACCTTAAGACTTTCACAGTACTCCTTGCGGGAGCTCCTCGGGATTGCCAATGTAATTCGCCTTTTGACGAGGCATTTGGCTACCCTAAGAGAGTCATAGTTACTCCTGCCAGTTGCTCCCCGTTTTACCACAGTCACATCTACAAGCTTACTCTGGCCGTTCACCAGAAGCGATACGCCATTATTTGTTGACCTTAAGACTTTCACAGTACTCCTTCCGGGAGCTCATCGAGAATGCCGATGTTTTTCGCCTGTTGACGAGGCATTTTTCTACCTTAAGAGAGTCATTGTTACACCTGCTAAATGCTCGCCGTTAACCACAGCCACATTTTCAAGCTTCCTCTGGCCCAGTTCACCTGAAGCGGTACACCATTATTTGTCGGCTTTGAGACCTTCACTGTACTCCTGCCGGGAGCACCTCGAGTTTGCCGATGTATTTCGCCTATTGACGAGGCATTTGGCTACCTTAAGAGAGTCATAGTTACTCCTACCACTTGCACCCAGATTTATCACTGTCACATCCTCAAGCTTTCTCCGGCCAGTTCACCACAAGCGATACGCCATTATCTGTCGACATAAAGTGTTTCACAGTACTACTGCTGGCAGCTCCTCGGTTTGCAGATGTATTTCGCATGTTGACGAGGCATTTGGCTACCTTAAGAGAGTCATAGTTACTCCTGCCACTTGCTCCCCGTTCTACCACAGTCACATCTACAAGCTTACTCTGGCCAGTTCACCAGAAGCGATACGCCATTATTTGTTGACCTTAAGACTTTCACAGTACTCCTTGCGGGAGCTCCTCGGGATTGCCAATGTAATTCGCCTTTTGACGAGGCATTTGGCTACCCTAAGAGAGTCATAGTTACTCCTGCCAGTTGCTCCCCGTTTTACCACAGTCACATCTACAAGCTTACTCTGGCCGTTCACCAGAAGCGATACGCCATTATTTGTTGACCTTAAGACTTTCACAGTACTCCTTCCGGGAGCTCATCGAGAATGCCGATGTTTTTCGCCTGTTGACGAGGCATTTTTCTACCTTAAGAGAGTCATTGTTACACCTGCCAAATGCTCGCCGTTAACCACAGCCACATTTTCAAACTTCCTCTGGCCCAGTTCACCTGAAGCGGTACACCATTATTTGTCGGCTTTGAGACCTTCACTGTACTCCTGCCGGGAGCACCTCGAGTTTGCCGATGTATTTCGCCTATTGACGAGGCATTTGGCTACCTTAAGAGAGTCATAGTTACTCCTACCACTTGCACCCAGATTTATCACTGTCACATCCTCAAGCTTTCTCCGGCCAGTTCACCACAAGCGATACGCCATTATCTGTCGACATAAAGTGTTTTACAGTACTACTGCTGGCAGCTCCTCGGTTTGCAGATGTATTTCGCATGTTGACGAGGCATTTGGCTACCTTAAGAGAGTCATAGTTACTCCTGCCACTTGCTCCCCGTTCTACCACAGTCACATCTACAAGCTTACTCTGGCCAGTTCACCAGAAGCGATACGCCATTATTTGTTGACCTTAAGACTTTCACAGTACTCCTTGCGGGAGCTCCTCGGGATTGCCAATGTAATTCGCCTTTTGACGAGGCATTTGGCTACCCTAAGAGAGTCATAGTTACTCCTGCCAGTTGCTCCCCGTTTTACCACAGTCACATCTACAAGCTTACTCTGGCTGTTCACCAGAAGCGATACGCCATTATTTGTTGACCTTAAGACTTTCACAGTACTCCTTCCGGGAGCTCATCGAGAATGCCGATGTTTTTCGCCTGTTGACGAGGCATTTTTCTACCTTAAGAGAGTCATTGTTACACCTGCCAAATGCTCGCCGTTAACCACAGCCACATTTTCAAACTTCCTCTGGCCCAGTTCACCTGAAGCGGTACACCATTATTTGTCGGCTTTGAGACCTTCACTGTACTCCTGCCGGGAGCACCTCGAGTTTGCCGATGTATTTCGCCTATTGACGAGGCATTTGGCTACCTTAAGAGAGTCATAGTTACTCCTACCACTTGCACCCAGATTTATCACTGTCACATCCTCAAGCTTTCTCCGGCCAGTTCACCACAAGCGATACGCCATTATCTGTCGACATAAAGTGTTTTACAGTACTACTGCTGGCAGCTCCTCGGTTTGCAGATGTATTTCGCATGTTGACGAGGCATTTGGCTACCTTAAGAGAGTCATAGTTACTCCTGCCACTTGCTCCCCGTTCTACCACAGTCACATCTACAAGCTTACTCTGGCCAGTTCACCAGAAGCGATACGCCATTATTTGTTGACCTTAAGACTTTCACAGTACTCCTTGCGGGAGCTCCTCGGGATTGCCAATGTAATTCGCCTTTTGACGAGGCATTTGGCTACCCTAAGAGAGTCATAGTTACTCCTGCCAGTTGCTCCCCGTTTTACCACAGTCACATCTACAAGCTTACTCTGGCCGTTCACCAGAAGCGATACGCCATTATTTGTTGACCTTAAGACTTTCACAGTACTCCTTCCGGGAGCTCATCGAGAATGCCGATGTTTTTCGCCTGTTGACGAGGCATTTTTCTACCTTAAGAGAGTCATTGTTACACCTGCTAAATGCTCGCCGTTAACCACAGCCACATTTTCAAGCTTCCTCTGGCCCAGTTCACCTGAAGCGGTACACCATTATTTGTCGGCTTTGAGACCTTCACTGTACTCCTGCCGGGAGCACCTCGAGTTTGCCGATGTATTTCGCCTATTGACGAGGCATTTGGCTACCTTAAGAGAGTCATAGTTACTCCTACCACTTGCACCCAGATTTATCACTGTCACATCCTCAAGCTTTCTCCGGCCAGTTCACCACAAGCGATACGCCATTATCTGTCGACATAAAGTGTTTCACAGTACTACTGCTGGCAGCTCCTCGGTTTGCAGATGTATTTCGCATGTTGACGAGGCATTTGGCTACCTTAAGAGAGTCATAGTTACTCCTGCCACTTGCTCCCCGTTCTACCACAGTCACATCTACAAGCTTACTCTGGCCAGTTCACCAGAAGCGATACGCCATTATTTGTTGACCTTAAGACTTTCACAGTACTCCTTGCGGGAGCTCCTCGGGATTGCCAATGTAATTCGCCTTTTGACGAGGCATTTGGCTACCCTAAGAGAGTCATAGTTACTCCTGCCAGTTGCTCCCCGTTTTACCACAGTCACATCTACAAGCTTACTCTGGCCGTTCACCAGAAGCGATACGCCATTATTTGTTGACCTTAAGACTTTCACAGTACTCCTTCCGGGAGCTCATCGAGAATGCCGATGTTTTTCGCCTGTTGACGAGGCATTTTTCTACCTTAAGAGAGTCATTGTTACACCTGCTAAATGCTCGCCGTTAACCACAGCCACATTTTCAAGCTTCCTCTGGCCCAGTTCACCTGAAGCGGTACACCATTATTTGTCGGCTTTGAGACCTTCACTGTACTCCTGCCGGGAGCACCTCGAGTTTGCCGATGTATTTCGCCTATTGACGAGGCATTTGGCTACCTTAAGAGAGTCATAGTTACTCCTACCACTTGCACCCAGATTTATCACTGTCACATCCTCAAGCTTTCTCCGGCCAGTTCACCACAAGCGATACGCCATTATCTGTCGACATAAAGTGTTTCACAGTACTACTGCTGGCAGCTCCTCGGTTTGCAGATGTATTTCGCATGTTGACGAGGCATTTGGCTACCTTAACAGAGTCATAGTTACTCCTGCCACTTGCTCCCCGTTCTACCACAGTCACATCTACAAGCTTACTCTGGCCAGTTCACCAGAAGCGATACGCCATTATTTGTTGACCTTAAGACTTTCACAGTACTCCTTGCGGGAGCTCCTCGGGATTGCCAATGTAATTCGCCTTTTGACGAGGCATTTGGCTACCCTAAGAGAGTCATAGTTACTCCTGCCAGTTGCTCCCCGTTTTACCACAGTCACATCTACAAGCTTACTCTGGCCGTTCACCAGAAGCGATACGCCATTATTTGTTGACCTTAAGACTTTCACAGTACTCCTTCCGGGAGCTCATCGAGAATGCCGATGTTTTTCGCCTGTTGACGAGGCATTTTTCTACCTTAAGAGAGTCATTGTTACACCTGCCAAATGCTCGCCGTTAACCACAGCCACATTTTCAAACTTCCTCTGGCCCAGTTCACCTGAAGCGGTACACCATTATTTGTCGGCTTTGAGACCTTCACTGTACTCCTGCCGGGAGCACCTCGAGTTTGCCGATGTATTTCGCCTATTGACGAGGCATTTGGCTACCTTAAGAGAGTCATAGTTACTCCTACCACTTGCACCCAGATTTATCACTGTCACATCCTCAAGCTTTCTCCGGCCAGTTCACCACAAGCGATACGCCATTATCTGTCGACATAAAGTGTTTCACAGTACTACTGCTGGCAGCTCCTCGGTTTGCAGATGTATTTCGCATGTTGACGAGGCATTTGGCTACCTTAAGAGAGTCATAGTTACTCCTGCCACTTGCTCCCCGTTCTACCACAGTCACATCAACAAGCTTACTCTGGCCAGTTCACCAGAAGCGATACGCCATTATTTGTTGACCTTAAGACTTTCACAGTACTCCTTCCGGGAGCTCATCGAGAATGCCGATGTTTTTCGCCTGTTGACGAGGCATTTTTCTACCTTAAGAGAGTCATTGTTACACCTGCTAAATGCTCGCCGTTAACCACAGCCACATTTTCAAGCTTCCTCTGGCCCAGTTCACCTGAAGCGGTACACCATTATTTGTCGGCTTTGAGACCTTCACTGTACTCCTGCCGGGAGCACCTCGAGTTTGCCGATGTATTTCGCCTATTGACGAGGCATTTGGCTACCTTAAGAGAGTCATAGTTACTCCTACCACTTGCACCCAGATTTATCACTGTCACATCCTCAAGCTTTCTCCGGCCAGTTCACCACAAGCGATACGCCATTATCTGTCGACATAAAGTGTTTCACAGTACTACTGCTGGCAGCTCCTCGGTTTGCAGATGTATTTCGCATGTTGACGAGGCATTTGGCTACCTTAACAGAGTCATAGTTACTCCTGCCACTTGCTCCCCGTTCTACCACAGTCACATCTACAAGCTTACTCTGGCCAGTTCACCAGAAGCGATACGCCATTATTTGTTGACCTTAAGACTTTCACAGTACTCCTTCCGGGAGCTCATCGAGAATGCCGATGTTTTTCGCCTGTTGACGAGGCATTTTTCTACCTTAAGAGAGTCATTGTTACACCTGCCAAATGCTCGCCGTTAACCACAGCCACATTTTCAAACTTCCTCTGGCCCAGTTCACCTGAAGCGGTACACCATTATTTGTCGGCTTTGAGACCTTCACTGTACTCCTGCCGGGAGCACCTCGAGTTTGCCGATGTATTTCGCCTATTGACGAGGCATTTGGCTACCTTAAGAGAGTCATAGTTACTCCTACCACTTGCACCCAGATTTATCACTGTCACATCCTCAAGCTTTCTCCGGCCAGTTCACCACAAGCGATACGCCATTATCTGTCGACATAAAGTGTTTCACAGTACTACTGCTGGCAGCTCCTCGGTTTGCAGATGTATTTCGCATGTTGACGAGGCATTTGTCTACCTTAAGAGAGTCATAGTTACTCCTGCCACTTGCTCCCCGTTCTACCACAGTCACATCAACAAGCTTACTCTGGCCAGTTCACCAGAAGCGATACGCCATTATTTGTTGACCTTAAGACTTTCACAGTACTCCTTCCGGGAGCTCATCGAGAATGCCGATGTTTTTCGCCTGTTGACGAGGCATTTTTCTACCTTAAGAGAGTCATTGTTACACCTGCCAAATGCTCGCCGTTAACCACAGCCACATTTTCAAGCTTCCTCTGGCCCAGTTCACCTGAAGCGGTACACCATTATTTGTCGGCTTTGAGACCTTCACTGTACTCCTGCCGGGAGCACCTCGAGTTTGCCGATGTATTTCGCCTATTGACGAGGCATTTGGCTACCTTAAGAGAGTCATAGTTACTCCTACCACTTGCACCCAGATTTATCACTGTCACATCCTCAAGCTTTCTCCGGCCAGTTCACCACAGGCGATACGCCATTATCTGTCGACATAAAGTGTTTCACAGTACTACTGCTGGCAGCTCCTCGGTTTGCAGATGTATTTCGCATGTTGACGAGGCATTTGGCTACCTTAAGAGAGTCATAGTTACTCCTGCCACTTGCTCCCCGTTCTACCACAGTCACATCTACAAGCTTACTCTGGCCAGTTCACCAGAAGCGATACGCCATTATTTGTTGACCTTAAGACTTTCACAGTACTCCTTGCGGGAGCTCCTCGGGATTGCCAATGTAATTCGCCTTTTGACGAGGCATTTGGCTACCCTAAGAGAGTCATAGTTACTCCTGCCAGTTGCTCCCCGTTTTACCACAGTCACATCTACAAGCTTACTCTGGCCGTTCACCAGAAGCGATACGCCATTATTTGTTGACCTTAAGACTTTCACAGTACTCCTTCCGGGAGCTCATCGAGAATGCCGATGTTTTTCGCCTGTTGACGAGGCATTTTTCTACCTTAAGAGAGTCATTGTTACACCTGCTAAATGCTCGCCGTTAACCACAGCCACATTTTCAAACTTCCTCTGGCCCAGTTCACCTGAAGCGGTACACCATTATTTGTCGGCTTTGAGACCTTCACTGTACTCCTGCCGGGAGCACCTCGAGTTTGCCGATGTATTTCGCCTATTGACGCGGCATTTGGCTACCTTAAGAGAGTCATAGTTACTCCTACCACTTGCACCCAGATTTATCACTGTCACATCCTCAAGCTTTCTCCGGCCAGTTCACCACAAGCGATACGCCATTATCTGTCGACATAAAGTGTTTCACAGTACTACTGCTGGCAGCTCCTCGGTTTGCAGATGTATTTCGCATGTTGACGAGGCATTTGGCTACCTTAAGAGAGTCATAGTTACTCCTGCCACTTGCTCCCCGTTCTACCACAGTCACATCTACAAGCTTACTCTGGCCAGTTCACCAGAAGCGATACGCCATTATTTGTTGACCTTAAGACTTTCACAGTACTCCTTGCGGGAGCTCCTCGGGATTGCCAATGTAATTCGCCTTTTGACGAGGCATTTGGCTACCCTAAGAGAGTCATAGTTACTCCTGCCAGTTGCTCCCCGTTTTACCACAGTCACATCTACAAGCTTACTCTGGCCGTTCACCAGAAGCGATACGCCATTATTTGTTGACCTTAAGACTTTCACAGTACTCCTTCCGGGAGCTCATCGAGAATGCCGATGTTTTTCGCCTGTTGACGAGGCATTTTTCTACCTTAAGAGAGTCATTGTTACACCTGCCAAATGCTCGCCGTTAACCACAGCCACATTTTCAAACTTCCTCTGGCCCAGTTCACCTGAAGCGGTACACCATTATTTGTCGGCTTTGAGACCTTCACTGTACTCCTGCCGGGAGCACCTCGAGTTTGCCGATGTATTTCGCCTATTGACGAGGCATTTGGCTACCTTAAGAGAGTCATAGTTACTCCTACCACTTGCACCCAGATTTATCACTGTCACATCCTCAAGCTTTCTCCGGCCAGTTCACCACAAGCGATACGCCATTATCTGTCGACATAAAGTGTTTCACAGTACTACTGCTGGCAGCTCCTCGGTTTGCAGATGTATTTCGCATGTTGACGAGGCATTTGGCTACCTTAAGAGAGTCATAGTTACTCCTGCCACTTGCTCCCCGTTCTACCACAGTCACATCTACAAGCTTACTCTGGCCAGTTCACCAGAAGCGATACGCCATTATTTGTTGACCTTAAGACTTTCACAGTACTCCTTGCGGGAGCTCCTCGGGATTGCCAATGTAATTCGCCTTTTGACGAGGCATTTGGCTACCCTAAGAGAGTCATAGTTACTCCTGCCAGTTGCTCCCCGTTTTACCACAGTCACATCTACAAGCTTACTCTGGCCGTTCACCAGAAGCGATACGCCATTATTTGTTGACCTTAAGACTTTCACAGTACTCCTTCCGGGAGCTCATCGAGAATGCCGATGTTTTTCGCCTGTTGACGAGGCATTTTTCTACCTTAAGAGAGTCATTGTTACACCTGCTAAATGCTCGCCGTTAACCACAGCCACATTTTCAAGCTTCCTCTGGCCCAGTTCACCTGAAGCGGTACACCATTATTTGTCGGCTTTGAGACCTTCACTGTACTCCTGCCGGGAGCACCTCGAGTTTGCCGATGTATTTCGCCTATTGACGAGGCATTTGGCTACCTTAAGAGAGTCATAGTTACTCCTACCACTTGCACCCAGATTTATCACTGTCACATCCTCAAGCTTTCTCCGGCCAGTTCACCACAAGCGATACGCCATTATCTGTCGACATAAAGTGTTTCACAGTACTACTGCTGGCAGCTCCTCGGTTTGCAGATGTATTTCGCATGTTGACGAGGCATTTGGCTACCTTAAGAGAGTCATAGTTACTCCTGCCACTTGCTCCCCGTTCTACCACAGTCACATCTACAAGCTTACTCTGGCCAGTTCACCAGAAGCGATACGCCATTATTTGTTGACCTTAAGACTTTCACAGTACTCCTTGCGGGAGCTCCTCGGGATTGCCAATGTAATTCGCCTTTTGACGAGGCATTTGGCTACCCTAAGAGAGTCATAGTTACTCCTGCCAGTTGCTCCCCGTTTTACCACAGTCACATCTACAAGCTTACTCTGGCCGTTCACCAGAAGCGATACGCCATTATTTGTTGACCTTAAGACTTTCACAGTACTCCTTCCGGGAGCTCATCGAGAATGCCGATGTTTTTCGCCTGTTGACGAGGCATTTTTCTACCTTAAGAGAGTCATTGTTACACCTGCCAAATGCTCGCCGTTAACCACAGCCACATTTTCAAACTTCCTCTGGCCCAGTTCACCTGAAGCGGTACACCATTATTTGTCGGCTTTGAGACCTTCACTGTACTCCTGCCGGGAGCACCTCGAGTTTGCCGATGTATTTCGCCTATTGACGAGGCATTTGGCTACCTTAAGAGAGTCATAGTTACTCCTACCACTTGCACCCAGATTTATCACTGTCACATCCTCAAGCTTTCTCCGGCCAGTTCACCACAAGCGATACGCCATTATCTGTCGACATAAAGTGTTTCACAGTACTACTGCTGGCAGCTCCTCGGTTTGCAGATGTATTTCGCATGTTGACGAGGCATTTGGCTACCTTAAGAGAGTCATAGTTACTCCTGCCACTTGCTCCCCGTTCTACCACAGTCACATCAACAAGCTTACTCTGGCCAGTTCACCAGAAGCGATACGCCATTATTTGTTGACCTTAAGACTTTCACAGTACTCCTTCCGGGAGCTCATCGAGAATGCCGATGTTTTTCGCCTGTTGACGAGGCATTTTTCTACCTTAAGAGAGTCATTGTTACACCTGCCAAATGCTCGCCGTTAACCACAGCCACATTTTCAAGCTTCCTCTGGCCCAGTTCACCTGAAGCGGTACACCATTATTTGTCGGCTTTGAGACCTTCACTGTACTCCTGCCGGGAGCACCTCGAGTTTGCCGATGTATTTCGCCTATTGACGAGGCATTTGGCTACCTTAAGAGAGTCATAGTTACTCCTACCACTTGCACCCTGATTTATCACTGTCACATCCTCAAGCTTTCTCCGGCCAGTTCACCACAGGCGATACGCCATTATCTGTCGACATAAAGTGTTTCACAGTACTACTGCTGGCAGCTCCTCGGTTTGCAGATGTATTTCGCATGTTGACGAGGCATTTGGCTACCTTAAGAGAGTCATAGTTACTCCTGCCACTTGCTCCCCGTTCTACCACAGTCACATCTACAAGCTTACTCTGGCCAGTTCACCAGAAGCGATACGCCATTATTTGTTGACCTTAAGACTTTCACAGTACTCCTTGCGGGAGCTCCTCGGGATTGCCAATGTAATTCGCCTTTTGACGAGGCATTTGGCTACCCTAAGAGAGTCATAGTTACTCCTGCCAGTTGCTCCCCGTTTTACCACAGTCACATCTACAAGCTTACTCTGGCCGTTCACCAGAAGCGATACGCCATTATTTGTTGACCTTAAGACTTTCACAGTACTCCTTCCGGGAGCTCATCGAGAATGCCGATGTTTTTCGCCTGTTGACGAGGCATTTTTCTACCTTAAGAGAGTCATTGTTACACCTGCTAAATGCTCGCCGTTAACCACAGCCACATTTTCAAACTTCCTCTGGCCCAGTTCACCTGAAGCGGTACACCATTATTTGTCGGCTTTGAGACCTTCACTGTACTCCTGCCGGGAGCACCTCGAGTTTGCCGATGTATTTCGCCTATTGACGCGGCATTTGGCTACCTTAAGAGAGTCATAGTTACTCCTACCACTTGCACCCAGATTTATCACTGTCACATCCTCAAGCTTTCTCCGGCCAGTTCACCACAAGCGATACGCCATTATCTGTCGACATAAAGTGTTTCACAGTACTACTGCTGGCAGCTCCTCGGTTTGCAGATGTATTTCGCATGTTGACGAGGCATTTGGCTACCTTAAGAGAGTCATAGTTACTCCTGCCACTTGCTCCCCGTTCTACCACAGTCACATCTACAAGCTTACTCTGGCCAGTTCACCAGAAGCGATACGCCATTATTTGTTGACCTTAAGACTTTCACAGTACTCCTTGCGGGAGCTCCTCGGGATTGCCAATGTAATTCGCCTTTTGACGAGGCATTTGGCTACCCTAAGAGAGTCATAGTTACTCCTGCCAGTTGCTCCCCGTTTTACCACAGTCACATCTACAAGCTTACTCTGGCCTTTCACCAGAAGCGATACGCCATTATTTGTTGACCTTAAGACTTTCACAGTACTCCTTCCGGGAGCTCATCGAGAATGCCGATGTTTTTCGCCTGTTGACGAGGCATTTTTCTACCTTAAGAGAGTCATTGTTACACCTGCTAAATGCTCGCCGTTAACCACAGCCACATTTTCAAGCTTCCTCTGGCCCAGTTCACCTGAAGCGGTACACCATTATTTGTCGGCTTTGAGACCTTCACTGTACTCCTGCCGGGAGCACCTCGAGTTTGCCGATGTATTTCGCCTATTGACGAGGCATTTGGCTACCTTAAGAGAGTCATAGTTACTCCTACCACTTGCACCCAGATTTATCACTGTCACATCCTCAAGCTTTCTCCGGCCAGTTCACCACAAGCGATACGCCATTATCTGTCGACATAAAGTGTTTCACAGTACTACTGCTGGCAGCTCCTCGGTTTGCAGATGTATTTCGCATGTTGACGAGGCATTTGGCTACCTTAAGAGAGTCATAGTTACTCCTGCCACTTGCTCCCCGTTCTACCACAGTCACATCTACAAGCTTACTCTGGCCAGTTCACCAGAAGCGATACGCCATTATTTGTTGACCTTAAGACTTTCACAGTACTCCTTCCGGGAGCTCATCGAGAATGCCGATGTTTTTCGCCTGTTGACGAGGCATTTTTCTACCTTAAGAGAGTCATTGTTACACCTGCCAAATGCTCGCCGTTAACCACAGCCACATTTTCAAGCTTCCTCTGGCCCAGTTCACCTGAAGCGGTACACCATTATTTGTCGGCTTTGAGACCTTCACTGTACTCCTGCCGGGAGCACCTCGAGTTTGCCGATGTATTTCGCCTATTGACGAGGCATTTGGCTACCTTAAGAGAGTCATAGTTACTCCTACCACTTGCACCCAGATTTATCACTGTCACATCCTCAAGCTTTCTCCGGCCAGTTCACCACAGGCGATACGCCATTATCTGTCGACATAAAGTGTTTCACAGTACTACTGCTGGCAGCTCCTCGGTTTGCAGATGTATTTCGCATGTTGACGAGGCATTTGGCTACCTTAAGAGAGTCATAGTTACTCCTGCCACTTGCTCCCCGTTCTACCACAGTCACATCTACAAGCTTACTCTGGCCAGTTCACCAGAAGCGATACGCCATTATTTGTTGACCTTAAGACTTTCACAGTACTCCTTGCGGGAGCTCCTCGGGATTGCCAATGTAATTCGCCTTTTGACGAGGCATTTGGCTACCCTAAGAGAGTCATAGTTACTCCTGCCAGTTGCTCCCCGTTTTACCACAGTCACATCTACAAGCTTACTCTGGCCGTTCACCAGAAGCGATACGCCATTATTTGTTGACCTTAAGACTTTCACAGTACTCCTTCCGGGAGCTCATCGAGAATGCCGATGTTTTTCGCCTGTTGACGAGGCATTTTTCTACCTTAAGAGAGTCATTGTTACACCTGCTAAATGCTCGCCGTTAACCACAGCCACATTTTCAAGCTTCCTCTGGCCCAGTTCACCTGAAGCGGTACACCATTATTTGTCGGCTTTGAGACCTTCACTGTACTCCTGCCGGGAGCACCTCGAGTTTGCCGATGTATTTCGCCTATTGACGAGGCATTTGGCTACCTTAAGAGAGTCATAGTTACTCCTACCACTTGCACCCAGATTTATCACTGTCACATCCTCAAGCTTTCTCCGGCCAGTTCACCACAAGCGATACGCCATTATTTGTCGACATAAAGTGTTTCACAGTACTACTGCTGGCAGCTCCTCGGTTTGCAGATGTATTTCGCATGTTGACGAGGCATTTGGCTACCTTAAGAGAGTCATAGTTACTCCTGCCACTTGCTCCCCGTTCTACCACAGTCACATCTACAAGCTTACTCTGGCCAGTTCACCAGAAGCGATACGCCATTATTTGTTGACCTTAAGACTTTCACAGTACTCCTTCCGGGAGCTCATCGAGAATGCCGATGTTTTTCGCCTGTTGACGAGGCATTTTTCTACCTTAAGAGAGTCATTGTTACACCTGCCAAATGCTCGCCGTTAACCACAGCCACATTTTCAAGCTTCCTCTGGCCCAGTTCACCTGAAGCGGTACACCATTATTTGTCGGCTTTGAGACCTTCACTGTACTCCTGCCGGGAGCACCTCGAGTTTGCCGATGTATTTCGCCTATTGACGAGGCATTTGGCTACCTTAAGAGAGTCATAGTTACTCCTACCACTTGCACCCAGATTTATCACTGTCACATCCTCAAGCTTTCTCCGGCCAGTTCACCACAGGCGATACGCCATTATCTGTCGACATAAAGTGTTTCACAGTACTACTGCTGGCAGCTCCTCGGTTTGCAGATGTATTTCGCATGTTGACGAGGCATTTGGCTACCTTAAGAGAGTCATAGTTACTCCTGCCACTTGCTCCCCGTTCTACCACAGTCACATCTACAAGCTTACTCTGGCCAGTTCACCAGAAGCGATACGCCATTATTTGTTGACCTTAAGACTTTCACAGTACTCCTTGCGGGAGCTCCTCGGGATTGCCAATGTAATTCGCCTTTTGACGAGGCATTTGGCTACCCTAAGAGAGTCATAGTTACTCCTGCCAGTTGCTCCCCGTTTTACCACAGTCACATCTACAAGCTTACTCTGGCCGTTCACCAGAAGCGATACGCCATTATTTGTTGACCTTAAGACTTTCACAGTACTCCTTCCGGGAGCTCATCGAGAATGCCGATGTTTTTCGCCTGTTGACGAGGCATTTTTCTACCTTAAGAGAGTCATTGTTACACCTGCTAAATGCTCGCCGTTAACCACAGCCACATTTTCAAACTTCCTCTGGCCCAGTTCACCTGAAGCGGTACACCATTATTTGTCGGCTTTGAGACCTTCACTGTACTCCTGCCGGGAGCACCTCGAGTTTGCCGATGTATTTCGCCTATTGACGAGGCATTTGGCTACCTTAAGAGAGTCATAGTTACTCCTACCACTTGCACCCAGATTTATCACTGTCACATCCTCAAGCTTTCTCCGGCCAGTTCACCACAAGCGATACGCCATTATCTGTCGACATAAAGTGTTTCACAGTACTACTGCTGGCAGCTCCTCGGTTTGCAGATGTATTTCGCATGTTGACGAGGCATTTGGCTACCTTAAGAGAGTCATAGTTACTCCTGCCACTTGCTCCCCGTTCTACCACAGTCACATCTACAAGCTTACTCTGGCCAGTTCACCAGAAGCGATACGCCATTATTTGTTGACCTTAAGACTTTCACAGTACTCCTTGCGGGAGCTCCTCGGGATTGCCAATGTAATTCGCCTTTTGACGAGGCATTTGGCTACCCTAAGAGAGTCATAGTTACTCCTGCCAGTTGCTCCCCGTTTTACCACAGTCACATCTACAAGCTTACTCTGGCCGTTCACCAGAAGCGATACGCCATTATTTGTTGACCTTAAGACTTTCACAGTACTCCTTCCGGGAGCTCATCGAGAATGCCGATGTTTTTCGCCTGTTGACGAGGCATTTTTCTACCTTAAGAGAGTCATTGTTACACCTGCTAAATGCTCGCCGTTAACCACAGCCACATTTTCAAGCTTCCTCTGGCCCAGTTCACCTGAAGCGGTACACCATTATTTGTCGGCTTTGAGACCTTCACTGTACTCCTGCCGGGAGCACCTCGAGTTTGCCGATGTATTTCGCCTATTGACGAGGCATTTGGCTACCTTAAGAGAGTCATAGTCACTCCTACCACTTGCACCCAGATTTATCACTGTCACATCCTCAAGCTTTCTCCGGCCAGTTCACCACAAGCGATACGCCATTATCTGTCGACATAAAGTGTTTCACAGTACTACTGCTGGCAGCTCCTCGGTTTGCAGATGTATTTCGCATGTTGACGAGGCATTTGGCTACCTTAAGAGAGTCATAGTTACTCCTGCCACTTGCTCCCCGTTCTACCACAGTCACATCTACAAGCTTACTCTGGCCAGTTCACCAGAAGCGATACGCCATTATTTGTTGACCTTAAGACTTTCACAGTACTCCTTGCGGGAGCTCCTCGGGATTGCCAATGTAATTCGCCTTTTGACGAGGCATTTGGCTACCCTAAGAGAGTCATAGTTACTCCTGCCAGTTGCTCCCCGTTTTACCACAGTCACATCTACAAGCTTACTCTGGCCGTTCACCAGAAGCGATACGCCATTATTTGTTGACCTTAAGACTTTCACAGTACTCCTTCCGGGAGCTCATCGAGAATGCCGATGTTTTTCGCCTGTTGACGAGGCATTTTTCTACCTTAAGAGAGTCATTGTTACACCTGCCAAATGCTCGCCGTTAACCACAGCCACATTTTCAAACTTCCTCTGGCCCAGTTCACCTGAAGCGGTACACCATTATTTGTCGGCTTTGAGACCTTCACTGTACTCCTGCCGGGAGCACCTCGAGTTTGCCGATGTATTTCGCCTATTGACGAGGCATTTGGCTACCTTAAGAGAGTCATAGTTACTCCTACCACTTGCACCCAGATTTATCACTGTCACATCCTCAAGCTTTCTCCGGCCAGTTCACCACAAGCGATACGCCATTATCTGTCGACATAAAGTGTTTCACAGTACTACTGCTGGCAGCTCCTCGGTTTGCAGATGTATTTCGCATGTTGACGAGGCATTTGGCTACCTTAAGAGAGTCATAGTTACTCCTGCCACTTGCTCCCCGTTCTACCACAGTCACATCTACAAGCTTACTCTGGCCAGTTCACCAGAAGCGATACGCCATTATTTGTTGACCTTAAGACTTTCACAGTACTCCTTCCGGGAGCTCATCGAGAATGCCGATGTTTTTCGCCTGTTGACGAGGCATTTTTCTACCTTAAGAGAGTCATTGTTACACCTGCCAAATGCTCGCCGTTAACCACAGCCACATTTTCAAGCTTCCTCTGGCCCAGTTCACCTGAAGCGGTACACCATTATTTGTCGGCTTTGAGACCTTCACTGTACTCCTGCCGGGAGCACCTCGAGTTTGCCGATGTATTTCGCCTATTGACGAGGCATTTGGCTACCTTAAGAGAGTCATAGTTACTCCTACCACTTGCACCCAGATTTATCACTGTCACATCCTCAAGCTTTCTCCGGCCAGTTCACCACAGGCGATACGCCATTATCTGTCGACATAAAGTGTTTCACAGTACTACTGCTGGCAGCTCCTCGGTTTGCAGATGTATTTCGCATGTTGACGAGGCATTTGGCTACCTTAAGAGAGTCATAGTTACTCCTGCCACTTGCTCCCCGTTCTACCACAGTCACATCTACAAGCTTACTCTGGCCAGTTCACCAGAAGCGATACGCCATTATTTGTTGACCTTAAGACTTTCACAGTACTCCTTGCGGGAGCTCCTCGGGATTGCCAATGTAATTCGCCTTTTGACGAGGCATTTGGCTACCCTAAGAGAGTCATAGTTACTCCTGCCAGTTGCTCCCCGTTTTACCACAGTCACATCTACAAGCTTACTCTGGCCGTTCACCAGAAGCGATACGCCATTATTTGTTGACCTTAAGACTTTCACAGTACTCCTTCCGGGAGCTCATCGAGAATGCCGATGTTTTTCGCCTGTTGACGAGGCATTTTTCTACCTTAAGAGAGTCATTGTTACACCTGCTAAATGCTCGCCGTTAACCACAGCCACATTTTCAAACTTCCTCTGGCCCAGTTCACCTGAAGCGGTACACCATTATTTGTCGGCTTTGAGACCTTCACTGTACTCCTGCCGGGAGCACCTCGAGTTTGCCGATGTATTTCGCCTATTGACGAGGCATTTGGCTACCTTAAGAGAGTCATAGTTACTCCTACCACTTGCACCCAGATTTATCACTGTCACATCCTCAAGCTTTCTCCGGCCAGTTCACCACAAGCGATACGCCATTATCTGTCGACATAAAGTGTTTCACAGTACTACTGCTGGCAGCTCCTCGGTTTGCAGATGTATTTCGCATGTTGACGAGGCATTTGGCTACCTTAAGAGAGTCATAGTTACTCCTGCCACTTGCTCCCCGTTCTACCACAGTCACATCTACAAGCTTACTCTGGCCAGTTCACCAGAAGCGATACGCCATTATTTGTTGACCTTAAGACTTTCACAGTACTCCTTGCGGGAGCTCCTCGGGATTGCCAATGTAATTCGCCTTTTGACGAGGCATTTGGCTACCCTAAGAGAGTCATAGTTACTCCTGCCAGTTGCTCCCCGTTTTACCACAGTCACATCTACAAGCTTACTCTGGCCGTTCACCAGAAGCGATACGCCATTATTTGTTGACCTTAAGACTTTCACAGTACTCCTTCCGGGAGCTCATCGAGAATGCCGATGTTTTTCGCCTGTTGACGAGGCATTTTTCTACCATAAGAGAGTCATTGTTACACCTGCTAAATGCTCGCCGTTAACCACAGCCACATTTTCAAGCTTCCTCTGGCCCAGTTCACCTGAAGCGGTACACCATTATTTGTCGGCTTTGAGACCTTCACTGTACTCCTGCCGGGAGCACCTCGATTTTGCCGATGTATTTCGCCTATTGACGAGGCATTTGGCTACCTTAAGAGAGTCATAGTTACTCCTACCACTTGCACCCAGATTTATCACTGTCACATCCTCAAGCTTTCTCCGGCCAGTTCACCACAAGCGATACGCCATTATCTGTCGACATAAAGTGTTTCACAGTACTACTGCTGGCAGCTCCTCGGTTTGCAGATCTATTTCGCATGTTGACGAGGCATTTGGCTACCTTAAGAGAGTCATAGTTACTCCTGCCACTTGCTCCCCGTTCTACCACAGTCACATCTACAAGCTTACTCTGGCCAGTTCACCAGAAGCGATACGCCATTATTTGTTGACCTTAAGACTTTCACAGTACTCCTTGCGGGAGCTCCTCGGGATTGCCAATGTAATTCGCCTTTTGACGAGGCATTTGGCTACCCTAAGAGAGTCATAGTTACTCCTGCCAGTTGCTCCCCGTTTTACCACAGTCACATCTACAAGCTTACTCTGGCCGTTCACCAGAAGCGATACGCCATTATTTGTTGACCTTAAGACTTTCACAGTACTCCTTCCGGGAGCTCATCGAGAATGCCGATGTTTTTCGCCTGTTGACGAGGCATTTTTCTACCTTAAGAGAGTCATTGTTACACCTGCCAAATGCTCGCCGTTAACCACAGCCACATTTTCAAACTTCCTCTGGCCCAGTTCACCTGAAGCGGTACACCATTATTTGTCGGCTTTGAGACCTTCACTGTACTCCTGCCGGGAGCACCTCGAGTTTGCCGATGTATTTCGCCTATTGACGAGGCATTTGGCTACCTTAAGAGAGTCATAGTTACTCCTACCACTTGCACCCAGATTTATCACTGTCACATCCTCAAGCTTTCTCCGGCCAGTTCACCACAAGCGATACGCCATTATCTGTCGACATAAAGTGTTTCACAGTACTACTGCTGGCAGCTCCTCGGTTTGCAGATGTATTTCGCATGTTGACGAGGCATTTGGCTACCTTAAGAGAGTCATAGTTACTCCTGCCACTTGCTCCCCGTTCTACCACAGTCACATCTACAAGCTTACTCTGGCCAGTTCACCAGAAGCGATACGCCATTATTTGTTGACCTTAAGACTTTCACAGTACTCCTTCCGGGAGCTCATCGAGAATGCCGATGTTTTTCGCCTGTTGACGAGGCATTTTTCTACCTTAAGAGAGTCATTGTTACACCTGCCAAATGCTCGCCGTTAACCACAGCCACATTTTCAAGCTTCCTCTGGCCCAGTTCACCTGAAGCGGTACACCATTATTTGTCGGCTTTGAGACCTTCACTGTACTCCTGCCGGGAGCACCTCGAGTTTGCCGATGTATTTCGCCTATTGACGAGGCATTTGGCTACCTTAAGAGAGTCATAGTTACTCCTACCACTTGCACCCAGATTTATCACTGTCACATCCTCAAGCTTTCTCCGGCCAGTTCACCACAGGCGATACGCCATTATCTGTCGACATAAAGTGTTTCACAGTACTACTGCTGGCAGCTCCTCGGTTTGCAGATGTATTTCGCATGTTGACGAGGCATTTGGCTACCTTAAGAGAGTCATAGTTACTCCTGCCACTTGCTCCCCGTTCTACCACAGTCACATCTACAAGCTTACTCTGGCCAGTTCACCAGAAGCGATACGCCATTATTTGTTGACCTTAAGACTTTCACAGTACTCCTTGCGGGAGCTCCTCGGGATTGCCAATGTAATTCGCCTTTTGACGAGGCATTTGGCTACCCTAAGAGAGTCATAGTTACTCCTGCCAGTTGCTCCCCGTTTTACCACAGTCACATCTACAAGCTTACTCTGGCCGTTCACCAGAAGCGATACGCCATTATTTGTTGACCTTAAGACTTTCACAGTACTCCTTCCGGGAGCTCATCGAGAATGCCGATGTTTTTCGCCTGTTGACGAGGCATTTTTCTACCTTAAGAGAGTCATTGTTACACCTGCCAAATGCTCGCCGTTAACCACAGCCACATTTTCAAACTTCCTCTGGCCCAGTTCACCTGAAGCGGTACACCATTATTTGTCGGCTTTGAGACCTTCACTGTACTCCTGCCGGGAGCACCTCGAGTTTGCCGATGTATTTCGCCTATTGACTAGGCATTTGGCTACCTTAAGAGAGTCATAGTTACTCCTACCACTTGCACCCAGATTTATCACTGTCACATCCTCAAGCTTTCTCCGGCCAGTTCACCACAAGCGATACGCCATTATCTGTCGACATAAAGTGTTTCACAGTACTACTGCTGGCAGCTCCTCGGTTTGCAGATGTATTTCGCATGTTGACGAGGCATTTGGCTACCTTAAGAGAGTCATAGTTACTCCTGCCACTTGCTCCCCGTTCTACCACAGTCACATCTACAAGCTTACTCTGGCCAGTTCACCAGAAGCGATACGCCATTATTTGTTGACCTTAAGACTTTCACAGTACTCCTTCCGGGAGCTCATCGAGAATGCCGATGTTTTTCGCCTGTTGACGAGGCATTTTTCTACCTTAAGAGAGTCATTGTTACACCTGCCAAATGCTCGCCGTTAACCACAGCCACATTTTCAAGCTTCCTCTGGCCCAGTTCACCTGAAGCGGTACACCATTATTTGTCGGCTTTGAGACCTTCACTGTACTCCTGCCGGGAGCACCTCGAGTTTGCCGATGTATTTCGCCTATTGACGAGGCATTTGGCTACCTTAAGAGAGTCATAGTTACTCCTACCACTTGCACCCAGATTTATCACTGTCACATCCTCAAGCTTTCTCCGGCCAGTTCACCACAGGCGATACGCCATTATCTGTCGACATAAAGTGTTTCACAGTACTACTGCTGGCAGCTCCTCGGTTTGCAGATGTATTTCGCATGTTGACGAGGCATTTGGCTACCTTAAGAGAGTCATAGTTACTCCTGCCACTTGCTCCCCGTTCTACCACAGTCACATCTACAAGCTTACTCTGGCCAGTTCACCAGAAGCGATACGCCATTATTTGTTGACCTTAAGACTTTCACAGTACTCCTTGCGGGAGCTCCTCGGGATTGCCAATGTAATTCGCCTTTTGACGAGGCATTTGGCTACCCTAAGAGAGTCATAGTTACTCCTGCCAGTTGCTCCCCGTTTTACCACAGTCACATCTACAAGCTTACTCTGGCCGTTCACCAGAAGCGATACGCCATTATTTGTTGACCTTAAGACTTTCACAGTACTCCTTCCGGGAGCTCATCGAGAATGCCGATGTTTTTCGCCTGTTGACGAGGCATTTTTCTACCTTAAGAGAGTCATTGTTACACCTGCTAAATGCTCGCCGTTAACCACAGCCACATTTTCAAACTTCCTCTGGCCCAGTTCACCTGAAGCGGTACACCATTATTTGTCGGCTTTGAGACCTTCACTGTACTCCTGCCGGGAGCACCTCGAGTTTGCCGATGTATTTCGCCTATTGACGAGGCATTTGGCTACCTTAAGAGAGTCATAGTTACTCCTACCACTTGCACCCAGATTTATCACTGTCACATCCTCAAGCATTCTCCGGCCAGTTCACCACAAGCGATACGCCATTATCTGTCGACATAAAGTGTTTCACAGTACTACTGCTGGCAGCTCCTCGGTTTGCAGATGTATTTCGCATGTTGACGAGGCATTTGGCTACCTTAAGAGAGTCATAGTTACTCCTGCCACTTGCTCCCCGTTCTACCACAGTCACATCTACAAGCTTACTCTGGCCAGTTCACCAGAAGCGATACGCCATTATTTGTTGACCTTAAGACTTTCACAGTACTCCTTGCGGGAGCTCCTCGGGATTGCCAATGTAATTCGCCTTTTGACGAGGCATTTGGCTACCCTAAGAGAGTCATAGTTACTCCTGCCAGTTGCTCCCCGTTTTACCACAGTCACATCTACAAGCTTACTCTGGCCGTTCACCAGAAGCGATACGCCATTATTTGTTGACCTTAAGACTTTCACAGTACTCCTTCCGGGAGCTCATCGAGAATGCCGATGTTTTTCGCCTGTTGACGAGGCATTTTTCTACCATAAGAGAGTCATTGTTACACCTGCTAAATGCTCGCCGTTAACCACAGCCACATTTTCAAGCTTCCTCTGGCCCAGTTCACCTGAAGCGGTACACCATTATTTGTCGGCTTTGAGACCTTCACTGTACTCCTGCCGGGAGCACCTCGAGTTTGCCGATGTATTTCGCCTATTGACGAGGCATTTGGCTACCTTAAGAGAGTCATAGTTACTCCTACCACTTGCACCCAGATTTATCACTGTCACATCCTCAAGCTTTCTCCGGCCAGTTCACCACAAGCGATACGCCATTATCTGTCGACATAAAGTGTTTCACAGTACTACTGCTGGCAGCTCCTCGGTTTGCAGATGTATTTCGCATGTTGACGAGGCATTTGGCTACCTTAACAGAGTCATAGTTACTCCTGCCACTTGCTCCCCGTTCTACCACAGTCACATCTACAAGCTTACTCTGGCCAGTTCACCAGAAGCGATACGCCATTATTTGTTGACCTTAAGACTTTCACAGTACTCCTTGCGGGAGCTCCTCGGGATTGCCAATGTAATTCGCCTTTTGACGAGGCATTTGGCTACCCTAAGAGAGTCATAGTTACTCCTGCCAGTTGCTCCCCGTTTTACCACAGTCACATCTACAAGCTTACTCTGGCCGTTCACCAGAAGCGATACGCCATTATTTGTTGACCTTAAGACTTTCACAGTACTCCTTCCGGGAGCTCATCGAGAATGCCGATGTTTTTCGCCTGTTGACGAGGCATTTTTCTACCTTAAGAGAGTCATTGTTACACCTGCCAAATGCTCGCCGTTAACCACAGCCACATTTTCAAACTTCCTCTGGCCCAGTTCACCTGAAGCGGTACACCATTATTTGTCGGCTTTGAGACCTTCACTGTACTCCTGCCGGGAGCACCTCGAGTTTGCCGATGTATTTCGCCTATTGACGAGGCATTTGGCTACCTTAAGAGAGTCATAGTTACTCCTACCACTTGCACCCAGATTTATCACTGTCACATCCTCAAGCTTTCTCCGGCCAGTTCACCACAAGCGATACGCCATTATCTGTCGACATAAAGTGTTTCACAGTACTACTGCTGGCAGCTCCTCGGTTTGCAGATGTATTTCGCATGTTGACGAGGCATTTGGCTACCTTAAGAGAGTCATAGTTACTCCTGCCACTTGCTCCCCGTTCTACCACAGTCACATCTACAAGCTTACTCTGGCCAGTTCACCAGAAGCGATACGCCATTATTTGTTGACCTTAAGACTTTCACAGTACTCCTTCCGGGAGCTCATCGAGAATGCCGATGTTTTTCGCCTGTTGACGAGGCATTTTTCTACCTTAAGAGAGTCATTGTTACACCTGCCAAATGCTCGCCGTTAACCACAGCCACATTTTCAAGCTTCCTCTGGCCCAGTTCACCTGAAGCGGTACACCATTATTTGTCGGCTTTGAGACCTTCACTGTACTCCTGCCGGGAGCACCTCGAGTTTGCCGATGTATTTCGCCTATTGACGAGGCATTTGGCTACCTTAAGAGAGTCATAGTTACTCCTACCACTTGCACCCAGATTTATCACTGTCACATCCTCAAGCTTTCTCCGGCCAGTTCACCACAGGCGATACGCCATTATCTGTCGACATAAAGTGTTTCACAGTACTACTGCTGGCAGCTCCTCGGTTTGCAGATGTATTTCGCATGTTGACGAGGCATTTGGCTACCTTAAGAGAGTCATAGTTACTCCTGCCACTTGCTCCCCGTTCTACCACAGTCACATCTACAAGCTTACTCTGGCCAGTTCACCAGAAGCGATACGCCATTATTTGTTGACCTTAAGACTTTCACAGTACTCCTTGCGGGAGCTCCTCGGGATTGCCAATGTAATTCGCCTTTTGACGAGGCATTTGGCTACCCTAAGAGAGTCATAGTTACTCCTGCCAGTTGCTCCCCGTTTTACCACAGTCACATCTACAAGCTTACTCTGGCCGTTCACCAGAAGCGATACGCCATTATTTGTTGACCTTAAGACTTTCACAGTACTCCTTCCGGGAGCTCATCGAGAATGCCGATGTTTTTCGCCTGTTGACGAGGCATTTTTCTACCTTAAGAGAGTCATTGTTACACCTGCTAAATGCTCGCCGTTAACCACAGCCACATTTTCAAACTTCCTCTGGCCCAGTTCACCTGAAGCGGTACACCATTATTTGTCGGCTTTGAGACCTTCACTGTACTCCTGCCGGGAGCACCTCGAGTGTGCCGATGTATTTCGCCTATTGACGAGGCATTTGGCTACCTTAAGAGAGTCATAGTTACTCCTACCACTTGCACCCAGATTTATCACTGTCACATCCTCAAGCTTTCTCCGGCCAGTTCACCACAAGCGATACGCCATTATCTGTCGACATAAAGTGTTTCACAGTACTACTGCTGGCAGCTCCTCGGTTTGCAGATGTATTTCGCATGTTGACGAGGCATTTGGCTACCTTAAGAGAGTCATAGTTACTCCTGCCACTTGCTCCCCGTTCTACCACAGTCACATCTACAAGCTTACTCTGGCCAGTTCACCAGAAGCGATACGCCATTATTTGTTGACCTTAAGACTTTCACAGTACTCCTTGCGGGAGCTCCTCGGGATTGCCAATGTAATTCGCCTTTTGACGAGGCATTTGGCTACCCTAAGAGAGTCATAGTTACTCCTGCCAGTTGCTCCCCGTTTTACCACAGTCACATCTACAAGCTTACTCTGGCCGTTCACCAGAAGCGATACGCCATTATTTGTTGACCTTAAGACTTTCACAGTACTCCTTCCGGGAGCTCATCGAGAATGCCGATGTTTTTCGCCTGTTGACGAGGCATTTTTCTACCTTAAGAGAGTCATTGTTACACCTGCTAAATGCTCGCCGTTAACCACAGCCACATTTTCAAGCTTCCTCTGGCCCAGTTCACCTGAAGCGGTACACCATTATTTGTCGGCTTTGAGACCTTCACTGTACTCCTGCCGGGAGCACCTCGAGTTTGCCGATGTATTTCGCCTATTGACGAGGCATTTGGCTACCTTAAGAGAGTCATAGTTACTCCTACCACTTGCACCCAGATTTATCACTGTCACATCCTCAAGCTTTCTCCGGCCAGTTCACCACAAGCGATACGCCATTATCTGTCGACATAAAGTGTTTCACAGTACTACTGCTGGCAGCTCCTCGGTTTGCAGATGTATTTCGCATGTTGACGAGGCATTTGGCTACCTTAACAGAGTCATAGTTACTCCTGCCACTTGCTCCCCGTTCTACCACAGTCACATCTACAAGCTTACTCTGGCCAGTTCACCAGAAGCGATACGCCATTATTTGTTGACCTTAAGACTTTCACAGTACTCCTTGCGGGAGCTCCTCGGGATTGCCAATGTAATTCGCCTTTTGACGAGGCATTTGGCTACCCTAAGAGAGTCATAGTTACTCCTGCCAGTTGCTCCCCGTTTTACCACAGTCACATCTACAAGCTTACTCTGGCCGTTCACCAGAAGCGATACGCCATTATTTGTTGACCTTAAGACTTTCACAGTACTCCTTCCGGGAGCTCATCGAGAATGCCGATGTTTTTCGCCTGTTGACGAGGCATTTTTCTACCTTAAGAGAGTCATTGTTACACCTGCCAAATGCTCGCCGTTAACCACAGCCACATTTTCAAACTTCCTCTGGCCCAGTTCACCTGAAGCGGTACACCATTATTTGTCGGCTTTGAGACCTTCACTGTACTCCTGCCGGGAGCACCTCGAGTTTGCCGATGTATTTCGCCTATTGACGAGGCATTTGGCTACCTTAAGAGAGTCATAGTTACTCCTACCACTTGCACCCAGATTTATCACTGTCACATCCTCAAGCTTTCTCCGGCCAGTTCACCACAAGCGATACGCCATTATCTGTCGACATAAAGTGTTTCACAGTACTACTGCTGGCAGCTCCTCGGTTTGCAGATGTATTTCGCATGTTGACGAGGCATTTGGCTACCTTAAGAGAGTCATAGTTACTCCTGCCACTTGCTCCCCGTTCTACCACAGTCACATCTACAAGCTTACTCTGGCCAGTTCACCAGAAGCGATACGCCATTATTTGTTGACCTTAAGACTTTCACAGTACTCCTTCCGGGAGCTCATCGAGAATGCCGATGTTTTTCGCCTGTTGACGAGGCATTTTTCTACCTTAAGAGAGTCATTGTTACACCTGCCAAATGCTCGCCGTTAACCACAGCCACATTTTCAAGCTTCCTCTGGCCCAGTTCACCTGAAGCGGTACACCATTATTTGTCGGCTTTGAGACCTTCACTGTACTCCTGCCGGGAGCACCTCGAGTTTGCCGATGTATTTCGCCTATTGACGAGGCATTTGGCTACCTTAAGAGAGTCATAGTTACTCCTACCACTTGCACCCAGATTTATCACTGTCACATCCTCAAGCTTTCTCCGGCCAGTTCACCACAGGCGATACGCCATTATCTGTCGTCATAAAGTGTTTCACAGTACTACTGCTGGCAGCTCCTCGGTTTGCAGATGTATTTCGCATGTTGACGAGGCATTTGGCTACCTTAAGAGAGTCATAGTTACTCCTGCCACTTGCTCCCCGTTCTACCACAGTCACATCTACAAGCTTACTCTGGCCAGTTCACCAGAAGCGATACGCCATTATTTGTTGACCCTAAGACTTTCACAGTACTCCTTGCGGGAGCTCCTCGGGATTGCCAATGTAATTCGCCTTTTGACGAGGCATTTGGCTACCCTAAGAGAGTCATAGTTACTCCTGCCAGTTGCTCCCCGTTTTACCACAGTCATATCTACAAGCTTACTCTGGCCGTTCACCAGAAGCGATACGCCATTATTTGTTGACCTTAAGACTTTCACAGTACTCCTTCCGGGAGCTCATCGAGAATGCCGATGTTTTTCGCCTGTTGACGAGGCATTTTTCTACCTTAAGAGAGTCATTGTTACACCTGCTAAATGCTCGCCGTTAACCACAGCCACATTTTCAAACTTCCTCTGGCCCAGTTCACCTGAAGCGGTACACCATTATTTGTCGGCTTTGAGACCTTCACTGTACTCCTGCCGGGAGCACCTCGAGTTTGCCGATGTATTTCGCCTATTGACGAGGCATTTGGCTACCTTAAGAGAGTCATAGTTACTCCTACCACTTGCACCCAGATTTATCACTGTCACATCCTCAAGCTTTCTCCGGCCAGTTCACCACAAGCGATACGCCATTATCTGTCGACATAAAGTGTTTCACAGTACTACTGCTGGCAGCTCCTCGTTTTGCAGATGTATTTCGCATGTTGACGAGGCATTTGGCTACCTTAAGAGAGTCATAGTTACTCCTGCCACTTGCTCCCCGTTCTACCACAGTCACATCTACAAGCTTACTCTGGCCAGTTCACCAGAAGCGATACGCCATTATTTGTTGACCTTAAGACTTTCACAGTACTCCTTGCGGGAGCTCCTCGGGATTGCCAATGTAATTCGCCTTTTGACGAGGCATTTGGCTACCCTAAGAGAGTCATAGTTACTCCTGCCAGTTGCTCCCCATTTTACCACAGTCACATCTACAAGCTTACTCTGGCCGTTCACCAGAAGCGATACGCCATTATTTGTTGACCTTAAGACTTTCACAGTACTCCTTCCGGGAGCTCATCGAGAATGCCGACGTTTTTCGCCTGTTGACGAGGCATTTTTCTACCATAAGAGAGTCATTGTTACACCTGCTAAATGCTCGCCGTTAACCACAGCCACATTTTCAAGCTTCCTCTGGCCCAGTTCACCTGAAGCGGTACACCATTATTTGTCGGCTTTGAGACCTTCACTGTACTCCTGCCGGGAGCACCTCGAGTTTGCCGATGTATTTCGCCTATTGACGAGGCATTTGGCTACCTTAAGAGAGTCATAGTTACTCCTACCACTTGCACCCAGATTTATCACTGTCACATCCTCAAGCTTTCTCCGGCCAGTTCACCACAAGCGATACGCCATTATCTGTCGACATAAAGTGTTTCACAGTACTACTGCTGGCAGCTCCTCGGTTTGCAGATGTATTTCGCATGTTGACGAGGCATTTGGCTACCTTAAGAGAGTCATAGTTACTCCTGCCACTTGCTCCCCGTTCTACCACAGTCACATCTACAAGCTTACTCTGGCCAGTTCACCAGAAGCGATACGCCATTATTTGTTGACCTTAAGACTTTCACAGTACTCCTTGCGGGAGCTCCTCGGGATTGCCAATGTAATTCGCATTTTGACGAGGCATTTGGCTACCCTAAGAGAGTCATAGTTACTCCTGCCAGTTGCTCCCCGTTTTACCACAGTCACATCTACAAGCTTACTCTGGCCGTTCACCAGAAGCGATACGCCATTATTTGTTGACCTTAAGACTTTCACAGTACTCCTTCCGGGAGCTCATCGAGAATGCCGATGTTTTTCGCCTGTTGACGAGGCATTTTTCTACCTTAAGAGAGTCATTGTTACACCTGCCAAATGCTCGCCGTTAACCACAGCCACATTTTCAAACTTCCTCTGGCCCAGTTCACCTGAAGCGGTACACCATTATTTGTCGGCTTTGAGACCTTCACTGTACTCCTGCCGGGAGCACCTCGAGTTTGCCGATGTATTTCGCCTATTGACGAGGCATTTGGCTACATTAAGAGAGTCATAGTTACTCCTACCACTTGCACCCAGATTTATCACTGTCACATCCTCAAGCTTTCTCCGGCCAGTTCACCACAAGCGATACGCCATTATCTGTCGACATAAAGTGTTTCACAGTACTACTGCTGGCAGCTCCTCGGTTTGCAGATGTATTTCGCATGTTGACGAGGCATTTGGCTACCTTAAGAGAGTCATAGTTACTCCTGCCACTTGCTCCCCGTTCTACCACAGTCACATCTACAAGCTTACTCTGGCCAGTTCACCAGAAGCGATACGCCATTATTTGTTGACCTTAAGACTTTCACAGTACTCCTTCCGGGAGCTCATCGAGAATGCCGATGTTTTTCGCCTGTTGACGAGGCATTTTTCTACCTTAAGAGAGTCATTGTTACACCTGCCAAATGCTCGCCGTTAACCACAGCCACATTTTCAAGCTTCCTCTGGCCCAGTTCACCTGAAGCGGTACACCATTATTTGTCGGCTTTGAGACCTTCACTGTACTCCTGCCGGGAGCACCTCGAGTTTGCCGATGTATTTCGCCTATTGACGAGGCATTTGGCTACCTTAAGAGAGTCATAGTTACTCCTACCACTTGCACCCAGATTTATCACTGTCACATCCTCAAGCTTTCTCCGGCCAGTTCACCACAGGCGATACGCCATTATCTGTCGACATAAAGTGTTTCACAGTACTACTGCTGGCAGCTCCTCGGTTTGCAGATGTATTTCGCATGTTGACGAGGCATTTGGCTACCTTAAGAGAGTCATAGTTACTCCTGCCACTTGCTCCCCGTTCTACCACAGTCACATCTACAAGCTTACTCTGGCCAGTTCACCAGAAGCGATACGCCATTATTTGTTGACCCTAAGACTTTCACAGTACTCCTTGCGGGAGCTCCTCGGGATTGCCAATGTAATTCGCCTTTTGACGAGGCATTTGGCTACCCTAAGAGAGTCATAGTTACTCCTGCCAGTTGCTCCCCGTTTTACCACAGTCACATCTACAAGCTTACTCTGGCCGTTCACCAGAAGCGATACGCCATTATTTGTTGACCTTAAGACTTTCACAGTACTCCTTCCGGGAGCTCATCGAGAATGCCGATGTTTTTCGCCTGTTGACGAGGCATTTTTCTACCTTAAGAGAGTCATTGTTACACCTGCTAAATGCTCGCCGTTAACCACAGCCACATTTTCAAACTTCCTCTGGCCCAGTTCACCTGAAGCGGTACACCATTATTTGTCGGCTTTGAGACCTTCACTGTACTCCTGCCGGGAGCACCTCGAGTTTGCCGATGTATTTCGCCTATTGACGAGGCATTTGGCTACCTTAAGAGAGTCATAGTTACTCCTACCACTTGCACCCAGATTTATCACTGTCACATCCTCAAGCTTTCTCCGGCCAGTTCACCACAAGCGATACGCCATTATCTGTCGACATAAAGTGTTTCACAGTACTACTGCTGGCAGCTCCTCGTTTTGCAGATGTATTTCGCATGTTGACGAGGCATTTGGCTACCTTAAGAGAGTCATAGTTACTCCTGCCACTTGCTCCCCGTTCTACCACAGTCACATCTACAAGCTTACTCTGGCCAGTTCACCAGAAGCGATACGCCATTATTTGTTGACCTTAAGACTTTCACAGTACTCCTTGCGGGAGCTCCTCGGGATTGCCAATGTAATTCGCCTTTTGACGAGGCATTTGGCTACCCTAAGAGAGTCATAGTTACTCCTGCCAGTTGCTCCCCATTTTACCACAGTCACATCTACAAGCTTACTCTGGCCGTTCACCAGAAGCGATACGCCATTATTTGTTGACCTTAAGACTTTCACAGTACTCCTTCCGGGAGCTCATCGAGAATGCCGATGTTTTTCGCCTGTTGACGAGGCATTTTTCTACCATAAGAGAGTCATTGTTACACCTGCTAAATGCTCGCCGTTAACCACAGCCACATTTTCAAGCTTCCTCTGGCCCAGTTCACCTGAAGCGGTACACCATTATTTGTCGGCTTTGAGACCTTCACTGTACTCCTGCCGGGAGCACCTCGAGTTTGCCGATGTATTTCGCCTATTGACGAGGCATTTGGCTACCTTAAGAGAGTCATAGTTACTCCTACCACTTGCACCCAGATTTATCACTGTCACATCCTCAAGCTTTCTCCGGCCAGTTCACCAGAAGCGATACGCCATTATTTGTTGACCTTAAGACTTTCACAGTACTCCTTGCGGGAGCTCCTCGGGATTGCCAATGTAATTCGCATTTTGACGAGGCATTTGGCTACCCTAAGAGAGTCATAGTTACTCCTGCCAGTTGCTCCCCGTTTTACCACAGTCACATCTACAAGCTTACTCTGGCCGTTCACCAGAAGCGATACGCCATTATTTGTTGACCTTAAGACTTTCACAGTACTCCTTCCGGGAGCTCATCGAGAATGCCGATGTTTTTCGCCTGTTGACGAGGCATTTTTCTACCTTAAGAGAGTCATTGTTACACCTGCCAAATGCTCGCCGTTAACCACAGCCACATTTTCAAACTTCCTCTGGCCCAGTTCACCTGAAGCGGTACACCATTATTTGTCGGCTTTGAGACCTTCACTGTACTCCTGCCGGGAGCACCTCGAGTTTGCCGATGTATTTCGCCTATTGACGAGGCATTTGGCTACATTAAGAGAGTCATAGTTACTCCTACCACTTGCACCCAGATTTATCACTGTCACATCCTCAAGCTTTCTCCGGCCAGTTCACCACAAGCGATACGCCATTATCTGTCGACATAAAGTGTTTCACAGTACTACTGCTGGCAGCTCCTCGGTTTGCAGATGTATTTCGCATGTTGACGAGGTATTTGGCTACCTTAAGAGAGTCATAGTTACTCCTGCCACTTGCTCCCCGTTCTACCACAGTCACATCTACAAGCTTACTCTGGCCAGTTCACCAGAAGCGATACGCCATTATTTGTTGACCTTAAGACTTTCACAGTACTCCTTCCGGGAGCTCATCGAGAATGCCGATGTTTTTCGCCTGTTGACGAGGCATTTTTCTACCTTAAGAGAGTCATTGTTACACCTGCCAAATGCTCGCCGTTAACCACAGCCACATTTTCAAGCTTCCTCTGGCCCAGTTCACCTGAAGCGGTACACCATTATTTGTCGGCTTTGAGACCTTCACTGTACTCCTGCCGGGAGCACCTCGAGTTTGCCGATGTATTTCGCCTATTGACGAGGCATTTGGCTACCTTAAGAGAGTCATAGTTACTCCTACCACTTGCACCCAGATTTATCACTGTCACATCCTCAAGCTTTCTCCGGCCAGTTCACCACAGGCGATACGCCATTATCTGTCGACATAAAGTGTTTCACAGTACTACTGCTGGCAGCTCCTCGGTTTGCAGATGTATTTCGCATGTTGACGAGGCATTTGGCTACCTTAAGAGAGTCATAGTTACTCCTGCCACTTGCTCCCCGTTCTACCACAGTCACATCTACAAGCTTACTCTGGCCAGTTCACCAGAAGCGATACGCCATTATTTGTTGACCCTAAGACTTTCACAGTACTCCTTGCGGGAGCTCCTCGGGATTGCCAATGTAATTCGCCTTTTGACGAGGCATTTGGCTACCCTAAGAGAGTCATAGTTACTCCTGCCAGTTGCTCCCCGTTTTACCACAGTCACATCTACAAGCTTACTCTGGCCGTTCACCAGAAGCGATACGCCATTATTTGTTGACCTTAAGACTTTCACAGTACTCCTTCCGGGAGCTCATCGAGAATGCCGATGTTTTTCGCCTGTTGACGAGGCATTTTTCTACCTTAAGAGAGTCATTGTTACACCTGCTAAATGCTCGCCGTTAACCACAGCCACATTTTCAAACTTCCTCTGGCCCAGTTCACCTGAAGCGGTACACCATTATTTGTCGGCTTTGAGACCTTCACTGTACTCCTGCCGGGAGCACCTCGAGTTTGCCGATGTATTTCGCCTATTGACGAGGCATTTGGCTACCTTAAGAGAGTCATAGTTACTCCTACCACTTGCACCCAGATTTATCACTGTCACATCCTCAAGCTTTCTCCGGCCAGTTCACCACAAGCGATACGCCATTATCTGTCGACATAAAGTGTTTCACAGTACTACTGCTGGCAGCTCCTCGTTTTGCAGATGTATTTCGCATGTTGACGAGGCATTTGGCTACCTTAAGAGAGTCATAGTTACTCCTGCCACTTGCTCCCCGTTCTACCACAGTCACATCTACAAGCTTACTCTGGCCAGTTCACCAGAAGCGATACGCCATTATTTGTTGACCTTAAGACTTTCACAGTACTCCTTGCGGGAGCTCCTCGGGATTGCCAATGTAATTCGCCTTTTGACGAGGCATTTGGCTACCCTAAGAGAGTCATAGTTACTCCTGCCAGTTGCTCCCCATTTTACCACAGTCACATCTACAAGCTTACTCTGGCCGTTCACCAGAAGCGATACGCCATTATTTGTTGACCTTAAGACTTTCACAGTACTCCTTCCGGGAGCTCATCGAGAATGCCGATGTTTTTCGCCTGTTGACGAGGCATTTTTCTACCATAAGAGAGTCATTGTTACACCTGCTAAATGCTCGCCGTTAACCACAGCCACATTTTCAAGCTTCCTCTGGCCCAGTTCACCTGAAGCGGTACACCATTATTTGTCGGCTTTGAGACCTTCACTGTACTCCTGCCGGGAGCACCTCGAGTTTGCCGATGTATTTCGCCTATTGACGAGGCATTTGGCTACCTTAAGAGAGTCATAGTTACTCCTACCACTTGCACCCAGATTTATCACTGTCACATCCTCAAGCTTTCTCCGGCCAGTTCACCACAAGCGATACGCCATTATCTGTCGACATAAAGTGTTTCACAGTACTACTGCTGGCAGCTCCTCGGTTTGCAGATGTATTTCGCATGTTGACGAGGCATTTGGCTACCTTAAGAGAGTCATAGTTACTCCTGCCACTTGCTCCCCGTTCTACCACAGTCACATCTACAAGCTTACTCTGGCCAGTTCACCAGAAGCGATACGCCATTATTTGTTGACCTTAAGACTTTCACAGTACTCCTTGCGGGAGCTCCTCGGGATTGCCAATGTAATTCGCATTTTGACGAGGCATTTGGCTACCCTAAGAGAGTCATAGTTACTCCTGCCAGTTGCTCCCCGTTTTACCACAGTCACATCTACAAGCTTACTCTGGCCGTTCACCAGAAGCGATACGCCATTATTTGTTGACCTTAAGACTTTCACAGTACTCCTTCCGGGAGCTCATCGAGAATGCCGATGTTTTTCGCCTGTTGACGAGGCATTTTTCTACATTAAGAGAGTCATTGTTACACCTGCCAAATGCTCGCCGTTAACCACAGCCACATTTTCAAACTTCCTCTGGCCCAGTTCACCTGAAGCGGTACACCATTATTTGTCGGCTTTGAGACCTTCACTGTACTCCTGCCGGGAGCACCTCGAGTTTGCCGATGTATTTCGCCTATTGACGAGGCATTTGGCTACCTTAAGAGAGACATAGTTACTCCTACCACTTGCACCCAGATTTATCACTGTCACATCCTCAAGCTTTCTCCGGCCAGTTCACCACAAGCGATACGCCATTATCTGTCGACATAAAGTGTTTCACAGTACTACTGCTGGCAGCTCCTCGGTTTGCAGATGTATTTCGCATGTTGACGAGGCATTTGGCTACCTTAAGAGAGTCATAGTTACTCCTGCCACTTGCTCCCCGTTCTACCACAGTCACATCTACAAGCTTACTCTGGCCAGTTCACCAGAAGCGATACGCCATTATTTGTTGACCTTAAGACTTTCACAGTACTCCTTCCGGGAGCTCATCGAGAATGCCGATGTTTTTCGCCTGTTGACGAGGCATTTTTCTACCTTAAGAGAGTCATTGTTACACCTGCCAAATGCTCGCCGTTAACCACAGCCACATTTTCAAGCTTCCTCTGGCCCAGTTCACCTGAAGCGGTACACCATTATTTGTCGGCTTTGAGACCTTCACTGTACTCCTGCCGGGAGCACCTCGAGTTTGCCGATGTATTTCGCCTATTGACGAGGCATTTGGCTACCTTAAGAGAGTCATAGTTACTCCTACCACTTGCACCCAGATTTATCACTGTCACATCCTCAAGCTTTCTCCGGCCAGTTCACCACAGGCGATACGCCATTATCTGTCGACATAAAGTGTTTCACAGTACTACTGCTGGCAGCTCCTCGGTTTGCAGATGTATTTCGCATGTTGACGAGGCATTTGGCTACCTTAAGAGAGTCATAGTTACTCCTGCCACTTGCTCCCCGTTCTACCACAGTCACATCTACAAGCTTACTCTGGCCAGTTCACCAGAAGCGATACGCCATTATTTGTTGACCTTAAGACTTTCACAGTACTCCTTGCGGGAGCTCCTCGGGATTGCCAATGTAATTCGCCTTTTGACGAGGCATTTGGCTACCCTAAGAGAGTCATAGTTACTCCTGCCAGTTGCTCCCCGTTTTACCACAGTCACATCTACAAGCTTACTCTGGCCGTTCACCAGAAGCGATACGCCATTATTTGTTGACCTTAAGACTTTCACAGTACTCCTTCCGGGAGCTCATCGAGAATGCCGATGTTTTTCGCCTGTTGACGAGGCATTTTTCTACCTTAAGAGAGTCATTGTTACACCTGCTAAATGCTCGCCGTTAACCACAGCCACATTTTCAAACTTCCTCTGGCCCAGTTCACCTGAAGCGGTACACCATTATTTGTCGGCTTTGAGACCTTCACTGTACTCCTGCCGGGAGCACCTCGAGTGTGCCGATGTATTTCGCCTATTGACGAGGCATTTGGCTACCTTAAGAGAGTCATAGTTACTCCTACCACTTGCACCCAGATTTATCACTGTCACATCCTCAAGCTTTCTCCGGCCAGTTCACCACAAGCGATACGCCATTATCTGTCGACATAAAGTGTTTCACAGTACTACTGCTGGCAGCTCCTCGGTTTGCAGATGTATTTCGCATGTTGACGAGGCATTTGGCTACCTTAAGAGAGTCATAGTTACTCCTGCCACTTGCTCCCCGTTCTACCACAGTCACATCTACAAGCTTACTCTGGCCAGTTCACCAGAAGCGATACGCCATTATTTGTTGACCTTAAGACTTTCACAGTACTCCTTGCGGGAGCTCCTCGGGATTGCCAATGTAATTCGCCTTTTGACGAGGCATTTGGCTACCCTAAGAGAGTCATAGTTACTCCTGCCAGTTGCTCCCCGTTTTACCACAGTCACATCTACAAGCTTACTCTGGCCGTTCACCAGAAGCGATACGCCATTATTTGTTGACCTTAAGACTTTCACAGTACTCCTTCCGGGAGCTCATCGAGAATGCCGATGTTTTTCGCCTGTTGACGAGGCATTTTTCTACCTTAAGAGAGTCATTGTTACACCTGCTAAATGCTCGCCGTTAACCACAGCCACATTTTCAAGCTTCCTCTGGCCCAGTTCACCTGAAGCGGTACACCATTATTTGTCGGCTTTGAGACCTTCACTGTACTCCTGCCGGGAGCACCTCGAGTTTGCCGATGTATTTCGCCTATTGACGAGGCATTTGGCTACCTTAAGAGAGTCATAGTTACTCCTACCACTTGCACCCAGATTTATCACTGTCACATCCTCAAGCTTTCTCCGGCCAGTTCACCACAAGCGATACGCCATTATCTGTCGACATAAAGTGTTTCACAGTACTACTGCTGGCAGCTCCTCGGTTTGCAGATGTATTTCGCATGTTGACGAGGCATTTGGCTACCTTAACAGAGTCATAGTTACTCCTGCCACTTGCTCCCCGTTCTACCACAGTCACATCTACAAGCTTACTCTGGCCAGTTCACCAGAAGCGATACGCCATTATTTGTTGACCTTAAGACTTTCACAGTACTCCTTGCGGGAGCTCCTCGGGATTGCCAATGTAATTCGCCTTTTGACGAGGCATTTGGCTACCCTAAGAGAGTCATAGTTACTCCTGCCAGTTGCTCCCCGTTTTACCACAGTCACATCTACAAGCTTACTCTGGCCGTTCACCAGAAGCGATACGCCATTATTTGTTGACCTTAAGACTTTCACAGTACTCCTTCCGGGAGCTCATCGAGAATGCCGATGTTTTTCGCCTGTTGACGAGGCATTTTTCTACCTTAAGAGAGTCATTGTTACACCTGCCAAATGCTCGCCGTTAACCACAGCCACATTTTCAAACTTCCTCTGGCCCAGTTCACCTGAAGCGGTACACCATTATTTGTCGGCTTTGAGACCTTCACTGTACTCCTGCCGGGAGCACCTCGAGTTTGCCGATGTATTTCGCCTATTGACGAGGCATTTGGCTACCTTAAGAGAGTCATTGTTACTCCTACCACTTGCACCCAGATTTATCACTGTCACATCCTCAAGCTTTCTCCGGCCAGTTCACCACAAGCGATACGCCATTATCTGTCGACATAAAGTGTTTCACAGTACTACTGCTGGCAGCTCCTCGGTTTGCAGATGTATTTCGCATGTTGACGAGGCATTTGGCTACCTTAAGAGAGTCATAGTTACTCCTGCCACTTGCTCCCCGTTCTACCACAGTCACATCTACAAGCTTACTCTGGCCAGTTCACCAGAAGCGATACGCCATTATTTGTTGACCTTAAGACTTTCACAGTACTCCTTCCGGGAGCTCATCGAGAATGCCGATGTTTTTCGCCTGTTGACGAGGCATTTTTCTACCTTAAGAGAGTCATTGTTACACCTGCCAAATGCTCGCCGTTAACCACAGCCACATTTTCAAGCTTCCTCTGGCCCAGTTCACCTGAAGCGGTACACCATTATTTGTCGGCTTTGAGACCTTCACTGTACTCCTGCCGGGAGCACCTCGAGTTTGCCGATGTATTTCGCCTATTGACGAGGCATTTGGCTACCTTAAGAGAGTCATAGTTACTCCTACCACTTGCACCCAGATTTATCACTGTCACATCCTCAAGCTTTCTCCGGCCAGTTCACCACAGGCGATACGCCATTATCTGTCGACATAAAGTGTTTCACAGTACTACTGCTGGCAGCTCCTCGGTTTGCAGATGTATTTCGCATGTTGACGAGGCATTTGGCTACCTTAAGAGAGTCATAGTTACTCCTGCCACTTGCTCCCCGTTCTACCACAGTCACATCTACAAGCTTACTCTGGCCAGTTCACCAGAAGCGATACGCCATTATTTGTTGACCCTAAGACTTTCACAGTACTCCTTGCGGGAGCTCCTCGGGATTGCCAATGTAATTCGCCTTTTGACGAGGCATTTGGCTACCCTAAGAGAGTCATAGTTACTCCTGCCAGTTGCTCCCCGTTTTACCACAGTCACATCTACAAGCTTACTCTGGCCGTTCACCAGAAGCGATACGCCATTATTTGTTGACCTTAAGACTTTCACAGTACTCCTTCCGGGAGCTCATCGAGAATGCCGATGTTTTTCGCCTGTTGACGAGGCATTTTTCTACCTTAAGAGAGTCATTGTTACACCTGCTAAATGCTCGCCGTTAACCACAGCCACATTTTCAAACTTCCTCTGGCCCAGTTCACCTGAAGCGGTACACCATTATTTGTCGGCTTTGAGACCTTCACTGTACTCCTGCCGGGAGCACCTCGAGTTTGCCGATGTATTTCGCCTATTGACGAGGCATTTGGCTACCTTAAGAGAGTCATAGTTACTCCTACCACTTGCACCCAGATTTATCACTGTCACATCCTCAAGCTTTCTCCGGCCAGTTCACCACAAGCGATACGCCATTATCTGTCGACATAAAGTGTTTCACAGTACTACTGCTGGCAGCTCCTCGTTTTGCAGATGTATTTCGCATGTTGACGAGGCATTTGGCTACCTTAAGAGAGTCATAGTTACTCCTGCCACTTGCTCCCCGTTCTACCACAGTCACATCTACAAGCTTACTCTGGCCAGTTCACCAGAAGCGATACGCCATTATTTGTTGACCTTAAGACTTTCACAGTACTCCTTGCGGGAGCTCCTCGGGATTGCCAATGTAATTCGCCTTTTGACGAGGCATTTGGCTACCCTAAGAGAGTCATAGTTACTCCTGCCAGTTGCTCCCCATTTTACCACAGTCACATCTACAAGCTTACTCTGGCCGTTCACCAGAAGCGATACGCCATTATTTGTTGACCTTAAGACTTTCACAGTACTCCTTCCGGGAGCTCATCGAGAATGCCGATGTTTTTCGCCTGTTGACGAGGCATTTTTCTACCATAAGAGAGTCATTGTTACACCTGCTAAATGCTCGCCGTTAACCACAGCCACATTTTCAAGCTTCCTCTGGCCCAGTTCACCTGAAGCGGTACACCATTATTTGTCGGCTTTGAGACCTTCACTGTACTCCTGCCGGGAGCACCTCGAGTTTGCCGATGTATTTCGCCTATTGACGAGGCATTTGGCTACCTTAAGAGAGTCATAGTTACTCCTACCACTTGCACCCAGATTTATCACTGTCACATCCTCAAGCTTTCTCCGGCCAGTTCACCACAAGCGATACGCCATTATCTGTCGACATAAAGTGTTTCACAGTACTACTGCTGGCAGCTCCTCGGTTTGCAGATGTATTTCGCATGTTGACGAGGCATTTGGCTACCTTAAGAGAGTCATAGTTACTCCTGCCACTTGCTCCCCGTTCTACCACAGTCACATCTACAAGCTTATTCTGGCCAGTTCACCAGAAGCGATACGCCATTATTTGTTGACCTTAAGACTTTCACAGTACTCCTTGCGGGAGCTCCTCGGGATTGCCAATGTAATTCGCCTTTTGACGAGGCATTTGGCTACCCTAAGAGAGTCATAGTTACTCCTGCCAGTTGCTCCCCGTTTTACCACAGTCACATCTACAAGCTTACTCTGGCCGTTCACCAGAAGCGATACGCCATTATTTGTTGACCTTAAGACTTTCACAGTACTCCTTCCGGGAGCTCATCGAGAATGCCGATGTTTTTCGCCTGTTGACGAGGCATTTTTCTACCTTAAGAGAGTCATTGTTACACCTGCTAAATGCTCGCCGTTAACCACAGCCACATTTTCAAACTTCCTCTGGCCCAGTTCACCTGAAGCGGTACACCATTATTTGTCGGCTTTGAGACCTTCACTGTACTCCTGCCGGGAGCACCTCGAGTGTGCCGATGTATTTCGCCTATTGACGAGGCATTTGGCTACCTTAAGAGAGTCATAGTTACTCCTACCACTTGCACCCAGATTTATCACTGTCACATCCTCAAGCTTTCTCCGGCCAGTTCACCACAAGCGATACGCCATTATCTGTCGACATAAAGTGTTTCACAGTACTACTGCTGGCAGCTCCTCGGTTTGCAGATGTATTTCGCATGTTGACGAGGCATTTGGCTACCTTAAGAGAGTCATAGTTACTCCTGCCACTTGCTCCCCGTTCTACCACAGTCACATCTACAAGCTTACTCTGGCCAGTTCACCAGAAGCGATACGCCATTATTTGTTGACCTTAAGACTTTCACAGTACTCCTTGCGGGAGCTCCTCGGGATTGCCAATGTAATTCGCCTTTTGACGAGGCATTTGGCTACCCTAAGAGAGTCATAGTTACTCCTGCCAGTTGCTCCCCGTTTTACCACAGTCACATCTACAAGCTTACTCTGGCCGTTCACCAGAAGCGATACGCCATTATTTGTTGACCTTAAGACTTTCACAGTACTCCTTCCGGGAGCTCATCGAGAATGCCGATGTTTTTCGCCTGTTGACGAGGCATTTTTCTACCTTAAGAGAGTCATTGTTACACCTGCTAAATGCTCGTCGTTAACCACAGCCACATTTTCAAGCTTCCTCTGGCCCAGTTCACCTGAAGCGGTACACCATTATTTGTCGGCTTTGAGACCTTCACTGTACTCCTGCCGGGAGCACCTCGAGTTTGCCGATGTATTTCGCCTATTGACGAGGCATTTGGCTACCTTAAGAGAGTCATAGTTACTCCTACCACTTGCACCCAGATTTATCACTGTCACATCCTCAAGCTTTCTCCGGCCAGTTCACCACAAGCGATACGCCATTATCTGTCGACATAAAGTGTTTCACAGTACTACTGCTGGCAGCTCCTCGGTTTGCAGATGTATTTCGCATGTTGACGAGGCATTTGGCTACCTTAACAGAGTCATAGTTACTCCTGCCACTTGCTCCCCGTTCTACCACAGTCACATCTACAAGCTTACTCTGGCCAGTTCACCAGAAGCGATACGCCATTATTTGTTGACCTTAAGACTTTCACAGTACTCCTTGCGGGAGCTCCTCGGGATTGCCAATGTAATTCGCCTTTTGACGAGGCATTTGGCTACCCTAAGAGAGTCATAGTTACTCCTGCCAGTTGCTCCCCGTTTTACCACAGTCACATCTACAAGCTTACTCTGGCCGTTCACCAGAAGCGATACGCCATTATTTGTTGACCTTAAGACTTTCACAGTACTCCTTCCGGGAGCTCATCGAGAATGCCGATGTTTTTCGCCTGTTGACGAGGCATTTTTCTACCTTAAGAGAGTCATTGTTACACCTGCCAAATGCTCGCCGTTAACCACAGCCACATTTTCAAACTTCCTCTGGCCCAGTTCACCTGAAGCGGTACACCATTATTTGTCGGCTTTGAGACCTTCACTGTACTCCTGCCGGGAGCACCTCGAGTTTGCCGATGTATTTCGCCTATTGACGAGGCATTTGGCTACCTTAAGAGAGTCATAGTTACTCCTACCACTTGCACCCAGATTTATCACTGTCACATCCTCAAGCTTTCTCCGGCCAGTTCACCACAAGCGATACGCCATTATCTGTCGACATAAAGTGTTTCACAGTACTACTGCTGGCAGCTCCTCGGTTTGCAGATGTATTTCGCATGTTGACGAGGCATTTGGCTACCTTAAGAGAGTCATAGTTACTCCTGCCACTTGCTCCCCGTTCTACCACAGTCACATCTACAAGCTTACTCTGGCCAGTTCACCAGAAGCGATACGCCATTATTTGTTGACCTTAAGACTTTCACAGTACTCCTTCCGGGAGCTCATCGAGAATGCCGATGTTTTTCGCCTGTTGACGAGGCATTTTTCTACCTTAAGAGAGTCATTGTTACACCTGCCAAATGCTCGCCGTTAACCACAGCCACATTTTCAAGCTTCCTCTGGCCCAGTTCACCTGAAGCGGTACACCATTATTTGTCGGCTTTGAGACCTTCACTGTACTCCTGCCGGGAGCACCTCGAGTTTGCCGATGTATTTCGCCTATTGACGAGGCATTTGGCTACCTTAAGAGAGTCATAGTTACTCCTACCACTTGCACCCAGATTTATCACTGTCACATCCTCAAGCTTTCTCCGGCCAGTTCACCACAGGCGATACGCCATTATCTGTCGTCATAAAGTGTTTCACAGTACTACTGCTGGCAGCTCCTCGGTTTGCAGATGTATTTCGCATGTTGACGAGGCATTTGGCTACCTTAAGAGAGTCATAGTTACTCCTGCCACTTGCTCCCCGTTCTACCACAGTCACATCTACAAGCTTACTCTGGCCAGTTCACCAGAAGCGATACGCCATTATTTGTTGACCCTAAGACTTTCACAGTACTCCTTGCGGGAGCTCCTCGGGATTGCCAATGTAATTCGCCTTTTGACGAGGCATTTGGCTACCCTAAGAGAGTCATAGTTACTCCTGCCACTTGCTCCCCGTTCTACCACAGTCACATCTACAAGCTTACTCTGGCCAGTTCACCAGAAGCGATACGCCATTATTTGTGGACCTTAAGACTTTCACAGTACTCCTTGCGGGAGCTCCTCGGGATTGCCAATGTAATTCGCCTTTTGACGAGGCATTTGGCTACCCTAAGAGAGTCATAGTTACTCCTGCCAGTTGCTCCCCATTTTACCACAGTCACATCTACAAGCTTACTCTGGCCGTTCACCAGAAGCGATACGCCATTATTTGTTGACCTTAAGACTTTCACAGTACTCCTTCCGGGAGCTCATCGAGAATGCCGATGTTTTTCGCCTGTTGACGAGGCATTTTTCTACCATAAGAGAGTCATTGTTACACCTGCTAAATGCTCGCCGTTAACCACAGCCACATTTTCAAGCTTCCTCTGGCCCAGTTCACCTGAAGCGGTACACCATTATTTGTCGGCTTTGAGACCTTCACTGTACTCCTGCCGGGAGCACCTCGAGTTTGCCGATGTATTTCGCCTATTGACGAGGCATTTGGCTACCTTAAGAGAGTCATAGTTACTCCTACCACTTGCACCCAGATTTATCACTGTCACATCCTCAAGCTTTCTCCGGCCAGTTCACCACAAGCGATACGCCATTATCTGTCGACATAAAGTGTTTCACAGTACTACTGCTGGCAGCTCCTCGGTTTGCAGATGTATTTCGCATGTTGACGAGGCATTTGGCTACCTTAAGAGAGTCATAGTTACTCCTGCCACTTGCTCCCCGTTCTACCACAGTCACATCTACAAGCTTATTCTGGCCAGTTCACCAGAAGCGATACGCCATTATTTGTTGACCTTAAGACTTTCACAGTACTCCTTGCGGGAGCTCCTCGGGATTGCCAATGTAATTCGCCTTTTGACGAGGCATTTGGCTACCCTAAGAGAGTCATAGTTACTCCTGCCAGTTGCTCCCCGTTTTACCACAGTCACATCTACAAGCTTACTCTGGCCGTTCACCAGAAGCGATACGCCATTATTTGTTGACCTTAAGACTTTCACAGTACTCCTTCCGGGAGCTCATCGAGAATGCCGATGTTTTTCGCCTGTTGACGAGGCATTTTTCTACCTTAAGAGAGTCATTGTTACACCTGCTAAATGCTCGCCGTTAACCACAGCCACATTTTCAAACTTCCTCTGGCCCAGTTCACCTGAAGCGGTACACCATTATTTGTCGGCTTTGAGACCTTCACTGTACTCCTGCCGGGAGCACCTCGAGTGTGCCGATGTATTTCGCCTATTGACGAGGCATTTGGCTACCTTAAGAGAGTCATAGTTACTCCTACCACTTGCACCCAGATTTATCACTGTCACATCCTCAAGCTTTCTCCGGCCAGTTCACCACAAGCGATACGCCATTATCTGTCGACATAAAGTGTTTCACAGTACTACTGCTGGCAGCTCCTCGGTTTGCAGATGTATTTCGCATGTTGACGAGGCATTTGGCTACCTTAAGAGAGTCATAGTTACTCCTGCCACTTGCTCCCCGTTCTACCACAGTCACATCTACAAGCTTACTCTGGCCAGTTCACCAGAAGCGATACGCCATTATTTGTTGACCTTAAGACTTTCACAGTACTCCTTGCGGGAGCTCCTCGGGATTGCCAATGTAATTCGCCTTTTGACGAGGCATTTGGCTACCCTAAGAGAGTCATAGTTACTCCTGCCAGTTGCTCCCCGTTTTACCACAGTCACATCTACAAGCTTACTCTGGCCGTTCACCAGAAGCGATACGCCATTATTTGTTGACCTTAAGACTTTCACAGTACTCCTTCCGGGAGCTCATCGAGAATGCCGATGTTTTTCGCCTGTTGACGAGGCATTTTTCTACCTTAAGAGAGTCATTGTTACACCTGCTAAATGCTCGTCGTTAACCACAGCCACATTTTCAAGCTTCCTCTGGCCCAGTTCACCTGAAGCGGTACACCATTATTTGTCGGCTTTGAGACCTTCACTGTACTCCTGCCGGGAGCACCTCGAGTTTGCCGATGTATTTCGCCTATTGACGAGGCATTTGGCTACCTTAAGAGAGTCATAGTTACTCCTACCACTTGCACCCAGATTTATCACTGTCACATCCTCAAGCTTTCTCCGGCCAGTTCACCACAAGCGATACGCCATTATCTGTCGACATAAAGTGTTTCACAGTACTACTGCTGGCAGCTCCTCGGTTTGCAGATGTATTTCGCATGTTGACGAGGCATTTGGCTACCTTAACAGAGTCATAGTTACTCCTGCCACTTGCTCCCCGTTCTACCACAGTCACATCTACAAGCTTACTCTGGCCAGTTCACCAGAAGCGATACGCCATTATTTGTTGACCTTAAGACTTTCACAGTACTCCTTGCGGGAGCTCCTCGGGATTGCCAATGTAATTCGCCTTTTGACGAGGCATTTGGCTACCCTAAGAGAGTCATAGTTACTCCTGCCAGTTGCTCCCCGTTTTACCACAGTCACATCTACAAGCTTACTCTGGCCGTTCACCAGAAGCGATACGCCATTATTTGTTGACCTTAAGACTTTCACAGTACTCCTTCCGGGAGCTCATCGAGAATGCCGATGTTTTTCGCCTGTTGACGAGGCATTTTTCTACCTTAAGAGAGTCATTGTTACACCTGCCAAATGCTCGCCGTTAACCACAGCCACATTTTCAAACTTCCTCTGGCCCAGTTCACCTGAAGCGGTACACCATTATTTGTCGGCTTTGAGACCTTCACTGTACTCCTGCCGGGAGCACCTCGAGTTTGCCGATGTATTTCGCCTATTGACGAGGCATTTGGCTACCTTAAGAGAGTCATAGTTACTCCTACCACTTGCACCCAGATTTATCACTGTCACATCCTCAAGCTTTCTCCGGCCAGTTCACCACAAGCGATACGCCATTATCTGTCGACATAAAGTGTTTCACAGTACTACTGCTGGCAGCTCCTCGGTTTGCAGATGTATTTCGCATGTTGACGAGGCATTTGGCTACCTTAAGAGAGTCATAGTTACTCCTGCCACTTGCTCCCCGTTCTACCACAGTCACATCTACAAGCTTACTCTGGCCAGTTCACCAGAAGCGATACGCCATTATTTGTTGACCTTAAGACTTTCACAGTACTCCTTCCGGGAGCTCATCGAGAATGCCGATGTTTTTCGCCTGTTGACGAGGCATTTTTCTACCTTAAGAGAGTCATTGTTACACCTGCCAAATGCTCGCCGTTAACCACAGCCACATTTTCAAGCTTCCTCTGGCCCAGTTCACCTGAAGCGGTACACCATTATTTGTCGGCTTTGAGACCTTCACTGTACTCCTGCCGGGAGCACCTCGAGTTTGCCGATGTATTTCGCCTATTGACGAGGAATTTGGCTACCTTAAGAGAGTCATAGTTACTCCTACCACTTGCACCCAGATTTATCACTGTCACATCCTCAAGCTTTCTCCGGCCAGTTCACCACAGGCGATACGCCATTATCTGTCGACATAAAGTGTTTCACAGTACTACTGCTGGCAGCTCCTCGGTTTGCAGATGTATTTCGCATGTTGACGAGGCATTTGGCTACCTTAAGAGAGTCATAGTTACTCCTGCCACTTGCTCCCCGTTCTACCACAGTCACATCTACAAGCTTACTCTGGCCAGTTCACCAGAAGCGATACGCCATTATTTGTTGACCCTAAGACTTTCACAGTACTCCTTGCGGGAGCTCCTCGGGATTGCCAATGTAATTCGCCTTTTGACGAGGCATTTGGCTACCCTAAGAGAGTCATAGTTACTCCTGCCAGTTGCTCCCCGTTTTACCACAGTCACATCTACAAGCTTACTCTGGCCGTTCACCAGAAGCGATACGCCATTATTTGTTGACCTTAAGACTTTCACAGTACTCCTTCCGGGAGCTCATCGAGAATGCCGATGTTTTTCGCCTGTTGACGAGGCATTTTTCTACCTTAAGAGAGTCATTGTTACACCTGCTAAATGCTCGCCGTTAACCACAGCCACATTTTCAAACTTCCTCTGGCCCAGTTCACCTGAAGCGGTACACCATTATTTGTCGGCTTTGAGACCTTCACTGTACTCCTGCCGGGAGCACCTCGAGTTTGCCGATGTATTTCGCCTATTGACGAGGCATTTGGCTACCTTAAGAGAGTCATAGTTACTCCTACCACTTGCACCCAGATTTATCACTGTCACATCCTCAAGCTTTCTCCGGCCAGTTCACCACAAGCGATACGCCATTTTCTGTCGACATAAAGTGTTTCACAGTACTACTGCTGGCAGCTCCTCGTTTTGCAGATGTATTTCGCATGTTGACGAGGCATTTGGCTACCTTAAGAGAGTCATAGTTACTCCTGCCACTTGCTCCCCGTTCTACCACAGTCACATCTACAAGCTTACTCTGGCCAGTTCACCAGAAGCGATACGCCATTATTTGTTGACCTTAAGACTTTCACAGTACTCCTTGCGGGAGCTCCTCGGGATTGCCAATGTAATTCGCCTTTTGACGAGGCATTTGGCTACCCTAAGAGAGTCATAGTTACTCCTGCCAGTTGCTCCCCATTTTACCACAGTCACATCTACAAGCTTACTCTGGCCGTTCACCAGAAGCGATACGCCATTATTTGTTGACCTTAAGACTTTCACAGTACTCCTTCCGGGAGCTCATCGAGAATGCCGATGTTTTTCGCCTGTTGACGAGGCATTTTTCTACCATAAGAGAGTCATTGTTACACCTGCTAAATGCTCGCCGTTAACCACAGCCACATTTTCAAGCTTCCTCTGGCCCAGTTCACCTGAAGCGGTACACCATTATTTGTCGGCTTTGAGACCTTCACTGTACTCCTGCCGGGAGCACCTCGAGTTTGCCGATGTATTTCGCCTATTGACGAGGCATTTGGCTACCTTAAGAGAGTCATAGTTACTCCTACCACTTGCTCCCAGATTTATCACTGTCACATCCTCAAGCTTTCTCCGGCCAGTTCACCACAAGCGATACGCCATTATCTGTCGACATAAAGTGTTTCACAGTACTACTGCTGGCAGCTCCTCGGTTTGCAGATGTATTTCGCATGTTGACGAGGCATTTGGCTACCTTAAGAGAGTCATAGTTACTCCTGCCACTTGCTCCCCGTTCTACCACAGTCACATCTACAAGCTTACTCTGGCCAGTTCACCAGAAGCGATACGCCATTATTTGTTGACCTTAAGACTTTCACAGTACTCCTTCCGGGAGCTCATCGAGAATGCCGATGTTTTTCGCCTGTTGACGAGGCATTTTTCTACCTTAAGAGAGTCATTGTTACACCTGCCAAATGCTCGCCGTTAACCACAGCCACATTTTCAAGCTTCCTCTGGCCCAGTTCACCTGAAGCGGTACACCATTATTTGTCGGCTTTGAGACCTTCACTGTACTCCTGCCGGGAGCACCTCGAGTTTGCCGATGTATTTCGCCTATTGACGAGGCATTTGGCTACCTTAAGAGAGTCATAGTTACTCCTACCACTTGCACCCAGATTTATCACTGTCACATCCTCAAGCTTTCTCCGGCCAGTTCACCACAGGCGATACGCCATTATCTGTCGACATAAAGTGTTTCACAGTACTACTGCTGGCAGCTCCTCGGTTTGCAGATGTATTTCGCATGTTGACGAGGCATTTGGCTACCTTAAGAGAGTCATAGTTACTCCTGCCACTTGCTCCCCGTTCTACCACAGTCACATCTACAAGCTTACTCTGGCCAGTTCACCAGAAGCGATACGCCATTATTTGTTGACCTTAAGACTTTCACAGTACTCCTTGCGGGAGCTCCTCGGGATTGCCAATGTAATTCGCCTTTTGACGAGGCATTTGGCTACCCTAAGAGAGTCATAGTTACTCCTGCCAGTTGCTCCCCGTTTTACCACAGTCACATCTACAAGCTTACTCTGGCCGTTCACCAGAAGCGATACGCCATTATTTGTTGACCTTAAGACTTTCACAGTACTCCTTCCGGGAGCTCATCGAGAATGCCGATGTTTTTCGCCTGTTGACGAGGCATTTTTCTACCTTAAGAGAGTCATTGTTACACCTGCTAAATGCTCGCCGTTAACCACAGCCACATTTTCAAACTTCCTCTGGCCCAGTTCACCTGAAGCGGTACACCATTATTTGTCGGCTTTGAGACCTTCACTGTACTCCTGCCGGGAGCACCTCGAGTTTGCCGATGTATTTCGCCTATTGACGAGGCATTTGGCTACCTTAAGAGAGTCATAGTTACTCCTACCACTTGCACCCAGATTTATCACTGTCACATCCTCAAGCTTTCTCCGGCCAGTTCACCACAAGCGATACGCCATTATCTGTCGACATAAAGTGTTTCACAGTACTACTGCTGGCAGCTCCTCGGTTTGCAGATGTATTTCGCATGTTGACGAGGCATTTGGCTACCTTAAGAGAGTCATAGTTACTCCTGCCACTTGCTCCCCGTTCTACCACAGTCACATCTACAAGCTTACTCTGGCCAGTTCACCAGAAGCGATACGCCATTATTTGTTGACCTTAAGACTTTCACAGTACTCCTTGCGGGAGCTCCTCGGGATTGCCAATGTAATTCGCCTTTTGACGAGGCATTTGGCTACCCTAAGAGAGTCATAGTTACTCCTGCCAGTTGCTCCCCGTTTTACCACAGTCACATCTACAAGCTTACTCTGGCCGTTCACCAGAAGCGATACGCCATTATTTGTTGACCTTAAGACTTTCACAGTACTCCTTCCGGGAGCTCATCGAGAATGCCGATGTTTTTCGCCTGTTGACGAGGCATTTTTCTACCTTAAGAGAGTCATTGTTACACCTGCTAAATGCTCGCCGTTAACCACAGCCACATTTTCAAGCTTCCTCTGGCCCAGTTCACCTGAAGCGGTACACCATTATTTGTCGGCTTTGAGACCTTCACTGTACTCCTGCCGGGAGCACCTCGAGTTTGCCGATGTATTTCGCCTATTGACGAGGCATTTGGCTACCTTAAGAGAGTCATAGTTACTCCTACCACTTGCACCCAGATTTATCACTGTCACATCCTCAAGCTTTCTCCGGCCAGTTCACCACAAGCGATACGCCATTATCTGTCGACATAAAGTGTTTCACAGTACTACTGCTGGCAGCTCCTCGGTTTGCAGATGTATTTCGCATGTTGACGAGGCATTTGGCTACCTTAACAGAGTCATAGTTACTCCTGCCACTTGCTCCCCGTTCTACCACAGTCACATCTACAAGCTTACTCTGGCCAGTTCACCAGAAGCGATACGCCATTATTTGTTGACCTTAAGACTTTCACAGTACTCCTTGCGGGAGCTCCTCGGGATTGCCAATGTAATTCGCCTTTTGACGAGGCATTTGGCTACCCTAAGAGAGTCATAGTTACTCCTGCCAGTTGCTCCCCGTTTTACCACAGTCACATCTACAAGCTTACTCTGGCCGTTCACCAGAAGCGATACGCCATTATTTGTTGACCTTAAGACTTTCACAGTACTCCTTCCGGGAGCTCATCGAGAATGCCGATGTTTTTCGCCTGTTGACGAGGCATTTTTCTACCTTAAGAGAGTCATTGTTACACCTGCCAAATGCTCGCCGTTAACCACAGCCACATTTTCAAACTTCCTCTGGCCCAGTTCACCTGAAGCGGTACACCATTATTTGTCGGCTTTGAGACCTTCACTGTACTCCTGCCGGGAGCACCTCGAGTTTGCCGATGTATTTCGCCTATTGACGAGGCATTTGGCTACCTTAAGAGAGTCATAGTTACTCCTACCACTTGCACCCAGATTTATCACTGTCACATCCTCAAGCTTTCTCCGGCCAGTTCACCACAAGCGATACGCCATTATCTGTCGACATAAAGTGTTTCACAGTACTACTGCTGGCAGCTCCTCGGTTTGCAGATGTATTTCGCATGTTGACGAGGCATTTGGCTACCTTAAGAGAGTCATAGTTACTCCTGCCACTTGCTCCCCGTTCTACCACAGTCACATCTACAAGCTTACTCTGGCCAGTTCACCACAAGCGATACGCCATTATTTGTTGACCTTAAGACTTTCACAGTACTCCTTGCGGGAGCTCCTCGGGATTGCCAATGTAATTCGCCTTTTGACGAGGCATTTGGCTACCCTAAGAGAGTCATAGTTACTCCTGCCAGTTGCTCCCCGTTTTACCACAGTCACATCTACAAGCTTACTCTGGCCGTTCACCAGAAGCGATACGCCATTATTTGTTGACCTTAAGACTTTCACAGTACTCCTTCCGGGAGCTCATCGAGAATGCCGATGTTTTTCGCCTGTTGACGAGGCATTTTTCTACCTTAAGAGAGTCATTGTTACACCTGCTAAATGCTCGCCGTTAACCACAGCCACATTTTCAAACTTCCTCTGGCCCAGTTCACCTGAAGCGGTACACCATTATTTGTCGGCTTTGAGACCTTCACTGTACTCCTGCCGGGAGCACCTCGAGTTTGCCGATGTATTTCGCCTATTGACGAGGCATTTGGCTACCTTAAGAGAGTCATAGTTACTCCTACCACTTGCACCCAGATTTATCACTGTCACATCCTCAAGCTTTCTCCGGCCAGTTCACCACAAGCGATACGCCATTATCTGTCGACATAAAGTGTTTCACAGTACTACTGCTGGCAGCTCCTCGGTTTGCAGATGTATTTCGCATGTTGACGAGGCATTTGGCTACCTTAAGAGAGTCATAGTTACTCCTGCCACTTGCTCCCCGTTCTACCACAGTCACATCTACAAGCTTACTCTGGCCAGTTCACCAGAAGCGATACGCCATTATTTGTTGACCTTAAGACTTTCACAGTACTCCTTGCGGGAGCTCCTCGGGATTGCCAATGTAATTCGCCTTTTGACGAGGCATTTGGCTACCCTAAGAGAGTCATAGTTACTCCTGCCAGTTGCTCCCCGTTTTACCACAGTCACATCTACAAGCTTACTCTGGCCGTTCACCAGAAGCGATACGCCATTATTTGTTGACCTTAAGACTTTCACAGTACTCCTTCCGGGAGCTCATCGAGAATGCCGATGTTTTTCGCCTGTTGACGAGGCATTTTTCTACCTTAAGAGAGTCATTGTTACACCTGCTAAATGCTCGCCGTTAACCACAGCCACATTTTCAAGCTTCCTCTGGCCCAGTTCACCTGAAGCGGTACACCATTATTTGTCGGCTTTGAGACCTTCACTGTACTCCTGCCGGGAGCACCTCGAGTTTGCCGATGTATTTCGCCTATTGACGAGGCATTTGGCTACCTTAAGAGAGTCATAGTTACTCCTACCACTTGCACCCAGATTTATCACTGTCACATCCTCAAGCTTTCTCCGGCCAGTTCACCACAAGCGATACGCCATTATCTGTCGACATAAAGTGTTTCACAGTACTACTGCTGGCAGCTCCTCGGTTTGCAGATGTATTTCGCATGTTGACGAGGCATTTGGCTACCTTAAGAGAGTCATAGTTACTCCTGCCACTTGCTCCCCGTTCTACCACAGTCACATCTACAAGCTTACTCTGGCCAGTTCACCAGAAGCGATACGCCATTATTTGTTGACCTTAAGACTTTCACAGTACTCCTTCCGGGAGCTCATCGAGAATGCCGATGTTTTTCGCCTGTTGACGAGGCATTTTTCTACCTTAAGAGAGTCATTGTTACACCTGCCAAATGCTCGCCGTTAACCACAGCCACATTTTCAAGCTTCCTCTGGCCCAGTTCACCTGAAGCGGTACACCATTATTTGTCGGCTTTGAGACCTTCACTGTACTCCTGCCGGGAGCACCTCGAGTTTGCCGATGTATTTCGCCTATTGACGAGGCATTTGGCTACCTTAAGAGAGTCATAGTTACTCCTACCACTTGCACCCAGATTTATCACTGTCACATCCTCAAGCTTTCTCCGGCCAGTTCACCACAGGCGATACGCCATTATCTGTCGACATAAAGTGTTTCACAGTACTACTGCTGGCAGCTCCTCGGTTTGCAGATGTATTTCGCATGTTGACGAGGCATTTGGCTACCTTAAGAGAGTCATAGTTACTCCTGCCACTTGCTCCCCGTTCTACCACAGTCACATCTACAAGCTTACTCTGGCCAGTTCACCAGAAGCGATACGCCATTATTTGTTGACCTTAAGACTTTCACAGTACTCCTTGCGGGAGCTCCTCGGGATTGCCAATGTAATTCGCCTTTTGACGAGGCATTTGGCTACCCTAAGAGAGTCATAGTTACTCCTGCCAGTTGCTCCCCGTTTTACCACAGTCACATCTACAAGCTTACTCTGGCCGTTCACCAGAAGCGATACGCCATTATTTGTTGACCTTAAGACTTTCACAGTACTCCTTCCGGGAGCTCATCGAGAATGCCGATGTTTTTCGCCTGTTGACGAGGCATTTTTCTACCTTAAGAGAGTCATTGTTACACCTGCTAAATGCTCGCCGTTAACCACAGCCACATTTTCAAACTTCCTCTGGCCCAGTTCACCTGAAGCGGTACACCATTATTTGTCGGCTTTGAGACCTTCACTGTACTCCTGCCGGGAGCACCTCGAGTTTGCCGATGTATTTCGCCTATTGACGAGGCATTTGGCTACCTTAAGAGAGTCATAGTTACTCCTACCACTTGCACCCAGATTTATCACTGTCACATCCTCAAGCTTTCTCCGGCCAGTTCACCACAAGCGATACGCCATTATCTGTCGACATAAAGTGTTTCACAGTACTACTGCTGGCAGCTCCTCGGTTTGCAGATGTATTTCGCATGTTGACGAGGCATTTGGCTACCTTAAGAGAGTCATAGTTACTCCTGCCACTTGCTCCCCGTTCTACCACAGTCACATCTACAAGCTTACTCTGGCCAGTTCACCAGAAGCGATACGCCATTATTTGTTGACCTTAAGACTTTCACAGTACTCCTTGCGGGAGCTCCTCGGGATTGCCAATGTAATTCGCCTTTTGACGAGGCATTTGGCTACCCTAAGAGAGTCATAGTTACTCCTGCCAGTTGCTCCCCGTTTTACCACAGTCACATCTACAAGCTTACTCTGGCCGTTCACCAGAAGCGATACGCCATTATTTGTTGACCTTAAGACTTTCACAGTACTCCTTCCGGGAGCTCATCGAGAATGCCGATGTTTTTCGCCTGTTGACGAGGCATTTTTCTACCTTAAGAGAGTCATTGTTACACCTGCTAAATGCTCGCCGTTAACCACAGCCACATTTTCAAGCTTCCTCTGGCCCAGTTCACCTGAAGCGGTACACCATTATTTGTCGGCTTTGAGACCTTCACTGTACTCCTGCCGGGAGCACCTCGAGTTTGCCGATGTATTTCGCCTATTGACGAGGCATTTGGCTACCTTAAGAGAGTCATAGTTACTCCTACCACTTGCACCCAGATTTATCACTGTCACATCCTCAAGCTTTCTCCGGCCAGTTCACCACAAGCGATACGCCATTATCTGTCGACATAAAGTGTTTCACAGTACTACTGCTGGCAGCTCCTCGGTTTGCAGATGTATTTCGCATGTTGACGAGGCATTTGGCTACCTTAACAGAGTCATAGTTACTCCTGCCACTTGCTCCCCGTTCTACCACAGTCACATCTACAAGCTTACTCTGGCCAGTTCACCAGAAGCGATACGCCATTATTTGTTGACCTTAAGACTTTCACAGTACTCCTTGCGGGAGCTCCTCGGGATTGCCAATGTAATTCGCCTTTTGACGAGGCATTTGGCTACCCTAAGAGAGTCATAGTTACTCCTGCCAGTTGCTCCCCGTTTTACCACAGTCACATCTACAAAATTACTCTGGCCGTTCAAAGGAAGCGATACGCCATTATTTGTTGACCTTAAGACTTTCACAGTACTCCTTCCGGGAGCTCATCGAGAATGCCGATGTTTTTCGCCTGTTGACGAGGCATTTTTCTACCTTAAGAGAGTCATTGTTACACCTGCCAAATGCTCGCCGTTAACCACAGCCACATTTTCAAACTTCCTCTGGCCCAGTTCACCTGAAGCGGTACACCATTATTTGTCGGCTTTGAGACCTTCACTGTACTCCTGCCGGGAGCACCTCGAGTTTGCCGATGTATTTCGCCTATTGACGAGGCATTTGGCTACCTTAAGAGAGTCATAGTTACTCCTACCACTTGCACCCAGATTTATCACTGTCACATCCTCAAGCTTTCTCCGGCCAGTTCACCACAAGCGATACGCCATTATCTGTCGACATAAAGTGTTTCACAGTACTACTGCTGGCAGCTCCTCGGTTTGCAGATGTATTTCGCATGTTGACGAGGCATTTGGCTACCTTAAGAGAGTCATAGTTACTCCTGCCACTTGCTCCCCGTTCTACCACAGTCACATCTACAAGCTTACTCTGGCCAGTTCACCAGAAGCGATACGCCAATATTTGTTGACCTTAAGACTTTCACAGTACTCCTTGCGGGAGCTCCTCGGGATTGCCAATGTAATTCGCCTTTTGACGAGGCATTTGGCTACCCTAAGAGAGTCATAGTTACTCCTGCCAGTTGCTCCCCGTTTTACCACAATCACATCTACAAGCTTACTCTGGCCGTTCACCAGAAGCGATACGCCATTATTTGTTGACCTTAAGACTTTCACAGTACTCCTTCCGGGAGCTCATCGAGAATGCCGATGTTTTTCGCCTGTTGACGAGGCATTTTTCTACCTTAAGAGAGTCATTGTTACACCTGCTAAATGCTCGCCGTTAACCACAGCCACATTTTCAAACTTCCTCTGGCCCAGTTCACCTGAAGCGGTACACCATTATTTGTCGGCTTTGAGACCTTCACTGTACTCCTGCCGGGAGCACCTCGAGTTTGCCGATGTATTTCGCCTATTGACGAGGCATTTGGCTACCTTAAGAGAGTCATAGTTACTCCTACCACTTGCACCCAGATTTATCACTGTCACATCCTCAAGCTTTCTCCGGCCAGTTCACCACAAGCGATACGCCATTATCTGTCGACATAAAGTGTTTCACAGTACTACTGCTGGCAGCTCCTCGGTTTGCAGATGTATTTCGCATGTTGACGAGGCATTTGGCTACCTTAAGAGAGTCATAGTTACTCCTGCCACTTGCTCCCCGTTCTACCACAGTCACATCTACAAGCTTACTCTGGCCAGTTCACCAGAAGCGATACGCCATTATTTGTTGACCTTAAGACTTTCACAGTACTCCTTGCGGGAGCTCCTCGGGATTGCCAATGTAATTCGCCTTTTGACGAGGCATTTGGCTACCCTAAGAGAGTCATAGTTACTCCTGCCAGTTGCTCCCCGTTTTACCACAATCACATCTACAAGCTTACTCTGGCCGTTCACCAGAAGCGATACGCCATTATTTGTTGACCTTAAGACTTTCACAGTACTCCTTCCGGGAGCTCATCGAGAATGCCGATGTTTTTCGCCTGTTGACGAGGCATTTTTCTACCTTAAGAGAGTCATTGTTACACCTGCTAAATGCTCGCCGTTAACCACAGCCACATTTTCAAACTTCCTCTGGCCCAGTTCACCTGAAGCGGTACACCATTATTTGTCGGCTTTGAGACCTACACTGTACTCCTGCCGGGAGCACCTCGAGTTTGCCGATGTATTTCGCCTATTGACGAGGCATTTGGCTACCTTAAGAGAGTCATAGTTACTCCTACCACTTGCACCCAGATTTATCACTGTCACATCCTCAAGCTTTCTCCGGCCAGTTCACCACAAGCGATACGCCATTATCTGTCGACATAAAGTGTTTCACAGTACTACTGCTGGCAGCTCCTCGGTTTGCAGATGTATTTCGCATGTTGACGAGGCATTTGGCTACCTTAAGAGAGTCATAGTTACTCCTGCCACTTGCTCCCCGTTCTACCACAGTCACATCTACAAGCTTACTCTGGCCAGTTCACCAGAAGCGATACGCCATTATTTGTTGACCTTAAGACTTTCACAGTACTCCTTGCGGGAGCTCCTCGGGATTGCCAATGTAATTCGCCTTTTGACGAGGCATTTGGCTACCCTAAGAGAGTCATAGTTACTCCTGCCAGTTGCTCCCCGTTTTACCACAGTCACATCTACAAGCTTACTCTGGCCGTTCACCAGAAGCGATACGCCATTATTTGTTGACCTTAAGACTTTCACAGTACTCCTTCCGGGAGCTCATCGAGAATGCCGATGTTTTTCGCCTGTTGACGAGGCATTTTTCTACCTTAAGAGAGTCATTGTTACACCTGCCAAATGCTCGCCGTTAACCACAGCCACATTTTCAAACTTCCTCTGGCCCAGTTCACCTGAAGCGGTACACCATTATTTGTCGGCTTTGAGACCTTCACTGTACTCCTGCCGGGAGCACCTCGAGTTTGCCGATGTATTTCGCCTATTGACGAGGCATTTGGCTACCTTAAGAGAGTCATAGTTACTCCTACCACTTGCACCCAGATTTATCACTGTCACATCCTCAAGCTTTCTCCGGCCAGTTCACCACAAGCGATACGCCATTATCTGTCGACATAAAGTGTTTCACAGTACTACTGCTGGCAGCTCCTCTGTTTGCAGATGTATTTCGCATGTTGACGAGGCATTTGGCTACCTTAAGAGAGTCATAGTTACTCCTGCCACTTGCTCCCCGTTCTACCACAGTCACATCTACAAGCTTACTCTGGCCAGTTCACCAGAAGCGATACGCCATTATTTGTTGACCTTAAGACTTTCACAGTACTCCTTGCGGGAGCTCCTCGGGATTGCCAATGTAATTCGCCTTTTGACGAGGCATTTGGCTACCCTAAGAGAGTCATAGTTACTCCTGCCAGTTGCTCACCGTTTTACCACAGTCACATCTACAAGCTTACTCTGGCCGTTCACCAGAAGCGATACGCCATTATTTGTTGACCTTAAGACTTTCACAGTACTCCTTCCGGGAGCTCATCGAGAATGCCGATGTTTTTCGCCTGTTGACGAGGCATTTTTCTACCTTAAGAGAGTCATTGTTACACCTGCCAAATGCTCGCCGTTAACCACAGCCACATTTTCAAACTTCCTCTGGCCCAGTTCACCTGAAGCGGTACACCATTATTTGTCGGCTTTGAGACCTTCACTGTACTCCTGCCGGGAGCACCTCGAGTTTGCCGATGTATTTCGCCTATTGACGAGGCATTTGGCTACCTTAAGAGAGTCATAGTTACTCCTACCACTTGCACCCAGATTTATCACTGTCACATCCTCAAGCTTTCTCCGGCCAGTTCACCACAAGCGATACGCCATTATCTGTCGACATAAAGTGTTTCACAGTACTACTGCTGGCAGCTCCTCGGTTTGCAGATGTATTTCGCATGTTGACGAGGCATTTGGCTACCTTAAGAGAGTCATAGTTACTCCTGCCACTTGCTCCCCGTTCTACCACAGTCACATCTACAAGCTTACTCTGGCCAGTTCACCAGAAGCGATACGCCATTATTTGTTGACCTTAAGACTTTCACAGTACTCCTTGCGGGAGCTCCTCGGGATTGCCAATGTAATTCGCCTTTTGACGAGGCATTTGGCTACCCTAAGAGAGTCATAGTTACTCCTGCCAGTTGCTCCCCGTTTTACCACAGTCACATCTACAAGCTTACTCTGGCCGTTCACCAGAAGCGATACGCCATTATTTGTTGACCTTAAGACTTTCACAGTACTCCTTCCGGGAGCTCATCGAGAATGCCGATGTTTTTCGCCTGTTGACGAGGCATTTTTCTACCTTAAGAGAGTATTTTTACACCTGCCAAATGCTCGCCGTTAACCACAGCCACATTTTCAAACTTCCTCTGGCCCAGTTCACCTGAAGCGGTACACCATTATTTGTCGGCTTTGAGACCTTCACTGTACTCCTGCCGGGAGCACCTCGAGTTTGCCGATGTATTTCGCCTATTGACGAGGCATTTGGCTACCTTAAGAGAGTCATAGTTACTCCTACCACTTGCACCCAGATTTATCACTGTCACATCCTCAAGCTTTCTCCGGCCAGTTCACCACAAGCGATACGCCATTATCTGTCGACATAAAGTGTTTCACAGTACTACTGCTGGCAGCTCCTCGGTTTGCAGATGTATTTCGCATGTTGACGAGGCATTTGGCTACCTTAAGAGAGTCATAGTTACTCCTGCCACTTGCTCCCCGTTCTACCACAGTCACATCTACAAGCTTACTCTGGCCAGTTCACCAGAAGCGATACGCCATTATTTGTTGACCTTAAGACTTTCACAGTACTCCTTGCGGGAGCTCCTCGGGATTGCCAATGTAATTCGCCTTTTGACGAGGCATTTGGCTACCCTAAGAGAGTCATAGTTACTCCTGCCAGTTGCTCCCCGTTTTACCACAATCACATCTACAAGCTTACTCTGGCCGTTCACCAGAAGCGATACGCCATTATTTGTTGACCTTAAGACTTTCACAGTACTCCTTCCGGGAGCTCATCGAGAATGCCGATGTTTTTCGCCTGTTGACGAGGCATTTTTCTACCTTAAGAGAGTCATTGTTACACCTGCTAAATGCTCGCCGTTAACCACAGCCACATTTTCAAACTTCCTCTGGCCCAGTTCACCTGAAGCGGTACACCATTATTTGTCGGCTTTGAGACCTTCACTGTACTCCTGCCGGGAGCACCTCGAGTTTGCCGATGTATTTCGCCTATTGACGAGGCATTTGGCTACCTTAAGAGAGTCATAGTTACTCCTACCACTTGCACCCAGATTTATCACTGTCACATCCTCAAGCTTTCTCCGGCCAGTTCACCACAAGCGATACGCCATTATCTGTCGACATAAAGTGTTTCACAGTACCACTGCTGGCAGCTCCTCGGTTTGCAGATCTATTTCGCATGTTGACGAGGCATTTGGCTACCTTAAGAGAGTCATAGTTACTCCTGCCACTTGCTCCCCGTTCTACCACAGTCACATCTACAAGCTTACTCTGGCCGTTCACCAGAAGCGATACGCCATTATTTGTTGACCTTAAGACTTTCACAGTACTCCTTCCGGGAGCTCATCGAGAATGCCGATGTTTTTCGCCTGTTGACGAGGCATTTTTCTACCTTAAGAGAGTCATTGTTACACCTGCTAAATGCTCGCCGTTAACCACAGCCACATTTTCAAACTTCCTCTGGCCCAGTTCACCTGAAGCGGTACACCATTATTTGTCGGCTTTGAGACCTACACTGTACTCCTGCCGGGAGCACCTCGAGTTTGCCGATGTATTTCGCCTATTGACGAGGCATTTGGCTACCTTAAGAGAGTCATAGTTACTCCTACCACTTGCACCCAGATTTATCACTGTCACTTCCTCAAGCTTTCTCCGGCCAGTTCACCACAAGCGATACGCCATTATCTGTCGACATAAAGTGTTTCACAGTACTACTGCTGGCAGCTCCTCGGTTTGCAGATGTATTTCGCATGTTGACGAGGCATTTGGCTACCTTAAGAGAGTCATAGTTACTCCTGCCACTTGCTCCCCGTTCTACCACAGTCACACCTACAAGCTTACTCTGGCCAGTTCACCAGAAGCGATACGCCATTATTTGTTGACCTTAAGACTTTCACAGTACTCCTTGCGGGAGCTCCTCGGGATTGCCAATGTAATTCGCCTTTTGACGAGGCATTTGGCTACCCTAAGAGAGTCATAGTTACTCCTGCCAGTTGCTCCCCGTTTTACCACAGTCACATCTACAAGCTTACTCTGGCCGTTCACCAGAAGCGATACGCCATTATTTGTTGACCTTAAGACGTTCACAGTACTCCTTCCGGGAGCTCATCGAGAATGCCGATGTTTTTCGCCTGTTGACGAGGCATTTTTCTACCTTAAGAGAGTCATTGTTACACCTGCCAAATGCTCGCCGTTAACCACAGCCACATTTTCAAACTTCCTCTGGCCCAGTTCACCTGAAGCGGTACACCATTATTTGTCGGCTTTGAGACCTTCACTGTACTCCTGCCGGGAGCACCTCGAGTTTGCCGATGTATTTCGCCTATTGACGAGGCATTTGGCTACCTTAAGAGAGTCATAGTTACTCCTACCACTTGCACCCAGATTTATCACTGTCACATCCTCAAGCTTTCTCCGGCCAGTTCACCACAAGCGATACGCCATTATCTGTCGACATAAAGTGTTTCACAGTACTACTGCTGGCAGCTCCTCGGTTTGCAGATGTATTTCGCATGTTGACGAGGCATTTGGCTACCTTAAGAGAGTCATAGTTACTCCTGCCACTTGCTCCCCGTTCTACCACAGTCACATCTACAAGCTTACTCTGGCCAGTTCACCAGAAGCGATACGCCATTATTTGTTGACCTTAAGACTTTCACAGTACTCCTTGCGGGAGCTCCTCGGGATTGCCAATGTAATTCGCCTTTTGACGAGGCATTTGGCTACCCTAAGAGAGTCATAGTTACTCCTGCCAGTTGCTCCCCGTTTTACCACAGTCACATCTACAAGCTTACTCTGGCCGTTCACCAGAAGCGATACGCCATTATTTGTTGACCTTAAGACGTTCACAGTACTCCTTCCGGGAGCTCATCGAGAATGCCGATGTTTTTCGCCTGTTGACGAGGCATTTTTCTACCTTAAGAGAGTCATTGTTACACCTGCCAAATGCTCGCCGTTAACCACAGCCACATTTTCAAACTTCCTCTGGCCCAGTTCACCTGAAGCGGTACACCATTATTTGTCGGCTTTGAGACCTTCACTGTACTCCTGCCGGGAGCACCTCGAGTTTGCCGATGTATTTCGCCTATTGACGAGGCATATGGCTACCTTAAGAGAGTCATAGTTACTCCTACCACTTGCACCCAGATTTATCACTGTCACATCCTCAAGCTTTCTCCGGCCAGTTCACCACAAGCGATACGCCATTATCTGTCGACATAAAGTGATTCACAGTACTACTGCTGGCAGCTCCTCGGTTTGCAGATGTATTTCGCATGTTGACGAGGCATTTGGCTACCTTAAGAGAGTCATAGTTACTCCTGCCACTTGCTCCCCGTTCTACCACAGTCACATCTACAAGCTTACTCTGGCCAGTTCACCAGAAGCGATACGCCATTATTTGTTGACCTTAAGACTTTCACAGTACTCCTTGCGGGAGCTCCTCGGGATTGCCAATGTAATTCGCCTTTTGACGAGGCATTTGGCTACCCTAAGAGAGTCATAGTTACTCCTGCCAGTTGCTCCCCGTTTTACCACAGTCACATCTACAAGCTTACTCTGGCCGTTCACCAGAAGCGATACGCCATTATTTGTTGACCTTAAGACTTTCACAGTACTCCTTCCGGGAGCTCATCGAGAATGCCGATGTTTTTCGCCTGTTGACGAGGCATTTTTCTACCTTAAGAGAGTCATTGTTACACCTGCTAAATGCTCGCCGTTAACCACAGCCACATTTTCAAGCTTCCTCTGGCCCAGTTCACCTGAAGCGGTACACCATTATTTGTCGGCTTTGAGACCTTCACTGTACTCCTGCCGGGAGCACCTCGAGTTTGCCGATGTATTTCGCCTATTGACGAGGCATTTGGCTACCTTAAGAGAGTCATAGTTACTCCTACCACTTGCACCCAGATTTATCACTGTCACATCCTCAAGCTTTCTCCGGCCAGTTCACCACAAGCGATACGCCATTATCTGTCGACATAAAGTGTTTCACAGTACTACTGCTGGCAGCTCCTCGGTTTGCAGATGTATTTCGCATGTTGACGAGGCATTTGGCTACCTTAAGAGAGTCATAGTTACTCCTGCCACTTGCTCCCCGTTCTACCACAGTCACATCTACAAGCTTACTCTGGCCAGTTCACCAGAAGCGATACGCCATTATTTGTTGACCTTAAGACTTTCACAGTACTCCTTGCGGGAGCTCCTCGGGATTGCCAATGTAATTCGCCTTTTGACGAGGCATTTGGCTACCCTAAGAGAGTCATAGTTACTCCTGCCAGTTGCTCCCCGTTTTACCACAGTCACATCTACAAGCTTACTCTGGCCGTTCACCAGAAGCGATACGCCATTATTTGTTGACCTTAAGACTTTCACAGTACTCCTTCCGGGAGCTCATCGAGAATGCCGATGTTTTTCGCCTGTTGACGAGGCATTTTTCTACCTTAAGAGAGTCATTGTTACACCTGCCAAATGCTCGCCGTTAACCACAGCCACATTTTCAAACTTCCTCTGGCCCAGTTCACCTGAAGCGGTACACCATTATTTGTCGGCTTTGAGACCTTCACTGTACTCCTGCCGGGAGCACCTCGAGTTTGCCGATGTATTTCGCCTATTGACGAGGCATTTGGCTACCTTAAGAGAGTCATAGTTACTCCTACCACTTGCACCCAGATTTATCACTGTCACATCCTCAAGCTTTCTCCGGCCAGTTCACCACAAGCGATACGCCATTATCTGTCGACATAAAGTGTTTCACAGTACTACTGCTGGCAGCTCCTCGGTTTGCAGATGTATTTCGCATGTTGACGAGGCATTTGGCTATTACAGCCGTCTTTATTCACAAAAATATACATGTGAATAACACAGGTAAATAAACACTCTTAAAAGCTAGTGCGCCATACTCCCCGAGAGGAGCTCACAAGGGCGCCGGTTACCGTTGTTGGTGTAACCGCAAAAACACTATATTATTCACAAGTATAAGGATTAATTACAAAGATATAAAGACGGAATTGCTCCCGATATTGAAGCCCCGGGAGTCGGGGCAAACTAACCTAAGTATTACCAACTAACTATCCTACGCCCTCCCTGTACTTCGGCCTGTGCAGCGTCATATTTTCGAACAGGCCGAAGATCCACGTTGATCCACAGAGCACCCGCGTGCTGATGGTGCATAACTCCCGCCTGCGGAAGCCAAGTTGTAGGAGCTGGCGGGCTGATGTAGGTGCCCAAGTCCCTCTCCAATTTAGGGTCACTGTTGCGAACTTGATGCTGCTGGCCGCGGGTCGGAGAGCGCCGACGGCACGCCGCACAGACGGGACGTCGTATTTCGCCGCCTTCTGCCGATGACACCAGTCAGTGTCGAGGTGGTCGCCGACAATTTGCGCATCGATGATATGCGCCACGCCGTCCTTCGACGCTACGACGTCGGGCTTGCGGACTCCCTCTGGCGTTCGGAGGTGTGGCTCGACAGACACGTCGAACCCTCGTTGAGCCAGCCCGCGCGCGACGTATTTCACTACCGCGTCGTGACGCCGCACCCGGGCTCGGCTGGTAAGTCCGCAGCCCTGGACGACGTGGTTCGCGGTCTCGACGGCGTTGCACCTTGTGCGACACATCTTCTCCCTGTCACGGCCGCGACTCCTGCGCGCTTTAGATGGTAATGCGTTAATGCGCGTGCGGATGCACGCCACGTAGTCACGGCCGGACAGGAAGCGACTGGTGTCCTCGACCCAGCTGTGTTGGCCTGATGTCCTGGCTGACGACGAAAGGGCTGCCCCGTCGAAGCTGATATGCAGGCGCGCCGCCCACATCTCGCCAACTTTTGCAGCTGTTTGCAGCAAATGGCCCTCCCACGTGAGGTGTCTCTCTAGCGCCGCCACTTCGTGTCGTGCCTCCCCCAGGTCTGCGTCGGTGGTAGAGGTCTCGAGCTGCAACAGGGTGAGGAGTCTGCCCCGCCTCAGGGTTGGCCCCGTCCAGCGGGCCGATGGAATCCCTAGGCCACCATGGGCTACCGGAGCATGAAAGTAGCCCAAGGGGGTATCAGCTGGGAGGCGGAACCACCTCCTCACCGCGGCCCGAACGCAGTTGTCCATGGCCTTGAGCGCGCCGATGCGGGTGCGACTCAGGGCTAGGCCATGGTACAGGCCCGGGAGAAGAACCTCACGAAGTGCAAAAAGCCGCTGCTGCGGCTTCAGCGGCGCCCGCGTGATGATCGACAGCTGCTCCTCTATGTGTTGCCTCGGATGGAAGAGACACCGGCCTGAGGAGGAGAACTGCAGTCCCAGGTAGCGGAAGGTCTCACCCACTCCCAACGCCGGCACGGTGGTGTCGCCGGCAGTGAAGGTGACGTTGGCATCCACCTTCACTTTCTTCTCGCGGCCGGACGCCACGAGTGCGAGGGTGAGACACTTCCGCGGGTTAACCCGCAGCCCAAGTTGGTCGAGGGCTGCCACTGCTGCGTTGATGAGGGACTGCAGGCCCCCCCTCGTGGAGGCGAAGAGCAGGATGTCGTCCGCGAAGGCCGCCGCGTTGATCTGGCGGCCCAACACCTTGACACCAATGTGAGAGGGCAGCTGTTCTAGAACATAGTCAACAGCGAAATTAAAGAGGAGAGGGGACAAAGGATCTCCTTGCCGAACACCCCTTGCTGGCCGCACGGCCGGGGACTCGTCGCCACCCCCCGCAATTACCGTCGTGCTGTCCGCATAGCAGCCCTCGACGTAGTCAATGAATTCGTCCGGCAGACCATGGGCTTTAAGCACAGGGCGGAGGGCCGCATGGTCCACCGAATCGAACGCCTTAGACACGTCGAGAGACGCCATGAACACAGAACGACAGCGGCGGACGGCGCCGACGAGCACCCGGTCGAGGAGGAAGGTATTCTCCAGCATCCCATCCCTTGGGATGAAAGCCCGCTGACGTTCGTCCACAGCACACATCCGCATTAGGCGAGTCGCCAGAACCTTATGGAAGGTTCTGGCTAACACCGAGCAGACGGTGATGGGCCGAAAGTCAGCGGGGGATGCTGGGGCGGCTGTCTTAGGGAGCAGGGAGGTCCTGGCTCGGAGGAGGGAAGGAGGGAGCTTACGGGTCAGCAGGAAAAGGTTCAAGAGTTTAGTGGTGACCTCCGCCGGAAGGCGGCGCAGCTGCACCGGCGAGAGGCCGTCAGGGCCGGCAACGGAGCCTCTGGGCGGCAGGGCAGCCGCAACCTCTTCAGCAGTGATCGGCCTCCACAGGCGCTCAAAGTCAACAGACTCCGAGCGCGGGAGAAGCCGGTCGGGGATGGAGCCAGCGGTGGAGGGTGGCTCCGTCGTAAAGAGGCTGCGCCAGAAGTCCACCAGCCCAGGGATGTTCGACGGCGGCTGTAGCAGGGTGCCATCCAGGAGGCCTCGCACACAGCGTGCGCGGTTCTTCCTGAAGGCGTCCTGAACTCTAGCATACTCCCACCGGCGGCGCTTCCGCTTGGAGAGCGGAGGGCCACCATCAGGCCGCTGCTTGGATGGCGGGCGCGGCTTCTTCTTCGTCCGTATTCCTGCTTCTTCCGAGCCGACAGCTCGGAGGGCCTCGGGCAGCCCAGCCGCAACCACTGCCGACGGCGTACCTGGTCCCAGACACACAAGGTCGTCCAGGGCCGAGAAACGCGCGGCTGACCGCGGCAGGCCGGCGAGGTGCCTCCATATTGCTTCGTCGACAGCAGATGTTGGTGGCGGGCGCTCAAGCTCCGGCGGAGAGGGTGGCCTCTCTGGCAGCGACTCCGTGACGGGTGGATGGCGCAGAACCTGCTGCACCTGATGTTCCCGCTTCAGCTCCTCCACGTACTCACGCACCATCGCCCTGTGCGCCGCCGTCCTCCTCCTACACTTGACGGCATCCAGGGTGCGGTGCGGAAACAGCGGTAGAAGCTCCTGGTTTGCGAAAAGGAATTTGGAGTCACTGGCACAGAGAAGCCTAGCCTCCGCCAGGGCGAGCTCCCGCATCTCTTCTTCCGCCCACCGAGCTCTCTTCCTATCGGTTGTAATTTCCGCATTCGCCGCTTCCGGATGGGCGCGGCGGCGGTGTTGTCCGAGCCCGATCTTGCTGCGGAAAGCACGGCTGCAGATGCTGCAGTGGAACCATGGCTCCACGGTCTCCTCTACTTCAGGGACGGTTGGTAGGGTAGCAGTCGGGACTGTTGGGCCGGGACCTTCAGCGGAAGGCCCGGTACCCGTATTCTCTTGTCTTGTTGTCCCAACGTTAAGGGTTTCGCGATGGTAGGCTGGTAACCCCCCAAAGCCCCAGGTGCGGACTTCCACTCAGCTTACCAGTCCTATGAAGGACTGGCGTATCGGCGGGCCCACGGGAAGGGGGGAAGCCGCAGGCAAGGAGAGGCTAAGAGGGCTTGGCCCATGTATTGCGCATCACTTGCCCAGTAACTACGACCTCAAGAGAGAGTCATAGTTACTCCTGCCACTTGCTCCCCGTTCTACCACAGTCACATCTACAAGCTTACTCTGGCCAGTTCACCAGAAGCGATACGCCATTATTTGTTGACCTTAAGACTTTCACAGTACTCCTTGCGGGAGCTCCTCGGGATTGCCAATGTAATTCGCCTTTTGACGAGGCATTTGGCTACCCTAAGAGAGTCATAGTTACTCCTGCCAGTTGCTCCCCGTTTTACCACAATCACATCTACAAGCTTACTCTGGCCGTTCACCAGAAGCGATACGCCATTATTTGTTGACCTTAAGACTTTCACAGTACTCCTTCCGGGAGCTCATCGAGAATGCCGATGTTTTTCGCCTGTTGACGAGGCATTTTTCTACCTTAAGAGAGTCATTGTTACACCTGCTAAATGCTCGCCGTTAACCACAGCCACATTTTCAAACTTCCTCTGGCCCAGTTCACCTGAAGCGGTACACCATTATTTGTCGGCTTTGAGACCTTCACTGTACTCCTGCCGGGAGCACCTCGAGTTTGCCGATGTATTTCGCCTATTGACGAGGCATTTGGCTACCTTAAGAGAGTCATAGTTACTCCTACCACTTGCACCCAGATTTATCACTGTCACATCCTCAAGCTTTCTCCGGCCAGTTCACCACAAGCGATACGCCATTATCTGTCGACATAAAGTGTTTCACAGTACTACTGCTGGCAGCTCCTCGGTTTGCAGATGTATTTCGCATGTTGACGAGGCATTTGGCTACCTTAAGAGAGTCATAGTTACTCCTGCCACTTGCTCCCCGTTCTACCACAGTCACATCTACAAGCTTACTCTGGCCAGTTCACCAGAAGCGATACGCCATTATTTGTTGACCTTAAGACTTTCACAGTACTCCTTGCGGGAGCTCCTCGGGATTGCCAATGTAATTCGCCTTTTGACGAGGCATTTGGCTACCCTAAGAGAGTCATAGTTACTCCTGCCAGTTGCTCCCCGTTTTACCACAGTCACATCTACAAGCTTACTCTGGCCGTTCACCAGAAGCGATACGCCATTATTTGTTGACCTTAAGACGTTCACAGTACTCCTTCCGGGAGCTCATCGAGAATGCCGATGTTTTTCGCCTGTTGACGAGGCATTTTTCTACCTTAAGAGAGTCATTGTTACACCTGCCAAATGCTCGCCGTTAACCACAGCCACATTTTCAAACTTCCTCTGGCCCAGTTCACCTGAAGCGGTACACCATTATTTGTCGGCTTTGAGACCTTCACTGTACTCCTGCCGGGAGCACCTCGAGTTTGCCGATGTATTTCGCCTATTGACGAGGCATTTGGCTACCTTAAGAGAGTCATAGTTACTCCTACCACTTGCACCCAGATTTATCACTGTCACATCCTCAAGCTTTCTCCGGCCAGTTCACCACAAGCGATACGCCATTATCTGTCGACATAAAGTGTTTCACAGTACTACTGCTGGCAGCTCCTCGGTTTGCAGATGTATTTCGCATGTTGACGAGGCATTTGGCTACCTTAAGAGAGTCATAGTTACTCCTGCCACTTGCTCCCTGTTCTACCACAGTCAGATCTACAAGCTTACTCTGGCCAGGTCACCAGAAGCGATACGCCATTATTTGTTGACCTTAAGACTTTCACAGTACTCCTTGCGGGAGCTCCTCGGGATTGCCAATGTAATTCGCCTTTTGACGAGGCATTTGGCTACCCTAAGAGAGTCATAGTTACTCCTGCCAGTTGCTCCCCGTTTTACCACAGTCACATCTACAAGCTTACTCTGGCCGTTCACCAGAAGCGATACGCCATTATTTGTTGACCTTAAGACGTTCACAGTACTCCTTCCGGGAGCTCATCGAGAATGCCGATGTTTTTCGCCTGTTGACGAGGCATTTTTCTACCTTAAGAGAGTCATTGTTACACCTGCCAAATGCTCGCCGTTAACCACAGCCACATTTTCAAACTTCCTCTGGCCCAGTTCACCTGAAGCGGTACACCATTATTTGTCGGCTTTGAGACCTTCACTGTACTCCTGCCGGGAGCACCTCGAGTTTGCCGATGTATTTCGCCTATTGACGAGGCATTTGGCTACCTTAAGAGAGTCATAGTTACTCCTACCACTTGCACCCAGATTTATCACTGTCACATCCTCAAGCTTTCTCCGGCCAGTTCACCACAAGCGATACGCCATTATCTGTCGACATAAAGTGATTCACAGTACTACTGCTGGCAGCTCCTCGGTTTGCAGATGTATTTCGCATGTTGACGAGGCATTTGGCTACCTTAAGAGAGTCATAGTTACTCCTGCCACTTGCTCCCCGTTCTACCACAGTCACATCTACAAGCTTACTCTGGCCAGTTCACCAGAAGCGATACGCCATTATTTGTTGACCTTAAGACTTTCACAGTACTCCTTGCGGGAGCTCCTCGGGATTGCCAATGTAATTCGCCTTTTGACGAGGCATTTGGCTACCCTAAGAGAGTCATAGTTACTCCTGCCAGTTGCTCCCCGTTTTACCACAGTCACATCTACAAGCTTACTCTGGCCGTTCACCAGAAGCGATACGCCATTATTTGTTGACCTTAAGACTTTCACAGTACTCCTTCCGGGAGCTCATCGAGAATGCCGATGTTTTTCGCCTGTTGACGAGGCATTTTTCTACCTTAAGAGAGTCATTGTTACACCTGCCAAATGCTCGCCGTTAACCACAGCCACATTTTCAAACTTCCTCTGGCCCAGTTCACCTGAAGCGGTACACCATTATTTGTCGGCTTTGAGACCTTCACTGTACTCCTGCCGGGAGCACCTCGAGTTTGCCGATGTATTTCGCCTATTGACGAGGCATTTGGCTACCTTAAGAGAGTCATAGTTACTCCTACCACTTGCACCCAGATTTATCACTGTCACATCCTCAAGCTTTCTCCGGCCAGTTCACCACAAGCGATACGCCATTATCTGTCGACATAAAGTGTTTCACAGTACTACTGCTGGCAGCTCCTCGGTTTGCAGATGTATTTCGCATGTTGACGAGGCATTTGGCTACCTTAAGAGAGTCATAGTTACTCCTGCCACTTGCTCCCCGTTCTACCACAGTCACATCTACAAGCTTACTCTGGCCAGTTCACCAGAAGCGATACGCCATTATTTGTTGACCTTAAGACTTTCACAGTACTCCTTGCGGGAGCTCCTCGGGATTGCCAATGTAATTCGCCTTTTGACGAGGCATTTGGCTACCCTAAGAGAGTCATAGTTACTCCTGCCAGTTGCTCCCCGTTTTACCACAGTCACATCTACAAGCTTACTCTGGCCGTTCACCAGAAGCGATACGCCATTATTTGTTGACCTTAAGACTTTCACAGTACTCCTTCCGGGAGCTCATCGAGAATGCCGATGTTTTTCGCCTGTTGACGAGGCATTTTTCTACCTTAAGAGAGTCATTGTTACACCTGCTAAATGCTCGCCGTTAACCACAGCCACATTTTCAAACTTCCTCTGGCCCAGTTCACCTGAAGCGGTACACCATTATTTGTCGGCTTTGAGACCTTCACTGTACTCCTGCCGGGAGCACCTCGAGTTTGCCGATGTATTTCGCCTATTGACGAGGCATTTGGCTACCTTAAGAGAGTCATAGTTACTCCTACCACTTGCACCCAGATTTATCACTGTCACATCCTCAAGCTTTCTCCGGCCAGTTCACCACAAGCGATACGCCATTATCTGTCGACATAAAGTGTTTCACAGTACTACTGCTGGCAGCTCCTCGGTTTGCAGATGTATTTCGCATGTTGACGAGGCATTTGGCTACCTTAAGAGAGTCATAGTTACTCCTGCCACTTGCTCCCCGTTCTACCACAGTCACATCTACAAGCTTACTCTGGCCAGTTCACCAGAAGCGATACGCCATTATTTGTTGACCTTAAGACTTTCACAGTACTCCTTGCGGGAGCTCCTCGGGATTGCCAATGTAATTCGCCTTTTGACGAGGCATTTGGCTACCCTAAGAGAGTCATAGTTACTCCTGCCAGTTGCTCCCCGTTTTACCACAGTCACATCTACAAGCTTACTCTGGCCGTTCACCAGAAGCGATACGCCATTATTTGTTGACCTTAAGACTTTCACAGTACTCCTTCCGGGAGCTCATCGAGAATGCCGATGTTTTTCGCCTGTTGACGAGGCATTTTTCTACCTTAAGAGAGTCATTGTTACACCTGCCAAATGCTCGCCGTTAACCACAGCCACATTTTCAAACTTCCTCTGGCCCAGTTCACCTGAAGCGGTACACCATTATTTGTCGGCTTTGAGACCTTCACTGTACTCCTGCCGGGAGCACCTCGAGTTTGCCGATGTATTTCGCCTATTGACGAGGCATTTGGCTACCTTAAGAGAGTCATAGTTACTCCTACCACTTGCACCCAGATTTATCACTGTCACATCCTCAAGCTTTCTCCGGCCAGTTCACCACAAGCGATACGCCATTATCTGTCGACATAAAGTGTTACACAGTACTACTGCTGGCAGCTCCTCGGTTTGCAGATGTATTTCGCATGTTGACGAGGCATTTGGCTACCTTAAGAGAGTCATAGTTACTCCTGCCACTTGCTCCCCGTTCTACCACAGTCACATCTACAAGCTTACTCTGGCCAGTTCACCAGAAGCGATACGCCATTATTTGTTGACCTTAAGACTTTCACAGTACTCCTTGCGGGAGCTCCTCGGGATTGCCAATGTAATTCGCCTTTTGACGAGGCATTTGGCTACCCTAAGAGAGTCATAGTTACTCCTGCCAGTTGCTCCCCGTTTTACCACAGTCACATCTACAAGCTTACTCTGGCCGTTCACCAGAAGCGATACGCCATTATTTGTTGACCTTAAGACTTTCACAGTACTCCTTCCGGGAGCTCATCGAGAATGCCGATGTTTTTCGCCTGTTGACGAGGCATTTTTCTACCTTAAGAGAGTCATTGTTACACCTGCCAAATGCTCGCCGTTAACCACAGCCACATTTTCAAACTTCCTCTGGCCCAGTTCACCTGAAGCGGTACACCATTATTTGTCGGCTTTGAGACCTTCACTGTACTCCTGCCGGGAGCACCTCGAGTTTGCCGATGTATTTCGCCTATTGACGAGGCATTTGGCTACCTTAAGAGAGTCATAGTTACTCCTACCACTTGCACCCAGATTTATCACTGTCACATCCTCAAGCTTTCTCCGGCCAGTTCACCACAAGCGATACGCCATTATCTGTCGACATAAAGTGTTTCACAGTACTACTGCTGGCAGCTCCTCGGTTTGCAGATGTATTTCGCATGTTGACGAGGCATTTGGCTACCTTAAGAGAGTCATAGTTACTCCTGCCACTTGCTCCCCGTTCTACCACAGTCACATCTACAAGCTTACTCTGGCCAGTTCACCAGAAGCGATACGCCATTATTTGTTGACCTTAAGACTTTCACAGTACTCCTTGCGGGAGCTCCTCGGGATTGCCAATGTAATTCGCCTTTTGACGAGGCATTTGGCTACCCTAAGAGAGTCATAGTTACTCCTGCCAGTTGCTCCCCGTTTTACCACAGTCACATCTACAAGCTTACTCTGGCCGTTCACCAGAAGCGATACGCCATTATTTGTTGACCTTAAGACGTTCACAGTACTCCTTCCGGGAGCTCATCGAGAATGCCGATGTTTTTCGCCTGTTGACGAGGCATTTTTCTACCTTAAGAGAGTCATTGTTACACCTGCCAAATGCTCGCCGTTAACCACAGCCACATTTTCAAACTTCCTCTGGCCCAGTTCACCTGAAGCGGTACACCATTATTTGTCGGCTTTGAGACCTTCACTGTACTCCTGCCGGGAGCACCTCGAGTTTGCCGATGTATTTCGCCTATTGACGAGGCATTTGGCCTCCTTAAGAGAGTCATAGTTACTCCTACCACTTGCACCCAGATTTATCACTGTCACATCCTCAAGCTTTCTCCGGCCAGTTCACCACAAGCGATACGCCATTATCTGTCGACATAAAGTGTTTCACAGTACTACTGCTGGCAGCTCCTCGGTTTGCAGATGTATTTCGCATGTTGACGAGGCATTTGGCTACCTTAAGAGAGTCATAGTTACTCCTGCCACTTGCTCCCCGTTCTACCACAGTCACATCTACAAGCTTACTCTGGCCAGTTCACCAGAAGCGATACGCCATTATTTGTTGACCTTAAGACTTTCACAGTACTCCTTGCGGGAGCTCCTCGGGATTGCCAATGTAATTCGCCTTTTGACGAGGCATTTGGCTACCCTAAGAGAGTCATAGTTACTCCTGCCAGTTGCTCCCCGTTTTACCACAGTCACATCTACAAGCTTACTCTGGCCGTTCACCAGAAGCGATACGCCATTATTTGTTGACCTTAAGACTTTCACAGTACTCCTTCCGGGAGCTCATCGAGAATGCCGATGTTTTTCGCCTGTTGACGAGGCATTTTTCTACCTTAAGAGAGTCATTGTTACACCTGCCAAATGCTCGCCGTTAACCACAGCCACATTTTCAAACTTCCTCTGGCCCAGTTCACCTGAAGCGGTACACCATTATTTGTCGGCTTTGAGACCTTCACTGTACTCCTGCCGGGAGCACCTCGAGTTTGCCGATGTATTTCGCCTATTGACGAGGCATTTGGCTACCTTAAGAGAGTCATAGTTACTCCTACCACTTGCACCCAGATTTATCACTGTCACATCCTCAAGCTTTCTCCGGCCAGTTCACCACAAGCGATACGCCATTATCTGTCGACATAAAGTGTTTCACAGTACTACTGCTGGCAGCTCCTCGGTTTGCAGATGTATTTCGCATGTTGACGAGGCATTTGGCTACCTTAAGAGAGTCATAGTTACTCCTGCCACTTGCTCCCCGTTCTACCACAGTCACATCTACAAGCTTACTCTGGCCAGTTCACCAGAAGCGATACGCCATTATTTGTTGACCTTAAGACTTTCACAGTACTCCTTGCGGGAGCTCCTCGGGATTGCCAATGTAATTCGCCTTTTGACGAGGCATTTGGCTACCCTAAGAGAGTCATAGTTACTCCTGCCAGTTGCTCCCCGTTTTACCACAGTCACATCTACAAGCTTACTCTTGCCGTTCACCAGAAGCGATACGCCATTATTTGTTGACCTTAAGACTTTCACAGTACTCCTTCCGGGAGCTCATCGAGAATGCCGATGTTTTTCGCCTGTTGACGAGGCATTTTTCTACCTTAAGAGAGTCATTGTTACACCTGCCAAATGCTCGCCGTTAACCACAGCCACATTTTCAAACTTCCTCTGGCCCAGTTCACCTGAAGCGGTACACCATTATTTGTCGGCTTTGAGACCTTCACTGTACTCCTGCCGGGAGCACCTCGAGTTTGCCGATGTATTTCGCCTATTGACGAGGCATTTGGCTACCTTAAGAGAGTCATAGTTACTCCTACCACTTGCACCCAGATTTATCACTGTCACATCCTCAAGCTTTCTCCGGCCAGTTCACCACAAGCGATACGCCATTATCTGTCGACATAAAGTGTTACACAGTACTACTGCTGGCAGCTCCTCGGTTTGCAGATGTATTTCGCATGTTGACGAGGCATTTGGCTACCTTAAGAGAGTCATAGTTACTCCTGCCACTTGCTCCCCGTTCTACCACAGTCACATCTACAAGCTTACTCTGGCCAGTTCACCAGAAGCGATACGCCATTATTTGTTGACCTTAAGACTTTCACAGTACTCCTTGCGGGAGCTCCTCGGGATTGCCAATGTAATTCGCCTTTTGACGAGGCATTTGGCTACCCTAAGAGAGTCATAGTTACTCCTGCCAGTTGCTCCCCGTTTTACCACAGTCACATCTACAAGCTTACTCTGGCCGTTCACCAGAAGCGATACGCCATTATTTGTTGACCTTAAGACTTTCACAGTACTCCTTCCGGGAGCTCATCGAGAATGCCGATGTTTTTCGCCTGTTGACGAGGCATTTTTCTACCTTAAGAGAGTCATTGTTACACCTGCCAAATGCTCGCCGTTAACCACAGCCACATTTTCAAACTTCCTCTGGCCCAGTTCACCTGAAGCGGTACACCATTATTTGTCGGCTTTGAGACCTTCACTGTACTCCTGCCGGGAGCACCTCGAGTTTGCCGATGTATTTCGCCTATTGACGAGGCATTTGGCTACCTTAAGAGAGTCATAGTTACTCCTACCACTTGCACCCAGATTTATCACTGTCACATCCTCAAGCTTTCTCCGGCCAGTTCACCACAAGCGATACGCCATTATCTGTCGACATAAAGTGTTTCACAGTACTACTGCTGGCAGCTCCTCGGTTTGCAGATGTATTTCGCATGTTGACGAGGCATTTGGCTACCTTAAGAGAGTCATAGTTACTCCTGCCACTTGCTCCCCGTTCTACCACAGTCACATCTACAAGCTTACTCTGGCCAGTTCACCAGAAGCGATACGCCATTATTTGTTGACCTTAAGACTTTCACAGTACTCCTTGCGGGAGCTCCTCGGGATTGCCAATGTAATTCGCCTTTTGACGAGGCATTTGGCTACCCTAAGAGAGTCATAGTTACTCCTGCCAGTTGCTCCCCGTTTTACCACAGTCACATCTACAAGCTTACTCTGGCCGTTCACCAGAAGCGATACGCCATTATTTGTTGACCTTAAGACTTTCACAGTACTCCTTCCGGGAGCTCATCGAGAATGCCGATGTTTTTCGCCTGTTGACGAGGCATTTTTCTACCTTAAGAGAGTCATTGTTACACCTGCTAAATGCTCGCCGTTAACCACAGCCACATTTTCAAACTTCCTCTGGCCCAGTTCACCTGAAGCGGTACACCATTATTTGTCGGCTTTGAGACCTTCACTGTACTCCTGCCGGGAGCACCTCGAGTTTGCCGATGTATTTCGCCTATTGACGAGGCATTTGGCTACCTTAAGAGAGTCATAGTTACTCCTACCACTTGCACCCAGATTTATCACTGTCACATCCTCAAGCTTTCTCCGGCCAGTTCACCACAAGCGATACGCCATTATCTGTCGACATAAAGTGTTTCACAGTACTACTGCTGGCAGCTCCTCGGTTTGCAGATGTATTTCGCATGTTGACGAGGCATTTGGCTACCTTAAGAGAGTCATAGTTACTCCTGCCACTTGCTCCCCGTTCTACCACAGTCACATCTACAAGCTTACTCTGGCCAGTTCACCAGAAGCGATACGCCATTATTTGTTGACCTTAAGACTTTCACAGTACTCCTTGCGGGAGCTCCTCGGGATTGCCAATGTAATTCGCCTTTTGACGAGGCATTTGGCTACCCTAAGAGAGTCATAGTTACTCCTGCCAGTTGCTCCCCGTTTTACCACAGTCACATCTACAAGCTTACTCTGGCCGTTCACCAGAAGCGATACGCCATTATTTGTTGACCTTAAGACTTTCACAGTACTCCTTCCGGGAGCTCATCGAGAATGCCGATGTTTTTCGCCTGTTGACGAGGCATTTTTCTACCTTAAGAGAGTCATTGTTACACCTGCCAAATGCTCGCCGTTAACCACAGCCACATTTTCAAACTTCCTCTGGCCCAGTTCACCTGAAGCGGTACACCATTATTTGTCGGCTTTGAGACCTTCACTGTACTCCTGCCGGGAGCACCTCGAGTTTGCCGATGTATTTCGCCTATTGACGAGGCATTTGGCTACCTTAAGAGAGTCATAGTTACTCCTACCACTTGCACCCAGATTTATCACTGTCACATCCTCAAGCTTTCTCCGGCCAGTTCACCACAAGCGATACGCCATTATCTGTCGACATAAAGTGTTTCACAGTACTACTGCTGGCAGCTCCTCGGTTTGCAGATGTATTTCGCATGTTGACGAGGCATTTGGCTACCTTAAGAGAGTCATAGTTACTCCTGCCACTTGCTCCCCGTTCTACCACAGTCACATCTACAAGCTTACTCTGGCCAGTTCACCAGAAGCGATACGCCATTATTTGTTGACCATAAGACTTTCACAGTACTCCTTGCGGGAGCTCCTCGGGATTGCCAATGTAATTCGCCTTTTGACGAGGCATTTGGCTACCCTAAGAGAGTCATAGTTACTCCTGCCAGTTGCTCCCCGTTTTACCACAGTCACATCTACAAGCTTACTCTGGCCGTTCACCAGAAGCGATACGCCATTATTTGTTGACCTTAAGACTTTCACAGTACTCCTTCCGGGAGCTCATCGAGAATGCCGATGTTTTTCGCCTGTTGACGAGGCATTTTTCTACCTTAAGAGAGTCATTGTTACACCTGCTAAATGCTCGCCGTTAACCACAGCCACATTTTCAAACTTCCTCTGGCCCAGTTCACCTGAAGCGGTACACCATTATTTGTCGGCTTTGAGACCTTCACTGTACTCCTGCCGGGAGCACCTCGAGTTTGCCGATGTATTTCGCCTATTGACGAGGCATTTGGCTACCTTAAGAGAGTCATAGTTACTCCTACCACCTGCACCCAGATTTATCACTGTCACATCCTCAAGCTTTCTCCGGCCAGTTCACCACAAGCGATACGCCATTATCTGTCGACATAAAGTGTTTCACAGTACTACTGCTGGCAGCTCCTCGGTTTGCAGATGTATTTCGCATGTTGACGAGGCATTTGGCTACCTTAAGAGAGTCATAGTTACTCCTGCCACTTGCTCCCCGTTCTACCACAGTCACATCTACAAGCTTACTCTGGCCAGTTCACCAGAAGCGATACGCCATTATTTGTTGACCTTAAGACTTTCACAGTACTCCTTGCTGGAGCTCCTCGGGATTGCCAATGTAATTCGCCTTTTGACGAGGCATTTGGCTACCCTAAGAGAGTCATAGTTACTCCTGCCAGTTGCTCACCGTTTTACCACAGTCACATCTACAAGCTTACTCTGGCCGTTCACCAGAAGCGATACGCCATTATTTGTTGACCTTAAGACTTTCACAGTACTCCTTCCGGGAGCTCATCGAGAATGCCGATGTTTTTCGCCTGTTGACGAGGCATTTTTCTACCTTAAGAGAGTCATTGTTACACCTGCCAAATGCTCGCCGTTAACCACAGCCACATTTTCAAACTTCCTCTGGCCCAGTTCACCTGAAGCGGTACACCATTATTTGTCGGCTTTGAGACCTTCACTGTACTCCTGCCGGGAGCACCTCGAGTTTGCCGATGTATTTCGCCTATTGACGAGGCATTTGGCTACCTTAAGAGAGTCATAGTTACTCCTACCACTTGCACCCAGATTTATCACTGTCACATCCTCAAGCTTTCTCCGGCCAGTTCACCACAAGCGATACGCCATTATCTGTCGACATAAAGTGTTTCACAGTACTACTGCTGGCAGCTCCTCGGTTTGCAGATGTATTTCGCATGTTGACGAGGCATTTGGCTACCTTAAGAGAGTCATAGTTACTCCTGCCACTTGCTCCCCGTTCTACCACAGTCACATCTACAAGCTTACTCTGGCCAGTTCACCAGAAGCGATACGCCATTATTTGTTGACCTTAAGACTTTCACAGTACTCCTTGCGGGAGCTCCTCGGGATTGCCAATGTAATTCGCCTTTTGACGAGGCATTTGGCTACCCTAAGAGAGTCATAGTTACTCCTGCCAGTTGCTCCCCGTTTTACCACAGTCACATCTACAAGCTTACTCTGGCCGTTCACCAGAAGCGATACGCCATTATTTGTTGACCTTAAGACTTTCACAGTACTCCTTCCGGGAGCTCATCGAGAATGCCGATGTTTTTCGCCTGTTGACGAGGCATTTTTCTACCTTAAGAGAGTCATTGTTACACCTGCCAAATGCTCGCCGTTAACCACAGCCACATTTTCAAACTTCCTCTGGCCCAGTTCACCTGAAGCGGTACACCATTATTTGTCGGCTTTGAGACCTTCACTGTACTCCTGCCGGGAGCACCTCGAGTTTGCCGATGTATTTCGCCTATTGACGAGGCATTTGGCTACCTTAAGAGAGTCATAGTTACTCCTACCACTTGCACCCAGATTTATCACTGTCACATCCTCAAGCTTTCTCCGGCCAGTTCACCACAAGCGATACGCCATTATCTGTCGACATAAAGTGTTTCACAGTACTACTGCTGGCAGCTCCTCTGTTTGCAGATGTATTTCGCATGTTGACGAGGCATTTGGCTACCTTAAGAGAGTCATAGTTACTCCTGCCACTTGCTCCCCGTTCTACCACAGTCACATCTACAAGCTTACTCTGGCCAGTTCACCAGAAGCGATACGCCATTATTTGTTGACCTTAAGACTTTCACAGTACTCCTTGCGGGAGCTCCTCGGGATTGCCAATGTAATTCGCCTTTTGACGAGGCATTTGGCTACCCTAAGAGAGTCATAGTTACTCCTGCCAGTTGCTCACCGTTTTACCACAGTCACATCTACAAGCTTACTCTGGCCGTTCACCAGAAGCGATACGCCATTATTTGTTGACCTTAAGACTTTCACAGTACTCCTTCCGGGAGCTCATCGAGAATGCCGATGTTTTTCGCCTGTTGACGAGGCATTTTTCTACCTTAAGAGAGTCATTGTTACACCTGCCAAATGCTCGCCGTTAACCACAGCCACATTTTCAAACTTCCTCTGGCCCAGTTCACCTGAAGCGGTACACCATTATTTGTCGGCTTTGAGACCTTCACTGTACTCCTGCCGGGAGCACCTCGAGTTTGCCGATGTATTTCGCCTATTGACGAGGCATTTGGCTACCTTAAGAGAGTCATAGTTACTCCTACCACTTGCACCCAGATTTATCACTGTCACATCCTCAAGCTTTCTCCGGCCAGTTCACCACAAGCGATACGCCATTATCTGTCGACATAAAGTGTTTCACAGTACTACTGCTGGCAGCTCCTCGGTTTGCAGATGTATTTCGCATGTTGACGAGGCATTTGGCTACCTTAAGAGAGTCATAGTTACTCCTGCCACTTGCTCCCCGTTCTACCACAGTCACATCTACAAGCTTACTCTGGCCAGTTCACCAGAAGCGATACGCCATTATTTGTTGACCTTAAGACTTTCACAGTACTCCTTGCGGGAGCTCCTCGGGATTGCCAATGTAATTCGCCTTTTGACGAGGCATTTGGCTACCCTAAGAGAGTCATAGTTACTCCTGCCAGTTGCTCCCCGTTTTACCACAGTCACATCTACAAGCTTACTCTGGCCGTTCACCAGAAGCGATACGCCATTATTTGTTGACCTTAAGACTTTCACAGTACTCCTTCCGGGAGCTCATCGAGAATGCCGATGTTTTTCGCCTGTTGACGAGGCATTTTTCTACCTTAAGAGAGTCATTGTTACACCTGCCAAATGCTCGCCGTTAACCACAGCCACATTTTCAAACTTCCTCTGGCCCAGTTCACCTGAAGCGGTACACCATTATTTGTCGGCTTTGAGACCTTCACTGTACTCCTGCCGGGAGCACCTCGAGTTTGCCGATGTATTTCGCCTATTGACGAGGCATTTGGCTACCTTAAGAGAGTCATAGTTACTCCTACCACTTGCACCCAGATTTATCACTGTCACATCCTCAAGCTTTCTCCGGCCAGTTCACCACAAGCGATACGCCATTATCTGTCGACATAAAGTGTTTCACAGTACTACTGCTGGCAGCTCCTCTGTTTGCAGATGTATTTCGCATGTTGACGAGGCATTTGGCTACCTTAAGAGAGTCATAGTTACTCCTGCCACTTGCTCCCCGTTCTACCACAGTCACATCTACAAGCTTACTCTGGCCAGTTCACCAGAAGCGATACGCCATTATTTGTTGACCTTAAGACTTTCACAGTACTCCTTGCGGGAGCTCCTCGGGATTGCCAATGTAATTCGCCTTTTGACGAGGCATTTGGCTACCCTAAGAGAGTCATAGTTACTCCTGCCAGTTGCTCACCGTTTTACCACAGTCACATCTACAAGCTTACTCTGGCCGTTCACCAGAAGCGATACGCCATTATTTGTTGACCTTAAGACTTTCACAGTACTCCTTCCGGGAGCTCATCGAGAATGCCGATGTTTTTCGCCTGTTGACGAGGCATTTTTCTACCTTAAGAGAGTCATTGTTACACCTGCCAAATGCTCGCCGTTAACCACAGCCACATTTTCAAACTTCCTCTGGCCCAGTTCACCTGAAGCGGTACACCATTATTTGTCGGCTTTGAGACCTTCACTGTACTCCTGCCGGGAGCACCTCGAGTTTGCCGATGTATTTCGCCTATTGACGAGGCATTTGGCTACCTTAAGAGAGTCATAGTTACTCCTACCACTTGCACCCAGATTTATCACTGTCACATCCTCAAGCTTTCTCCGGCCAGTTCACCACAAGCGATACGCCATTATCTGTCGACATAAAGTGTTTCACAGTACTACTGCTGGCAGCTCCTCGGTTTGCAGATGTATTTCGCATGTTGACGAGGCATTTGGCTACCTTAAGAGAGTCATAGTTACTCCTGCCACTTGCTCCCCGTTCTACCACAGTCACATCTACAAGCTTACTCTGGCCAGTTCACCAGAAGCGATACGCCATTATTTGTTGACCTTAAGACTTTCACAGTACTCCTTGCGGGAGCTCCTCGGGATTGCCAATGTAATTCGCCTTTTGACGAGGCATTTGGCTACCCTAAGAGAGTCATAGTTACTCCTGCCAGTTGCTCCCCGTTTTACCACAGTCACATCTACAAGCTTACTCTGGCCGTTCACCAGAAGCGATACGCCATTATTTGTTGACCTTAAGACTTTCACAGTACTCCTTCCGGGAGCTCATCGAGAATGCCGATGTTTTTCGCCTGTTGACGAGGCATTTTTCTACCTTAAGAGAGTCATTGTTACACCTGCCAAATGCTCGCCGTTAACCACAGCCACATTTTCAAACTTCCTCTGGCCCGGTTCACCTGAAGCGGTACACCATTATTTGTCGGCTTTGAGACCTTCACTGTACTCCTGCCGGGAGCACCTCGAGTTTGCCGATGTATTTCGCCTATTGACGAGGCATTTGGCTACCTTAAGAGAGTCATAGTTACTCCTACCACTTGCACCCAGATTTATCACTGTCACATCCTCAAGCTTTCTCCGGCCAGTTCACCACAAGCGATACGCCATTATCTGTCGACATAAAGTGTTTCACAGTACTACTGCTGGCAGCTCCTCTGTTTGCAGATGTATTTCGCATGTTGACGAGGCATTTGGCTACCTTAAGAGAGTCATAGTTACTCCTGCCACTTGCTCCCCGTTCTACCACAGTCACATCTACAAGCTTACTCTGGCCAGTTCACCACAAGCGATACGCCATTATTTGTTGACCTTAAGACTTTCACAGTACTCCTTGCGGGAGCTCCTCGGGATTGCCAATGTAATTCGCCTTTTGACGAGGCATTTGGCTACCCTAAGAGAGTCATAGTTACTCCTGCCAGTTGCTCCCCGTTTTACCACAGTCACATCTACAAGCTTACTCTGGCCGTTCACCAGAAGCGATACGCCATTATTTGTTGACCTTAAGACTTTCACAGTACTCCTTCCGGGAGCTCATCGAGAATGCCGATGTTTTTCGCCTGTTGACGAGGCATTTTTCTACCTTAAGAGAGTCATTGTTACACCTGCCAAATGCTCGCCGTTAACCACAGCCACATTTTCAAACTTCCTCTGGCCCAGTTCACCTGAAGCGGTACACCATTATTTGTCGGCTTTGAGACCTTCACTGTACTCCTGCCGGGAGCACCTCGAGTTTGCCGATGTATTTCGCCTATTGACGAGGCATTTGGCTACCTTAAGAGAGTCATAGTTACTCCTACCACTTGCACCCAGATTTATCACTGTCACATCCTCAAGCTTTCTCCGGCCAGTTCACCACAAGCGATACGCCATTATCTGTCGACATAAAGTGTTTCACAGTACTACTGCTGGCAGCTCCTCGGTTTGCAGATGTATTTCGCATGTTGACGAGGCATTTGGCTACCTTAAGGGAGTCATAGTTACTCCTGCCACTTGCTCCCCGTTCTACCACAGTCACATCTACAAGCTTACTCTGGCCAGTTCACCAGAAGCGATACGCCATTATTTGTTGACCTTAAGACTTTCACAGTACTCCTTGCGGGAGCTCCTCGGGATTGCCAATGTAATTCGCCTTTTGACGAGGCATTTGGCTACCCTAAGAGAGTCATAGTTACTCCTGCCAGTTGCTCCCCGTTTTACCACAGTCACATCTACAAGCTTACTCTGGCCGTTCACCAGAAGCGATACGCCATTATTTGTTGACCTTAAGACTTTCACAGTACTCCTTCCGGGAGCTCATCGAGAATGCCGATGTTTTTCGCCTGTTGACGAGGCATTTTTCTACCTTAAGAGAGTCATTGTTACACCTGCCAAATGCTCGCCGTTAACCACAGCCACATTTTCAAACTTCCTCTGGCCCAGTTCACCTGAAGCGGTACACCATTATTTGTCGGCTTTGAGACCTTCACTGTACTCCTGCCGGGAGCACCTCGAGTTTGCCGATGTATTTCGCCTATTGACGAGGCATTTGGCTACCTTAAGAGAGTCATAGTTACTCCTACCACTTGCACCCAGATTTATCACTGTCACATCCTCAAGCTTTCTCCGGCCAGTTCACCACAAGCGATACGCCATTATCTGTCGACATAAAGTGTTTCACAGTACTACTGCTGGCAGCTCCTCGGTTTGCAGATGTATTTCGCATGTTGACGAGGCATTTGGCTACCTTAAGGGAGTCATAGTTACTCCTGCCACTTGCTCCCCGTTCTACCACAGTCACATCTACAAGCTTACTCTGGCCAGTTCACCAGAAGCGATACGCCATTATTTGTTGACCTTAAGACTTTCACAGTACTCCTTGCGGGAGCTCCTCGGGATTGCCAATGTAATTCGCCTTTTGACGAGGCATTTGGCTACCCTAAGAGAGTCATAGTTACTCCTGCCAGTTGCTCCCCGTTTTACCACAGTCACATCTACAAGCTTACTCTGGCCGTTCACCAGAAGCGATACGCCATTATTTGTTGACCTTAAGACTTTCACAGTACTCCTTCCGGGAGCTCATCGAGAATGCCGATGTTTTTCGCCTGTTGACGAGGCATTTTTCTACCTTAAGAGAGTCATTGTTACACCTGCCAAATGCTCGCCGTTAACCACAGCCACATTTTCAAACTTCCTCTGGCCCAGTTCACCTGAAGCGGTACACCATTATTTGTCGGCTTTGAGACCTTCACTGTACTCCTGCCGGGAGCACCTCGAGTTTGCCGATGTATTTCGCCTATTGACGAGGCATTTGGCTACCTTAAGAGAGTCATAGTTACTCCTACCACTTGCACCCAGATTTATCACTGTCACATCCTCAAGCTTTCTCCGGCCAGTTCACCACAAGCGATACGCCATTATCTGTCGACATAAAGTGTTTCACAGTACTACTGCTGGCAGCTCCTCGGTTTGCAGATGTATTTCGCATGTTGACGAGGCATTTGGCTACCTTAAGAGAGTCATAGTTACTCCTGCCACTTGCTCCCCGTTCTACCACAGTCACATCTACAAGCTTACTCTGGCCAGTTCACCAGAAGCGATAAGCCATTATTTGTTGACCTTAAGACTTTCACAGTACTCCTTGCGGGAGCTCCTCGGGATTGCCAATGTAATTCGCCTTTTGACGAGGCATTTGGCTACCCTAAGAGAGTCATAGTTACTCCTGCCACTTGCTCCCCGTTTTACCACAGTCACATCTACAAGCTTACTCTGGCCGTTCACCAGAAGCGATACGCCATTATTTGTTGACCTTAAGACTTTCACAGTACTCCTTCCGGGAGCTCATCGAGAATGCCGATGTTTTTCGCCTGTTGACGAGGCATTTTTCTACCTTAAGAGAGTCATTGTTACACCTGCCAAATGCTCGCCGTTAACCACAGCCACATTTTCAAACTTCCTCTGGCCCAGTTCACCTGAAGCGGTACACCATTATTTGTCGGCTTTGAGACCTTCACTGTACTCCTGCCGGGAGCACCTCGAGTTTGCCGATGTATTTCGCCTATTGACGAGGCATTTGGCTACCTTAAGAGAGTCATAGTTATTCCTACCACTTGCACCCAGATTTATCACTGTCACATCCTCAAGCTTTCTCCGGCCAGTTCACCACAAGCGATACGCCATTATCTGTCGACATAAAGTGTTTCACAGTACTACTGCTGGCAGCTCCTCGGTTTGCAGATGTATTTCGCATGTTGACGAGGCATTTGGCTACCTTAAGAGAGTCATAGTTACTCCTGCCACTTGCTCCCCGTTCTACCACAGTCACATCTACAAGCTTACTCTGGCCAGTTCACCAGAAGCGATACGCCATTATTTGTTGACCTTAAGACTTTCACAGTACTCCTTGCGGGAGCTCCTCGGGATTGCCAATGTAATTCGCCTTTTGACGAGGCATTTGGCTACCCTAAGAGAGTCATAGTTACTCCTGCCAGTTGCTCCCCGTTTTACCACAGTCACATCTACAAGCTTACTCTGGCCGTTCACCAGAAGCGATACGCCATTATTTGTTGACCTTAAGACTTTCACAGTACTCCTTCCGGGAGCTCATCGAGAATGCCGATGTTTTTCGCCTGTTGACGAGGCATTTTTCTACCTTAAGAGAGTCATTGTTACACCTGCCAAATGCTCGCCGTTAACCACAGCCACATTTTCAAACTTCCTCTGGCCCAGTTCACCTGAAGCGGTACACCATTATTTGTCGGCTTTGAGACCTTCACTGTACTCCTGCCGGGAGCACCTCGAGTTTGCCGATGTATTTCGCCTATTGACGAGGCATTTGGCTACCTTAAGAGAGTCATAGTTACTCCTACCACTTGCACCCAGATTTATCACTGTCACATCCTCAAGCTTTCTCCGGCCAGTTCACCACAAGCGATACGCCATTATCTGTCGACACAAAGTGTTTCACAGTACTACTGCTGGCAGCTCCTCGGTTTGCAGATGTATTTCGCATGTTGACGAGGCATTTGGCTACCTTAAGAGAGTCATAGTTACTCCTGCCACTTGCTCCCCGTTCTACCACAGTCACATCTACAAGCTTACTCTGGCCAGTTCACCAGAAGCGATACGCCATTATTTGTTGACCTTAAGACTTTCACAGTACTCCTTGCGGGAGCTCCTCGGGATTGCCAATGTAATTCGCCTTTTGACGAGGCATTTGGCTACCCTAAGAGAGTCATAGTTACTCCTGCCAGTTGCTCCCCGTTTTACCACAGTCACATCTACAAGCTTACTCTGGCCGTTCACCAGAAGCGATACGCCATTATTTGTTGACCTTAAGACTTTCACAGTACTCCTTCCGGGAGCTCATCGAGAATGCCGATGTTTTTCGCCTGTTGACGAGGCATTTTTCTACCTTAAGAGAGTCATTGTTACACCTGCCAAATGCTCGCCGTTAACCACAGCCACATTTTCAAACTTCCTCTGGCCCAGTTCACCTGAAGCGGTACACCATTATTTGTCGGCTTTGAGACCTTCACTGTACTCCTGCCGGGAGCACCTCGAGTTTGCCGATGTATTTCGCCTATTGACGAGGCATTTGGCTACCTTAAGAGAGTCATAGTTACTCCTACCACTTGCACCCAGATTTATCACTGTCACATCCTCAAGCTTTCTCCGGCCAGTTCACCACAAGCGATACGCCATTATCTGTCGACACAAAGTGTTTCACAGTACTACTGCTGGCAGCTCCTCGGTTTGCAGATGTATTTCGCATGTTGACGAGGCATTTGGCTACCTTAAGAGAGTCATAGTTACTCCTGCCACTTGCTCCCCGTTCTACCACAGTCACATCTACAAGCTTACTCTGGCCAGTTCACCAGAAGCGATACGCCATTATTTGTTGACCTTAAGACTTTCACAGTACTCCTTGCGGGAGCTCCTCGGGATTGCCAATGTAATTCGCCTTTTGACGAGGCATTTGGCTACCCTAAGAGAGTCATAGTTACTCCTGCCAGTTGCTCCCCGTTTTACCACAGTCACATCTACAAGCTTACTCTGGCCGTTCACCAGAAGCGATACGCCATTATTTGTTGACCTTAAGACTTTCACAGTACTCCTTCCGGGAGCTCATCGAGAATGCCGATGTTTTTCGCCTGTTGACGAGGCATTTTTCTACCTTAAGAGAGTCATTGTTACACCTGCCAAATGCTCGCCGTTAACCACAGCCACATTTTCAAACTTCCTCTGGCCCAGTTCACCTGAAGCGGTACACCATTATTTGTCGGCTTTGAGACCTTCACTGTACTCCTGCCGGGAGCACCTCGAGTTTGCCGATGTATTTCGCCTATTGACGAGGCATTTGGCTACCTTAAGAGAGTCATAGTTACTCCTACCACTTGCACCCAGATTTATCACTGTCACATCCTCAAGCTTTCTCCGGCCAGTTCACCACAAGCGATACGCCATTATCTGTCGACACAAAGTGTTTCACAGTACTACTGCTGGCAGCTCCTCGGTTTGCAGATGTATTTCGCATGTTGACGAGGCATTTGGCTACCTTAAGAGAGTCATAGTTACTCCTGCCACTTGCTCCCCGTTCTACCACAGTCACATCTACAAGCTTACTCTGGCCAGTTCACCAGAAGCGATACGCCATTATTTGTTGACCTTAAGACTTTCACAGTACTCCTTGCGGGAGCTCCTCGGGATTGCCAATGTAATTCGCCTTTTGACGAGGCATTTGGCTACCCTAAGAGAGTCATAGTTACTCCTGCCAGTTGCTCCCCGTTTTACCACAGTCACATCTACAAGCTTACTCTGGCCGTTCACCAGAAGCGATACGCCATTATTTGTTGACCTTAAGACTTTCACAGTACTCCTTCCGGGAGCTCATCGAGAATGCCGATGTTTTTCGCCTGTTGACGAGGCATTTTTCTACCTTAAGAGAGTCATTGTTACACCTGCCAAATGCTCGCCGTTAACCACAGCCACATTTTCAAACTTCCTCTGGCCCAGTTCACCTGAAGCGGTACACCATTATTTGTCGGCTTTGAGACCTTCACTGTACTCCTGCCGGGAGCACCTCGAGTTTGCCGATGTATTTCGCCTATTGACGAGGCATTTGGCTACCTTAAGAGAGTCATAGTTATTCCTACCACTTGCACCCAGATTTATCACTGTCACATCCTCAAGCTTTCTCCGGCCAGTTCACCACAAGCGATACGCCATTATCTGTCGACATAAAGTGTTTCACAGTACTACTGCTGGCAGCTCCTCGGTTTGCAGATGTATTTCGCATGTTGACGAGGCATTTGGCTATTTCAGCCGTCTTTATTCTCGTCGTGAACATACAAACAGAGATAAATACCCACAATGTGGGTTTACAAATGACAAAATACAATACATACATTAGACGGACAGGAAGAGACATGAACAAAGAAGGGTTTATGCCTGTTGACAGACGCCAGGCAGCAGCGTAGACAACATAGAATTGGGCCATCACCCAACACCAGTCCGGGGCATCGTGCGTCTTATGGCAGTCATGGTGTCAAACCGCCGTGCCGCCATCACAGTCCCGATGAGTACCTGCGTCGACATCGCCGCGAAATGGTGGTTCCTAAACCCAAGCTGTCGCAGGTCCTGTGCAGATGTGTGTGACCACACCCCCCTCCATGAGATGGTGGCTGAAGTCGTGGTGATATTCTTAGCTGCTGGGGTCTTACTCCTAATCGCCTGGTGGACGGCTTCCCTATTGTAAACCGCGACTTTCTGCTGGTGACACTCTTCGATGTCGAGATTGACACCAACCACCTGGGCATCGATGATATGGGCTGCATCGCCCCGAACTGCCACGATGTCCGGCTTCCTAAGTCCCTCGGATGTCCTGAGGTGGGGCTCCAGATGGACGTCGAAGCCCCTGCGACGAAGTCCCTGCGCGATGTAGGACGCTAGGGCGTTGTGTCGCTTCACTCGAGCGTCGTGACTTCGGAAGCAGTGCTGGACAACGTGATTTGCAGTTTCCTTAGCGATGCAGCCAGCCCGGCAGTTAGTGTCACCAGCACGACCTCGCTGCAACCGTGCCCGGGTTGGGAGGGCATTAATCCTAGTGCGGATGCAGGAGATGAAGTCGCGGCCTGTGATCGCTGGTCGAGGATTGTCGACCCAGCTATGCTGCCCTGGTGTTCGTGCAGACTTCTTAAGGGCGGCGCCGTCCACCGACAGATGCAGCCGTTCAGCCCACATCCGGCCCATTTGGTTCGTCGTCCGTATGACCATATTGTTACCCCGTAATTGCTGCTCAAGCCTCCCAATCTCACGCCCCAGAACGTCGTCTGCTGCCCCGTCAGATAGGACACCCAATGCCCGCATCTTTGCGAGCCGGTTCCGCCGCAGAAGAGGCCCGAGCCAGCGCGCTGATGGCACTCCCAGCCCCCCAGATGACACAGGGGCATGGAAGTAGCCAACAGGGACGTCCGCTGGCAGGCACAGCCAAGATCTAATGGCTGCGCGGATGGTGGTATCCATTGCTGACAGGGCTCCTAGGCGGGTCCTCGAAAGGGCCAAGCCATGGTGTATTCCTGGCAAGACGACGGTTCTGAGGGCATGCAAACGCTGTTGTGGTTTCAATGGTGCCCTGGATAGGACGGTCAGCTGTCGCTCGACCTCCCGCCTCGGATGAAAGAGGCTGCGTCCGCTCGTGGAGAACTCCAGGCCAAGATACCGGAAAGTGCTCTCGATCGCAAGGGCTGGGAGAATGGTATATCCAGCCCTGAAGGTCGCGGTGTCATCGACCTTTATCTTCTTCTCACGGCCAGACGCCGTGAGGGCGAGAGTAAAGCACTTTCCGGGGTTGACTTGGAGACCAAGGTCCCCAAGGGCAGATGTTGCTGCATCAATAAGGTCCTGGAGCCCTCCTGGAGTCTCGGCGAACAGCAGGAGGTCGTCAGCGAAAGCAGCAGCGTTGAGACGCCGTCCCATCACGTTGGCACCAATGTAGTCTGGGAGGCGAGCAAGCATGAGGTCTAGGGAAAGGTTGAAAAGGATAGGAGAAAGTGGGTCACCCTGCCTGACACCCCTTGAAGGCCGCACTGGACCCAGCGACATCCCAGAACCAGAGATCATCGTCACCCCCTCCTCATAGCATCCCAGGATGTATCCAATGAACTCGTCAGGCAGACCATGTGCCCTCAGGGCGGGCCTCAGGGCACCATGGTCTAGAGAGTCGAATGCCTTGGACACATCCAGGGACGCAACATAGAGGGAGCGACAGTTCACCCTGGCCTGAGTCATCGCCAAGTCCAACAAGAACGTATTGTGCAGCATCCCATCCTGAGGAAGGAATGCCCGCTGACGCCCGTCCAGCACACAGGTCCGCATCAGACGGCCCGCCAGGATCTTATGGAAGACCCTAGCGAGGACTGAGCAAACCGTGATCGGACGGAAGTCAGCGGGGGATGCTGGGGCGGCCTTCTTGGGCAACAGGGATGTACGGGCTAGGAGAAGTCGGGATGGGAGGCGACGGGTCAAGAGGAAGAGGTTAAGGATTTTTAGGAGGACCTCACGGGGTAAACGGCGAATCTGGGCCGGTGTCAGTCGGTCTGGGCCTGCAGCAGAGCGACGAGGGGGGAGCGCTGAAGCAACTTCCTCCATCGTAATTGGCGCCCACAGCTGTTCGAAGGGAACCTCGATGGAGGAAGGCAACAACCGACCTTCCAGACGGTCCACCCGGCCAGATGGTCGCCGGGTGAAAAGATCCTTCCAAAACTCCACCAACCCAGGAATAGGGGCTGGTGGGTGAAGGAGCGTTCCATCCAGAAGGCCGCTGATGCAGCGAGCAGCGCTCTTTGAGAAGGCCCGCTGACAGAGGGCGTACTCCCTCCTCCGCAGGGCCCGCTTCGTCCCTCGTGGCTCTGACATCCGGCGGGAGGCAACAGGACTTTGTGATGGCTCCCTGCTGCCGATGGCGTCAAGGGCAGCCGACAGCATGCCCATTATGACGGAGGCCGATGTAGGTGGCCCAAGCGCCAGGATGTCATCGACTGCTCTGTACTTAGGCCCAGACGACGGGAGGGCTGCCAGAGCCGACCAGATAGCCTGGTCGACAGTATCGACAGCTGCAGACGGGGAGGGGGGTGCTGCACAGGAACCGGCAGGCTCCACAGCTGCAACTGATGGAGGTTTCCCCACCCCAACAGCAGAGAGGGCAGCAACAAACTCGGCGACCTGGTTCCTATAGGCAGTTCCACGACGCTGTCCTTTAATTGACTCAAGAGAACGATTCGGGAACGCCTTTACAAGTTCTTGGTTTAGGAACCGGGTGCCCTTGAGCGTGAGTGCTGCCTCAGAGTGGGCCAGGCGTAGCAGCTCTTCACTAGACCACCTGGCCTTCACCCTCTCAGTGGTCACCTCTGCGTTGGCTGCGACAGGATGGGCACGGCGGCGATGTACACCAAGACCAGTCTTCGTGGTGAAGGTCCGGTGGCACTCAGGACATGTGACGGCAGACACTGCGGCTCGACCCGAACTGGCGGCGTCGGATGCTGACCCTTAAGAGAGTCATAGTTACTCCTGCCACTTGCTCCCCGTTCTACCACAGTCACATCTACAAGCTTACTCTGGCCAGTTCACCAGAAGCGATACGCCATTATTTGTTGACCTTAAGACTTTCACAGTACTCCTTGCGGGAGCTCCTCGGGATTGCCAATGTAATTCGCCTTTTGACGAGGCATTTGGCTACCCTAAGAGAGTCATAGTTACTCCTGCCAGTTGCTCCCCGTTTTACCACAGTCACATCTACAAGCTTACTCTGGCCGTTCACCAGAAGCGATACGCCATTATTTGTTGACCTTAAGACTTTCACAGTACTCCTTCCGGGAGCTCATCGAGAATGCCGATGTTTTTCGCCTGTTGACGAGGCATTTTTCTACCTTAAGAGAGTCATTGTTACACCTGCCAAATGCTCGCCGTTAACCACAGCCACATTTTCAAACTTCCTCTGGCCCAGTTCACCTGAAGCGGTACACCATTATTTGTCGGCTTTGAAACCTTCACTGTACTCCTGCCGGGAGCACCTCGAGTTTGCCGATGTATTTCGCCTATTGACGAGGCATTTGGCTACCTTAAGAGAGTCATAGTTACTCCTACCACTTGCACCCAGATTTATCACTGTCACATCCTCAAGCTTTCTCCGGCCAGTTCACCACAAGCGATACGCCATTATCTGTCGACACAAAGTGTTTCACAGTACTACTGCTGGCAGCTCCTCGGTTTGCAGATGTATTTCGCATGTTGACGAGGCATTTGGCTACCTTAAGAGAGTCATAGTTACTCCTGCCACTTGCTCCCCGTTCTACCACAGTCACATCTACAAGCTTACTCTGGCCAGTTCACCAGAAGCGATACGCCATTATTTGTTGACCTTAAGACTTTCACAGTACTCCTTGCGGGAGCTCCTCGGGATTGCCAATGTAATTCGCCTTTTGACGAGGCATTTGGCTACCCTAAGAGAGTCATAGTTACTCCTGCCAGTTGCTCCCCGTTTTACCACAGTCACATCTACAAGCTTACTCTGGCCGTTCACCAGAAGCGATACGCCATTATTTGTTGACCTTAAGACTTTCACAGTACTCCTTCCGGGAGCTCATCGAGAATGCCGATGTTTTTCGCCTGTTGACGAGGCATTTTTCTACCTTAAGAGAGTCATTGTTACACCTGCCAAATGCTCGCCGTTAACCACAGCCACATTTTCAAACTTCCTCTGGCCCAGTTCACCTGAAGCGGTACACCATTATTTGTCGGCTTTGAGACCTTCACTGTACTCCTGCCGGGAGCACCTCGAGTTTGCCGATGTATTTCGCCTATTGACGAGGCATTTGGCTACCTTAAGAGAGTCATAGTTACTCCTACCACTTGCACCCAGATTTATCACTGTCACATCCTCAAGCTTTCTCCGGCCAGTTCACCACAAGCGATACGCCATTATCTGTCGACATAAAGTGTTTCACAGTACTACTGCTGGCAGCTCCTCGGTTTGCAGATGTATTTCGCATGTTGACGAGGCATTTGGCTACCTTAAGAGAGTCATAGTTACTCCTGCCACTTGCTCCCCGTTCTACCACAGTCACATCTACAAGCTTACTCTGGCCAGTTCACCAGAAGCGATACGCCATTATTTGTTGACCTTAAGACTTTCACAGTACTCCTTGCGGGAGCTCCTCGGGATTGCCAATGTAATTCGCCTTTTGACGAGGCATTTGGCTACCCTAAGAGAGTCATAGTTACTCCTGCCAGTTGCTCCCCGTTTTACCACAGTCACATCTACAAGCTTACTCTGGCCGTTCACCAGAAGCGATACGCCATTATTTGTTGACCTTAAGACTTTCACAGTACTCCTTCCGGGAGCTCATCGAGAATGCCGATGTTTTTCGCCTGTTGACGAGGCATTTTTCTACCTTAAGAGAGTCATTGTTACACCTGCTAAATGCTCGCCGTTAACCACAGCCACATTTTCAAACTTCCTCTGGCCCAGTTCACCTGAAGCGGTACACCATTATTTGTCGGCTTTGAGACCTTCACTGTACTCCTGCCGGGAGCACCTCGAGTTTGCCGATGTATTTCGCCTATTGACGAGGCATTTGGCTACCTTAAGAGAGTCATAGTTACTCCTACCACTTGCACCCAGATTTATCACTGTCACATCCTCAAGCTTTCTCCGGCCAGTTCACCACAAGCGATACGCCATTATCTGTCGACATAAAGTGTTTCACAGTACTACTGCTGGCAGCTCCTCGGTTTGCAGATGTATTTCGCATGTTGACGAGGCATTTGGCTACCTTAAGAGAGTCATAGTTACTCCTGCCACTTGCTCCCCGTTCTACCACAGTCACATCTACAAGCTTACTCTGGCCAGTTCACCAGAAGCGATAAGCCATTATTTGTTGACCTTAAGACTTTCACAGTACTCCTTGCGGGAGCTCCTCGGGATTGCCAATGTAATTCGCCTTTTGACGAGGCATTTGGCTACCCTAAGAGAGTCATAGTTACTCCTGCCACTTGCTCCCCGTTCTACCACAGTCACATCTACAAGCTTACTCTGGCCGTTCACCAGAAGCGATACGCCATTATTTGTTGACCTTAAGACTTTCACAGTACTCCTTCCGGGAGCTCATCGAGAATGCCGATGTTTTTCGCCTGTTGACGAGGCATTTTTCTACCTTAAGAGAGTCATTGTTACACCTGCCAAATGCTCGCCGTTAACCACAGCCACATTTTCAAACTTCCTCTGGCCCAGTTCACCTGAAGCGGTACACCATTATTTGTCGGCTTTGAGACCTTCACTGTACTCCTGCCGGGAGCACCTCGAGTTTGCCGATGTATTTCGCCTATTGACGAGGCATTTGGCTACCTTAAGAGAGTCATAGTTACTCCTACCACTTGCACCCAGATTTATCACTGTCACATCCTCAAGCTTTCTCCGGCCAGTTCACCACAAGCGATACGCCATTATCTGTCGACATAAAGTGTTTCACAGTACTACTGCTGGCAGCTCCTCGGTTTGCAGATGTATTTCGCATGTTGACGAGGCATTTGGCTACCTTAAGAGAGTCATAGTTACTCCTGCCACTTGCTCCCCGTTCTACCACAGTCACATCTACAAGCTTACTCTGGCCAGTTCACCAGAAGCGATACGCCATTATTTGTTGACCTTAAGACTTTCACAGTACTCCTTGCGGGAGCTCCTCGGGATTGCCAATGTAATTCGCCTTTTGACGAGGCATTTGGCTACCCTAAGAGAGTCATAGTTACTCCTGCCAGTTGCTCCCCGTTTTACCACAGTCACATCTACAAGCTTACTCTGGCCGTTCACCAGAAGCGATACGCCATTATTTGTTGACCTTAAGACTTTCACAGTACTCCTTCCGGGAGCTCATCGAGAATGCCGATGTTTTTCGCCTGTTGACGAGGCATTTTTCTACCTTAAGAGAGTCATTGTTACACCTGCCAAATGCTCGCCGTTAACCACAGCCACATTTTCAAACTTCCTCTGGCCCAGTTCACCTGAAGCGGTACACCATTATTTGTCGGCTTTGAGACCTTCACTGTACTCCTGCCGGGAGCACCTCGAGTTTGCCGATGTATTTCGCCTATTGACGAGGCATTTGGCTACCTTAAGAGAGTCATAGTTACTCCTACCACTTGCACCCAGATTTATCACTGTCACATCCTCAAGCTTTCTCCGGCCAGTTCACCACAAGCGATACGCCATTATCTGTCGACACAAAGTGTTTCACAGTACTACTGCTGGCAGCTCCTCGGTTTGCAGATGTATTTCGCATGTTGACGAGGCATTTGGCTACCTTAAGAGAGTCATAGTTACTCCTGCCACTTGCTCCCCGTTCTACCACAGTCACATCTACAAGCTTACTCTGGCCAGTTCACCAGAAGCGATACGCCATTATTTGTTGACCTTAAGACTTTCACAGTACTCCTTGCGGGAGCTCCTCGGGATTGCCAATGTAATTCGCCTTTTGACGAGGCATTTGGCTACCCTAAGAGAGTCATAGTTACTCCTGCCAGTTGCTCCCCGTTTTACCACAGTCACATCTACAAGCTTACTCTGGCCGTTCACCAGAAGCGATACGCCATTATTTGTTGACCTTAAGACTTTCACAGTACTCCTTCCGGGAGCTCATCGAGAATGCCGATGTTTTTCGCCTGTTGACGAGGCATTTTTCTACCTTAAGAGAGTCATTGTTACACCTGCCAAATGCTCGCCGTTAACCACAGCCACATTTTCAAACTTCCTCTGGCCCAGTTCACCTGAAGCGGTACACCATTATTTGTCGGCTTTGAGACCTTCACTGTACTCCTGCCGGGAGCACCTCGAGTTTGCCGATGTATTTCGCCTATTGACGAGGCATTTGGCTACCTTAAGAGAGTCATAGTTACTCCTACCACTTGCACCCAGATTTATCACTGTCACATCCTCAAGCTTTCTCCGGCCAGTTCACCACAAGCGATACGCCATTATCTGTCGACATAAAGTGTTTCACAGTACTACTGCTGGCAGCTCCTCGGTTTGCAGATGTATTTCGCATGTTGACGAGGCATTTGGCTACCTTAAGAGAGTCATAGTTACTCCTGCCACTTGCTCCCCGTTCTACCACAGTCACATCTACAAGCTTACTCTGGCCAGTTCACCAGAAGCGATACGCCATTATTTGTTGACCTTAAGACTTTCACAGTACTCCTTGCGGGAGCTCCTCGGGATTGCCAATGTAATTCGCCTTTTGACGAGGCATTTGGCTACCCTAAGAGAGTCATAGTTACTCCTGCCAGTTGCTCCCCGTTTTACCACAGTCACATCTACAAGCTTACTCTGGCCGTTCACCAGAAGCGATACGCCATTATTTGTTGACCTTAAGACTTTCACAGTACTCCTTCCGGGAGCTCATCGAGAATGCCGATGTTTTTCGCCTGTTGACGAGGCATTTTTCTACCTTAAGAGAGTCATTGTTACACCTGCTAAATGCTCGCCGTTAACCACAGCCACATTTTCAAACTTCCTCTGGCCCAGTTCACCTGAAGCGGTACACCATTATTTGTCGGCTTTGAGACCTTCACTGTACTCCTGCCGGGAGCACCTCGAGTTTGCCGATGTATTTCGCCTATTGACGAGGCATTTGGCTACTTTAAGAGAGTCATAGTTACTCCTACCACTTGCACCCAGATTTATCACTGTCACATCCTCAAGCTTTCTCCGGCCAGTTCACCACAAGCGATACGCCATTATCTGTCGACATAAAGTGTTTCACAGTACTACTGCTGGCAGCTCCTCGGTTTGCAGATGTATTTCGCATGTTGACGAGGCATTTGGCTACCTTAAGAGAGTCATAGTTACTCCTGCCACTTGCTCCCCGTTCTACCACAGTCACATCTACAAGCTTACTCTGGCCAGTTCACCAGAAGCGATACGCCATTATTTGTTGACCTTAAGACTTTCACAGTACTCCTTGCGGGAGCTCCTCGGGATTGCCAATGTAATTCGCCTTTTGACGAGGCATTTGGCTACCCTAAGAGAGTCATAGTTACTCCTGCCAGTTGCTCCCCGTTTTACCACAGTCACATCTACAAGCTTACTCTGGCCGTTCACCAGAAGCGATACGCCATTATTTGTTGACCTTAAGACTTTCACAGTACTCCTTCCGGGAGCTCATCGAGAATGCCGATGTTTTTCGCCTGTTGACGAGGCATTTTTCTACCTTAAGAGAGTCATTGTTACACCTGCTAAATGCTCGCCGTTAACCACAGCCACATTTTCAAACTTCCTCTGGCCCAGTTCACCTGAAGCGGTACACCATTATTTGTCGGCTTTGAGACCTTCACTGTACTCCTGCCGGGAGCACCTCGAGTTTGCCGATGTATTTCGCCTATTGACGAGGCATTTGGCTACCTTAAGAGAGTCATAGTTACTCCTACCACTTGCACCCAGATTTATCACTGTCACATCCTCAAGCTTTCTCCGGCCAGTTCACCACAAGCGATACGCCATTATCTGTCGACATAAAGTGTTTCACAGTACTACTGCTGGCAGCTCCTCGGTTTGCAGATGTATTTCGCATGTTGACGAGGCATTTGGCTACCTTAAGAGAGTCATAGTTACTCCTGCCACTTGCTCCCCGTTCTACCACAGTCACATCTACAAGCTTACTCTGGCCAGTTCACCAGAAGCGATACGCCATTATTTGTTGACCTTAAGACTTTCACAGTACTCCTTGCGGGAGCTCCTCAGGATTGCCAATGTAATTCGCCTTTTGACGAGGCATTTGGCTACCCTAAGAGAGTCATAGTTACTCCTGCCAGTTGCTCCCCGTTTTACCACAGTCACATCTACAAGCTTACTCTGGCCGTTCACCAGAAGCGATACGCCATTATTTGTTGACCTTAAGACTTTCACAGTACTCCTTCCGGGAGCTCATCGAGAATGCCGATGTTTTTCGCCTGTTGACGAGGCATTTTTCTACCTTAAGAGAGTCATTGTTACACCTGCCAAATGCTCGCCGTTAACCACAGCCACATTTTCAAACTTCCTCTGGCCCAGTTCACCTGAAGCGGTACACCATTATTTGTCGGCTTTGAGACCTTCACTGTACTCCTGCCGGGAGCACCTCGAGTTTGCCGATGTATTTCGCCTATTGACGAGGCATTTGGCTACCTTAAGAGAGTCATAGTTACTCCTACCACTTGCACCCAGATTTATCACTGTCACATCCTCAAGCTTTCTCCGGCCAGTTCACCACAAGCGATACGCCATTATCTGTCGACATAAAGTGTTTCACAGTACTACTGCTGGCAGCTCCTCGGTTTGCAGATGTATTTCGCATGTTGACGAGGCATTTGGCTACCTTAAGAGAGTCATAGTTACTCCTGCCACTTGCTCCCCGTTCTACCACAGTCACATCTACAAGCTTACTCTGGCCAGTTCACCAGAAGCGATACGCCATTATTTGTTGACCTTAAAACTTTCACAGTACTCCTTGCGGGAGCTCCTCGGGATTGCCAATGTAATTCGCCTTTTGACGAGGCATTTGGCTACCCTAAGAGAGTCATAGTTACTCCTGCCAGTTGCTCCCCGTTTTACCACAGTCACATCTACAAGCTTACTCTGGCCGTTCACCAGAAGCGATACGCCATTATTTGTTGACCTTAAGACTTTCACAGTACTCCTTCCGGGAGCTCATCGAGAATGCCGATGTTTTTCGCCTGTTGACGAGGCATTTTTCTACCTTAAGAGAGTCATTGTTACACCTGCCAAATGCTCGCCGTTAACCACAGCCACATTTTCAAACTTCCTCTGGCCCAGTTCACCTGAAGCGGTACACCATTATTTGTCGGCTTTGAGACCTTCACTGTACTCCTGCCGGGAGCACCTCGAGTTTGCCGATGTATTTCGCCTATTGACGAGGCATTTGGCTACCTTAAGAGAGTCATAGTTACTCCTACCACTTGCACCCAGATTTATCACTGTCACATCCTCAAGCTTTCTCCGGCCAGTTCACCACAAGCGATACGCCATTATCTGTCGACATAAAGTGTTTCACAGTACTACTGCTGGCAGCTCCTCGGTTTGCAGATGTATTTCGCATGTTGACGAGGCATTTGGCTACCTTAAGAGAGTCATAGTTACTCCTGCCACTTGCTCCCCGTTCTACCACAGTCACATCTACAAGCTTACTCTGGCCAGTTCACCAGAAGCGATACGCCATTATTTGTTGACCTTAAGACTTTCACAGTACTCCTTGCGGGAGCTCCTCGGGATTGCCAATGTAATTCGCCTTTTGACGAGGCATTTGGCTACCCTAAGAGAGTCATAGTTACTCCTGCCAGTTGCTCCCCGTTTTACCACAGTCACATCTACAAGCTTACTCTGGCCGTTCACCAGAAGCGATACGCCATTATTTGTTGACCTTAAGACTTTCACAGTACTCCTTCCGGGAGCTCATCGAGAATGCCGATGTTTTTCGCCTGTTGACGAGGCATTTTTCTACCTTAAGAGAGTCATTGTTACACCTGCCAAATGCTCGCCGTTAACCACAGCCACATTTTCAAACTTCCTCTGGCCCAGTTCACCTGAAGCGGTACACCATTATTTGTCGGCTTTGAGACCTTCACTGTACTCCTGCCGGGAGCACCTCGAGTTTGCCGATGTATTTCGCCTATTGACGAGGCATTTGGCTACCTTAAGAGAGTCATAGTTACTCCTACCACTTGCACCCAGATTTATCACTGTCACATCCTCAAGCTTTCTCCGGCCAGTTCACCACAAGCGATACGCCATTATCTGTCGACATAAAGTGTTTCACAGTACTACTGCTGGCAGCTCCTCGGTTTGCAGATGTATTTCGCATGTTGACGAGGCATTTGGCTACCTTAAGAGAGTCATAGTTACTCCTGCCACTTGCTCCCCGTTCTACCACAGTCACATCTACAAGCTTACTCTGGCCAGTTCACCAGAAGCGATACGCCATTATTTGTTGACCTTAAAACTTTCACAGTACTCCTTGCGGGAGCTCCTCGGGATTGCCAATGTAATTCGCCTTTTGACGAGGCATTTGGCTACCCTAAGAGAGTCATAGTTACTCCTGCCAGTTGCTCCCCGTTTTACCACAGTCACATCTACAAGCTTACTCTGGCCGTTCACCAGAAGCGATACGCCATTATTTGTTGACCTTAAGACTTTCACAGTACTCCTTCCGGGAGCTCATCGAGAATGCCGATGTTTTTCGCCTGTTGACGAGGCATTTTTCTACCTTAAGAGAGTCATTGTTACACCTGCCAAATGCTCGCCGTTAACCACAGCCACATTTTCAAACTTCCTCTGGCCCAGTTCACCTGAAGCGGTACACCATTATTTGTCGGCTTTGAGACCTTCACTGTACTCCTGCCGGGAGCACCTCGAGTTTGCCGATGTATTTCGCCTATTGACGAGGCATTTGGCTACCTTAAGAGAGTCATAGTTACTCCTACCACTTGCACCCAGATTTATCACTGTCACATCCTCAAGCTTTCTCCGGCCAGTTCACCACAAGCGATACGCCATTATCTGTCGACATAAAGTGTTTCACAGTACTACTGCTGGCAGCTCCTCGGTTTGCAGATGTATTTCGCATGTTGACGAGGCATTTGGCTACCTTAAGAGAGTCATAGTTACTCCTGCCACTTGCTCCCCGTTCTACCACAGTCACATCTACAAGCTTACTCTGGCCAGTTCACCAGAAGCGATACGCCATTATTTGTTGACCTTAAGACTTTCACAGTACTCCTTGCGGGAGCTCCTCGGGATTGCCAATGTAATTCGCCTTTTGACGAGGCATTTGGCTACCCTAAGAGAGTCATAGTTACTCCTGCCAGTTGCTCCCCGTTTTACCACAGTCACATCTACAAGCTTACTCTGGCCGTTCACCAGAAGCGATACGCCATTATTTGTTGACCTTAAGACTTTCACAGTACTCCTTCCGGGAGCTCATCGAGAATGCCGATGTTTTTCGCCTGTTGACGAGGCATTTTTCTACCTTAAGAGAGTCATTGTTACACCTGCCAAATGCTCGCCGTTAACCACAGCCACATTTTCAAACTTCCTCTGGCCCAGTTCACCTGAAGCGGTACACCATTATTTGTCGGCTTTGAGACCTTCACTGTACTCCTGCCGGGAGCACCTCGAGTTTGCCGATGTATTTCGCCTATTGACGAGGCATTTGGCTACCTTAAGAGAGTCATAGTTATTCCTACCACTTGCACCCAGATTTATCACTGTCACATCCTCAAGCTTTCTCCGGCCAGTTCACCACAAGCGATACGCCATTATCTGTCGACATAAAGTGTTTCACAGTACTACTGCTGGCAGCTCCTCGGTTTGCAGATGTATTTCGCATGTTGACGAGGCATTTGGCTACCTTAAGAGAGTCATAGTTACTCCTGCCACTTGCTCCCCGTTCTACCACAGTCACATCTACAAGCTTACTCTGGCCAGTTCACCAGAAGCGATACGCCATTATTTGTTGACCTTAAGACTTTCACAGTACTCCTTGCGGGAGCTCCTCGGGATTGCCAATGTAATTCGCCTTTTGACGAGGCATTTGGCTACCCTAAGAGAGTCATAGTTACTCCTGCCAGTTGCTCCCCGTTTTACCACAGTCACATCTACAAGCTTACTCTGGCCGTTCACCAGAAGCGATACGCCATTATTTGTTGACCTTAAGACTTTCACAGTACTCCTTCCGGGAGCTCATCGAGAATGCCGATGTTTTTCGCCTGTTGACGAGGCATTTTTCTACCTTAAGAGAGTCATTGTTACACCTGCCAAATGCTCGCCGTTAACCACAGCCACATTTTCAAACTTCCTCTGGCCCAGTTCACCTGAAGCGGTACACCATTATTTGTCGGCTTTGAGACCTTCACTGTACTCCTGCCGGGAGCACCTCGAGTTTGCCGATGTATTTCGCCTATTGACGAGGCATTTGGCTACCTTAAGAGAGTCATAGTTACTCCTACCACTTGCACCCAGATTTATCACTGTCACATCCTCAAGCTTTCTCCGGCCAGTTCACCACAAGCGATACGCCATTATCTGTCGACACAAAGTGTTTCACAGTACTACTGCTGGCAGCTCCTCGGTTTGCAGATGTATTTCGCATGTTGACGAGGCATTTGGCTACCTTAAGAGAGTCATAGTTACTCCTGCCACTTGCTCCCCGTTCTACCACAGTCACATCTACAAGCTTACTCTGGCCAGTTCACCAGAAGCGATACGCCATTATTTGTTGACCTTAAGACTTTCACAGTACTCCTTGCGGGAGCTCCTCGGGATTGCCAATGTAATTCGCCTTTTGACGAGGCATTTGGCTACCCTAAGAGAGTCATAGTTACTCCTGCCAGTTGCTCCCCGTTTTACCACAGTCACATCTACAAGCTTACTCTGGCCGTTCACCAGAAGCGATACGCCATTATTTGTTGACCTTAAGACTTTCACAGTACTCCTTCCGGGAGCTCATCGAGAATGCCGATGTTTTTCGCCTGTTGACGAGGCATTTTTCTACCTTAAGAGAGTCATTGTTACACCTGCCAAATGCTCGCCGTTAACCACAGCCACATTTTCAAACTTCCTCTGGCCCAGTTCACCTGAAGCGGTACACCATTATTTGTCGGCTTTGAGACCTTCACTGTACTCCTGCCGGGAGCACCTCGAGTTTGCCGATGTATTTCGCCTATTGACGAGGCATTTGGCTACCTTAAGAGAGTCATAGTTACTCCTACCACTTGCACCCAGATTTATCACTGTCACATCCTCAAGCTTTCTCCGGCCAGTTCACCACAAGCGATACGCCATTATCTGTCGACATAAAGTGTTTCACAGTACTACTGCTGGCAGCTCCTCGGTTTGCAGATGTATTTCGCATGTTGACGAGGCATTTGGCTACCTTAAGAGAGTCATAGTTACTCCTGCCACTTGCTCCCCGTTCTACCACAGTCACATCTACAAGCTTACTCTGGCCAGTTCACCAGAAGCGATACGCCATTATTTGTTGACCTTAAGACTTTCACAGTACTCCTTGCGGGAGCTCCTCGGGATTGCCAATGTAATTCGCCTTTTGACGAGGCGTTTGGCTACCCTAAGAGAGTCATAGTTACTCCTGCCAGTTGCTCCCCGTTTTACCACAGTCACATCTACAAGCTTACTCTGGCCGTTCACCAGAAGCGATACGCCATTATTTGTTGACCTTAAGACTTTCACAGTACTCCTTCCGGGAGCTCATCGAGAATGCCGATGTTTTTCGCCTGTTGACGAGGCATTTTTCTACCTTAAGAGAGTCATTGTTACACCTGCTAAATGCTCGCCGTTAACCACAGCCACATTTTCAAACTTCCTCTGGCCCAGTTCACCTGAAGCGGTACACCATTATTTGTCGGCTTTGAGACCTTCACTGTACTCCTGCCGGGAGCACCTCGAGTTTGCCGATGTATTTCGCCTATTGACGAGGCATTTGGCTACTTTAAGAGAGTCATAGTTACTCCTACCACTTGCACCCAGATTTATCACTGTCACATCCTCAAGCTTTCTCCGGCCAGTTCACCACAAGCGATACGCCATTATCTGTCGACATAAAGTGTTTCACAGTACTACTGCTGGCAGCTCCTCGGTTTGCAGATGTATTTCGCATGTTGACGAGGCATTTGGCTACCTTAAGAGAGTCATAGTTACTCCTGCCACTTGCTCCCCGTTCTACCACAGTCACATCTACAAGCTTACTCTGGCCAGTTCACCAGAAGCGATACGCCATTATTTGTTGACCTTAAGACTTTCACAGTACTCCTTGCGGGAGCTCCTCGGGATTGCCAATGTAATTCGCCTTTTGACGAGGCATTTGGCTACCCTAAGAGAGTCATAGTTACTCCTGCCAGTTGCTCCCCGTTTTACCACAGTCACATCTACAAGCTTACTCTGGCCGTTCACCAGAAGCGATACGCCATTATTTGTTGACCTTAAGACTTTCACAGTACTCCTTCCGGGAGCTCATCGAGAATGCCGATGTTTTTCGCCTGTTGACGAGGCATTTTTCTACCTTAAGAGAGTCATTGTTACACCTGCTAAATGCTCGCCGTTAACCACAGCCACATTTTCAAACTTCCTCTGGCCCAGTTCACCTGAAGCGGTACACCATTATTTGTCGGCTTTGAGACCTTCACTGTACTCCTGCCGGGAGCACCTCGAGTTTGCCGATGTATTTCGCCTATTGACGAGGCATTTGGCTACCTTAAGAGAGTCATAGTTACTCCTACCACTTGCACCCAGATTTATCACTGTCACATCCTCAAGCTTTCTCCGGCCAGTTCACCACAAGCGATACGCCATTATCTGTCGACATAAAGTGTTTCACAGTACTACTGCTGGCAGCTCCTCGGTTTGCAGATGTATTTCGCATGTTGACGAGGCATTTGGCTACCTTAAGAGAGTCATAGTTACTCCTGCCACTTGCTCCCCGTTCTACCACAGTCACATCTACAAGCTTACTCTGGCCAGTTCACCAGAAGCGATACGCCATTATTTGTTGACCTTAAGACTTTCACAGTACTCCTTGCGGGAGCTCCTCAGGATTGCCAATGTAATTCGCCTTTTGACGAGGCATTTGGCTACCCTAAGAGAGTCATAGTTACTCCTGCCAGTTGCTCCCCGTTTTACCACAGTCACATCTACAAGCTTACTCTGGCCGTTCACCAGAAGCGATACGCCATTATTTGTTGACCTTAAGACTTTCACAGTACTCCTTCCGGGAGCTCATCGAGAATGCCGATGTTTTTCGCCTGTTGACGAGGCATTTTTCTACCTTAAGAGAGTCATTGTTACACCTGCCAAATGCTCGCCGTTAACCACAGCCACATTTTCAAACTTCCTCTGGCCCAGTTCACCTGAAGCGGTACACCATTATTTGTCGGCTTTGAGACCTTCACTGTACTCCTGCCGGGAGCACCTCGAGTTTGCCGATGTATTTCGCCTATTGACGAGGCATTTGGCTACCTTAAGAGAGTCATAGTTACTCCTACCACTTGCACCCAGATTTATCACTGTCACATCCTCAAGCTTTCTCCGGCCAGTTCACCACAAGCGATACGCCATTATCTGTCGACATAAAGTGTTTCACAGTACTACTGCTGGCAGCTCCTCGGTTTGCAGATGTATTTCGCATGTTGACGAGGCATTTGGCTACCTTAAGAGAGTCATAGTTACTCCTGCCACTTGCTCCCCGTTCTACCACAGTCACATCTACAAGCTTACTCTGGCCAGTTCACCAGAAGCGATACGCCATTATTTGTTGACCTTAAAACTTTCACAGTACTCCTTGCGGGAGCTCCTCGGGATTGCCAATGTAATTCGCCTTTTGACGAGGCATTTGGCTACCCTAAGAGAGTCATAGTTACTCCTGCCAGTTGCTCCCCGTTTTACCACAGTCACATCTACAAGCTTACTCTGGCCGTTCACCAGAAGCGATACGCCATTATTTGTTGACCTTAAGACTTTCACAGTACTCCTTCCGGGAGCTCATCGAGAATGCCGATGTTTTTCGCCTGTTGACGAGGCATTTTTCTACCTTAAGAGAGTCATTGTTACACCTGCCAAATGCTCGCCGTTAACCACAGCCACATTTTCAAACTTCCTCTGGCCCAGTTCACCTGAAGCGGTACACCATTATTTGTCGGCTTTGAGACCTTCACTGTACTCCTGCCGGGAGCACCTCGAGTTTGCCGATGTATTTCGCCTATTGACGAGGCATTTGGCTACCTTAAGAGAGTCATAGTTACTCCTACCACTTGCACCCAGATTTATCACTGTCACATCCTCAAGCTTTCTCCGGCCAGTTCACCACAAGCGATACGCCATTATCTGTCGACATAAAGTGTTTCACAGTACTACTGCTGGCAGCTCCTCGGTTTGCAGATGTATTTCGCATGTTGACGAGGCATTTGGCTACCTTAAGAGAGTCATAGTTACTCCTGCCACTTGCTCCCCGTTCTACCACAGTCACATCTACAAGCTTACTCTGGCCAGTTCACCAGAAGCGATACGCCATTATTTGTTGACCTTAAGACTTTCACAGTACTCCTTGCGGGAGCTCCTCGGGATTGCCAATGTAATTCGCCTTTTGACGAGGCATTTGGCTACCCTAAGAGAGTCATAGTTACTCCTGCCAGTTGCTCCCCGTTTTACCACAGTCACATCTACAAGCTTACTCTGGCCGTTCACCAGAAGCGATACGCCATTATTTGTTGACCTTAAGACTTTCACAGTACTCCTTCCGGGAGCTCATCGAGAATGCCGATGTTTTTCGCCTGTTGACGAGGCATTTTTCTACCTTAAGAGAGTCATTGTTACACCTGCCAAATGCTCGCCGTTAACCACAGCCACATTTTCAAACTTCCTCTGGCCCAGTTCACCTGAAGCGGTACACCATTATTTGTCGGCTTTGAGACCTTCACTGTACTCCTGCCGGGAGCACCTCGAGTTTGCCGATGTATTTCGCCTATTGACGAGGCATTTGGCTACCTTAAGAGAGTCATAGTTATTCCTACCACTTGCACCCAGATTTATCACTGTCACATCCTCAAGCTTTCTCCGGCCAGTTCACCACAAGCGATACGCCATTATCTGTCGACATAAAGTGTTTCACAGTACTACTGCTGGCAGCTCCTCGGTTTGCAGATGTATTTCGCATGTTGACGAGGCATTTGGCTACCTTAAGAGAGTCATAGTTACTCCTGCCACTTGCTCCCCGTTCTACCACAGTCACATCTACAAGCTTACTCTGGCCAGTTCACCACAAGCGATACGCCATTATTTGTTGACCTTAAGACTTTCACAGTACTCCTTGCGGGAGCTCCTCGGGATTGCCAATGTAATTCGCCTTTTGACGAGGCATTTGGCTACCCTAAGAGAGTCATAGTTACTCCTGCCAGTTGCTCCCCGTTTTACCACAGTCACATCTACAAGCTTACTCTGGCCGTTCACCAGAAGCGATACGCCATTATTTGTTGACCTTAAGACTTTCACAGTACTCCTTCCGGGAGCTCATCGAGAATGCCGATGTTTTTCGCCTGTTGACGAGGCATTTTTCTACCTTAAGAGAGTCATTGTTACACCTGCCAAATGCTCGCCGTTAACCACAGCCACATTTTCAAACTTCCTCTGGCCCAGTTCACCTGAAGCGGTACACCATTATTTGTCGGCTTTGAGACCTTCACTGTACTCCTGCCGGGAGCACCTCGAGTTTGCCGATGTATTTCGCCTATTGACGAGGCATTTGGCTACCTTAAGAGAGTCATAGTTACTCCTACCACTTGCACCCAGATTTATCACTGTCACATCCTCAAGCTTTCTCCGGCCAGTTCACCACAAGCGATACGCCATTATCTGTCGACACAAAGTGTTTCACAGTACTACTGCTGGCAGCTCCTCGGTTTGCAGATGTATTTCGCATGTTGACGAGGCATTTGGCTACCTTAAGAGAGTCATAGTTACCCCTGCCACTTGCTCCCCGTTCTACCACAGTCACATCTACAAGCTTACTCTGGCCAGTTCACCAGAAGCGATACGCCATTATTTGTTGACCTTAAGACTTTCACAGTACTCCTTGCGGGAGCTCCTCGGGATTGCCAATGTAATTCGCCTTTTGACGAGGCATTTGGCTACCCTAAGAGAGTCATAGTTACTCCTGCCAGTTGCTCCCCGTTTTACCACAGTCACATCTACAAGCTTACTCTGGCCGTTCACCAGAAGCGATACGCCATTATTTGTTGACCTTAAGACTTTCACAGTACTCCTTCCGGGAGCTCATCGAGAATGCCGATGTTTTTCGCCTGTTGACGAGGCATTTTTCTACCTTAAGAGAGTCATTGTTACACCTGCCAAATGCTCGCCGTTAACCACAGCCACATTTTCAAACTTCCTCTGGCCCAGTTCACCTGAAGCGGTACACCATTATTTGTCGGCTTTGAGACCTTCACTGTACTCCTGCCGGGAGCACCTCGAGTTTGCCGATGTATTTCGCCTATTGACGAGGCATTTGGCTACCTTAAGAGAGTCATAGTTACTCCTACCACTTGCACCCAGATTTATCACTGTCACATCCTCAAGCTTTCTCCGGCCAGTTCACCACAAGCGATACGCCATTATCTGTCGACATAAAGTGTTTCACAGTACTACTGCTGGCAGCTCCTCGGTTTGCAGATGTATTTCGCATGTTGACGAGGCATTTGGCTACCTTAAGAGAGTCATAGTTACTCCTGCCACTTGCTCCCCGTTCTACCACAGTCACATCTACAAGCTTACTCTGGCCAGTTCACCAGAAGCGATACGCCATTATTTGTTGACCTTAAGACTTTCACAGTACTCCTTGCGGGAGCTCCTCGGGATTGCCAATGTAATTCGCCTTTTGACGAGGCATTTGGCTACCCTAAGAGAGTCATAGTTACTCCTGCCAGTTGCTCCCCGTTTTACCACAGTCACATCTACAAGCTTACTCTGGCCGTTCACCAGAAGCGATACGCCATTATTTGTTGACCTTAAGACTTTCACAGTACTCCTTCCGGGAGCTCATCGAGAATGCCGATGTTTTTCGCCTGTTGACGAGGCATTTTTCTACCTTAAGAGAGTCATTGTTACACCTGCTAAATGCTCGCCGTTAACCACAGCCACATTTTCAAACTTCCTCTGGCCCAGTTCACCTGAAGCGGTACACCATTATTTGTCGGCTTTGAGACCTTCACTGTACTCCTGCCGGGAGCACCTCGAGTTTGCCGATGTATTTCGCCTATTGACGAGGCATTTGGCTACCTTAAGAGAGTCATAGTTACTCCTACCACTTGCACCCAGATTTATCACTGTCACATCCTCAAGCTTTCTCCGGCCAGTTCACCACAAGCGATACGCCATTATCTGTCGACATAAAGTGTTTCACAGTACTACTGCTGGCAGCTCCTCGGTTTGCAGATGTATTTCGCATGTTGACGAGGCATTTGGCTACCTTAAGAGAGTCATAGTTACTCCTGCCACTTGCTCCCCGTTCTACCACAGTCACATCTACAAGCTTACTCTGGCCAGTTCACCAGAAGCGATACGCCATTATTTGTTGACCTTAAGACTTTCACAGTACTCCTTGCGGGAGCTCCTCGGGATTGCCAATGTAATTCGCCTTTTGACGAGGCATTTGGCTACCCTAAGAGAGTCATAGTTACTCCTGCCAGTTGCTCCCCGTTTTACCACAGTCACATCTACAAGCTTACTCTGGCCGTTCACCAGAAGCGATACGCCATTATTTGTTGACCTTAAGACTTTCACAGTACTCCTTCCGGGAGCTCATCGAGAATGCCGATGTTTTTCGCCTGTTGACGAGGCATTTTTCTACCTTAAGAGAGTCATTGTTACACCTGCTAAATGCTCGCCGTTAACCACAGCCACATTTTCAAACTTCCTCTGGCCCAGTTCACCTGAAGCGGTACACCATTATTTGTCGGCTTTGAGACCTTCACTGTACTCCTCCCGGGAGCACCTCGAGTTTGCCGATGTATTTCGCCTATTGACGAGGCATTTGGCTACCTTAAGAGAGTCATAGTTACTCCTACCACTTGCACCCAGATTTATCACTGTCACATCCTCAAGCTTTCTCCGGCCAGTTCACCACAAGCGATACGCCATTATCTGTCGACATAAAGTGTTTCACAGTACTACTGCTGGCAGCTCCTCGGTTTGCAGATGTATTTCGCATGTTGACGAGGCATTTGGCTACCTTAAGAGAGTCATAGTTACTCCTGCCACTTGCTCCCCGTTCTACCACAGTCACATCTACAAGCTTACTCTGGCCAGTTCACCAGAAGCGATACGCCATTATTTGTTGACCTTAAGACTTTCACAGTACTCCTTGCGGGAGCTCCTCGGGATTGCCAATGTAATTCGCCTTTTGACGAGGCATTTGGCTACCCTAAGAGAGTCATAGTTACTCCTGCCAGTTGCTCCCCGTTTTACCACAGTCACATCTACAAGCTTACTCTGGCCGTTCACCAGAAGCGATACGCCATTATTTGTTGACCTTAAGACTTTCACAGTACTCCTTCCGGGAGCTCATCGAGAATGCCGATGTTTTTCGCCTGTTGACGAGGCATTTTTCTACCTTAAGAGAGTCATTGTTACACCTGCTAAATGCTCGCCGTTAACCACAGCCACATTTTCAAACTTCCTCTGGCCCAGTTCACCTGAAGCGGTACACCATTATTTGTCGGCTTTGAGACCTTCACTGTACTCCTGCCGGGAGCACCTCGAGTTTGCCGATGTATTTCGCCTATTGACGAGGCATTTGGCTACCTTAAGAGAGTCATAGTTACTCCTACCACTTGCACCCAGATTTATCACTGTCACATCCTCAAGCTTTCTCCGGCCAGTTCACCACAAGCGATACGCCATTATCTGTCGACATAAAGTGTTTCACAGTACTACTGCTGGCAGCTCCTCGGTTTGCAGATGTATTTCGCATGTTGACGAGGCATTTGGCTACCTTAAGAGAGTCATAGTTACTCCTGCCACTTGCTCCCCGTTCTACCACAGTCACATCTACAAGCTTACTCTGGCCAGTTCACCAGAAGCGATACGCCATTATTTGTTGACCTTAAGACTTTCACAGTACTCCTTGCGGGAGCTCCTCGGGATTGCCAATGTAATTCGCCTTTTGACGAGGCATTTGGCTACCCTAAGAGAGTCATAGTTACTCCTGCCAGTTGCTCCCCGTTTTACCACAGTCACATCTACAAGCTTACTCTGGCCGTTCACCAGAAGCGATACGCCATTATTTGTTGACCTTAAGACTTTCACAGTACTCCTTCCGGGAGCTCATCGAGAATGCCGATGTTTTTCGCCTGTTGACGAGGCATTTTTCTACCTTAAGAGAGTCATTGTTACACCTGCTAAATGCTCGCCGTTAACCACAGCCACATTTTCAAACTTCCTCTGGCCCAGTTCACCTGAAGCGGTACACCATTATTTGTCGGCTTTGAGACCTTCACTGTACTCCTCCCGGGAGCACCTCGAGTTTGCCGATGTATTTCGCCTATTGACGAGGCATTTGGCTACCTTAAGAGAGTCATAGTTACTCCTACCACTTGCACCCAGATTTATCACTGTCACATCCTCAAGCTTTCTCCGGCCAGTTCACCACAAGCGATACGCCATTATCTGTCGACATAAAGTGTTTCACAGTACTACTGCTGGCAGCTCCTCGGTTTGCAGATGTATTTCGCATGTTGACGAGGCATTTGGCTACCTTAAGAGAGTCATAGTTACTCCTGCCACTTGCTCCCCGTTCTACCACAGTCACATCTACAAGCTTACTCTGGCCAGTTCACCAGAAGCGATACGCCATTATTTGTTGACCTTAAGACTTTCACAGTACTCCTTGCGGGAGCTCCTCAGGATTGCCAATGTAATTCGCCTTTTGACGAGGCATTTGGCTACCCTAAGAGAGTCATAGTTACTCCTGCCAGTTGCTCCCCGTTTTACCACAGTCACATCTACAAGCTTACTCTGGCCGTTCACCAGAAGCGATACGCCATTATTTGTTGACCTTAAGACTTTCACAGTACTCCTTCCGGGAGCTCATCGAGAATGCCGATGTTTTTCGCCTGTTGACGAGGCATTTTTCTACCTTAAGAGAGTCATTGTTACACCTGCCAAATGCTCGCCGTTAACCACAGCCACATTTTCAAACTTCCTCTGGCCCAGTTCACCTGAAGCGGTACACCATTATTTGTCGGCTTTGAGACCTTCACTGTACTCCTGCCGGGAGCACCTCGAGTTTGCCGATGTATTTCGCCTATTGACGAGGCATTTGGCTACCTTAAGAGAGTCATAGTTACTCCTACCACTTGCACCCAGATTTATCACTGTCACATCCTCAAGCTTTCTCCGGCCAGTTCACCACAAGCGATACGCCATTATCTGTCGACATAAAGTGTTTCACAGTACTACTGCTGGCAGCTCCTCGGTTTGCAGATGTATTTCGCATGTTGACGAGGCATTTGGCTACCTTAAGAGAGTCATAGTTACTCCTGCCACTTGCTCCCCGTTCTACCACAGTCACATCTACAAGCTTACTCTGGCCAGTTCACCAGAAGCGATACGCCATTATTTGTTGACCTTAAAACTTTCACAGTACTCCTTGCGGGAGCTCCTCGGGATTGCCAATGTAATTCGCCTTTTGACGAGGCATTTGGCTACCCTAAGAGAGTCATAGTTACTCCTGCCAGTTGCTCCCCGTTTTACCACAGTCACATCTACAAGCTTACTCTGGCCGTTCACCAGAAGCGATACGCCATTATTTGTTGACCTTAAGACTTTCACAGTACTCCTTCCGGGAGCTCATCGAGAATGCCGATGTTTTTCGCCTGTTGACGAGGCATTTTTCTACCTTAAGAGAGTCATTGTTACACCTGCTAAATGCTCGCCGTTAACCACAGCCACATTTTCAAACTTCCTCTGGCCCAGTTCACCTGAAGCGGTACACCATTATTTGTCGGCTTTGAGACCTTCACTGTACTCCTGCCGGGAGCACCTCGAGTTTGCCGATGTATTTCGCCTATTGACGAGTCATTTGGCTACCTTAAGAGAGTCATAGTTACTCCTACCACTTGCACCCAGATTTATCACTGTCACATCCTCAAGCTTTCTCCGGCCAGTTCACCACAAGCGATACGCCATTATCTGTCGACATAAAGTGTTTCACAGTACTACTGCTGGCAGCTCCTCGGTTTGCAGATGTATTTCGCATGTTGACGAGGCATTTGGCTACCTTAAGAGAGTCATAGTTACTCCTGCCACTTGCTCCCCGTTCTACCACAGTCACATCTACAAGCTTACTCTGGCCAGTTCACCAGAAGCGATACGCCATTATTTGTTGACCTTAAGACTTTCACAGTACTCCTTGCGGGAGCTCCTCGGGATTGCCAATGTAATTCGCCTTTTGACGAGGCATTTGGCTACCCTAAGAGAGTCATAGTTACTCCTGCCAGTAGCTCCCCGTTTTACCACAGTCACATCTACAAGCTTACTCTGGACGTTCACCAGAAGCGATACGCCATTATTTGTTGACCTTAAGACTTTCACAGTACTCCTTCCGGGAGCTCATCGAGAATGCCGATGTTTTTCGCCTGTTGACGAGGCATTTTTCTACCTTAAGAGAGTCATTGTTACACCTGCTAAATGCTCGCCGTTAACCACAGCCACATTTTCAAACTTCCTCTGGCCCAGTTCACCTGAAGCGGTACACCATTATTTGTCGGCTTTGAGACCTTCACTGTACTCCTGCCGGGAGCACCTCGAGTTTGCCGATGTATTTCGCCTATTGACGAGGCATTTGGCTACCTTAAGAGAGTCATAGTTACTCCTACCACTTGCACCCAGATTTATCACTGTCACATCCTCAAGCTTTCTCCGGCCAGTTCACCACAAGCGATACGCCATTATCTGTCGACATAAAGTGTTTCACAGTATTACTGCTGGCAGCTCCTCGGTTTGCAGATGTATTTCGCATGTTGACGAGGCATTTGGCTACCTTAAGAGAGTCATAGTTACTCCTGCCACTTGCTCCCCGTTCTACCACAGTCACATCTACAAGCTTACTCTGGCCAGTTCACCAGAAGCGATACGCCATTATTTGTTGACCTTAAGACTTTCACAGTACTCCTTGCGGGAGCTCCTCGGGATTGCCAATGTAATTCGCCTTTTGACGAGGCATTTGGCTACCCTAAGAGAGTCATAGTTACTCCTGCCAGTTGCTCCCCGTTTTACCACAGTCACATCTACAAGCTTACTCTGGCCGTTCACCAGAAGCGATACGCCATTATTTGTTGACCTTAAGACTTTCACAGTACTCCTTCCGGGAGCTCATCGAGAATGCCGATGTTTTTCGCCTGTTGACGAGGCATTTTTCTACCTTAAGAGAGTCATTGTTACACCTGCTAAATGCTCGCCGTTAACCACAGCCACATTTTCAAACTTCCTCTGGCCCAGTTCACCTGAAGCGGTACACCATTATTTGTCGGCTTTGAGACCTTCACTGTACTCCTCCCGGGAGCACCTCGAGTTTGCCGATGTATTTCGCCTATTGACGAGGCATTTGGCTACCTTAAGAGAGTCATAGTTACTCCTACCACTTGCACCCAGATTTATCACTGTCACATCCTCAAGCTTTCTCCGGCCAGTTCACCACAAGCGATACGCCATTATCTGTCGACATAAAGTGTTTCACAGTACTACTGCTGGCAGCTCCTCGGTTTGCAGATGTATTTCGCATGTTGACGAGGCATTTGGCTACCTTAAGAGAGTCATAGTTACTCCTGCCACTTGCTCCCCGTTCTACCACAGTCACATCTACAAGCTTACTCTGGCCAGTTCACCAGAAGCGATACGCCATTATTTGTTGACCTTAAGACTTTCACAGTACTCCTTGCGGGAGCTCCTCAGGATTGCCAATGTAATTCGCCTTTTGACGAGGCATTTGGCTACCCTAAGAGAGTCATAGTTACTCCTGCCAGTTGCTCCCCGTTTTACCACAGTCACATCTACAAGCTTACTCTGGCCGTTCACCAGAAGCGATACGCCATTATTTGTTGACCTTAAGACTTTCACAGTACTCCTTCCGGGAGCTCATCGAGAATGCCGATGTTTTTCGCCTGTTGACGAGGCATTTTTCTACCTTAAGAGAGTCATTGTTACACCTGCCAAATGCTCGCCGTTAACCACAGCCACATTTTCAAACTTCCTCTGGCCCAGTTCACCTGAAGCGGTACACCATTATTTGTCGGCTTTGAGACCTTCACTGTACTCCTGCCGGGAGCACCTCGAGTTTGCCGATGTATTTCGCCTATTGACGAGGCATTTGGCTACCTTAAGAGAGTCATAGTTACTCCTACCACTTGCACCCAGATTTATCACTGTCACATCCTCAAGCTTTCTCCGGCCAGTTCACCACAAGCGATACGCCATTATCTGTCGACATAAAGTGTTTCACAGTACTACTGCTGGCAGCTCCTCGGTTTGCAGATGTATTTCGCATGTTGACGAGGCATTTGGCTACCTTAAGAGAGTCATAGTTACTCCTGCCACTTGCTCCCCGTTCTACCACAGTCACATCTACAAGCTTACTCTGGCCAGTTCACCAGAAGCGATACGCCATTATTTGTTGACCTTAAAACTTTCACAGTACTCCTTGCGGGAGCTCCTCGGGATTGCCAATGTAATTCGCCTTTTGACGAGGCATTTGGCTACCCTAAGAGAGTCATAGTTACTCCTGCCAGTTGCTCCCCGTTTTACCACAGTCACATCTACAAGCTTACTCTGGCCGTTCACCAGAAGCGATACGCCATTATTTGTTGACCTTAAGACTTTCACAGTACTCCTTCCGGGAGCTCATCGAGAATGCCGATGTTTTTCGCCTGTTGACGAGGCATTTTTCTACCTTAAGAGAGTCATTGTTACACCTGCTAAATGCTCGCCGTTAACCACAGCCACATTTTCAAACTTCCTCTGGCCCAGTTCACCTGAAGCGGTACACCATTATTTGTCGGCTTTGAGACCTTCACTGTACTCCTGCCGGGAGCACCTCGAGTTTGCCGATGTATTTCGCCTATTGACGAGGCATTTGGCTACCTTAAGAGAGTCATAGTTACTCCTACCACTTGCACCCAGATTTATCACTGTCACATCCTCAAGCTTTCTCCGGCCAGTTCACCACAAGCGATACGCCATTATCTGTCGACATAAAGTGTTTCACAGTACTACTGCTGGCAGCTCCTCGGTTTGCAGATGTATTTCGCATGTTGACGAGGCATTTGGCTACCTTAAGAGAGTCATAGTTACTCCTGCCACTTGCTCCCCGTTCTACCACAGTCACATCTACAAGCTTACTCTGGCCAGTTCACCAGAAGCGATACGCCATTATTTGTTGACCTTAAGACTTTCACAGTACTCCTTGCGGGAGCTCCTCGGGATTGCCAATGTAATTCGCCTTTTGACGAGGCATTTGGCTACCCTAAGAGAGTCATAGTTACTCCTGCCAGTAGCTCCCCGTTTTACCACAGTCACATCTACAAGCTTACTCTGGACGTTCACCAGAAGCGATACGCCATTATTTGTTGACCTTAAGACTTTCACAGTACTCCTTCCGGGAGCTCATCGAGAATGCCGATGTTTTTCGCCTGTTGACGAGGCATTTTTCTACCTTAAGAGAGTCATTGTTACACCTGCTAAATGCTCGCCGTTAACCACAGCCACATTTTCAAACTTCCTCTGGCCCAGTTCACCTGAAGCGGTACACCATTATTTGTCGGCTTTGAGACCTTCACTGTACTCCTGCCGGGAGCACCTCGAGTTTGCCGATGTATTTCGCCTATTGACGAGGCATTTGGCTACCTTAAGAGAGTCATAGTTACTCCTACCACTTGCACCCAGATTTATCACTGTCACATCCTCAAGCTTTCTCCGGCCAGTTCACCACAAGCGATACGCCATTATCTGTCGACATAAAGTGTTTCACAGTACTACTGCTGGCAGCTCCTCGGTTTGCAGATGTATTTCGCATGTTGACGAGGCATTTGGCTACCTTAAGAGAGTCATAGTTACTCCTGCCACTTGCTCCCCGTTCTACCACAGTCACATCTACAAGCTTACTCTGGCCAGTTCACCAGAAGCGATACGCCATTATTTGTTGACCTTAAGACTTTCACAGTACTCCTTGCGGGAGCTCCTCGGGATTGCCAATGTAATTCGCCTTTTGACGAGGCATTTGGCTACCCTAAGAGAGTCATAGTTACTCCTGCCAGTTGCTCCCCGTTTTACCACAATCACATCTACAAGCTTACTCTGGCCGTTCACCAGAAGCGATACGCCATTATTTGTTGACCTTAAGACTTTCACAGTACTCCTTCCGGGAGCTCATCGAGAATGCCGATGTTTTTCGCCTGTTGACGAGGCATTTTTCTACCTTAAGAGAGTCATTGTTACACCTGCCAAATGCTCGCCGTTAACCACAGCCACATTTTCAAACTTCCTCTGGCCCAGTTCACCTGAAGCGGTACACCATTATTTGTCGGCTTTGAGACCTTCACTGTACTCCTGCCGGGAGCACCTCGAGTTTGCCGATGTATTTCGCCTATTGACGAGTCATTTGGCTACCTTAAGAGAGTCATAGTTACTCCTACCACTTGCACCCAGATTTATCACTGTCACATCCTCAAGCTTTCTCCGGCCAGTTCACCACAAGCGATACGCCATTATCTGTCGACATAAAGTGTTTCACAGTACTACTGCTGGCAGCTCCTCGGTTTGCAGATGTATTTCGCATGTTGACGAGGCATTTGGCTACCTTAAGAGAGTCATAGTTACTCCTGCCACTTGCTCCCCGTTCTACCACAGTCACATCTACAAGCTTACTCTGGCCAGTTCACCAGAAGCGATACGCCATTATTTGTTGACCTTAAGACTTTCACAGTACTCCTTGCGGGAGCTCCTCGGGATTGCCAATGTAATTCGCCTTTTGACGAGGCATTTGGCTACCCTAAGAGAGTCATAGTTACTCCTGCCAGTTGCTCCCCGTTTTACCACAGTCACATCTACAAGCTTACTCTGGCCGTTCACCAGAAGCGATACGCCATTATTTGTTGACCTTAAGACTTTCACAGTACTCCTTCCGGGAGCTCATCGAGAATGCCGATGTTTTTCGCCTGTTGACGAGGCATTTTTCTACCTTAAGAGAGTCATTGTTACACCTGCCAAATGCTCGCCGTTAACCACAGCCACATTTTCAAACTTCCTCTGGCCCAGTTCACCTGAAGCGGTACACCATTATTTGTCGGCTTTGAGACCTTCACTGTACTCCTGCCGGGAGCACCTCGAGTTTGCCGATGTATTTCGCCTATTGACGAGGCATTTGGCTACCTTAAGAGAGTCATAGTTACTCCTACCACTTGCACCCAGATTTATCACTGTCACATCCTCAAGCTTTCTCCGGCCAGTTCACCACAAGCGATACGCCATTATCTGTCGACATAAAGTGTTTCACAGTACTACTGCTGGCAGCTCCTCGGTTTGCAGATGTATTTCGCATGTTGACGAGGCATTTGGCTACCTTAAGAGAGTCATAGTTACTCCTGCCACTTGCTCCCCGTTCTACCACAGTCACATCTACAAGCTTACTCTGGCCAGTTCACCAGAAGCGATACGCCATTATTTGTTGACCTTAAGACTTTCACAGTACTCCTTGCGGGAGCTCCTCGGGATTGCCAATGTAATTCGCCTTTTGACGAGGCATTTGGCTACCCTAAGAGAGTCATAGTTACTCCTGCCAGTTGCTCCCCGTTTTACCACAGTCACATCTACAAGCTTACTCTGGCCGTTCACCAGAAGCGATACGCCATTATTTGTTGACCTTAAGACTTTCACAGTACTCCTTCCGGGAGCTCATCGAGAATGCCGATGTTTTTCGCCTGTTGACGAGGCATTTTTCTACCTTAAGAGAGTCATTGTTACACCTGCCAAATGCTCGCCGTTAACCACAGCCACATTTTCAAACTTCCTCTGGCCCAGTTCACCTGAAGCGGTACACCATTATTTGTCGGCTTTGAGACCTTCACTGTACTCCTGCCGGGAGCACCTCGAGTTTGCCGATGTATTTCGCCTATTGACGAGGCATTTGGCTACCTTAAGAGAGTCATAGTTACTCCTACCACTTGCACCCAGATTTATCACTGTCACATCCTCAAGCTTTCTCCGGCCAGTTCACCACAAGCGATACGCCATTATCTGTCGACATAAAGTGTTTCACAGTACTACTGCTGGCAGCTCCTCGGTTTGCAGATGTATTTCGCATGTTGACGAGGCATTTGGCTACCTTAAGAGAGTCATAGTTACTCCTGCCACTTGCTCCCCGTTCTACCACAGTCACATCTACAAGCTTACTCTGGCCAGTTCACCAGAAGCGATACGCCATTATTTGTTGACCTTAAGACTTTCACAGTACTCCTTGCGGGAGCTCCTCGGGATTGCCAATGTAATTCGCCTTTTGACGAGGCATTTGGCTACCCTAAGAGAGTCATAGTTACTCCTGCCAGTTGCTCCCCGTTTTACCACAGTCACATCTACAAGCTTACTCTGGCCGTTCACCAGAAGCGATACGCCATTATTTGTTGACCTTAAGACTTTCACAGTACTCCTTCCGGGAGCTCATCGAGAATGCCGATGTTTTTCGCCTGTTGACGAGGCATTTTTCTACCTTAAGAGAGTCATTGTTACACCTGCCAAATGCTCGCCGTTAACCACAGCCACATTTTCAAACTTCCTCTGGCCCAGTTCACCTGAAGCGGTACACCATTATTTGTCGGCTTTGAGACCTTCACTGTACTCCTGCCGGGAGCACCTCGAGTTTGCCGATGTATTTCGCCTATTGACGAGGCATTTGGCTACCTTAAGAGAGTCATAGTTACTCCTACCACTTGCACCCAGATTTATCACTGTCACATCCTCAAGCTTTCTCCGGCCAGTTCACCACAAGCGATACGCCATTATCTGTCGACATAAAGTGTTTCACAGTACTACTGCTGGCAGCTCCTCGGTTTGCAGATGTATTTCGCATGTTGACGAGGCATTTGGCTACCTTAAGAGAGTCATAGTTACTCCTGCCACTTGCTCCCCGTTCTACCACAGTCACATCTACAAGCTTACTCTGGCCAGTTCACCAGAAGCGATACGCCATTATTTGTTGACCTTAAGACTTTCACAGTACTCCTTGCGGGAGCTCCTCGGGATTGCCAATGTAATTCGCCTTTTGACGAGGCATTTGGCTACCCTAAGAGAGTCATAGTTACTCCTGCCAGTTGCTCCCCGTTTTACCACAGTCACATCTACAAGCTTACTCTGGCCGTTCACCAGAAGCGATACGCCATTATTTGTTGACCTTAAGACTTTCACAGTACTCCTTCCGGGAGCTCATCGAGAATGCCGATGTTTTTCGCCTGTTGACGAGGCATTTTTCTACCTTAAGAGAGTCATTGTTACACCTGCCAAATGCTCGCCGTTAACCACAGCCACATTTTCAAACTTCCTCTGGCCCAGTTCACCTGAAGCGGTACACCATTATTTGTCGGCTTTGAGACCTTCACTGTACTCCTGCCGGGAGCACCTCGAGTTTGCCGATGTATTTCGCCTATTGACGAGGCATTTGGCTACCTTAAGAGAGTCATAGTTACTCCTACCACTTGCACCCAGATTTATCACTGTCACATCCTCAAGCTTTCTCCGGCCAGTTCACCACAAGCGATACGCCATTATCTGTCGACATAAAGTGTTTCACAGTACTACTGCTGGCAGCTCCTCGGTTTGCAGATGTATTTCGCATGTTGACGAGGCATTTGGCTACCTTAAGAGAGTCATAGTTACTCCTGCCACTTGCTCCCCGTTCTACCACAGTCACATCTACAAGCTTACTCTGGCCAGTTCACCACAAGCGATACGCCATTATTTGTTGACCTTAAGACTTTCACAGTACTCCTTGCGGGAGCTCCTCGGGATTGCCAATGTAAGTCGCCTTTTGACGAGGCATTTGGCTACCCTAAGAGAGTCATAGTTACTCCTGCCAGTTGCTCCCCGTTTTACCACACTCACATCTACAAGCTTACTCTGGCCGTTCACCAGAAGCGATACGCCATTATTTGTTGACCTTAAGACTTTCACAGTACTCCTTCCGGGAGCTCATCGAGAATGCCGATGTTTTTCGCCTGTTGACGAGGCATTTTTCTACCTTAAGAGAGTCATTGTTACACCTGCCAAATGCTCGCCGTTAACCACAGCCACATTTTCAAACATCCTCTGGCCCAGTTCACCTGAAGCGGTACACCATTATTTGTCGGCTTTGAGACCTTCACTGTACTCCTGCCGGGAGCACCTCGAGTTTGCCGATGTATTTCGCCTATTGACGAGGCATTTGGCTACCTTAAGAGAGTCATAGTTACTCCTACCACTTGCACCCAGATTTATCACTGTCACATCCTCAAGCTTTCTCCGGCCAGTTCACCACAAGCGATACGCCATTATCTGTCGACATAAAGTGTTTCACAGTACTACTGCTGGCAGCTCCTCGGTTTGCAGATGTATTTCGCATGTTGACGAGGCATTTGGCTACCTTAAGAGAGTCATAGTTACTCCTGCCACTTGCTCCCCGTTCTACCACAGTCACATCTACAAGCTTACTCTGGCCAGTTCACCAGAAGCGATACGCCATTATTTGTTGACCTTAAGACTTTCACAGTACTCCTTGCGGGAGCTCCTCGGGATTGCCAATGTAATTCGCCTTTTGACGAGGCATTTGGCTACCCTAAGAGAGTCATAGTTACTCCTGCCAGTTGCTCCCCGTTTTACCACAGTCACATCTACAAGCTTACTCTGGCCGTTCACCAGAAGCGATACGCCATTATTTGTTGACCTTAAGACTTTCACAGTACTCCTTCCGGGAGCTCATCGAGAATGCCGATGTTTTTCGCCTGTTGACGAGGCATTTTTCTACCTTAAGAGAGTCATTGTTACACCTGCCAAATGCTCGCCGTTAACCACAGCCACATTTTCAAACTTCCTCTGGCCCAGTTCACCTGAAGCGGTACACCATTATTTGTCGGCTTTGAGACCTTCACTGTACTCCTGCCGGGAGCACCTCGAGTTTGCCGATGTATTTCGCCTATTGACGAGGCATTTGGCTACCTTAAGAGAGTCATAGTTACTCCTACCACTTGCACCCAGATTTATCACTGTCACATCCTCAAGCTTTCTCCGGCCAGTTCACCACAAGCGATACGCCATTATCTGTCGACATAAAGTGTTTCACAGTACTACTGCTGGCAGCTCCTCGGTTTGCAGATGTATTTCGCATGTTGACGAGGCATTTGGCTACCTTAAGAGAGTCATAGTTACTCCTGCCACTTGCTCCCCGTTCTACCACAGTCACATCTACAAGCTTACTCTGGCCAGTTCACCAGAAGCGATACGCCATTATTTGTTGACCTTAAGACTTTCACAGTACTCCTTGCGGGAGCTCCTCGGGATTGCCAATGTAATTCGCCTTTTGACGAGGCATTTGGCTACCCTAAGAGAGTCATAGTTACTCCTGCCAGTTGCTCCCCGTTTTACCACAGTCACATCTACAAGCTTACTCTGGCCGTTCACCAGAAGCGATACGCCATTATTTGTTGACCTTAAGACTTTCACAGTACTCCTTCCGGGAGCTCATCGAGAATGCCGATGTTTTTCGCCTGTTGACGAGGCATTTTTCTACCTTAAGAGAGTCATTGTTACACCTGCCAAATGCTCGCCGTTAACCACAGCCACATTTTCAAACTTCCTCTGGCCCAGTTCACCTGAAGCGGTACACCATTATTTGTCGGCTTTGAGACCTTCACTGTACTCCTGCCGGGAGCACCTCGAGTTTGCCGATGTATTTCGCCTATTGACGAGGCATTTGGCTACCTTAAGAGAGTCATAGTTACTCCTACCACTTGCACCCAGATTTATCACTGTCACATCCTCAAGCTTTCTCCGGCCAGTTCACCACAAGCGATACGCCATTATCTGTCGACATAAAGTGTTTCACAGTACTACTGCTGGCAGCTCCTCGGTTTGCAGATGTATTTCGCATGTTGACGAGGCATTTGGCTACCTTAAGAGAGTCATAGTTACTCCTGCCACTTGCTCCCCGTTCTACCACAGTCACATCTACAAGCTTACTCTGGCCAGTTCACCAGAAGCTATACGCCATTATTTGTTGACCTTAAGACTTTCACAGTACTCCTTGCGGGAGCTCCTCGGGATTGCCAATGTAATTCGCCTTTTGACGAGGCATTTGGCTACCCTAAGAGAGTCATAGTTACTCCTGCCACTTGCTCCCCGTTCTACCACAGTCACATCTACAAGCTTACTCTGGCCGTTCACCAGAAGCGATACGCCATTATTTGTTGACCTTAAGACTTTCACAGTACTCCTTCCGGGAGCTCATCGAGAATGCCGATGTTTTTCGCCTGTTGACGAGGCATTTTTCTACCTTAAGAGAGTCATTGTTACACCTGCCAAATGCTCGCCGTTAACCACAGCCACATTTTCAAACTTCCTCTAGCCCAGTTCACCTGAAGCGGTACACCATTATTTGTCGGCTTTGAGACCTTCACTGTACTCCTGCCGGGAGCACCTCGAGTTTGCCGATGTATTTCGCCTATTGACGAGGCATTTGGCTACCTTAAGAGAGTCATAGTTACTCCTACCACTTGCACCCAGATTTATCACTGTCACATCCTCAAGCTTTCTCCGGCCAGTTCACCACAAGCGATACGCCATTATCTGTCGACATAAAGTGTTTCACAGTACTACTGCTGGCAGCTCCTCGGTTTGCAGATGTATTTCGCATGTTGACGAGGCATTTGGCTACCTTAAGAGAGTCATAGTTACTCCTGCCACTTGCTCCCCGTTCTACCACAGTCACATCTACAAGCTTACTCTGGCCAGTTCACCAGAAGCGATACGCCATTATTTGTTGACCTTAAGACTTTCACAGTACTCCTTGCGGGAGCTCCTCGGGATTGCCAATGTAATTCGCCTTTTGACGAGGCATTTGGCTACCCTAAGAGAGTCATAGTTACTCCTGCCAGTTGCTCCCCGTTTTACCACAGTCACATCTACAAGCTTACTCTGGCCGTTCACCAGAAGCGATACGCCATTATTTGTTGACCTTAAGACTTTCACAGTACTCCTTCCGGGAGCTCATCGAGAATGCCGATGTTTTTCGCCTGTTGACGAGGCATTTTTCTACCTTAAGAGAGTCATTGTTACACCTGCCAAATGCTCGCCGTTAACCACAGCCACATTTTCAAACTTCCTCTGGCCCAGTTCACCTGAAGCGGTACACCATTATTTGTCGGCTTTGAGACCTTCACTGTACTCCTGCCGGGAGCACCTCGAGTTTGCCGATGTATTTCGCCTATTGACGAGGCATTTGGCTACCTTAAGAGAGTCATAGTTACTCCTACCACTTGCACCCAGATTTATCACTGTCACATCCTCAAGCTTTCTCCGGCCAGTTCACCACAAGCGATACGCCATTATCTGTCGACATAAAGTGTTTCACAGTACTACTGCTGGCAGCTCCTCGGTTTGCAGATGTATTTCGCATGTTGACGAGGCATTTGGCTACCTTAAGAGAGTCATAGTTACTCCTGCCACTTGCTCCCCGTTCTACCACAGTCACATCTACAAGCTTACTCTGGCCAGTTCACCAGAAGCGATACGCCATTATTTGTTGACCTTAAGACTTTCACAGTACTCCTTGCGGGAGCTCCTCGGGATTGCCAATGTAATTCGCCTTTTGACGAGGCATTTGGCTACCCTAAGAGAGTCATAGTTACTCCTGCCAGTTGCTCCCCGTTTTACCACAGTCACATCTACAAGCTTACTCTGGCCGTTCACCAGAAGCGATACGCCATTATTTGTTGACCTTAAGACTTTCACAGTACTCCTTCCGGGAGCTCATCGAGAATGCCGATGTTTTTCGCCTGTTGACGAGGCATTTTTCTACCTTAAGAGAGTCATTGTTACACCTGCCAAATGCTCGCCGTTAACCACAGCCACATTTTCAAACTTCCTCTGGCCCAGTTCACCTGAAGCGGTACACCATTATTTGTCGGCTTTGAGACCTTCACTGTACTCCTGCCGGGAGCACCTCGAGTTTGCCGATGTATTTCGCCTATTGACGAGGCATTTGGCTACCTTAAGAGAGTCATAGTTACTCCTACCACTTGCACCCAGATTTATCACTGTCACATCCTCAAGCTTTCTCCGGCCAGTTCACCACAAGCGATACGCCATTATCTGTCGACATAAAGTGTTTCACAGTACTACTGCTGGCAGCTCCTCGGTTTGCAGATGTATTTCGCATGTTGACGAGGCATTTGGCTACCTTAAGAGAGTCATAGTTACTCCTGCCACTTGCTCCCCGTTCTACCACAGTCACATCTACAAGCTTACTCTGGCCAGTTCACCAGAAGCTATACGCCATTATTTGTTGACCTTAAGACTTTCACAGTACTCCTTGCGGGAGCTCCTCGGGATTGCCAATGTAATTCGCCTTTTGACGAGGCATTTGGCTACCCTAAGAGAGTCATAGTTACTCCTGCCACTTGCTCCCCGTTCTACCACAGTCACATCTACAAGCTTACTCTGGCCGTTCACCAGAAGCGATACGCCATTATTTGTTGACCTTAAGACTTTCACAGTACTCCTTCCGGGAGCTCATCGAGAATGCCGATGTTTTTCGCCTGTTGACGAGGCATTTTTCTACCTTAAGAGAGTCATTGTTACACCTGCCAAATGCTCGCCGTTAACCACAGCCACATTTTCAAACTTCCTCTAGCCCAGTTCACCTGAAGCGGTACACCATTATTTGTCGGCTTTGAGACCTTCACTGTACTCCTGCCGGGAGCACCTCGAGTTTGCCGATGTATTTCGCCTATTGACGAGGCATTTGGCTACCTTAAGAGAGTCATAGTTACTCCTACCACTTGCACCCAGATTTATCACTGTCACATCCTCAAGCTTTCTCCGGCCAGTTCACCACAAGCGATACGCCATTATCTGTCGACATAAAGTGTTTCACAGTACTACTGCTGGCAGCTCCTCGGTTTGCAGATGTATTTCGCATGTTGACGAGGCATTTGGCTACCTTAAGAGAGTCATAGTTACTCCTGCCACTTGCTCCCCGTTCTACCACAGTCACATCTACAAGCTTACTCTGGCCAGTTCACCAGAAGCGATACGCCATTATTTGTTGACCTTAAGACTTTCACAGTACTCCTTGCGGGAGCTCCTCGGGATTGCCAATGTAATTCGCCTTTTGACGAGGCATTTGGCTACCCTAAGAGAGTCATAGTTACTCCTGCCAGTTGCTCCCCGTTTTACCACAGTCACATCTACAAGCTTACTCTGGCCGTTCACCAGAAGCGATACGCCATTATTTGTTGACCTTAAGACTTTCACAGTACTCCTTCCGGGAGCTCATCGAGAATGCCGATGTTTTTCGCCTGTTGACGAGGCATTTTTCTACCTTAAGAGAGTCATTGTTACACCTGCCAAATGCTCGCCGTTAACCACAGCCACATTTTCAAACTTCCTCTGGCCCAGTTCACCTGAAGCGGTACACCATTATTTGTCGGCTTTGAGACCTTCACTGTACTCCTGCCGGGAGCACCTCGAGTTTGCCGATGTATTTCGCCTATTGACGAGGCATTTGGCTACCTTAAGAGAGTCATAGTTACTCCTACCACTTGCACCCAGATTTATCACTGTCACATCCTCAAGCTTTCTCCGGCCAGTTCACCACAAGCGATACGCCATTATCTGTCGACATAAAGTGTTTCACAGTACTACTGCTGGCAGCTCCTCGGTTTGCAGATGTATTTCGCATGTTGACGAGGCATTTGGCTACCTTAAGAGAGTCATAGTTACTCCTGCCACTTGCTCCCCGTTCTACCACAGTCACATCTACAAGCTTACTCTGGCCAGTTCACCAGAAGCGATACGCCATTATTTGTTGACCTTAAGACTTTCACAGTACTCCTTGCGGGAGCTCCTCGGGATTGCCAATGTAATTCGCCTTTTGACGAGGCATTTGGCTACCCTAAGAGAGTCATAGTTACTCCTGCCACTTGCTCCCCGTTCTACCACAGTCACATCTACAAGCTTACTCTGGCCGTTCACCAGAAGCGATACGCCATTATTTGTTGACCTTAAGACTTTCACAGTACTCCTTCCGGGAGCTCATCGAGAATGCCGATGTTTTTCGCCTGTTGACGAGGCATTTTTCTACCTTAAGAGAGTCATTGTTACACCTGCCAAATGCTCGCCGTTAACCACAGCCACATTTTCAAACTTCCTCTGGCCCAGTTCACCTGAAGCGGTACACCATTATTTGTCGGCTTTGAGACCTTCACTGTACTCCTGCCGGGAGCACCTCGAGTTTGCCGATGTATTTCGCCTATTGACGAGGCATTTGGCTACCTTAAGAGAGTCATAGTTACTCCTACCACTTGCACCCAGATTTATCACTGTCACATCCTCAAGCTTTCTCCGGCCAGTTCACCACAAGCGATACGCCATTATCTGTCGACATAAAGTGTTTCACAGTACTACTGCTGGCAGCTCCTCGGTTTGCAGATGTATTTCGCATGTTGACGAGGCATTTGGCTACCTTAAGAGAGTCATAGTTACTCCTGCCACTTGCTCCCCGTTCTACCACAGTCACATCTACAAGCTTACTCTGGCCAGTTCACCAGAAGCGATACGCCATTATTTGTTGACCTTAAGACTTTCACAGTACTCCTTGCGGGAGCTCCTCGGGATTGCCAATGTAATTCGCCTTTTGACGAGGCATTTGGCTACCCTAAGAGAGTCATAGTTACTCCTGCCAGTTGCTCCCCGTTTTACCACAGTCACATCTACAAGCTTACTCTGGCCGTTCACCAGAAGCGATACGCCATTATTTGTTGACCTTAAGACTTTCACAGTACTCCTTCCGGGAGCTCATCGAGAATGCCGATGTTTTTCGCCTGTTGACGAGGCATTTTTCTACCTTAAGAGAGTCATTGTTACACCTGCCAAATGCTCGCCGTTAACCACAGCCACATTTTCAAACTTCCTCTGGCCCAGTTCACCTGAAGCGGTACACCATTATTTGTCGGCTTTGAGACCTTCACTGTACTCCTGCCGGGAGCACCTCGAGTTTGCCGATGTATTTCGCCTATTGACGAGGCATTTGGCTACCTTAAGAGAGTCATAGTTACTCCTACCACTTGCACCCAGATTTATCACTGTCACATCCTCAAGCTTTCTCCGGCCAGTTCACCACAAGCGATACGCCATTATCTGTCGACATAAAGTGTTTCACAGTACTACTGCTGGCAGCTCCTCGGTTTGCAGATGTATTTCGCATGTTGACGAGGCATTTGGCTACCTTAAGAGAGTCATAGTTACTCCTGCCACTTGCTCCCCGTTCTACCACAGTCACATCTACAAGCTTACTCTGGCCAGTTCACCAGAAGCTATACGCCATTATTTGTTGACCTTAAGACTTTCACAGTACTCCTTGCGGGAGCTCCTCGGGATTGCCAATGTAATTCGCCTTTTGACGAGGCATTTGGCTACCCTAAGAGAGTCATAGTTACTCCTGCCACTTGCTCCCCGTTCTACCACAGTCACATCTACAAGCTTACTCTGGCCGTTCACCAGAAGCGATACGCCATTATTTGTTGACCTTAAGACTTTCACAGTACTCCTTCCGGGAGCTCATCGAGAATGCCGATGTTTTTCGCCTGTTGACGAGGCATTTTTCTACCTTAAGAGAGTCATTGTTACACCTGCCAAATGCTCGCCGTTAACCACAGCCACATTTTCAAACTTCCTCTAGCCCAGTTCACCTGAAGCGGTACACCATTATTTGTCGGCTTTGAGACCTTCACTGTACTCCTGCCGGGAGCACCTCGAGTTTGCCGATGTATTTCGCCTATTGACGAGGCATTTGGCTACCTTAAGAGAGTCATAGTTACTCCTACCACTTGCACCCAGATTTATCACTGTCACATCCTCAAGCTTTCTCCGGCCAGTTCACCACAAGCGATACGCCATTATCTGTCGACATAAAGTGTTTCACAGTACTACTGCTGGCAGCTCCTCGGTTTGCAGATGTATTTCGCATGTTGACGAGGCATTTGGCTACCTTAAGAGAGTCATAGTTACTCCTGCCACTTGCTCCCCGTTCTACCACAGTCACATCTACAAGCTTACTCTGGCCAGTTCACCAGAAGCGATACGCCATTATTTGTTGACCTTAAGACTTTCACAGTACTCCTTGCGGGAGCTCCTCGGGATTGCCAATGTAATTCGCCTTTTGACGAGGCATTTGGCTACCCTAAGAGAGTCATAGTTACTCCTGCCAGTTGCTCCCCGTTTTACCACAGTCACATCTACAAGCTTACTCTGGCCGTTCACCAGAAGCGATACGCCATTATTTGTTGACCTTAAGACTTTCACAGTACTCCTTCCGGGAGCTCATCGAGAATGCCGATGTTTTTCGCCTGTTGACGAGGCATTTTTCTACCTTAAGAGAGTCATTGTTACACCTGCCAAATGCTCGCCGTTAACCACAGCCACATTTTCAAACTTCCTCTGGCCCAGTTCACCTGAAGCGGTACACCATTATTTGTCGGCTTTGAGACCTTCACTGTACTCCTGCCGGGAGCACCTCGAGTTTGCCGATGTATTTCGCCTATTGACGAGGCATTTGGCTACCTTAAGAGAGTCATAGTTACTCCTACCACTTGCACCCAGATTTATCACTGTCACATCCTCAAGCTTTCTCCGGCCAGTTCACCACAAGCGATACGCCATTATCTGTCGACATAAAGTGTTTCACAGTACTACTGCTGGCAGCTCCTCGGTTTGCAGATGTATTTCGCATGTTGACGAGGCATTTGGCTACCTTAAGAGAGTCATAGTTACTCCTGCCACTTGCTCCCCGTTCTACCACAGTCACATCTACAAGCTTACTCTGGCCAGTTCACCAGAAGCGATACGCCATTATTTGTTGACCTTAAGACTTTCACAGTACTCCTTGCGGGAGCTCCTCGGGATTGCCAATGTAATTCGCCTTTTGACGAGGCATTTGGCTACCCTAAGAGAGTCATAGTTACTCCTGCCAGTTGCTCCCCGTTTTACCACAGTCACATCTACAAGCTTACTCTGGCCGTTCACCAGAAGCGATACGCCATTATTTGTTGACCTTAAGACTTTCACAGTACTCCTTCCGGGAGCTCATCGAGAATGCCGATGTTTTTCGCCTGTTGACGAGGCATTTTTCTACCTTAAGAGAGTCATTGTTACACCTGCCAAATGCTCGCCGTTAACCACAGCCACATTTTCAAACTTCCTCTGGCCCAGTTCACCTGAAGCGGTACACCATTATTTGTCGGCTTTGAGACCTTCACTGTACTCCTGCCGGGAGCACCTCGAGTTTGCCGATGTATTTCGCCTATTGACGAGGCATTTGGCTACCTTAAGAGAGTCATAGTTACTCCTACCACTTGCACCCAGATTTATCACTGTCACATCCTCAAGCTTTCTCCGGCCAGTTCACCACAAGCGATACGCCATTATCTGTCGACATAAAGTGTTTCACAGTACTACTGCTGGCAGCTCCTCGGTTTGCAGATGTATTTCGCATGTTGACGAGGCATTTGGCTACCTTAAGAGAGTCATAGTTACTCCTGCCACTTGCTCCCCGTTCTACCACAGTCACATCTACAAGCTTACTCTGGCCAGTTCACCAGAAGCTATACGCCATTATTTGTTGACCTTAAGACTTTCACAGTACTCCTTGCGGGAGCTCCTCGGGATTGCCAATGTAATTCGCCTTTTGACGAGGCATTTGGCTACCCTAAGAGAGTCATAGTTACTCCTGCCACTTGCTCCCCGTTCTACCACAGTCACATCTACAAGCTTACTCTGGCCGTTCACCAGAAGCGATACGCCATTATTTGTTGACCTTAAGACTTTCACAGTACTCCTTCCGGGAGCTCATCGAGAATGCCGATGTTTTTCGCCTGTTGACGAGGCATTTTTCTACCTTAAGAGAGTCATTGTTACACCTGCCAAATGCTCGCCGTTAACCACAGCCACATTTTCAAACTTCCTCTAGCCCAGTTCACCTGAAGCGGTACACCATTATTTGTCGGCTTTGAGACCTTCACTGTACTCCTGCCGGGAGCACCTCGAGTTTGCCGATGTATTTCGCCTATTGACGAGGCATTTGGCTACCTTAAGAGAGTCATAGTTACTCCTACCACTTGCACCCAGATTTATCACTGTCACATCCTCAAGCTTTCTCCGGCCAGTTCACCACAAGCGATACGCCATTATCTGTCGACATAAAGTGTTTCACAGTACTACTGCTGGCAGCTCCTCGGTTTGCAGATGTATTTCGCATGTTGACGAGGCATTTGGCTACCTTAAGAGAGTCATAGTTACTCCTGCCACTTGCTCCCCGTTCTACCACAGTCACATCTACAAGCTTACTCTGGCCAGTTCACCAGAAGCGATACGCCATTATTTGTTGACCTTAAGACTTTCACAGTACTCCTTGCGGGAGCTCCTCGGGATTGCCAATGTAATTCGCCTTTTGACGAGGCATTTGGCTACCCTAA